>NC_135718.1:82021752-83415653 GCF_964656455.1 Halichoerus grypus
AAGTTTTAATGATTTGCGCTAAAGGCTAAATTTTCCTTTTTACTCTAATTATTCATAAATCTGAATCAACACAGACTTGGAAATGAGAAATGAATCAGATATACTTTAATTTAAAAACAAAAACACAAAACTTCACTTTGTAGATAAAGTTTAGCCCACCTCTGGAGGGACACTGCATACTGCATAAAGCTCTTATTTTCTGAGAAGCTCTCAGAATTATGAATTCTTCTGTAGCTTGAGATTTGCTGAGGTGCTTTTCTCACGGGTGAAATAGCATGGAGAAAAGTGAAGGGAAACCATACGCAGAATTTGACTCCTATCACCATATTGGCTAAGAGTGGGGTTCTGGAGCCAAGCTGCCTTGCGATGTACCCCAGGTCTGTCCCTTGCTAGCTATGTCCTTGTCAGCAACTTACCTCTTCTGTGCCTCAATTCCCCCATCTGTAAAATGGGCATGATGGCATGACCTAATTTATAATGTAGTGAGCATAAATTGAGTTAATGCATGTGAAGTTCTTAGAAAGACACACAATAAATGCCCAGTAAAATACTGTTCATTGTCTGCTTCACACACATTATTGGTTAAGGAAATAAAAACAATTTAGGGCATGGCTTATCAATAGTGGTGTTACTGGCATCTTGGGCCCAGTGATTTCTTTACTTCAAGGGGGCTGTTTGCATTGTAGGATGCCCATATGCCCCCCTTCCCGATGTCTGACCATCACAAATGCCTCTAGACATTGCCAAACATCCCCTAGCAAGTCAAATCACCACCGTCTGGGAGTTACAGATTAACAGTAACCACTCAAAGATCACGTCAAATATCCCGACTGAACTTGATGCGCAACACTGAATGAGCGTAAGCTTAACCTCCGGACTAGGTTTTCCACTGCCAGTAAGAGTAGCAGAGTCTCCACATTGGGTGAATCCTGCACCTGTCCTAGTAGGCTCCCATATCAAAACATTATGTTGTGCATCCTATTTCTACAAACAGCGGGCATTTTCATTAAACCGTAACATGGAGTAATTAACAACCATAAGACACATATGAGCACCAATTCTACTTGCCTAATTTCCTCTTTCTCAATCCTGTTTTACTCCTAAGAGTTCTCTGTTTGGCCTCACATCTCCTTACAGCCATTTTTCCTCCAAGCCTGAGGTTTCCTCCATGTATATTTGCTAAGGTGGTGGCCTATGGCTCTTTTCAATAAGACAACTAGCAGCAGGTCAAAAATTTTTTATAGTACCTTATTTAACATGATATTTGCAAATTCAGGATTTGAGTCACCCAGGTCGGATGCTACCCTGTCACCAGATCACTAGGAGACATTGGACACATTTCCCTTGATTACTAAGTTAGCTGAGGATTCTCAGCTAAGGAAAGGGGCAAAGTATTTCAGTATTTACCTAATAGTATTCCCTTATTCCTACCACTATTACCTTGGAATGAATTCGGGATCTGACATTAATATCACCTGCTAACATCAGGGGGTAAGAGGAAAGAGAAGGTGGAGTGGGGAGAAGGAGAGAAATGTTTGGGGATTGCTAGAAAGATGAGAGAAATGTTTGGGGATTGCTAGAGAGGATGGAATGGACCATCCATCATGACTTTGGCCCTAGTGAGGCGGTCACACAGCCTGAGCTTGTCGGAACCCCGGTTTGAAGCAAGCACACCCAAGAAAGCCATTCCACCTCAGCATCAGGGAAGGACACATCTAAGACCTGTTCTCCTTGTCAGCAGAAGAATGGCAGTCCTTTAGGAACGCTGGTGGAGGTTGAGAGATAGAATCAACTTAGACTTGAACAAGTGACCGGTCCATGCAGGGCTCCTTCAAGCAGGCGGAAGATGTGCCTTCTCATTTAGGGCACCGGCTGTGCACACACATACATGAGCTTACAGGGGTTCAACTTCCATGGTCTTATCCAGGACTGTGAAACCGGAATTAGCTATTTAGCTCCAGCAAGGGTGTATTTTATAGTCTCAAAATGTTCTGGTTTTGAATTACATAATGAATGGGGATCATAAGCTTTTCAGCACATGGAGCCTTTAAATGTCTTAATCACTGTTGTGCTAAATCACATAAGTTAAAGCAGGTCCTGTTTGTGCCACAGGACCTTGCTTTCGGATTACAGCTCAGAAAATAGGAACGGAAGCCTGAGGCAGAGAGGGTGAATAATAGAGCAGACTATTTCTCAACCATTTGATTCAGGAGACAGGATATTCTTGTGTGTTCATTGTAGGCAGTTAAACTGGGATCCACCAGCATGGGACCAGAAGTGGTGCCACGGCAGCCCAAAGCCTTGGGTTGACTTAAGGGGAGTCACTGCCAAGAGCTTGAACAGGAGTCATGCCTCAGAGAGGACATGGGTGGATGGTGGGACCAGAGACCAGGTAGACTTAGAAATGGCGAGAAATGAGCATCTATCTAATGATTTTCCACTTTCTAGGAGTCCAAGACATTCTTTCATCTTCTCCGTTGGCCCCTGCTTTACTAAGGCACACTTAAGTTTCTATGTCTTTTTTTTTTTTAATTTTAAGATTTTATTTATTTGAGAGAGAGAGCGAGAGTGCACAAGCAGGAGAGAGAGAGAAGCAGACTCCCCGCTGAGCAGGGAGCCCGATGTGGGACTTGATCCCAGGACCCTGGGATCATGGCCTGAGCCGGAGGCAGAGGCCCAACCGAATGAGCCACCCAGGCACCCCAAGTTTCTATATCTTGCAAGGAAATGCTATGTAGGACATCTCCACTTCTTATGGCGGCTCTAACCATGTTTTAATGGGACATCTCCAAACTGGGAATGACACCAGATCTCCGATGGTCTCTCTTTCAAGAGTTATAAACTGAGCCACCGCTTGTCTCAAGTCTGGCAACCTGGCAAGTAGCTTCTTATTTTTGTAATTAAATTAGAGTATCTTTACATTAAGTATGTGGTCTCTACGTCTCCAAAGACCCCAGGTCTTCTGTGTCAGCTGTCTGGTGGTCCTGGAGGACATTGACTTTGAATGCACTTTTCCTGTTTTGGGGCAATTCTTTTATGTTCAGTATCCAAACATAGCTGCTTCCAGATACTTTCACTTGATAAAACAAAGGAAGCAATTACAGAGTATTTACAGTGGCAGTCTTTCCACCTGACCCTAACAACCACACAAGGCACATCAAAAGTAACCCTCGCTGAATGTTTAAATGGTGCAGCCCTGAGCCATGCACTTTGCTTCACCTAATATTGGACTAAATAGAAGGTTGTAGAAAGTTCCATCTTTCAAATTTAATAACAATGTAAGTATAAGGTTGGATTTTACATTAAACTAGGATTTTTGTAAAATTAGACCTCTGTTGCTCTAATATCTCACCAAACCTGGGTGTTCTCTTTACGGATTGTCCATTACATTCCATGGTTGTCAAGAGTTCTTTCTGTTTTGTTTTTTCTTTCTCAAGTAAGCCAGTCTCCTTCCTCTTTTTTTCAGACTTGTTCTCTCTTATTTCTAAGTGGATGCCAAATTAAGTCACTTATATAAAAACAGTCTGGGGTCATTTAAAAATTATTTTTGTAACAGAAATATTGAATTTTATTTTTCTCTTTTCTCTTTAACAGTAAAACAGGCAATAATTATAATGCCTTTGAATTTCCCCAAGAAATTCAATAGACTAAAACTACATGAATGTAGGTGGCGCCTGGGTGGCTCAGTCGTTAAGCGTCTGCCTTCGGCTCAGGTCATGATCCCGGAGTCCTGGGATCGAGCCCCGCATCGGGCTCCCTGCTCTGCGGGAAGCCTGCTTCTCCCTCTCCCACTCCCCCCTGCTTGTGTTCTCTCTCTCGCTGTGTATCTCTCTCTGTCAAATAAATAAACAAAATCTTTAAAAAAAAAAAAAAAAAAAAAAAACTACATGAATGTATACATTTTCATGAATTTTTTCCTGCCTTGGTAAAAGCTAGAGTGGGGAAATCCTCCAAGTAAGTCAGCATAAATTTTCCTCCTTCTACACTGTAATTGTCATCTGTAGCTATAATTCCCCAGTTTTCTATAAAAGACACAAAAGGGGAAAACTGTTCAAAGAACAAACTCATAACAACAAAACAAACAAACACAATGTGGAAATATTAGCTGTCATGGTGGAAATGGGCATTAAAGCAGTTACTGTCATAGACAGTGTGATGGGCATGCAGACACCCTCTTCATGTGAGCGCATTCTTCTCACAAGCATGCAACATATCAGCTATCGGCTGTTCACACCTGTACCCTTCACCAAGAACTGTCCGGAGGGCATTTAAGAACTGACCCGGCCAAGGTTTTGCCTTCTACGGAAGGGTAGCCATCAGCCCATGACTGACTAATATAAGAATACAAATGCAAACCCCTTTTGCCCTAATTTGGGACAACTCTGGTAGACTTCCCGTGGGACTGGCTGAGTCCTCAGTTTAGGGTTGCCGGAAAAAACACAGCATTCCCAGTTGAATTTGAATTTCAGATAAACAATAATTTTTAAATATTTTTTATTCATTTATTTTAGGGGAAAGGGGCAGAGGGAGAGAGAGAATCTCCAGCAGACTCCCCACTGAGCACAGAGCCCGACATGGGCTCGATCTCACCACCCTGACATCATGACCTGAGCTGAAACCAAGAGTCGATGCTTAACCGAAAGAGCCACGCAGGCGTCCCAGCAAATAATTTTTAAATGAAAGTATGCCCCATGAAATATTTGGGAATTACTTACACTAAACACTATTAATTGTCTATCCAAAATCTCAGTTCAACTGAGCATCCTATTAGTTTTGTCTTGTTTTTGTTTCTGTTTTTCTAAACCTAGCAACCTTATTGAATTGCATCCACATTGCAGGTAAGCATCTCTCTCTGTCCAGCTCTGCCTTCCTCACCTCCTTACAGGTGCATATTCCAAGAACATTCCAGTAAACATTTTGCACATATCCATCTCAGAGCCTATTTCAAAAGAATTCAGCATAAGATAGAAATATTTTCCAAGATGGCTCAGATGAAGATATTTTCATACATTTACTTATATTGAACTGAAATCTCTTCTTATACAGTAACTGATGCTTATAACATAAATCCTGATGCTATAAGTTTTACTCATCAAATTTTATTTCTTTCTTAAAAATGGAAAAAGAGTTAGACTAATCAAAACAGTGCAGTGTTTGGTTGTACACATACATCTATCCCTAACACATGTGTATCAGACTGTCCTACTTATCTAAGATCAGCCTCTGACAACTTCACTCTCTGGAACAAAGTTCTGGAGTTACCGATAAGTGAAAAGGATCTCTTCTCTCCTTCTCTCTCTCTCTCTCTCTGTCTTGCTCTCTCTCTCACACACACACACACACACACACACATACACACGTGCACACACACACATACACACGCACCAAGTCACAATTTTCTCGTATGTTTTACTCTTTTGGGTCAAAGATAGAACACACATTTCTTCCTGTTAACCACAGCAATCAATTGGTATTGCTCGAGGTGCTGTGGCTAGGACTCTTGAGAACACATCTGATTTTTATTAGGACAAAATTGATGTGAACAATTACAATGACCAGATCTAGGAGAGGGACCAAGGAGAAACAAAGTACGTATTTATTTGCTGTCCCTCTGCTTTTTAAAATATATATGCCTTTATTTCTTTTTTCAAAAGTCTTTAAGATTTCTCAATGATTTTAAGATTAAGTATAAAATCTTTACATGGGCTACAAAATTCTTGCATAACACATGTCACTTCTTTCCTATTGCCCCAGCTCTCACACTGTACATCTCTTGGCTGTCTATGTCCCAGCCACACCAGCCTTTATAATGGATTTTTACACATCACAAAGCCTTTAACCATGACACCATCTGCCTGGGATCTGCTTTCCCTGATGTTCTTCTAGCTATTTTTTTTTTTTTTTGTATTTTTTTTATCTCAACTAAAATGTCCCTTCTGTAAGGGAGCTTCACCACATGACCTAGATTAAGTTCAGTCTCCTAGCACCTCCAGGACTTCTCAGCATTGTGATTAACCATTATGTTGCCCAAACTATTCATAAGCTACAAAGGACAGGTACCATAGTAGGTGCTCAAGAAATATCTACTGAAATCTTTCCATTTGCAATGACATGGATAGAGCTGAAGATTATGATGCTAAGAGACGTAAGTCAGAGAAAGACAAATACCATATGAATATACTCCTATGTGGAATTAAGAAACAAAACAAATGAGCGAAGGGAAAAAAGAGAGAGAGGCAAACCAAGAAACAGACTCTTAACTCTAGAGAACAAACTGCTGGTCACCAGAGGGGAGGTGGGTGAGAGATGGATTAAACAGGTGACGGGGATGAAGTAGTACACGTGTCCCAATGAGCACAGGGTGATGTATGGAAGTGTTGAATCACTATATTGTGCACCAAAATCTAATATGACTCTATATGTTAACTAACTGAAATTTAAATTAAAAAATAAAAATAATAAAGTTCATTTAAAAAAAGAAAGAAATGTCTACTGAAAGCCTACAGCATTCTTTATTTGAGACCTCTACTCTGGGTCTCATTACCCTTGAGTAACCTGCACCTGTCCCAAGTTCATTTTTCTGATTTTCTAACCTGAGTCAAACCAGAAGCTGCAAATAGACACAAATCAGAAAGAAGATATTAGAATTAGGTGCGGCGGTTACAGTGATGGAAACCAAAGTCGGTCATAAAAATGAATGAGGACACAAGCTCAGAAAGAACACATATTCTGATTTAATGAGAGTTGTTGTTCACTGCAGGTTTTTTGTTTTGTTTTGTTTTGCTTTGTTTGTAAATTTAGTTGAAGAAAATAAAGTCAGCCTGGCTTATAATGAAGTTAGATATTGTAACTAAAGCCAAAGCAGTGACCTTTATAAGCAATATGTTATGGTTTACTACTCAGATGGCACATTTTATTAATGAACAAAATTAAAAAATCTAAAAAAG
Organism: Halichoerus grypus; assembly: GCF_964656455.1. Taxonomy (NCBI): domain Eukaryota; kingdom Metazoa; phylum Chordata; class Mammalia; order Carnivora; family Phocidae; genus Halichoerus; species Halichoerus grypus. Next base: position 82,028,700 of record NC_135718.1, read on the forward strand.
AAAAGGAAACATAAAGAAAAACATAGAGCTTAACAGCATGGTTGTATGAAATACTAAAAAGGAAAATATACCAATAAGAAATGATTTGAGAAGTTTTAGTCCAAGGGCTATTACAGATCTGGAAATTCTTTTTTTTTTTTTTTTAAGATTTTATTTATTTATCTGACAGAGAGGGACGTAGTGAGAGAGAGAGCACAAGCAGGGGGAGTGGGAGAAGGAGAAGCAGGCTTCCCGCTGAGCAGGGAGCCCGATGCGGGGCTCGATCCCAGGACCCTGGGATCATGACCTGAGCTGAAGGCAGACGCTTAACGACTGAGCCACCCAGGCGCCCCCAGATCTGGAAATTCTTAAAGGACTCATTAAAATTTCAAACACACAAAGCAGTTCATTTAATTGATTTTTATGTATGTTTTTCACCTTTATGCTAGTTCTGACTTTCTTTAACCCACACACCAAATATGCTGTAATGAAAAAGGGGAAAGGTCATATACATTTTGCTTCCCAAACATAAAAGAAGTGTATTTATTTTCGATACCACCCGTGGTACTTACCACATATGTCTTTATGACTAAGCAGATAACCCATTACAAACCCAAGATTCAAAACTGCTTATCATTTGTGGAAAAAAAAAGTATGGAAGTCTAATAATTTAAGATATTAAACAAAGTACATACTTCTGTCTTTGTTGTGACTCCCCCAACCCTGGTTTGAAATGGAAGAAATGGGTTACCACTTGATCCAAAGAGAATGGTTATTAAAAGTGGACCAGAGAACAATAATGTCAAAACCCATCAAGTCCTGATTTAAGACATGAAAAATTTTAACAAGGGTTCTCTTCGCCCTCTTGGATAGAAAACATGAATCCCAAGCTGAGGAGGGACGCCCTCAATAACCTTGTTGTTCCTGGAAAAAACTCATGCATTTCACTAGCAATCACAAAAATGTATAATCTTCCTTTGGAACAAGATCCCTTCACTTTTCCTGGGACCGAGAGTGTACATTGCTAGGCATACCCTGCAGAGTGGACAGGCACCCAGAGCAAAGGACACAGGAATCACTAAGTAAGAAGAACAACACAAATCATCAAACATCAAACCAAGAGCATCCAGCCAAGGTGATGAACAAAATCAGCTGTAGGTTGTATTGTGGACACACACACATTATCTTCGGATTGGATGGGGAGGGGGCTACAAACATGAACCATTGCCTTGATGGACTTAGTCGTTTGCTTTCAGCAAAGCCCTCACTGGTACATAAAATAAACTTTCTGTCTTTTGCCTTAAACTCTGCTCTAGGGACCCAAAGTTTCCCTGCAAGTCTGCTTACTTGTTTTCTAATCCTTTCAGGGCAATTCCTGGGTGACTTAGTGGACAAAGAGCAACAGAGGGAAGAAAAATGAATAAAGCTACAAAGAATTAGGGCCTCTCCTTCATCAGCATAAGTGGGACCCTCCTTATGAACCACATATGTTCATATAGAACAGAAGCAAATTTTAATCTATTTTATTTTAAAAATTATTGTGTTCTCTCTATGATTAATTTAGAAACAACAGTCAGCAAGTTCTATGTCTCTTCCCTCAATTCAGTAGAAGAAATAGATTTTGCAGTTTTGGGGGGCACTTACCTCTCAATGCACAATTCAATTCTATAAACCATAACAATTTTAACAGCAGGAAAACACAAATGCATGCACATGCGTGCACACACACACACACGCACAGGCACACACATGACAGACAAATATAACATCCTGATTCTGAAAATCAACAGTATGTTTGAGAAAATTGGAGATTTGGTTTAGCCTGGATAGAGGAATGAAATAAATCATATTCAAATCCACGGTTGAGGGTAGGTACTCTATTCTGTACGTTTTCTCATTAGCCTTTAACTGTCTTAGAACTTTCCCTCAGAAAAGTAGGTATCTTATGGATTTAGATCTTAATTGTCTGCCATATATTAGAAGGAAACTCAGAATGTACTTTTACCATACATATTGGACAAAATATTAAATAGATATGCATATGTTCATATGTATATATAGAGAGAGACAGAGACAGAGAGAGAGATTATTCCTAGTATATGAAAAAAAAAGATAAAGCAGCTTTCAAATAACGTCAACAGATATTTGAGAAAGAAACACGACTACAAAATCAAGTAGGTTCTGGTCAAGATCTTCATAATTCCCAAATCGCAGGTTTATGGGTCAGTCTGAAATGCCCCAGTGTAAAGGGAGATACACCGTTTTCCTCCTCCCAACTCTGCCTACAAACACGCTCACAGGGACTTCTTTGCCTGCTCCTTGACAACCCCAGCTAATTCCCAGCTATCTAGTAACTTTCAAGAGACTTTAAAACAAAATCTTGAGTTATGCAAACACATTTAACTGGGGTAACTTTGACTTCTTTTCATGGTTTAAGAGGGTTAGTTGAGTGTGAGTCAACACATTCTCCATCCCCACTCATCACCCCAGCTCAGAACTGACCCTCAACAGGAGAGGCAGTAGTCAATTCTGCCATCTTCCCTTGTGTATCCCACTCTCCTCTGTTGTTCATGGCCCCTTCAGGGTGTAGGAGGAAGATTAGAGCAGGAGGAAGTAAAAGAAAAGAACAGTGGGCTCTGTAAATAATATGAGCTTTGTTCTTCTGAGGGGCAGACACCCACACTGCTTCTGACACAGAGAGCAATTGTGAGTTCTGTGGAACTCTACCCCTACCTGGAGACTACCCAACCTGGACAATTTGTTCTTCCACTGACTTCTCAGAACTGCCTCCCAGAAGACTCAAGCTGAGGGTACAAGAGTCTTACATCTTCTGTAAGCATCAACTTCTACTATGGGACTCAAATGGGCAAATGTAATCTGACAGCTTCTCCCTTTCCCCACTCTGCCATCACAAACTGCTTCCATGGGCATTTGGTCTTCAGGATTTTGGAGGCAAGAAGCAGATACTAGGACTGGTCTGCCCATCTTCAGCTTCATCCTCAAACACTTAAGGACACACACCAGATTTCCTAAAACTCTCTCACCATGTGTGGTTCCATTGTATCACAGGGAACCCATAAGTGTCTGCAATGCAACAGAAGAGAGCTCTCTTCTTCTGTCCTTGAAACTGTCTCCAATGTCCTTGAACTTTGAGCCTTGCCAAAGGGTAGAAAAACAAACTTAGTTGGAAAGCACTCTCACTCAGGCAGAGATCTCACTTTCCGTGATTCCTCTCTGAATGTCTAGTCTTCTCTTTACATAAGAGCATTGCTCATTGAGGTCAGGGAAAGTTGAAAAGTCAGAATTTACCCAGGTGCTTTTTACTAAATCCTGGAAAGACTTGCCCATCCTTTAGAACCTAGAGGTAACCATCACTTACAGGGATCCAACAAAAATTCTGAGACATAAGAAAAACATTCGGTATACCTCCTATTAAAATGATCAATTATGGACAGGAAAAAAAAAGACCAATTATAAAAGGAGTTATTATCAACTTTTAGATCACAGTAAGCTGAGAGCGAGAGACAATAACATCAGTACTTATAAAACTTCAACGTAACTCAACTTGAAACAGGGGCCTGAACAAAATTGAAGAAGTTTAAGAATTACATGGGAAGAACTCAAAGAAGCAGAAAGGAAAAAGAAGCAAAAACATGTTTTACTGAGATACAAATGCTGTGGGCTTCAACAGTTCGATGTGGCTCTTAAGAAGGCTATCATATTATGAGGCTCTATTAATAAAAGCAAACAAATCATGAGAACAGTCGTGCTCTGTTTTACGGGGGTACCCCATCTGGTGAAGTATTTTGATAAGGCACTGCCATTTACCCCATTACAGAAAGAGTTTGCTTACCCCGCCCTAGTGGATGTCCATGACGCCATACTGAAATACATCTCCCTGCATTTGTGCCTAATAACTCCAATGACAGACAACCGTTTTTGAAAGTTTAAGGGAAGGAGGATGAGGTCCACTAAGAAAACAGTGGGGAAAAATGCTAACGCTGGACTTCAGATTTCATGGATGCTGCCCTCAGTCTTTATTTCCAAATTAAATATACTTTTAAAATGCTCTTTAGCTGTTGTGTTTCAAATGCTCTCATTCTCTCTGCCCAGCAGAAAGCCATTAAGACTTCGCTCACGTTGATTCTAGATTCTTCATAAAACTAATAGCTTTGCTGTAAGTCTCTCAAAAGGGAGTAGAAATTACATTTTGATGTAAATGCTACCTTTTTTTTTTACTGTGAAAATATTCTGCCTGTAGTAACCATTTTAACTTTTACGGGTAATTGGACATTGGGAAAAATTTAGTATATGAACTACAAATAGATTTGTCCTTAAATTATTGAATAAATGTTTTCCACCCTGCACCATAAAACCTGATATCTTTGTAAAGTCTTGGTTGATCTGAAAGATGAAAGTAAAGGGCAATTTGGGTAGGAGGGAAACTATCTTTTTTTTTTTTTTTTTTTTTTTAAGAATGGATGCTGGATTCTGGCAATTGAATACCTACTGTTCATTCAAAGCATATAGATCAGCAGCCAGATGTGGCAGCAAGTTGGCTGATTTTTCATTTATAACAAAAACGATGCTGTAGTCTATGAACGGAGGTTTGTTAGGCTGGTAATAAGCAAAAGGAAGATGGAGGCTCTGGCGTTTTATCCCTATGCAAATAAGCTATTTGCAGGTGGCTTTCAGAGAGGAGGTAAAATATCATTAAAAAACTGGGTCAAGTTTTTCTCTGCATAAAATTAAGAGCTTCAGGAAAACCTCCTTCAACTTTATTATGCTATTTTGAGGTAAAGTGAATGCTAAGTCACTTCTCCTTTAATACTTCAGATGCTATAAAATTTCTTCCCCTTTTACTTCACCAATTATTTAGGAAATTCTAGATGATTCTAGATATATTTCCTGAGCATCTATTTCTCTGATGTGCTGTCAAATTTTATATACCTTCTTTAATTTAGAGAATCAAATTCCTAAAATCGCATTGAACATTTAATTTAAAATGACTTTTTTGCACCATGCTTTTCCCCGCTAACTTCCCTTGATATAGGTTATCCACTAAAATATCTCCCACATTTATAAATATTTATGATCACTACTTATCATTTTCCATACTTTTTATCAATCTATTCAATAAACAATCAAAAATCACACTTTGAGAAAATAAAAACCTAGTCATAACATTGTTCTATACAAGAAAAAAAAGAATTAAAGGAAGTTTATATTGAAAAAATAAAAAGACACAGGGATCAGAACAGCAGGACCATTGCTGAATTTCTCACTGGGACATCAATTCTCTAAGTGGCCTTAGGTATCCCACTCCTACTCCCTTTCTTTTAAGCTCTCTTCCGTACTTATAGAAAGAGCTTGCTCCTAGGAAGCTCTCAAGCTCTCATAGCTGTGACCACAGAATTAAGCAGGCATTTCATGAAATGTGTTTGAATTCTACTGGAAACATTTTGAAATATGAATTAATCATTTAACAATATCCGCTCGTCTGATCATATTCAAAGCAGTGCTAAACCCTCTATCTCCTTGCACTCCCCTGTCTTTCCCAAGACTCACGCAGGCATGAGGATTGGCAAAGGAAATTAATGTGCAATCATTCAGGTTTTCTCATTAATGAGTCACTTCTGCAGGACAAAGTACACGGAAGGTGTTTTTATCACAATACTTCTGTCATTATACCCCAACTCACAACAAATTCAACTAAATCATGAGAGTAGTAGCACTGCTGTTTTTAAGAAACTGAAAACCTAAGAACTATTATTAAACCAATGTGTCCTTTACCTACTGTGAGAATAACCACAAGTCAGCTCTTCTGGCCTCTGGACAGTTTTCTAGAGTCAGTGATTCCCAACCTTCTAGTGGATTCTGGCTTCTGTGAGAAACAACTGTGGTGAGCCCTTGGGGCATTGTTTTAATACTCACACCGTAGTTTACGATTCACTGGCTGTAACACCTTCAACAAGATGTTAACATACAGAATTCAGGGGGATAAATCAAGTAACAAAGACCTGGTATTAATAAATGTTTGTTGATTCATAATTATTAACTGTAGAGTTCTGTGTCTTTACAAATTTGAAAACACCTGTCTACTCAATCTGTATTTACTGAGTTTCCAGCATATATTTTAGTGAAGTAAAATCACTGCAGACACTATGATGGTGATAAGAAATAATAAGCAACAGTGATTGAGAGACAGGGAGACTGTGAGGCACAGTAGCAGAACAGATTTATTGAATAAAGACATAAGCTTCAAGTAGAAGGTGACTAAAGCTTAAAAGAACATGGAATGGGTTTGGAAGAGAAACATACCTCCTTCTCCACCTGCCCTCACTATCAAGGGAATTAATAGTATACGCTATGGAAAATACTTAAGAGATATTAATCAATCATTGAAAATTTATTAAAACAATGATTTCTCAGGATACAGTAAAAAATATCTAAGCTAAGAATAAGTAAATAAGTAGAGAAGGGTTGCCCAGGTTGGGGTATTATATTTTCCTGGATGTCTATCTCAAGGCTATATCCCACTTTGTGGCCATGTGCTTAGGTAAATTGTTCTAGAAGACACTCTTGGGATGTGGTATTTGGTGGAGTATGGAAGTAAAGGGGTAGGAGAGGGAGAATCTAGGTTCTTTGATCTTGAGCTTTGACTATAGTAGACTTGGGATTTTTGACGTCTTGGAGAAAAATCATGTATTCAACAGTTCAGAAAGTCTTGGTTATTATACAATAGGTAGAAGCTAAAAGTTACTTTTGGGGGGATACTATTCATTTAATTTTTATTAAAAATACTTTAAAGATAATTTAGTTTTGTTAAGGAATAGCAAAAACTCCAATTCTGGAAGAGGGAATTCCTGCATAATTATGTAAATAGCTTGCTTCCTTCAGAATGGAGTTGTATCTCTGCAGACTGTTCCATGTTAGATGAAGTCTTTGGGGCACCTGGGTGGCTCAGTTGGTTGAGCATCTAACTCTGCATTTTGGCATTTGGTCATGATCTCAGGGTGGTGAGATGGAGCCCCACCTCTGACTCCGCGCTCAACGGGGAGTCCGCTTCTCCTCTCCCTTTCCCTCTGCCTCTGCTCCCACCCCGTTCCTCATGCACCTGTGGGCTCTCTCTCTCTGAAATAAATAAATCTCTCAGAAAAAAAATCTTTTGGTTTTTGATTAAAGTGTTGGAGGCCTAAAGAATAAAGAAAAACACAAACCTAGTGTCTGTCCTCATGGAGTTTAAATGTCTAGTAAGAGATTGGACATTAAGCAAAGAGTCACACAATTAATTGTTTAATTTACCTCTCAAGTACTAGGAAGAGAAGGGCATCCAGTTTGCTGGCTTTTCCTCCATCAGCAAACTTATGGTGAGGAACTACTATCCGGACAACTTGCACTGGGCTGCCCGATACTAACTCATTTAACTTGTAAGGTGCCCTTTGAAATGCCAGGGAGAAACCTGCAAGGGACATTTTCTGGGATTTCTTGGCCACAGGTTCCAGATGAGATCAGGCTAGTGAGAGGCTCTACTGAGAAGTGCATAGAGAGGAGGTTGACAGCATTTTCCAGTGATTTCCTGTTCCCGTTTGACAGGCACCTGAAATCCTTGGTTTCAACCTCCCTACAATCCTTCCACTTCCAGTTTTCATTAAAATAGTAGCATTTTTTCCCCCTCTTTGCACCCATACAGACCTTCCAGTCATTAGTGAAGTCTCCAAATCCCTACACTTGATACCTAGCCTGGAATATTTTTCTAACATAATTTTGCCTGCCATCCCAGCTCTAAGATGACTTTAGATTTATCTTCTTATTCTTCAGATTCAATGGTGGAGCAAGATAAAGAACATTTTTTTTTTTTTTAAGATTTTATTTATTTGAGAGAGAGAGCATGCACATGAGCGGGGAAAAGAGGGTGGACAGGAGGGGCAGAGGGAGAGGGGGAAGAAGCAGACTTCCCGCTGAGCAGGGAGCCCGATGCAGGACTTGGTCCCAGGACCCTGAGATTATGACCTGAGCCAAAGCAGACACTTAACTGACTGAGCCACCCAGGCGCCCCTAGAGAACTAACATTTAATGACATGTATGTGTCAGGAAATGTAGGATACACTGACATACACTATTCACGTAACTCACAAAGGTGCAAATGACACAGGAAAAACCCTTTATGAAATAATTAGTATTGAATCATCATTTATGCAAGAGGAAGCTGAGATTCAAAGAGGGAGATAAGCCAACTCTTGTAAATAGAGAACTCCTTTGACCACAAAGCTGTTTCTCTTTCCATAAGATAATCCCTTCTCTCCTGCTTCTAAGTTTCTTATCAAATCTGTTGGTTTTGTCATGGTCCTATGGCTCTCTAGTGACTCCTTGACTTTTATCTCAATAATCCACTGGATTACCTTCCTGTTTACTTCCATTCAAGTGTTTTTTGAGCGTCCTAATTTTCCTGACTGCTCTGATCCATCAGTTCACCATTGTCTCCTGCTTCCAGCTTGGGACTTTCTCCTATGAACTCTAAGCTGTGTTACAGCATTGCTGTCTCCTGACCACCTCTTCAGGGAGAAGTGGCTCGTGTCTGCCAAGTACACAGGCACATCTTAAAAAGCTTCTCCTCAAATATATGCACAAAGTCCTCACATGTCTTCTGCCTTGAAATAATAGCAGTCTGAGAAGAACATCACAACTCCCAATGAATTCAAACTGCCCACACAGCTCACTAACACTCTGCAATACACAGGAAGCAGGGGAATATTTACCCAATCATTATTTCTCTCAGTATCATTCTCACTCCTAAGAGATATACCTGGATGAATTCCTGTTGTAGAAGTTAAACATAAGACTCAAGAACAGAAGATACAATGAAAAAGCTGCCTTCTCATCTTCAGCATGGCCCCTGCCACCCCAGCAATGAAGGCTATGCCCCGCGTCGCTCCAGGGAGTATTGTTTTATTGTTTTATTATTTATTTATTTTTAAAGATTTATTTATTTATTTTAGAGGTGGAGGACAGGGAGAGGGAGAGAGAGAATCCCAAGCAGACTCCACGCTCACTGCTGAGCCCCATGCAGGGCTAGATCTCACGACCCTGAGGTCATGACCTGAGCCAAAATCAAGAGCTCGACGCTTAACTGAGCCACCAAAGTGCCCCTGAAATCTGATTGTTTTAGTTTTATACAATGTCTCCTCAGCAAGCACGTGATCGATTGACCAAACTCCCTCTCAAAGCTAACAGGGGCTCTAAAATCAAGTACAGAAGAATTTTTTGTTGTTGTTGTTGACTTGTAGCCACTTATCTAAGTCATGTATACACCCTTCCCTTATTCATTTGATATAACGGTGAGCTCACTATGTCCCAGTGACAACATAGGGACATTGGTTTAAGCACAGTGGCTGACATTCAACAGGACTATTCTATGTTCTTTCCTAAACTCAGGTGGTGAGTTTAGCTCCTGGTATATTTTCCACCAGCAAAGTCTTTCACGTTTAGCCACATGGAAGAAGTAATCTGGTTCATACTGCATATGTGTCTTCAATGGCCACGGAAGCCCGTATTTACTCTGACAAAAGGTATGCAGCTTTCTTTCTCGTGAGGAAAGAATCCTCCCCTGCTGTTTCCATGAAGATGTTTCTCCTTTCCTCAACTGTCAGTTGTCTACTCTGTGCCATGAGTTCCATCTTTGCATGTCTCATGAGGACTTTCACTCTGGTATTTCTCTTCTCTGAGTCAATCTGAGTCAAGGACTTTGGCCTTTCACTTGTCAATTGTCAATGGTTTAATTTGTGGGATTTTTTTTTCCCCCTTTACTACCTCCCCTTCCTTCCTTCCTTCCTTCCTCCCTCCCTCCCTTTCTTCCTTCCTCTTATTTTTCTTACTTCATACATGATGTGAGAGTCCAAGTTGAAACTTACCCAAATTTCATATTTTCTCTCACCCTTTATTCATCTGCTAACTTGGATCTTAAAAGGAGTGTAAGGGGCAGTGGTAGACAACATACTTTAGGATAGACCATGCTCAGGAAAATATCATTAATTGTGCCAGCAAAACATCTCATTCCCAATCCAACATACCGTGATTACTGAAGTTGAGTAAAGCTAACCCTTCTCTCCCTCTTTGGTTTTCCATGTAAACACATTCTCTAACGAATACCTCCTGTTTTTCTGTGACATTAAACCATTAAATGTTGCTGAATGTCTGTATGCTCTCACTTTTCTGCAGTCTTGTTCTAGGGACTTCCCTGTCTTCTTCCTTCACCCAAGTCTTAAACCCCATGCAGCTGGTGTCCACTATTTAAGTTCTAGGATGACTTTATCTAACATTATTTTCTTTCTCAGGCTTCTCTCTAATCCTTTATGTATTTCTCGCCTCCATCCAATGTATGCCATATCTCTTCTCTGTGTCTATCTTTATGGGCAAGAAGTTGCATTCTGGTTTCAGTGGTTTTTTTGTTGTTGTTGTTTTGTTTTGTTTTTATTATTACATCTGCCTTCTTACTGCATATAATACAATGATCTCTCTTTATTTTTTGGAATTCTCTTTTTCCTTGGGACCCAGAGCAAAGACAGTGTCTTCTCACCTGCATTAAATGAAAACCCTTCTGTTGTTTTTCCCTTCTTAGGTCCAGCATTTCCATAAATAGAATGACACATAAAGCAAGCATTAGGTATGATGATTCTGCACAAGGTACAGATATCAGTTTTTGGCTACCTTCTAGCTACATTTTTCTTCCATGGGCATTATCTCTTTAAGGGCTTAACTAGGAACTACATGTCAATACCCTCCAAATCTACTTTTCAAACTGATATTGAGCTACATTCTTTTACATTCCAATATATCCTAAGCTTGTTCTTGTTCTATCTAATGATCATTATTTATAAAACCAGACTATTCACCTTCCTCTAAACTTTTCCCTTTGCTATTTTCGAGATCCTTCAAAAGCTATCACTGTTTTAATTACTTGAAACTCATTTAACTTTTTTCTCTTCTTTATTCACTATTTCCTGTTACCCCAGGTTTGTGATCCTTCCCCTTAACTTTTTATAGAGCTGAGATGATCCAAATTCATGGGACAATCATTTGCCATTTGAATAAATTGGAAGTATGACAGCTTATAAAGGGCCGAATGGTAGTAACAATCTGGGAAACAGATTTGGAATATATTATTTTTAGCATTAAAAATATAGATAACATTGGCCAAAATCTCTCAGGCTTGAACTCTTGGTTACTCAGATTTCATGAAATAAATTATAGAGGGGCATTAAATAATTATTTCATATGAAGTTTTGAATGAATTTTGATTTGACAAGAAACACTATAAAACAAAACCAATATTTTGTGCTCATCACCTAATGGGGAAGGATAGATCCTTAAGTCAAAACATTGAGAAAGTACATTACTCAGCTTTTTTTCTACAGATATTCTATATATGTAGTAACTAATTAGAACACTGAATTAAGTACAAAATTAGATTGTATTCAGTTTTGTAATGTTAAAGTATATCCTCTCTAATATATACAGAATTTATCTAATCTTCAAAGAATACTGTCTTGTCTATTACTCGTGATGATTGGGCCACATGGAAAGCATGTATAATTAAAACATACAGTTTGCCATTTCTCCTTATAAGACTGGCATTGGCTTCCTCAACTTAACATCAACTCTAGGCTGAAACAGGTAATAAAGCATTCAGAGACATCCTTTTGGGTTAATTGTCTCATCTATGGTCTAAGTTGGGACGTGTCCAGAGGAAGGTGGTCAGAGAAAGGAAGAGAAGAAGCTGGGATCTGCAGAGCCCGTTCATCACTCCTTAGATGGCTGATCATTCTATTACTGTCTCAAGCAATCTGAAGGGTTTCCAATAGCACAGAATCATTTTCATGCCAGTAATCAAACATATTTTTAAATTTGTGTGTTGGGGGAACAGACAAGTTTTAAAGCAGATGAATGGAGTCACCTCCAGCCCCTCCTACTGTCCAAAATTCAGAAAAATCTAATAGGAAACATCAAGTTTTGAGGTTCTTATGGTAAACAATAATCAGAATCTTACAGACTCCTAAATAAAACCAATCAAAAAAAATTAACAATAGAGTTTATTGTTAAAACCGTAAGTTACAACATTATGTCTGCACACTGACTGTAATCCTCTATGATCTTCAAAAACAAGGTAGTAACAATCTTTTTAGGCCACCCCCCCAACTTTCTCCTCGGAAAGGCTAGAAGATGTCTTATAAGTAGCACTTACACTGTCAGTGAACCAAACCAAGTGACCTGTTCACTGCATGACGCTTAGTCTCTCTGGCACAGTGTGCAGTGATCAAGCATCTAGAGACCACATGTCTTTTTCCTTTCACACACTGACTTATCTTCCTCTGCTGAAACGCCAAATGACTGCTGATAACCCTCAAGCTGTCCTGCCCACTTTCCTCTTGCCTCACATCAAGGCAAACAGTGAGAAAACCCAGGATCGCCCTCCCTGAGCCACAGTGGGGAAGCCCACCCCTTAACTACTTTAATAACAGAACCACATACCCTTTGATGTGCCACTTTTCACTGAACCTGAACCTTTTTCATTAAAGAATCCTTCTGATGTTCACTACGTAATACCATGTGAATACTAAGTTCATTCATAGCTATTGTTTCCTGTGAGTCAATGACCTTGACATCCATAAATTCCTAAGCATAGCAGGGTGGGTAGGGGTGCCCAGCATCCAGCAAATAAAATGAAACACTCGGACACACACACACACACACACACACACACACACACACACACACACACCTAGCATAATGTTTCCTTTCTGACACAAAGATTTCTTGCTTTTTCTTGGTAAATATGTAGAATCTACAAAAGCGTATCACCTTTTTGACCTATGGTTGCTCATAAGGAAGGAGGCATGTTTTTCTGTGGTGTTGAGAGTCTTGAAAAGCCTAGAACCTCCCAAGATTTGAATAGGAACTAAAGATAACAAGACGCAAAAAGCTCAAATGGAGAAAAAGGGCAAACATTCCATTTTTAGAAGCAAGTTTGAAGCAGTAGATGACTGGCCCTTTCTCTACTGAAAAACTTCCTCGGCTTCCGGGCAGGTAATGTGCTACTGCACGGAGGCGCTGAATACTGGGCCAACTGGTTAAAAGGTATTATGACATAAGAGTGTTATTTTAATATTAGTTTCTGGTTTCTGGTTTTTTGATTCTCTGTTTCGTTTTGTTTTGTTTTTAAGTCATTGGAGCTATCCACTAAATGAAGTCATTTAGACAACTAGCTACTAATGACACTTACAGGTAATCCTAACCACCTTACAAAGTCATGGGTAAAGCTAACAATAACTTTGCTCAGATCTATGGAGATATCTATTAAAGGGACCTTAATAGTTTCAATAAAAAATAAATCTTAGAGAGTCTACGATATTTATTTCCATCATCTCCACATTCAAAGGAAAACAAAATCAAATCATCCACATATTTAATCACATTTTGTTTTCTAACTCTCTGTAAAAAAAATGCCTCTTGGACCTATTTGAAGCAATACAATAAACAATAGCAACAAAGATCTGCCAAAGATGCCACAGTCAGCTGGTTTCACTGACTAATGAAGAAGGATGGGCAATCCAGTGTGAAGCTTTCTTGAGTGAATATACAAAATCTTGTCAATAAACTTAAATTATTCAAAAGATACCTAAATCCACCTAATACCTCAAAAACCTAGAATTCTTATACTCTTCATCTGCACAATGCTCACATACACAAATATAAACATTATTTCTAACACTGTAAAATTGGTTCCTATTTATCTTTCCATTGCCAAGATCCCACTGGCTTTGTAGGAGTATACAAGAAAAACAAGCATTAAATCAGTGATAAAATCATCTTTTTCTATTTATCGCCACCATTGGCATTTATTGGCACTTGGGAACTATTTATAACCTCATACTCTTACTGCTAACATCACTTATTATGTAAATAGTTGAAATTTTTACTGACTTTATAAATAATGCATGAAAGTCTATAGACTTCAACAACTCATGTGCATTATCTTTTTTTGTGGCTTATAAATACAGAATACAGAATAAGGTATAGTTTGGATGCGTCTGAACAATAGATGTTTCTCTTTTATGGATTCTGGTCAAATGATTTGGAAAGAGTTTTATTTATATCATTAACATCTGTGTTTTGGAACGTTAAACCAGAAATTATTTTGCCACTTTCCCCAATAGGTTGAGAACTAGGTAACTCTATTAGATTGACTTTACATAGAACTGATGGGGATATTAGAAGTGCTCGACATAAGTCTGAATAGCTCTTCTCCAGGTAGATTGTTAACCCATCCTCACCTTTGTTTAGCAGTTAAGTCATTAGTCCTACTCTGAAGCTCAGTGATACAAACACAAATCTATCACTTAGAAGTTATCTTTCAATTGGTTTAGTTTAAGTATCTCCAGGAAACTCTGTAAAGGATTTCAACAGAAATGTTCCCCTTCACATGATACCCAGTTGAAGACTGATTCTGCAACTGACTCATAGGCCTCCAGCAAGTCTACTCCATGTAATTCATGGCAGGCATCCTGGTATTTAAGAAAAACTATCATGCACACCTTTAAGAATTCTCCTGTCCAGACCAGATACCCTCACTTCCTTCAAGTGATCATTAGATTGCTTAATTTCAAGAGCTCCAAATTATGCAGAGCTCATTTTACTAATTTCCACCATAATACAGAATGCATGTATACCATTTTTTTCTTCAAAACCTCACAGTTCAATTTTGACATCCAATTTTGAAGCATATTCGGTCTTGACAGAAAGACAAAGTCAGGCTTTACATTCTTCTCTCATTAAAATAAGCAAACATAGGCATGTTTTATATATACATATATATATATATATGGGGGGGACACCTGCACATATACTGTTGACTCTTGTTATCTTTCAGCCAAAGAAAACACATAATTTTAACATGGGCTCCTAGAAGATACTTCTCCTCTACCCTATACTTGAATCATCAAAATGTTGAGTTTAGATACAGAATTTCACATTTACCTCTGTCTTCTTAGATTTAGCAAATTCTACATCTAGACATTGGCTTTTTCTGTTTCTTTTGTGAGGATTGATAGAATTAGACTCACATGTTATCATAATAAATGAATTAACCAGCTATATTTTAAAGAACTGATATCTACTCCTAAGACTACATGATTAAGACATTACTAGAAATAAAGTGAGTTGCCCAAAACTCCTCCACTTCCTACCCTTTCCTTCCCTTTTTATCTTCCACTCGAGGGTTCATTCACAGAAATCCTTCAGACAGTTGAATGGATTTTCTTGGAGTCCCCCCAAAAGCTCTTGCTTAGAGAAGCAATGAGGATATGAAAGGGTCAGAAGTTTTCAGGGGTTCAATTCTTTTCATGAAACTCAACATAGAAATAAGAGACGAGATTGGAGACTGGGCCTAGTTTTTTTGAGTCATAACTCAACAGTGGCATGCACCGCACACACACATTTCAACGGTGTACCAGGTCAAAGAGTGTTCCCCTAAGTTCATGTCCATCCAGAACCTCAGAATGGAGTCTTATTTGAAAGTCGGTTTCTGCAGATGTACTTAGTTAAGAGGGAGTTACAGTGGAACAGGGTAGGCCCTAAATTTCATGGCTAGTGCTTTCCTAAGAGAAAGGAGAGGGCAATTCAAACACAGAGACACGGGAATGCAGAGGAAAGAAGGCCAAGGGAGGATGGGGGCAGAGACTGGAGGGATGCAGTGGTAATCCAGGCAGTGGAAGCCACAAGAGGCTCAAAGCGGGCAAGAAGATGTCTCCCCCAGAATTCTCTGAGGCAGCTTGGCCCTACTGACAGTGTGATGTCAGACTCTTCCCTAGAGAACTGTAAGGGGATGGAATGTCTGTTGTTTTAAGCTTCCAGCTTTATGGTGACTTGTTATGGCATCCCTAGAAAATTCATATAGATGGTGTTTTTCTTTCCTAACCATTCGTCTTAAGGAGTTCATATGTATGTATGTATGTATGTATGTATTTATAAAAATGATGGGGCGCCTGGGTGGCTCAGTCGGTTAAGCATCTGCCTTCGGCTCAGGTCACGATCTCAGGGTCCTGGTATGGAGTCCCGGTTGTCGGGCTCCCTGCTCAGGGAGGAGTCTGCTTCTCCCTCTCCCTCTACCACTCCCCCTACTTGTGCTCCTTCTCTTGCTCTCTGTTAAATAAAATATTTTAAAAAATGTCAACATACATCAATATAAACATATTTAAAATTTTTATAAATACAGATATATACATACATTTAATTTTTGAATTACTAAAATTTTTCAAGTGGAATCCCAATTAGTGTAAGGCCAAATTCAATGACCGCACAGAATAATATTCATTCTTTATTATGCAAAGTAATGATACTGCTTTACATTTATAGGTTATAAAAGTCTTTGTGGACAATTAAATAAAAACTTTTTCAAAAACAGCATACTACTAAATTTACAGCATTCAAACATTATTATGGGACATTTCCTATTTGAACTTATTCATCCCATTATAATTTATATAAAATGTAGGATTTTATTGTCATACATTAATGTACATACAGTCCACTTCTGTATTCAACATATTAAAATCTAGGTTTTTATTTTTTTTTTAAGATTTCATTTACCTTTTTGAGAGAGAGAGAGATGGAGAGCATGAGCATGAGTTGCTGGGGGAAGAGCAGAAGAGGAGGGAGAAGCTTAGTTGGGAGTCTGACCCTGGGCTCAATCCCAGGACCCCGGGATCAAGAAGTTTCAAACAGATTTAGGATGAAGTTCCTGGGATCATGACCTGAGCTGAAGGCAGATGCCCAACAGACTGAGCCACCCAGGTACCCCTAGGTTTTAATTTTTAATTGGTATTTTTGTCTGCATATGAAAAATATAAATTTGTATTTAGAACTTGGAATTCTCAAATTCTAAAGCCTAAATTGTAGAAGAGAAAACAGCACATGATAACGTCTTAAAATATTTAATAAAGGTAATGTATCACATTTAATATAATATATTCAGAATTTAATTAAACCAAGATTTAAGGGATATTTATATAGGTTGTTCCTTTGAATTACGCTTAAAAGTATGCACATGCATAGACATACATGTACATATGTGGTTCAATATGGTGCTTTATTCTTAGCCTATGATGTCCAGGTAAAAAGTACATATTTATATTGAAATGAAACCCTCTTGCTTTCTAAAAAGAAACCAAATAAACACAGTTCTAAGTGTAAAGACAGCTATTACAACACATTTACCTTCTTTTGTCTTCTGACTCTTTCAAGCAATACTTTCCAAGGGTATCTTGGCTACATTTCATTCGTATTAAAATATTTTAGTGCATTTTGACAATTTTTGTCCATATCTTTTCAACTTTTACTTCTTAAGGAGGCAATTCAGGTCGAGGTAAGAATAATGAAGTATAAATCAGCCTTGCAAACAGGTTTATAAATCATGAATCCAGCAGTTTTCAAACAACAATATTGTGCGTGGTACAAAACGATCTATTGCAGATGACTGATTTGAAGTCCAACCGTCAAAGTGACAAGAAAATGAGCCATCAAAGTCAGCCTTCCTCACAGTTGTATGTGCTAGTTTACTGACAAACAGAAACAACTAAACAATGAGTAATACTAAGAAGACTGATAACCCATAATGTAATGTAATGGGTGACAAGCTAAGGACTTACAACATTGTCTCCTTTCTGTTGCCTCTGGATACTCTGTTCTTCAGCTAACCTTTGTGTTCTCTTTTCTGTACAAAAGGAGATGACCTTGTGTTGAACCACAGAGCTCTCCTTAGCTTTCACATCCCATTCCTTTATTGTACCATTTCAAAATTTCCTGTCTTAGAGTCGCAACGTTATCAGATTATCAGATTATTCCCCCGTGTGTGGACCACCTGCTGCTGCTTTCAGCGCATGCATAGAGAAAACGGGTCTATCGAAAACTTTATTTTTTTCTTCTGGTAAATAAAAGCTAATTTGCAATGTGTTTCAGTGGAAAAATTCTAGGCATAACAGTTATACAACTACGTCTAAAACTGCTACACGGCGTTTAAAAATATACTTAAATTTAATGATAAATCATAGTTGTAAGCACATAAAATGAAATAGTATCAAAATGATCATTATGAATGCAAAAATGTGTGCTGCGGGGGAAAAGGTAATAAAAAACGAAAAAGTTCTCACTTTACGAAGTCTATAAAACCTATGTGTGGAGTTTCGACTATGCATTCAGCACTGTTTTATGCATGAGCATAACGCCATATTCCTGTCCCAAGGCGAGCAGATGCGGTTGTACGCAGGATGTTACCATATATCAGGCGCAGGATGGGGCTGAAATTCACACTCTGTTTTCATGAAGGCATGCGTGTAATAACAGCTGCCAAATGAGACTTTAGTCTGACAACAGTATGCATGCTTCTTACGGGTGTTTTATGTACCTCTATTATTTAAAGGATGTGTCTTCCCATATGCTTGTCTTTTATTAGAGTGGTAGATTCTGTACTTTCGCACAGCCAAATTTTATTGTTTACTCTGTAGGCTCTGTTTCTTACCAATCAGTGTTGGGCATGAAGGCCAGTCCAACATCAGCCCTTACTCCCTGGACAATTACTTTCTTCTGCACTACCATAAAAGTTACCATCTTTAAAAATTCCAGATGTGTGAAAACTGAGTAATTCCACATTGCCATTGGCATTAAAATTAAATACCTGTCCTGATATATACAGCCTCTCAGACTTGGATGCAACACGCATCTTCTTCTTCTCACACAATTCACCCAACCTCAAAACCTAGCCATTTCCATGGGCGTTCTCAGCTCCTTGTTTTCTCGTGACTTTTCCTCCACCTGTCAGGCTGCCTCTGACTTGGACTCAGCAGTAGCTAGGTGGTTCAAAGGTCATCTCTTCGCATGCAGAGTGAATCTTCTCTCTCCCTTACCTAACATTTTATATAAACATCTTTTATCATGCATTATTCTCACGGTTTTAACTATTTATTCACAGGTAGCCAATACTCTAATGACAGGCCTCCCTGAGATATACCTCAGTTCCTGAATTCAACAGGGAGTGTTGCCTCATGGTTGAGACAACACATTCTAGAGCCAAGATTCCTGCCTTTGAATCCCCTGGCCAGGTGCTATGAGCTGACCTTGGGCAACTTATTTAACTTTTCAGTGTCTTAGTTCATTCAATGACATACTCACGGTGGTACATGCTTCCTTAGGTTACTGTGAGGAATACAGGACTTGGTATGTCTAAAAATCTTAGATCCAAGCCTGAGATACAGTCAGTGATTCATGAGGATTATCACTGGCTACAAAGAGCAAGGGACAACATAAATATAAGGGAAAGAAATATAATTGACATTATTCCTATGCAAGAATAATTCTTTCATAAGTAATCATAGGATTCTAGCATTGGAAGTTTCACACAAAACCTTCTCCAATCCCTAGATGAAGCCCTCCCTCATGCACTGTTGCTGGGAATGTAAATTGGTGCAGCCACTATGGGAACCAGAATGGGGGTTCTCCCCAAAATTAAAAATAGAGCTACCATGCAATCTAGCATTGCCACTACTGGGTATTTAGACAAAGAAAACAAAACCACTAATTTGAAAAGATCTATGCACCCTTATGTTTATTGTTGCATTATTTACAATAGCCAAGCTATGGAATCAGCCTAAGTGTCTATTTGTAGTCAAACAGATAAGGAAGATGTGGAATACACACACACACACACACACACACACACACACACACACACACAATGGAATGTTAGTCATAAAAAGGATGAGATCTTGCCATTTGTGATAACGTGGATAAACCTAGAAGGTATAATGCTAAGTGAAATAAGTCAGACAGAGAAAAATAATACCATATGATTTCACTGATATGTAGAACCTAAAAAAAAAAATACTACACAAAAAAAGGAAACAAATAAATAAATAGAAAAGCAGAAATAGACCCATAGATAGAAGGAACTGAGGTTGCCAGAGGGGAGGGGGAAGGAAGGGTCAAATGGGTGAAGGGGAGTGGGAGGTACAAGTTTCCGGTTATGGAAGGAGTAAGTCAGGGGGATAACAGGCTCAGCACAGGGAACACAGTAAGTGAGACTGTTAACAGGGTTACATGGTGACAGATGGGGGCTATGGGTGTGGTGAGCATGGCATAATACATACAGATGTTGAATAACTGTGTTGTGAACCTGAAACTAATGTAACATTGTGTCAATGATACTTTAAAAGAAAAAGAAAAAAGGAAACTGGAACTCTCTGATATCCCACAAGAAGTTTCAAACAGATTTAGGATGAAGTTCCTATTTCACTGGTCTCCTCACCCAGGCTTTTGTATTATCCTAAAATCTGCAATATCTTATTTGTGGCAAATCTTGCTGTTACTATTTTGGGGTATTTTATGACCTTTCATTGGCCACTTGGCTCAGTCACCTCCTTTTATCTTTACTTTACATGTATATTTAAGCCTGCATTGAAGTCTTTCAGAATAAAACAAAAACAACAACATTCAAGCGCCCTTCCTTTCCCACAGATGGCTTGAGAAATAGCAAATGGAGGAATAAAGCCTAATCTCAGTTTTGAGGGCAACATAAGTTGAACTAAAACAGAAATAAAATAGGGTAGGAGAAAGGCTAATAAGACATTCATGATTCCATACTGAACTGTTTGGAAATTGTGGTTTCCTGACTAAGTTTATCCATTCATTTATTTAATAAACTTTTGCTAAGCACCAGCTACATGCCCAGCTCTGCTGTGAATCGAAACATGGTGCGTGAACCCTGGCTGCGTCAGAAGAGAGAGAAGAAAGTGTGGAGAGGCAGGAAGTAGGGATAATAGACGATATGTCTTGATGCATTTAATGTGGCAGAAAAGGGCAGGGGAGGTGGCAGAAATGACTTTCATCCATCGGCTTAAGGAAGGAGGGGACAAGCAGTGACATTAATGAGGTCAGGACACTGGAGGAAAGTCTCTTTCCATGGGGTGAGTGGGGGTATTGGAGAATGATGTGAATTTTGAACAAATGAGTTTGAAGTACACTTGAGAAATTTGGGGGGGGTCTTAAATAGGTTTATACACACTTCTAATCAAAGGCAATTAGCCACATTCACTAAAAATATATTTCTATGAAAAAGAATAAAGCTAAATCATAGTAAAAACATATTTTGAATCAATACCAGATATAACAGTGCCTGATAAATAGGTGTGAGGTGTCTAAATGATTCCTTTTTATGAATTATTTACTTATTAGTTAAATAATCTTATACTACAGGATTGCTGCTTCATGACACCTATTTTAAGAGAGAGAAAATAACGGCCCCTGGCATTCATGCTCGGTTATGAATTTCAACAGCAAGACTGAAGATTTTTTTTCATTGTGTTTTTAAACTCTACCCTGAATGAATGAATGAATGAATGAATACTACATAATGTCTGGCGGTATCATCTAGCAATTATTCTTCTACAAAGAGTGAGCATACATTTGGGTTATTTTAGCACCAGGTGCAACATAATGAAGCTCAGAAACAGATCTATTTGGAATAATTTATGCTTCATCTAAAGTAGATCATATGTATTTATCTATTGCAGGCTTTTTACATGGATTAACAAGTAAGATTTTTACAAATCTTAGCACTGCTATGAATCACATTCCTGTGGGTTTTTCATGTCGGGCTTAACTGCCAAGTCCTAACACCTTGAGACTAGACCATCTCTTGGGTTTATGAGTCTATGCCCACAATACTCAGCTGCGTGAGGTTTCACAGGAGTGCATGTCAACAACAATGACCCTTACGTGTGTCCCAGAGGTAGGGAGCTCTGGAATTAGATTAACTGCGTGCAGATCTTAAATACTGATTGAGAACAAGTTTTGAACTGCCTGCACATCCACTAGCTCACCTGTAAAATGAAGCCAGTGATGACAGAAAACCTTCCTCACAGGGCTGCTGTGAGAATTACATGTAGCACATGCAAAACTAAGAGTGCTGGCTGGCATGTGATAAAAAATTAGTAAAGTTCAGCTACTTCTGCTTCATACATAAGCATGTGACCTGAGTTGCGATATCTGTTAACACAGACACAAAATAATCCTAAGTGGGTATCCTTCATGTGATTAGGCTCTCTGACCATTTCTCCAAGCCTCCCAAAGCAAATAAATACAGCTAGTAGTAAACTTTCAGTACCTGAGAGAGCTCTAAGTACGTTATAATTCTTGGCAATTTTGGCAAGCTTTGGGATGTTCTGTGAAATTGGTTTTTAATGAGTTAAACTACTGTATTTGACATTTTTATCCCAATTTCTGGAAGACAGTATACATATTTGGTGAGGACCTACTTTTCCGAACCATAACTGCACATTGGACGTCTGTTTGGAGTGTGTCTGTTTTGCATGATGATGCCAGTTCTCTTCCAGAGGGAGAGGGAGAAGCAGGCTCCTGCTGAGCAGGGAGCCTGACGCGGGGCTCGATCCCAGGACCCCGAGATCATGACCTGAGCCGAAGGCAGATGCTTCACCAACCGAGCAACCCAGGTGCCCCTATTTTTCACATTCTTATCCTTCAGCTTATACTGTGTTGATTTTTACATAAAGCACCCAAACATTTTAGAGCACTTTAAAACTTGTCTTAAACATAAAGCAATATTCTAAGTGGTTGAAGAGTAGTTTCCAAACACATTGGGCATTAAAGGAAAACAAATTTGTGACATGATCAGTCTGGCCATTTGGTACTCTGAAAGGAGTAGAAGCTTACGCTTGACTCTGCTCACCCATTTAAGAAACTTATATATAAAATATATTCCAAGTAAGAAAAGTTTTGTATAGATGAAAAAGTCCTAAGTTGAATACAAATAATTCAGTAAATATTAACGTAGGAATGTCTTAAAATGTTGTTTTGATCTTACTATTTATTATTCATTTTATATTTAGTAATAAATTCAATTTCTTTGTAGGGGAAATGTTATATAACATGACATTAAATGTCATTTACTATCTGAACCCAACAATTAACTATAATTATTTTGTACCAGCTAGGCTAATACTGGTAAAAAGAACACCAGCAGCTATTGTTTATCAACAAGAAAACTGAGACTCAGTGAGAATAACTACTTGAAGAAGGCCACACAGTGAGGTGGACACGTTCCAGGATCTTTCTTTAAGCATCTAGAAACTATTTTATGATGTGCCAAATCCTTGCCAGGAAGAACTTACTATCTTCTGAGGCAAGCCAGGTAAACATACGCTTTTCATAAAACTACGTGTTGTAAACGAGGAACACACTCCCCGCAGGCTGCAAGCTTTCCACCATTCTATATAGGAGCCAAAAGGGCAGGGGTGATGTTTTATTTGACTTCTTATTCTCAAAGATTTCTACAATGTCTACCCCATAGACTACCTCATTAAATGCTTGTTGTTGTTTTATGGCAAAGTGCTGACAAAGCAGTAAGAGAGAGGGAGAGAGAGAGAGAGAGAGAGAGAGAGAGAAGGCTTTATATATAAAGTGACACTTGAACTCTGTCTTGAAAAATAAACACAGCGTGGAGCACTGGGTGTTATACGCAAACGATGAATCATAGATCACTACATCAAAAACTAATGATGTATTGTATGGTAACTAATGTAACATAAGAAATTAAATTTAAAAAAAAAGAAAAATAAACAGAGGTACTCAGGGGGCAAAAGAGCAAAGGATGGAAAATAATGTGTATGACCACAGGCCTGAAAACGGGAAAACACTGGCTATATCAAGGTACTAGGTGTTCAGATGTAAGAGGAAGCTGGAGACAGTGTGGAAGAAGATTCTGGACAGGCAGCTATAGTGCTTTGGGAAGGACAGGCTTTCTGCTAGGTGTGGTGATCCACCTTCTCAGCCACGTGTACGGCCCCCACGCACCAGGACCAGTCCAGGGGCCGGGTGCAGTTTCAGGACCCTCTGGAAATCCGGGCACAAGCCTAAATCTATCTTCCTTGTGTCTCTCGTGGTTGAATCTGAGTCTCTCCACACATAAGCACTGCAATTCTGAATAAAATACAGGGGTGCCATTTAGAGAAGGTTGGGAATGACTATCACAAAAGGGAAGATTTTAGTACTGAAGACTATTCAAGTAAGTTTTCAACGAGTTCCAAAAAAAGGTGCTTCTATACATAGAAAATAAACGTGCCAGCAGGGTACTAATTTATTAACGATGGAATTTGTAAGATGATAAATCTGGGTAATCTAATTTCAAAAGCACTTAGAGGAACTGGGTATTTACATGCATTCTGAGGAAGACATGCTTGAATAAGATTTCTGTGTTATGTGCAATGTAATAACTCCTTATAGGCAGTGCAACCTTAAGCTGTGGGGTTATTGTCTCTACTGGACAGAAATCTTCAAGTAAACCTATACCTTAACAGGTTCTGGGCTCTTAATCAAACAGTAAATGGTAAAATCAAACTCAGGTACATCTATGGTTCAATAATCCTTACACGGGTCTTTTGAATAGTGTCCCAGGATGAGGCTCAGAGACCACGTTGTCCCTCTCCACTTGACCTTATTCCCCTGTTGAGTATCTCTTTCTCTCTGCAGCATCCGTCTGTCTGTCTGTCATGTATCGATCCATCTAAACACGAGTGACCTAATTACATCAAAAACAACAACAACAACAACTGCCCGAAGAGAGAGTGAACAGTTAAGAAAGATGCTTCACTAAACTCAATGAAGGAGGAAGGTCTAAGTTCAGGTTTTAGGGACTGAGGTCATCAGACAAGGTTTAGAGACTAATACGTCCTGACTTACAGCATGCATTCCAGTTTTGTCCTTTTAACTTGTCTTGCCTCCGCACTCTTGAAGAGCAATCACACTGTTACTTTTCTCTGTATTCTTCCCTAACCTTTTTGCTCAATCATCTATTCCATTTCTTCCAACAACACTTCCAAGGCTCTCCAAATTTGAATTAATATTTCTTTCTTTTAAATGCTAGAGTGATTATCACCTATACTGTTACTTAGCAATTACCCATATGATGCCTTATAACAATTTATTTTATGTCAACAGCTAGTCAAATCTACTTTTTAATTTTCTGAAATTATTTGAAAAATATTTTGTACTCTTGGCACATAATAGGTGCTTAACGAATGGCTGACTTATTGAAGTAAACATAAGCTGACATTTTAAAATTTATCTTTTTTGAAATACTTTTGTTTGCTATAGAAAATGGCTTCCTACATATTAATGATAAAAAAAATGAGGCATGATAAAAGAGCCATGTCTATAATTAATCTTTGAGACAATGAATCAAGTGTAAGCCATTATTTCTGTAAATCAGAAATTCAAACTTAATTTCATAAATTAAAAAGATGCATTTTGAGAAATATGGCAAAACATTTCTTTTTACATTAATGTAGTACTTTTTAAACATATCTTTTCCTCAAAAAGTCATTATGCTGTTGCTTGTTGAATAACACTCAGCCATAGCATAGAAAACGAAAGAGGGCTTTTATAGGACCATCTGATTTATGAGAGCATAATTAATTTTTCAGCATTGTCAGTGAAGTTGTGCTTATCACTTTCCAAAATAAAGACAGAGGGGAGAAGGTGAGGCGACCTTATAAGGTATGAATATGGTCAAGCACAAGTGTGGCCTTATTTCCATCTTATAAAAATCTTATAAAAACATTATTTAAAATGATTAAAATATGAACTATTTTTAAAAGAATCTGAAATAAATTTTAAGACAGTCTACGTATTTCCCTGTTGCAAAAATATTTTACTTATTTTCTAAAATACCAAATTCTGGAATGTGTAAACATATTTTCCCTAAACTGCATAACTCCAAACAGCAACAACAAAAGGTACTTGGTTGCTGTTACACAAATATCACGAAAAAAAATCATTTTGATTTGTAGTCAAATCAGTCACTTTGTATCAGGTTTATTAAGAGTTTTCCCCTAATTTTTGTCATCTTCAATAGCTGTTGATTTCAATGAGGGTAAAGAAAGTTGCGAGGATGTTATAAGCCACATGTTCTCTTGATTCATGAGCCCTAACCAGAAAGCCACTGTGGTAGAAAGAAGTAAGTAAAAAGCTCCATGCATGAGACACAAGAAATTCCTTTAATAAACGATTATTGTTACTTATCATGTGCATTAGAACGCAGAAGAACGTTGCAATCTAGAGAGAGGATACGGTAGAAACAGAACCAGAAATGTGAAAGTTAAAAAAAGAAAAATGTGCAGGTCAGGGACAGCAGAAGGTACTGTGCATTGTGATTAGGGAAGACATTGGTTCTGAGAAGCTTCCAGAAGAAGGTAACAGCTGACCACAGTCTTGGGGGACAAGGAAGAGAGTGAAAAGGAGCAGACAGGCATTTGCAGGGCATGGAAAAAGAATGACCAGATGGTGAAGTATGTCATATAAAGGGAAGGGCGTATAAGTTATCTGCACAGTTTAAAATAGTAATGGTTTAAAAATAAGCTCCCATGTTACCACCCACCTCTACTTTCAGAGGGAAGAAGAAAACTGTTCATAGAGAAATACGGGGAATGCAAACAAAGGAGTCATTGCATGCGGTGTCCACACAGGACAGGCGCAATCGGGGTGAGAGGCTGCTCTTTTTCTTACGCAGGATTTTACAGGTCAGTGTAGGTGATGGCCATAAGAATGATTAAGGGCTAGAAAATGTTAAGAAGCACTAGTTTAAACAGAGGGAGAGGAAAATATATGCAAATACTGATTGAAATTTGTCCAGATATATGTTAAAGATAATCTTTTAAGAGGGTGAGGTTCTAAGACAGTAAAATCGTAGTGAGCAAAAACTTCTTTTTAAGGAGCTATCTAAGAATCTTGAGTGAAACACTGCCAACCGAAGCACACACAGAGATATGTCCTTGAGAAGAAAGATGTCTGAGAGACTTGCAGGCCTTGGAAACGTTACGTTAAAAGTGATGAGAAAAAGAGCTGGAGAGAACTCAAATGGTCATTCCATCTGAGAAGACAGTGGACTCTCTCTCTCTCTCCACCCCCCCCCCCACTCTGGGAACAATATTACTTAGATCAAGTTTTACTTCTATTTTGTTGTTAACCTTCAGTTCTCACTCATGTGCCTGGCAAAATAAGGGTTTTAATTATTTGCCTGCACATTCAATATTCAAATAGTGCATTCTTTCTCCATATACTAGAACTTTGAGTTATCAAGGTACTATTGAAAACAGTATAACAATCCATTGAAAGGGCATCTTTAAATATTTTGTCATTAGTGCATTGTTTTATACCTCTGAAGAAACTTGGAATGCATATCTAAACCTTGGATAAAAATATAAAAATAGGTCCCTAAATTTACAGGAAATTTATAAACACAGAATTCTAATCATTTTTCTGCACATATGGGTATCATTATCTCAAATTTGATTAGATTTTCCAAGGTATTAGATATTTGGTTATGTAAAAAGTCTTTATAAACTGAATCGTAAAGTTGATCAAATGATTAAGTAGTCACAACAATTTGCAAGCTAGCAAGACGATGTATTAAGTACATAAGCCTTTCAAACGATTAAAACCTAAAGGAAAATCCTTGCCAAAGTAATTTTACCATAAACACAAAGAAACAAAACTTTCATTTCTATGTGCAAATTGCGAGGAATTTGGCAACAATGAATATGCTACTCGTATTGCTTATGAAAAAGGTACAAGAGACATCTGCTGAACATACTCACTTAGATGGTGTCCTGGTTTTTCAAATACAAGAAAACTTAGGAATAAAAACAAATGTGCAGAGAGAGATCGAAAGCTGGATTCTTAGAAGTGGGGAAAAAATTATCTAATCAATCTGTTTCACAGATAGGGAAAAATTGGATCCAAAATGATGAAGTGACAAGTCCCCATGTAGATTTCAGGGTCAGAACAAGAACCAGGGTTGAATGCTCTGTGAAAGCCCCTGGGTCAAGCTTCTCCCAGGTCCCCGAGTCAAACATATGAAAGTAAGTTAGCTCAGTGGTTCATATAATCACTAAGCTCTCAAAAACAAACTAACACACCATTTCCCACAGGCAGGCAGGGCTGAGCACATGACAGGTTCTTAGGACAGGCTGCTGCTGAATTGACAAAGATCTAAAGGCAGGCAAGAAGGAAGAGCATTCCAAGGCGGAGTTATGGCTAAAAAAACAAATACTATCTATAGGTATTTCTTCCATAGTCTGGAAATATGGCATTTATTAATAAAACAAGACAAAACATGCGTACCTCTCAAAGCTACAATGACCACAGATGACTGAAACTGTGGCATTCTTTTTTTTTTTAATTTGAATTCAATGTAATTAACATATAGTGTATTATTAGTTTCAGAGATAGAGTTCAATGATTTATCATTTGTATATAACACCCAGTGCTCATTACATCATATGCCCTCCTTAATGTCCATCACCCAGTTACCCCATCCCCCTACCTGCCTCCCTTCCAGCAACCCTCAGTTTGTTTCCTAGAGTTAAGAGTATCTTATGGTTTGTCTCTCTCTCTGATTTCATTTTGTTTTATTTTTCCTTCCCTGCCCCTATGTTGATCTCTTTTGTTTCTTAAATTCCACATGAGTGAAACCATATGCTATTTGTCTTTCTCTGATTGACTTATTTCATTTGGCATAATACCCTCCAACTCCATCGACATCTTTGCAAATGGCAAGATCTCATTTTTTGATGGCTGAGTAATATTCCATTGTATATAATATACCACATCTTCTTTATCCATCCATCAGATGATGTACATCTGGCCTTTTTCCATATGTTGGCTATTGTCAACACTGCTGCTATAAACATTGGGGTGCAGGTGCCCCTTTGAATCACTATGTTTGTATCCTTTGGATATGTACCTAGTAGTGCAATTGCTGGGTTGTAGGGTAGCTCTCTTTTCAACTTTCTGAGGAACCTCCATACTGTTTTCCAGAGTGGCTATACCAGCTTGCATTCCCACCAACAGTGTAAGAGGGCTCCCCTTTCTTCACACCCTCTCTAGCATTCTTTATTAGGAAATAAATTGCAGGGACGCCTGGATGGCTCAGTCGTTAAGTGTCTGCCTTCGGCTCAGGTCATGATCCCGGGGTCCTGGGATCGAGCCCCACATCAGGCTTCCTGCTCTGCAGGAAGCCTGCTTCTCCCTCACCCACTCCCCCTGCTTGTGTTCCCTATCTTGCTGTGTTTCTCTCTGTCAAAGAAATAAATAAAATCTTAAAAAAAAAAAAAAGGAAATAAATTGCAGAACAGTTCATGCTGATTTCAATAGAGTCCTTAGTTTCTTTACCAGTGAAATAAATTCTTTAAAAGTCTAAAAATAAAGTTTAATTTCTTTTTCCAGATATATTACCTCTTTTAAATGAAAGGTGGTATGAAATTAAGCTTATGCTGGTGTATTTTCACAATTTCAAACAGCCTAAAAATTATTCTTCTCTAATGTTTTTTTAAAATATGCTAGTTACACTTGGATTGGAGTATTTATGAAAGGAACACAATGTTTTACCATACTTTATTTTTCAAATAATATATTTGGTATAATTTTTATTAAGTTTTATCATGCAGATTTCAGCTGTACTGCAACAACTGATTTAGCTCTGAATCATTGATTCTACTCATTTAATATTTCAATAATAATTAATGCCAATGATTATTGCACAACATAGAAGTTGCAAAAATTATCACATTACCCACCATTTTTTTAAGTTGGAATTTAAACTTTGTTCAAAGCAGGACCAGCCATGGATATTTATCTCCTCATTCTGTCATTAACTGTGTATGTTTGGACAACTTATTTAATGTCCTTATATAATATCTTTATCTTGAAAATTCTAGTAACAATCCTACTTGTAAGGTCCTTACATATACTAACAGATAATGCATGTAAAACAACCAGCAAGGTGTTTGACACATAGCAGATACTCAAAAAATTCTCCACTCATTTGCATTTCAATTTGCTGGATCTACAGAGACATTTAAACATTATGACAATTATACAATATTTTTTTTTTCTGAAATGTATCTTATTTATCCATACTTATTCAGATAAGCTAAATGTAAGTCAATTAGCAAAAACAGAAATCGGTGTCATTCATTATCATCTGCATTGCTTCAGAGGAGAAGCGTCTCATAAACAACTCGTATCTCTGAAATCTGTGCATGTATCTGCAGGTAAAGATGATTGTTACTGTCAGGGAATGTCATGGGAATCATTTCAAAGTGGTCCTTACACTTGCACTGATCCACCTGCTTGTAAGCTGTCAAATAGTTTCCTCAAGGCCAGGCCTGCACACTGCGTATATAACACATATATGCACGGGGATAGCACTGGTAGGGTACTTCCAGGGTCTGTGCTAAATGCTTTAACAAGCTCATTCACCATGTGTTGTATGTTCCTTTTTTTTTTTTTTTCCCTCCTTTGTGGCATCTTTATTTTTCTATCTTGTACATGAACAAAGTGAACATGGTCAGAAAAATCAGCTGCACTGAAACACTTCAGCCGACGGTAAAACAGAGGGCACGTGGACATGGAAGGGCAGGGTGGCAATTCCAGACTAGCTTGCCCCAAAGGGCTTATGCTCCAAGCCCGCAACAAGAGGCTGCTCTGGCCAGGACTGTGCAGTGCATCTCTGGGGAGGAGCAACAAGAAGGACCAGTCACAACAGGGACTGCAGCTGGGCATGAGTTTATTGGCTTCTGGCCTCAAGCTCCTGCAGTTGATGAAGTTGATGAGCCCATTGGTGGAAGAGTCATGAGAGGTCCCTGGGCTACTGCCGTCAAGCTCAGGCTCGATTTTCTTGGCCAGCTGCTTTCCCAGCTCCAGCCCCCACTGGTCAAAGCTGTTGATGTCCCAGATGATACCCTAAATGAAGATCTTGTGCTCATACATGGCAATCAAGGCTCCCAGAATGAATGGTGTGAGCTTGGTGAACACAACAGAGTTGCTTGGCCGATTTCCTTCAAAGACCTTGTGTGGCAACAGCTTTTCCAAGGCCTCTGGACTCTTCCCTGCAGCCTGCAGCTCCTTCTGGGCCTCTTCTGTTGACTTCCCCTTCATCAGGGCCTCAGTCTGGGCCAAAAAGTTGGCCAGGAGGATCTTGTGATGCAAACCCTTCCTTATCGGGTGCTGGGTCTGGCCTGGGATGAGGAAGTCACAAGGTATCATCTCGGTGCCTTGGTGGATGAGCTGGTAGAAGGCATGCTGGCCATTGTTCCCTGGCTCCCCCCACACAATGGGGCCCGTCTGGTGGTCCACACGAGTGCTGACTTGGTGACGTACTTCCTGTTGGACTCCATGTCACCCTGCTGGAAGTAGGCAGCTAAGCGGTGTAGATACTGGTCATAGGGCAGCATGGCCTGTGTCTCACACCCAAAGCAGTTGATGTACGAGACACCCAGCAGAGCCAGCAGGACAGGGGCGTTCTTCTCCAGGGGCGTTGCACAGAAGTGCTGGTCCATCCAGTGGGCCCCTGAGGGCAGCTGCTCGAAGTTGTCAAATCCCACATGCAGTGCAATGGAGAGTCCAATGGCTGACCACAGCAAGCAGCGTCCTCTTACCCAATCCCAGAACTTGAATGTTTTGAGGGTCAATCCCAAACTCCTTCACTTTGGTTGTGTTGGTAGACAGGGCAACAAAGTGCTTCGCAACTGCAGAAGGGTCCTTGGCTGACAGGAGAAACCACTCCTTCGCCGTCTCCGCATTCATAATGGTCTCCTGGGTAGTAAAGGTCTTGAAAGCAATGATGAACAGGGACGACTCAGGGTTCAGAGTGGCCAGGGTTTTGGTGATGTGGGTCCTGTCGATGTTGAAGACAAACCAGACCCGGGGACTTCCTGAAGAGTACGACTTAAGGGCTTCGGTCACCATGAGGGGTCCCAGGTCAGAGCCGCCAGTGCCAATGTTAATGACGTCTGTGATGGGCTTGCCTGAGTACCCGTTCAAGTCACAGCTCCGGACTCGCTGGCAGAAAGACTTCATCTTCTCCAGGACCCTGTTGACCTCTGGCATCACATCCTTGCCATCTACCAGGATGGGTGTGTTTGCCCGGTTCTGCAAGGCCACGTGCAGCACCGCCCAATCCTCTGTGAAGTTGATCTCGCCACTGAACATGTGCTCCCGGACAGCCTCCACACCCCTGGACTTGGCCAGGTCCACCAGCATCTGCATCACAGTTTCGGTCACAAGGTTCTTTTGAGTAATCCACCAGAATATGCCCATGGTTGGTGTTCAGGTTCAAGCGGAAGTGGCTGAAGCGTTCCTTGTCCCCCTCGAAAAGGCGACGCAAGTTGAGGTCAGAGCCGTGCTCGCGGGACCATTTCTGCAGCTTCTGGAACTGCGGATTCTGGGTGAGCGCAGCCTTGGTGACAGCAGTGGGTTACATGGGCTTGGACGAGCTTGGAGGAGGAAGAGGGGGTAGACGGCACGTAGCTAGCCTGTATGTTCCTTTCATGACACCATGAAGAGGCTATTATTCCTGCTTAGTACAGGACGTACCCCAAGTACCTGGTCTGAGATAATGAGGAGCAGAACCGATTTCAAACGAGGCAAGCTGAGTCCTCGCCACATATGCCTGAAGACCCCTCCTGCCGCCTCACGTGGCTGCCGTGGAAAGAACACAGGCAAACAGAAACCACGTCATCTGACCCCTGGTTCTTTTATCTTTGTGTTCAGAAACCAGTAGGTAGTTGGTCTAAGGGATCGAGAAGGTCTCCTTTTTGGAGTGGGCCCTGATGCTTTCCCCAGTCCAGGTGCTTTCTGAGTGGGTCCGCGCTTGTCTGCTGGCCTGTGGCTTCCATGAGTGTGGTACTGTACCTGTGACCTTGCCTCTGTTCCATTCTTCTCCCCATCTCCAATTTATCATCACTTCCTAAATGTTTATTAAATTCATGCGGCCTACTGTTATGCATTCAAATCTTTCTGAACACATAAGACTAATTTTGCATATCCAAGTACAATTTCATAGATCTCTGTACTTCTATTGCTATAAGAGACCTCACACGGAGTCAAGTTCAAAGGGCCAAAACAATGTTACCCTAATATTTCCAGTACTTTACAAAAGCCTAAAGATATTGACCATTTATTTACCAACCATTGCCCACCTCTCACCTAAAGCTACACAGATTACCAAAAACATCTAGCTTCTTGGATTATAGTGAGGAGTCTGCTTGTCTCATTCTTTTTTTTTTAAAGATTTTATTTATTTATTTGACAGAGAGAGACACAGTGAGAGAGGGAACACAAGCAGGGGGAGTGGGAGAGAGAGAAGCAGGCTTCCCACTGAGCAGGGAGCTCGATGTGGGGCTCGATCCCAGGACCCCAGGGTCATGACCCGAGCCAAAGGCAGACACCTAAGGACTGAACCACTCAGGCGCCCCTGCTTGTCTCATTTTGATGAGACATTCCGATTGGCAGGCATATGTAGATTTGCAAATAAAATAAAAAATTTTAAGTATAGGGTCTGCAGAGAGGAAATAATTAAAATATGTCCTAAGGAAAAAAGCTTGAAAACCAGTAAGCTAGTAAATCCCAAAAGTTACATGCCCAAAAGTTGTAATGAGAGCCAGGAGCGCCGAAATCCAATCTGTTATTTACACTGTATTTTTTTTAAAGAAAAGAAAGATGTTAAAAGTGTAGATTGCCAAGTTTAAAATATACAGATCTATCTCATTCCTTTAAGCCAAATCTTGATAAGAAAAGAATTTGAGCTTCTAAAAGAAGTGACATAAATCCCATATTTAACATAAAAGTAGGCATCTGCCTGATTTTAGGAGCGTGCATGCAGTCGTTAGGATACGCGCTGTTTGCCCCATGCCTGCATTCCACCATTCCATCCCTTTCTCTCCAAGAGTGAAGCTAACAAGTAATTTAAAAATAATTGAAGAATTAAATCCTCATTGGTAACGTCATTTTCCTTTTTTGCCTATGCCTTCAGCAGACTTATTCCAGCAACTCCATTAATATAGCTGTTGCAAAATAAAGGAAAAAAAAAGAAGAAAGCTGAGCAAATGGCTTTTAAAATTAAAAAAAAAAAAAGATAACATATTGTGTTACTTGGGATAGCAGTCAAGTCTAGAGGCAAAACAGAAATAACAGATGCAATATAAATTCAGAGTTATGTGTGTCACACAGGAACCCAGGCTTACCAAATCAGCCCAATATGCTCCACCTGAGGAAAGACTGCAAGAGATGATTGGAAATTGCACCAGCAACATAAACGGGGAGACAGCCACACTGTAATCCTGATTCGGTAATAAATTTTGGAAAAAAAATGTATACTGATTGGATTTCTTATTAAAACTTCAATCAAAGAGAAATTTCTTCCAAATCAATATAGGCCTCTAAAATGTTCTGTGGACTGAGATTTTAAGATCCACTGTAATTGAATGAAGTTACTAGTTTGGACCTAATTAAATTCTATCTGAAAGCTAGTCACAGAGGTGCTTTGTTATTTTGTCGGTGCCTTAGTTGCATCACTGGGCTGTTTTTGGGAGCAGCCTAAGTAAAACGCATTATAATTCTGATGGAGAATTAAAGGTGGGTGCATAATTTATTGAATGAGTAATTCGACATAATGTTTCTACTGATGTTAGAACGGGCAGCTAGGCTCCAGCAGCATACCTGGAGGCCAGCCAGGAGGAAGGGGCAGCCAGCTCGCTCGCAGGCAGATCAGAGGCGCGTCGGGGCAGCGCGCACAGGAAGCCACGTCGCACCAGCCGGGCCCAAGATGCCGTCGGCCAGGACGGAAAACCCTGACCAAATTAGGAACAAAAAGCGGGAACCGCTGCTTCCGGCCCCAAGTAATGAATATTCCGCCCCCTCGTTAACAACTGTCCGTAGAAGACAGAGACCCACCCCAGGGCGCACCGCGCACTCTCCTTCTCTGGAGCGCACCTGCTCTCCTGTCTGCTCAAGTCAACTTTCCCGCTCACGTGGCTCGTCCGCTGTGCTGCGTGTCTGTCTGTCCCTGAATTCTTTCTGGGGACAAGACCAAGAGCCTCTGGGGACATCTTTAGGATGCGTGGAGCCCCAGAGCCCGGGTCTCCCCACCTCACCAGGCAACAATGATACACACTCATTAATCACCTAATGCGTGTGTGACACATTATATAAGCCACTAAAAGCCTGCGTTTATTTTGAATTGTTCCAGAAGGAATTCTTTCTACAGTAATAACTCTTAGTTGTTAGATGAAAAAGTGCAGGAATGCCCTCTCCCCATAGAACAAGACAGCAAGAAAGTGAAAATGAAAAGACATCTACACCATGCATTTTTGGGTAAAACTACTGGTTCTGTCTACTCGCCCTCCCACTGCTCATACCCTCTGACATGTAACTGTGTAATTCCTTCACTGACGTTTTCCTGACTTCTCCTATTGAACAGAAAAAATAACCTCACCCATCCCTAATAGAGAAGAGGATCTGAGGGGAGAAAAAAGAAGAAAGAAAATCCTTTCAATCACTTAAACACACAGTAAGCATTTTCTTACAACTGTGGGAATAAATGATGTCATATTACACTTTCTATCCATATGGACAGATCCTCAGCAGCCACAAATTGGACAATCAGTGCCAGTTTCCAAAACAACTTTCTTGAGTTTCTGTTTTCAGTGGTCTGGCTTAGTTATGTTGAAATCCTAATTCCCAAATGTTTGGTATCTGGGCGGGGCGGGGGGGGGTCTTTGCCAGGTAATTAAGTCACGAGAGTAGAGCCCCCATTATCTGCCTCTCATGAGGGCATGGGATCCGTGTCCTTCTAAGAAGACACATGGACAGATGGTCTCTCTCTTGGCCACATGAGCGAGCTTACCATGAGAAGGTGGCTGTCCGCGAGCCAGGAGGCAGATTCTCACAAGACATCAGATTTGTTGGTGCCTTGAACTTGGACTTCCCAGCCTCCAGTACCATGAGAAATAAATGTTTGTGGTTTAAGCCCCACAGTCTGTGGTCTTTATGTTATGGCAGCCCAAAATAAGACAGTGACATCTTTCAGATGCCTGGATACAACTCTGAGTCACTAGTGGTCAGAATAGAAGTTACTATTAAATTCTAACAGCAAAATTACTAAGTCCACTTTCTGTTGTAAAGCACAGTCCTTTTGCTAGCTCTTTGATAGAATAGTGATCAGGTAACATGATGCCATCTTTTCTTTATTATTACTTTTGGCTTAACACAGTGATTTATTTTTTCCTCAGGATTATGTGTGTTTCCTGGGCTCTGTGGGGGTGGTTCTTCTTGATATGGTGTTGACTACGTCACTCATTTAATGACATTCTATTGGGAGCTCAGTGGGGCTGACACCCAAGATCCCATCCTGACAGGCCATCCATACACTGTAATAGCAGGTGCTGATAATTATGAATAACAGCAAATTTTAAATTAACTGCATAATTAAATCCTCATTCACAGCACTGAGTTGTTGTTTTCAATCTATGCAAGTGGATCAAGTGGGAAGCAAAGACTGGGCCACTAAGAGATACTAAATACTCAAGAGGCTTGTGCACAACCTAAAAACTCAGTGGGCAGCCTGTGAGTGCCAAAGAGGTTCCACGGCAATATCAGACTTGACCAAAACCAAAAATGACCTTGGAAGATTGTGGCAGATTAGTTCCATAGAGGACCCATCATCTGACCTAAATCAAAGATCCTGAACCTAAATCAAAGTGTTTTTTACCACTTAAAATCCAAACAGATTCTCTTCAAAATATACAAAGAAGAGAAAGAAATTGTATGGCAAGATAAAACATGTCACACTTGCCAAATATCAATCCTATCAAAGACAAAGACTTCCATGAACTCACACTGACAGGGAATATTTTTGGTTGTATTCCAAAACTGTTATCAAACCTAAGCAAAGGACCTAGGAATGTCACCTTATTATTAGGTGCAGAAGTGTTTCATAAAATTTTCTGAGACCGAAAAATTGTTCAGCAACTGAACAGAGTAAAAAATAAAATTAAAACCTAATAACTATAACTATTCTGAAGACAGGCATTTTTTTCCCAAAGAAATATATAAAAAAAATATTGGCTGCCCATGAGGAAATATGTATTTCTTGTAAACATTAGCAAATACTACACTGTGATTTTCAACTTTTTTCTACTGAGAGCATAGAAACTGGATAGAGGTATGAGAGCCCAATGTTGTCTATATTTGGGGATCAACATTCTTTGGAAATAAATGTCTATGTTCTTTCCTAATCTAATAATCTGTGATTCTATAATTTGATATTAAACTCAGATCTTTGTATCACAGAATTTATGATTTTAAAAGAACTTCAAGGATTCTTACTCATTCATTCAATACTTGATTTCCTTCCATACAAATAAAATAGTTATGAGTTCATGCTTGAGCCAAGTTAACAGTGGCCTAAATATTTTTTGAAGAAACTTTTATTGCACAAAATTCTTCCACTGTATATTTATCTCTTACACACATTCACTAAATTTGTCTGGCTTTACTGGCAATTGTTTAATTTCAAATTATATGAAAATTAACCATCAATAATAGTGATTTGCCTCAGCTAACATTATTTTTTATATAAAGAGATGTTGGTCATTTTTAAGCATACCATGAAATTGTAACTGAAAAAATATTAAAAAATATATTTAAAATGAAAATAATAAAAACTAAATATAAACATTTCCAATATTATTATGATTTTGTACATTTTTACACCAAAAATGGCAGCTTGAAATAACAGCTACTTTTTACAGGAAGCTCACTAATGTAAAGCCTATTCTAAGAGCTACCATATTTTAAATGATTGCTTCATCTAGAAAGATAAACATTCTTATGTGAACATTGGTAATTTCTGGATGATGAGACTATGCAATTTTATTATGTTTCTTTTCTACAATGAACAAATATAAATGTGATTTTAAGACATTATGAAAAGTAAATTACGCTATTTCTCTTTTGCTTTAATTGTTCAATCGTTGCTATTTTTTTTTCTTTTCAATTGTTGTTAATTTCTATACAAGCCTTGGTAAGTGAATAATGGCACCTTCACAGAGTTCTT
The DNA here is from genome assembly GCF_964656455.1 of Halichoerus grypus. Taxonomy (NCBI): domain Eukaryota; kingdom Metazoa; phylum Chordata; class Mammalia; order Carnivora; family Phocidae; genus Halichoerus; species Halichoerus grypus. The sequence continues at coordinate 82,066,696 of NC_135718.1, forward strand.
AGAGTTCAATGTCAAAAGCAAGTCAGTCTATACTACATATATTAAAATCTCCTTCAGTTGGAATTTGATGTTAATGCAGAGGCATACGTATATTCAGAGGAAAGATGAACCATTCTATTTGGGACCACATTCCAAATCTCAGGAAGTATCAGGAGGACCACCACCACACTGCAGTAACAAGGCCCTTCTAAGCAAAACAGCCCTTTTCCAGAGTATGGCTCACTGGGGATAAATTGATGTTGGGAAATACAGTCATGCCCCTTTGAATTTATAACATAAAAATGTGGCAGTCATTTGAACTTCTAATACTTACTAAAGAAAAACGTTACTTAAATATTTTTGGCATTTTTGGTTGGAAATCTATGTGTTTTTCTTAAGTTAATAAAAATGTTTCCCAGAATAGTCTCATTCAAAGTTAGAACACTGTCTTCAGGAGGGAGCAAGATGACGGGGGAGTAGGAGACCTGGATTTCGTCTGGTCTCAGGAATTCAGCTGGATAGGGATCAAACCATTCTGAACACCTACGAACTCAACAGGAGATCAAAGAAAAGAATAGCAACAATTCTCTGAACAGAAAAGTGACCACTTTCTGGAAGGTAGGACGTGTGGAGAAGTGAATCCGAGGCAATATTCAGGAGGATAGATGGCGGGGGGAGGGGGCCTCTGTCGGCCGCTTCTGGCAAGTGATAGAGCCGCGGAACACAAAATCGGAACTTTTAGAAGTCTGCTCCGCTGAGGGACGTCACTCCAGTGGCTAAGCAGGGGGTGGAAACCTCGCGGGACAGTGTGGTCTCAGGACCCTCGGGGTCACAGAAAGACCGGGGGTACCTGAGTGTGGCAGAGCTCCCAGGTATTGGAGTGGGGAAGCCAGCTGCAGAGACGGAGCCGAGGTGTGGGCTCTCAGCTCGGGGTTGCCATACACCGGGATCCGGGTCATAGTCGGGCCACTGCTCCTTCAAGAGGGACCCAAAAAGCGGCAGATCCAGGGAGACTCAACTTCCTCCCCCCGGGAGGAGAGGCGCGGGAGCACGCCGCAGGGATCTGCTGGGTTTGGAGACTCCACACAGAATCGTGTGCCAGAGACAGAAATGCTCAGTCACAGGCCGGGTGAGCAAAGAGTGCGACCAGAGACCAGGGAGACGGGAGTGACTGACTGCTTTTCTCTGGGGGTGCACTGAGGAGTGGGGCCCCGAGTTCTCGACTCCTCTGGGGCGGAGACTGGGAGGCCGCCATTTTCACTCTCCGCCTCCAAATCTGTACGGAAAGCTTGTAGGGAACAAAAGATCCCGAGAGCAAACCCGAGCAGATTACTTAGCCTGGACCGGGCAAGGGCGGGGCAATTCTGCCTCCGGCAAAGACATTTGGGAACCACGGCAACAGGCCCCTCCCCCAGAAGATCAGCAAGAACAGCCAGCCAAGACCAAGTTTACCAATCAATGAGAACAGCAGAACTCCAGCACTAGGGGAATACTGCACATAGAATCCATGGCTTTTTTACCATGATTCTTTGGTCTTTCAAAGTTAATTTTTTTTAACTGTGTTTTTTTTTTTTAATTTTTCTTTTTCCCCTTTTAAACCAACATCTTATCAATCCCTTTTTTAGAAAACATTTTTATTTTTCATTTTTAGAGTTATATTCTATCCCTTCATACATAGTTACCCTTATTTTTGGCATATATATATATATATATATATATATATATATATATAAGTTGTTCTCTCTTTAAAATTTTGAGATACAGTTTCTTCTAACAGATCAAAATATACCCTAAATCTCTAGTGTATGGCTTTGTTCTAGTCTCCTGCCTCATCAAAATTTTTTTTTAATCCTCTTCTTTCTTTTTCCAAACAACTTCTTATCAGTTCCTTTTATAAAATTTTTTATAATCTTCATCTTTATATTCATATTCCATCACTACATCGTATTAACCCTTATTTTTGTACATACATAAGTTTTTCTTTCTTTAAAATTTTGGGAGGGACTTTCTTCTAACAGACCAAAATACACCCAAAATCTAGTGTGTGGCACTGATCTATGTACCAGCCTGATCATATTTGATCATATTCTGTTTTTTTGTTTGTTTGTTTTGTCCTGTTTTTGTTTGTTTTTATCTTTTTCTTTCTTTTTTCTTTTTCTTTTTTCTTTCTTTCCCTTTCTTTTTCCCCAATTTCAGATCTTTTCAGATGTGTTTAGAATATATTTTCAGGGGACGTTGTTACCATGTTAGCATTTTGTTCTCTCATTCATCTATTCTCCTCTGGACAAAATGACAAGACAGAAAAAAATCACCTCAACAAAAAGAACAAGAGGCACTACCAACTGCCAGGGACCTACTCAATACGGACATTAGTACGATGTCGGAACTAGAGTTCAGAATGATGATTTTAAAGATAATAGCTGGGCTTGAAAAAAGCGTGGAAGTTATTAGAGAAACCCTTTCTGGAGAAATAAAGGAGCTTAAGTCTAATCAAGTCGAAATCAAAAAGGCTATTAATGAGGTGCAATCAAAAATGGGGGTGCTAACTGCTAGGATAAATGAGGCAGAAGAAAGAATCAGTGAGATAGAAGACCAAATGATGGAAAATAAAGAAGCTGAGAAAAAGAGAGATAAACAACTACTGGTTCACGAGGGCAGAATTCTAGATATAAACAATACCATAAGACGAAACATTAGAATAATTGGGATCCCAGAAGAAGAAGAAAGAGAGAGAGGGGCAGAAGGTATAATGGAGCAAATTATAGCAGAGAACTTCCCTAATTTGGGGAAGAAAACAGGCATCAAAATCCAGGAGGCACAGAGAACCCCTCTCAAAATCAATAAAAATAGGTCAACACCCCGACATCTAATAGTAAAACTTACGAGTCTCAGAGACAAAGAGAAAATCCTGAAAGCAGCTCGGGAGAAGAAATATGTAACCTACAATGGTAGAAACATTAGATTGGCAACAGACCTATCCACAGAGACCTGGCAGGCCAGAAAGGACTGGCAGGACATATTCAGAGCACTAAATGAGAAAAATATGCAGCCAAGAATACTATATCCAGCTAGGTTGTCATTGAAAATAGAAGGAGAGATAAAAAGCTTCCAGGACAAACAAAAACTAAAAGAATTTGCAAACATGAACCAGCCCTACAAGAAATCTTGAAAGGGGTCCTCTAAGCAAAGAGAGAGCCTAAAAGCAACATAGACCAGAAAGGAACACAGACAATATACAGTAACAGTCACCTTACAGGCAATACAATGGCACTAAATTCATATCTTTCAACAGTTACCCTGAATGTAAATGGGCTAAATACCCCAATCAAAAGACACAGGCTATCAGACTGGATTAAAAAACGAGACCCATCAATATGTTATCTGCAATACTCTTTTTAGACCCAAAGATACCCCCAGATTGAAAGTGAGAGGGTAGAAAACCATTTACCATGCTAATGGACACCAAAAGAAAGCTGGGGTGGCAATCCTTATATCAGACAAATTAGATTTTACACCAAAGACTGTAATAAGAGATGAGGAAGGACACTATATCCTACTTAAAGGGTCTATCCAACAAGAAGATCTAACAATTGTAAATATCTATGCCCCTAACATGGGAGCAGCCAATTATATAAGGCAGTTAATAACAAAAGCAAAGAAACACATTGACAACAATACAATAATAGTGGGGGACTTTAACACCCCCCTCATTGAAATGGACAGATCGTGTAAGCAAAAGATCAACAAGGAAATAAAGACTTTAAATGACACACTAGACCAAATGGACATCACAGATATATTCAGAACATTCCATCCCAAAGCAACAGAATACATATTTCTCTCTAGTGCCCATGGAACATTCTCCAGAATCGATCACATCCTAGGTCACAAATCAGGTCTCAACTGGCACCAAAAGATCATTCCCTGCCTATTTTCAGACCACAATGCTTTGAAACTAGAACTCAATCACAAGAGGAAAGTCGGAAACAACTCAAATACATGGAGGCTAAAGAGCATCCTACTAAAGAACGAATGGGTCAACCAGGAAATTAAAGAAGAGTTAAAAAAATTCATGGGAACCAATGAAAATGAAAACACAACTGTTCAAAATCTTTGGGATGCAACAAAGGCAGTCCTAAGAGGAAAGTATATAGCAATACAAGCCTTTCTCAAGAAACAAGAAAGGTCTCAAGCACACAACCTAACCCTACACCTAAAAGAGCTGGAGAAAGAACAGCAAATAAAGCCTAAACCCAGCAGGAGAAGAGAAATAATAAAGATCAGAGCAGAAATCAATGAAATAGAAACCAAAAGAACAGTAGAACAGATCAACGAAATTAGAAGCTGGTTCTTTGAAAGAATTAACAAGATTGATAAATCCCTGGCCAGACTTATCAAACAGAAAAGAGAAATGACCCAAATCAACAAAATCATGAATGAAGGAGGAGAGATCACAACCAACACCAAAGAAATACAAACAATTATAAGAACATATTATGAGCAACTCTATGCCAGCAAATTCGATAACCTGAAAGAAATGGATGCATTCCTAGAGATGTATCAACCACCAAAACTGAACCAGGAAGAAACAGAAAACCTGAACAGACCTATAACCACTAAGGAAATTGAAGCAGTCATCAAAAATCTCCCAAAACACAAAAGCCCAGGGCCAGATGGCTTCCCAGGGGAATTCTACCAAACATTTCAAGAAGAATTAATACCTATTCTTCTGAAACTGTTCCAAAAAATAGAAATGGAAGGAAAATTTCCAAACTCATTTTATGAGGTCACCATTACCTTGATCCCAAAACCAGACAAAGACCCCATCAAAAAGGAGAATCACAGACCAATATCCTTGATGAACATGGATGCAAAAATTCTCACCAAAATACTAGCCAATAGGATCCAACAGTACATTAAAAGGATTATTCACCATGACCAAGTGGGATTTATCCCTGGGCTGCAAGGTTGGTTCAACATCGACCAATCAATGTGATACAATATATTAACAAAAGAAAGAACAAGAATCATATGATCCTCTCAATAGATGCAGAAAAAGTATTTGACAAAGTACAGCATCCTTTCTTGATCAAAACTCTTCAGAGTATAGGGATAGAGGGTATGTACCTCAATATCATAAAAAGCCATCTATGAAAAACCTACAGCGAATATCATTCTCAATGGGGAAAAATGGAGAGCTTTCCCGCTAAGGTCAGGAACGCAGCAGGGATGTCCACTATCACCACTGCTTTTCAACATAGTATTAGAAGTCCTAGCCACAGCAATCAGACAACAAAAAGAAATAAAAGACATCCAAATCAGCAAAGAAGAAGTCAAACTCTCACTCTTTGGAGATGATACGATACTTTATGTGGAAAACCCAAAAGACTCCACCCCAAAACTGCGAGAACTCATACAGGAATTCAGTAAAGTGGCAGAATATAATATCAATGCACAGAAATCAGTGGCATTCCTATACACCAACAACAAGACAGAAGAAAGAGAAATTAAGGAGTCGATCCCATTTACAATTGCACCCAAAACCATAAGATACCAGGAATAAATCTAACCAAAGAGGCTAAGAATCTGTACTCAGAAAAATATAAAATACTCATGAAATAAATAGAGGAAGACACAAAGAAATGGAAAAACATTCCATGCTCATGGATTGGAAGAACAAATATTGTGAAGATGTCAATGCTACCTAGAGCAATCTATACATTCAATGCAATCCCCATCAAAATACCAGCCACTTTTTTCAAAGAAATGGAACAAATAATCCTAAAATTTGTATGGAACCAGAAAAGACCCCGAATAGCCACAGGAATGCTGAAAAAGAAAAGCAAAGCCGGCAGCATCACATTCCAGACTTCCAGCTCTATTACAAAGCTGTCATCATCAAGACTGTGTGGTACTGGCACTAAAACAGACACTTTGATCAATGGAACAGAATAGAGAGCCCAGAAATGGACCCTCAACTCTATGGTCAACTAATCTTCGACAAAACAGGAAATAATGTCCAATGGAAAAAAGACGGTCTCCCCAACAAATGGTGCTGGGAAAATTGGACAGCCCTGCAGAAGAATGAAACTGGACCATTTCCTTACACCATACACAAAAATAGACTCCAAATGGTTGAAAGACCTCAATGTGAGACAGGAGTCCATCAAAATCGTAAAGGAGAACACAGGCAGCAACCTCTTCGACCTCAGCCGCAGCAACTTCTTCCTAGAAACATCACCAAAGGCAAGGGAAGCAAGGGCAAAAATGAACTATTGGGACCTCATCAAGATAAAAACTTTTGCACAGCAAAAGAAACAGTCAACAAAACCAAAAGACAACCGACAGAATGGGAGAAGATATTTGCAAATGACATATCAGATAAACGGCTAGTATCCAAAATCTATAAAGAACTTCTTAAATTCAACACTCAAAGAACAAAGAATCCAATCAAGAAATGGGCAGAAGACATGAACAGACATTTTTCCAAAGAAGACATCCAAATGGCCAACAGACACATGAAAAAATGCTCAACACCGCTCAGCATCAGGGAGATCCAAATCAAAACCTCAATGAGATATCACCTCACACCAGTCAGAATGGCTAAAATGAACAAGTCAGGAAACGACAGATGTTGGCGAGGATGTGGAGAAAGGGGAACCCTCCTACACTGTTGGTGGGAATGCAAGCTGGTGCAGCCACTCTGGAAAACAGTATGGAGGTTCCTCAAAAAGTTGAAAATAGAGCTACCATACAATCCAGCAATTGCACTACTGGGTATTTACCCCAAAGATACAAATGTAGGGATCCAAAGGGGTACGTGCACACTGATGTTTATAGCAGCAATGTCCACAATAGCCAAACTGTGGAAAGAGCCAAGTTGTCCATCGACGGATGAATGGATCAAGAAGGTGTGGTATATATATATACAATGGAATATTATGCAGCCATCAAAAGGAATGAGATCTTGCCATTTGCAATGACGTGGATGGAACTGGACGGTGTTATGCTAAGGGAGATAAGTCAATCAGAGAAAGACATGTATCATATGACCTCTCTGATATGAGGAAGTCTTTATTTTAGGAAACAAACTGAGGGTTGCTGGAGTGTTGTGGGGCTGTGAGAGATGGGGTGGCTCGGCGATAGACATTGGGGAGGGTATGTGCTATGGCGAGTGCTGTGAATTGTGCATGACTGTTGAATCACAGAGCCGTACCTCTGAAACAAATAATACAATTTATGTTTAAAAAAAAAAAAGAAGAGGGCGCCTGGGTGGCTCAGTTGGTTAAGCGACTGCCTTCGGCTCAGGTCATGATCCTGGAGTCCCTGGATCGAGTCCCGCATCGGGCTCCCTGCTCGGCAGGGAGTCTGCTTCTCCCTCTGACCCTCCCCCCTCTCATGTACTCGCTCTCTCTCATTCTCTCTCTCTCAAATAAATAAATAAAATCTTAAAAAAAAATTGTTTAAAAAAAAAAAAAAAAAAAAAGAAGAAGATAGCAGGAGGGGAAGAATGCAGGGGGGGAAATCAGACAGGGAGACGAACCATGAGAGACTCTGGACTCTGAGAAACGAACTGAGGGTTCTAGAGGGGAGGGGATGGCGGGATGGGTTAGCCTGGTGATGGGTATTAAAGAGGTCACGTATTGCATGGAGCACTGGGTGTTATACACAAACAATGAATCATGGAACAGTATATCAAAAACTAATGATGCAATGTATGGTGATTAACATAACAATAAAAAATTTTTAAAAAGAACACTGTCTTCAGTAACAAAATAATGTTGTTAAAGTGGGGTGCAGTATCAAATACACCCTATTAACAGATGTTACATTCTAGAGATATGAATGCAGGAAGAGGCAGAAATTGATAACCCAATTAAATTATGAGAGTACCCTTAAAATTAGCATAATTTCCTATAAAAAGTGATACTTCTCCAAGCTTATTATAGTTGATAAGCAGAGTATATTTATTCAGATGCACCCCACTGGCCTCCCTGGAGTAACTCATACCATATAATATCCACTATGACTCCAAAGTTATAATAAGAATACAAACCACCCACTAGGAATAAAAATCAATATTACACAATTCCAATAACCTGTTTTGAGACTCTACATATATTCTGGAGCACAAAGCAAATTTCAGTTTGGTAGAAATGTACACAGTATACTCTAATTTTCTTTTCATCTCCAGTTTTTCTATGTTTATATATAAAAAAATTAAAACAAATTTATAGCATAATTATTTTCTGAAATTAAGTACAAATGCATACTTAAAGCAATTTCAATAAATAAACTGAAGCAAAACTTTCTGTTGAATTCCCAAAGCAATGGCACATTTTCAGTGGCCATATGTGATGTTATGTAATTAACATCTAATAAATAAGTTAAATGGGAATAAAGCTTATAAAAATACAGGCATCAAAGTATACCTATATTAAAATCACAGAGTGCAATTTATAATAGTTTGGAAGCAGAATGCTTACGGGACTGTCTCGTTGGAGTTCCAGCTAACACGAGGTGTCCATGTGAACTTACCAGGAATAAAAAGGTCTAATCTATAAGAACAAAGTGATTTGGAAAGAAATATTCAAGATTGAGAGATGTCAACAAAATTAATGAAGATTGGCAGATACTAACAAGTGTTTAGATGATTTAGCCGAGCTAAAGGGATTGAAACCAAATAGCCACTGGTACAGAATCAAGAAGAAGCAACACTATTTGCACCCCAACTTCTCAGAAAGATCTCAGGAATGGAAAGCATTAGGCACTTCAGTAGCCAATGTGGGTGAGGTTGGGATTAAAAATAAAAGGATTAACTGAAACTCCTATAAGGAGAGTTAGACACCAAATTGTCCTCCCCAACACCGTCAACTGACTGTAGATGCCTCCATCCACAGCTCCCCCATCACAAAGAGATTAGAAATAAGTATATAGGGTAGAGGAAAGAGGAATAAAGCAGTGGGTAGGGAGGTGAAGGTAGTGAAAGGTAGCAACTTATGGAAACTCAAAATATTATTGTGGGAGTTCAGGCATGGCACCCCCAATATGCCACTTTGGTATAGTGATTATTTTGAGCTGTAGATACTTGAAAAAGAGCAAATGCAGGCAGAGATTTTCTCAGAGCTCTCCTTATCTTCCTAAAGACTGTCTTTGGAAAGAAACTTGATTCAATTGTCTTGGATCCCCTCCCCGAGAGTTTTATCAACAAGGAGGATGGACTCTTATTACAGGTGAGGACATTTGAAGAAGATACACCCACACCAACTTTGCCCCACCTGTTCTTCTGAGGGCCTGTTCATCTTTCCTAAAGCACATTTATTCTCCCCTAAGAGGCCTACATTCCCCCCTCCCTTCCCTATAAAGATGCTATTTAAGCCAGAATTCTAAGCCACTTTGGAGAGTTACTCATTTTTCTCTGAGTAACTCCCATATACACATGAGGTATACATGCTAATAAATTTCTTTCTGCTTTTCTTTTATTAATCCGCTTCTTATTTTAGGGATTGCAGCTAAGAACTCAAAAAGGTGAAGGTAGAATTAATTTTCTTCCCCTACCATAGACACTGTGGACAGAAATTTGTTAAACATTTACTGTGTGTTTTGGAGGTTATATAACAAGAAAGCTGTATTATTACTCATGATTCACAAAAGCTCAGGGAAGTTACATTACTTGCCTGAGATTACACAGAAGCTGTGCTTCCGCAAAATTATATTATTTTCTGATATGCCTGCCATGCTTTATGGCCATGCCCCACACTTCTTCATGAAGCAGAAACAAAATGGAGAGTCCCTCAGGGCATTAAAAGAAATGAACACCATGGTTATGTATAAGCAGAAGGTCTGAGTTTATGTGGGACAGCGTGATCTTGCAGAACTTCACATGCTCACATGGTTCTCCAAACATTTGTGGGCCAGAATCAGAAATTCAGCATATGGGCCAGAGAATACAACTTGGATCCTGGCTGGGAGGATGATGGCACAAAAATGTACAACTGTGAATTGCTAGGCAGGTGCCAGTATCAGAAGAAAGATAAGCAGCTACATATTCACCAGCTATCAGAAACATGCATCAGAGGTTCAAGGTGGAAAGGTAGGCAGATTAATAAAAGACATCAGTGCTCCTCCAAAACCATAAAGAGAATCTAATAATGATAAATGATCCTGCTTCCTCCAGCAGCATCATTTAAATTCCTACATGTGAGAGAAAGTCCTAGTGGAAGGAAAATAATATGAGGATCATAATACACGATTCTCGAGTCTGAAAAATGGCCAACAGGAACATAAGGATCTAGGGAGAAGCAGCTTGGATGGCAATATCCACAGGATCTGTCTGGGACCAACTGAATTTGGAAGGGGAATGTGGGAAGAGTCACATCCCAGAGGCCAATCATGGACAGTGAACAAGTTACACTCGTGGAAATCTGAGGAAGTTTTCTTTCCAAAAGGAGAGGACTGGATATGAAATTTTAGTTGTCTTCCCATTTGCAGGGATTTATGAATTTTCTTTTTCAGAAGTTTCCACCAGGTTGTGTTAGCAACTAATACCTTTCATCATTTTGTGACTTAAGTTCTTAATTAAATTCCCAGAGGGCACAGAAATGAAAAGTCCCAGTAGGATCGCATTACAGCAGATGAGGAACAGCTCCGCAAGCAAAATATAATGTGTACCAGAAGAAGAAGGTAGGGCTGCAGAGAAGCTGATGTCAGCAAAGAAAGCAAACAGAAAACAAAAATAAATGAATTCCACACCTTGGTTGTCTTGAGTTTTTCCATTATTTTTTCCACATTTTAAGAGGTACCCTTCTACTTTTGAAACTGTAGGGAAGGGAATGAGCCATTGATTGTTTTAGTTTTTGCTTTATGCCAGGTGCTCTAAAAATATTTCCAGTTTGTCCCTATCAAATAAATAAATACTATGAATGTGTTCTGACAGTTAAGAAAATTGGCCTTTGATTATTCAATGATGTAGCTGGTAAGTAGCAGATCTGGTATACAAACTCGAGTCTGACTCATCTGCCAACCCTACACTCTTTGTGACACACCGCATTAAGTCTTAGATAATTCCCCTTTTGTCCAAAACCTAGTTGTAGTTTTTTTGCTGTTGTTGTTGTTGTTGTTATTTAATGTTTTCCGTAATCTTCAGAAATGTATCCCTGCCCCCTTTTTAAGAAGGAAAAATAGCTTATACAACCCAAAATTGCAATTTTGTTGTTGCAATGGAACCCAACAAGTGATCCCAGCCCCTATAATTGAACAGAAAGACAGCAATGATTTTTCATTTCTTTTAGAGAGAGAGGGAGGAAAAAAGTCTCTATCACATGAACAGAGCATAATAAGTGCCATTTTTGCAAATTGTCTGTTTGACAGTACCTGTGCAGAGAGGCACTGAAGTATCCTTTTTTGAGCATGAAGCAAGGAGATTGCTTTTCCTTCTCATACTCTCAAGGGACCCACTCAAACACCTAACAGTGCTTTTCAACCTTTAATGCATTCATAATGGAATTCCCCAGTTAGAAAGCTTCCTCTTGTCTGGGTAGAGACTCCAGCAGCAGCTCTACAAATACCCCTCTTTTTTTTTTTTTTTTCTTTAATACTGTTCACATGAATTGGAAGAATCTTCAAAGGAAAGCTGGAATATCTCGAATGGGAAACCCGAAAGTAGTAGCAGGTCAGGAAGGTGCTGAAAAGATGGGGGGGACGGTAGCCATGAGTGAGATTCAAGTCACATTAATGTAATGAGGTAAGTAGCCTTGAACTAAAATCAATTCCAGATCCTCAGACAAGGAAGGAAGGGCTTCTTTTCATCTTGGGATACATTTAAAATCAATAAAAGTATAACAGACTCATAACCAGAAGTTACATGACAATGTAGGGATTTAGAAAAAGAATGGAAAACAAGGAGAAAACGTGTATACCTCTCTACTTCAACAGTCTCTAAGTTCCAAGAAGTCTGAATTGGTAAAGTTAACTTCATCCACAATGAACGTCTGTACAACTGCTTCAAACATCCCGTAAAGCACTGCACCGTTGTATGTGGGCACTCAAAGAACATTTGATGATAGTAATAATAATAATAACAATAATAATAATAAGTATAGATATTAACTTTCAGGCCAAACTTCTTAGATCTACAAGTCAAAACCATGGGGAAAGCAAGACTCCTCCTGTGAAGAGATCTCTGAAGGTCACAGTTATCAGATGAGGCTGAAATTGGGATAGAATGGTGAGATTTCACAAGAGAAGACTTCTTTTTTTTCCTTTCCTAAATTTTGTTCAGAACATCCAGTGAAGCAATTGAAGCTCTTTTTATAAGCAGTATACTGAAATAGGGCCAAAGTTGAATATTGAGAAAGAAGAATCAAGTGAAGTCAATTATATCTAATACTTAGGGGGGGAAAGCAAGATGGCATACTGCTTGCTACATTTCATATTTGTCTCCTTCTAAAGGAAGAACTTTGTCTCTGTCTTGTGAAAAAGGAAAACTACAAGCCAGTTCTACTCATTTCTGTTTTTCTATTTTTCATGAAGCTAGATGCTAGCCAGTTGCTGGACTTCACCTGTGATATATTCACAACAAGAAACAAGTTGGAGAGTTTCAGCCTGAAGTAAACAGAGCAGATGGAATTGCTGTTTTGCCTTTTTACAAACCATGAGTTTTTTAGCCATTTATTTTTCAAAAGTTCAGTTCTCAGCAGGGAACATCCATATGAGTGTGTGCAATTCACATTCTGTTCTGAGACAAGACTGTCCATAAATTTGGGAAAAACATTCTTGAGGTATGCCCTGGCAAACAGAAGCTTGAAATAATTTTTAAAACTTTAAAAGTAGAATGACATTTTAAAGCTTTAAAGTGAAATGGCAATAAGGTTGGGACAAAGACAAAGTCATGAGAGGAAGAGATCTTTAATGATTATAAAGGAAGACATTTAAGTACAATCAACTCTATCAGTCATATCAACTCTAAAGTCTATTCAGTGCCTAGCATGCAGGGTAGAGTTGTTGACCTTTATCCACCTTGAATGGTCAGACCAAGCAGGTAGTTAGTGATTTGAATCTACAATACAGAATGAGCAGCCTTTTGACATTGGGACAATAAATGGGGCTCAACGACTCCCATCCGTGTCACAAGAAGAATCCAGTCAACATCCAGGTCACGTCCTTGCTGGACATTAAGAACTTAATCAAGCTGACAGGGGCACTGCAAACATAGCCCAGGGAGGTCAACAAAAACGCTCAATATGATACAAAAGGTTTTCCAGCATGAGTGTGCATGTTTTACCCTGGAAAGATTTAGAACCATGTATGTAAATACTGAAGAGACTCACACTAGAGTATTTAATATTGGAATCCATAAATATTTGCTATTTTATGGTCTTGAAATACTTAAGAGAATTTGGCCTTTTGAAGTAACATTTCTACTTTGTAATTCAAATTTAAAATGTATAATTAAGTAACTGATTTACATTCATGGTGTTAAACTTAGATAATTTCATGTGATAGAGGTTACAATGTCCATTTTTCCAATTTTCTTTAGCAATAAAAACTGACTTTTAGTTGTAAGCCAAAAAGACCATAAAACCCTCCACTCTCTGCTCCAGGTTTTTGTGATCTTGAGATTGATTTTTATCTTTTTAAAGTTTTATTTATTTGAGAGAGATTGAGAGAGAGAGAGAACATGCAAGTGGGGGGAGGGGGAGAGGGAGAGAGAGAATCTCAAGCAGACTCCACGCTAAGCTTAGAGCCTGATGCGGGGCTCAACCTCCCGACCCTGAGATCATGACCTGATCTGAAATCAAGAGTCCAATGCTTAACCGACTGAGCCACCCCTATACCAAAACTTCCTTTCTAGGAAGCAAACTACCATTCTTAAATTATTAGTATTTTGGGATTTTCTGTGCCATGAATCTAAAACATATCTTAAAGTAGTTTATATTACAAGACAGAGCATGTTAAAGGTTTTAGAAGTCACTGCAACAACTTTTACTTTATTCCCTTTACAAGGGTTTTAAGTTCACGTGAAGTGATGTCTTCAGTCAAAATGACTACAAAGCAAATTATATGTATCAACTGTTTTCAAAGATAATTGACTAGCCTAGTTTGTAGTTTACAAACTAGTTTACAAACTAGACTAGTATGTAAAAGCATTAATCAGTGGGCCCATCCCCTGTTAAGTCCTGTTTAAAAGTTGGTAGAAGGTGCTAGATGTATAAATACATAATATAGTTTTGTAGATAGAATCCAGAAAATAAAGAAACTGAACTTCTAATACTTTAATGTGCTAGCCTTTTTTTTTGGGAAATCAACAACAAAATTGTATATACGTACAGAAGCCTTTCTTAATGAAAATATTTCCTCAAATAAAACAAGGTCACATAACCAAAGAATCCTTGGACAAATTAGACTATTTTGATAATTTGGATTTTAAAGCACCCATTTTCCCTGATTTTAAAAGAATACAGCATAATAGAATTGTACATTTTATTTTACTTTAAAATAAAATTTATATTTTTCTCCTTAAAATATTAGTTAATATGAAATTCCTACACTTTTTAGTGTACTGTTTCACTGGGGCACCTGGGTGGCTCAGTCATTAAGCGTCTGTTTTCGGCTCAGGTCGTGATCTCAGGGTCCTGGAATGGAGCCCCTCGCCAGGCTCCCTGCTCAGCAGGAAGCCTGCTTTTCCCTCTCCCACTCCCCCTGCTTGCGTTCCTTTTCTCACTGTCTCTCTGTCAAATAAATAAAATCTTTTAAAAATATATACTGTTTTACTCAGAAATTAAGCTACCATACTCCCACATAGAATTGTAAAAAAAAAAAAAAAAAGTAAAAGTATGGGTTCAGTTAGATTAGATTTCTGACAAACATTTTTATATTAATAGAATGTAATTTTGAACTAATATTAAATCAAGTTAATTATCTTTGGATACTTGGATTGTTTCTAACTAAGGCAGAATACTAAAATATGGTTTTGATATATATTCTTCTGATTCTTATTTTATACATTATAGACTAGCTATGTCTTTAGGCCATATTTGCAAGTGCGGCCATGTTTGCCGTATTAAAAAGTTGGAAAAAAGAATGTGCGTGACTGTAGGGCATGATATTAGTACTTGTTAGACCTAATCCCATTTAATTCTGCAAAGTAGAAGACAGTTACCTAATATCATGTTAATATGAGTGGTTGAAAATATATTAGGTTTAGTCGTGGCAGACAAGAAGTGTAGATGAAGAGAAAGATAATGTGCTTTTGTATATTAAGAGTAAAAGAGAGTAGTTTTATCCTGAAGTGTCTGATGTTTTCAGAATGTGAAATACAACCATGAATTATAAAACTTGAATTAGGAAGTCGTAGGTGTGTGGAAAGAGAATTTAATTGTATTATAATCTCTGCAAATAATAAATCTCATGGGGAAAAAAAAGCAAAAGAATTTGTTAAAATTGTGCCAAGACTGGGTCTGTTTTGGTCCGTCTATTAAGACGGAAACTATTAAAGAAGCTTATGAATTTTTTATTGCCAAATATTAACAAGGCAAATCGAGATGTTCTTTCTTTCTATTAAAATAACTTGATCTTGGACTATTCAGTCTGTTCTTAACAAGAAATAAGAGGCTATTCTTCATTTCCTTGTAATCTACTCAGACAGGAGAGATTCTGTAGCTCACTCGAAAACTTCCAATGTGTTGTGCTGACTTTGTCATCCCCTGGATTATTCCTTCACTTCTGAAACAGCTAAAGTACTTTAAAATCACATTCCTACTTTCTGTGTATTTAACCTGCTCCATTGTCACTTGATCAACAGGTAGTCAAGCTACGACCTTCTACTGTTCTCAGATACTGATGCTCTTATCTTAATCAAGTGAATAAATCTTCTTCAATAGCTCTTTTGCTGTTGTCCTTCCAAGATTAGGTCCTAAATTTTAGAAAATATAATATTCAGGGTGTTTTCTATACCTGATACTATTTTTTGTGATATCTCAGGTGCCCACAGGAAAATAACAAATATTCTTTTGCTCTATAAAAAAAAATGCTGAAAATAATGATACTTGTTTGATATGTTCATTTCTTACGCAGTTCAACACTAGAGTGAGTGTTACAGAAGAAGACTTGTCAAATTAAAGCCTTTCCTAAGATAATTTTGCTCAGGTAAGGTGTGTATTTATACATTTCTAGGGCGTATAATCTCTGAAATGCATACATTACACACACACACGCGCGCATTTGATAGATGCATACATATACAGAATATACATATTCTAGAGACTGTACATTCTGGAGACTTATAAATATGCTTACTGTGTGCTATTTTTTAAAAAGATTTCATTTATTCATTTGAGAAAGAGAGAGAGAGAATGAATAGAGAGGGCAAAGGAAGAAGCAGACTCCCCTCTGAGCAAGGAGCCCAATGTGGGAGTCGATCCCAGTACCCTGGGATCATGACCTGAGCTGAAGGCAGACACTTAACGTCTGAGCCACCCAGGCACCCCCTTTCTGTGTACTCTTAACATGAGGGAAACGTTATTACAAATTCTTATGAATAGTTATATATTATACTCTACTAGAAGATTGTATTATACTCCATCCTGATACATTTTGTCCTCTAATAAACCACAGCTAATTCATTCTGTCCCCCAAAAAGTGAGATTTGCTTTCTTTTCTTTTCTTTTTTTTTTAAGATTTTATTTATTTGCGAGAGAGAGAATGAGAGACAGAGAGCATGAGAGGGAGGAGGGTCAGAGGGAGAAGCAGACTCCCTGCTGAGCAGGGAGCCCGATGCGGGACTCGATCCCGGGACTCCAGGATCATGACCCAAGCCGAAGGCAGTCGCTTAACCAACTGAGCCACCCAGGCGCCCAGAGATTTGCTTTCTTTTCATGCTTACCTAAAACCTCAGTTATCTGATATGGGCTAGAAATGAGACCCTCAACAAAGCGCTGTTTCAGGACCTCACTGGAAAGAACAGGAAAGAACACTATAAACCAGATAGAAAGAACACAGAGCTACCTGTCGAAACTCTTCATTAGACTCCTGAAGAGGATGAGGAGTTTAGAGGAGGGATATCAAGATTTGGAATGGCCTGGAACTGGGCTGATAGCCTTCTTCTGCCCCTTGTTAATGAATGTGAACTTGGGCATTCTCTCAGCAATCCTTAACCTTCTTGGCTTCGTTCTCTTTAGGTATCAGATGAGCAGAATAACATCCTAGGTAATCTATGTAAAATGTTTAGTTCACTACCTGGCATGTGATCAAAATTAAATAAATTATAAATCTTATCCTAAAAAGGAAGTTCAAAGGGGGGGAGCATTAGGATTACACTTCAGCGACTCTGGCATGTTAATGCTATTTATACTTAATTATGGAGAAACCTTGAGTGGTCAGGAACCAGAGGAACAGCCTTGACTGTTAATATAAATGACCAGTACGTGGGCGTCTTTATACGTGTGCATCTACCTTCTACACATGAGAACTTTAAAAGTCAGCATATATGTCTTCAACTTTACGTTGAAGATGTAAAAACAAGAGTTTTTAAATTTTGCTGCCTCGCAGGGTCAGCTATGGAGTTGGAAAAGCAGACATGGACCAGATGTGCTGACTCAGAAAGTCCGCAGCAGAGTCTCCACCAGAGAATTCAAAGACTGGTAACATTTACTGAAGGTTTCTTACAAAGAACTCTGCCAATTTACTCTTTTTCTGGCTTTATCAAATGAATTTAGTTTGTAACGACAGAAAATCAGGAGAGAATATTTTACTCAGATGCTCCAAAGATGGCATTTTCCCCAAAGATAGCTACGGAAGCAGTGCCCCAGCGCTCAAGAATTGCGTGGGATTCCAGATGGTGTGCCTTCAGCAGCTTTGGATGGGGGCTTTCACCCTAGCCCACCCTGGCCGGACATATTTCCTTAGTGACAACAGTATGTTCTTCATCGGTGTGTGAGCGAACGTTATACACATGCACATAGAGAAAAAGGCAGCGCTCAGCACACAGTCTCTTCTCTGGAGGTAAGTTTAGCGAAATCAGCTAGCCACAATTGAATGCCCAATCGAATCCCATGGTAGCAGTTAAGAGATCACTTTGAAGTCATCAGAAAGAAAAAAAAAAAAAAAAAGGTACATTTTCGGACAAGTTCAAAGCTGAAGAAGGAATTTTAATAGTTACGTAACTATTAAACTACCATGCCAGGCTCTTTGTATATTTGAAAATTCTTTTTTTTTTTTTTTTTTAAGATTTTATTTATTTATTTGACAGGGAGAGACACAGCGAGAGAGGGAACACAAGCAGGGGGACTGGGAGAGGGAGAAGCAGGCTTCCCGCAGAGCAGGGAGCCCGATGCGGGGCTCGATCCCAGGACCCTGGGATCATGACCTGAGCCGAAGCCAGACGCTTAATGATTGAGCCACACAGGTGCCCCTATATTTGAAAATTCTTAACAAAATCTACTGCACAAGTATTATCTCTATAAGGTGGCTCAGAAAAAGCCTAAGAAATTTGTGCTAGCTCACACACTTAGCAACTGGTAAATTCAGGATTTAAACTTTTTTTTTTCAAGTTCTTAGTTCTTTCTTTAGCAATCTATACTTAAAAATAAAAAGTTAAGCTACTATCTACTAACCCTCCCATATGTTATGCTTATAGAGCATATGCTTATAAAGTAATACATTCTTAAGAGGTTAAGAAAAGAAAGCTATCACATCCCTTTAATACTGCTAGGGAAAAATATGGAAAGCACTGGTGACAATTTCTTGTAGTTGGAACAAGGTATAACAGTTTTATTTTTATTTTTCAGTTGCAAGGTTAATGCAGAGACAATTCAACAGCAATGTTCTGCTAGTGATTGTTTTTTATTAGTTTAGAACCAATTTTGCTTAAAAAAAAATTCTCTTTCTTAAAGACTCCATGTCTCCAAATACTCATTTGAAAATAATTAAACTTCAAAATTCAGTTCAGTTAATGGGATTAAATTCACCTGAAAAATAGAAAGTGACTCTGGCATAATTTTTATAATATTCTCTGAGAAGCCAAAATTCAGGTTTTTGCTCTTACTTTTAGGGATATGTTTGTAAAGTGTCCCTATTTTCTCATTACTAGTTTCTCTGCAGAATGAAGAATGAACAAATCTCATTGAGAAATCACTTGTAACCAGCTGAGAATCTAATTTTACATGTTTGCAAAAGGTGAGTTATAAGAGGGCATATGTAATCCAAGCCTATTTTGCACATGCCCTGATTATCCAATTTAGTGATACATCATGTCTTACTCAGTAAAGTCTAGTGTTCCAGTTCTTTGATGACAAATGCCTGTTTCGCATCAAGGGTAGGGTAGCTACACCAAGGGCAAAGCTCTATATCTCAAGTACAATATAAGACCTCAGATTGAACCCTATTTCACGGAGTAACTTAAAATGTCAGTATCACACGGAACCCCTTGAATAATGGAAGAGGCGAGATGTGTCAACAGGAAGAGACATTCATCTCGATGTACGCTGAGGCAAGAGATAACAAAGACCTCTACCACTCCCCGCCGAGTGAGGTGCTGAGCATTCCGGTATCAAAGACACGCAGCTGTTGTTGAGGCAGATGCGGGAAGTCTTCGGGCCTCAGTAAATCATTCCCCAACTATACTTGTGTCAAATAAAATTTACAAAATGATCATACAGAAACAAGGCATGGCGGACTACAGTTGCTATTGTCTTTGTCCTGCATAATTTATCATCTGACTAGCTCAGATAAGTATATTGTCTTTCCTCGAGGGATGGACTGTGGCACCTCGACTCCCACCCAACCGTGCGGAATCAGCACTGAACATTCTGGCACCTGATCATCACTGAGTGCAGATATGACATAATGGCCCCTGGAAGCCCTGCCCAGAATTTTCTAAATTAGAAGAGAGTGGCTAGATCTCTTTTTTTCTTTGAAGCTAACTTGAAAAGTGGGTCTGGGGACAACAACTACAAGAGAAACCTTGTCTGGGGTGGATGGCAACGAAGAACTTCACCTGATCCTTGATCCTGGAAAACAGTGACAGTTAAATCCTCATTTCCCCTTGTGTTCCAGGAGATAGTTTACTGCAAGGACCCCAACTCTACCCTTCCCCATGGCTTAGCTAAGAATCATCCCTAGTTATCCATGCCAAGGCCAGACACAGACCCTCCACAGTCCTATTCTCCACTCATTCATGATGAGCTGGTGCATCCCCACGGATCAATTGGAACAAAATGCTTGTTAACCAAACTTTAAATTTTTCTCCTTCCTCCAGACCCCCGAACTTTGACCCATCTTCAGGCTATTTCAGCACAAAACCCCTCCTGAGAATAAGCAGGCATGAGGTAAAACTTTCTCTGATCTACCATCCAACCATGCCATCCTGTCATCCCACTTCCAACACTTCAGATAAAAATCTGACTTTTTTTTTGAACCTAACCCTTGTGAGCCCTGCAGATCTTACCACCAGAGCATTCTCCGTGTTCCAATAGTTCTTTCCTCTCCTTGCAAAAATCTTTTTGAATAACATCTCTCCTTACTAAGTCCAGATTTTGTTTCTAGTTGATAGAGTGAGGGCTATAACCAAGGAAAAGCAGAGGCAAAGGAAGGATGAGAAGTCAAAGGGGATGTCTTGGTGGTGCTGAATCCATGGTTCAGTTCCTGAAGCCCTCATTCCTGATGCCCATTAACTACATAACCCATGACTTTTGACTTTCTCAGAGTCTATGTTCCAGTGGGTTTTATCCCCACTGGCCACTCACACATCTCTCCAGCAGTCGGCTTCCTTTGGCAATCCTGAAACTATTTTGTATCTGAATCTTAAACTTTCCAGAATTTTAATGTCATGGATAGAAATTCCTTTTGGGCCAACACAGAGAGTATGAGAGTCTGGGGAAATGTGCTAATAGTAGTCAGAGATCTCTAGAAAGGGATTTCTCTTGAAAAATGCACTTTCTATGTCCATATTAAAATGTAGAGATGTGACTATGATTAAAAGCTCATCTACAAAAATGCAAATATATGTGGATATAAATGATAATGCCTGTTAGGCAGTATAATAGAGAAAGAAGGGCATGTCCTTTGTAGCAATGCAAATGTGAGTTTAAATCCCAGCTGTGCAATCTTTTCGAAGATAGCTTCTGCATCTGTAAGAAGGGAACATATTTCCTTTCTTATTAGATTCTTGTGATGATTAAATGAGACAATGTTGAAATGGTTTACAGAGAACTTGGCCCATAATAGGCACTGAATAAATAATATTTGTTATTATCATTAACATTCTTTTGTAAATTCAAGAGTAGTGTTCAGAAGTAAGAGAGTATATTATTATTTCCTGGAGAAAAAATTGCACATTATAATCTCTGTTCCCCCAATAGAGATAATGAAAGTTATAGAGAAGACAAATGGGGAGCTATCCTTTTTCTTATTCATCACTCACTGAAACCTTGGCATCACCTTTGATATCTTTCTCATTAACCAACTCTGCTTGATCTGCCATCTATTCAGTATTTACTGTACCTAGTGAGGTCTGTGTCCAAAACTTTTATTTAACATGCACCTTTTTTTGGCTCAGCCTCACATCATCTAACTGTCTCTTATCTGGATTTTCAATAGTTTCCTACTTGGTCCTTTACAAATCAGGTTTTTCTTCCACACACTCCCTTGAATGGGCTCTCCTCTTAATAAGTAATCTGTGATTCTTCCCCTGTTATCTTAACAAAATTATTGCAGAAATCTTAACAATGGGATTCTGTTTCAGATAAGGGTAAAATTCTGGGCTTTGAGTGAGATATAAAAACTAGATTAGATTTCAGGTCATTATCTCTGACAAAGGAGGTGAGGAGGAAGGATTACGTTCTATGTTTGGGAAGAAGTTTACCTGAAGATGTATAAAGAGCTGAAGGGGATAACTCTGGCAGGTACTGTCACCTGCCTACACAATGTACATCTTCCTTTTCCTCTTCACTAGTATTTCTTTGATTTGGCTGGGGATTGACAACGTTGCCAGCTTAAAATTAAATTTCCTCAACTCCTGTGCACCTGAGTTCCCACCTGACATGCTTCTGGACAGTAAGGCTGGAGAGGAAGTAGGCTAGGGAGAGTGGTGGTTTGATAGTAATACCTTTCCCAGTCTGTGACTTCCTTCTTCCTCACAATGCCGGATGTTGTGGTGCTGCTTTCAGCTAGAGCAACTGCCTTCTGAACATGAAGACAAAAAACACACATTAAGGACAGCACAATAGAAAGAAGAAGAGGCCAAGACATTTGTGATGTCCTGGGGCCACTGGACCAGCCCTGAGCTACCCGCCTCCAGAATTCTTTCACCTGTTAAAAGATAACCCTTAATTCAATGAAGTCACCATTTCTGGAGGTGTTCTGTTCATGTGTTATTAAGGGACACTCTAATAATTCTCTTCAGATTTTCAGAAACAGATCCATACATAGAGAACGAACTGATGGTGGCCAGAGAAGGGGAGGGGAGGGGCAAAATGGGTGAAGGGAGGTGGGAGATACAGGCTTCCAGTTATAGAAGGTGTAAGTCATGGGGATGAAAGACATGGTGTAGGGAACAGAGTCAGTGATGCTGTAACAGCGTTACATGGTGACCAGTGGGAGCTACGCTTGTGGGGAGCACCGATGAGATGAGGTGCACAGAGAAGTTGAAAGGCTATGTTGTACACCTGAAACAAATGTGTGTGACAACTGTACTCAAATTTAAGGATAAAAAATATATACAAATAAAAATAATATTTCTTTTCATCTTTTCTCCAACATTTCTATTACATTAAGCTCAGCCCTGAATACCATGATGATAGAATTTTAAAATTTATAAGAGTTCACCTCAGGCTCTCAATACTTCTGTCTCATTCTTTCTTTAAATGTCATTTACAGAAAATTTCAAACATATACAAAAATATACAAAAGCAGCAAATACTGTAATATGCTCCTATTTATCTTCACGATGATCAATGCATGGTGACTCTCATTTTATCCATAACGTCTCCTCCTCTGCTCCATTCCCACCACAGGATTTATTTTCTAAGCAAATCAGAAATGGTTTATCTTAAAAGTGCAAGTTGGAATAAAGTATGATTTTATTTGGAGTAATATTCACATTAGCAATAAGCATATTAGCAAAGGAGCACTTAAAGCCATTAACCCAAAAGTCATTCGCTGTCACTTAGGAGAGGGAGGGAATCTGGGATAAGATGATCCCCACTCCCCAAGGAAGATTCCATTTGATGCAGGTGAAAATCAAGGCAAGTATGGTTACAATGGAAGAACTGTACATTGACTATCTGAGGGTTTAGGGATGAAAATTACTTGAGAATAGTGGGAAGCTGCAAAGGAAGGATGTTCAGGACAGATGAAAACATCTCTGCAAACCAAGAGTGTTTTGTTCACAACGCACAACTAATAAAGGCCACGTCATTCCTTCTAAAGCAATAATTGCTGTGCACAGTGTTTAACTAACAACCTTGGAAAAAGTCTCATAGCCCCAGACTGAGGCCAAAATCCTTATGCTCCTTCCGTTTTTTTTTTTTTTTTCTCTTTCCATTTTTGATCTACCATATATTTTATAAACATGGCCAACGGCCGAGAAGAAAGGCCACTTCTGTTTCACATTTTGCCTTCCGCGTCTCTACTTTTCTGTTTCCAATTTCTGTCTTGATATGGTGCTTTTCAACTCCTTCTCTAGTAATAGCCGATGTTAGTCAATGCGATGTGTATATTTCTCCATGATTATACACTGCACGTTCAAATATGTAAGCACAGCTTGATATTAAAAAATGAACAAACAAAAACACAGACTTTTAAATACTGAGGACAAACAGGTGGTTGCCAGAGGGGAGGCGGTTGGGGGTGCTGGGTGAAGTAGGTGAACGGGATTAAGAGGGACAAACTCCCAGTTATAAAACGAGTAAGTCGCGGAGATGAAGCGCACAGCATGGCGGATATAGCCGGTACGATCATAACGTTGTGCGCTGACAGATGCGGACTACTTTGATGGTGATGAGCACTGAGCAATGTACAGAATTGTCGAATCCATTTGCTGTGCTCCTGAAACTAATATAATATAGTATGGTGATTATACTTCAATAATAAATTTTTTTAAAAGATTTTATTTATTTATTTGAGAGAGAGAGAGGGAGAGAGAGCACAGAGGGAGAGGGAGAAGCAGACTCCCCGCTGAGCAGAGAGCCTAACATAGGGCTCGATCCCAGGACCTTGAGATCATGACCCGAGCCAAAGGCAGATGCTGAATGACTGAGTCATCCAGGTGTCCCAATAATATATTTTTAAAATATGGTCTCTTTTGTTTGATTTTTAACAAAATCATTCTGTATTAGTCTATGACTTGCTTTTCTATGACTTGCTTTTCTAAAGCATCCTAAGGTAAGCAAACATTTATATTTTCCAATTTCTGCATGCATGCATGTCCATATAATTTTGCACAAACTGGAATATATAATGCGATGTTAGATTGGTTTTCTTTTTTTTTTTTTTTTTCAGATTTTATTTATTTGTCAGAGAAAGAAAGAGAGAGAGAGTGAGTGCACAAGCGGGGGAGGGGGGTGGCAGAGGGAGAAGCAGGCTCCCTTCTGAGCAAGGAACCCCATGTGGGACTTGATCCCAAGACCCCGAGATCATGACCTGAGCTGAAGGCAGACGCTTAACCAACTGAGCCACCCAGGTGTCCCTAGATTGGTTTTCTTGATGTAATATTTTAACTGTTTTCTTTCCCTCTCCCTCCTCCTCTTTCTACTCCCCTTCCTCCTTCCCTTTATCTGCTTTAATGTAACTACTCTTCCCTTTGGTTAACAACATCAGGTTTGGAATCAGGATGCTTAACTTCAAATTTTGGTTCCCCCAGGTATGTAGTCTAGAGCAAGATAACCATTCCCTTGCTTGTAAAATGAGGACGATAGTCGTCCCTATGTCATAAGGCTATTGGATTATTATTCCTATACCTGAGGTGCTTAGCACACTGTCTGATAGACAGTTTACCAACATGAGCTGATATTAACTACAGCCTGCTCCTTTCCAGCTTGTCTTGTTACGTTTTTACCTGGATCACAGTATTCCATCAGAACGGCCTTCTGTCTGTTCTTAAACAGGCCAAACTTTTTCTTATGGCCTCAGCACTGGCTGCCTCTCTCTTTGGTATTTTACCATCTATTTATCTACGCATTTTCTTCTCATCTTGCCCACTAAAATATAAGCTCTAAGCGAGTGGGAATCTGGATTCTCTTGTTCTACACTGTGTCTCTATTCCCTAATGTCAAGTAGGAGACAGTGTTTCTCATCTTACATCTGCTTGTTGAATGAATGATTTCATTTTGTATTTAGCCCCCAAGTAACCCATAAAGATGGGCATTATTTCCTCATTTTTATAAATAATGAAAGTGAACTAAGTGCTTTCTTTAAAGTTAAGAGTAAGCTGTTGAATTGGGCTTGAATCCAATTTTTCCTTCTGTATGTCAAGTGTTCTTTCCACTGTTCCTCAAATGTTATTTATCTTTTTAATATTCACATATTCAGCCTCTTCAATGAGATTGTAAATCTCTTCAAATCATGCATTTTACTGTCTCTAGTTTATATAACAATGCTTGGCTCACGATAAGTATGCAATAAGCATTTGTTGTGAGCAATGATTCTCTCTTTCACAGGTCTGTGCTTTTGCCTCCTGTATGATATACGTAAAATGACTTGTCCTAAGCTTACTATCAAACCTTACTTGTTTGTTTAGGTGCTTGTGGTTAAAATTAATTTGGCAACAGGTATGCAAGGAATGTCGATGGCACTCTTAGGAGACACTGATGGTTTCTGATCCTTCATCTGCAAGAACAGAGCGAAAGTGAATCCCAGGCAAGGAAGTGAGTCCGGAGACAACGGGAAGAGAACACAGTTCATGTTACAGGCATCTGCGAGCACCGACGGTAGCGGCTTGCACAGCCAGAGAAACTAGGGCAGGTGCCAGCGGCAACCACGACGATCCAGGGAAATTAGGTGGAATAGTTCAGCCAGAAATGGACAAGGATAGAAAGAACATGGAGGGATTTTTTAAAAATCCAGAAAGCTAGTGTTTGGAATAGGCTTGGTTCAGATCGGTGTAGTGAGTGAGACCGTGCCTAGAGATCTCGGAGGCTCTTCTCCCAAGACTCCCCAGGATGCAGCTCGCTGGACGGGCGTGTGCCCTGAAGCCACCGGGCTGGTAAGCCACAGCTGTGTGACTCGTGGCACGGACAGGTGGTCCCATTTTATATTTCAGCTAGAGTGGAATGAAGGAGGACCGTGCAGAACGAGAGGCGCTAAGGGGAGGACTTCGTCTGATCACGTATTTCACCTGCAGGATCTGGCAGGTCTACTCCCTTCACTCTGTTCCTACAGCTGTGAACGCAGTCTGGGTCCTCATCATTTACCCCCGGATCCAGACTGCATGCCACCCACCAGTCACCCTGCTTCCAGAGGCCAATCCACAGTCTCTAGAACTGTCCTCGTACGTGCAAAGTGGCCATCCCAATCCACTGCTACCATCCCCTACCGGCTCCTGGTGAAGAGCTGAAGAGCGGTTACCTCCCGTCTCATCCCGTTTGTCTGGGTCCACTCACATGTCCATGAGTGCCCCCTAACTCTAAAATGCACACTACCATTCAGAAAGCTTGTGCAAATGCACATCTTCCGATCTCACATTCAAAGATTCAAATTCTGTAGTTCTGAGATGGGACCTAGCAATTGAATTTTTAGCACGTGCCACAGGAAGTGAGATAAAATACCATATAACGTGCAAAACTAGAAGTTTCTCTAAAACCATGCTATTTCATGAGGATTTGTCTACAACACCTTCCCTTCCCTCTAAATATTTTTGTCTCAGAAAAAAATGCTATAAATTCTCCCCAATCCTGCTCAGGTATTGCTAGTAGTCTCCTCACTGAGCATACCTATAGCCCTTCTCTCTAGCAGATAGTCAATTTCTCCTCTGTATTAATTCTGTGCCTTATAGATACTTACCCTAATATTGTCTTTTTGCTGTTACTTTCACAACTAAAGTCTAGGCTCTTGAAGGGGTGATAGGATGTCATAACTACCTTTTCTTGCCCCAGCTGTTAGCACAGTGCTTGGTACATGTTAAATGAGTAATACATGGTTACTAAACCTCAGCATTTCTTATGCTGACCCAAAGAGTCAAGGGCAAGTTTGATTCTATGTGTATATCCCCATTACATGTATCAATCCCTACATAAGGTTCTCCTAATCCAAGTTTTAGTTTGCAGGGAGTAGGGAGGGCTTCATGGTTAGAAAGGCAGAGTTACTATTATCTCTTTGCAATCCATGTTTTTGTTGTTGTTGTTGTTGTTTTCTCTAGAAGAACATTAAGTCAAGAACCTCACCATCAATAAGTAAATCAGGCTGCAGAAAATAACTTACAATAAACTGATTTATAACATGAACAGATTGCTACTTACACTGTAGACACTTCAAATAGGGGAGCTAAGCCATTAATTAAGATGAAAGAGACAGAGAAGGCTGCTTGGTGAGTTGTGGGATCATGGGAATGAAGATGCCTTTAGAGCAAAAAGATCTATTTCTATCCCTTGCTGTTTTCCTAAATCGCTACCACCCCTTTTAGCCATTGTCTTAAACCCATGGGGTTGTAAGTGATAACTGAGAACCTTTAGATTGAGATGTAGCAACATTCTGAAATGGGCTGTTCTAAAAAAAAAAAATTCCTTCTTATCTCTTTCCCTTATCCAAGCTTATATCAAGAAAACTATATATTCCAAGGTTCCCATATACATATATTTCAGTTCCTCATATATACATATATATATATATATATATATATATATATATATATATATATATAACCATTGCTCTTTGTTCTCTCTATATTTATTTAATTTTTTTTTATTATTATGTTAATCCCCATACATTACATCATTAGATTTAGATGTAGTGTTCCATGATTCATTGTTTGTGCATAACACCCAGTGCTCCATGCAGAACGTGCCCTCTTTAATACCCATCACCAGGCTAACCCATCCTACCCCCCTCCCCTCTAGAACCCTCAGTTTGTTTTTCAGAGTCCAGAGTCTCTCATGGTTCGTCTACCCCTCCGATTCCCCCCCTTCATTCTCCCCTCCTGCTATCTTCTTCTTTTTTTTTTTTTCTTAACATATATTGCATTATTTGTTTCAGAGGTACAGATCTGAGATTCAACAGTCTTGCACAATTCACAGCGCTTACCAGAGCACATACCCTCCCCAGTGTCCATCACCAGTCACCCCATCCCTCCCACCCCACACCCCACTCCAACAACCCTCAGTTTGTTTCCTGAGATTAAGAATCCCTCACGAGTGAGGTTATATGATACATGTCTTTCTCTGATTGATTTATTTCGCTCAGCATAATACCCTCCAGTTCCATCCACATCGTTGCAAATGGCAAGATCTCATTCCTTTTGATGGCTGCATAATATTCCATTGTATATATATATACCACACCTTCTTGATCCATTCATCCGTCGATGGACATCATGGCTCTTTCCACAGTTTGGCTATTGTGGACATTGCTGCAATAAACATCGGGGTGCACGTACCCTTTAGGATCCCTACTTTTGTATCTTTGGGGTAAATACCCAGTAGTGCAATTGCTGGATTGTATGGTAGCTCTATTTTCAACTTTTTGAGGAACCTCCATACTGTTTTCCAGAGTGGCTGCACCAGCTTGCATTCCACCAACAGTGTAGGAGGGTTCCCCTTTCTCCGCATCCCCGCCAACATCTGTCATTTCCTGACTTGTTAATTTTAGCCATTCTGACTGGTGTGAGGTGGTATCTCATTGAGGTTTTGATTTGGATTTACCTGATGCCAAGCGATGTTGAGCACTTCTTCATGTGTCTGTTGGCCATTTGGATGTCTTCTTTGGAAAAATGTCTGTTCATGTCTTCTGCCCATTTCTTGATTGGATTCTTTGTTCTTTGGGTGTAGAGTTTGATAAGTTCTTTATAGATTTTGGATACTAGCCCTTTATCTGATATGTCATTTGCAAATATCTTCTCCCATTCTGTCGGTTGTCTTTTGGTTTTGTTGACTGTTTCTTTTGCTGTGCAAAAGCTTTTTATCTTGATGAAGTCCCAATAGTTCATTTTTGCCCTTGCTTCCCTTGTCTTTGGCAATGTTTCTAGGAAGAAGCTGCTGCGGCTGAAGTCAAAGAGGTTGCTGCCTGTGTTCTCCTTTACGATGTTGATGGACTCCTGTCTCACATTGAGGTCTTTCAACCATTTGGAGTCTATTTTTGTGTGTGGTGTAAGGAAATGGTCCAGTTTCATTCTTCTGCATGTGGCTATCCAGTTTTCCCAGCACCATTTGTTGGGGAGACCGTCTTTTTTCCATTGGACATTCTTTCCTGCTTTGTCAAAGATTAGTTGACCATATAGTTGAGGGTCCATTTCTGGGCTCTCTATTCTGTTCCAATGATCTATGTGTCTGTTTTTGTGCCAGTACCATACTGTCTTGATGATGACAGCTTTGTAATAGAGCTGGAAGTCCGGAATTGTGATGCCACCAGCTTTGCTTTTCTTTTTCAAGATTCCTCTGGCTATTCGGGGTCTTTTCTGGTTCCATACAAATTTTAGGATTATTTGTTCCATTTCTTTGAAAAAAGTGGATGGTATTTTGATGGGGATTGCATTGAATGTGTAGATTACTCTAGGTAGCATTGACATCTTCACAATATTTGTTCTTCCAATACATGGGCATGGAACGTTTTTCCATTTCTTTGTGTCTTCCTCAATTTCTTTCATGAGTATTTTATAGTTTTCTGAGTACAGACCCTTTGCCTCTTTGGTTAGATTTATTCCTAGGTATCTTATGGTTTTGGGTGCAATTGTAAATGGGATTGACTCATTAATTTCTCTTTCTTCTGTCTTGTTGTTGGTGTATAGGAATGCCACTGACTTCTGTGCATTGATTTTATATCCTGCCACTTTACTGAATCCCTGTATGAGTTCTAGCAGTTTTAGGGTGCAGTCTTTGGGGTTTTCCACATAAAGTATCATATCATCTGCAAAGAGTGAGTGTTTGACTTCTTCTTTGCTGATTTGGATGCTTTTGATTTCTTTTTGTTGTCTGAATGCTGTGGATAGGACTTCCAATACTATGTTGAATAGCAGTGGTGATAGTGGACATCCCTGCCGTGTTCTTGACCTTAGGGGGAAAGCTCTCAGTTTTTCCCCATTGAGAATGATATTCGCTGTAGGTTTTTCATAGATGGCTTTTATGATATTGAGGTATGTACCCTCTATGCCTATGCTCTGAAGAGTTTTTTTTTTTTTTTTTAAGATTTTATTTATTTATTTGAGAGAGAGAGAATGAGAGAGACAGCACATGAGAGGGGGGAGGGTCAGAGGGAGAAGCAGACTCCCCGCCGAGCAGGGAGCCCGATGTGGGACTCGATCCAGGGACTCCAGGATCATGACCTGAGCCGAAGGCAGTCGCTTAACCAACTGAGCCACCCAGGCGCCCTGAAGAGTTTTGATCAAGAAAGGATGCTGTACTTTGTCAAATGCTTTTTCTGCATCTACTGAGAGGATCATATGATTCTTGTTCTTTCTTTTGTTAATGTATTGTATCACGTTGATTGATTTGCGGATGTTGAACCAACCTTGCAGCCCAGGGATAAATCCCACTTGGTTGTGGTGAATAATCCTTTTAATGTACTGTTGGATCCTATTGGCTAGTATTTTGGTGAGAATTTTTGCATCCATGTTCATCAGGGATATTGGTCTGTAATTCTCCTTTTTGATGGGGTCTTTGTCTGGTTTTGGGATCAAGGTAATGGTCGCCTCATAAAATGAGTTTGGAAGTTTTCCTTCCATTTCTATTTTTTGGAACAGTTTCAGAAGGATAGGTATTCATTCTTCTTGAAATGTTTGGTAGAATTCCCCTGGGAAGCCATCTGGCCCTGGGCTTTTGTGTTTTGGGAGATTTTTGATGACTGCTTCTATTTCCTTAGTGGTTATAGGTCTGTTCAGGTTTTCTATTTCTTCCTGCTTCAGTTTTGGTAGTTGATACACCTCTAGGAATGCATCCATTTCTTCCAGGTTGTCTAATTTGCTGGCATAGAGTTGCTCATAATATGTTCTTATAATTGTTTGTATTTCTTTGGTGTTGGTTATGATCTCTCCTCTTTCATTCATGATTTTGTTGATTTGGGTCATTTCTCTTTTCTGTTTGATAAGTCTGGCCAGGGGTTTATCAATCTTGTTAATTCTTTCAAAGAACCAGCTCCCAGTTTCGTTGATCTGTTCTACTGTTCTTCTAGTTTCTATTTCATTGATTTCTGCTCTGATCTTTATTGTTTCTCTTCTCCTGCAGGGTTTAGGCTTTATTTGCTGTTCTTTCTCCAGCTCTTTTAGGTGTAGGGTTAGGTTGTGTATTTGAGACCTTTCTTGTTTCTTGAGAAAGGCTTGTATTGCTATATACTTTCCTCTTAGGACTCCCTTTGCTCGATCGCAAAGATTTTGAACAGTTGTGTTTTCATTTTCATTGGTTCCCATGAATTTTTTTAATTCTTCTTTAATCTCCTGGTTGACCCATTCGTTCTTTAGTAGGATGCTCTTTAGCCTCCATGTATTTGAGTTCTTTCCGACTTTCCTCTTGTGATTGAGTTCTAGTTTCAAAGCACTGTGGTCTGAAAATAGGCAGGGAATGATCCCAATCTTTTGGTACCGGTTGAGACATGACTTATGACCTAGGATGTGATCTATTCTGGAGAATGTTCCATGGGCACTAGAGAAGAATGTGTATTCCGTTGCTTTGGGATGGAATGTTCTGAATATGTCTGTGAAGTCCATTTGGTCCAGTGTGTCATTTAAAGTCTTCATTTCCTTGTTGACCTTTTGCTTAGACGATGACTCCATTTCAGTGAGGGGGGGTGTTAAGGTCCCCCACTATTATTGTATTGTTGTCAATATGTTTCTTTGCTTTTGTTATTAATTGCCTTATATAATTGGCTGCTCCCATGTTAGGGGCATAGATATTTACAATTGTTAGATCTTCTTGTTGGATAGACCCTTTAAGTAGGATATAGTGTCCTTCCTCATCTCTTATTACAGTCTTTGGTTTAAAATCTAATTTGTCTGATATAAGGATTGCCACCCCAGCTTTCTTTTGGTGTCCATTAGCATGGTAAATGGTTTTCCACCCCCTTACTTTCAATCTGGGGGTGTCTTTGGGTCTAAAATGAGTTTCTTGCAGACAGCATATCGATGGGTCTTGTTTTTTTATCCAATCTGATAGCCTGTGTCTTTTGATTGGGGCATTTAGCCCATTTACACTCAGGGTAACTATTGAAAGATAGGAATTTAGTGCCATTGTATTGCCTGTCATGTGACTGTTACTGTATATTGTCTGTGTTCCTTTCTGGTCTACGTTGCTTTTAGGCTCTCTCTTTGCTTAGAGGACCCCTTTCAAGATTTCTTGTAGGGCTGGTTTCGTGTTTGCAAATTCCTTTAGTTTTTGTTTGTCCTGGATGCTTTTTATCTCTCCTTCTATTTTCAATGACAGCCTAGCTGGATATAGTATTCTTGGCTGCATATTTTTCTCATTTAGTGCTCCGAAGATATCCTGCCAGTCCTTTCTGGCCTGCCAGGTCTCTGTGGGTAAGTCTGTTGCCAATCTAATGTTTCTACCATTGTAGGTTACAGATCTCTTCTCCCGAGCTGCTTTCAGGATTTTCTCTTTGTCTCTGAGACTCGTAAGTTTTACTATTAGATGTCGGGGTGTTGACCTATTTTTGTTGATTTTGAGAGGGGTTCTCTGTGCCTCCTGGATTTTGATGCCTGTTTTCTTTCCCAAATTAGGGAAGTTCTCTGCTATAATTTGCTCCATTATACCTTCTGCCCCTCTCTCTCTTTCTTCTTCTTCTGGGATCCCAATTATTCTAATGTTGTTTCGTCTTATGGTATCGCTTTTATCTCGAATTCTGCCCTCGTGATCCAGTAGTTGTTTATCTCTCTTTTTCTCAGCTTCTTTATTTTCCATCATTTGTTCTTCTATATCACTGATTCTCTCTTCTGCCTCATTTATCCTAGCAGTTAGCACCCCCATATTTGATTGCACCTCATTAATAGCCTTTTTGATTTCGACTTGGTTAGATTTTAGTTCTTTTACTTCTGCAGAAAGCATTTCTCTAATAACTTCCATGCTTTTTTCAAGCCCAGCTAGTATCTTTAAAGTGATGATTCTGAACTCTAGATGCGACATCGTACTAATGTCCGTATTGAGTAGGTCCCTGGCAGTCGGTACTACCTCTTGTTCTTTTTGTTGAGGTGATTTTTTCCGTCTTGTCATTTTGTCCAGAGTAGAATAGATTAATGAGAGAACAAAATGCTAACAGGGTAACAACGTCCCCAGAAAATATACTCTAAACAAATCAGAAAAGACCTGAAGCAGTGGGAAAAGAAAGGGAAAGAGAGAAAAAAGGAAAAAGAAAAAAGAAAAAGAAAAAGATAAAGATAAAAACAAACAAAAACAGAACAAGAAAAAACCAGAATATGATCAAATATGATCAGGCTGGTATATAGATCAGTGCCACACACTAGATTTTGGGTGTATTTTGGTCTGTTAGAAGAAAGTGCTTCCCAAAATTTTAAAGAAAGAAAAACCTACATATGTACAAAAATAAGGGTTGACATGATGAAGGGATGGAATATAACTGTAAAGATAGAAATTATAAAAAAAATTATAAAAGGAATTGATAAGAAGTTGTTTGGAAAAAGAAGAGGATTTAAAAAAAAAAAAAAGAAACGAAAAGGAGAGAATGTGATCAGGCAGGGGAGTAGGAAAAAACCATACACTAGAGATTTAGGGTATATTTTGATCTGTTAGAAGAAACTATCTCAAAATTTTAAAGAGAAAACAACTTATATATATATGCCAAAAATACAGGTAACTACTATGAAGGGATAGAATATGACTCTAAAAATGAAAAATAAAAATGTTTTTTTTAAAAAAGGGATTGATAAGATTTGGTTGAAAAAGGGAAAAAGAAAAATTCAAAAAAAAAAAAAAGAAAAAAAATTAACTTTGAAAGACTACAGAATCATGGTAAAAAAGCCATGGATTCTATGTGCAGTTTTCCCCTAGCGCTGGAGTTCTGCTGTTCTCATTGATCAGTAAACTTGGTCTTGGCTGGCTGTTCTCGTTGATCTTCTGGGGGAGGGGCCTGTTGCCGTGTTTTCCAAATGTCTTTGCCGGAGGCAGAATTGCCCCTCCCTTGCCCAGTCCGGGCTAAGTAATCTCCTCGGGTTTGCTCTCGGGAGCTTTTATTCCCTGCAAGCTTTCCGTACAGCTTTGGAGGCGGAGAGTGTAAATGGCGGCCTCCCAATCTCCACCCCAGAGGAGCCGAGAACTCGGGGCCCCACTCCTCAGTGAGTCCCCAGAGAAAAGCAGTCACTCCCGTCTCCCCAGTCTCCGGCCACACTCTGTGCTCACCCGGCCTGTGACCGAGCATTTCTATCTCTGGCACCCGACCCCGTCTGGAGTCTCCAAACCCAGCAGATCCCCGCGGTGTGCTCCCGCGCCTCTCCTCCCGGGGGGAAGAAGGTGAGTCTCCCCTGATCTGCCGCTTGTTGAGTCCCTGCTGGAGGAGCAGTTGCCTGACTGTGCCGCGGATCACGGTTTATGACAACCCCGAGCTGAGAGCCCGTGCCTTGGCTCCGTCTCTGCAGCCGGCTTCCCCGCTCCGATACCTGGGAGCTCTGCCACACTCAGGTACCCCCGGTCTTTCTGTGACCCCGAGGGTCCTGAGACCACACTGTCCCGCGAGGGTTCCACCCCCGCTTAGCCACTGGAGTGAGGTCCCTCAGCGGAGCCGACTTCTAAAAGTTCTGATTTTGTGCTCCGGGGCTCTATCACTTGCCAGAAGCGGCCAATGGAGGCCCCTCCCCCGCTGTCTATCCTCCTGAATATCACCTTGGATTCACTTCTCCGCACGTCCTACCTTCCAGAAAGTGGTCGCTTTTCTGTTCAGAGAGTTGTTGCTATTCTTTTCTGCGATCTCCTGTTGAGTTTGTAGGTGTTCAGAATGGTTTGATCCCTATCCAGCTGAATTCCTGAGACCAGAGGAAATCCAGGTCTCCTACTCCTCCGCCATCTTGCTCCACCCCCCATCTGTTCTCTCTATATTTTTAATATCAGTTAATTTTAAAAAACACATTTGGGACTTTAAAAATCTGTCTACTGAATTTATGTCTACGTATGTAATTCTTTCCAAATGTTTTGATATCTTGGCACCTATACACAGTCAATAGAATAAACACAGGAACTTCTATATACCTGTTTATTCATTTTATAAAAAAAATATTCTACCCTTGAAAAGTATTGTTGCAGAATACTGATAGTGAATAACTGTGCAAAAAGTGAAAGGGAGGAAAGGGTATTTCCCTGGGTCCTAAGTACAACCCCCCCCCCCCCCCGTGTATGACAGGCAAATCTTTACATTCTTCCCAGACAGATTTTCATCACATGCCTATACATCCCCCTTCCAACTCCTATCTAGTTCGACCATACAAATAGACTTCAAATAATATTAAAGTTTTTACACATCCTAAGAGCAGAATATCATTTCATGGGATGAAATTATTTTTAAGGAGGCATAAAATTAAATGGTGAAAGTTGACCTAACTAAGCTGCAACTACAATAGGATTCTCAGCAATATGGGAATTCTTCCTTCTCCTACAGTAGTAATATGATTGAACATGATCATTGCTTCGTGATAATAGCAATTAGTTAGAAAGCATATTTGGACTACTGTTTGGAACAATTTTGCAGATGCTAAGTACCAATGTATAGCTCATATCATTAGATGTTTTTCATCTTGCACTGTCCGTCATAGTATTTGCTATGTCAAATGCACAGCTCACAGGTCAAGTCAGCTCTTTTAAATATTCAAGAAATCAGATTTACTAAACCTAAGATGTTTGCAGGAAAGACTTGTATCTGAGCCACTTGGAGATTTGGGAGAAGGGTGGGATATAACACACTGATTTTTTTTTTTTCTTCAATCCAAATAAAATATATTGGAATATGCAAAATGGCTTAAAACAATTTCTATAAAGTAGTGTTTTGGTGGGTAATTCAAAGGGACTAATTACATTGGGTATCTCAAATTCAAAATTTTGAGATGAGCTGTGTTTTGAGACATTAAATGGAAATTGAAATATTTCTACATTACATGGAAATTTATGTGAGGAAGTACTGATGTTGGGTTTTTTAAAAATTGTAATAATGTATCCCAAAATATATGGAATCTTTGACCTTATAGCTAGTAATTTTTAACATATAGCTGGAACCCTGTATAAATGGCCATATATCTGCCCTAAAGTTTACAGGTTGAAGCTTAATACTTTTGAGTCTAGCAGAATAATAAAGGAGAGACACCTGAGATATTTTTCAATTGACTAAAATGTGAGTTGATATTGAATTGCTTGCAAAAACTGGACTAGAAAAAAATTTGCATGTGAGTAAAGTGAATGTAAAATATACAACCAATTATTAACTCATCAGTATCCTGCAGCAATATTTTTCAACGGTAGGGGGATTTTTTTTTTTTAAATGCATAAACAAGCATATAGAAGTTCCTGTTTTTATTCTAATGACTGTGTATAGGTGCCAGGATATCACAACATTTGGAAACAAATATATATGTAGACATAAAGTCAGTAGACAGATTTTAAAGTCCAAAACATGTTTTTTTAATAACTAATCTTAAAAAAAAATAGAGAGAGCAAAGCAATGGTTATTTCCAAACACCCATAGGCATTTTCTTAACAAGGCCATAATTCTAATAGATGCCTTTAGGGTTCCTTTAATAATTACACGGCTAATAAACTATTGCTTTTCCTCATGCATATATAAAGAAAAATAAGTTGTTCCTTACAAGAACACTTCAGAGTATTATTGGAAGCATTTATTTTGCATTTTACACTTGCAAAGTACTTTAATAATCTCACATTGTTTGGGCATCCCAGTGTGCTCTTGAGGTAAGTCTCTTGCTTTTTCATTTTGTAGACTTCCATTTAAGTAAGAACAGTAAAATGCCATTCTTTCTGCATAGAGTATCATATATATATATATATATATATATATATATATATATATATATTTGTATCTATATATAATATAGAATATAATTCTGCATAGAGTATCATATATACCATTTATATATAATATAGATATAGAGAGAAAGAAAATACAGACATGTAGACATAGATATATCTAAAGATAATATATTCTAAATATGTGTGTATATACATACGTAACAGATATATGTGTATCTTATATGCATTTAATTCTTTTACATTTTTTCTTAAAGTTTTGTTTTTGTTTTTGTTTTTTGTTTTTTGTTTTTGAGAGAGAGAAGGAGAGAGCACATGTGAGCTGGGGGAGGGGCAGAGGGAGAGTGAAAGAGAGAATCTTAAGGAGAGGAGCCCGCCATGGGGCTCAATCTCAGGACCCTGAGTTCATGACCTGAGCCAAAATCAAGATTGGGATGCTTAACTGACTGAACCACACAGATGCCCCACTTTCATACTGTTTCTTAATAAAATTTTATTTTATGAGCATTGCTTTGACAAAGGTGCATGGAATGGAGAAATGAGAAGTGACCATACTGATGACTATATTTATTAGGTGTTCCTTCTGTTTTACAAAGTATATAATAAATTTGCATGCATTTTGCTCATATGATCCCTCACATCAGCTCCTTAAGGTGGGTATAAGATTATTCCCATTTTACAGATCAGGATGTTGAGGCACAATGTAAGAAAGCTCCCCAAGAAGGTAAGCCAGAGAAAGAGCCAATATTGGAATGTGACAATGTGCCCCTAGAGTCTGGGGTTTAAACACCACATGAACCACCTGCGGTAGCAACTAATTATCATCCTGACCTGAAAAAGTCCCTTCCTCTCTGTGGGCCTCTGGTTCCTTGTAGGAAAACTGAGGTAGTCATGCCAAATTTTAGGATACTTATGACACAAACACTGTGTCTAGATGATACTGGTGGTCTTAGTACTGGAGGCAGTAATGTTGATCACAACAGTTTCCATTCATGGAGCACCTACTGTCTCCCGGGAGCGTCAGTTGATCTCATGCTCATTACAATTCTCCACAATAAATATTACACCTCCAATTATAGAACTGGGAAAATTATCAGTAAGATTAAGGAATTTTCCCCAAACCATGCAACTAGGAAATGGAACACCTAGAATTAAAAAACCCTACTGTATTTGAGTTAAAGATTTTTTTTTCTTACAGTGGCAGGTACAGTGAAGATCTAGTCTCCTCACAAATGTAATAATGTTCCTAATACAGTTATGTCATGTATTAGATCCTCAGGACTTATTTATCTGTAAGTTGCAAGTATGTACCCTTAAACAACATCTCTCCCATGACCACACCCTCAGCCCCTGGTAACTGCCAGGTAACAAAGTGTTTGTTCAAGTTCATTTTTTTTTTTTAAGATTCCCCATATAAGTGAAGCCATATAGTGTTTGTTTTTCTCTGACTTATCACCCTTAGCATACTATCCTCAAGGTCCAGCCATGTTATTGCAGATGGCAGGATTTCCTTTTTTTTTTTTTTTTTCCTCATGGCTGAATAGTATTCAATTCAGTAGTATTCAATTCATAATGAATTCAATTCAATTCAATTCAATTCAATTCAATTCAATTCAATATACCACATCTTTATCCATTCATCTGGTGACAGACAGATTATTTCCATCTCTTGGCTATCATGAATAGTACAGCAATAAACATGAAACTGCATATATGTTCAATAATCTCTTCTCATTTCCTTTGGTTATATACACGGAAGAAAGATTGCTGGGTAGTATATATGTTAGTTCTATTTTCAATTTTTTGAGGAACATCCATATTGTTCTCCACAGTAGCTGAAGTACTACATAATCCCACCAAAAGGGCACAGAGTTTCCCTTTCCCACATCCTCGCCAACACCTGTCTCTCCTTGATACTTGCCAGCCTGACAGATGTGCAGTGATAGCTCATTGTAGTTTTGATTTGTATTTCCCTGATGATGAGTGATCTTGAGCATCTTTTCATGTGGCTGTTGGCCATTTTTAGGTCTTCTTTGGAAAAATGTCTATTCAGGTCTTCCACCCATTTTTAAATCAGATTCTTTGTTTTTTGGTTATGGAGTTGTATGAGTTCTTTATAAATTTTAGATATTAATCCCTTATCTAAGACATGGTTTGCAAATACTTTCTCCCATTGGGTAGATTACCTATTCATTATGTTGACTATTTCTTTCGTGCAGAAGCTTTTAAGGTTGATGTAGTCCCACTTGTTTTTTTTTTTTTTCTTTTGTTGTTTGTGCCTTTGATATCATATCCAAAAATAAACCAAGACAACAAAAAAACATTGTCAAGACCAATGGTGCATGGCATTGGAGGAGCATCTTCCCTATGTTTTCTCCGGGGAGTTATATGGCTTCAGGTCTTATATTTGTGTTTGATTAATTTCGAGTTAATTTTTGTGAGCAGTTTAAAACAGGGGTCTAATTCCATTTTTCTACATGTAGCTGTCCAGTTTCCCCACACCACTTGTGTTAAGACTATCCTTTCACAATTGGATGTTTTTGGCTCCCTTATCAGTTGACCATATATTTGAGGGTTTAATTCTGGGCTCTTGATT
The DNA here is from genome assembly GCF_964656455.1 of Halichoerus grypus. Lineage (NCBI taxonomy): Eukaryota > Metazoa > Chordata > Mammalia > Carnivora > Phocidae > Halichoerus > Halichoerus grypus. The sequence goes on from NC_135718.1 coordinate 82,106,377, forward strand.
CTGTTCCACTGACCTATGTGTCTATCTTTGTACTGATACCATATTGTTAATTACTATAGCTTTGTAGTGTGGTTTGAGATCAGAAAGTGTGATACCTCTGGTTTTGTTCTTCCTTCTTATGTTCTTTGGCTATTAGGGGTCTTTTGTGGCTCCATACAGGTTTTAGGATTGTTTTTCCATTTCTGTGAAAAATGCCAGTGAAATTTGGGCAGGGATTGCACTGAATCTATAAGTGGCTTTGGGTGGCATGGACATTTTAACAATATTAATTCTTCTAATCCATGAACACAAGACACCCTTCCATTTGTGCCTTCTTTGAATTCTTTTAGCACAGACTTGTAGTTAACATTGTGCAGATTCCTCACTTCCTTGGTTACATTTATTTCTAGGTATGTTACTACTATTTTTGATGATATTATGAATGGGACAGTTTTCTTTACTTCCTTTTAAGGTTTCTCGTTAGTGTACAGAAATACAACTGAAATCTGTGTATTTATTTTATATCCTGCAACTTTACTGAATTCATTGATTTGATCTAATGCTTTCAATTTTTTTTAAATAGAGTCTTTGGGATTTTGAACATATAAAATTGTATCCTTGACAAATAATGACAATTTTATTTCTTTTCTGATTTGGATGCCTTTTATTTTATTTTGTTCTGTTTTGTTTTGCCTGATTGCTCTAGCTAGGACACTTCCAGTACTATTTTGAATAATAGTGGTGAGAATGGGCACCTTGTCTTATTCCTGATCTTAGAGGAAAGCTTTCAATTTTTCTCCATTAAGTATAATATTAACTGTGGGTTTGTTGTATATGGACATTATTATGTTGAGGTACATTCCTTCTGTACCTAATTGTTGAGAGTCTTTATCATGAAAAGATGTTGTATTTTCTCAAACGCCTTTTCTGCATCTATTGAGATGACCATATGAGGTTTATCTTTCATTCTATTAATGTGTTCTATCACATTTATTGATTTGCATATGTTGAACCATCCTTGCATTGCAGGAACAAATCCCACTTGGCCATGGTGTATAAGCCTTTCAAGAGTTCTTGAATTCAGTTTGTTAATATTTTGTTGACAATTTTTACATCTATATTCATCAGGGATATTGTTCTATAGTTTTCTTGTCTCGTAGTGCCATTATCTGGCTTTGCTATTAGGGTCATGCTGATCTCATAGAATGAGTTTGCAAGTGTCCCTCCTCTTTAATATTTTAGAAGTTTGAGAAGGATTGGTGTTAATTCTTCTTTAAATGTTTGGTAGAAGTCTCCAGTGAAACTATCTGCTCCTAGGGGTTTCTGTGTTGGAAAATTTTTGATTACTAATTCAATCTCCTTACTTGTTATTGCTCTGTTCAGACTTTCTTCTTGATTCTGTTGGGAGAATGTCTGATTCTAGAAAATTATCCATTTCTTCTAGGTTATCTATTTGTTGGTGTATAATTGTTGATAATATTCCCTTATGATTCTTTGTATTTCTGTGGTGCCAGTTGTAATATGTCCTCTTGCATCTCTAATTTTATTTGCATCGTCTCTCTTTTTTCCTTAGTCTCATTAAAAATTTGCCAATTTTGTTTATCTTTTCAAAAAACCACTACTAGGGGTGGTGATATTTTCTATATTATTTATTCCCCCTCCGTTCTTTATTTCCTTCCTTCTTCTAACTTTGGGCTTAATTTGTTCTTCTTTTTCTAGTTTCTTAAGGTATAGAGTTAGTTTTTGTGTGTGTGTGTGTGTGTGTGTGTGTGTGTGTGTGATTTTTCTGATTTCTATATGTATTTTTCACTATAAAGTTCCCTCTCAGAACTGCTTTTGCGGTGTCCCATAGGTTTAGACACACTGTATTCCCTTTTTCTTTTTTTTTTTTTTTTTTTTTTTGAGGTCTTCTTCGATTTCCTTTTTGATTTCTTATTTGACCTCTTGGTTGTCTAGGAGTGTGTTGTTTAGTCTCTGTATGTGTGTACATGTTTTCAAGCTTTCCTTATGTGGTTTTTTATTTTCATACTGCTGTGGTAGGAAAAGATGCTTCCTATGATTTCAATCTTCTTAAATTCGCAGAGACATATTTTTGTATACTGTCATCTGATCTTTCCTTGAGAATGTTCTATATGCATTTGACAAGAATGTGTATTCTGCTGCTGAGGGAAGGAATGTTCTAAACATCTCTGTTTGGTCCATGTGGTCTAATGTATGGGTCAAGTCCATTGTTTCCTTGTTGATTTTTTATGTGGTCTATGCATTTTTTTTTTTTTTTTTTTGGTCTATGCATTGATGAAAGTGGGGTACTGAAATCCCCTAATGTTATTGTATTTTTGTCTATTTTTCTCTTCATATTTGGTAATATTTAATTAATATATTTAGGTGCTCCAATGGTGGGTGCATGTTATTTATGACTGTTATATCTTCTAAATGGATTGATCTACTTATCATTATATAATGACCTTCCTTGACTCTTGTTAACATCTTTGGCTTAAAGTCTAAATGTTGTCCAATATAAGTATTAGCTACCTTGCTTTCTTTTGGCTTCTACTTGTAGGGAATATCTTTTTCCATCCCTTCACTTTGAGTCAATGTGTGATCTTAAATCTGAAATGGGTCTACTGTAGGCAGCATAGAGTTGGATCTTGTAATTTATCCATTCAGCCACTCTGTGCCTTTAATTGGCAAATTCAATCAGTTTCATTTAGTAATTATTGATATGCAAGGACTAACTAATGACATCTTATTGTTTTATGGATGTTTTGTATTTCCAATGTTTCTTTTTGCCTCTGTTTCTGCCTGTGTTTGCAGATTGGTTATTTTTTGTTGTAGTGTTCTCTGTTTCCTTCCTTGTCTCTTGTGGATCTACTACAAGCTTTTGCTTTGTAGTTACAATGGGATTTACGTAAAATATATTACAGATAATACAGTCCACTTTAGGTTGACAGCACCTTATCTTTGATCACCTATAAAGGATCCAGTCTTTTACTCCTCCCTGTTATATTACTGACATCACAACTTACTCTTTTTATGCTGAGTATTTTTTTTCAAAATTTATTTTGTAATTTTGTAATTTTGTAATTTTGTAATATTTATATCTGTAATTATTTTTACTACTTTTCCTTTAGCCTTTATACTATAGTCAAGTGGTTAATGCACTGTCCTAATATACAGTTCTTCTAGGTCTCACTGTATATTTTTCATTTTTATCTCTGTGTTTGTACTTTCAAATGTTTTCATGTCACTAATTAGTATCTTTTCATTTGAAAAGATTTCACTGAAGAATTCTTTCAGCATTTCTTGCAAGGCTAGTCTAGTGGTGGTGAACTCCCTCGGCTTTTGTTTGTTTGGGGAAGTCGTTATTTCCCCTTCATATCATAGGACAACTATGCCACATAAAATACATTGATTAGTAATTTTTTTTTCAACACTTTGTGCCATTCCACTCTTTCCTGGTCTGTAGTTTCTGCTGGGAAATCTGCTGATAGCCTAAAAGAGTTCCTCTGTAGGTCCTACTCCCTTTTTCCCTGGCTGCCTTTAAGATTTTTCTTCATCATTGTGTTTTGACAATTTCATTATAATGTGTTTTGGAGAGGTCTTTTTGCATTGAGGTAATAGGTGTTCTAGCAGCTTCGTGGACTTGTATGTCCAAATCATTCCCCAGGTTTGGGAAATTCTCAACTATCATTTCTTTATTTTTTATTTTTTTTTAGTTATTTTTTCTTTAAATAGACTCTTAAGTAATTTGTCTCTTGCCCACCAACCATGGCCTGGGGCCTGTTTTCTTTTCATGCTCCTTGTTTACTGGGGCTCATTTTTGTGAGACTATTATTCTTTAAATAGACTTTCTTTAAATAGACCCTTAAATAGAGGGCTGAGTCTATTTATTTATCTATTATCTATTTCTCCCTCTCTACTCCTTCTAGAGTCCTGATTATTCTAATATTTGTCATTCTTTGGATTTTGGTGATTCTTATAGGCTGTCTTTGCTTTTTAAAAATCTTATTTCCTTTTTTTCTTACCTGCTATTTCAAACTTCCTATCCTTAAGTCACTTTTTCTTCCTTCTGTCTGGTCCACTCAGATACTGATGTTCTCTGTTTCATTCTTCATCTCATTCACCAAATTCTTCGGTTCAGGATTTCTGTTTGGTTGTTCTTTGTCTTTCTCTTTTTTATAATCTCAACTTTTTTTTGGTAAAGAACTCATTTTATCCACATATTTTATTGCTGATTTCATTGTATTGTCATTCTGATTTTTCTTGTAACTCACAGAGTTTCTTCAAAATTGCCACTTTCTGATTTTTCTTGTAACTCACTGAGTTTCTTCAAAATTGCTACTTTAAATTCTTTATCCATTAGATTGCAATATTCTGTGCCTTTGAGCTTAGTGGATGGAAAATTATTATTTTCTTTCCATGATGCCATATTACCTTGATTTTTCATGTCGCTTGTAGTGATGCATATCTGCTTTCATATTTGAAGTAGCTGATAACTCTTTAACTCTTTGCCCATTGCTTTCAGCAGACACAGATTTACATACTATGGTGGTGTCATTATGTGAGATTTGTTTCATTCTGTTTTCTGTCTTTGCAGAAATATATCTGTTCTACTCTTCTTATTCCCTCTTGTGGGCAGCTTTTTAAGGTTTTATGTCTTTGGGTCTTCCAATTCACCCAGCTGGCTATTAGAAACCTCTCTTTGGAATCCAGAAGGTGGAGCTATAGCTCAAGTTTGTAGTTTGTCCCTTGCCCACCAACCATGGCCTTTTCATGCTCCTTGTTTACTGGGGCTCATTTTTGTGAGTGCACCTGGGAGCACATACAAGCAGCCAACCACAGAGTGGGGAGGTGTGGGTTTAGCACAGGTGTTTTGGAGTTCCTGCAGACCCAGTAGAAAGAAATCTGGGGCTGGAACTCCCAGAGGCTTGGGGGTGGACTTCCTGCAGAACACAATCCCTTTGACACCATCTGAAATTCTTCTCTGCCTCTTTCTCAGTATCCTCCCTCCCCCAGTGGCAGAGCTCCAGAAGCTGGAGGGGAGGGGTGGGCTTCTCCAGCTACCCTCCACCCCCAGCCCGCCCCAGATGGAGCATGCCCTTTCCCTCTGTGGGAGAGATCACCTCCACTGACAAACCAGCCTCTTTCAGTGTCTCCTTGGAGGAGGGGGATCCGGGAATGTTTCTCTTGCTGCCTCCACTGCTATGAGCAAAGTTTTCTCTTCCTTCCTTCCTTTCTTTTTTCTCCATTGGTGTGCTGGAGTCTCCCTCTGGGAAGGCTGCACTTCTGTAGAATCTCTCTTGTGCATGGCTACCAGCCCAGGACTGAACTTACCCAGTTTTTTCCTGACAACAGGGAGAGGGCTTGGTGGTGGTTTCTGACTCCACTGGTTCAACAGCCATGGGGGGGGCGGGGTTTGTCTGTACCTCACTGCCTGCACTGGGGGGTGAGGGTCCTCATTTTATACATAATACATTCTTTTATTTGTAAATAGTATCACAACTATTTCCTAAACACAAAAGAAATGTGTCTCATCATTGTAGACATGGTCATGCAGACAAAAAAGAACATTTTTTTCAATGTAAATAAGGATTTAATGATTAAAAATAAAAACATTAGTTGTATATAAACTATAGTAGTGTTCAGATGACATTTTAAGCATAAATATGAGCATTTATAACTTCCCTCTCCCTTATTTATCATACCAACAACTCCAGTTACTTAAACGATGTAAATATCTCATGTAGTTTTGATATTAAAATCCAATTGGAAATAAACAGAAAACAAAAGTTTGTGCTAGAACTTTATAATGTCTTAAATAGGCTAACTTTTGCATAATGGCTAGCTTTTTTTTTTTTTTTTTTTTCTTTTTCGTATAATTGGAGAATTATGGCCTACAATTAGGGGTAGACCCCAGGAAACATGGCAACAGATCTAAACAATACATGTTAAGAAATTTTTATTGAGATCTAGGTTTCTATTGAGTCTAGTGATGGCAAATTTGGAGTACTAGACTTTTCAGAACAAGCTGTTCTAGTCTGTTCTATAAAGTTTCTTTCTTTTCTCTTATAATACAGACAAAATATCCATTCTTCTATGTACACAGTGAATTGTAATTAGTGGTGGATTATTTTGAAAAATCTTATTGATAATAATGCTCTCAACTCTCCTAAATAGACAGGTAAGTGCAATTTAACTCTGATGTTAGCTGGTATTTGTGGGATTCCTGTTAATGATTCACTCAGTCAAAAAATAGATTTTTTTTTTCAGTGCCTGCAGGCATTTCACTACATTCTGGCATCATAGCAAAGAATCAAAGCAGATACACTCTTTGTTCTCATGAAACTTGCAATCTACTAAAAATGATCCTAATATTCCCCCCTTTGAGATAAAAGGTACCCATTAGTCGTTGGCAGAAAAATATTAGCCACAGGCTTACATGTTCGCCTTCCATCCCATAATTCCCCCAGTGCATGGGTTTATATTTACAGTCTAACTGAATTCTGTATATTTACAGAGGATTCTCCTTGTTTCTCAACCACTGGGTTAATATAAATACAGCTAAATGCCTTATGCATGTATTAAAACTCACAGAAGAAGTTTTTCTCACATATACCGGGGTATTTGTACCATTCCTGAATGACTGGATCACAGAAATCAGAAAGTACATCTTCCTCGAGCCTTACTTTGAACTAATAGTAATTTAAAAACTAAAATTTAAGTTAAAGACAGACATACTATGGGAAAGAATGCTAAATTCATATTAGTCCTTAAAATATGACCTAACATCTCAAAAATATTAATTTAAGCCCCACACTTTTATAAAACTGACGCCCAAAAGATGTTATCTGAAGGTTTCTAAAAAAGACAAAAACAGAAATATAGTTATAAGACTGTTTACAGTTTCCTATCAATATTTCATTCATTTACAATGATAAAGATGTTTCTATATACAGAATAGGGATTTCTAATCTAGAAATACATCCTGTGGGCAGCTAAATTGGGATTATGTGGGAAGATAAAAATGATCTCTTTATTCAATTCCGAATTGCTGGTACTTAGTTTTCTCAAAGTCAGATATCATTTTAATTGTTTTGCCTCAACTGAAAAAAAAAAAAAAGAAGAAGAAGAAGCAAGGAGTAGCATTAGGTAAAGACTGAAAAGGATGGAGAAACACAATATTTTGTAGGGCTTGGGTGGTATTTTGAAACAGACTGAAATTGAACTGAAATAATTATTTCTCTTCAGGGACTCATAACAGATGTGAAAAAAAAATGGTATTAAGTGACAAGAGCCTGTTCATCAGGGGGCATCATTTTAGAGATAGCAAAACTCAATGTGTCAAAAGAATATTCAAATAATAGAAATAAAACATACGTTTTCATAACTGCTACCTGTCACAGCATGGAAACCTAGGGGAGGTATTAATTGGTCATTAGAAACACAAAAAATAAAAGAACAACTTTGCTTGTAACAGTGTTGCTTACATCTTATTCTCTACAAAGAAATCTGAAATTGACTCTTTCTAAGATTTCAGACAAAAGTCTCAAGGGTAGCAACTAAATTATTCATTTTGTTTTTAATCTGTTTTGAATTCATTTGTAACCTTTTGTCTGTTGCTAAGAAGAGCTTTCACATCTCTAAATAAACACTTTGAAGGATAGTAAATGAACCCTGTAGAGAAATTTGGGAAGATAATTCACCTTGCACACCTCGACTGGTAGTTATTCCTTTCCTACTCAAAAGCATTTTAAGAAGCAACCCCCTTAACTACACACACACACACACATGCAAAAATCCAAATAACTGTTTTGTAGATTTGTGAATTTTCAAAAGGAAACAAACAAGAAGAAAAATACTGGCCAAAACAAGAGCAGGGAAAAGAAGATTGCCTGATGCTCTTGTCATGGGAAGAGCCTTGTTTCCAGGTTGTCCTGAGTTAAGAAGGAGCATTCAGTGCTAAGCAGCTGGAACTTGAGACTTAAGAGCTAAGAATTACTGTCTGGCAAAACATGGAATCTAGAAAGAAAAAATAAGAACTGATACCAAACCAAACCAAACCAAAAAACTTCCTTCTGGTCACCAGTGGCAAGTACTTCAAGTAGATCAAAAAGAAAGCACCTTTACTATATTAGCATATCTACCCATTCTATTTAATAAACTCATTTGGATTTTAACCAAGCTGAATCTACTGTAAAGATGCCTAGCTGTGACAATTCCCCACATCTTTTATGATTGAGTACAATTAAGAGATTCCTTTTTTATTTGCTCTAAAGAATATGTATGAACTATTTGCTAAAACTGCATCCTCTGATACAGATATAAAATAAATGCTAACTTTAGTGCATCCTTCACAGTCTTGTGAAGTAGCTGTAGATAAAGAGATACCAGGTACTTTCATATTCATTAACATGCATGGCACACTTGCAAGCATATTTAATTGAATTACATTAACAATTCCAGTCAGAAATATACGGCATTTGAACATTTGTTTTGAAAACTTATAGAGGAGTTAAGTCTAAGAGATGTTTCATACCATCCAGGTTACTGTTTCATAACGTGTACAATGTTTATTACTCCTCTCTATTCAGAAGTGAGAGTACTGACCCACTTCACATTTCCATGTCTCAGTAAAAACCATCAATAATCTAGTGGCCAATATTTAATCATAAGGAACAGAAGAAATCAAAGAACCATTCATGACTCAGGGAAATTTGGGAAGAAAAGTCTTTGGTGGGGGGGTGCGGGAATGGTGGAATCAAGCCCAAGGAGAGCTCACATGTGGAAGAAGAGATGTCAACATTTCTTAGAAGGTTCTGGGCAGAGAATATCCCCCAGAATTAAATTTTGATGCTTCTTCCATCCCAGAGTTCCTAAATAATTTCCATCAGGGACTCACTCCCCAACTAAACTCAAAAATTACACAACCTAAGTGTGAAGAGTGCCTAGGATATGCAGAGAAAACTCAAAGCCGACTCACCCTCTGGATGCTGCTTCTCCCATGTAGGAGAATCTGTCTTTTACATCATCCTAACTCAATTCTCTCATCTTTGCTGCCTAAATTAGAAGTCAAAATATTGGTGGCCTGCAGGCCACATGACTCACACAGATGTGTTTTGTTTGGCTCATAAAAGGAATCAAAATTTAAATTAGAATGACATCTTAAAGGGCGCCTGGGTGGCTCAGTTGGTTAAGCGACTGCCTTCGGCTCAGGTCATGATCCTGGAGTCCCTGGATCGAGTCCCGCATCGGGCTCCCTGCTCGGCAGGGAGTCTGCTTCTCCCTCTGACCCTCCCCCCTCTCATGTACTTGCTCTCTCTCATTCTCTCTCTCAAATAAAAATAACTAAAATCTTTAAAAAAAAAAAAAAAGAATGACATCTTAAATATACAGAATTTCCTATTGTTCTGACCAAAAAAAAAAAAAAAAAAAAAAAAAAATGGAGGGCCTTCTTTTCTACATGGTTACAAGTGGATAGAACCTATTAGACTTTCCCTCCTAGTACAAAGGCTCATTTTTATTGCCCACCATGGCCCATGGCCCATGGTTTGAGTTCCAAGAGTCTACGCAAATAAATCAATACCAGCTTCCGCCATTTGCCTTAATGACTTATGACTTAGATACTCTCTATAGAAAAAAGGCTCATGAGAACAGCATCATCTGGGATTGTGTGTGTATGTGACTGTGTGTGACACACTTTAATTCTCTATAATTCAGCCTTATTCTTATTAGACATGTGATTAAAATAAAGGATTTAAACAATATGGAAAAATAGAATTAGAATTTTTTTTAATGTACTTTTCACTTCCTTAGAGACCAGAGGTTATTTTCCACTACCTAATCTTTTCATCATTGTTAATAACATTAGCATTCTGAAATTTAAACAGTAAATGAGGGGCTACTAACATTCACAGGGTTGTCTTCCTCATATAAAGTGCCCTGGCTTGCTGGCCTTTCTGACTTGTGTCTGCCTTGTGCATTTCTCCTGCCCCTTGTTTTATGATCCTTCCATTACTCCAGCAATCCCACAGCATATTTGGTGCTATTTAGTCAACAAACAAACAAAGGAAGATCATCAATGAACTATAATATATGATTCAATGTCAATAAAATTCTAGATAACTTGAGGAGATAACTAACAACCTATTTCCATAATGATTAGAAACTTTTCTATTTACTTCTCATTTAACAGTTATATATTCAGGAGGTTTGCAGCTGCTGACCTTTTAGAAAATGACTCTCTGGAAAGAAGCAGGATGCATCACTGCATATATAGCTTCACCAGTAATGAGCAGAGCCAAATTGTTTCCTCTTATAACTGTTGTCTTATAGGCACAATAATAAGAGGATTAAAATACTTGAAGAATTGGACATGATATATATATATATATATTTTTTTTTTTTTTTTACATCAACTTGGGTCTGACGTTGGCAAATGTATTTTGGATAGCTTCACTTAACTCCTTCATAATTTGTGGAAAAAATCTCTTTCCTCATATCTGAGTACAACTTTCACTGGCAATAACTCAGAATGACTTAGTGAAGACTGGGGAAAGTCAACAATAAAATGACAATAAGGAAATCTATAATCATGATTTTGGTCCTATGCAATATCCACCAGCAATCTAGCCAGAAGACCACTAATGTCTCATGAAAATATGTAATTTCTTTGGCAGTTAAGAATTAAGTTAGAATGTTATAAATCATGGAACAAAAAGAAAATACTTTTCCGATTTATCCAGATAAACCAAAACACCCATATTGCTTGATGTCATCAGTGATAATCCTTCAAAACTCCATATAAAATACTAGTCTTACATCAGTATTTCATAACCTTGTTCAGTCATCCATTAATTTACCCTAATCTTTGCAGAGTTTCTTTCATTGCTAAGGTTGCTGTGTTTCCTAATGTGCAGTATATAGTCATCTGCATAAAACCATATTTTCTTTTGTTTGTTTTAAATTTGCCTTTTAATTTTTCCATAGTTCAGACATAGAATTATTCTGGGATTTATTGATGAAGACATCAAAGAAAGAGGCAAATACTGTTTACATTAGCAATGAGATGACAATGCATAAAAGAGATGGAATTAAAGTGCCTACAGAAAGTAGTGGTTTAAAACAAACATTTCAAACCCTCTCATAAGACATACTCACCAGATTCTTCCTCCCTTTTTTTCATGATTAAAACTCTATACAACTTTTCAAAAGCTTAATATCTCAGAAGGTATCTTGTAATTCAAATTTTATTAAATATATATATTATGTAGGCAACACTCACTTATATTCTTTTTTGAAATAATGACAATATTTATTATAGAACTGAGAGAGAGACAGGGACAGTGAGACAGAGAATTAAATCTAGGAACATCTTAAATCAGAGTCCTAGTTTTGACACATTGGAAGAAACATGGCCCAATGACAGGCCCAGATAACAATTTCAATCTTTAACACCATTTCTTCAAATATTTACAAGACTCAAGGAATCTGCCTATGACAACAATTATTGAGACATTTTGTATCTGCTATGCATTCCCAGCAGCCAAGACTTCTTGGGAGTCTCTCACTTTACCTGAAAAGAACACAGTCATCTCAGCTGCATGACACCTGCCATCTTGGTTCTTAGTTTCCCCTCTCGTGAATATCTCATGCAGTCTCACATCTGTGGTTCTTCTCATCTTCTCCTGTGTGCTATTCTATAGAGTCTACTCTTCCTCCACTCTGACTGTAAAAACCTTCAGCCAGTTTAGACTCTTTTCTCTTTAGAGAATGAAGAAGAATGAGTAAAAATAGGCAAAACGGATGGGTTCTGAACAGTTGGATGTCGAAGATTTTTATCACATCACACTTTGTTTAAAATTTGAGAATTTTGGGCGCCTGGGTGGCTCAGTTGGTTAAGCGACTGCCTTCGGCTCAGGTCATGATCCTGGAGTCCCTGGATCGAGTCCCGCATCGGGCTCCCTGCTCGGCAGGGAGTCTGCTTCTCCCTCTGACCCTACCCCTCTCATGTGCTTGCTCTCTCATTCTCTCTCTCTCAAATAAATAAATAAATAAATCTTAAAAAATAAAAAAAAATAAAAAAATAAAAAAAAATAAAATTTGAGAATTTTCATTAAAACATGTTGTTTATTTGAAGATTTTTTTCTGTACATGAGTGCAAGTCCTCTTTTACTAGGAGTGTAATTCCATGTGGGGCCCTTTGGAGGTGTGCAGGGCGGAGTCTGAGTAACTCCTTCCTAGAAACTAAAGTGTATGTAATTCACAATTATAAGGAAAGAAAAACATCAACATAAAAATGTAATCTCCTCTTCCAAGTCTAATGGTTTAGGCAATGGAAGGAAAAGAATGCTGAGGAACTTAAATACCCCTCATACCATAACTGTTTCAAGTGAGGGACCAACCTCCACATCCCTTCCTTCCCTCCCCTAAGTGTGCACTTGGACGAGAGCAATTCTGCAGAAGGAGAGACCAACTGAAGTCATCACTCCTGCCTATAACCTCCTCTACCATCCAGGAAGCATGTAGGGATCTCTAATCCTCAACCTCATTCATACCTTGGCTTTGGAATGCTCCTTGAGAACGAAAAGGAAACTTCCTCATTGAGTCAGCGGTGGCCTCCTTTGTTGGCAGCTACTTTCAAACTCTAGAGACACTCAGCATCATCGTTCATTTCTCAAATTTGCTGTCAGCCCACAATATCTTTTTGACTTTAAATCTATAAAGGACCTTTAGGATGGGCCTTGAGTCCCTCACTTAGATAGCGATATCCTTTTGCCTCTGAATCTTTCCATTTTTGTACAACCACAGTGTTATGTTCTAACCTGGGCTTAAAATCATTTTATTGTCCCCTTGCCTCAGCACTGCCTATGCATTTATCCAATTTCTGAGTATTAGCCTGAACTGGATGTTCTCAAACCTGTTTGGAAACCATGCCACTGTTGCTGTACAGTGGCTGCTACTTGGGGGCAGACTGTCAATGGTCCCCGTGTAACTCCTCCTCCCTCCTTCCAGTAAGGACTCAATGCCATAAAGAGCTCGGAGTCCACTGAATCTAGAATATATATTTCCAGAAAGATTTTTAAAGACTATTTTTTAGAGCAGTCTTAGGCTTACGACAAAAAATGAAAGGGACAGAGAGATTCCCCTATGCCCACACATGCATAACATCTTCCATTATCAACACCACTATCAGAAAGGTACTTTTTTTTTTTTTTTTTTAATTAAGGATAAGCCTACACTGACACATCATAATCACCCAAAGTCCACAGTTTACCTTAGGGTTCCCTCTTAGTATTGTGCATTCTATGGGTTTAGACAAAAGTATGATGACATAAATCCATCACTAAAATATCCTACAGAGTATTTTCATGCTCAAAAATTCCTCTGTGATCTGCTGATTTATCTCTGTCCCACTCATCCCCAGACTCTACTGAACTTTTTAATTTCTCTGTAACTTTGCTTTTCAAGAATGTCTCCATAATTTACCCTTCCAGTTGGAAGCATACATACATAGATTTTTCAGATTGGATTCTTTCACTTATTTATGTGCATTTAAGATTCCTCTACGTCTACAAAATAGACTTTAAAACAAAAACTCTAACAAGAGACAAAGAAGGGCGCTATATAATCATAAAGGGAACAACCCCACAAGAAGATACAACTACTGTAAACATTTATGCACCAAACTAGAAAGCACCCACATACATAAAGCTGCTAATAACAAGCATAAAATAAGTAGTCAATAGTAGTACAATAACAGTAGGGAAGTATCATCCTTGAATGATACATTGGATCAGATAGATCTAACAGATATATTCAGAACACTCCATCCTAAAAGAGCAGCATACACATTCTTTTCAAGTGTACATGGAACATTCTCCAGAATAGATCACGTGTTAGGCCACAAACAAGTCTCAACAAATTAAAAAAGACTGAAGTCATATTATATATCTTTTCTGACCACAGCACTATGAAACTAGAAATCAACTACAAGAAAAAAATCTAGAAAGAACACAAACACATGGAGATTAAATAGTATGCTACTTAACAATGAATGGGTCAACTAAAAAACCAAAGAGAAAATTAAAAAATACATGGAGAAAAAGGAAAATGAAAATCTTCGGGATGCAGCAAAGCTGTTCTAAGAGGGAAATTTATAACAATAGAGTCCTACGTCAAAAAGCAAGATAAATCTCAAATAAACAGCCTAACCTTACACATAAAGGAGCTTAAAAAAAACAAACAAAATCCAATACCAGTAGAAGGAAGGAAATAATGAAGATTAAAGTAAAAAATAAACAAAATAGAAACTTAACAAATCAAAAAAACCCAATAAAACAGATCAATGAAACCAGGACTCGTTCTTTGAAAAGATTAACAAAATTGATTAACCTTTAGCCAGATTCATATTAAAGGGGGAGAGAGAGAGAGAGAGAGAGAGAGAGAACTGAAGTAGTAATCCAAAAACCCTCATGAACAAAAGGCTTCACAGATGAATTCTTGCCAAACACTTAAAGAAGAGTTAATACCTGTTCTCAAACTATTCCAAAATTAGAAGAGGAAGGAAAGCTTCCAAATTCATTGTATGAAGCCAGCATAACCCTGATACCAAAACCAGAAAAAGACACTACAAAAAAAAAAAAAAAAAAGAGAGAGAGAGAGAGAGAGAATTACTGGCCAATACCTCTGGTGAACATAAAGGCAAACCCCTCACAACATATATTAGCAAACCAAATCTGACAATTAATATATTGTAATAAAACAAAACAAAACAAAACCACAAACATTCACCACGATCAAGTGGGATTTATTCCACGGTTGCAAGGGTGGTTCAATATTTGCAAATTAATCGGTGTGATACACCTTATCAACCAGAAAAAGGATAAGAATCATATGATCATTTCAATAGATGCAGAAAAAACATTTGACAAAATACAACATTTATTCATGATGTTGTACTCAACATCAAGTTTAGAGGGAACAAGGTAGGTTTAGAGGGAATGCACCTTAAAATAATAAAGGCCATATAAAAAACCCACAGTAACGTCATACTCAGTGGTGAAAAATGAGAGCTTGCCCTGGAAGATCAGCAACAAGACAAGGATGTCAACTCTCACCACTTTTATTCAACATAGTGTTAGAAATCCTAGCCACAGCAACCAGACAACTAAAAGAAATAAAAGTCATCCAAATTGATGAGGAAGAAGTAAAACTTCCACTATTTGCAGATGACATGACACTATGTATAGAAAACAGTAACGACTCCACCAAAAAAACTAGAACTGATAAATGAGTTCAGTAAGGTCATGGATGCCAAATCAATATAGAGAAATCCATTACATTTCTACACATTAACAATGAAGTAGTAGGAAGGTAAATTAAGAAAACAATCCCATTTACAATTGCATCAAAAATAATAAAATACCTAGGAATAAACTTACCCAAGGAGGTGAAAGACCTGTACTCTGAAAACTGTAAAACACTGATGAAAGAAATTGGAAATGACACAAACAAATGGAAAGATATTCCATGTTCATGGATTGGGAGAACAAATGTTGTTAAAATGTCTATACTACTCAAAGCAATCTATAGATTTAATGCAATCCCTATCAAGATACCTAGTATTTTTCACAGAACTAGAACAAATAATTCTAAAATCTGCATGGTACCACAAAAGACCCCAAATAGCCAAAACAATCCTGAAAAAGAACAAAACTAGAGGTATTACAATCCCAGATTTCAAGACAAACTACAAAGTTATAGTAATCAAAACAGTATGGTATAGGCACAAAAATACATACATAGATCAATAGAACAGAACAGAGAGCTCAGAAATAAACCTACTATTATATGGTCAATTAATCTTCAACCAAGGAGGCAAGGATATGCAATGGGAAAAAGTCTCTTCAGCAAAAGGTGTTGGGAAAACTAAACAGCGACATGCAAAAAAAATGAAACTAGACCACTTTCTTACACCATACCCAAAAATAAAATCAAAATGGATTAAAGACCTAAATATGAGACCTGAAACCATAAAAATCCTAGGAGAGAACACAGGCAATAATTTCTCTGACATCTGATGTGGCAACATAGGTCTCCTAAGGCAAGGGAACTAAAAGCAAAAATAAAGTATTGGGAATACATCAAAATGAAAAGCTTCTACATAGTGAAGGAAACAACAAAACAAAAAGACAACCTACTGAATGGGAGAAGATATGTGAAAATGATTTATCCAATAAAGGGTTAGCATCCAAAATATTTAAAAATCCAATTAAAAAATGGGCAGAAGACATGAACAGATATTTACCCAAAGAAGACATACAGGTGGTTCACAGACACATGAAAAGATGCTCAACATCATTCATCATCAGACAAATGCAAATCAAAACCACAATGAAATATCATCTTATGTCCAGTCAGAATGGCTAAAAAAAAAAAAAAAAAACACCACACAAGAAACAACAGGTGTTAGTGAGGATGTGGAGAAAAAGGAACCCTCATACACTGTTGGTGGGAATGCAAACTGGCTCAGCCGCTGTAGAAAATATGGAGAGTCCTCAAAATGTTAAAAACAGATATACCATATGATCCAGTAATTTCACTTATTGTCTGTCCAAAGAATACTAAAACATTAATTCAAAAAGAAAATGCACCTCTATGTTTATTGCAGCATTATTTACCATAGCCAAAATATGGAAGTAACTCAAGTGTGCATTGATAGATGAATGCATAAAGAAGATGTGTCATATATATACAACGGGATATCACTCAGCCATAAAAAAATGAAATCTTGCCATTTGCAATAACATGGATGGATCTAGAGAGTATAATGCTAGGTGAAATAAATCAGTCAGAGAAAGACAAATACCATATTATTTCATTCATGTGGAATTTAGGAAACAAAAAAGAGACAAAGAAACCACTCTTAATTATAGAGAACACCCTGGTGGTTAGCAGAGGGCAGGGGCAGGGGGTGGGTACAGGTTAAATAGGTGATGGGGATTAAGAGTACACTTATTTTGATGAACCCTGAGTAATGTATAGAATAGATAAATCAGTATATTGTCCACCTGAAACTAATGTAACATTGTATGTTAATTATACTGCAATTAAAATATAAATTAATTAATTTTTAAAAAAGGATTCCTCCATGTCTTTCATGGTTTGACAGCTCTTTGTTTTTTACACTGAATTTATCTGGATATACCACAGTTTGTCCATTCACTTTCTGAAGTACATCTAGGTCATTTCCAAGTTTTAGAAATTAGAGATAAAGCTGCTATAAATATCCATGTGTAGGCTTTTGTGTGGACATAAGCTTTCCAGAAGGAATTTTTAGATATTCTCATTTTATTGAACAAGAAAATATGTCCAGGTCCTTTTCTCTGTATGCATTCTCATCTCTAAATGTGACTGCATACTAAACATGCTCTACGTACCAGCTTGAGAGCTTTTTGATGGTTGTCAGGAGGCAGGGTATGTCTATTTTTGTGTTGACTTTGCATCCTTAAAACTCCTAAGCTTGGTTTTCTTATAGTTTTGATGAAAATAAACTCCTGCTTCAGATCGTGGTGAGATAAAGAATCTATTATTAGTATGCTGTTGAGAATAATGATCAAAGAGGGGAATAATCTAACAGTCCAGAGTTACTAAGAAGTTTATGGATCTCCTCCCATTACAGTTTTAATTCTTTCAAACATATGTATTTGTGCAAATGAATTTAGCATACATATTCACAAAGAGGAAATATTCCCATCCCACAGAGTCTAAAAATTATGAATGATGCAGATGCATGTGACAAATAATGGACGTTGTATAAATGTACCTCAATGACTTACATAAGAAAATTAAGTATAGATTTTTTTTTTAAATCTGCACTATTAAAAGCTGTACTTTAGTGGAAGACGTATTTAGCAATAGATCTTATTTACCTGTAGATATCAATAAAGTAAACCAAAGGTAAGTTGACACAAAATAAACTTACTATTTTGGCTTAATAAAGTATTTGCTCTGCCTTATTTTTTTTTAAAGATTTTACTTATTTATTTTATTTGAAAAAGAGAGCACGAGCAGTGGGGAGGGGCAGAGGGAGAGCGTGATGGAGAGAATCTCAAGCAGACTCCATGCCGAGTGCAGAGCCCAATGTGGGGCTCCATCTCATGACTCTGAGATCATGACCTGAGCTGAAACCAAAAGTCAGACACTTAACTGACTGAGCCACCCAGATGCTCCTGTTTTTCTTTTAAGAAGTCCCAGAACCTTTAAAAATGATGTGTATTATACTAGTAAAATCAAATACCCACATGTTTTATTACAACCAATTAAAAGATTCAGAAAAAGAGAATTTAAGAGAGTTTAAGAGCAGGATCAGAATTAACTGTCTTACTGGAAGTTTCCTAGATTGCCTGAAGAAAAATATGAAGCACATTTTCATGCATTGCTTCCTTCAGACTTTCAGGACAAGGATGACTGCACACTATATTATAATCTCTGGCAGAGGTTCACTTGATCATCATATTTTTAGAAATTTAATGTAAAATAAAATTGCAAACATTTAGTCTCTAGACAAGTATTTATAGTCCCTGTGATGACACTCAAATGACTTTGGCAAGATTCTGAGGAGTTGGCAGTTTCTACAAAATATGCCAATTAAAGAACACAATGTTACTACACTGTATCTTGTCACTTTTTCTACAACACAAATATTGAAGGTTTATCACATGCACGATACAGCACTCTATGGCAATATCTCTGCAGAGCTCCTGGTCCTTTGAAAAATGGGATCTAGTCGTAATAAGGAGGTAAAATATCATCATTACTGGGGATATTTGGCAAAATAAGCTCTGTATAGAATTCCATGTTAAAACAAAATCATTTAGGGCGCCTGGGTGGCTCAGTTGGTTAAGCGACTGCCTTCGGCTCAGGTCATGATCCTGGAGTCCCTGGATCGAGTCCCGCATCGGGCTCCCTGCTCAGCAGGGAGTCTGCTTCTCCCTCTGACCCTCCCCCCTCTCATGTGCTTGCTCTCTTTCATTCTCTCTCTCTCAAATAAATAAATAAAAAATCTTTAAAAAAAAAACAAAATCATTTAATAAAACTAAGTGTTTTAGTTCAACTCAGCTTATATGTTCAAGTTAATCAGTGAACATTAAAGAAACTAAACATTAAAGAAACTAAAATAGAGAGTGGCCTTCTATCACTTTTTTTCCTTTTTGTCTCTGGTTAAAAAGGCAAATTGTTTTCCTTGTAGATTTGTTTTTGAAATATTGTACATTTGTATTTGAAAAATTGCTAATGATAAATAAACCATAATTTTCTGTATGTGTGAAAAAATTTTCCATATTTTTTCATTTTCTGTAGACACACATAAGATTTACTTCCAATTTATTCAAAAGCATTGTAATAACTCATCAACTTTATATGCTTTTGTGCTCAGTACAGACTGGCTTTTTTAAAAATAAAGAGAACACCCAAGTTTTTCTGATTTTTTTTTAAATGTTGCTAAAATTTAGTATAGATAATTTATTTTGTTTAAACAGAGGCCAGCAATGCTATGGACATTTTAAGCTGATTCCAAAGGATATGCAAGAAGAAAAAAATTACGCCAACTCTTGAAAGGGGTAAAGGAATGTTTCTAATACGGCACAATGAAGGTATTACATATGTCAAAGAAGGCTTCAAAATATATGTGGGTTAAATTCCAGGAAAAAAAGATCATTCTCTAATAAGTCCCATATATATATGTATATATAAATCTTGAAGACAGACTTTTTCAAACAGACAGAAAGCATGAACCAAAACAAGCCCAACTGAAGGTCCATTACGGGATTAGTAGACAAACCAAGCCTCAGAGCACACTCACACACTTAGAGTAGTTTGAAATAGAAACCAAGACTCAAGAGATATCATTTTACTGCAGCCCTAACAGAGGAGAAAAATCTGTAAACACTCACACATTGAAGTTAAAAGAGGCTCGGGGAGAGTTGTAGAACAAAGCACCAATTCCATTTATTTTTGGTTTTGATAAGGAAAAGTGCTTCCTGAGGAATGTAATATGGATTCGGTATTAGTTGTTCATTATGGCAGACAACCTGAACCAACACTTAAGCTTCTTCCTCTGCTCTCAGAACCTTTGGTCAGGTTCTGTATTCCCAAGAATCTTCAGTTTTCCCCATTAACCATTCATAAATCGCCATGTCTAGTGGGCTATAGAGCTTGAACCTTACCAGATTTCAGCCAGTGTCAGCGGCAGTGGAAGCCTTACCTTGTGGTCCACTTCTTTCGGAGGAACACAATGTATCTTACTTAGGTGACCAGGTGTTTGTATGCATGATAGTCAACTCTACCTATTGGCAAAGAAAAATCCCAGCCCTATCTGGATGCACTCTTAGACTGACCCTGAGTAAAACACTCCTTTATGATCAAGAATGAACAACCTTTCTAGTCATAGAGAAGTTTCTCATATCTTATCCAAGTAAAGCATTTCCAGCATATGGCCTAATTTAAACCCATACAGGGAAGAAAATAAGGGAGTGCTGTTTGTAGATTTGGGCTGCAGCTTTCATTTAGTACTTCCACATGTAACAAATCTAGGGTTGAAAGGAGAAGTCCCTCTCAGAGAAGTCATTTTTAAAATTTGAAGCTCACTCACCGTTCCGACTCTCTTCATCGATAGCAACTATGGTGGCTGGTGGTCCTCCCCTAGCTAGTTTGCAATCTAAAGAGAGAAAACAACCAAAGGTAAGAAGGAACAACCATAGGGCACTCACCCTGGTATGAAATTCATTGAGGTATGTATTGGTATTTAAAAAAGAAAAATCCTACAATCAAATCGATATGCATCATTATTTTTAATAATTTTTTAGCTTAAAAAATTTTCATGAGAACTACATAGATTCCTTATAACATCATAACACAATCACTTTGTACACCACAAAACTACTCAAATCTTACTGAGAAAACACGAGCAGAGACCACTGGAGAGCAGAAGTCCTTCAGGACAGAGATAATGGGATGGTAATTTAACCCAAAGAAATAACATAAAGGAATGATTAACAAGGATAAATTGTAATTAAAGCTTCACAACAGAAACAAACATAATTGGACTTTAATTGTGATAAAGGGTCTAATTAAAGGGAGTGAATAGAATTTTAATAATGTTCTAAAGAGAATAAAACAAAGACAGACAAGCAATGTTCATGAGGTTGTTTGTCATTTTTATTTTTGTCATCTTACCCTCATATTGCCAATCTGGAGTCAAAAGTATAGAGTCATCAATGGAAGCAGATCAGAAAAATGGAAGAAAGAAAGGAAGAAAGAATATATGTATATATTTAGTGTGGATTGAAAGATATAAATAGCACTATATAACAACAGACACATTACATAATGACTTATGGAAAAGAAATACATAAAATCCCTCTAACAGATTTTCCAATCCTAATGTAATATTAACACAGTAACTTGATAATATGTGGCATTAGCATCTCCAAACTTTATCATGGGTTGGTTTGAAGATACTACAAAGGGCATTTATATGTTTCCTGTGAAAAGGTAAATACCAATTACTTACGAACAGTCTATTATCCGTTGAACGAACCTTAAGGATAGTGCCTGTCCATCAGTAGAGATGACTAATTCGTCATTTCAAACACTGTTAATACCTTGTCAAGAGTCTCATGATAATGAACATGTAAATAGTACAATGAGCTATAATATCCATAATAATTAACATGTGAAGGCTTTGCCCATGAGATGTCACATGTACGCTCGTGAGACCTAAAGTGCTCTTGGAGGAGGTACTCCATGAGCCTGATGGGGCTGTGTTAGGCAGTTACAGGTCCATGGCATACTCCTGTGCCTGCAGCATAAACCAGATTTGCTTAAAGCCATCTGAGTATGTGTGTTATTTGGAAGATTCCGAGGTTATTCACTCATGCACTCATTTGTTCATTCATTCATTCGAATTCTATTTATTATGGACATGGACATGAATAATAAAGCCTTCAGCAAGCACAATTCTGTACTATAAGGTACATGCTCTCTCATATGAAGCTGAAAATCTCAGAGATCTCCAGTGTTTTTCTTTGCTTCCTTGTCAATATTCAAGGAATTCCAACTCACAACATTTTTAGATCTTCAATATCTCATACTCATTATGCTCCTCCTCCTTCCTCCGCCCCTGGTATACACTATTTGTCACCCCTACTCTTGCAATGATTTCCTCACTACCTCCCAGAAGCTTTGTTATCACCCTGTGTTCATCGATTCATCCCATGAGAATTACTTTCATGCACCCAGAGCAAAGGTAGAATAATGGCATTTCTCTGCATGAAACCTTACTTGTTTCCTTTGGAGTAAAGAAAACTTTCTTAGGATACCATTTAAAGCTTTTCAAACCTAAATGGTTTAGGACAACGTTTCAAAAGATGTCAGGTCTCAACATGGTTTATTTACAATTAAGCACTATGCCCTTCAGCCATATCAGACCCCTGACTCTTGCTGGGACATACTTTGTATGTTCAGGGAAGTTCTGTTACCTGAATTCATTTCTGCCTCTCTTCCACCCAGCAAAGCTCTGCGCCTTTTGGTAGAACGTGATTTCTCCTATTTCATGAAAACTTGCTCGCATCCCCACTCGGAATTTGTCTTTTACTTCATGTTCTCATATTTTTTCATCTAGTTTTGTATTCTGCTACGCATTTGAACATTACTCATTCATTCAGGCAAATTTGTAGATGAATTGCTCTGCGCTGAATGTGGGAATACAAAATTAACAGCTCCGTTCTTCAAGGGTCTCAGGTGAAACAGGTTAGACACCAGTGAGAAAAAGATGCATAAACAACCACACAGGTGTAGTGCAATGTGGTCCATGTGGAGGCAATTCCTTAATCAGTTCACTGACAACATAAATGATTAAAATCAGAAAGAGACAATGCATGTGGGGAGTGGAAAGGGGATATGCAAGAAAGCAGAGGCCATTTGTGCAGAAGAGAATAAACGAAACCTGACCAGTTCTTACCAGAAGCAGTTCTCACGTTACCAAACATCTCTTCCCTTTGTCTTTTAGAGAGTAGTTATTTTTCAAGAGTATTCCTTCACCAGCTGGGTATCATTAAATGTATGGATATGCTTTCTCTATTCAGATAAGCCATGTGTGACTCCCCACCTCCCAGCCCTAACTAACCCCCTTACCCCTCGGTCCATTTTCTAGCCAAATCCAACCCAATTCATGTTGGCTGTGTCTCGTCTGCTCAAATGCCCTTCCTCCTCCTCTGGCTTGACTTCTATTTCTCTTTTTAAAAAACCTGGGAAGGCATCACCTCTTCCAGAAAATCTTCCTTGTTGTTAATCCAGATTCAGTGCCTCTTCTCTGTGTTCCTCCAGTGCTCACGATGTTCCATTGGATAAATTACACCACAGTAAAGACGAGTGTGTCTTCCTCACAACTCCTTTAGACCAGCTCTCCATCATATTCATCTTAGTAACATTAGTAACCATCATACTGATCACATTCCACCTTAGTAACCAATTCTTAAGAGATGGTCCTAAAAGAACGTGTGTTGATTTTTCTGAACCACAGTCCACCCAGCGACAACATCCCATTTGAACATCGTCCATGAGAACTGCCGGAAGTCTCTGTTCTCACCACGTCTTCACCAGCTTAGAGGCTCAGCCGTGGTTCCTCCCACTCAGTCTGCATTAGGAGACTTTCCCCGGTCTCCCCTAAACTTTCCTCTTCCAACAGGCTCCACATTCTCTCCACCCCAGTAAGATAGTCTCACATCTAACAAATACTTTAGTTATTTGAGATCAAACCAAAAGTGATTTATTTTTTTTAAAGACTCACAAAGTTAATGAAGAGAGATTAGTCAGATATCTAAAAATAACCTATTAATAGCATTGCTCACAACAGCTAAATGTTTGTTTTGGAATGATGCATTCATGAAAGCATGATTAATTAGTTTTGAAATGCACAAAAATATTTTCAATAATGAAATATATTCAGAATTGTCTTGAAAAGGAAGTAATTTTGGATGGAATAGCCAGGGATATATTGTGTATGCAAAATATCCAAATGGACATCAAAATGAAGACTAGAAAGCAATCTGGGTGCTGGGTGATATTGTTCTTTATGGCCCAGGGATAATTTGTCCAGCACATGAAAGACAAGTTAGCTGATGACGCTTGTACCTTGGAAATGGACTTCCCTAATCTATTTAATTTCATCCTTGACTGTCCTGGTTAAATCACAAATTCATTGTTTTTCATGCCTCAAATTTCTAACCTCTTAGGCCCCTACCTGCTTCCCATAACCAATTTATTGTAAAGTGCAGGCTACAAATACAAATGCCTGAATGCTCAGTGTGATATATTTCTGCAAATTTGTCATCAAGCTAACAATAAGCCATATATTTTTAAGTAATCTCATGCAACAAGTTGGATTTAAAACCCAAAAAGAAGTATTAGACAAATACGTAATATCCTGGTTTCAAAGGCACTAAATCTGTGATATGCTGTTCTTATTGTAGCCTGAAACTTAGAGCATGCTAAAGATGGGTCACAGAAAGGCAACAATCTAAAATTGTCTAAACACGCTCATTTCCTGACAATGGCCAGGAAAACCCCATTTCCACCTTAGCCTATTTTCAAAATGTCCTTTTAAGGCCAAACAGTATGTTTTCAATAAAATTTCAATAAAACCTATTTACTTGTTTTTTAGTGTTTTTATTTGACAGAGAGAGACACAGTGAGAGAGGGAACACGAGCAGGGGGAGTGGGAGAAGGACGAGCAGGCCTCCCACTGAGCAGGGAGCCCGATGCGGGGCTCAATCCCAGGACCCTGGGATCATGACCTGAGCTGAAGGCAGATGCTTAACGACTGAGCCACCCAGGAGCCCCAGTGTTTTTTGTTTGTTTGTTTGTTTTTTGGTGTATATTTATATTATAGGTGCCACGGCTATATCAATCACCTGCATATTGTATTTGCCATAGACCTCTCTTCTGAGTCGGCATCCTACTGTCCGGGTGATACCTACACTTACAGTTTCAAAGGTGCCTTAAATATATTGCTACCCTGAGCCCAAAGCTGGTCTCTTCCAATATGTGTTACATCAGTGAATGGCACGCTTCTGCATAAACCGGAAACCAGGCAGTCACCTTGGAGCCTAACCATTTCCCTCACGTGCCTGGACTGAATCCATCAACAAGTCTTGAATTTAATTCCTACAGAAAAAAAGCTCCTCATATCTACCTACTGCATTCAGTCTCCAATGTCAGCACACTCATCCAGTCTCTTACTCATCAACAGGTTTTGCTAACTATTTTCCCTACAGGCAATCTTGCCCCACTCTTTAATTTGCTATCTTCATCCAAAGTGATCTTTTATAAATAAAAACTGGCTTACCTTTTCATGATTTGCCATCACTTTTAGGTTAAAACATTTTTTTATGACCTACAATCCTCTGCATAGTCTGATTTTAGAATGAAAACCAACATGCATGGCCTACCAGGACCTGTGTGATATGGCCTCCCCTTCTCTCCTGTCCCATCTGTTCCCGTGTCGTCACTTGCTGTCAGCATTCCAGACGGATTTGTTGCTTTTCCTTAGTCATTCTATTCTCCATCCTGAGCTACCTCAAGACCTTCCCATATTGCAGTATTTCTTGTTTCTAATCTTTACTCTCAGCTCATCATTCACATGCAGATCCTTTAGATTTTGGTGTATGCCTTACTTTGCAAAGAAACCATTTCCGACCCTCAGGTTCCCTGATATATACCCTCATAACTCTGCCTTCTAGTGCCAGTTCATGAATATCTGATTCTTCATTGACAGATCTTCTATTCCTCAGGGTTGTGTCCCCAGGGCAAATTTTCTAGAGCATAATTGATTCTCAGTAATTATTTATCAAATGCAGGAATTTATGGCTTCAACCAAATTTATAAAAATTTTTAAAAACCCGCTTTAACTTAATCTTTTTTCCCTTTTTAATATTTGAAATATCATTCTCATATACAAGTAATGGGGAAGGAATGAACAACAAATTAATTGTCTAAAGATAGGATCATTAATGCTACCTCAGTAGGGAGGAGTAGGGGAGCAGGATGTACTAGCCCAAAATATGCCACTTGGGCATGCAGAGGTGAAGGCACTCGAGACCCAGCAAAGTCAGGAAGCCTTTTATCTCCCTTTTAACAGTGTAGAAGAATTTAGAAAGGAGGCCTATACCAGCAAGACAGTTATTACCAGAGATAACTTGTTCATCGGAGAGACTTGTCTGCGTGTCAAGGCAAATATTTATTTACCAAACCTGTTTTCTTCACATTATCCTGTGAATTGTCTTCCTCCTCTTTGAAGGCCCAGATCCCTGTCCCTTTCCTTAGTCCAGGATGGTATGTATAGAAGCCTCAACTGCCTGGCTGCCTTTGAGTCTCATATCTTTGTGAGTAATTAATTTTGTTTTTCTCCTGTTAATTCATCATTACAGGGGGTCTCAGCCAAGAACCTAGAGAGGTAGAGGGGAAAATGGCTTTCCCTCCTGCATGTGAAAATCTACCACTGAGGTAAAGAAAGTGATGGGCCAATTTTGTAGGACTTTGAGATGCTGTGGGATTAGTAATGGAAGACCGTGGAGAGGTCAGAATAATAGAGAAAGAGGAGTAATGGAAAAACAAGGGAGGGGAAGACTTACACTTGTTTCCAACTGACTATAATTTCTGTTAGAATTTTATATGCCAACCATCCAGTTTGTCTGCACTGAGAACAATCATGGAGCAAGATTACACCAATATCCTAATTATAGCAAGATGTGTTCCAAGATCTTTCATGACTTGGTCAAACTGTACTTGAAGAAATAAAACTCAAAGACCTCAGATACCAAATATTTTATGATATCAAAAATCACCAATACTTTTGTCACCTTAGAATTTTTACACAGCTATTTCCTTACCATCTGCCTATGATTATAAATGAATTATTCTATCTATCACCCAGCAGAGTATTTGACATATTGTAATCATTCAATATATTTGTGGTACTATGGTCTATCCTCCTTCATGGAAAATGGATAAAAGAAATAACCCATTAAATTCTTAGTATTAGTCATTTCAAATCTCCTGGGAGAGTGTTTTCTGAACAGATTATTAACTTCTTGTATCTCAGTTTACATAAATATGAATAATAGTAAGTATATCACAACAAGGATAAATGAGATAATCTATGGTAATTACTTAGAATAGTGCCTGGCAAAATGTACAGGCAGAATAGATACACTTTTAATTTTTACAGTTATCATTATTTCAGAACCAGTATATTTGGAAACTCATTCCTATTTTTTCCATTTGATCAAAAGACAGTAGAGAAATCTCTTGGCTTCCCCTAAATATTCAGTCAGGGCTGATCTTATTGATGTATGTGATCATGAAGTGCATTCTCATTAAGGATAAAAGTAGTCATATGAAATGTCACTGATGGTTGTATGGACAGCAATATGCTAGAATTCTTATTCCAGGTATCAGTGTAGATACACTATCCTAGATTAAATTTAATAGAGGCAAATAGGATGCTTGAACTCTAAGTTAAGAAGGTAAAGTGGTGCTCACAGTCATCCACTGGTTCCACTGTAGTCCTGAAATGTACTGATGTCCAAATGATCAAGTAGAAAGGTCAAGAAAGAATTACAGATTTCCTGAAACCTCTATTCTTCTCAACATTCCTGTGGTATCGGTTTGAATATCCAAAGTCATCTGAACTCTCTGGTTTAGAAGCTTGTATTTGTATGTGTACACACACACACACACACACACACACACACACACAGACTCAGTACACACACACAGAGACTCAATACACACACAGACTCAGTATGTACACACACACGTACACACACTGACTCAGTACACACACACACACACACTGACTCAGTACACACACACACACACAGACTCAGTACACACACACATACTGACTCAGTATGTACACACACACACACACGTACACACAACACTGACTCAGTACACACACTCACAACACACACACACTGACTCACTACACACACACATACACAGACTCAGTATACACACACAATGACTCAGTATGTACACACACACACATATGTACACACACAGACTCAGTACACACACACACACACACGGACTCAGTACACACACACTGACTCAGTACACACACACACACACACAGACTCAGTACACACACACACACTGATTCAGTACACACACACACACACAGAGACTCAGTACACACACAGACTCAGTATGTACACACACACGTACACACACACACACTGACTCAGTACACACACACACACACAGACTCAGTACACACACACACATACACACACACTGACTCAGTACACACACACATGTACACACATACACTAACTCAGTACACACACACACACTGACTCAGTACGTACACACACACACGTACACACACACACAGACTCAGTACACACACACACACTGACTCAGTACACACACACACACACACACACACACACTGACTCAGTACGTACACACACACACATACACTGACTCAGTACACACACACACACACACACACACACTGACTCAGTACACACACACACACACACACTGACTCAGTTGCTTAGTTCCAAGCAATCTGGCCTCTCATTCACAGGGGTTCTGTGCTCTCTTTAAATTTCATGTTGCACAAATACTTTACTGTCAATTTGCTTGTCACAAGCAGCTGCGGAGGGTCTATTCTCATCTTTTCAGTTGATATTTGGAATATTCATTTCCTGGTAAATACACATAGGAATGAAATCTGAAGACAGAAAGATTCCCTCATCCCAGAGAAAAGGAGTTTGACGCTGAGATTTATAAGATCAGTGAGACTATACTGTAAGTTGTATTGTCTAAAATGACAGTCAGCCAAGGCATGGACTTGGCCTTGACTGACAAAAAGCAAAGTGAACTGAGTAAATGCAAGGGCATAGTGAGTATGTTATTTCCAACTCAAGAATAGGATGTGCTCTCAGGATTACTCTGTCAGCATTACCATTTAGAGATTCAAATTTTACCACAGAGGAAGCAAGGAATCTTTTATGATGCCTTAGTGTCATTATTAATTGGATTATATAATTTGGTTAAGATGTTCCAACAGCATGGTCTGGTAATGCCCACTGAAGTCATTAATGAGTATCACTCTCCATCACGGCTTTCATTAGGACAATTTATGGTAGAGACCATGGCTCCCTCAGCCAGTTTTCTTCTGAAGTTACTTCATTTCACTGTAATCAGTCTATCAACAGCAGTAGCCTTGTGCATGGCTGGCATTTGGTGAGAGAGAGAAACCCATTCTTACTGAGAAGTTAAAGGATCTAAATAATCAACATAAAGACAAGTCAGGGGTTGTACAAAAAAGGCAGGGCAGAAATTGTCAGTAGAAGTCTGATGAGAAGATCAAGTAAATATTTTAAGGTTATTTTTGTTCACTGGAAATATTGCTATACTTGATTATCTTATAAATTTATGTAAATGTATTGTCAAGCATGTTAGTCTTTATACCCAAATGTGAATTTCTTTTTTTTTTTTTTTTTTTAAGATTTTACTTATTGATTTTTGCGCATGTGCATGAGACAGACAGAGAGAGAGAGAGGGCATGCAGGAGCATGAGCGAGCGGTGGGGGAGGGTGATGGGAAGGAGCAGAAAGATAATCAGACTCCCTGCTGAGCAGGGAGCCTGATGCGGGACTCAGTCCCAGGACCCTGGGATCAAGACCTGAGCTGAAGGCAGACGCTTAACCGACTGAGCCACCCAGGTGTCCCCAAATGTGAATTTCTTACATATAATTCATACTACATAAGTTAGAACTATTTGGGTTTTTCCAATTGGCTTCCATTGATGGTGACAGTTTTTCCTTACTTGTGTAACCTTCCAACAGGTGACCATAACTACATTTGGGGAATTTGGGATGCATGGAGTAATCCTTGGTCCAAGTGTAATGTGCGACACTGAGAAGCAGCAACCAGTGTTGTGTTTACGGACATGACCTTGGGATACAGACTGTCTGGGTTCAATACTAGCCACATTTTGCCACTTGCTAATTTTTAGCCTCTTTGAAAGTTACTTAAACTCTCTATAGCCCAGTTGCATTATTTGTAAACAGAAGCTGGGTTATAGAATAGTTCCTGGCACAGACAAGTGCTTTAAAAGTTACTGCTAGGTAAATTCTACTTTACCAAATGAGATGACTATATACAAAATTTGTATATCCCTACATTTTTAAAAATGACTCTTAAATATTTTTAAATTATATAAATAGCAGTTTCTTACCCTTTTCAACCTTCACAAGAAAGCCATGTTTTATTAGCAGATCAAAATAGGCTTGGGATGTGTTAGCATTTTTGATGTGCATTTAACATACTGGAACAGGGACAGCACATTTAATTATATGTCTACAGACTGTTAAGGATGTATGGTGATAGTAAATCATGCAAAGAAATTCCTTTTTAAAATTATCTGAGGAATGCTTACAACTAAAATAAAAAGTTTCTTTTAATACTGTAACATAAAGTAAATTATGTATCCCTTCTAAAAGTTCTTTGCAAGATCTTTGTGTTATTCTAAAATCATTCTGAAAGACATGTAGCTTGTTTTATCACATTATCCAATTTGTCTTTAGGTTTTATCATTGAAATATAAAGGAGAAAGGAAGGGATAAGAGTTTGTGTCAATGAGGAAAAGAAAATTATTCAAGAAACACTTTATGAAAAACAGTTAAAGAGTTTGTATCTATGTTGCTTCTGAAAGCTAATTTATTTTATTTTCTAATTATTCTTAATGAGGTAGCTCAGAAGAAATTCTCAATCATGTTTCTTACTAAGATACTCAACAAGGTCAAAAGATTAAAGCTGCACACCAATATTGTTGCTTAAAACAGCATTCTCAAACAAAACAGCATTCTCAAACAGAGAGATTCTGAATAAGTCTTTGTTTACAGCCTGCTTGCTTATTTAAGTCGAATTCTTTGCCACAAGCCAATTATGAGTACCTAAGCTGCCAGTAAAAAGGCAAACTATGGATTAAAACATAGAGACAGGGGCGCCTGGGTGGCTCAGTTGTTAAGTATCTGCCTTCGGCTCAGGTCATGTTCCCAGGGTCCTGGGATCGAGCCCCGCATCGGGCTCCCTGCTTGGCGGGAAGACTGCTTCTCCCTCTCCCGCTCCCCCTGCTTCTGTTCCCTCTCTCAGTGTCTCTCTCTCAAATAAATAAAATTCAAAAAATAAAAAAAAATAAAACAGAGACAAAATTTTAAGCATTTAATTACTTAGAACATTAAACACTATATCCACGTAAGCATCACATCTGTTTTTTTTTGCCAGCTTTCTTGAGATATTATTGATATAGAACATGCATAACTTTAAGGTATACAATGTGATGATCTGATACCCATCTAGGTTGTGAAACGATTGCCAGGGAAAGGTTAGTTAGCACCTCCATACCCTCGCATCATTTCCCCCGTGCGTGTGTGTGGTAATAACATTTAAGCTGCACTCTCTTGAAAACTTTCAGTATATAATACAGAATTATTATTTATAGTCACCATGTTGTACATTAGAACCTCAGAAATTACTAACCTCAGGGCTGGAAGATCGCATCCTTTGACCAACATCTCTCATTTTGTCCACCCCCCGCCTAGCTCCTGGCAACCACATTCTACTCTGTTTCTATGAGTTTGGTTTATTTAGATTCCATATCTAAGTGAGGAAATTCAGTATTTCCCTTACTCTGTCTTATCTCACTTAGCATAATGACCTCAAAGTCCATCATTTTGTTGCAAAAGGAAGGATTTCCTTCTTTTTTTATGGCTGTATAATAGTCTGTTAAATAATAATAATATCCCCCAATATTTCTTCATCCATTCATCTGTCAGTGGACACAGGTTATTTCCACATCTTAACTCTTGTGAACAATTCCGCAGTGAACATGGGAGTGCAGATATCTCTTTGGTAATATATCCTTCTGATACATACCCAGAATGTGATGGCTAGATCATATGATAGTTCTTTTTTCATTATTTTGAGAAACTTCCATACTGTTTTCCGTAGCGATTGCACCAAATTACATCCCCATCAATGATACCCAAGGGTCTCCCTTCCCTACATCTGCACCAACATTTGTTATCTCTTGGTCTTTTTAATAATATTCATCCTAACAGGTGCGAGGTAATGATATCTCCTTGGTTTTGATGTGCATTTCCCTGATTATTAGTGATGCTGAGCATCTCTTCATGTGCCTGTTGGTCATCTCTATGTCATCTTTCAAAAAAAAAAAAAAAAAATGTCTATTCAAGTCCCCTGGCCATCTATTTGTTCTTTTGGCATTGGACTGTGTGAGTTCCTTATATATTTTGGATATTAATCCCTTATTGGATAGATGGCTTGCAAATATTTTCTCCCATTCCATAGGTTGACTTTACATTTTGCTGTTTCCTTTGCCATTTGCTTTTTAGTTTGATGTAGTTTTTTGTTTTTTTGTTTTTTCTTTTTTTTGCTTTGTTGCTTGCACTTTTGGTGTCATATCTAAGAAATCACTGCCAAACCAAGGACAAGAACTTTTGCTTATTTTTTCTTGTAAGTAGTTTTACAGTTTCAGGTCTTACGTTTAAGTCTTTAATCCATCTCAAGTTAATTTCTATGGGTTGTGTAAGATGGGGAGCCAATTTTATTCTTTTACGAGTGAATATTGTTTTCTAAACACTGTTTATTGAAAAAAATATCCTTTTCCTATCAGTATTCTTGGCTCTGTTGTCAAATAGGAATTGTGTTGGTTTATTCCTGGGCTCTTGATTTGTACCATTGGTCTAAGTGTCTGTTTTTTGTCACTACCGTATGGTTTTGATTATTATAGCTTTGTAATAAAGACAGAAATCAGGGAATATGGTGCCTCCAGCTTTCTTCTTTCTCAGAATTGCTTTGTCTATTTGGGGTCTTTTGTGTTTCCAAACAAATTTTAGGATTTTTTTTTTTTTATTTCTGTGAAAAATGCTCTTGGAATTTTTATAGGGATTGCATTGCATATATAAATGACTTTGGGGGGTATGGACATTTTAATATTATTATTTCTTCTAATCTATGAACATGGGATAGCTTTCCACTTACTTGTATCTTCTTCAATTTCTTTCATCAATATCATAATTTTTAGTGTGCAGGTCTTTCATTTCCTCAATTAAATTTATTCTTAGGTGTTTTATCATTTTTGATGGTAGTGTAAATGGGATTGTTTTCTTTATGTCTTTTTAAGATAGTCCATTGTTAGTGTATAGAAACACAACTGATTTTGTTATGTTGATATTGTATCCTAAAATGTACTGAATTTGTTTATTAGTTCTAAAGGTTTTTTGGTGGAGTCTTTAGGCTTTACTTGTATACGATCTTATCACCTGCAAACAGAGACAATTTTTATTCTACCTTTATGATTTGAATGTCTTTTATTTCTTGTTCTTGTCTAATTGCTCTGATTGGGATTTCCAATACTATTTTGAATAAAAATAGTGAGAGTGGGCACCTAGTTTTAGGGGAAAAGCTTTCAGTTTTTCACTATTAACCACGATGTCAGCTGTGGGCTTGTTGCATATGCCTTTTATTATATTGAGATACAATCCTTGTATACCCAATTTGTTGAGTTTTTTAATCATGAATATTGAAGCTTATTAATTGCTTTTTCAGCATCCACTGAGATAATCATTTGATTTTTACCTTTCATTTTATTAATGTGGTGCATAACATTTATTGATTATGTTGAAACATTCTGCATCCTGGGAACAAATCCCACTTGATCATGGCATAGGGTCCTTTTACTGTGCTGTTCTTTTCAGTTTGCTACTATTTTCTTGAGAATTTTTGTGTCTATATTCATGAGGAATATTGGCCTATGTGTCCATTTCTTGTAGTGTCCGTATCTAGCTTTGCAACAAGATAGTGATGACTTCGTAAAATGAATTTGGTAGTGTTCCCTCCTCTTCAATTTTCTGGAAGAGTTTGAGAAGGACTGGCATTAATTTTTCTTTAAGTATTTTGTAGAATTCACCAGTGAAACTCTCTGGTCCTGGGCTTTCTTTGTTGGAAGGTTTTGGTTACTGGTTCAATCTCCTTACTCATTTTTGATATGTTCAAAATTTCTATTTCTTCATGATTCAGTCTTAGTAGGCTATATGTTGCTAGGAATTTATCCATTTCTTCTAGGTTATCTGGTTCGTTGGTGTATAATTGTTCATAATGATCTCATGAACCTTTATATTTCTGCAGTGCTGTAATGTACACTCTTTCATTTATGATTTTCTTTACTTGAATCTTTTTTCTTAGTCTAGCAAAATGTAAGTTAAAAAAAACAAAAAAATGTTTGTCTGTTTTGTTTACCTTTCAAAAAAACAGCTCTTAATTTTATTGGCCTTTTCTATTTTTTTTCTGTTCTCTATTTATATTATTTCTGCTCTGATCTTTGTTATTTCCTTCCTTTGGCTAACTTCAGGCTTAGTTTGTTCTCTTCTGGTCCCTAGAAGTGCACAGTTAGGTTTATTCGTGATTTTTCTTTTTTCTTAATGTAAGCAGTTTGTTGTTGTTTATTGTTTGTTTGCTACAATCTTCCCTATTAGCATGACTTTTGTTGCATCTGATAAATACTGGTATATTGTGTACCCATTTTCATTTATTTTTAGATTAAAAATTATCTCTTGATTTCTTTTTTGACTCATTGATGTTCAGGTGTATGTTTAATTTTCACACATTTGTGAGTTTTCCAGTTTTCCTTCTATTATTTATTTCTAGTTTTATACCACTGTGGTGAGAAAACAAATACTTGGCATGATTTAAATCTTCTTACATTTGCTTTGTGACCTAACAAATGACCTATCTTGGAGAATGTTCCATGTGAGAAGAATGTGTGTTCTGCTGTTGTTGGATGGGATATTCTGTATGTGTCTCTTAGCTCCATTGGGTGTAAGGTGGGGTTCTAGTTCAATGTTTCCTTGTTGTTATTCTGTCTGGAGCATGCTTCCATTGTTGAAAGTGCAGTATTAAAGTCCTATTATTGTATTGTTGTCTATCATTTCCTTAAGATCTTTTTATA
This sequence comes from Halichoerus grypus, assembly GCF_964656455.1. Taxonomy (NCBI): domain Eukaryota; kingdom Metazoa; phylum Chordata; class Mammalia; order Carnivora; family Phocidae; genus Halichoerus; species Halichoerus grypus. The sequence goes on from NC_135718.1 coordinate 82,141,466, forward strand.
TTTGCTTAATATATTCAGGTGCTCCAATATTGGGTGTGTATATAATTGTTATAATTTCTCATTGAATTTATCCCTTTCTTCATTATGTAATGATCTCCTTTGTCTCTTATTACAGTTTTTGACCTAAAGTCTATTTTGTTTGATGTAAGTATAGCTACACGTGCTCTCTTTTGGTCTCCATTTACATGGAATATCCTTTTCCATCCCTTTCTTTGAGTCTATATATGTCCTTGAAGCTCAAGTGGATCTCTTACAGGCAGCATATAGATGGGTCTTGTTTTTTTAACCACTTGATCAGTATGACTTTTGATTGGAGAATTCAATCCATTTTTCTTTATAGTAATTATTGATAGGTATGGACTTACTAATCCTATTTTACTGTTTTCTGGCTGTTTTGCAGAACCCTTGTTCCTTTCTTCCTCTTTTGTTTTCTTTATTGTGAACTGGTAATTTTCATTTGGTATCTTTGATTCTCTTCTCTTCTCTTCTCTCTCTCTCTCTTTTTGTAGATCTAGTGGAAGTTTTTTACTTTTTAGTTACCATGGGGCTTACATAAAACATCTCATAGTTATAGCAGTCTATTTTAAGGTGATAACCACCTATCTTTAATTGCATACAATAACTCCACACTCTTACTGCCATCCCTCATAATATTCATTTTTGGGGTCACAATTTACCTTTCTTTATATTGTGTATCCACAACTAATTATTGTAGCTACAGTTATTTTCAATACTTTTGTCCTTTAACCTTCACACCAGAGTTAAGTGATTAACACACCACCACATTAGAGTACTAGAATATCCTGATTATTCATGATCCTATGGCCTTGCACTGATGTCTGTACATTTGAGGAAGTAGGCACCTCTTCTAGTCTTCACAGACTGGCTTTGGCAGGCAAAGCCCTTCACCAGTTAGCCCATCCAGAGACGCTGGTGGTGTCTGAGGGCAGGTTTACTGTTGGAGTCCTTGGGTGGGCAGATGCAGTGCCTGGGTCAGCAGGTGGGCAAGCCTGTGCATTGGTATATGGGGACCAGCCTGGGTTTACAGGGGCCAACCAGGTGCAAGTTACTACTGGTGAGGGCATAGCGTCTGGGTGTACAGGGTCTAGTCCAGTATTAGGATAGGCTGGGAATCTGGTTTTATGGAAGCTGACTTGAGGGCTGTGGCAATGGGGACCAGCCTAGTGCCAGGGTGAGCCCAGAGCCTGGTCTGTAGGAGTCAGCCTGGATGTTGGTTCAGTGGGGACCTGTGTGGTGCTCGGGTACACTGGCAGTCCGGTCCCCAGGAGCTGGTCCAAATTCTAGGTCCATGGAGGCTGGCCTGGCACTGGGGTCTGCAGAAGTCAGCCTGATGTCTGTGGGTGCCAAACTTGTGGCTGGATTTGCAGGGGCTGATGGAAAGCATGGTGTCCCAGGAGGTGGAAAGCGCCAGGGTAATCTAAGAACCCCAGTTTGTTGAGGCTACTGGAAGCCTGTCAATGCCATGGGAGCCGGCCAGCACCAGTGGGGTCCAGGAGCCTCATGTATATGTTCCAGGTGTACAATACTTCAACATAAATCTGATCTACCAGATTTACAAGATCCATTGTGTTGGAGTAAATTTCCTACTTAAGTGAAATAATATGAATTTATATTTCTGGACCCCCAGAGGAGTGGGACAATATTTAACTTTTTTTTCTTTTTTCAAGATTTATGTATTTGAGAGAGAGAGAGAGCACGAGCAGGGGGGAGGCAGAGGGAGAGGGAGAGAGAGAATCTCAAGCAGACACCCCGCTGAGTGTGGAGCCCGATGTGGGGCTCAGTCCCATGACCCTGAGATCATGACCTGAGCCGAAATCAAGAATCCATTGCTTAACTGACAGAGCCACCCAGGCGCCCCAATATTGAACTTTCTGTTTCATCATCTAGGATATAACTATTCTATGTATGAAGCATGGGGGTTGTTAAAGGAAGCAGGGAAAAGAATTTGATTGCACCATCTGGTCTGGAAAATTCACATATTTTAATATACATAGATAAGAGGAAATTCAGAAATGTTTTTCCTTTGCTTTATTTTCCCATTTCTAAATTCTAGGGGCAAAGCTGGATCTGAGGCTCCATTATCAAAGAGGAAGGCCTGAGAGTGGCATGGTGAGAAGCTGGAGCTGAGAGTTATGGGAGAAGAGCCTAAAAAATAAAAACCACAAAACGCCCGTGTCCTACTTCTCCATGTGCTTCCTGTGCTTGCTTTCAGGTGCTTTCTCAGGTACAATTCCTAGTAACACGATGTGCTGAGGGCCAGACAGCCAGAAGTCATTCCAGAGGAATGCTGAACATAGAACCACAAGCTCCACATGAATCCCTGGTCTCTCCATTGTGTCACAATGAATACCAAGTTTCAGAGGTAATGTCACCATGTGTCGACTATTCTTACAGTGATATTCTTTCATTTAACAAATAAGCCCTTTCTGCATCATTGACCTTGCAGATTGATATCAAAAACAGTCAGGGTCGTAATATGATCTGACATTTCTTGGGAAGAGAGAAAACTTTGGTTGACAAGTTTGGCAGAAGGCAGTGTAGCCATAGGTTGAAACATGTCTGTGCTTATTTCCAATTAATTCCTTCAAGAAAAGGATGGGGGGACTATAATTTTAGATGGGGCCATAAGAGTAAAATCACATTGTTGATAAACTATTTTTTTTTTTTTTTTTGGCTTGGAAGTTTTCCTTAGAGTTCTCAAAAACTGAAAATAACAAAGTACTGAAGATGAGTATTTTACCACTCTTGGCATTTAGAGATGATATTTTTGACAGCTTGGTATCAACATGTACAACATACGATGAAGGGAGCTTTATGTCCTGCAGAGCCTACCACTCACAGGTTCATTTTTCGACAATCCTCTGTACAGACGCCTGTGGTTTTGAAGATCTGCTGCTATTTAAGAGACCTTCTCAAGGGCAGGACTTCGTATTTTATTTCTCTGTGTTTGCTCATACCACACATTTTGCCAACAGTGAGTCTGAGGAACACTTTCTGGTTATAACTCTCCCCCTTGTTGCTTTCTAAGCGACATGGTTTCTTATTTCACATTTGGCCCCGTATTCCTAGCTTTGCATATCTGATGGTACACACATGGCAATTTTCTATAAGAGGGCAATACTATAAATAGCAGAAATTAATCTTCCCAGAATTTCTGTTACATCAAGAGAATTGTGTTATATCTCTCTTCAAATTAGCTTACTTGAATATGGCGATGGACTTGCTGGACTGTTGTTAGATTTTTTTTTCCCCATTAACTTTGGTAATATCCCTATCTTCAAGAAGTCTTTTTTAATTTTATTTTCTTATTTCAATGATCACAGTCAGAGTCAAGAACCAGAGAATGAGATGAACATAGTCCCCAAGATCCCAAATGTCTATACACTGAAGGTCAAGAACTTGATACATAGAGAAAGCTCTGGACCTTCACTCAGAATCAAACTTATTTTTCCATACTCTTATAATAAAATTTATTTTCTTCTTTCTTAATCCATAATGGATTTGGAATACGAATAAAGGTAGAGAATGTGTAAGAAAAAAGAGACATGCCTAGAGGAAGGCTCAATTTCAATGTGAGAGCAAGGGCAGAGAGAGTAAAAATCATTAAAAGTATGTACAAGAACTCTCAAAGCAAAATTGTCCAGAACAAATAATGTTCTTCTGTGTGTTCTGCACTGAAGGAGCTTCAGTGCTGGTTCCTGGCCCATAGTACTAATTAATACTTATGCTAATGACATTAACTCATCCTTGTAAGATTTAATTTATGCCAACTCTTTAAATAATGGAAAAACATACAATCTATTGCAGAAAGATTTACTTCCATGAGGCTTATAATAAAAACAAATCCTAATTAAAACAGAGTGATATTTTTGTTCTGTCCAATTGTAAAAAAATTATTAAAAGAATAATAGCCAAAGTTGGTTAAAAAGGAAATACAAAGTACTAGGTGATCTGGGTGGAGCTATAAACTGTTCATTAAGAAGAAAGGAAAAAATTGGGGCGCCTGGGTGGCTCAGTTGGTTAAGCGACTGCCTTCGGCTCAGGTCATGATCCTGGAGTCCCTGGATCGAGTCCCGCATCGGGCTCCCTGCTGGGCAGGGAGTCTGCTTCTCCCTCTGACCCTCCTCCCTCTCATGCTCTCTGTCTCTCATTCTCTCTCTCTCAAATAAATAAATAAAATCTTTAAAAAAAAAAAAAAAAAAAAAAGAAGAAAGGAAAAAATGGCAAGGTTTTTTAAGAAATGTGCCTTTTGACAGGGTAATTTTACTCTGGGGACTAAACTGATATTGAAATAATAGACAAGTATACACTGCTGCTAAAAGTACAAACGATAGTAAAACATTATACAGTGGTGTCAAGTCGTTGTGATTCGGGTATACTCTACAGAAGCGGCAGGTCCTGCAGATCAACCCATCCCACTCCAGCTGTTTATCTAGCACGGGATTTTGTACCCCAGATTCAGTGGAGCTTGAATAGGCACATCCTGGATTCATTCCCAGGTAGGCTTCGCCTGGTAATCTGCCAAAGAGACCCCACTGTCATGACACGTGGAAGAAAAGATCCTGAGACCAGGAATTCAGATTCACACAAGGTGAGAAGCGTGTGCTTCTTCCGGAGCAGCTGTGTGAGATAAAGAAGCGGGAGGCGCAGGTGCTGCAGGTGCGGGCGCAGGTGCTGCCGGTGCGGGCGCAGGTGCTACACCGGGGGGGATTCCACTACTGAGGTTCAGGGTCGTCATAGATGGGTGTTTCTCTGTCTTTCTTGATCCTGCCTCTGTAGAATCCAACCTTAGTTTTCTGACCCTTCCAAGTCACCGGATGCATGTTAATCCACTCCAGACCCAACAGGTTCCTTGAATTTTATAGTTTGTGCAATAAAATCTGATGATTTGAAACAGCCATCAGAAAGTATATTCATGCCGTTGAAATTCTGATCTTATTTTAAGTGGATTTATGTGAAAACTTTTTTTATTAAAGATTTTATTTATTTATTTGAGAGAGAGAGAGCACAAAGGAGAGGGAGAGGGAGAAGCAGTCTCCCCGCTGAGCAAGGAGCCCCAATGCAGGACTCGATCCCAGGACCCTGAGATCATGACCTGAGCTGAAGGTAGATGTTTAACTGACTGAGCCACCCAGGTGCCCCTATGTAAAAACTTTCAATAAAAATCTTGTAAATAATCATTATTATGATTGTCATTGTTATTAGTGCTTTCTTATTTCTTAAAACTTCCTAAATTGATCATGTATTGCACTTAAAGAAAACGTGAGATAAATACAGCTTCTGAATATAAAATACAGAACTGCACTTATCTAGAAAAATATATATAGACAATATCACAAAGATTCTAAATAACCCTATAAACAACATAAAATATAGAATGTTGTAATGCAGTGAAATCAGTTTTACTAGAACACACTTAGATTTAAAATCTGTTAAGTCCATAAAAAATACTTTCCTGTCATCCTGCCACATTGAAGATCTCCAGAAGCTGTCACTTCACCTGCTACGTTTGGAGTGACAGCTATTTCTTAACACCTCCTTAAACTCAGCATGATCCCCATCAATTCAGATGGAAATCTGGCACAGGCCTTATGGTGGCACAACAGATAAAAATCTCAAAGGGTCAGTGACTTCTAGGTTACTTGGGGGACTGAGCTAGAGCCCCCCGCCCCCCATGATGCTGTCATGATGTCATGGGAAAGCATGCGGCAGGAGGCTCACATTCAGATCAAAGGCCAGGGAAGAGCCATCAGCCTGGCAATATTTGTCTGCACTCACTATGTTGAAAACACTTCAACTCTCCTTTCTCCACCTCTACTCTATTTTTCTTCTATTTATTGTACAGTGAGCTATGTCCCACTATGAATAAAGCAAGGTAATCATATATTTGAAAAACAAAAGAGTCGAGCACGCAGTTTAACATGACATTTAACACGACTTTATGTTTCTCAAGCAAAATGTTTTATTGACGCAGCAAGCCATCTTGCCATCCATCTTCTGCCACTATTCTTTGTTTACTGATACTTGGTTTTTCCTTTTTAAAAATGTCAAGTATATCGGGTACACAAAGAAAGGGCACCTAATATATTTGTGGAGTTTTAAAATCAATAATATTACAATAAAATGAATATTTATGTCCAGACCACCCACAGTAAGACATAAAAGTTTACTAGCACATCATAAATCTTCTGTGTGCCTTGTGGTAGGATTTTGCAAGATTTTGTGCTTTGTATAATAGAATTACCTTGCATGTATTCTGCAACTTACCTCTTTCTCTGCAATATTATTTTTTGAGATTAATCCATACTGATGCATGTACCTTCAAGGACTTGATGCTATAGAGTATCCATTGTATAACTAGACTACATGCCATATACCCCTTCTCCTGCTGGGGGTATTATCATTGTGATGAGATTGTGTGTGTGTGTGTGTGTGTGTGTGTGTGTGCGCTATGAACAAAGTATTATGAACAAAGCACATTATGGCGTATTTCTCTTGGTGAGTAATTAGAACAATATCTTAGGGCATATTGGAAACAGAAGTGCTGGGTCATAAGTATGGTACATACTTAAATTTACAAAATAATTTCAAATTGTTTTCCTAAATTGCTGTACCATTTTCATGGTTAGCAGCTACTTCAGAGTTCCTCTTTCCCTTCAGCTTCCATAACACTTGATATTTGACATTTGTCATTTTGACAGTTGTGACATAATATTTCATGTCTTTACATTCACACTTTTTCTGACTACTTGGTAACTTCTTTTTTTTTTTTTTTTTTTTCAAATTTTATTTTTTAAATTTTTTTAATTTTTTTAATTTTTTTTATTTTTTTAAGATTTTATTTATTTATTTGACAGAGAGACACAGCGAGAGAGGGAACACAAGCAGGGGGAGTGGGAGAGGGAGAAGCAGGCTTCCCACCGAGCAGGGAGCCCGATGTGGGGCTCGATCCTAGGACCCTGAGATCACGACCTGAGCCGAAGGCAGACGCTTAACGGCTGAGCCACCCAGGCACCCCTACTTGGTAACTTCTAATGTTGAATGAACATGAGCATCTCTTCTATGGAACGCTTACTCAATTTTCCATTGTACTGCTTATCTTTCTTTTTTAATTAATGTATTCTGGTAACAAATAAATTATTAGTTACATGTGTTGAAAATATATTTCATGGAATATACTACCATCTTCTTTTGGGTCTTTCAACAAAGAAGATTCTTACTTTTTTTTTAAAGATTTTATTTATTTATCTGAGAGAGAGAATGGGAGACAGAGAGCATGAGAGGGGAAGGGTCAGAGGGAGAAGCAGACCCCCCGCTGAGCAGGGAGCCCGATGTGGGACTCGATCCCGGGACTCCAGAATCATGACCTGAGCCGAAGGCAGTTGCTTAACCAACTGAGCCACCCAGGCGCCCAAAGAAGATTCTTATTTTTAATGTATCATCCTCATACGTTTTTTCTTTATGTGGCTGACTTAAGAAAACCTTCTTGGTCCTAAGGACATGAGCATATTTTTCTAAAATTTCTTCAGTTTTATAAGTCTTTCACATATAAGTCATTAGTATTTTTGGAACTGATTATTATAATTATTTAATAAATGCTTATTAATAAAAGAACAATTTTCAATTTCTTTGTGAAAAATCAACTATCTTAGAACAATTTATGAAAGATCTAATCACATCCTAATTAATCTGCAGATGCCGTGTTGTTTTTACTTCTATTTAGTATGGTACATGTGTAGATTAGTTTTTACACCTCTCATTTGGTTTCTTTGATCTCTTTGGTCTTTCCCTGCACTAATATCACATTGCTTTGTTTATTACACCTTTAAAATGAGCATCCATGACTGGTAGGAAAAAAATACACCAAAAAAACTTCCTTAGAATTTCTTGGTGAATCTTGTTACCCCCACCCCCACCCATGTAATCCATTTAAGGGTCAGATTGTCAAGTTCCAGAGAAAATAACTTAGGAATTTGGATCGCAGTGGCAATTTATTTGTAGATCACCTTCTACACTGATGCTAATTTTTCCCAGATATTGTTATCCCAATGGCAAAGGACAGGTGAGAAGTCAAGCCTCTGTCTGAGGTCTATGCCTAATGCTGTCTCTTATGTGAAACCTTTGAACAACATTGTCAGCTCTCAGTTTTCACTAAAACTTAAGTGGCATTGTTAATACATTAGAAGCATTAAAATACAGTAATGAAGAACATGGCCTCTAGTACTGGTTCGCCTGGGTTTGAATCCTAGCTGATGGTTCAGTCTTGCTACGTTTTGGAAAAGTCACTTATACTTTTGGGTTTCAGCTCCCTTATTGTTAAAAGGGGATAACAAGAATATTTATCTCATAGAATTGCTGCAAGGAATAAATGACATCATTGTAATGCAGGTGGACAATATTTGACACATAGTAAGTGCCATATAAGCATTAACCTATTCGTAATTATTAAACAGGACACCAGCTGATCGGGTATGTCCAAATTTCTCAGGTAATAGTGCAGGACAATGACTTACCTGTTATCAGGAAACTTTCATCCACCTCTTTATTGTAAATCAATAACTAACTTCTCTGTTGTTTATCCTTCCATGGAATTCCTACAGATCAATTTATTGGAGATAATAGTCTGTTCCTCTGATCAAACAATTCACTTATCAAACAATAGTTGATTGGTTCAAAATATTGACCTCACAATGCCCACTAATCCTAAAATACCATATCAAGTTTTCCCAATCTCAATTAGCTCCTTGCCTTGAAAGATCTGTATAGCATCATTTCAGCCCAGACACAAGACTTTATAAATACCCTGCTCTGACTGATCCTTCTGAGACACTGGTAAAATCCTTTCAATGTATGTCCTCTCTGATCAGTATACATTCTAATAAATCTAGGCATGCATTACCAACAGATTATCTGGTGATATTGTGAGATCAGTGCCCTGAAATCATGACTGTGGTCCACTTGAGATCACCTCCCTACTATGGCCCAAGACTCTTGACTTGGAAATGCTCCACTGGAAAATTCTTGAGGAAATCTCTTCCACTCGGATTGTTGAGTGTAAATATTGATATGGAATCTGAACTTTGATTTGTTTCATCAAGTTCCCAAATGCTAATATTATTTTGTATACTGGGAAATAGGATCTCCTTTAGGGCATCGTGTGTAATCTGATCATCATGTGAAAATTTTAATGCTTGATGGAAATCTGCCTTATTACTGACATTACTCATTGCCTCCTTCTGTCCTCATCATTTATTTGAATCTAATAAGAGGAGATTTCTAAGAAGAAGGCCAGACATTTACACTGATAAACTGCCTCCTAGAGCCAGCCCCACAGCAGACAAGTTCAAAAGATTCTTTCTCAGACTGGTATCCTTTGGACAAACTTTGTCCGGGGGCACTTTTCAAAGGCTTATGTGAATGTTCCTAAGTCTTGTTTAGTCTGTAAGAATCTGGTTCTGTATGAAATCTACTATGAAAAGTTTCTGTTCACCAAGAATCTCATGCATCGGATCGGGGATTTTAAAAAAGCCAACCATGAACTTGGGGGCCCAAGAGACAACATGCAAAATCAAGACTTTGAAAGATCTGTTGCCAGATTCTCATGGTTTTGACTCATTCTAAGTCTAAAGTTTTGCTTTTGGCCATTGGACTCCTGTTTCTTACACACATTTACATCATGAATCTAATTCATGTGACTATCTTTCAAAAGGCATAGTTTTATCAAGGACAGTTTAAAAGGAAGGGGGCCACTCTGCAAACTTTTGAAATGAACAAAAATTTGAACTTGGGAGGTGTCGTAGGATGGAAAGGAGCTAAAGTTCATCACAACTTGAATTCAGTGTCCTTTCCCTGCTCTGCATCTTCTCTTCTTTGTTCCTCATCATATTCCTCCTTTATCCCCTCTCCTGACCTGCTCCTCTTACCTTCTGGCCAGTCTGAGATTCATAAATATCAACTGCCTCTTCACATCAAATCCCCTTTGGAAATGGCCAAGCCCCTGACAGGTTATTTTTAGACTTCATCTCAGTCTAAAATAAGAATCATTGTGTGAGGCTTTTCAAAGTCTAGAAAAAATTCAGAGAAATAATGGAAGAATTTAGAATCATTCCAACGTGTACTCTAAGGCTCCCAGATTTATATAAGTGTTTCATAAGTTAGTAAGAAAATTAGATGTTAAAAAATATCAGATGAAAGACTGTTGTCAGGAGAATCCCAGGGTGACGGAGAGACCCTAAATTTGAAAGAAAACCAGAAGTATGTAGGGATTCTGTTTGTAGTAAGAAAATATTTTAAAGTCTACCCCAAAGAGTTTTCTGTGATAATAAGACTTTCATCCAGTCCTAAAACAGAAAAGGTAAGTCCACTGGAAATTTTAAGAATAGACTGAATAAAATCTTTAGAAAAGAGTGGTGAGTAGATCTTGAAAGAGATAGAATCTTGGCTCTCTCCCCTCTTTCCGTGAGGCAACGAAAGCCATGGTGAGGGTGTGCAAAACACAAGAGGACCTGGGATGGGAGTGGCCCCACTGTGGACAGAGCACCAGCTCCTCACTGAGCACTCTGAAGCAGCTTTGAAACAAAAGCAGAATTTACTCAGAATAAATAGCCTTACTGATAAAACAACTAGGTATTTCCACCTAATTCATCAAGCACCAGAGAAGCCTCCTTAATAAAGACACTGTAGATAGTATAAGCAGCAAGAATACTGAAAAAAAAAAGACAGTTATCCTATACTAGCTGTGAAAATAAAGGAAAAACAAACCAACAAAAGATGTAATCATGGAAGTTGGTGCTGGCATGAGAGGTAATCATGTACCCGATTCCCCATGTTATTCTTTAAAGTCAAAATGAAAAATTTCTCCAATTATTAAAAAACAGTTTTGAAGTTTTTGATTGACTCAGACACAGAGATTTAACCCGCAAACCCTGCCGGATGCGTACACTGTCTCCCTCAGAGTCGATGAGGGGCTTCGGGATGGACATCTGCAAAAACCCACAGATACGGGCGCCTGGGTGGCTCGGTTGTTAAGCGTCTGCTTTCGGCTCAGGTCATGATCCCAGTGTCCCTGCGCGGCGGGAAGCCTGCTTCTCCCTCTCCCACTCCCCCTGCTTGTGTTCCCTCTCTCGCTGTGTCTCTCTCTGTCAAATAAATAAATAAAAAATCTTAAAAAAAAAAAAACACAGATAATGCCTTTTACCCTGCAACCTTTAAAATTATTTCCTCCCTTGTGACCACACACCTGGTCATTCAATGGGTAGAGATGCACTATGAAAATGGAATTATCCATTTAAATGCTTTCCAGAGGACCTTTCTCTTGAGTTTCCTTAAGATCATCTGTTCACAATCAGATCAGACCTAATTTGGACAATGGCTTACTAGTAGCCTTCTGTCTAAACTGAGCCCAAATTGAGTTTCTCCAGAAGGTTTTTAGTATTTGTGGCAATTAAAAAAAAAAAAAAATGTATGAATGAATGAAAAAAGAAAAAAAAAAGCTAGTGATATTGGCAGACTAACTGAAGAGGAACCCATTACATCCTGAATGACCCATCTAAATCTCTAGCTACATTGACCCCTAACACCAAAACAAAAGAAGGATGAAAGCTAGCAGTTATGGATGCATCCAGAAGGTATTATGGTCGGTGAAATAAGTCAGACAAAGAAAGACAAATAGCATATGATTTCACTTATATGTAGAATTTAAAACACAAAATAAAGGAACAAACAAATAACAACAGAAAAACCAAACGAACTCTTAAATAAAGAGAACAAACACGTGGTTGCCAGATTGGAGGTGGGTGGGGGGACGGATGAAATGAGTGACGGAGATTAAGAGGTACAAACTTCAAGTTCTAAAACACTTAAGTCATGGGGATGGAAAGCACAGCATAGGGAATATGGTCAATAATATTGTAATAACTTTGGTGACAGTAACTAGACTTATCATGGTGATCATTTTGTAATGTACATAAGTGTCAAATCACTATGTTATATACCTTAGGTTAATATGCTATTTATGTCAAGTATTTTCAAAAAAGTAAACTGCAGAAAAAGACGAATCGAGAAAGAATTCAATATTCCTTGCACCAGTTCTTGCAATAATCTTCCCCCATTCAATAAATCTAACAGACTGGGGTACCCATTCATTCAGGACTTTGGGACCATGAATAAAACATTCATTCTTATTTCCCCATGGTCAACAAACCCTATATTATTTTGATTGCCATGCCACCTGAGGTTATGCATTTTTTCATTCTAAATCCACATTCTGTTTTCCTATTGTCCCTTTCAGATCAAGAAAGTAAACACTTGTTAGTCTTTTCCTGGGGAAATCAATAATATACCTACATGATTTTAGCCCAGAGGACCCTCCTACTCCTGACAGGTCCTCAACCAGAATCTGAAGGACCGTGAATCTCTCTCTGATTCTACCCTTATCCATTATGCAGGCAAACTTGGGCTATGTTCTAAATGATGACATGAGCTTTGAGACGGACTCTACTACTCATAGCTCAAAGGCATATAAAGTTTCCAAAGAAATATTACAATCCTGATAGAAGAAAATGTACTGTCTAGGAAATAACTGATCCAGGGGAATGCGCACACCACTCTTGAAATACTACGAACCATGTGAAACTTTTCTAGGACTGCCGATGGACACTTAAGTTATTATCATATCTTGTCTCTTGTGTACAATACCACAATAAACATGGAAGTACAGATTTTTTTTTAAAAGTTTTTTAAAAAGAAGTTTTTTGGATCTCATAGGTTACTCCATGTGGTAGGTTCCCAACATTTTTGAAATTACCACACCTCTAAGATTTAATTTAATCTTGGTAACTGAATCTCTTCCCTGGATTTCTAACATAATCAGCATGAGCGTGCGTGTGTGTGAGTGTGAGTGTGAGTGTGTGTGTTTGTGTGTATGTGCTCATACATGTGATCTAAAGTTAACTGTATGGCCTTCCTAATTATCTTGAAATTATTTTTACCAATTTGTACATGGGCAATCTGGACAATCCACTGATGTTCTGACTTAAACTTATCAGAAGCTTTGAAAACCAATTATTTACTACAAACTTTGCCTACACTTAATGGCATAAGCCTACTGCTGTATGATGCTTGATTTTTGTTTTTGTTTCCTTTTTCTGACAGTGTACATTTCTCAGCAGGCAGGCTTCCCTACTATGAACTTTCATGAATTCTCCCCTTTCTAGTCATCACTGTGACATTGAAAATCCTGCTACTCTATTCCCCTTTAAGAGGATTTCCATGATTGTCTGTGTCTGACCACACCTGACTGTACCTTGAATAATCAAGGATAAAATCACCCAGGTAGCAGAATGAATCCCACTAACCTGAGCTTGTCAATCAGCGAGTCCTGAGAGAGGATACAGTACTTCTATTCTCTTTGGAATAGCCCATGATTCTGGAATGCTATGGGAACAACATGACTTTTGACCTTACCAGAAATTAAAAGTAATCAATAGCTTAATGAATTTCTTAAGAAGATGGGTGTCATAAAGGTAGGAGCTCATAAAAAAAGTTCATGTATAATTCTGAACAGTTTTCTTCTGTCTTTAAACCATGCCATGGCTCAGACTTTGCCCGGGTCACTGGACAATAACAGAACTCATCATCTGAGAATTCTGTAATCTTGGGTGGGTAATGCTTCCAAACAGAGCAGTCCTAGAAATAATATCAGCCTTTCAGGATGGAACATGAAGCATTTTAGGAGAATGTTCTACTAACACTCTTACAGATATTTCTAGTGTCTTTTATGTTTCAAAGATAGAGGGAATTCAAAAAACAAACAAAAAATAAAACTAGATTATTCGGCTAAGAGCTCCACATTTCTCATTTTAAGGCAGACATTCTTGGCTCCTGGCTTAGAAGTGTACAATAATCTGATAATTTTCACTTGGCATCTATCAGTAATTCAGCATTTACATGTATATCTCCATAGCCTTCAATGTTCCTTTGTAGCCACAGTATCATATATGACCCAACAAATGAACAGAAAAATCTCAAGGGAACAGAAAAATATGATACACATCATGGAGTTAATTTTAGAAAATATGATTTGAACCTCTGTGCATGAGTCTAAGGCATTTGCTGAAACGTCAGCATCAGCTTTGCCTCAACCCCTTGCACGCGATGGTATTTGAGACAAAGCTCTCATGACCCTTAGGAGGCTCCGGGGGCAGGGATAATTACAGCCAATCTTTTCTCTATACATACTTTCTGAGTAATTGCACATATCCTATGAATGAGTTAGTAGTTCATGTTTAAAAGTAATAGCTCTCCTTTGTTCTACTCCTTCCTTGCTTTGAAATGGTTGATGACACCTCCAGATAATTTTCTCAATAAAAACCACATCTAAACCTGTGTAGTTGCTGTTCTCTGGAGGCAGTCCTGCACATCCACTCAGTAACGAGTCTCAGTATTTTATTTTCAGTGTGCGGCGACAATACAAGGAACGGAAACACCCCCTGCCCAAAACCTGGCTTGCAATCATGATCCTTCAAAGAGCAATGTGGATCTTGACTGATCATTTATCCAGATGATAGTTGTTTATCCTCCAGCTTAGGCTGGACCACAAGAGAAGGGTGAGAAGTAAGAGGACACTGATGCTATTTTGTTGGTAGTTTGTTTTGATTCAAAACAAAAAAACTTTTACATGGAAAGAACATATCATAATTCAGTAAAGTACTATTTGCCTCAGGAAGTTCCCAAAGATCAATTTTTTGGAGACAGCACTAAATAAATAGCTATGTATCAAACAACAGTTCATTTATCAAGCCCCCTGGACCATGCCCACCACTTAAATATTGTATCATGGAATTAGCCCCATCCCAGCTAGTCCCTGCCTTGAATCACTGTAGCCCCATCCTCAAAGCTCCTTGTGTCTCACTTCGTATGTCTCACTTCCTGAGAAACTTCCTGTTTCTGAGATAGTGGTAAACTTTTTTTTAAAATCTATTTATTTATTTTAGAGAGAGGGAATGCATGCAAGGGGTAGAGCAGAGGGAGAGAATATGGAGCCAACTCCCCACTGAGCACAGAGCCCCATGCAAGGCTCAACCTCAACACCCTGAGATCATGACCTGAGCAAAAACCAAGAGTCAGACTCTCAAGACCCTGAGATCACAACCGAGATGAAACCAAGAGTCAGACACTCAACCAACTGTGCCAACCGGGCGCCCAAGATATCGGTAAACTTTTGTCAGACGAGTGTTTATTCCTAAGCAGTGACTTCCAATAAATTTAAATTATCTTAGCACAGGATTTTCCTCGGGGTAAATGCAAACAACTGCTATTTTATTATTATTATTTTCACTGCTAACATCGGTATTTCTCTATCATTTACTGTTCTGGGAAAATGTGAGAAAAAATCATCTGTATATTTTTTATTCACTAAAACTACAGAGTTTGTCTCTTCTAGATGTTTTTTCCAAAGACTTATCCCACACCTTTACTTCCTTTTTGATTATTTTTTCATATGCTATTTTGCATAAACTTAACTGTTTTCATTGGCTTGTTCAGTCCATTTCTTTTTCATTTTAATTTTTACCACGTACGACACAAATTGCACAGGAGATTTAAATTCTGTAACAAGGACAGAGCTGAGCACAGGACCTGACACATTCTAAGTGCACAGTAATGGTCCTCATTATTTTGCAGCTACTCTTTTGAGGCCAAAGGATAATGTATTTAAAGCTCCTCGTAGGTACTCTCTTAAAAATAGTTCTTAATCTTGTGATTGAGCCCTGGTGGACCAACGACCTCTGTGTAAATGAAACCACTTGCAGAGGTCAGGCTTTCAAAATATTTCACAAAAATTCAATGATGTCTCTTCAGTAGGAACAAGTCATAGCTCTTAAAATGCAAGTGCAAGGAACTGAGTATGTGTTTGCATATGTGGTCTACTTATTACTCTGAAGATAAATTACAGAGACCATATTTTCTGAATCCCCTTTAGAGAATGAAATAGAAGTCAATTTTTTTTTTCCCCACCAAAAGCCCTCAGTGACCAAGCAAACATCAATTTGGTCCAACAGTGAATGTCCTCCAAGACCACCAATGAGAAATACCACTTTCTTTCTTTCTTTCTTTCTTTTTTTTTTTTTTTTTAACATATAATTGCGGGTGTTACAGGATTTTTCTTTTAGTGCCTGTGGTTCTTCTTTTTTTTTTTTTTAAAGATTTTATTTATTTATATGACATAGAGAGACACAGCGAGAGAGGGAACACAAGCAGGGGAAGCAGGGTTCCCCCGGAGCAGGGAGCCCGATGAGGGGCTCGATCCCAGGACCCTGGGATCATGACCTGAGCCGAAGGCAGACGTTTAATGACTGAGCCACCCAGGTGCCCGGAGAAATACCATTTTCTATATGCATATTTTAATGATGACCTCCTCTTGAAAACATAACAAGCTTTAGACAGAATTAGTTTCTGACTTTAGAGATGATTGGCTTAAATGAGAATTACGTCCCTGTTGCAGTAAGTTTACTCAACAACTTAATTTGTCTTAAAGGAAAAAAAAAAAAGTTGTTTACTCTCTCTTCTCATGTTGTTAAAACAAATTAATTCCATAAGTAAAATTTTGTCACAATGCTGCATGGATACTATAAAGTCCATTAAAAAAAGAAATCCATATATGTGACCTGATATGTTGTTGTCTTTAAATAAGTGCATTACTGAATTCTAGCTAGAAATTGGTTGCCCAGAGCTTTTAGAATTTGGGCTGAGTCATCACATAACCCTGTTGTGGAGGTGACCTCTGGGCCTCTGCCTGGTTGTTCTGCAAACAGTCCTAATGTCTGCTCAGAAAGTATTTTTTTTGCACATGATGGCCTGAGGATCAGAAAACAATTTAATTAGTGTAATAATTTCCTCTCTAAATTCTTAAGTATGATTAATGGTTTTTTTCTATTCCTTGGCTTAGATGGGGATTTCTAAAAGTGAGTGTCCTTGAGTGTTTTGGATGATACTTTTCATACTATACAGATATGTAAATCATTGCATAATTTTGAACTATTTCCCTATTGATGAATGTAGGTTGTTTCTAATTTTTCACTCAAACAATGCTACAAGGAATACTTTTTGTATATTATAGCCTGTGATCAGATGCAAGATTCCTAGAATTGGGTTCTTAACATCAAATAATACATAGGTAGAACTGTTAAAATCTTCCAAATTGCCCTCCCCAAAAGATGCATTTGTTTACTTTTTCACAAATAATGTGTGAAGTGATCACCCATATTCTCTTAAGAGTTTATTTATTTATTTATTTAAAGATTTATTTATTTATTTGAGAGAGAGAGAGAGCATGAGAGGGAGGAGGGTCAGAGGGAGAAGCAGACTCCCCACTGAGCAGGGAGCCCGATGCAGGACTCGATCCCAGAACTCCGGGATCATGACCTGAGCCGAAGGCGGTTGCTTAACCAACTGAGCCACCCATGCACCCCTTCTCTTAAGAGTTTAAACAAAGATATCTACTTGCTTTATAATTTTCACTCTTTTCTGATATAAAGGAAACTTGCTCTTATTGCTAGAAAAGAATATGCTTTGCATACTAAGCTTAAAAATTCACATGTTATGATACTAATAAAAACTTACCTCTTTTTTATCTCCCAAATAATCAAGGGATGTTGTATTTTTAAAAATTGAGTCACATGAGCTTCCATTAAAGACATTGGCTGGCTCACCTGTGTTCCTACCAACTAGTAAGTATAATGCAGAAGAAGCCCATTATCCTCTGCAGTGATTTCAAACAAGCTACTGCTGGAATAGCTTTCTCTCTCACTGACAATGTGAGCACAGCTAATGAACTTACATAAATAGTCTAAAGTAAGAAGATGGAAATAAATAACCTATGACAAGCCAAGATTTATGAAAGAAGACATTAAAGCGCTTAAACGTCTTACCTAAAATTCCAGCACGTCTGTATTGGCTGCTCACGGTGGGCGTGTGTCATTGCAAACAAGCCCCAGAAATAACCAGGGGGGCACTCATGACATCAAGTCACCAGGAAGTTCATTTCAATATTTCTCATGTCATTTTATTTATTTTTCAATATTTTATTTATTTATTTATGTATTAGAGAGAGAGAAAGCGGGATGAGGAGCAGAGGGAGAGGGAGAGAGAATCTCAAGCTGACTCCCTGCTGAGCACGGAGCCTGACTCAGGGCTGGATCTCAGGACCCTGAGATGATCACCTGAGCCGAAACCAAGAGTTGGACGCTTAACCAACTAGCCACCCAGGCACCCCTCTAATGTGATTTTAATATCATCATTTGCATTTGGGAAAAAATGAAGGCAATGATTTCCAAGTGAAGGTTTGCAACTTGAAAACATGTATTATAAAATGTTGATCGTAGAAATGCAATCTAATAATGAGCAAAGGATAAAGGCAAGTAAGGCCTGCAATAAGCAGGAAATATAATCTTTAACAAGAAAACTAAAGTATCTAGTGGGAAAGACTACTTTAGTTAAGTGATCAATGACACCCTCCCCCTCAAGAAACAACAGTAACATGAACTCACTGATCTTAAAAAATAAAGAAATCCATATGATTGTAATTTATTTTTTAATTTTTAACTTTTTTTTTTTTGAGAGAGAGCGAGAGCACAGGAGTTGGGGCAGAGGGAGGATCCCAAGCAGACCCCACTCCCAGCATGGAGCCAGATATAGGGCTCCATGTCAGGACCCTGAGATCAGGCCTGAGTGGAAAGGAAGAGCTGGACTCTTAATGGACTGAGCCACCCAGGTGCCCAGTCTGATAATTTCTAATTGCATTGTGTAAGGATTATATCATCTTATCAAATCTTGTACAAATCATAAGGATTCAATGAAATGCATTAGAATGAAATGCAGGAATTCAATGTTCTGCCTCAAGAAATGACAAAGAAAAATGCAAAACTGTGCATAGTAAAGACAATAATTACTTTTACAAACCATCTCTAAGGGCCTGCAACATCGCGCCCTATAGACCAGCTTACCTCTTACATATCATATATCCAGGAAAGCTTATTTAAAAATGAGTATGAGGATACACACACACACACACACACACACATATACATAACATATACCGTTATATATAAATCTAAATCTCTACATATAACTCTTAAAATATATCTAAAACATATAATTCAGTTACTACATATATGTAATATATGTATAAATGTTTGTGTAACATATATGCATATGTATGTATGTGTGCGTGTGTGTGTGTGCATATACACAGAAAAAGTAACTAAATGATTTCAGGATAAAACAATGCAAGGGCCTTTTTCAGTTCTGGTAGGTCAGTATTCTACTCACCAGTCTGAATGAAGTTGTCTATACAAACACAGAAAAGTGATACCTAGAACCCTAAAGATGGTTGGATCCAGGCTTTTAAGAAACAATATAGACAATTATTATCTATTTATTTATTCCTGTTATCAGAGAACAAAGATTCATGAATTAGGTCTCCGCGGACTTGGAAACTCATTTTTGAGCTTGAAGGTGTTTACCAAAATTGACAAATGATATGGGAAAGAAAAAAACAAACGTGCCACCAAGATGGATTTAAATAAAGCAATATACATTTTAGTTACTGGGCCGATCCCTCTTTTATCACTGGCACACGTCTTGAAATAAAAACACACTTTTTTAAACCCACATGATCGCCCCAGTTTTAAAGTAAGTCCAGTTACGGTTGATGCCCCAGCGTCAGGCGGGCTCTCCCGGGAGCCCAGAGCTACGGGCCGCAGTGCTCTGGCCGAGGCGACAGCCGCCATCCCAGAACTTCCATCCCGGTGGGTTTGCAGTTGGGCAGAATGACAGCATGTGTAATAGGAGCAGCATCTGCCTCCGCCAGGTATCACTGCTAGCAGATCCAAATGCAAATCCACTCAGAGGACTGCGGCGTTATTTTTCCAGCCAAAGAAAATACTCGGGCCAAGGACACATTAGGATGCCTGCGGGAGCCCACATTGTCTCCTGAGTTGGCAAAAGAGTAACAGATTCATGAAACCGTGCAAAGTCTCAGACAAATGCCTCTAGAAATGACAGTAGGCAGGCCTCATTCCATCAGTGGAAGGTAGCTCGGTTAGGAATACCTTTGGAAAGACAGAGGATCGGCTCGCTCAGGCAAGGGAGAGCGCCTACAACAAGGAGGCTCCAGTTTGGGATCTGATAATGGGGCAGGGAGTAGCTAGCTCCTGTTCTGGTTGTGTGGATGGATGGCTGCAATAAAATCAGCTCAGCTCTACCAAAGCAAAATACCTGAACAACGCAACCATCACCCCGAGACATTAAAGGTCTAACAGCTCTTGTTTCTCTGGCCGATATTTGGCTAGTTACTTTATAGGAAAGTAAAATAAAACCAATAAAAGCAAAGCAAAACAAACGAAAAATCCCAAGAGAGGCTTCACTGGCTTGTTCTGGAGAACACGGAGAGTAAATGGTAGAGAGAACAGGAGTACCGTTGCCTGAATTCTTAATTAATTAATTAATGCTGACTCACTCATCATAAAACACTCAGTAATTTTTATAGATTCATTATTTTTCGACATGCTATTGAAGCCACCAACATTATCAACAAAACCTTAAAGCCCGCTACGTTTTTATCTATTCATTCCAAATGGTTTTATTTTTATGTTTTTTAAGGATTTATTTATTTGAAAGAGAGCAAGCATGAGTGAGGGGAGGGGCAGAGGGAGAGAGAGAATCTCAAGCAGACTCCACAATGCGCGCAGAGCCTCACATGGGGCTTGATCTCACGACCTTGAGATCATGACCTGAGCTGAAACCAAGGACCGGTTGCTTAACCAACTGAGCCACCCAGATGCCCCCAAATGGTTTTATATCAGAAAAGATCCCTAACACAGATTAAGTTGAGTTATACATTTTTAGCCAAAAAAACTAGAATACCCAAGTTAAGGCACGAGAGAAGGATTCAGAAGTATGGGTAAATAATAGTTGGGGTAAAATTGACACAATTTTTATATTAACAGAATTGTGTTACAATTGTGCCATGTTAAAAATAGCAGAAAACAAGCTTTTGAAAGCTTTTTCTATATTTACTTTTAGTAAGAGATAGAGCCTATTTTAAGTAAAATGTTCTGATAAAATGATAATAAACTTCAGTTTATGATAATTATTTTTAAAAAAACCACAACTATAATCCAATTTACCGCCTGTATTTACCAGTTTCATTTGCATACTGAGGTTGTGACACCCAATACGAAATTAGGTGCCCAATCTTTTTATTTGCTTGTTTATTTATTTAGCAAGAAATCCAAAGGTTAATATAACCTAAAGAACAAATATTCAGTACATCTTAGAGCAAGATTGACAAATATCACATTAGTTACCTCATCAATAAAATGGGGATATACTTCTATCTTTTGGGGTTGTTATGAAGAATAAGTTAAAACAACATATGGAAAGTCCTGGCATAGAACCAAGTACAAAGGAAACACTGTACAATCATTGTTTATTTACATATTATTACAAGCACCACATAGCGATATATATTATATTTTCAAAAATGTGGATGTTGAACATTAACAGAAATGCCACATACTTGGACAAAAAAACTACACAAATATCAGAGAAAGAATATGTTACTCCCTCTGCAGCACTCTCAAGAGAAAGGACACTCTGAACAAAAAAAACTCGAGATGTCTATTCCTCTAACACAAGTGCATGCATCAGGCTAGCAAAATTTGATGACCCAAACCATTGTCAGCATTAAACACTGTTCACTCACTCTGACTCCAATTGCAGTTTTTGAGTTGAAATTTGGCTTCCTCTTTCTATGTTCCTACAGGGAGAAGATGTTCCACCTAAGAGATTCAAACACTCCGGGCCTTCGTCCGTTGCATTTCTTATCGTAAGCAACAAACTGTCCTGTTGTCACAGGGCTGCATCTGGAATGGGTTTGGCTAGTGTGACCCCATCCCCCACCCCCCCAGTCACTTCAGGGATGTAGACAGAAATTCCATTTCTAGATCTGGCACCTGCTTTCCCCAGCTCAGCACTTCTGCTCATCGAGGCCTGGCCTTCTTTAGGGAACAGCTACACCTTCACTTTCTGTAATTGCTGCATTGAAAAATGTTTCAATACGTTGAAAAAATGTTTAACAGGAACAGAGTGTCAGGACGGATGTATAGGAGATTTCTGGATGATGACAAGAGGAGGTAAAATGGCTGGGAAGGGGCACAATGTTACTTTCTGGAATGATGCAAGTGCTTTATTCCTTGTTTGAAGGAGAATTTCTTTATACAGGTGTATGCAATTGCCAAACCTCAGGACATTGAAAACTTAGCTTCTTGCATTTTATTCATGGAAATTATAACTCAATAGGTTCATTCAGCAGAAATCTCTTCAAGTATTTCTTATGCATAAATAAAGTGGTTTGTGAAAATCTCAATAAAAACCACTTAATTTGTGGCATAATTGTTTTTATTAAAAATAGTACTTTTGAAAAAAATTACCATTAAATTTTATTGTATAATACTCATCTCACATTTTTTAATCAATGCTCTTAATTCCTCCAAACCATTATTAAGTGGTCATATTTTTATTATTATAAAATGGAATGATAAATCATCTTTTCAAAGGGCAAGGCTAAAACATCCTACAGTAGCATAATGTCTTGTATCTACTCTCAAGCACTTGGTGCTCTATAATCAAGCATTATAATGTTGAAAGTGATATTTCACTGTCTGCAGAATTTCCTAATTATTCCAAAAAAAGATCTTTATGCTTGACTTAGACATATATTTCTAGAGGTGATGATAAGGGAGCCAAAGTGGGTTAAGATGTGTAAGTAATTTTATTAAGATGTCAAGAGGCAACCAGCAGAGGGTGAAGAGTTGTAGTGCTACATCATGGAAGGCACTCCCGCTGTGCGCTCTCCTTTCACAGAAAGAGAAGCCTGCATCCTGCACAGTTTCCGGCATCTGCTGGAACTACTCTGAGTGGCTCTATGTTGTTAAAATCATCTCTGTTACGTACACTTATCAGAACACACAGCGCCCTTGTGAGAAATAGAGCCCTGTGCCCACTTAGAAAGCTACATTCTATCTCTCAGGGAGAGGACTAATCGGTACACTTTGGTTCATAAGATACCGTGTTATATTTAAAAAAAGTATTTTCAAACCTGAGCTCTTCTTTTTTCTTGTCTCTCTCTCTCTCACTCCCTGGCTTCCACCATTATGCTGGTAATTTAAACACAGTTCCCACTTTCCATTTTGGTCTGGCTCTTGCCATATCCTTTGCCTGAAAAGCTTTCCTTCCAGATGCCTACGTGGCTTGGGGCCTCATTAGCTTCCTCTTTCTGCTCAAGCGTCACTTTCTCAAAAAAGTCTATTCTGCCACCCTGTTGGAAATAGCCCACCATCCACACAGTCAGCTTTGACCTTCCTCCTTTTTTTTTTTTTTTTGTTAGTTTCAAAGTTTTATTTAAATTCCAGTTACTTAACATGCAGTGTAATATTAGTTTCAGATGTAGAGATTAAACACTTCCGTACATCACCCCGTGCTCATCACGACATGTGCACTCCTTCATCCCCATCACCTGCCCCCCCCAGCACCCCCACCTCCTTTCTGGTGACCATCAGTGTGTTCTCTAGAATTAAGAGTCAGCTTTATGGTTTTCCTCTCTCTTCCCCCTTCATGTTCATTTGTTTTGTTTCTTAATTCCACATATGAGCGAAATCATATGGTATTTGTCATCCTCTGACTTATTTTGCTTAGCATAATACTCTTTAGTTCCATCTACATCATTGCAAATGGTAACATTTCGTTTTTTTGATGGCTGAGTAATAGTCCATTGTATATATATATATATATATATATATATATATATATATACCACATCTTTATCCATTCATCTGCCAATGGACATCTGGGCTCTCTCCATAGTTTGGCTGTTGTTAATGCTGTAAACATTGGGGTGCATGCACTCCTTTGAATCCGTATTTTTGTATTCTTTGTGTAAATACCTAGTATTGCAATTGCTGAATTATAGGGTAGCTCTATTTTTAACTTTTTGAGGAAACTCCATACTGTTTTCCAGAGTGGCTGCACCAGTTTGCATTCCCACCAACAGTGCAAGAGGGTTCCCCTTTCTCCGCATCCTCCCCAACATCTATTGTTTCCTATGTTGTTGATTTTAACCATTCTGACTGGGGTGAGGTGGTATCTCATTGTGGTTTTGATTTATATTTCCCTGATGATAAGTGATGTTGACCATCTTTCCGTGACTCTGTTGGCCATCTGTATGTCTTCTTTGGAAAAAAGTCTATTCATGTCCTCTGCCCGTTTCTTAACTGGATTATTCATTTTTTGGGTGTTGGGTTTGGTAAGTTCTTTATAGATCTTGGATACTAACCCTTTATCAGATATGTCATTTGCAAGTATCTTCCATTCCAAAGGCTGTCTTTTAGTTTTGGTGACCGTTTCCTTCATTGTGCAGAAGCTTTTTATCTTGATGAAGTCCCAATAGTTCATGTTTGCTTTTGTTTCCTTTGTCTCAGGAGACATGTCTAGTAAGCAGTTGCTATGGTCAAGGTCAAAGAGGTTTCTCCCAGTGTTCTCCTCTAGGATTTTGCTGGTTTCCTGTCTCACATTTAGATCTTTCATCCATTTTGAGTTTATTTTTGTATATGGTGAAAGAAAGTGGTCCAGTTTCATTCTTTTGCATGTTACTGTGCAGTTTTCCCAATACTATTTGTTAAAGAGATTGTCTTTTTTCCATTGGACATTCTTTCCTGCTTTGTCAAAGATTAGTTGACCATAGAGTTGAGGGTCCATTTCTGGGCTCTCTATTCTGTTCCATTAATCTATGTGTCTCTTTTTGTGTCAGTACCATAATGTCTTGATGATGACAGCTTTGTAATAGACCTTGAAGTCCGGAATTGTGATGCCTCCAGCTTTGCTTTTCTTTTTTCAGATTGCTTTGGCTATTTGGGGTCTTTTGTGGTTCCATACAAATTTTAGGATTTTGTATTCTAGCTCTGCAAAAAATGCTGGTGGTATTTTGATAAGATTGCTTTAAATGTATACATTGCTTTTGGCAGTATAGACATTTTAACAATATTTGTCCTTCCAACCCATGGGCATGAAAAGGTTTTCCATTTCATTGTGTCTAATTCAATTTCTTTCATAAATGTCTTACAGTTTTCAGAGTACAGACCTTTTACCTCTTTGGTTAGGTTTATTCCAAGGTATCTTATAATTGGGTGCAATTATAAATGGGATCAGTCCCTTGATTTCTCTTTCTGGTGTTTGATTACTGGTGTTTATAAATGCAGCAGATTTCTGTACATTGATTTTATATCCTGCAACTTTACTGAATTCACGTATCAGTCCTAGCAATTTTTTGGTGGACTCTTTTGGGTTTTCTACATAGAGTATCATGCCTCAACACCATAAAGGCCATATATAAAAGACCCACAGGTAATAACATCCTCAATGGGGAAAAATTGAGAGCTTTTCCTCTAAAGTCAGGACTAAAACAGGGATGGCCACTCTTACCATTGTTATTCAACATAGTACTGGAAGTCTTAGTATCAGCAATCAGACAACATAAAGAAATAAAAGGCAACCAAACTGGCAAGGAAGAAATCAAACTTTCACTATTTGCAGATGACATGTTACCCTCCTTCTTTTAAATTTAATACTACATATCACTACCTGAAACACTATAGTATATTTAAAAGGTAGACTTTTTAGAACTAAAAAAAAAAAAAAAAAAAAAAAAAAATAGTAAAACAGTTTTCAACTTGAAATATGTTTTGTTTATTTTTATTATGATATTGTTAATAAATAGTGAAGTCCATTGATTTTAAGTGTTATGGTTTACAGTTGTGACAAATGGCACACCTGAGGAAGACACAGAGCATATCCATCATCCCAGAAGGTTCCCTCATGCTCCTGAGTCAATACCTCACCTTCCCACAGAGACCTGCCACTGGTCTGATTTATTTCTGTATAGATTCCTCGCCTGCTGTATAATTTCATACAAATGGAATTTACAGTTTGTTCACTGTGTTATGTTTATGTTACATGTATATTCGCTATTAGTAGTATTTTCTCTTCAAAAGTTCTGTAAAACAAATGTGATGTTTTTAAACTCATCAGTATGATACTAAACTGTATAACTCAACCATTAGTGCAGACCTAAGATCTTCCTAAACTTCGTGAGCCATTTAAAACAATTTGCCTATTGTAATTTTGTATTTTGTAATAGATAATTTCTTTTTTCTTCATGTGGGACTCAGATTTGGTTTCAAAGAATAACCTGTAAAAACAGACTGCTCTAATGTAATTTTAAATTGCTTTATAAAAATAAATAGTTTTTTTAAATTTTGAAATAGTCATGATGTTTATGGAAAACTATTTTAGCATATTTTATCGTGAGATTATATATGTACACATATATGCTGAAGAAAGTTGAATAATTTGGTATGTCTCAAAATTTTTACATTAAAATATGTATACGAAAATAACAAAAAATAAAAATTACATTGTGAAGAAAACCTGTACAAAAATATTCATGCACAATAGGTCCTTCAGTTATCTGTGGTTTTTAATCTCATTTTTATTTAATCCTGCTTGATGGTCATGGAAATTTTCATTTATCAATGTTCATAGGAAAATTTTATGTCCCAAAAGTTGCTAAAATCAACATTTCTTGAATATTTGTAAAAGAACAGAGGTATTTATTTCTCCAAAACATCACAATCAATAGCACACAAAGATGATTATTATTGTAGTTAATTTACTTTGAAGTGTTCTATTCCAGTAAGCAGATTTTGGGGAAGTTGAAATGGGTAGATGATCGTGCCAAAATCAATTCTTAGTGTATTTTTTTACAAAAGGAACTAGAGAGTTGGGTTTTGGGAATTTCCAGACTAAGTTAGAAGCCAACACTTGGGCAACAGTGCTCACTGCAATAATTTCTCCTCACTGGGAACCACCAAGACGCTGGCAACAAACACTGAAATAAGAAATCTTAAAAACGGCACGGAGAGAGCTGTGCCACGAAATAATTTACCACACACGAGGTTCTTTTAGAGTTTCTGGCCCAAGACATTAAGATACATAAACATCTTGCTATAAAACTTCCTGTAGTGGGTGGCCTCAATAGAGCCAGGAGTCTATCACTCTATCACAGCCGACTCATATCGCTAGGATGTGGAGCTCAGGAGGACTCACTCCCACTACGGGATGGAGGTGAAGGTCCAGGCAGACGACTCTCTCAGGAGCCAAGGGTCTCTTTGCCAATCTAACAAGGGTTTTTCTATGTTTCTGTGGGTACCTCGCTGCCCCAGGAGTGGGCAGTGCTGAGAGGTGGGAACCCATAGACACGATGGGGCAATTGTAAGGATCAGTGGTTAGCGCCATGTGCAACCATATCGGAGCCTGAGGCCAAAGCAAAAACGTGAGCTGCCCCATACATGTGCCATGTGCTTTGAATGGTTATTTTTTGAGGACATTAAAATGGTTGAAAAAAATAATGGAAAATTGCAAAGTAGGGTGTTAAAACATACAAGATTATTTTTAAGTGAAACTATTATTCTATTCCAGAGTAAGAATATATCATAATTTTACTTTCTTGGCTTTCAGGAAAGAAAACTCATCGGTACTATTTTCAAAATCTGGGCCTTCACTTATCTCATTCTCAGTTGAGAGAACGGCTATGTTTGGCAATTTCTCTTGACCAAGATCTTAAATAACCATTAACTTCAATGTATTGATCCTGACTTTATTTAATATTTTGATATCCTATTTCTTATAGAAGCCTTATATCACTTTTTAAATACCACATTAAAATATGATTTATCTTGATTATTGAGTTTCACTGGCATCCCTTAAGGTTTTCCCCCAAAGGGAGGGCCTCACTGGTCTCACCCTAATCCCAACCATGGTTCGAAAGTGTGACTGTGGACTGTGGGTGCCTACAGTAGTGGGTGGAGGGTACTGGAATAAAATCAAGGAACTGAGAGCCTAAAGTTCTCATTATTTGTGGAGATGGTTAAGGCACCAGGATGATGGGAGAACCCGAGGTAGAGAAAATGACCTTTGACCTAGAACTTTGAATGAGGCAGCACTAGTGGGAAGTTGACAGGTGTAGGTAACACAAAATGAGGGAAGGGGGTGCTGAAAAAAGCAAGGATATTAGCAAGTGGGTAGAGGAGAAGGATGCCAGGTCGACCTCCTGGCTCTGAGATGCAGGTGGTGTTAGGAAATAACCACAATTTGAAAGAGCTGAGAGAAACGTTTTCCTGAGGGAAAATATGACTACAGTAAATACAATGGGTTTTCTGTTAAATACGTCAGTGTCTGATAAATGTCATCATTACAAGCAATGCAGAGAATTAATATACCACCTTCACAATACCCTCATTAAAACCCAATTATAACACCTGGAAAGGCAACAGACTACCCATTAGCACTGACAGGTTTAGTGAGCTAGATTGAACTAAAAAAAATGTTGAAATGGGAAATAATGGAAGCTCTGAAAAATAAGCTTTCCAGAGGTTGAGAAATAAATTGAGCTTCATGAATAGCCAGGTGCAATGAGGTGGGGTAAGTTTTATACAAATGGGAAGGAACAGTTTGACTAAATGCCTGCTTCACATTTTTCACATTTTCCTAGGTCTGCCTCACAAATTGCCGTTGTATTACCTCAGAGAGAAATTCTTATGCTCTGGATCCATGTACCATTTTTAAAAATCAAAGATCTGAAAGTTTCCAGAGTGAATAATGTCAGGACTTGGCAGCAGATGGGAAATAGGGTGTGAGCTGAAGAACAGTAGTTAAGGAGAGAAGGTGTGGAATGACACAGAACTGGTCTCAAGGAGTTTCTGAAACTTATTACTTGGGAAATTTGGACAAGTCACTTCCCCTCCTAAAACTCCTCTCTTTGTTCATCAATAACTGTAGCATAATAATGCTGTTTAGGTTCATTATAATAATTAAATGAGAAAATGTGACATCTGCCATATAGGAAGGAGTAGTAAATGTATTCATTCACTGACAATTATTTATTGAGCAACTACTACATATTAAAATAAAGGTTAAAAAGGCCAAGCCTAAACTTGCTCTTTTGGCATTTATAGTTTAGCAGTTATTAACTCTAATTAATAATATTATCGATAACATCAAATACTGAGAGAATCCCAAAGAGTGGACTCTATCTTATAGTTTACCTTCTGGAAACAGAAGACCAGCATTAATCCTAATCTCTGTAGAGTAGATGAAAGTATAGATTAACCCTATACTCTGTAGAGTAGGTGAAAGTATAGATTAACCCTATACTCTGTAGAGTAGGTGAAAGGATTCATTTTGCTACCTTTAGAAATTTCCAAAGGAGATAAATTAAAAGGGAAGCAAAAAGAGGGGGCTATAAAAGGAAGGTCATTCCTGGTGTATGTTCTCTTTAAATATGAATAGAGGGAGATTGTTGGAGGTCAAGCATTCTGCCTGTGGAAACATATCGAATGTTTTGGTGATGATGGCAATGATCACAGTAGGCACATCCAAATGGCATACATTATACCACTGATTCAAGTATTATTACAGTGAGTTCTAGTTCCTTTACAGCTTAATAAATTAATGAGTTTTACCCACTGGCCTGTAGGAAACATTCTGAGAATTCAGTGAAGAAAAGATGAGTTCAAACAGATAACCAGAGAAGTAAAAGAGAAAAATAAATAATCACTTTATTCTAAATCCTGTGTTTCCTGTACATGGAATTAGATCCAGCAAAGGTAGAAGAGGCAGGTAGAAACTCAACCCTGGTGCTAATTTTGTATCCTGGAGGAAATCACATACCTTTTTTCAAGTTTTAATTTTTTATTTAATCCTACTGTGAATCAAAGATTATAATTACAACCTCATGTTCTACTTGGCTATTTTTATTATCAGTGTTTCATTTTTACATCTTTTCTTTAAATTATATCATGCCTTGCATCCGCTAGGAGATATATATATATATATCTATATATAGATATATATAGATATAGATATAGATATAGATACACAAAATTTCCCCCCAAATTTAGAAAGATTAAAAATTGAGGACCCTGACCTATATTCTTGCCAAATCTCTCAAAAGAAATCCTGACTCACATACTCCAAATTTAAGAAACTGCAGCACTAGTTTAATTAAAAAAAAAAAAAAAAAAAGAATATGCCCTCTTTATTTTTCTTGATTTTTTCAAGATTTTAATGAAAAATGTTTCATATGAGTGCTGAGGCTGAATCTACAAGCTATGTTTCTTCTATCGCTCTTCTATCATCAAACATACACACAGATTTAGAAGGAAAAAAGTTTAGGTCATACCAATTTGGTGCTTATAAAGATGCAGTATTCAGTATCAACATCTTCTATATATAACAAATTATGTAATTTGGATGACATCCATTGTCTCCTTTTCCCTACAGGTGAATTCTGATTTCTGAGCCATTTGCTCAAAAGGTTTTAACTCTCTGTGCTTCATAGTGAATTTCTCTAAATTAATTACAAAGGCATATGTACAAATCCTGTGAACAATTACAAATACTTCATTAATGTGGGGCGCCTGGGTGGCTCAGTTGGTTAAGCGACTGCCTTCGGCTCAGGTCATGATCCCAGGGTCCTGGGATCGAGCCCCGCATCGGGCTCCCTGCTCAGCGGGAAGCCTGCTTCTCCCTCTCCCACTCCCCCTGCTTGTGTTCCCTCTCTCGCTGTCTCTTTCTGTGTCAAATAAATAAATAAAATCTTTAAAAAAAAATACTTCATTAATGTATAAGTCGATATCTGCATCACAGCATGTATAAGGTAGCCTTCTCTTTACAGCTTTCCCTGATTCCAGACTCTGCTAACCACACCTTACTCTGGATTACAGTCTTGGATCCAAGGATGGAAACAGTGTCCTGCTAACTAACCGTAGCTTCATGTGGCATCATCCTATTCAGCGGTTCCTAAACTGTATCCTTACCAATAAATAGATCCTTACGTATATAGGTAAATATTTTTTTATTTAAAATCCTCTAAATTTCCCTGTTTCGTTATTTTATCTCTTTCTTATCAAACTTTTGTCTGACATACAAGTCTCATTATAACTAATTCCTAACTATTAACCAAGTTATTTTATCAAAAAAGGTATTATAGCCAAAACTAATTGGCTTTGATATTTAGCCATAATTTAAAAATACAAAAAGAAGAAATTGTATTGTGCTCATGCTTGTGATAATGGGATTTAACAATGTATCTTAGAGATTGACCTCTTTTTCATCCATATCTTAATCTAGATGCTTCTATTTTCCCAAATCCTTTAAAAGTTCACATGGATGACTTGCTTTACTGTGTTTACTCTCAAGTGTCTTTAGGTCTACTGATAATTCCTCAGTAGAAAAGAAAGAAGAAAATTAAAAGAAATGAAAAAATGAACCAAAGACCACATATGTAGTAAGAAACAAGTGTGTTGCTTGCTTATAACAGTTCTAGCCTCCCTAATGTTTTTCACACCGTCTGCACCTGTTTGCATTCCCACTAATATTGTGCAAGGGTTCCCTTTCTCTTGGCTGCTTGATAACAGACATTCTAATAGGTGTGAGGTGGTATCCCATTGTGGTTTTGATTTGTGTTTCTTTGATGAGTAGTATGCTGGGCACCTTTTCATGTATCTGTTAACCATTTGCATGTCTTCTTTGGAAAGATGTGTTTTCAGGTCGTTTGCTCATTTTTTAATTGAGTTATTTCTTATTTTGCTATTAAGTTGTATGAGTTCCTTGTATATTTTGAAAATTAACCCCTTTTTGGATACGTGGCTTGCAAATATTTTACCCCATTCCATAGGTTGCCTTTCATTTTGTAGATGGTTTCCTTTGCTGTGAAAAGCTTTTTAATTTGATGTAGTCCTACTTGTTTATTTTTGCTTTCATCACCTTTGCTTTTGGTGTCAAGAACACACACACAAACTGACAAGTGTGGTGACAAGGAGCTTACCCCCTATATTTTTCATCAAAGAATTTTATAGTTTCAGGTATTAATTCAGTTAGTTAATCCATTTTGGGTTGATTTTGGTATATGCTATAAGATAGGGATGATGTTTTATTCTTAGCAGGCGGATATAGTTTTCCCAACACCATTCATTGAAGAGACTGTCCTTTCCCCATCATATATTCTTGGCTCTATGCCAAAAATTAATTGATCGTATATGTGTGGGTTTATTTTTGGGTTCTCTATTATGTTCTATTGATCTAGGTGTCTATTTCAGGCAAAACCATACTATTTTGATTACTACAGCTTTCTAAGATAGTTTGAAATCAAGGTGTGTGATTCCTCCAGCTTTGTTCTTCTTTCTTAAGATTGTTTCAGTTATTTGAGGTCTTTATTGATTCAATACAAATTTTAGGATTGTTTTTCCTATGTCTGTGAAAAATGCCATTGGAATTTTGATAGGGATTGCACAGAATCTGTAGATTGCTTTGAGTAGTATGGACATTTTAATAATATTTGATGCAGGGAGATGGTTCAGTCAGTTTCAGCTCAGGTCATGATCTCAGAGTCCTGAGATCAGCCCTGCATTGGTCTCCACACTCAGCCTGGGGTCTTCTTGTCCCTCTCCCTCCCTCTCTGTCCCTCCCCCTGCTCTCAAGGGCATGCAGGCTCATGCTTTCTCTCTCTCAAATAAATAAATAAAAATTTGATGCAAGTGTAAATGGGATTGTTTTCTTAATTTCTTTTTCTGATAGTTCATCGTTACTGTATAGAAATACAACAGATTTGTGTGTACTGATTTTGTATCCTGAAACTTCACTTTGTTGATTAGTTCTGGTTTCTGTTTGCTTGTTTGGTTGTTGCTGTTTGGTGCAGTGTTTTGGGTTTTCCATATATAACATCATGTCATTTGGAGACAGCAACAATTTTACTTCTTCCTTTCTGATTTGGGTGCCTTTTATTTATTATCTCTTTTCTTGCTTAATTGTTTTGGGTAGGACTTCTGGTATTATGCTGAATAACAGTGGTGAGACTAGGCATCCTTGCCTTATTTCTGAGTAAGATGTTAGCTGTGGCCCTTATGTTAAAGTATATTCCATCTATACTTAAGTTGTTGAGTTTTTATCATGAAAGAATGTTAAGTTTTGTCAAATGCTGTTTCTGCATCTACTGAGATGATCTTATGATTTTCATTCTTCATTTTGTGATTGTGGTATATCATGTTTTTTTATTTGTGTATGTTGAAATATTCTTGCATCTCAAAAATATACCCCATTAGATTGTGGCTATTGATTTATTTAACTACTTTTACTACTGAATTTGGTTTGCTAATACATTGTTGAGAATTTTTGCATCTACGTTCATCAGAGATAGTAGTAGCATGTAATTTTCTTTCATTATGGTGTCCTTGTCTGGCTGTGGTATCAGGATAATGTTGGCCTTCTAAAATGAGTTTGGAAGTGTTCCCTCCTCTTCTATGTTTTAGGAGAGTTTTGAGAAGGATTGGTATTAATTATTCTTTAAATGTTTGGTAGAATTTATCAGTGAAGCCATCTTCTATTGGACCTTTCTTTGTTGGGAAGTTTTTGATTATTGATTCAATCTCCTTGTTAACTGTCTATTCAGATTATCTCTTTCTTCATAACTCAATCTTGTTAGATTGTATGTTTCTTGGAATTGATCCGTTTCTTCTAGGTTATCTAGTGTGTTGGCATATAACTGTTCATAGTAGTTTCATATGATTCTTAGTATTTCTGTGTTATCAGTTGTAATGTCTCTTTTTCTATTTCTAATTTTATTTATTTGCAGCTTCTCTCTTTTTTTTTCCTTAGTCTAGCTAAAGGTTTGTCTTTTGTTTATTTATTTATTATGTAATTTTGTTTTATCCTTTCAAAAATGATTTGGAGCTTTTATTTTTATTACCCATTCCTACTGTATTTTAGTTCCCATTTCATTTATTTCTGCTTCCTTCTACTACCTTGAGCTTAGTTTTTCTTCTTTTTCTAGTTCCTTGAAGTGTAATGTTAGGTTGTATATTTATAATCTTTTATTTTCTTAATGTAGATGTTTATCACTCTAAGTGTCCCTCTTAGTACTGCTTTTGCTGTATCCCATAAGTTTTGGTATGTTGCATTTCCATTTTCCTTTTCAAACTATTTTTTGACTTCCCTTTTGATGTCTTCTTTAACACAATGGTTGTTCAGGAGCATGCTATTTAATTTCCACATATTTGTAAAATTTATGTTTTCTTCTCTAATTCATTTGTAGTTTTATACCATTGTGGTCATAAAATATGTCAGATGTGACTTCAATCTTAAGTTTTATTAAAATTTGTTTTATGGCTTCACACATGATCTAACCTGGAGACTGTGCCATGTGCACTGGAGGAGACTGTGCAGTCTGTGCTATTCGATGGAAAGTTCTGTTTGTGCCTGTTAGTTACACCTGCTCTAACATGTACTTTAAATACAGTGTTTCCTCATTGACTTTCTAACTATTGTTGAAAGTGGGGTACTGAAGTCCCCTACTATTATTCTATTGCTGTCTCTTCTTTAACCTCACTATTTAAAAAAACAAACAAACAGGGGCACCTGGGTGGCTCAGTTGGTTAAGCGTCTGCCTTCGGCTCAGGTCGTGATCCCAGGGTCCTGGCATCAAGCCCCATGTCAGGCTTCCTGCTCCACGGGGAGTCTGCTTCTCCCTCTCCCTCTGCCTGCCGCTCTGCCTACTTGTGCTCTCTCTCTATCTCTCTGTCAAATAAATAAATAAAATGTTTAAACAAAAAAATAAAATAAAAAAACAAACAAACAAGCCCTAAAATTCTAAGTAAGTTTGTTATGTTTATTTTTACTTATCTTCTTTTGCTGATGTAGAATTGCTTTTCCATGTATCCAAGGAACATGAAATGTCAATTCAACTATCCCTTTTGGGCAGTATTTTGGTATAAAAGTTGCTATAAAATGTAATATGTTCTGTTAGCTCTTGTGCATATTATTGATTTAAAATGTATTAAATCAACAGTGCCATGAACATAAGTACACTATAATGAAAGGATGCATTGCTAGTAGCTATTTAATGCTTAATAGTTTTTTGAAACAGAATTCTTTCTATCACCTCTTATCATGAATTAGAACTATAGAACATATGGTTTGGGTACCAAATGGCCCACTTCTTATAAAAATCAACATTGGATATTTGGATTCCTCTTTTGGTTAGGGATTAAGTTTAAAACCAGAACTTGAGGAAATAAATACTAAGCTAGTATGAAAATACTGGACTTGTGGCATCTTCCTTCAAAGGTGAGATTATGTCCTACACATGATAATTGGTCACTTAAAGACAACTTGTGGGAAGTGAAAAGGAAGGTGAATAAAGCCTCCCATTGCCATGCTTCATGGCAAGGCCTTCTTGGTCTATAATCTTTGTTAATGTCATAAAGTTATCAAAGAGAAGAATTATTAGGTGATTTGTAGGTTTTAACAGTGCTTTTCCTATGAGTTTTCAAGTGGAGGGAATTCAATCAGACTCTATCAGTCTTAGAAAATGTCAAAAATTAGAAAGTTGCATCCAGATCCTGAAAAAAAAAAGAACCTTAGAAACTGATCAACACATTATGGTCCACATCACTCTCAAAAATTATGGTGTGGTAACATATCAAGCTGTTTTCCAAATATATTTTAGTTCTGTTAGTGATCAGTGTGATTACCCTATCTTACTTCTCTCCTTCCCACTTGGCCTCTCAAATCAAAACCTTGAATCATATCCCTTGGACCTAAGGTGTTGCGCACATAAAATATTTAGTGCAATCAAGAATTTACATTTTAAAGAATCCATCCATTCTTGCAAGTAATATTTTTGAATATCCACTCTATGTCAAGAATTTGGCAAAAAATATATTGGTAGTCCTGTCTCAAGGAGTGTGCAATCTAGTAGAGTTGATTAAATTATTTTCCTCCTGGAAATTCTGATACAAAGATGAAAAAAAGGTCTGGATTGATGCCTCAAAACCTGGGAGATTGACATGCAGCCAAGGCCGAAGGGGCTAAGAGAGGGGACCTGGAGGGTCTGAAGAAAAAAAAAAATTAATTTTCTTGACTTGTCTTCCTTGGCCCACCCTGTTCCAAGACTTCAATGCTTTTAAGATTAATGTGAAGGCAAGTTAATATACAAATGTCAATGGTTCTCTTGTCAGAAGTGCAGGGCTCAAAAAGCACCTTGAGGTATCCTCTGATCATAAAATTCTGTGTTGGAGAGAATGCAGAAAAAAAATGTCAAGTTTAATTGATCACATATCATTACTCCATGAAAACCAAGAACTCTCAAGTTATAGAGATGAAGTTCAAAGCCAGCCATTTCTATAGTGATTTCTCATTAGGATCTAGTTCCTGGTTTAGAGCCCTTACAGGAACCAATCCACAGGTCAGATGACCCTGCATACATGGGTCCTGGCTCAGTTTTGGTGGTAGACCCTCTCCTCCAGGCACTTTCCTCACTCAGAGGAGTTCCACGGGTGAAGGGATTCTTTAGCTTCTGGCTTCCAGAACAATTCCTCTTCTACGAGTATTCTAACAGTTTACCCAGAGCCCTGATGAGTCCTTCTGAAGAGCATGTCATGAATAGATTATAAGGTTTGTTTTTTGTTTTTTTTTTAAGATTTCATTTATTTATTTGTGTGTGTGTATGTGAGAGAGAGAGAGAGAGAGAGAGAGAGAGAGCACAAGCATGGGGAAGGGTAGAGGGAGAGAAGCAGACTCCCCACTGAGAGCGGGGCTTGATTTTGGGATCATGACCTGAGCCGAAGGCAGATGCTTAACCAAATGAGCCATCCAGGTACCCCATGATTAGATTAAATTAAGCCAAGTTAAATTAATATAAACTAAAATTGCATAAAACTTCCATGCATTACTTTGGCAGATTTATGGACATTTTGGAATGTTTTATACTTGATCACAATGGTTCCCAACCTTGGTGCATATTAGAATCATCTGTGGAGCCTTATAAAATTTTGACTTGTATACTCCTTATACTTTCTGAAGTGCTTTCTGAATTGCTGAAGTAAACCCAAGCATGTATTTCTTGAAAAATCTCTAAAGGGACTTTTTATGCCCCACAAGAGAGAGCCATTGGTCTTGGGCATACAAATCACCCTTTATTTCAATTAATGTGGTACCATTAATCATTTCTATCAATATGAGTATCATGGTTGGTAAAGAAACTACTTTCTCCAACATTCTGATATTTGGGAATTTGATTAAACATACTGTATTTTATTTATTTTTATTTTTTTAAAGATTTTATTTATTTGAGAGAGAGAGAGAGAATGAGAGAGAGAACATGAGGGGGGTGAGGGTCAGAGGGAGAAGCAGACTCCCCACTGAGCAGGGAGCCCCATGTGGGACTTGATCCCGGGACTCCAGGATCATGACCTGAGCCGAAGGCAGTCGCCTAACCAACTGAGCCACCCAGGCGCCCCAAACATACTGTATTTTAATTTAAAGGAAATCTTTCAGAACTATTAACCTTATAGGAAATGCTAAATGGGATGATTCTAGCAAATATTTTTAATGAATCGTCTCCTGAGATTTAAGAATTAACCCCCATGTTTAAAAATAATAACAGTAAACATGAATAGCTATTTTTCCAAAGAAGATATGCAGATGGCCAACAGACCCATGAAAAGATGCTCAACATCACTTATCATCAGGGAAATACAAATAAAAACTACAATGAGATATCACTTCACACCTGTCAGAATGGCTAAAATCAACAACACAAGAAACAACAGATGTTGGCGAGGATGCAGAGAAAAAGGAACCCTCTTGCAATGCTGGTCAGAATGCAAATTGTTGCAGCCACTGTGGAAAACATTATGGAGATGCCTCAAAAATAGAACTATCTTGCAGGATCCAGCAATTGCACCATTAAATATTTACCCAAAGAATACAAAAGTACTAATTCAAAGGGGTAAAACACCCCAATGTTTATAGCAGTATTATCTACAATAGTCAAACTATAGAAACAGCCCAAGTGTCCATCCACTGATGAATGGATAAAGAAGAGGCGCTAGATGTATATGAACACACACACACACACACACACACACACACACACACACACAATATGGAATATTACTCAGCCATTAAAAAGATTGAAATCTTGCCATTTGCAATGACATGGATGGAGCTAGAGTATATTATGCTAAGCAAAATATGTCAGAGAAAGACAAATACTATACGATTGCCTCATACGTGGAATTTAAGAAACAAAACAAATGAGCAAAGGGGAAGAAAGAGAGAGGGGGCAAACCAAGAAACAGATTCTTAACTATAGAGAACACACTGATGGTCACCAGAGGGGAGGTGGGTGGGCAGATGGGTGAAATGGTGATGGGGATGAAGGAGTGCGCTTGTTGATGAGCACAGGGTGATGTATGGGAGTGTTGAATCACTATATTGTGCACCTGAAGCTAATATTGCACTGTGTGTTAACTGGAATTTAAATAAAAACTCAAAGTAAAAAAATATATATATAATAATAATAGTAAACATAGTATGTTCAAATCAAGAAACTACTTTATTCTGTGTTCCAAATTTGTCAGCTGTTGTCAGTTTTCTGGTCAGAAGGAAAAAAAATATATAAAAGTATTGTGTAGCTCCTTAGTTGTTGAAGGCTAGTGGGGAACAGTTAAACCTTTCCATAAGAACTTAATCTAAAACATTTTTAAAAGCCCATTTATCCTTCCCTCTTCTCTACATAATTAGAATTGCATAAATGATTTGGAAATACTTAAATGAGATCTTCAGCTAGTGCCAAAAGTTGAATGGCCATAGTAAATGCATTTGTGTAATAAATTCCATTCCTTTTTTGGAAAATATCAATGTGATTTTCCTTCTGCTGACAAAGATCCTGATCAAAGATGAAACAAATCTTTATTTGAAATTTTAACTATTTTACATTTTGCTTTGGAACTATGTAAGTATAAGCTTTCCAAATAAGTAGTCAACAAACTCAATCCCAAAAAATAAATATATCTGTGTAAAATAAAGTTCTAGCAATTATAATCTTAAAGAGCTACATTTTATGTTTGATACAGTACTTATGAAAATTCTAGTCATCAGAGTTATAACACTGAAGAAAACCTGACTCTGAACAATTTCTTGGGTTGGAAGTATAGATATTCCTCAATTTACCATGGGATTATGTCCCGGTAAACAGATCGTGAATTGAAAATATTTTAAGTTGAAATGTATTTAGTATACCTAACCTATCAAATATCATAGCTTAGGTTAGCCTACCTTAAACATGCTCAGAACACTACATTAGCCTATATTTGGGCAAAATCATCTAACACAAAGCCTATTTTATAGTAAAATGTTGAATATCTCATGTAATTTATTGAATACTGTACTGAAAGAGAAAAACAGAATAGTTGTGTGTAACGGTCGTTGACCCTCATAATTGTGTGGCTGACTGGCTGCTGCAGCCCCAGAAACACAAGAGAGTATCCCATGGCTTATCACAAGCCCAGGAAAAGATAAAATTCAAAATTCAAAGTATAGTTTATACTAAATGCATCTTGCTTTTGCACTGCTGTGAGGTTGAAAAATCGTAAGTCGGACTATCATAAGTTGGGGATCACCTGTAGTAAAGAATGCCTTTCTCTGGGCTCTTCCTTGTGGCACAAATGTCCTGCTATATAATAGTTAGATATGTTTATGCCATATAAGTGTCTCTGAAAACAATGCTGATAAAGTAGATACCCTATCACTCTTATTTTATTACTTAGTCATGCATTTATTTTATCAATTACACAAACATTCAGTAACACTGGGTACTAGACACTATATTTATTGCATAATAGATGGACATAGACACTTGCACAGTCCTTAAGGACCATGAATTCTACTGAAGGAGAAAGGCCAGTGACCCAATAATTTAAAACGGTGTGGATAGTTGGAAAACTCAATTATCAACCCAACTCCTTAACAATAGTGCAGGGAGTGACTGATTATTCAGGGGGGGATTGAGATTGGAAAGTGGGAGCTGTGAAAGATTTCACAACATCGGTGACTCAACTGAGACCTGATCTATGAATCAAATTCACCACTCACCAGTAGACCAACACCTTCAGACATAAACGGGTAGATGAATGAATGGAGGCATCAAAGAACGACAAAGTAATCCTAACTGAAAACTTCAGTTACAAGGTTTAGGGAAATTTGCATTTTATCAGGTAACATTGAGGAAACAATGAGAGCTTAAGAAATGAAAGGTTAATGTTGAGCAATAAACGATATGCCAGAGACAGCCTATCAGATGCTGTGAGGCTGCACACGTACCCCACATCTCATCATATTGCCTCTGCCCACTCCTAAATGTAGTCCCTAAGTACTTATTCTAACCCATTTCAGCACAGGTGCCCAGGGCACTTCTGGCCTGTATCATAAGTCACACTTTTCCACAAACCTATTTTGTTAGTATAAAATTACTAAGCAATAATTATGGAGTAAAATGTACTTGGAGTTTTATTAGCTGTCTATACTCATTTATCCATTTGTTTGTGTGTTTAATAACAGCAAAGTGCAATCACCCAAGATCTCACTTGTACACTATGTACAGAGATATCTTACTATTTTCCCCTCTAGGTGAATCATACAGACCTAAAATAGAAAAGAATAGGGAAAAGTGACATTTATAGAAAACAACATATTTGAAAAACTGAGGTAAAATTGTTTTATTTTATTTTTAGCTACCCCCTCCCTGCACAAAGAGAGTTGTTGAGGAGTAATTTTTGAACTATTTAAAAGAAACTGAGTAGAGGGTTCCCATTTTTGTGTGGGCTTCAGCAGACAAAAGAAGAACAAGGGTTCTAATAATTGAAGATACATTATGAATTGCGAGAAGTGCACTGGTCTCTTCTGATTCCCACATTCTTGCTCTCAACAGACTCCTCTCTGTACAGCTTTACTCCACTATTTTGATGTCTGACTCAGGAGACTGAGTACAAAATAGCATTACCTGGTGAATGCCTCTTAAATATAATGTCTTTATGAAGTCTCTAACCTTCATGGATTCTTCAAGATCTACAGTTATATGCATTTTCAGGAGTAATATAATCTAGTTTATAT
Organism: Halichoerus grypus; assembly: GCF_964656455.1. Lineage (NCBI taxonomy): Eukaryota > Metazoa > Chordata > Mammalia > Carnivora > Phocidae > Halichoerus > Halichoerus grypus. Next base: position 82,182,608 of record NC_135718.1, read on the forward strand.
ATTCATTCACTCAATATATATTCCAGTCCTTATGGATAAAGTTCTGGGGCAAAGTACTTGCTGTGATGGAGATTATGTTCTTATCTCATCTTGAGACTTAAACAGTTTGGGGTCAACTCTCCTTCCATAAGTTGGTCCTTTCATTTTTTTTTCCCATTCTCTCCACTGCTTTGAAAATAAAAGTTAATAAAATAACAACTAAAGCAAACTCCAAAAGACCAGTATCCTTAGGTTGTTTATATAAGTCATCTCAGAAGGGAAAAAATGAACCTTTGAAAAAGTGATGTCAAATGTTTAATATCAAGAAGCATTTTGTCTAGAGTTATCAGATTAAAACAACCACAACTGAAACAACAGAAATCTTTCCAAAAGACATAGCAAGATCTGTTTACAACCATGAAGGCTCTAAAGGTTTCTTTTGCTTGTTTGTTTGCTTTTTTAAGGAAAAATATATCCCCTTATAAAAACTGGACTCTAAGACAGCATTCTGAAATCTAGTGTCTGTGTTTTAGGATAACTGGTATTTCAGGACAACTGGAATTAAATAGATGGGGTTTATTTAGGGAATTTAAAAACATTCTACAATTTAAAATTTTATTTCTATATTCTCTTAAAGTATGTGATCTTCATTTTATATATAAGGAGGTAAGTCTAGTGAACATTTATTCTGTTATTCAAAGATTTCTTGATAATTATATTTTTATCATTGCACTTTAAAACCTAACATCTTTGGGGGCACCTGGGTGGCTCAATTGGTTAAGCATCTGACTCTTGGTTTTGGCTCAGGTCATGATCTGAGGGTCATGAGATTGAGCCCCACGTTGGGCTCTGTGCTCAGCAGGGAGTCTACTTGAGATTCTCTCTGTCCCTCTCCCTCTGCCCCTTCCCCTACTCATATTCTCTCTCTCTCAAACATAAATAAATAAATACATACATACATAAATAAAATCTTTAAAAAGCTGACATCTTTGAAGTCAGAAATACTTCTTTACATCTAAATTATGCCATTTATGTGCAATGTAATACAGGGATTCATGTCACCGCAGTTTTGTCATCTGTGAAGTGAGGATTAAAATACTTACCTATATAATACAAGATATATTGTATTGATCTTGGGATTAACATATACATATATACATGTAGATTACTTGATAGACTACAAACCACTAAAAAAATACATGATAATATTAACAGACCTTATTACTTGGGGTATTTTCCAAACATTTTATTTTTCCTTACATATTTCATTAATTATGTTGTTTGTTAATGTCATTTTTTAAGGGTTTTCTTTTGAAAGTGTAAACTTTGTTTTCTTTTTTTAAGATTTATTTATTTATTTTAGAGAGAGAGAGACTGCACATGGATGGGGGAGGGGCAGAGGGAGAGGGTAAGATAGAATCCTCAAAGAGACTTTCCACTGAATGAGAAGTCCCACACTGGGCTTGATCCCAGGACCCTGAGACCATGACTTGAGCCAAAATCAAAAGTCGGACATTTAACCAACTGAGCCACCCAGGCGCCCCTAAACTTTATGTTTTCTACCTTTGTAAAGAAAAGGGGAATGCTTACTATTAAAGGCATATCTTTATGATCATGTAAAACAACACTATTCCACTTGCATAAAAATTGTTAAATTTCCTTTGATCATCTGATTATATCATTGAATCTGTGATTGGTAAAAGGTGCAGCTTCAGTGATTCAGTGACATCAGGTATGAAATGATTACCTAGTAAACCTAGAATCCAGCAAAGGATCTCTATGTTGTTAGGTCACAACCAAGATACCACTTTTCTCATCATAATTATATACACTCTTTTAATCATGTTTTTCTTATGGAAAAAAAAAAAGAAGTATGCACACAAAACAGTATGCCTTTCTATTTACTGTTTATATAATAAAAATCAAATTTTAAAATGTATGTCACCCAAGAAATAGAACATTGCTGGTACCTCAAAATCCTTCACCTACTATTTCCTGCACTACCCTGAATTTCATGCCGTTCATTACTTATGTCATCTGATACACTACAATGTCTGCATTTCTAAATAATATGTAGGCTAATTTTGCTTTTTTAAAATGTATATAAGTGAAGTCATGCTTTTGATAGATCAAACAGACCAAATACTCTGACATGTAATATTGATCTGTATAATAACAAATTTGACCCAATGGGCATAACATATAGATTATTATACCAAAAAACTGAAAAATTCAAATGTTTTCTAAAATTTCTTTTGTTTACTTTTACTGTGCTACTTGGATAACTGCATTTTTCCTCCATGTTATTTTACTACTTGGAATGTTGTTTCTTTGTTACCTTTTCACACTCAGGTCAAAATTAAAGATACTTCATAGCTACAGTGTAGGTGTGGGCATATAGATAATACTAAAATGAACAGAGACAGTTACATACTAACAAGGAATATTACAGTTGATCAATGTTTCATTCTTTGACCTACATATGGGAAAGGTTAAAACTTGTGGACATAATAGTATCCACACATACAGGAACTCCAAACATGGTAGTAGGTGAGATCATAAGCACTCAAGAATTACCTTAAAAAAAAAAAAAAAGTCCATATGCTAATCAACTATATAACTTGCTTCAATTATGGACTTCATCTATAAGTCTGGAAGGGAAAGAACTTGATTTTATTGTCTGCTATCACAGTACATATGTGTGAATATAGACACTCCTAAGGTATATTCAATACCTGCCCACTATCTCTTCAAAGGTGAATCTACTTAGCTACAACTATACTTGAAGTTAAAATGGTAGAAAAAAGTATTACCTAAATGTAAGTACCTGTTTTATCATTTTAAATTAAGAATGAACTAAAATTTCAATAAGGAGATATTTGATCATAAGATATTAGTGTACCATATGTGCTTTCATTTAGGATATAAAGATATACAAATAACCATAAAGATACAGATCTCTTAGAATAGAAAAAAAGCTTCTATTTTAATTGGGAATTTGTCATTCACCTCATTATTATTGCATGAGAAATGATTTAGAAACAGAACCACTTCTTTTAAAAAGATTGCAAACACTCTTAACAGTATTTTCTCAAAACTTAGATAGATGAAGCAAGACTTAAAAATACTACAATACTGATAAAATTATCCCTTAAATCTGTTTTCATGGGAAATATGTTCTCTACAATAAGGTCTTTTTGTATCTTTTTTCCTTGTACCATTTCACTGTCTTCTTCTGCTTTAGTAATTTGTAGACTTTCTCTTTATTCTTCCTGAATTCACGTCTCTTCTTCTGGTATTCCTACATCGCCTTGTCTGTATTCCCTGTCTCAGTCCAGCATCTAAGCTCCCTTGCTCCAACTCACTGCCTGTGTGGGGATGGAGCTGTGCTGGTGGACACCCCTGAGGAGTGACTGGAAATACTTTAAGACCATGGCTATGAAGAAAAGGAATCCAGTCAACTGTCTGTTAGCAATGAGAGTCTACTCATAAAAAGAAAAAATAGCTACTTTGAAATAATAAAACAAACAGAAAAAGACAAGGAAAAAAGGGAATATCAGGAACCATTACAAATACTAGAATGCACTGAACAAATAGTAGGTTTTCTTCTGCTCTATGAAAATCTAATTAGCAAATACACACACACACACACATATATGTTTACAGCATCAAAATATAAAATATACCAAATCGCACAGCTACAAATATCCCAAGAGCAATATGCAAATACACTTAAATCTAAGGCCTGATTGAAGAAAGCCACTTTTCTGGAACTCTAGATATATAGGTTCTGTAAGTCTCTTAGAAGCTGCAAATGACCCACACAAGTTGGTTGCCCTACAGGTGTAGTTTAAATAAGCCACCCAATGTACACCCCAACTGTGAGCTTAACTACTTTAATTGGGACATCAATCCTGTGAGATTTTCCAGCTCCTGATTTTGGGACTCCCAATATAGCAGTTTCCTATGAATTACCATTTTCCACCTAAGAGAGGCAGAGATCTCCAGTTCCTTTGGGGAGCTGAACATTTTAAAACTCAGCCTTTATTAAACTTTTGAACAAAAGTACTAAACAAGCTATCCTTCACTAAGTGGCTGACCCCCTACCTTAAAATAAGGGAAGTTTCCTTACAGTAATTAAAGCTAACCCTCAGAGCAGAGATGTTAATAACTAGATAAAGAAAAGAAATTTCTTTCTTTCTTTTTTTTTTTTTTTTTTACTTGGCCTTCTTTAATAACAATCTGACAGTTGTAGGTTAACCAATGGCTTCATTCTCATGGTATCAGCATCATCAGTCCTCCTAGCAATATGTAGTTTGAAAAAAGCAATTTTAAAACAGGAGCATACCAAATGTGTACAATTACTAGTCAGTACTTTTCCACCCATTGGCACTATCAGCTTAACAGATAACATGACAGATAAGAGCTGTGACTAACTTCAGCAAGTTCCCAGAGGCGAGCTCTTGCTTTTTATTGATTAGCTCCATTCAATTATGTCTTCTTAATTGTTCATGTGCTAAAGCTCATTAAATGAAAATATAATATTGCTTTCCTGTGGGTAGAGCACTTGAGATCTGAAAAATAGCCACTTCTTCTCTGCCTCAAATGCACAAGTGAGCTAATCTGATGCTACGGAGAAAAACCCAATGGATTTATGCAAAGATAGTCACGTCCCAAGAGGGGAGAGTAGGATTAATAAACCTGATTGCTAATTCAAGTCAGAAATCAAATTACTCCCGGTTTTTCCTTTAAGGCTAATTCTCAGGAAAATTAGACCCAGTTTTACAGTATTTATTATGCTCACACAGGTCATATAACTTTCATTTTAAAAAGGGTCAGTCTTTGCTGTTCCCTCACAGATAGGATGCAGGGGAGGGATGGAGAAGATGAAATCTGGACATCTTCCTGAAAATAAATTTTGGCAAGATAAGAAAAAAAAAAAAAAATGTGTTACATGGTTCTATTTCCTGATAGCACTGTCCTAACAGTGGAGAAACTGAGTTTCATTCATTTAAAATAGCTTGATGGAGGGCCCATTATGTCCCAGGCCTTGTGCTGGGTAATGAGGATATGGTGGTACCAAGGGGCTCAAGTCCACTAGAGCAGAAAGAAAAACCCAAATAACTAACACATATTGGATATTTACTCTATACCTGTCAAGAGCCTGCTTGACATTCATCCCTTTACTTAATCTTTTTGACAATCTTATGGACCATATTCCATCCCATGTTAGAGGTGTGGAGACTATGGTTTGAAAGACTGTCTCCTCTGATGCCCGAGCTACCCAGTGCTAAAGTCCAGGTCTGCACAGGCTCTGACTGTGCGTCGTGAGCCCCTAACTCCCCGCAGAGCCTCTGCAACATGGTTCCCATATGCACACAACTCCCTTACACCATGAGATACGGACTGAATGGTATCCCCTCAACATTCAGTGTTGAAGACATAACTCCCAGTGTGCTGGTATTTGGAGATGGGGCCTCTGAGAAGTAATTAGGTTTAAATGAAATCATGAGAGCAGGGTTCTTGAGGTGGGATCAGTGTCAACTGTAAGAAACCTAGAGAGTTTGCTTCCTTTCCCTCGAGAGCACAGAGAAAGGGCAATGCAAGGAGGCAGCCATGAGCATCCCAAGAACCCATCACTGGGACTTGCAGTTTCTAGGACTGCAAAAAAAATAGATTTAGTTATTAAAACACCACTCTATGGCATTTTCTTATGGCAGCCCAATTGTTTAGTCCAATTACACCAGTTCCCCAATGACAAGTTCAAATTCCAGTTACCATGGCATATTAATTGTGAATAATTTCATAAACTACAACCTTTGCTCATGTTCTTTACCCAAAATCTCACACCCCAGCCAAAACACACACACACACACACACACACACAAAACCAAAACCAAAAACTTTAAAGGAACTCAAAGAGATACTTCATAACATTTAAATCACAAAAGGTAAGTATGGGAAGCTGTTTCAAATTATGATTATGATAATTTGTCAAGGCATAGAAAAGATGCCCTCTATATAATAGCCTGAAAGATGAGAAGAAACCAGGCACTATCCAAACTGCTCTTATTTTTATTTTATTTAATTTATTTATTTATTTATTTATTTATTTATTTATTTATTTTTAAAGACTGACCACACACATGCACATGCCGGGGTGGGCGGGGGTGGTGGTGGTTTGCAGAAAGAGAGAATCCTCAAGCTCAAGCACACTCCCCACTGAGCAGGGAGCCCCATGTGGGGCTCTATCCCAGGACCCTGAGATCATGACCTGAGCCAAAATTGAGAATCGGTTCCTTAAGTGACTGTACCACACAGGTGCCCTACTCTTAATATGCTTTTTTTAAAAAAGATTTTATTTATTTATTTGAGAGAGAGAGAGCACAAGCAGGGGGAGGGGCAAAGGGAGAGGGAGAAGCAGGCTCCCTGCCGAGCAGGGAACCCGATGTGGGGCTCCATCCCAGGACCCTGAGATCATGACCTGAGCTGAAGGCAGACACTTAACAGACTGAGCCACCCAGGTGCCCCCTCTTAATATGTTTTTTATAAAAACTTGAGTTCTTAAATTTAATGAAATCGAAAGAGAGAACTGGCCAGCAAACATGAAAGTGCAGCTGAGAAATGAAGAATGATAATGCTAATAGTGAAGTTGGAAGTAAAATTTGAATTGAAAGTCAGAAAAAAAGATGACTTTTTTTTTTTTTACTTATTGGTGAAAACGAGTGTGCTAAATATTAATTTTACTATTTTTAAAAGCTCCTTATAAATCTATAAGTTACAGTAAACTATTTTAAAAACCTTTTACAAAAAAATGTAAAGGTTATGGAACAATCATAATGGTTCCCGTTGATTACGATTAGTTTGTATGCTCTTCACTTACATTGTCATTTTTGTAATCCCTCGCAAAGCAAGCATTGCTGGAATTTTGTGTTTGATTGTTTACAACACAGTTTAGTATAAGCAGGAAAATGTTATTAAAGATAGAACAATCTTAATTATCTGTAAGGCAATATATGGTTATGTTGGGAAAAATCAGCAATGCACCATCCTCTGCAGAAAAACCCAGAGTGGCTACTTGCTAGCGAGAGAAAATGGTGATGCGATAAACTGGGGACTATTTTCAAATACATTTCAGGAGTTTGAGAAAGTCATAGAATTGTTGTTTTGTTCACTGATATATCCCAAACCTGAGTACTCAGTAAGTATTTTTTCCGAAGGGATGGCTTGAAGGAGACGGAGACATGATACCTCCCCCACTATCTCAAAGATCCCACCCTCCATCTCTCTTGTCACCTCCCAGGAGTCCACCTTCCCTCACCTACTCCAGCTGCATTATCTCGGCTCTTCACTCCCGCACATCAAACTCTGCTGTTCCCTCTCCCTGGAACACCCTTCCCCAAGAAATCAAATTTGCTAACTTCTTCACGTCCTTCAAGCCAATATTTACACATCTCATTCTCAATGTTGCTATCCTCTCTGTTGCCAGTAGTTATATATTCCTGGACAATAAGAAGAGTCCTAAAACAGCAGGGCTGCTTGATTTGTTTTTTTTTTTTTTTTCCTAGATAAAAAAGTCATTAAGTGTTATTAAGCATTATTTTAATAATTTTTGCAATTTAGGGCACATATTTTTTTTAACCAAACCCTTTAAGATATTTTGTGCCCACACAACCACCAAATATTATCAAACTCATCTTATTAACTTAAAACTCAAGGTAGAAAAAATGTAACCAACCTGCCCAAAGTAATATAAATAAGAAGTGATAGAACCCTGAGCTGAAATTCAATTGCCTGGCTCCAAAACTTGGGCTGATTCCATCCTTTCTGAGTGTCCATTAGATCTGCTCTATTGGTCCAAAAATTACCTCCTGCTTAAATTACGTGTTTTGGATGACTTTGGTAATTTCCTGGGCTCCCTCATTTATTATCTCGGATATATATAGCATTATTTTGAGTATAGAGTTTTTCAAGTATTCAAGGCGAACGTTATGAAAATGGTTTAAACACTCCTGGCAGTCAAATATCCTCTTTGAAGAATTGTCTTTCCCAAGAAAGTTAATTGGATATGCTATAATAATAGCAGTGAAAAGTCCCACAACATTAGATGCTATGCGACTCTAAGTTATATTTACTGATCTGTTGAAAATCCTGATTTGTTAAAGGCAGAGAAAACACAATAAAACTTATTTTGCCTACTTCAAGGGATTGTTGTAAGATAATCTGATGAGTTAATTTGCATGAAAACACTTTGCACCCTATAGCCATACATTACCATGTGACTACCTACTATGAAAAAAGAAAAACAAAACTAAAACACAGAAACAGAAACAAAATTAAAAAAAAAAAACTTCCTCTTACTACATTTGGGAAACAGCTAAAAACTCAGAATAATATTTATAGATATACATAGGTGGTAAATATTCAGTGACATAAGCAGTGGATATTTTTTAATCTCATTGATAGAGGGAAATGTATATATATTTATATATACATACTTACATATTGGATTCTTCTCTATTTCAGCCTGAACAGCCAGCTAGAGGGCAGATGCCTAAAACCTCTAAACACAGATGTTTAGCACAGTAGGCAAAATGATGGTCTCCTAAATCGGCAGAAGACACAAATATAGATTTTTCCAAAGAAGACATACAGATGACTAATAGACCCATGAAAAGATGTTCAACATCACTCATCCTTAGGGAATTACAAATCAAAACCACGATGAGATATCACTTCACACCTGTCAGAATGGCTAAAATCAAAAAGACAAGAAATGACAGATGTTGGAGAGGATGCAGAGAAAGGGGAACCCTCTTACACTGTTGGTGGGAGTGCAAGCTGGTGCAGCCATTCTGGAGAATAGTATGGAGGTTCCTCAGAAAGTTAAAAATAGAGCTACCATATGATTTAGCATTGCACTACTAGGTGTTTACCCAAAAGATACAAAAATACTGGTTTGAATTGAAGGGATAAATGCACCCTGATGTTTATAGCAGCATTATCAACAATAGCCAAACTATGGAGAGAGCCCAGATGTCCAGTAACTGATGAATGGATAATGAAGATGTGGTATATACACAATGGAATATTATGCGGCCATCAAAAAATGAAAACTTGGCATTTGCAACAACATGGATGGAGCTAGAGTGTATTATGCTAAGCGAAATAAGTCAGCCAGAGAAAGACAAATACATGATTTCACTCATATGTGGAATTTAAGAAACCAACCAGATGAGCACAGGGGAAACAAAAAGAAAAAGAGAGAGAGGCAAACCATTAAGCAGACTCTTAACTATAAAGAACAAACTGAGGGTTGATCGAAAGAGGTGGGTGGGAGGATGAGCTAAATGGGTGATGGGGGTAAAGGAGTGCACTTGTCCTTATGTTTACCGGGTGTTGTATGTAACTAATGAAGTACTAAATCCTACACTTGAAACTAATATCGTGCTGTGTGTTAAGTAACTGGAATTTAAATAAAAGTTGGAAGAAAAAATTAGGAGTTAATATGGTTTGCTAATTATATTGAACTTTGTGAAATGAAAATGAAATTTTTTCTCACAATTGACAAAGACTGCTTATATACTACACCATACTAAAGGTGAATGTATAAAAACTACTACAGGAATTAAAGTTTGGGTTATTTGACCAAAAAAAAAAAAAAGTCTCTGGAAGATCCATGCCTTACTCCCTGGGACCAGTGAATATGTTACCTTACACAGCAACGGTATCTCGTTTTGCAGATGTGATTAAGGTTAGGGAGATAGGGAGACTGTCCTGGATTATCTGTATGGGATGGTTTTAACTAATCACATGAGTCTTTGAAAGTAGTAAGCCTTTCTTGGCTATCCTCCGAGAGGGAGATATGATTGCAGAAGAACAGCCAGGAAAATCCAACATTGCTGGCTTTGGGAATGGAGGAGGGGGCCTGGAGCCAAGGAATGCAGGTGGCCTCTAGAAGCTGGAAGAGCCAAGAGAACAGATTCCCCCTTAGAGTCTCCAGAAAGGAACACAGCCTTGCTAACATCTTGATGTTGCCCCTGAAGCCTGTCTAACACGTGACTGACAGACCCTCAAACGACACATCTGAGTTATCGTGAGCCACTGGATTTACTACGGCAGCAAGAGATAAGTGATACGACTACAGAGTATTTTTTAAGATTTTATTTATTTATTTATTTATTTATTTGAGAGAGAGAGAGGGCGAGCGAGTGAGCTCACAAACAAGGGCAGTGGTCGACAGAGGGAGAGAGAGAAGCAGACTGCCCACTGAGCAGGGAGCCTAGAGCAGGGCTCAATCCCAGGACCCTGAGATCATGATCTGAGCCGAAGGCAGACGCTTAACCAACTGAGCCACCCAGGTGCCCCAAGAATATTTTTTTTAAATAAATTACACACATACACACATGCACACACACACACAATATACCAAGATCGGATGTATAAAAAACAAAAATACGACAGAAATTAAAATGGAACTTAGAGTTGTTCTATATTAAGTATTTGAGATACTTGAATTATTATTATTATTTTTTAAATTTATCTATTTAGAGAGGGATGAGGGCAGAGGAAGAGAGAGCACCTCAAGCGGGGCTTGATCTCATGACCCTGAGATCATGACTTGAGTGAAAGTAAGAGTCAAATGCTTAACTGACTGAGCCACCAAGGTGCCCCAGAAATTTGAATTATTTTAAAATGCCACTGAGGTTAATATGTTATCCTCAAAACTATGAAGAAACAAATAGCTTTTCCAGTCGTCATTCACTGGAAAGCAATGTTTTAAACCTGTCATTATGTCTTCATTAAAAAATGACATCAGTATGTCTCAGTCAGTCCCAACTACACCCAACACAGCCCAGCCTCATCAGAACTCAGTTTACATCTAACAGCAGATGCACCCCAGAATGCGTGACGACAATGAATATGCAAACAAGAGCGCTTTGGCCTTAACTTGAGACTATCTTAAGGAGAATCAATCCTCACGGCAGCATTTTACATTTGTGGACACAGCGGGAAATATATAGTGCACAAAATAATGCACAGTTATTTCCTTCTATTGATAGGAAGGATGGTGAATAGTGTCAAAAGTGATATTCAGCTTATCAATGTGGAAGTTAAAATTAAGTAAACAAAAGCATAGAAAGAAAAGTCGTTGTTTAATTTTGCATTTCATGTTTCTTTTTGGGGATTTATTCTCGATGTGTAGCCCAGCTAGTCCCTAGAAGCTGGAGCAGGTGCGATTCCTGACCTGGGGGGGAGAGTGGGGGGCTGCCAGAGAATGCGGACCTCGGATGGGGACACAGAGGAAGACAGACTAAGAACTCGAAAGGCAGCTACCAGGAACCCTTCCCAGACGACAACAATCATCTTCAATGCTGACGTCCAAGAGTAAGTACAAGTCTCTTGGTCAGCACTCACATCACTGTCTCTTGGTCTCAAGAAGAGAAGGAAACAGAAGGCAGAAATTTGGGGTACTGTGTGCTGCCATAGACATGGAAGCAAAGGGTCAGGATCAAGATGAGGGGACAGGCCAGTGTTCAGATTGGAGAGAGGAAAATGAGGAATGCCCTCAAAGAGAATCAGCTATCAAGAACCTCAGTATGGAAAAGGGATCGGAAGTCAGGTGAGTAGAGAAGTCAGGTGATCTCCTTTTCTTCCCAAGGCAGGGAATACCAACAGATTGTTGAAAGGCTTGTCAGAACTCAAGGTCAAGTCACATCAGAAACCAAGAGTACAACAGAATTTCTAAGGGAAGGATGACAGGAAGGATTTGTGAGAAGCACTTTAACATGCTCTGTTTTCGGTTACAGAGCCCGACTGGTCTGAAGCTCTCATTTCACAGTTCCCGAGGATCCTTACCCTAAGGCCAAATAGCGGGTGGTTGCAAACCCAGAGAAAGACAGTGAGTTAAACAACAAAAAAGAGAGAGATTATACCAGTGTAAGAGAGAGAGATTTATTAAGATGGTATTAGGATCTTTCAGCTGTTCAGCTTATTTATATTTTTTAAATTTTTTAAAATTTAAATTCAATTATCCAACGTAAGTACATCATTAGTTTTTGATGTAGCATTCAATGATTCATTAGTTGCATATAGTACCCAGTGCTCATTACATCACGTGCCCTCCGTAATGTCCATCACCCAATTACCCCATCTGCCAACCTACCTCCCCTCCAGCAATCCCCAGTTTTTTTCCCAGAGTCAAGAGTCTCATATGGTTTGTCTCCCTCTCTGATTATTTATATTTTTAAGATTTAGTGCAATTTTTAAAAATGAAAATGATGTTGAAAAATGTAAAAATAACTTGCTTTAAATGTTTTCATTTAATAAATTAACATTTTTTTACATACATCAAATTGAAAATATGATGCGATAGAATTGATCTAGTCACAAAATAATTATGATTTAATTACAGAATTTATGCATACAGCATGTTATATACCATGGATGGGATGTAATTACCTGGCTTATCTAAATTTAATGATCTTGTTTGAGGATCCTGGAGCAAATTTCCTCATTCTCCCTGACCTCCTGCCGCCACCAAATACCTGACGGTGTGTGAAATTATTAAATATGGAAAAAGCATGAGCAAACAGCATAAGAGTGGGAAAGCATACATGAACCTCAGGTCCCTGTCCCCGGGGACCCCTCAAATCCTAGCATATGTTTATTTTTTGGACATTTTGCCAACTTGTGTGCATGCAACCTTTATTCTAGTTTCAGATTCAGAGTAATAATAATCTTGATCCTTAGCATTAGAATTGCTTTAGCATAAAAACACTCCAGTAAGGAAATGCGATGGACTAGAGAGTAATGGAGATTTTCACATTTATATCTTAATAAATACATTAGAATTAATATGAGATAATCTCAATAAATCAATAGTAACTTTAAAAAGTTTATACTCCTAGGGCAAAGAATCTTTCCTAAATCTGGTATTTAGGGACAACGGCCTACTGACTGAGAGCGGCCTGACACCGCTAACCACACCATTTCAGATTGGGAAGCCAGGCATTTAAATTGTCTTAAAAATCCAACTTCCACACTGAATTAAATGAAAGGATGACCTATTTGGTGTGGCTCAGCCATTTATTTCTACCGTTGCGGATTTCAATCACAACGACAAAAACCCACATTAAATCCCTAGGTAGAGATTTTAAAAGTCATTATGTTTGGGGAATAAAAATGTATTCTGAAGTAATACAATCATACCCAAACTTTGAGCTTTTATCCTCAATGCACAAGGCTTATGTGAGCAAAACATTATTAAAACCAAAACGAACAATAATAATGTATTACAAGCATGTGAATAATGATACCCTCAAAGGTACAATAAACAATTATTCTCTGTGAAACAAAACACTGAATGTGACAATTATTAAAACTCTTGCCACTGCACTCTCAGTATATTCAACATTATTAAAACATTTGGAAAATATAAATTGGCACTTCTGCTTTCGTTCATTTTTAAAAAATGAAAATTGTTGGTAATGTATGACCTGAAGGCAGATATCCATTATAATAGTCAAACATCATAAAGTAAACTTCAACTGTTATGTACTCTACATAAATTACTCTGGAACAACAACAAGTAGGCTCATAAACTTGCACACAAGCAGAGAGATATTTCTTAAGGAAAAATTGTATGGGTTTAAGACATTCTACACTAATGTCTCAGGAAAAGGCATTTTTAGCACACTGTTCCATTACCTATGCTTCATAAAGAATGCATTTATCTAATTTAATTTAGCTGAGAACAGATTCCCAGCAGTGCAATTTGTATTTTGAGAACATCACTTAAGAAACAGAGCTTGCAATGTATGGCGGTTCAATGAAGAATGATCTGTAAACAAAATGTCCATCTATCAACAAAGGCCATTAAAGGCCATAAAATAACCCATCCTTGACTGATTAATGCTACCAGTAAAAGAAATTTCAGGCTATTAACATCCAGAAAATATACTGCTAGTGTGGTTGCGTTTATTATATAAATCACATAGTTATATGCATGGGTATAAAACAATGTGCTTTCTTAACGCCCCTCCCCACCCCCCAATTACTTTAACATTTTTGTAGGGAATACACTTTGAAGAATACTGAATATTTATAGAAAGTAAATAACTCTATTTGCTCCCTAGAGAAAAATGTGTGTAAAGACAGAGCTATTTATAATTTATTAGACAGCTAGATTTGGTTTAACACTTCTTAGGGAGTTCTATTATTTTCATATAATTCTGTCATTAAAGTAATTTCTTTAAATGTTGTTTTAAAATTTTTATTTTCATTTGCATTTATGGATAGTTCCATCAGTGATACTGTGGGTGTGTCAGGGATAAAATCACTGCAGGAAATTATTACTTATTGCCTTTATGCTTATCCTATATTCCATCAGCGTTGTTATCGTCACAACCTCAGGGCAACTCCGCCTCCTTCTAGGGGCCCTGTATAAAGCTTGGTCAGATCACAGTCCAAGAAACTTAAGGCGCTCTTAGGGCAGATCCCGATTCTCTGAAAACATCTCTTCAGCAATGCTTACGTATTTGTTCTTAGCCCTTAGAAACTGCTGGCTTTGTGTTCCTCCTCTGAGTTTAACTCTCAAAGTCATTTTCAAAACACTTGGCATCTCAAAAATATTTTTTTATACTGAGTGCTTAGTACAAGGACTGTGCAAACATTGTACTGACATGACCTCCTATCTGTGTACTAATCCTGTTACAGAGGTACAGTGTAGCCATTTTACAATTAAAAAAGAAACAAATTAAAGAGGCTAACTTTTGCAAGGTCACACTTTGTGACCTTGCAAAAGTTAGCCTCTTTAATTTGCTTTTTTGGGGTTTTTTTGGGGCAGAGTACAACTCAAACTCAGGTCTGTGTAGATTCCAAAGCCTACTCTGTTAACTATATACCTGTCCTACCCTCAGTTTTAGCTTCCATGGCCAAGAGCACTCCCAGGCTTTCCTTGCCCAATCTTGGAAAACATTCCCACAGAGCCAACTCAATCTATCCACTATTTTGCCCTCTGAACAGAGTTATGTTTTGCTACACTGGTTTTTCTGTTGTTTTTTTTTTTTTAAGATTTTATTTATTTATTTATTTATTTATTTATTTATTTATTTAGAGCATGAGAGGGGAGGGGCAGAGGGAAGAGAGAGAATCTGCAGCAGACTTCCCCCCCCCCCCCCAGTGTGGAGCCCAACATGGGGCTCGATCCCATGACCCTGAGATCATGACCTGAGCCAGAACCGAGAGTGGGTTGCTCAACAGACTGAGCCAGCCAGGTGCCCATTCTGAGCTTCTTACAATAAGGAAGATGATGAGAAAGGGGGAGTAAGAGGAGAATGAGGGGCTCTGGGGCTTGGGGTCTGGGGGGAAACTTTCTGAAGGGGAGATGGACTGAAGAGAACCAGTCAGTGACAACGAAGTGGAAAGGCATGTTTGCAAACAAGGCATTGCAGTACTTGAGAAATACCTGTAAAGGACGTAACTTTTTGTTTGTTTTTCTTTTCACTTTGTTTCATTTTGTTTCTATTTCCTGTCACTGCTGGTTGCCGTCTTTAAATAGCAATGTTGCTCTAGGATGGAACAACATAGGTGCATACCTTCTGTAGATCTTTGTAAATATAATTTTATCCAAATATCTAAATGGGATGGAATAACCACAGATAGAAGAGACAGGCAACCCATGTGAAGGACCGTGCACAGAAACCAAAAGGAAAGAAACATAATATTTCATTGTTTCCTACAGCTGAAGAGGTGAAAATCTGATTTTGAATATTTGTGATCTCCATTTTGTTATTTTTTGTTTTCTGTTTTCATTTCAAGTTTCTAATTAAATTCTAGTTAGTTAACATATATGGTAAAATTTGTTTCAGGAGCAGAATTCTGTGATTCATCACTTACATACAACACCCAGTGCTCAACCCAAAAGGTGCCCTCCTGAATGCCCATCCCCCACCCACCTCCCTCCATCAACCCCCCAGTTTGTTCTCTATAGTTAAGCATCTCCCGTGGCACGTGAGTGGATCAGTCAGTTAAGCATCAGACTCTTGGTTTTGGCTCAGGTCATTATCTCAGGGTCGGGAGATCAAGCTCTGCATCAGGCTCTGTGCTCAGGGCAGAGTCTGCTGGAGATTCTTTCTCCCTCTCTCTCTGTCCCTCCCCCATCTCCCCACCCCACTCGCACTATAAAAAAATAAATAATAAATAAATAATAAATAAATAAAATGAATATAAAATCTTTTAAGAAAAGAGTCTAATGGCATATCTCCCCCTCTCTCTGTGTTTCCCTTCCCATATGTTCATCTGTTTTGTTTGATCCGCATTGTGAATGTTTGTAATTCTCTGTGCTAACTTCCATTTTCCATGTGTGTTGAGCCACTGTGGGCCCCCTTTGCAAACATTAGCAAGAACATGATAATATTCTGTATCAGGAATATTGATGTTTTATGCTTTTTTTTTTTTTTTTTTAACTTCTAGATAATTAAAGTGGAAGGGATGAGAGCAGCTTAAGAGTAAAAAGGCTAGGGAAGCACCTACCCTCAGAAGCATCTCCTCTGATTCCTTTAGGTTCTGTTAGTATGTACTTTTAAAGTCCTTTTTAAAATAAAAATCCCCATTAGACATTTAAGCTTACTCAGACCCTGGGAGAATTATTTTGCCTGAATAATGAGATCTCTGCAAGCTGTGACCATGGCACCCTAGAGAAGGAAGGACATGCTGACGGGAGCAGAGTTGGAAGGGCCTGGGCCTTCTGCACTGTGACAGAACACAGGAGGCCGCCGGTGTCTGGAGGAGGAAGACCACGGTAGGAGAGCAACTGAGTCAAGCTGTGGTGACCCTGCACGCACAGGCACTGCCTACTGTGCCCAGCGCAGGTGCATGAAGAGCCCAGTACATCGGCAGCTGAGGGTCCAGCATTAGCCAGCTGCCTCCCTCGTGCAGCCAGACACCTACTCTCTTCGTACTTAAAACTTTCTCCAATAGGAAGAGAAAAATAAGAAGATAAATGACAAAAGAATAAATTATATGACTGATATCCCCCCTCCTTAGCTGTCCCTCTTCTACAGTACTCTACTCGTCAAAGCATTTGAACAACCGCAAAGACACACATAAAACCTAAGATCAATGAAAACGGTTCCATCTTCCATTATTAAATGGCTTTTCTTCAGGTATACGGTCTTAAAAATGCTTTGGCTATTTCTCTCCAGTCACTCTAGTGGCTTTGGAAGAGTGTGAGGTGGAGAATTACATAATCCCAAAAAGAGAAGAGGCAAAAAATGAAACAGAATGAACAAATGTAGTAAAATCAGAAATCTTAAGTTTAACCAAAAATGCCTATCCTGTGAGGGCCTTCTATACATAATGAAATGGGAGATATATTTCTAAAGCTTTATAAAAATATATTTATTAAAAGATTTTGTTATTACAGAGAGTGGCATGGAAAAACAAGGTGCTTTAACTCAGCTATTCACAAATACAAAACTAAATAACCAACAGAAAATCTACTCTTCTCTTTGCATTGTTAAACTTCTTACAATTGTTCTTCCATCAAATAAATGACTAATTTTTATTTACCTAGAATATTTTTATTTTTTTTTATTTTTTTTAAAGATTTTATTTATTTATTTGACAGAGAGAGACACAGCAAGAGAGGGAACACAAGCAGGGGGAGTGGGAGAGGGAGAAGCAGGCTTCCCACGGAGCAGGGAGCCCGATGCAGGGCTCGATCCCAGGACTCTGGGATCATGACCTGAGCCGAAGGCAGACGCTTCACGACTGAGCCACCCAGGTGCCCCTACCTAGAATAATTTTAGATCAAGTTGGTTGGGAGAACAAATGATACTTTCTTATAGATACATCCTACAAAGTAAACATAGCAATCTTTAGAGAATGTAATAATTTAAACATTTGGGGAAAAAAGCAAAATATATAATTTACAGTTCCTTTACATGTTCTAAACAATGAGAGAAGAATTTTGCCTCTGACTTACTTCTATGAGGTAAATACAACTAGTTGTGGAAATACACTAATGCTATGTCTTATGTGACCTAACTGTTTGGCCAAAGTTGTACTGATATGAGATATAAAGTATTAATTTATGCAGCATAAAAACCAATTTGAATACATTCTATTGAGTTCCAAGCAAGTTTCTTATTAGTATTAGTTAGATTTACTTTGTAATGTCCATCTTGATATTTACATTTTTTTTTTATAGATTTTATGTATTTGTTTGTCAGAGAGAGAGAGAGAGAGAGCATGAGCAGGGGGAACTGCAGAGGGAGAAGCAGACTCTCCACGGAGCACGGAGCCTGACGTGGGACTCAAGCCCAGGACCCTCAGATCATGACCTGAGCCAAAGGCAGATGCTTAACCGACTGAGATACCCAGGTGCCCCTCGATATTTATGGTTTTTAATATTAATTTTCTGGCTGTGAAAGTCAAGAGCATGAATGGATGGACATATTGTTCAATACTAAATGAAACCCCAGCTCCTTGTAAACCAAAAGAGGGGAGGAGATTTTGTGTGATTCATTGTCTGATCCCTAACACCTAGAATAATGCTGGCCATGCAAATAAATTAAATAAGTCAATGAGGAAGATATATTTATTGATTCTTTGACTAACTAGAGTACTTACGCTATGCCAAATTATCAGATTTCTATGTTAAGGATTTAATTGCACTTAGCTACTAAAAAAAGTCACCTGAAGATAATATTTATTTTCTTACTCTTACTTGCTTCCTTTAAAATGGCAGCAGGTACTTAAAAATGAAATGAATCTACTTAAATCTTTTTTAGCTTCTGATATGTTTCTCAGTTGCATGAAAAATATCCCTCTTAGAAAAAAAAGAAGAGTGTGTGTTTTCATTTAATTACACTTTAAACATGTAAGAAGCACAGTGTAATTTTCTATTTTAATTTAAAGTGGTCATAACATTGGGGAAAACTAAGGAAATAGAGGCGATTAGATAAAATACTGATTTAGGTCTAGAGACAATATTTTGTATTGCTTGTTTCAGGTAAACACGGCATTGTTGTGTCCCTAAGGCACATTCAGTTCAAGGAGAAGAAACTTTATCACCCACTAAAGGCAAAGTTTAAAACATGCGCAGAGTGTGAACTAGGAAAAATAAAGACAGTTGTTCTGGGGAGTCTATTCTTGTGGGATAACAGTGATTTCACAGCAAACGTGAGTCACTCTGTGGCATAAGTAACCGAGAAGCATGCATCACCACAATTTCAGGATGGAATATCAAGCTCCAGCCTCGTTCCCTTCCTCTCTGTGTCTCTGTCTGTCTCTCTCTCTTACACACACATATACACATGCACATAACTAGCTGGGAAAAATGTGGAGTAGTATGGCCAAGAATCTGTGTGCATCATGCTTTCTGGAATAATCTGAGAAGATATCTAATTAAGCACATTTTTTATAATGTTGATATTTCAGCAGATTAATAGAGTTTCATTCAGATTATAAAGAGAGGAGATCAGCAGGAGTTTTATTCTAATCATGTACCCAAAAAGACAGAAGAGGAAATGGCTTGACTGATTATTGGAAACTATCCTGCAAAAAAAAAAATAACAATAACACAATAAACAGTCTAGATTTATAAGTGAGTTTGTGAGCTCCACGACCCTGGGTGACCGTCCATGAGTAATGCACAGATGAGCCCTATAATGGGGAGGGGGAGAAGGAGATCTGAGGCCATTTTTAATTCCAAAATTATTTCCCACCAACATTTTAACAAAGAGTTATCAGTTTATTTACTTATTTTTTTCTCAATAAAGGTGACTGTTTCTTAATAAAAATAACTACTGATGTATAAAGACAAAATGCATAAAAGGCCATTATCAAGGGAATTAGTAAGCAATATAAAGCAATACACACACAGACACATACATAAACACACACACACATATCCACACATATTACAGTTATGTGCATACTGTTATAACTATATGTTAGTATAACAGGAAATGGATCGTGAAATTTCCTAAATACAGTAATTCCAACAAGACAAATCTTGAGCCATCACTAGCCCAGAGGAGCTATGAGGTCAGAAGGGATTTTGAGTTTTACCATCTTTGGATCATTCAAGGATTTCTCAACTTCCTGCCAGTAGCAAACCTATGCTACTTTGCTTCTTCTAAGAATGTGTTTTGTTTCTTGTTTTTTAAAGATTTTATTTATTTATTTGACAGAGAGAGACCAGCGAGAGAGGGAACACAAGCAGGGGAAGTGGGAGAGGGAGAAGCAGGCTTCCCGCGGAGCAGGGAGCCCGATGTGGGGCTCGATCCCAGGACCCTGGGATCATGACCTGAGCCGAAGGCAGATGCTTAACGACTGAGCCACCCAGGCGCCCCCTAAGAATGTTTTTAAATAGATATAAAGACTACTGGAAATGCTGAAAGTTTCCTTCATGTTTAAGGTGTTTGTATTAAGTCAATATTGCTCTTCAAAGGAATTTAAATGCCTTAAATTTTAAGGGGGTTTGGAAAGTCAGAACTTTATCCTTTTGGAAGTTTTAAACCACTTACATTTGGCTAATTTCTATGATTAAAAGAATCACAAAACCATGATTTTATATGACAATTTTGCTTGCACTATTGGACCCAAATACTAAAGCTTCAAACAAAATAAGCACTGATGAGGTGTTCTGTTGCTAAAATGAATATCCTGCCAGGGTGCCCTTCTCATTCCTCAGCTTCTGCGCTCTCCTGACTTCCCACACACTTGTCCCCAGAAGCTGCCATTAGGAGGTCAGGTCTCACTGCAGAGCCCACCGGCAGAGAGGGGGTTTGGGATCAGTGTCTGCCATTCCTTTCCGGGCGCTGACGGCTCCTACCCCATCCTAAACCTGTGTCTGCTCTTCAGTGAAGAAGAAATCATTATGTTAACCAATGAGAAACTGTGTAGAAGTGTCCTAGTCTAATGCCGAGCATATAATAGGTACTCGGCAAATGGTGACTGTTTTTGCTACTGCTCACTTGGGCTTGGATTTTAATGTATTTATTTATTTTTATTGGGGGCTGGGCATGTATTTACCCATTCACATGGTCTGCTAAATATTCATCATGCCTGCTCAAGGTACGGATTAAAGCACACTGAAGGTGGGTATCCCCTGAAAGAATAGTAATACTGGGTGAGTCATTAGATACTATGAATTAGATGAGAATAAATACCCACTAGGTAAGTGGGAGAGTAATATGAAATGAGTACGTGAACTGGAAAATAGGAGGTGGTGATTTTCGTTGGCAGTCAAGAGAACTGTTCTGTACTTGATACATCGTTCCATGTGGAAGTATGCTTGAAAGATTTTTTAAAAAGATTTTATTTATTTATTTATTTGAGAGAGAGGGATAGAAGAAAGAGAGCATGAGCAGGGAGAGGGGCAGGGGGAGAAGCAGGCTCCCCACTGAGCAGGGAGCCCGATGCGGGGCTCGATCCCAGGACCCTGAGATCATGACCTGAGCCGAAGGCAGACGCTTAACCAACTGAGCCACCCAGGCGCCCAAGACAGGTTTTTTAAAATACATGTTCACTTAATTAAAGAGAAATACATGGAAATTATGGAATGGGGCAAGAACCAGAAGAAGTAGAACATTCAAAAGACAAGCTAACAGATTGGGAAATATGGTCATGAAAATTAAAAACAAAACAAAACAAAACTGGACTTATACCATCTACAACATTGATAAAAAGTTAAAAAACAAAAAACAAAAAAACAAAAAACAGGCCATTAATCACTGAAACACATGTGCCTCTATTTTAAGCCAGGCCCTGACAGCCTGGTTCTTGGTCCGGAGACGAGTAAGGCATAATCTGCATCTGTGTAAAAACAGTGCATTATTGATTATTGGAAACTATCCTGCAAAAAAAATATTTTATTGTATGTTTTCATACCGGTGAGAGGGGAAACACATGAACCAAAGCTTGCAAACTCAGATGCCGACAGATAACAAAATGGGTGAAGCATTTCAGGTTTATAAAATATTTTTACTTTCATAAAAAAATGATCTCCCTCACATATCCTTGAAATATACAGCCTTTTCTGTCCAATTTTATGGTCCATGATTCTTTTATAGTAATATGAGTACAGAAAGAAGCTTCTCAAAAATAATAAAAAAAAATATTTCCAATGAGAAATGGCCATGGGTATGTGGTCTCAGTATCAGAGAAATCACAAGGAGTAGTGGTCGCAGCATTGGTAAACTACATATATCACTTTCTGTTTAAAGCCGGTGGCTTCTACTCGGAAATTATTGCCTTACACAACTGCAGGCTCAGCATTATCAAATTATCTCATATTTTTAGAGAGGAACTAAATCTAGAATCTGTGTGTGTGTGTGTGTGTGCGCGCGCACAGAAAGACTTTAACAGTTGGTTCAGTTTATACACAAAAAGTACGCAAAAAATTTAAAAACATGCAATAAAAAAATCCCAAAACTACATCTGTGGGTGGAGTCAACATTCAGGCTTCCAGTATTTGACCCTGAATTAAAGAAATGATAACAGAAAAGAGAATTGTGAAAAAAGCTCTAGGGAAACTACAGAAAGTGTGAAAGGACAGAAAGAACACAGAAAAAGCAACTGTCCTTAATTTTTTTTTTATGCAAAATTAGGTCAATAATAAAGAAAATAGTCCTGGATCAATGACGAACTTTTAAATGAGTGAAATAATAGAAGCTCCTTCTTGGGGAGGTCTTAAGATTTAATGTTTGGGGTTATTTGAATAAATTTGATCCAAGTAGAGCCTGATTTTTCAGAGTAGGTGAATGGATTTCCAATATTGGAATCACCTGTATTTGTTAAAATGTTGATGGGCACCATTGCAGATTTACAAAACTGAATATTTTTGGGTAGGCACAGAAATCTGGATTTTTAAATAGGTACTTTAATTAATTTTATTACTTTAGTTTTTTGGTGCCTTTAATTAATTTTAATACAAAATAAATGTTTTGGAATTATAGCACTGATCACCGCTCAAACACTGATGCACGAACTGGTCAACAATACTTGTTTAATTAGGGGTTCTGAGCCCCATGCAGACTTAAAAGAACCTGCAGAGACAGGTCCCAAGAGATCTAGATTCGTAACAAAGTTAACTACGTGATCTTAAGGTGTGTTCAGATGCATGAAGCTTACAGTCTATTGCATTACAGCCTTCACATATATTTTAATGTCTCTTGGATGCCCATTTTAATTAATAAAATTGGTAATTTTTAAGTATATCATTTCTTTGTAAAATGGCATTTTTAGACCTATAATTTGTTTAAAATCAGCATAAAAGAGAAAACCTAGTTGGTTTCAATAAATCATTATTGCAAATGCAATTGCATCGCAGCTTTAGAAACATGGGTATTTGTTAAAATCCATGAATGGCTAAGAGTATTAACACAATTATTTCTAGTGTCATGGTAGCTACTGAACAACTTGCAAATAGAATTTTGGATCCTCACAATGACATATTAAGCAATTTCTTAACTACCTAACCTATATGTGACCTGCTTTAGAATAATAGTAAATTTGTGTTTTAGAAACAATCTTACTCAGAAATAAATCATACTAATATAAGTAAAACCTACACTTTACAGTTACTATAAATGTGGAAAATGACAGAGGTCCATGTAGCTAAAACTTTGAGACATGGTACCTGGATTTCAACCAAGTGAGAAAATGAGAGATTATAAATCTATATCACTGATAAGCAATGAAGTATACAATGTAACTTGTCATTACTATTCATAATAAAACAGAAGATAAAAAGAAAGTGAAGAATTGAATAGCAGAGAGAATAATAGCATTTTTCACAGAACTATAAGAAATGATCTTAATATTTGTATGGAAACATAAAAGATCCTGAAGGGCCAAAGCCATCTTGAGAAAGAAGAACAAAACTGAAGGTATCACAATCCCAGATTTTAAGATATACTACAGAGCTGCAGTAACCAAAACAGTATGGTCCTGGCCCAAAAAGAGACACATAGATCAATAGAACAGAATGAAGAGTCCAGAAATAAACCCATGATTATATGGTCAATTAATCTATGACAAAGGAGGCAAAAAAATACAAAGGTGAAAAGACCTACTGGATGGGAGAAGATATTTACAAATGATATATCTATTAGGGATTAATACCCAAAATGTATAAGGGATTTACACAGCTCAACACCAAAAACACAAATAACCGGATTAAAAAATGGGCAGAGGAGCTTAATAGAATTTTTTTTTTCAAAGAAGACATCCAGATGGCCAACAGATACATGAAAAGATGCTCATTATCACTCATCATCAGAGAAATGCGAATCAAATGTGCAATTTAGTCAGAATGGTTAAAATAAAAACAATAAAACAAAACAAAACAAAAAAATCCCAAAAAACACAAAAAACAAAAACAAAAAATGTAAAACAAAATAAAACAAACAAACAAAACGCTACCAAAAAATAGGAAATGATAAGTGTTGGTGAGGATATGGAGAAAAAGGAAGTCTTGTGCACTGTTGGTAGGAATGCAAGCTGGTGCAGCCACTCTGGAAAACAGTACGGAGGCTCCTCAAAGAATACAAAATAAAAATACTATATGCTCCAGTAATTCCACTATTGGGTATATACTCAAAGCAAATAAAAACACTAATTGGAAAATATACATGCATCTCTACGTTTATTGCAGCCTTATTTACAATAAACAAGATATGGAAGCAGCCCAAGTGTCCCTTGGTAGATGAACAGATAAAGAAGAGGTGATATATATGTGTGTGTATATATATATATATCTACACTATACATACATAATGTACATATGTGCATATATACACAATGTATATATGTATGCATATATACACAATGTATATATGTATGTGTGTGTATGTATATATACGATGTATATATACATGTAAATACACATATATATACAATGGGTATGTGTGTGTGTGTGTACACACAATGGAATACACACACATACACACACAAGGACTATTACTTGTCCATAAAAAAGAATGAAATCTTGTCATTTGTGACACCATGGATCGACCTAGAGAGTATTATGCTAAATGAAATAAGTCAGACAAAGAAACACAAATATCTCGTAATTTCACTTATATGTGGAACCCAAAAATCAAAACAAATGAACAAATGAACAAAAAACAGAAACGGACTCATAAATGCAGAGAAAAAACTGCTGGTTACCAAAGTGGAGTAGGTAGAGGGTGAATGAAATAGATGAAGGGAATTAACAGGTAGAAGCTTCTAGTTATAAAATAAATAAGACATAGGGATAAAAAGTACAGCATAGGGAATACAGTCAAAAATATTGTAACGATGCTGTATGGTGACAGATGGTAGGTGGCTATACTTACTATGTTGGGCACCTGAAACTAACATAACACTGCATGTCAGCTATACTTCAATAAAAATATAAATAAAGTGAGGATAAAAATAAAGTAAATAAGAATATCAAGAGAAGGAAGAGGATGAGGAGCTAGAAGAAAGGCTACAGGTCATCGGAACAAGGCATCTGAAATGAGAGCTTTCATTTTTAGTTTTTGGGTCATATTGAACAGTTCAGAAGTCCATCTATCGTATTAATAATTTCCCAGTATAAATATGTTCTAAATTCCTGTCATTTTAGCATGATATGAAAAGAGGTAACATATATTTTGATATCTCCAGTTTTGCTGTGGGCTAATTATTTCTATGAACACAATACATGAGTATTTGAGGTTGAAATGTATTTATCAGTACAACAGCATGAACGTCTGTTTGGCTGGATCCGTGAACCACACATTCTTTCTAAATCGATATTCAGGCTATAACAATAGCTCCATTAGGTTCAGTTCTTTCCTGATTTGGTGCATTTCCTATATGCTGATACTCACAGCCAGCCAGCCTCCTGCTAGGACATATGTGTGAGGCAGAAGCAGGGAAATATTTCAAGGAAACTCATTCTTAATAACAATGAAGAACAAAGCAATGTTTATGAAGTTTTTTGTTTTCTGTTTTTGTTTTTTTTGTTTTATCAACCTGATTGTTGTGAGCACCGAATAAGAAAATGCAAGTGGGGTGCTTAACATGATGTCTGGCACAGAGTAAGAAATCCACAAATGTAGCACTGTGATTATGATGATTATTATTGATGGCATTTCATTGGCTCCCCTGTATGTAAGCAAACATATGTATTCTAATACTGCATATTATCCACTTGAGCATGGGTGTGCATGCACCCAGGTGTGGGCTGGGTGAAATCATGAGCTGTTACATGTGACCTATTTCTACAGTTAGAATAAGTGGCTATGTTGAAATATCATGAAAGCATGTGCTTTAAAAACAAAAAAAAAGACCTAGATCTTTAGTGTCAAAGTAAATTCACTATAAAGAACTATATATGAAGATGCACAGGTAACTGTACATGGAGGTATCAATGACATTATTCTATATGAAAAAACTATCTGTAGATAAAACAGTACTCCAGGAAGATATCAAAGTATCAAATGGAAATGTTAATTAAAAAGAAATATTTAATGTGAAATTTCTGTTTTTATTATTTTATTTTTTTTTAAGATTTTATTTATTTATTTGACAGAGAGACACAGTGAGTGAGAGAGGGAACACAAGCAGGGGGAGTGGGAGAGGGAGAAGCAGGCTTCCTGCCAAGCAGAGAGCCTGATGCGGGGCTCGATCCCAGGACCTGGGATCATGACCTGAGCTGAAGGTAGACGCTTAATCACTGAGCCACCCAGGCACCCCTGTTTTTATTATTTATTTTTATTTTTTTTTTAGAGAGAAAGAGAGTATACATGCGTAGGGGGAGGGGCAGAGGGGGAGGGAGGGAGAGAATCTCAAGCAGACCCCAGTGCAGAGCCTGATGTAGGGCTTGATCCCATGGCCCTGAGATCATGACCTGAGATGAAACCAAGAGTTGGATGCTTAACCAACTGAGTCACCCAGGTGTCCCTTTAATATGAAATCCTTAAAATTGATTTTTTGGTTCATGTTAATTATTACTATTTTTAATGAAATGTTCTCTTTAAATAAAGAAAAGAAAAATAAGCCCTGATCTTCAATATTAATAGTTAAGAGCCTAGAAAATTTTCACATTTCATTTTATAGGTTTAAGTCAGTTAAGAAGACGTAATGCTTAAGTGACAACAATTAAAAATAAAACCCTCTCCTACAGAAACTAATGAGGATAGTAAGGCCCTGTGTCCTCAGAAGCTACTGCTTTAGAAAGATATAAAATAAGAAGTCCTCAACTCTCGGGTCGCCTGGGTGGCTTAGTCGGTGAAGCGTCTGCCTTCGGCTCAGGTCGTGATCCCAGGGTCCACGGGAGTCGAGTCCCGTGTTGGGCTCCCCGCTCAGTGGGGAGCCTGCTTCTCCCTCGCCTTCTGCTTGCCACTCTGCCTGTTTGTGCTCTCTCTGTCAAATAAATAAATAAAACCTTAAAAAAGTAAAAGAAGTCCTCAACTCTCTTGCATGGCAGACTGCTAATTAACATCTGTTAATAAGAACAAAACATTTTAAATAATTTAAAGAAAGGAGGGTTGATAATTCATTGACTGGGATAGGAGAAGACTTGAAGAGAAACAGGAATGGTTCCATGGTGGCACTGAGAGAAGTCTTGAAGGTTGAGGAATTTAACACAATTATTCCACCTAGTAAAACTGATGAGAAACACACTGTCCCCCTTAGCTGTCCTTCCCTGTGCACTCCTGAAACAGACAGCTGGTGTTCCAGTAAGTCCGGGGAGTGGGGAGTGCATGGGGCCAAGGACACTGAGCAGAGGTGTTGAGTGACTTCAAAACGAGTATCCAGCATGCGTCCCTACCAGGACACCCGATTTTTAAGTAGATTAGCATGTTTAATTTTCTGGACTGTCACAATTCAGGCTCTCCTTCTGGGAGCCCTTGCTGTGGGGACCAAGTTTACAATATCCCTCTAGTTCATACTGTACTCTTTTCCAGTTTTAAATGTGTATTTCCTCCTACAGCTGCAACTGGGCTTCTAAGAGCGGGTTTGCTGACTCTGTGGTCTACGATGACAGGACTAGGCAAACTACAGCCCCCTGGACAAATCCAGCACACTGCCTGGTTTTTGCAATGGCCAAGCGCTGTGAATTGTGCAAGACTGTTGAATCTCAGATCTGTACCTCTGAAACAAATAATGCAATATATGTTAAGAAAGAAAAAAAGAAGAAGAATGTAGCAGCAGGGGAAGAATGAAGGGGGGGAAATCGGAGGGGGAGAAGAACCATGAGAGACAATGGACTCTGAAAAACAAACTGAGGGTTCTAGAGGGGAGGGGGTTGGGAGGATGGGTTAGCCTGGTGATGGGTATTGAGGAGGGCACGTTCCGCATGGAGCACTGGGTGTTATGCACAAACAATGAATCATGGAACACTATATCGAAAACTAATGATGTAATGTATGGGGATTAACATAACAATAAAAAAATAATAAAAAAAAGGAGAATGGTTTTTACATTTTTAAGTAGTTGGGAAAAAATCAGAGCAAGAATAATATTTCTTGGCATGTGAAAATTATATAAATTCTAATTTCAGTGTTCATAGTCTTGTCCACCCCTTTCCACAGGGCTGATAGTTTTCATGCTACAAGGGCAGAGGGAAATCTCTGCAACAGAGACCAGCCGGCCCACAAAGCCTAAATGATCTACTCTCTGGTCTGTATAGAAAATGTTTGCCATCTGCTGCTCCAGGAAAATTATTTTGGAGATATGTAGATTTAGAAATACTGTGGAAAAAATCAACTGTGAACCTATGATATAATTTATCATTACTATTTTTATTTTTTATTTTTTTAGAGAGAAGGAGAGAGTGGAGGAAGGGGCAGAGGGAGAGAGAGGATCCCAAGCAGGCTGCACACTCAGCACAGCCTCACAGAGCCTGACGCGGGGCTTGATCTTATGACCCTGAGATCATGACCTGAGCTCAAGTCAACAGCTGGACGCTCAACTGACTGAGCCACCTAGGTGTCCCTATGATACAATTACAGAGTAATGGCAAAGTCATCCAGAAAAAGTCTGGTAAAATATCCATCTTATTACTTTATAATTGCATGTCATACAGGAAAAATCCGATACAATGGATTTATTCTAGTAGGTGGATATTAGATGATAAAATGATTCTGTTATTTCTAGTCTTACAAATGAAACTGAGCCCAAACACAGTTTGGGGGAAAATGATCATGTAGAACAAATTATATAGGTTGTATTTTAAAATGGATTCTTTTTACTCTTCTGTGAAGGTCAAGGGTACTAAGTACACCAGATCACCTAAGACGCCTGCACCAGCACATTTAAATCTTTGAATGCCATTACTGTCTGCTGAAAACCACATTTTATGATAGATGCCACTGAAAAATTGAGTCAGAAATTGTTCCTATTAGTATATAATTACAACAATCATAACAGAATAGCTTTTAAAACTGTAAAATTGTATTATCTATATGTTTGTATATTTCCTACATACCCTGTAGGATTGCTTGTATTTTGAATAGAATTATGCCTTTAGAAGAAAAAGAGGCACTCCATACTAATGCCATGCCATATTAAGGGAAATATTATCCATATGATGTTTCTATTATTCCCCTCTATTAAAAACCTGTTCATTAAACAATCTCCCATGCTTTCTTTAGAAAGAGCTAGTACTAATTTTGTTGTAAAAGAATAAAAATATCAATCTCTGAAAATTCAACAGAGAGAAAATACATCCTTTCTTTGAAAAACATCAAAATAGTAGATTTAAGTATGTTCCCTAAGGTTTACTGCATATGAAAGAAAATCATTATTTCTTATAAATGATACAGTTGTAGTTCATTTTAAATAAACTCTGAGAACATAAATCTGATTCACTCATAAGAGCTGAATTTGGTTGTAATTATTTATGTAACAAAAGCAACATTTATCTTAAAATGGATTAAAAAAATTACTTCAAGTAAATAAACATGTATCCATTAGTGACCTTCCAAACATTGTGGTAGCAGCAATAATTACTATATTAATAAAATGCATCCTCCAGTGTATTTTAACTGGTTCAGCTTATTAAATATGCTGATATCTACATACCTCTCCAAGATTATTTTGTAGGGAAAGTCTACTTTGCATGAGAAAATCAAGATGATATGCACAAACAATACATTTAGTACGACTTCACAAACTATGAGATTTGTAGGGACCCATTTTTCTGAATTCTCTCATCCATCTAAAGCCAGATATTTGTGCAGATAATCTCATCTACTTTATCCAGACAATGGAAAATATTCAATATCTTTTTTTTTTTAAGATTTTATTTATTTATTTGACAGAGTGAGAAAGTACAAGCAGGGAGAGCAGGAGAAGGAGGAGGAGAACAGGCTCCTCGCCGATCAGGGAGCCCAATGTGGGGCTCGATCCCAGGACCCCAGGATCATGACCTGAGCCGAAGGCAGATGCCCAACCATCTGAGCCACCCAGGCACCCCAAAAATATTCAATATCCTTTATTTCCTCTGCATGTGAATACTCAGTTCCTATCCATTTTTCTAAATTTTTTAAAGATTTTATTTATTTATTTGACAGAGAGAGAGAGAGAGAGGGAGAGAACACAAGCAGGGGGAGCAGCAGAGGGAGAGGGAGAAGCAGATTCCCCACTGATCAGGGAGCCTGACATGAGGCTTGATCCCAGGACCCTGAGATCATGACCTGAGCTGAAGGCAGATGCTTAGCCGACTGAGCCACCCAAGTATCCCCATTTTTCTTATTTTTTAATCAAAAAATAGATTTCTTTTTCAATAGTGTGGTCTTTCAGCTTCGTTTCTGCTTGCTACCTGCTCATCTTTTCCACTCAAATCCCAATTTGCTCTGAGCAATCTCACCTGGCTTGGCTGGAAGCACCCATCCTCTAAGAAAGACAGGAGAGTCAATCAGTGAAGAGCCACACAGAACATGTAATACAAGCTAAAAGGTAGGGGGGTAAAAAGAGAAGGGAAGGGACATCCTTCAGGGAAGGGAAGGAAACGGGACGTTTGACATGGGTGCAGCCATGGGGCAGGGATATTAGAGAAAGGGATTGGTTAGGGGTGTCCACTGCTGACTGGGGAGGGAAAGGAGCTCTTGTTTTCACATTGCCTAAGGGCACCCATCAGGGTCAATGCTGGCTATTCCTACTGGAGAGTGTGTGTGCGTGTGCGTACTCAGGCACGCGAGGGGAGGTCGGAAGCAGTTACGTGAACCATGTCCCCAGCTTTTGTGTCTCTGCAGGGAAGCCTGTAGCTCCAGGGGAACAGAGTGCTACAGAGAACTTACTGATGCCCAGGCCTCGGAAAAATACAATAATCAGTGGCAAGACTTTAATCTCCATTTTCCACAGGTCCTGAGCAACAAGACACTCACCCTCATGCTTTAAGTGCTTCTGTAACACTGCTTCAGATCTTTCCTCCATTATCCCAGCTCCGATTGTCTAGTTTCAGGGTGATCTGAGTCCCTTCGCTCCTTCCCTGTTGCAGACCCATGCAGTGACCCCATGGCTGTTTCCTCCACAGTATCTCTCGAGTCTGGAAGCCACTTTCCATCCCTGCCTCCACACACGCCTCCCACAGCCTCTCTCCTGTGGGTTCTTTCAAAGCAGTTTCTTGATTGTCAGTCTCCCAAGACCTGATGCGTCCTGCTTGCCACACTCAGATGCATTTTCTTCAAACGTCACACTTCTTTTCGGGTTCCTTCTTCGACTGAATGCCTATTGGTTTCCCATTATCTCAGAATAAAGCCCAATCTTATCAGTCTAATTATTCACAGTTTGGTTCAATTGATTTTACTTTCCCTGCCTGACTTCCCTTGAATCTGTTCTAGGTAGACTGGTTTCTACTTTGTGTTGACTTCTTCCCTGGCATTGCTGTTTGCAGCCCTACCCATCTAAGAAAACACCATCCAGGGGCACCTGGGTGGCTCAGTCAGTTAAGCGGCTGCCTTCGGCTCAGGTCATGATCCCAGGGTCCTGGGGTCGAGCCCCACATCTGGCTCCCTGCTCAGCGGAGAGCATGCTTCTCCCTCTCCCTCTGCCTGCCACTCTGCCTACTTATGCTCTATCTGTCAAATAAATAAATAAAATCTTTAAAAAAAAAAAAAAAAAACTTCAAAGAAAACACCATCCACTGGAATAACACACAAGTCCCAGGTTGCTCACAGGCCTTGGAGTCTGCAGGGGTTTTGGTGGTAGTAGCTCCACCATGCCCAATGTGCCCCATTTATACAAGTTATCTCATGTATACCTTTAGGAAAATATTTGTATTTTTTTTACTCTATTTTACATTGTCTTGGAAAAAAATACATTTAGCTTATACTGGTGTTTTAGCAGGAACAAAAACAACACTAAATAAGCATAGGGAAAATTATGCCCCTTTCACTAAATAATGTAGCATATATTTATAAATGCAGAAGAGAATCTTAAACATAAGGAGTCTATTACAAGCTAAGAAATCCTTATTTTCCATGAAAAAAGTGGTATTTAGAAATTCATAATTAAAACATTTAAATAAAATATATTTTATTTCGCTGAACTTTACTTGTAAAACTCAAATGGATTCCAAATTGCAATTGAATGGATACAGCAGATAATATTTTATTTTATTAAGATTTTATTTATTTATTTATTTATTAGAGAGGGAGAGAGAGAGAAACAGCACAAGAGCGGGGAGGGTCAGAGGGAGAAGCAGACTCCCCGCTGAGCTGGGAGCCCAATGCGGGACTCGATTTAGGGACTCCAGGATCATGACCTGAGCCAAAGGCAGTCGCTTAACCAACTGAGCCACCCAGGCGCCTGCAGATAATATTTTAAAGTTGAAATAGAATTTTTAAATCATGTGGCATTAGTTATATTTAATAGATGTGGTAAAAATGATATCCACAGAGAATCCTGTTACATGACCATGAGTCTACTTTTTGACTGTTGTTTGTTTATTGCCAGTAATGGTGGAACACATCTGCAAGCAAGCAGCTTGTGGTTTGCGGTAGAATCTCAAGGGCTGGGGCGCCTGGGTGGCTCAGTCGTTAAGCGTCTGCCTTCGGCTCAGGTCCTGATCCCAGGGTCCTGGGATCGAGCCCCGCATCGGGCTCCCTGCTCTGCGGGGAGCCTGCTTCTCCCTCTCCCACTCCCCCTGCTTGTGTTCCTGCTCTCGCTGTGTCTCTCTCTGTCAAATAAATAAATAAAATCTTAAAAAAAAAAAAAAACAAAGAATCTCAAGGGCTTAGGAGGAAGATGCACCTTCCTTTGTATGGTGTTGGTCTCAACCAATAAACCTGGGTTACTTAGTCTCTATTAGCCTCGGGTGTTTGTAAAGTTTTAATTAGAATTACATATTAGTAGATGTGAAGAGTCTAGTAAAAAATCTGGAAAACAGCGATTTGTGATCATTCATAAGCCCTATTATCATTGCATTTCTACCTACTACATTATCTGGCAAAATACAAAAGGTAAGTAAGTACCTGTTGAATTAATGAATTGGCAAATTAATGAATAATTAGTAGGATTCAAAGTATATATCTGGCTATTAAAATAGTAGTAAAATGTGAAGTTTGTAAAGAGTCTATGGTTCCTTAATGTTTGTTGTAATACTTTCAAAAATTGAACTTATGAAATGTTTGTGGTGTAGACAGTAAAATGGAACTTAGGAAATATTTATTTGTAGACAATACCAATTTTATTCTCATTTACTGTTGCCTTTCCTACATTTGAAAAATTATGTAGATATATTGTGTGTGTGTGTGTGTTTCTTTCACAGAATTAGACTGGTTTAACATTTTTAAATACTTATTACATTTTACTTCTAAAAATTAATAACTATAACCTGAGTTTGAATGGAAGCTCTCTCTAAGTAGGTGGGCAACTAGATACTTGGGGCACATCTTAGCAGCTTTTAAATTAATCCTTTCTCAGAAAAAGAAATCTATTCAAAAATACAAATTAGATTATTAGCTGCCATATTCATCCTACTTACCAAGTTATTTGGCTTTTCTTAATATAATTGAGAGATGCCTATTTTCACAGATTAATGGATTTTTGCCATATCTTTTGAAGGAGGTTATGATTGGAAAACAGAGATTAAAGAGTTTTCCATAGAAAGCAGCACATTTTTCTAGTATAAGGAGAACTACAACATTGGGTGGATTGTAGATAAACAAACGTCCTCCTTTTTAACCTACTCGTTCTCTTTGGGGCAACTTTTCACATTGAATATATGCCATTACATATGCTATCTTTGCTCAGAAACTCACAAACCACCTAGCTGGCAAGTTAAACAGTTCGCTCTTTGCTTCCTATGAAGATAAAGAGCATGGGGTTGTTTGCATAAAATTAGGTACATCCTTTCCCCTTTTCCAAGTATCAACAGAAGCAGTTGTTCTTTCTGAGAGGACGTTAGGAGCTGATGGCCAGCATGTTGGAACAAAGTGAAGAGAACCTTCCACTGGCAAGAATAAGATGGCTCATGTTTTGGCCACCTCCACAGCATATTAATTTCTCCTTCAGGGGCCTAATACTCCACAAAAATCCATTGCTTATGCCAAACTGAGGGGTTTTATTATCAGTATGTTTTCATGGAAGTCAGCCTCTATCTTTGAGTATTCTTTTCTTCTACAGCTGACCATGACTAGACAAAAAGAGAAGGGATGAAGAGTTGGATGGAAATATAATAAATCCAGAATGTTATAAAAATCAACTCTCATCTGTAGGAAAAAAAAAAAAAATGTTAAGACCTGGCAAAGAAAACAACAAATAGAAAAGGTTGAAACAAAAGATATGCATGGGGAAAATCTTTAGTCTTTTGTTTTAGTCTTATATTTCAGTGACACATTAGCAGCACGTTTTTATGAGAACATTTGCTATGCCATTTTCCTCACAGATAATGCTTCAGGCAACTAAAATCAACTTTGATTAATTATTATTGTTTGTTATCTGTACTCAATGTTTGGAATGTCATAAAGCATGTCTAAAAAATAAAACTGGGGATTTGATATCTGTGCAGTTTTCTCTCAAAGGAATGAGTGAAAATATAAACTCAGTTTCAATGATTTGTTTTTCTTCTTATGTACTGGAAGATGAATATTTTTTTAAATGGTGAAAAATAACATTGCTTCTGGAATTAAGGAGAATATTCAGGCATTAGGATATTTTTAAACACACACATACTTTCATCTAACCATTAACTCTTTCAACACATATTTATTGATGTATTTGTGGATGTGCAATTTATCTGTCTAGCAGTGGAATGAGACTCAGGCTGAATTTTATATAGGAGCAAAAATGGATTTAATGGCCACATTGCCAAGACTGAACATTGAAAGGCTCAAGAAAAACAAACAATTGAAATAATCATGCCTAAGAGAGCACAAAGTAACAAGAACTGAACTCCACATTGAAAGGTCAGCTACAGAGGACAGGTACAAAAAATAAGCAATTTCGTGATTACAACCATAGAGATTTTAGCTCAAACAGATGGAAGAAATATTTCATGGAGGTCTAACAGCCAAGCCAACAGGCAAACTAAGTAGTCCTTAAAGGCACACTAAGTTGCAGAGTAAACTTCATACAAAATACCCATCTATAAAGATAAATATGACCCAGTTCTTACCTTAAAGGTTTGGATAGTCCAGTTGGGAAAAGAGATGAGTTATCCAGTATGATAAATGTTGTGCTTCTTGCAAGGCATACTAGACAGATGGAGCAGAGAGTGCATAACTGCAAGGAATGGAGACAAAGGAAAGCTTCTAGGGAAGGAAGACTGAGCTGGTTCTTTACGGATGAACAGGATGCTGGGCAAACTCTATAAAAGACACTGAGGCTTAAAATGCATGTTTTGTTTTAGTAACTCTTGGTTGGTATGTATATCAGGTAAAAGTTGAGTAGATGAGTTTGAATATGGAACACTTTATAGACCAAGCTAATAGATTTAACTATTTCTAAATTACTTTTTTAGTGTTTATTTTTCAGAAAGAGTACTCTAAGAAAATAGTGCAAGTTTGAGGAGGCAGCGAGGCCATCTAGGAGACTGCTGTACTTGTCAGAATAATAGAACATGGAATCTTAACTAATAAACTAGCAAGGCCAAAATGAACAATGAACAAGACAGGAAACATAAATGTTGGCGAGGACATGGAGAAAGGGGAACCCTCCTACTCTGTTGGTGGGAATGCAAACTGGTGCAGCCACTCTGGAAAATGGTATGGAGGTTCCTCAAGACGTTATAAAGCTACTCTATAACCCAGCAATTTCACTACTGGGTATTTACCCCAAAGACACAAATGTAGTGATCCAAAGGAGCACATGAACCCCAATGTTCATAGCAGCAATGTCCGCAATAGCCAAACTGTGGAAGGAGCTGAGATGCCCTTCAACAGATGAATGGATAAAGAAGATGGGTTCATAGATAAAATGGAATATTACTCAACCATCAGAAAGGGTGAGTACCCACCATTTGCATTGACATGGATGGAACTGGAGGGTGTTATGCTAAGTGAAATAAGTCAAGCAGAGAAAGACAATTTTCATATGGTTTCACTCATATGTGGAATATAAGGAATAGCACAGGGGACCATAGGGGAAGGGAGGGAAAACTGAAGGGGGAGAAATCAGAGAGGGAGACAAACCATGAGAGACTATGGACTCCGGGAACCAAACTGAGGGTTACAGAGGGGAGGGAGGTGTGGGAGGGGGTAACCAGGTGATGGGTATTAAGGAGCGCACGCATTGCATGGAGCACTGCGTGTTATCCACAACTAATGAATTGTTGAACACTACACCAAAAACTAATGATGTACTATATGTTGGCTAATTGAACATAATAAAACAGAAAGAAATAAAATAGCAAAGCATGTAGAAAGGAACTGATGCAACAAATAACTAACAAGTAGAATCAACAGAATATGTAGAAAGGTTCTACATACATGAGAAGTAACAGAGAGGAGATCAAGTTGTTTTTCAAAATCTGACTTAAGCAATTAGGAAGGTGAATAAATAAAGGAATGTGGTGCGAATGATGACTATTATAATTTTAGAGATTAGATTGAATACCTCTTGGACAATCAAATGGTCAAAAACAGGATGAAATAATCCTACATTTAAAAAAAAAAAAACCCTAATCCACTCAAATCATAAAGCCTTTCAGTGAACTGTTTATTATTTTGGTTGTATTCCTTTGATTTTCATTACATTTCTTCAATTTTCTGTCAGATTCCATAATTTATTTTAACTTAAAGGATTTGAAACTGTCACTGAAGTGAATAAATGCTATGATATTCCTTGTTCTGGGAAAACAACTGAAGATATTATGCACTACATTACTTTATCAGTTACCTACATGTGCATTCAATCACAGAAAAATTATATGGTCAATAGTTATTTAAACGACATTCACTGCAGCTGAATTTTAATATCCTAGAATAATTACAAAGGCACATCCATTACATTCAGGCTATGAGAGGCATAAAATTCTATCCATTTTTGCTAGTGGTTTGCTAGTAGCTGTCATACAATTATTACTGGTTTTCTCACATCTATCACAGCATTATATATGAACTGTGGACGTCTGGAAATCACTATTTCTGATCTCAGTAAATGAGTACTAGCCACGCCAACCCTTGAAAGCTGGCCTTTAAGTCTGCATATTAAAGTGATAAGGAGAAAGGAGCAAGTGTAAGTTCCTTTTGAGGATTCATATATATCTTCTTCTTATACACAGATAGATACATTTCCCTGATTATTCCTAACTCCTCATCTACCCTAAAGAGGCAAATTAAAAATGAAATCATTAATTTTATTTTCTTCCCCACTTATACTCTATCTAATTGGATGTGTGTCACTTTATCATTGATTTTTTTGAACATTAGTGAGGGGAAATGTCAACCCACCTTTTTTCTTTTTTTTTTTTTCCCCCAGTGAGATTTAAACAATGCCATATTTTGGGCTCTTAAAACCAAGCATCTGTTCTCTAAAACACTAAATGTCCTGAGTTGGCCCTCATGAGTTAAAATGTGAACCACATTAAAAATCCATCTTCTTAATCAGGATGAAGCTGAGGTATTTTGGTTTCTAATAAAATTTTAGCTAATATTTGTATGCTATATTTAATTAAATATTTTTAAAACCTCATAGAAATAATTTAAAAGGATATAAAGCAACAACCCTACATTAAAGGGAAGACATTTGAAATGTGGTTTGGGGATGAGGGGCGCTGGCATCCTTACTCTTGACTCTTCCATTCTGAGGGAAAATATAAGAATTTGTACTTTCCCCAAGACTGGATTGAAAGAGTAGATGCAGGCTTATTAACCACTTATCTGAAATTACCAAATAAAAAACAGGCATATTGTAAAATAGGCAGATTGTAAAATCAGATGTTGATTCTGCCTCAAAAGGATTGGGAGTGTATGTTTCAAGGAAAAATATTAATAGTTTTTTGGGGAGCTGTGCATATGTTATAGGTCAACTAGGATAGGCACTGAATAGGGTATGGGGATATAAAAAGTAAGCAGGGAACAGAAAATATATTCTCACTTGCTCAAATGAAATTATAACTCAATGAGAATCTCTGGTTACCAGATTAAAGCCCGAGCCTTGGTTCCAAACTGTATTTGGTCTAACACCATGATGAGTAGGGAGATTGGAGAAGGTCCAGGAAATGAGATAACTTCCTGTGGAAGGAGTTATGCCATATTTTGTTTCAATGGAGTATCCTGAAGAAAGGGAGCATGGATAAACCGAAGGTCAGAGAGCCACGTAAGAAGTAGAGGGGCACCCACTGAGTACTTTCTCCTGGATGCCTTGGTTTTAAGCATATTGTTTTGTGAGAGGCAAAGAATACTGCATTCTGGATAGAATTTGAACTCTTTTCCTTCTAAAATTCTGATTCTTTTCAGAAGTTGATCTAATCATTCAGTCAAGAGATTTACATGATCCTGAAGTTTGGGGAATTTATTCTATAAAAAATAGGGAGTGTTGCCAACGAGGCAAGAAGGTTGGTTGTTGATCACCTTGTCTAGCTCGGGCAGAGAAGGGAGGTGATGCACTGGGTAGGGCACGTCTGAATCCAAGGGGGAGGCTGGAGAGAACTCAGAGCAACTTTCAGTGGAGAATGCCTTGACCATGAGAAGAGGATAGACCAGCAAAAGGCAGACAGATTCTAACTGTCCACACAAATACTGACCCATTGAGGGAAATGGGGCTCTCTGTGATGTCCAGTTTCAGAAAATAAGAAGTATCTATAAACCGATTCTCCCAAACTGATGAATGTACTCACTGTGTAGAGATCTCTCCACAACAAACATGCAGATCATGAAAACTGAATCTAAGTCATAAAAAGAGTGTAGGCATATAGAGAGATTTTATGAAAATCAGTAAATGAGGCAGCCAGAACTGTCCGTGAGTCCATGGATCCCCTTATGTCCCAAGACACCCACACACCAGCCATGCGTCTGTCTCCTCCTCTGAGCCACCCTCAGCTTCACAAATACCATCTATACTTTCAGTTTCCTTCTGTCCACAGCCGAGTGACTGAGCTGAACTCAGAGGGCTCCTCATGCCTATACACTTGTATCATATACGTGCATTATTCTTATCAAGGACAACAGCAATATCATATTTCAAGGGAATGGAACTTTTTGTAAGCGAAATTATGAGATCTTGACTACTGTTTTATATCCTTAAGAATGTGCTTTTTTTAGGGGGGGAGGGGCAGAAGGAGAGGGAAAGAGAGAATCTCAAACTGGTTCCATGCCCAGCATGAAGCCTGACACAGGGCTCGATCTCACAACACCGAGATCGTGACATGAGCTGAAATCAAGAGTCAGATGCTTAACCGACTGAGCCACCCAGGAGCTCCTCCTTAGAAATGTTCTTTATATGATCTGTCTGTATAGCAAATAAAAACACATAAAAATGATTAAAATTTCAAAATGTTCTTTCACTGATGTCAACAGCAGTCCCACTTTGTTACAGCAATGGAAAATGAGGAATATTTTACTTATTTATTTCTTGAGGGTTATATAAGTCCCCGGATTCACTGGATTTTATCCAAAATTACACATTTTTATGTGACAAATGCAGTTATTTATTTGTTCATCTAAGTGGCAGCTGTGTTCTTGGTCTATGAATTAGGGCTCTGTAAATTTTCTTTAAAAAGGATGAGGATAATGGAAAGGAAAATAAACTACAGGAAAAGAGACTAAGAAGAAAAAATATATATATTCTTTTAACTTTGGTAATTAAAACAATGAATTTGAAAGATGCCTGTACATATATGCTGTCTTCCAACTGCTTTGGCTATGGATATGTTAAAACAAACATTTGAACCTCAGTGAAATTCAAAAGACACACAATTAGGCTTCTTTACATTTATAAAACTACAGTTTCTTTCTTTCTTTTGTTTTTTTTTTAAAGAGTTTTTATTTATTTGACAGAGAGAGACATAGCGAGAGAGAGAACACAAGCAGGGGGAGTGGGAGAGGGAGAAGCAGGCTTCCCGCGGAGCAGGGAGCCCGATGCGGGGCTCGATCCCAGGACCCTGGGACCATGACCTGAGCCCAAGGCAGACTCTTAACGACTGAGCCACCCAGGCGCCCCTAAAACTACAGTTTCTTATACTCTACACTTTTAAGATACCATATAATATCTGGCATTACTACTTTGGATAACAAGCCCAAAATGGAGATTTTTTTTTTTTTTTTTTAAGTAGATACCTAAGTATAAGTAGCCTCTTTAGGCAGATAAATATTTCCAATCATGAGCTCACTATGGCCAGATATTATCATTCACCACAATTTTATGTTTATATTTTCCTTGCTAAAAAAATCATATATATATATATATATATATATATATATATATATGTCTAAACAATATATTTACTGCTGTTTCTTTTTTCAAATTTATAAAAATAATATCATTTTATAAATAAATAAATTATTCTGGGAAATGCTTTCCTGACTCCTGGTATAAAAACATGAATTTAAGAAATTCATGTAAAACACAGTTATTTAGTTGACATTTGCTTTAAGAATTCAAGTAATAAAAAGACGTCTCCAGGCAAAAAATGGTGACAGAATTTGTATTTAATGGCTCCCAATCTATCATTCAGATGTGTGTGCCTATCCATGTACTGAGAAATCCTCTAAACTTTTGCTTACCAAACTTTACCCATACCCATTCTATGTGTTATTCTGCTAGAGCTCTGTTATGTAAGTGGAATACAGAATAATATAGTTACTATTATTTGTTAATCACATGTAATACATTAAGCATTATGCTGGGTGTCCTGCATTATTTTATTTCATTTAATAAAAATTTTATCAGTTAGGATAGGCAAAGATATGCTGCAAAAAGAATAAAACAGCCTTAAAACAACAGAAAGTATATACTCTTGTTCATTCTCCACGTCCAAATGGTTATGCTATCAAAGTTGCTCAGAAGAGCAGTTTTGCAGAAATAATAATGATACATTCAGCAGATGGAAGGAAATGTGGTGAATTCTACACTGGCTCTTAAATTTTTCTTTCACAGGTGATTTTTCATAACTTCACTTTTAATCACAAATATCATGGTTGTTTTAAAGAAAACAAAAGCAAAACACCCACAGAAGTGCAATCCCGTAATGTGCCCATATGGAGAACAAGAAATATTTGGTATCAGGTCTAATGGCTGTCCTCCCTCAAAAAAACATTCTGAGAGACTCATTATCAATATTTGCGAAGGAAGGTGAAGCTCAGAGAAATAAAGTACAGTTAATCAATATAAAATCATTAATCCAGAATTCTCAGAATGAAATATGAATGTTTCCAAAGCCTTTTCCTTGATTGTTAACATTTTAATTAGATCTTAAATGTACTTTATTAGACTAATCAGAAATCCATTTATTAATACCCTATTATCATTATCAAGTGAACGGGGCTTTTCTTAAAAAGTATGCATTTATAGAATGTAATGACCATTGCCAACTTGCCCAGCCCAAGAACTACAATAGTACCGACACTATGCACCTGCACCTCTCTAGTACCCCACCCCCTCCTCTCCACACCGCTCCGGGAGGTAATCTCTCTTCCAGATGCCACACAAGGGCCATCCTTGTAGGAAGACCTTGCTAAGGACAGCAGTCTCAGGTCTCTGCACACAATTAAACTAAATTGC
This sequence comes from Halichoerus grypus, assembly GCF_964656455.1. Taxonomy (NCBI): domain Eukaryota; kingdom Metazoa; phylum Chordata; class Mammalia; order Carnivora; family Phocidae; genus Halichoerus; species Halichoerus grypus. Next base: position 82,224,743 of record NC_135718.1, read on the forward strand.
ATTTAACCTGGATATATCACATTTTCCCTCTGATCTGAAATTTATAAACATCATGAATGATGTTGACAAACCATGAAGCTATCTTAAACAAATATATTTTCAAAGTAGTGTGCTTTAAGACTTTAGGCTGAGTCTCTGAAATGTACAGAACAGAAAGAAGAAAGGTGAGCAAAACTGATCTAGGTGAGAATGCAAGGTTAACAGCCTAGTATCGCTTTTCTTCTTAGAATATCCGGAATGACAGAAAGATACAAAGAGGCCCAAGTCTACAAAATATAATATTTTAAAAGCCTTTAATTTTATAACTTATGAATAAGAAACATAAGTCTGCAATTATTATAGTCCTATTGTTTCCTAATAGTAGGAAATAGGGCCAAGTGTTTGACTCTTTTATCCAAAATCACGTAAAGGAAAACCATGGCTACACTGAGACATATGGTGGTAAAATATAAGTAGACAGGATTTCAGTAAGTTGCAGTTCTTCTGAGTATATGAAAGTCCTTCAAACCTTCCCATCATAGCGCATGCTATTTCCTCTGTCTGAGCTCTGTTTCTTCCATTTATCACATATCTCTGACTCTGCTTATCCTACTCCTAGTCAATGCTCAACCTAGAACTGTTCTTTACAAAAACAATTTAACACAACTAACTCCAGAATGATTTAGTCTGCGATTTTGCTTTCCCATAATATTGTGTGAATGCCACTTTGACAGCCTTATGAGTTTTCTTGTCTGTGCCCCTAACTATGCTGTAAAATCTTTAAGAGATGTGTTAGTTTTCTATGGTTGTTGTAACAAGCCACTCAGATTATGCAGCTCAGAACAACAATTCTGTAAGACATAGTTTCATTGGCCTAAAATCAAGGTGTGGACAGGGCTATGTTCTTTTCCTAGGGTCTATAGCAAAATTCACTTCCTTGTCTTTCCTAGCTTCTAGAAGCTGTCCACTTGTCTTGGCTAATGGTCCTTCCTCCCTCCTTAGAGGTAATAGCGGCCAGATAATTTCTTCTCATACCACATCACTCTCACTTCTTCCACACTCATATTTCCCTCCCACACAGAATTAAAATGCTTCAGTTTTCCACTTTTAACAACTCTAATGATTACATTGGGTCCCCTGGATAATCCAGCATAATCCCTTTATTTTAAAGTCAGATGATTAGCTAACTTAATATTATCTGAAATCTTAATTGTTCTTTGCCAGGTAACATAATATACTCATAGGTTCTGGAAATTAGGATGTGGAATCTTTGAGGAGCTATTACTCTTTTTATCCCAAGGGGGATAATAAATTATCTGCTATATGTCATGAATTCAATAACTATGGTATAAAACAATCAAGTTTCAGAGCATATTTAGCTCATTTTATTCAACACCATGGACAGAAGAGGTTAAATTTTTTTGAACATCTGAAGCAGATGAGGATCTACTACATGGATAATATTCAGGTCAATTTGACTAACTAGTTTATTACAAAAATCTCCTACTAAAGACTTATTTTTCAATTAATCTGTTCATGTAACAGATGAGGAAACCATTTCCCAGATAGGGGAAGTGATTTTTTCAAGATCATTCAGCTTACTTCCTCTCAAATCTTAGTCTTGTCAATTCTGGGTATCCCCTTGGCAAAATAGTCTTATATAAGTGGTCTTAGTTATTGTTCCTCTGCTCTCAAAGTCACTTGAGGGGATCACCTCAGTCCTATGATTGTCAGGAAGCACTGTGCCTCACTGTCGTTGTCCATGCTGAGACTCTGTCAGAGTGTTCCCAAATTTGCAACTCTTTAAGCATCAAAGTAATATCTTATGGGAGAAGATATCTGCAAATGACATATCTGATAAAGGGCTAGTATCCAAAATCTATAAAGAACTTATCAAACTCAACACCCAAAAAACAAGCAAACAAAAAAATCCAGTCAAGAAATGGGCAGAAGACATGAACAGACATTTCTCCAAAGAAGACATCCAGTTGGCTAACAGACACATGAAAAAATGCTCAATATCAGTCATCATCAGGGAAATATAAATCAAAACCATAATTACATATCACCTCTCACCTGTCAGAATGGTTAAAACTAACAATTCAGGAAACAACAGATGTTGGTAAGGATGTGGAGCAAGGGGAACCCTCTTACACTGTTGGTGGGAATGCAAGCTGGTGCAGCCACTCTGGAAAACAGTATGGGGGTTCCTCAAAAAGTTAAAAACAGAGCTACCCTATGACCCAGGAATTGCACTATTAGGTATTTATCCAAAGGATACAAATGTGATTCAAAGGGGCACATGCACCCCAATGTTTATAGCAGCAATGTCCACAGTAGCCAAACTATGGAAAGAGCCCAGATGTCCAATGACAGATGAATGGATAAAGAAAATGTGGTGTGTATATATATATATACACACACACACGCGCGCGTGCGCGCATACATACACAACGGAATATTACTCAGCCATCAAAATGAAGGAAATCTTGCCATTTGCAATGATGTGGATGGAACTAAAGGGTATTATGCTAAGTGAAATAACTCACTCAGAGAAAGACAAATACCATATGATTTCACTCATATGTGGAACTTAAGAAACAAAACAGATGAACATAGAGGAAGGGAAGGAAAAATAAGATAAAAGCAGAGAGGCAGGCAAACCATAAGAGACGCTGAACTCTAGGAAGCAAACTGAGGGTTGCTGGAGGGGAGGTGCGTGGGGGGATGGGGTAACTGGGTGATGGACATTAAGGAGAGCATGTGATGGAATGAGCACTGGCTGTTATATGCAACTGATGAATCACTAAATTCTACCCTGAAACTAATAATGCACTATACGTTAACTTAATTGAACTTAAATTTTTAAAAAATTGATATTTTATTCACAGAAGTGCTTAATATCCTGATGTCACTCTAGTTCTTCATGGAAGTAGGGGGACTACTTCATTCCTCCCTCTGTGTCACATTTTGTAACTTGCAAAACACAATAGAGCTACTTAAACTCTGGGGATTCAGGGTCTCTCACACACACAAAAAAAGAATTATTTTCAGCTTCTTATGACCATATGTTTTAGACATACATTTATGAGACTAGGCTGGGGCACCAAATTCAGTGAGAAACTATGCATTTCACCCTTATATTTTGATTATAATCTAATGAGTATGTTCGGAAAAGGAGGCTACTGTCTACCAAATAACTGACAGATTTATAAAAAAGATTATTCTTTCAAAACTCAAATTTGTACTGTGGGGAAAGAAATCTGTCCCAGGAATCTCTGCATAGTGTTAATATACCCAGAGTATATTTGGTTACCTTCAGTATGGGCATTTAATAATAATTAAAATCCTAGTGTTCTCAAGTAAAAATTTACCCAGACAGGAACAGTAGAGAAAAAGGGGAAAATGAGACGACTAATGGAATTAGGATGGCATCCAGCTTCTGTTCTTCATACTTGTATCCCTATAACAGAAGGCCTGCTGTCCTTCATCCCTCATGTCCCTTGAGGAGGACAAATACTGCTAGGGAATATTACTTTTAATCTTTCAAAATTAATAGACATATTTGATATTTTCATATTGAATTACACATGGGTGTGGAAAATAATGCATGCTCATTTCCCATACATTGAATTTCAAAAATTTCCATATATATGCATTTATTAATAAATTATAAATTCAATTTTTGTTTTATATAATGCAGCCTCCACAAAATTTAAAATTGTTTTCAATTTCCATAGTTTGTAATACAATGTATAGAAATTCAGACAAACATGACTTCAAAGAATGAGTCTATGAGGATGAATACATATATTCTTTGGTCCTAGATTCTTCAAATCTTATTTGGTCAAAAGTTAAGAGTTAAAAGGTATTTCTTGAAGCAGAATCTAAGTTTGTTCATTTTATACTACTAAAAGGGAAGTAAAAGGCTTAAAAACTCTAAATTTTTAGAGAAAAATTCTGCATTCTAGGATCCCTTATTTCTCTATCATTTTGACTTTAAATGATTATTTTAACAAATTAAACACAAAATATCCATGTCCTTTTCTTTCTTGAGGGAAAATTATGTTTATTATTTTTTGTAAGAATACCCAATATACAATTGTTATCTTACCAATTAAATATTTTAATATATAATTGTTACCTTACCAATTGTATATTGGACATTCCTATAAAGCAAAGCAATTCATTAAATTGTATACAACACTGAGTAAAGGATCCAGAAAGTCATCAAAATTAAACATATTTTTCTTTCAACAAAAAACAAAATCAGAATAATTGTAAAAATTGATAATTTTTTACCACATTGGTAAAAATCATAGCAAAGCATTGAGGATTACTTACTATTTTTGTCATAAAAATTTAACATCACAATGAATCAACTGTTTTCTCTTTCAGACTGAATTTGCCCACAACTATACTCATGATCTCCCTTCTAACTGTGGTCCTTTTAAGGTTTCTGTGTCAGTGAATGGCCCTGCTCTTGGGACTACTTACTCCAGCTTTGTCTCCCTTTACTCCCTTCCCTCCTGGTTTTTAATAAACCACACATTGTGTGTTTGTGTGTGTGTGTGTGTGTGTGTGTGTGTATATATATATATATATATCCCCCCCCAACCTCTCCACCAGTCTCTATATCTAGTTTCCTTCCCCAGCCAACCCTACCCCCTCGTGGTTTAAACCACCACCTTCTCCTGCTTGGACTACGCCACAGGTGTGCATCTTGGCTATGGTGTTATTTTTCTCTATCAGTCCTTATGAGAATCCATTTTTCTCACTACATCTAGTGATCTGTCTTGGAACAAATGGGATCATGTTGTCACACCTTCCCTCCCACTACTGCTCCTGCTTTTAAAACTCCAATGGCTTCACTTATAATTAAAACTAAACTTATCACTGTTACCATCAACAAACCTTGGTCCCTGCATATCTCCTCAGTTTCATTAGCATTTGATTTACACTGGCCTTCATTCAGACTCTTCATCATACTGCATTTACTTCTGATCATGGGGACTTACATATTATTCCCTCCATCGGGAATAAACTCCTTGCCCCCAACACCTTTTATAGTACCTGGCATATAGTAGCAATCCTATAAAAGTGTGTTGAATGAATAAATAATTAAATAAATGAATAGTAACTAAGGTGATTATTACCTCCAGTATATTACATAGGCAATGGCAGATATTTAATGAATTATAGAAAAAAATATTCACTAGCAGAGATGCAGTGATTCAAAGAAAATTCATTTCTCTGACTGAAGCAATGATGATTATATCCTAAACCAGAATAATCATAATGGTTCAGTTTAGAGGTAGAAGTTCATTTCACATATTCTTATTTTCTTATACTTAAAAAAAAATCCACTAGAACTAAACAAAAAGCCAAAAATGCGTATTTGGCAATAAATACCCAAAATATATTTTCTATAAAGGTATCAGTCTTTCCTAAAGAGACTTTGACCCAAGTTTATTCCTTGTAAATATCTGCTGTAACCTTCCAATGTGAAGGAATGGTGATAAAATTTGATAAACCTATTCTGACATATGTTTTTTTTTTTCTTTTCATTTATTTTAAGAGCATCTTTTCAAATAACTTTTTATATCAAACTTGTTCAAAATGATTTCTAAATCTCAAACCTGGAAGAATGTTAACTAAATACTTAAGAAACATATTCCAGAAGTACCAGCAAAGATATTTCCTTTTTTTCTAGGTTTATATAATGAAATTCTGCAATAGAAACCAATTGATCAGTATAATTTGCTAATATATTCAAATAAATGTGTTGCCAAACTTGTCATACATACAGCATTAAGAGAAGAGAGTCTATTTTGAGATTCTCTAAACTTAGAATATAATTTTCCCTTTGTGCGTACTTTTGAAATTTACTTGCTCCTATGCATCTTTCATTAAAGAAAGTGGATTATGTATGTATGTATGTATGTATGTATCTATACAGACTTTTTTCCCCTGTTAGAGCAGTATTTATTTGTAATTTGGTATAGTTCCAAAAAATTCCATTTCAAATATGGTTGTAGGTGTCTTCTTCCTGACTGGTCTTTGGTGTGTTCTGTCTCAGATCTGTCAATAGAAAGATGTCTTCAGAAAATGCCAAAATTGGGCATCCTGCCCCCAACTTCAAAGCCAAGGCTGTTATGCCATATGGTCCCATTCAAAGACATTAGCCTCTCGGACTACAAAGGAATATATGCTACGCTCTTTTATCCTCTTGACTTCATTTTGTGTGCCCCATACAGATGAATGCTTCCAGCAACAGGGCAGAAGAATTTAAGAAACTCAAGTGTCAAGTGATTGGTGCTTCTGTGGATTCGCATTTCTGTCACCTGGTGTGGATCAACACATCCAAGAAAGAAGGAGGCCCGGGACCCGTGAACGTTCCCTTGGTATCACACCCCAAGTGTACCATTGCTCAGGACGATGGAGTCTTAAAGGTTGATGAAGGCATCTTGTGCATCTTTATCATTGATGATAAAGAAATCCTCTGGCAGATCGCTGTGAAGACCACCCTGTTGGCCACTCTGTGGATGAGACTCAGACTAGTTGAGTTTACTGACAAGCATGGGAAAGCCTGGCAGTGATGCCATCAAGCTCACTATCCAAAAGAGCAAAGATTATTTCTCTAAGCAGAAGTGAACACTGGGCCATTTTAGGGCCAGGAGGCCATGGGCGGCCATGAAAAATCTCTTTGGTACTACTAACATCTTAAAACAAAGACTTTAGACTCAGTGCAGATGTGGTATGGGACAGGATGGGCCTTTCCTGCAGGGGCTGGGGAGGCCAGCCTTTCTTGATCTTGTGTTGTTTCTGTTAAACTTGAACTAAGAAAAAAAAATTAAAGAAATAAGATAAGGTGTAGGAATCACATAAGCATAAAATTTTGAATGAGATTTAGTTGTCTCCAAAGCCTATTGAGTATGTTTTTCATATTCTAAGTCATTGACTTTTTTAAAAAATCTATTCATTATTTGTTTACTCTACCAAAACACGTCAGCAATCTTAAATTGCAGTACTTCATTTCACACAGCAATGTGCCAGGTCAACAATGAATACTGCTATTTGACACTTCTCTGTCTTGGGGGGATGTTATTGAACCTCTTCTGTTTTTGAAGTGCTTTCTCATAAGTTTCTAGTTATTCCTTTTTTTAAATTAATTTATTTATTTGAGAGACGGAGAAAGAATGTGTGCCAGGAGGGGCAGAGGGAAAGAATCTTCAAGCAGACTCCCCGCAGAGCCTGATGGGGCAGGGGCTTGATCCCATGACCCCGAGATCACAAAACCAAGAGTTGGATACTTCACCCAGGCGCCCCAGTTTCTAGTTATTCTTACCAGCAATGCCATCATTGGCCAGTTGTTCCTTGCAGTAATCTCTAGTGATGGGATCGGGCTAGTAGAAAATCCAGAATTAAAAAGTTTCTTTGCAAGGCTGCTTTTAAGGGGCACTTGGGTGGCTCAGTTGGTTAAATGTCTGCCTTCAGCTCAGGTCATGATCTCGGAGTCCTGGGATCAAGTCCCACGTCGGGCTCCCTGCTCAGTGGGGAGTCTGCTCCTCCCTCTGCCTCTCCCCCAGCTTGTGTTCTCTCTCTTTCTCACTCGCATGAAAGAATAAAATCTTAAAAAAATAAAAAAATAAAAAGGCTGTTTGTATGATGTCTTTTGTAACATCAGCATAAGCACGGCCCTTGGAAAACTCTTGGAAGACTTTTCAGTAAATAGAAGCTGATATTCATATGATTTGATTATGTAAGTTAGTTTCTCTGTGTCTTTTTTGTGTATGCTATGGAATGAAGCAGTTAATATTATACGACAAACAGAAATACATCATGATTGTCTTCAAACACTACACTTGTGGAGATCTGCTCCCAAAGCCACGTTGAAACCAGCTGAGAAAAGGGACTTCTGCTGTCAGGTGGGATGGAGCTGGGAAGCTCTCAGGGACCAGTGCCAACAGCCTGCATGGGCTTCGGTCTAGTATCGGTGGGTCACTGGCCAGTAGTCCTGCGGGTGGGTTTTTTTTTTTTTTCCTAAGAATATATCTCACTTTACGTATTTATATAAACTCCCATGGAATTGATAATTTCACAAATGCTATTTGGCAAAGGTCCTAGTTTGAATTTAAATCTTACAAATTTAGAGATTAGATTGAAAATGTTTTCAAACTTCATTATCATTGGAAATGAAATCTGATGGCATCTCCTCTAAGGCACTCATCTGAAAGTAGAAGGAAACTTTAGAGGTCCTGTAGTGTGTGTGTGCTCTGGGAATTTTTTTTTCTTTTTCTTTAAAATGCTATCCTAATTCCTTTTGGCAACAAATGAGATTGAAAGTCCAGTTAAGATTACTTTTTTAATGTAGGCCAAACTGTTAGATATATGAAGTACTGAAGCCAAGAAAGTGCTTGTATTTTCTGGAATTTAAATTATCTAAAGGGAGGGAGAAAGCTAATAAGAGTAGACCAAATGTTGCAGGGGCGGGGGGGGAGTGTAGGGAGAGTGAGAGGGAGGGAGAGAGAGAAGACAAAGAAGCAGGAAAGAGAACAAATAAGGATGGAAGAGAAGGTTGGGTGAATGTAGGAAACAAAATGCAAAGAAGAAAGTGGTAAGAGCACCATCTCACGTGAGTGAAGAAAGAGTAGGAAGAAGGAACTAAAGGAAGTTCCTGTATATAAATAGAAACTAATCAACATTGACATAGTTGAAAGAGGTAGAGAAAATAAGAGAAAAATATGGAAAAGGTACAGATAACCCAATGCTTACAGAGTTTCTCTTCTATGGCAGATGCCGTAATAAGTGCGGCTGAGAAATTCACAAGCCTGAGGAGCAGAAAACCCTACAGAGAAGTATAGTACCCAGAAAGAAGTAACAGAAGGTATATGATCTTTCTAAAGAAGCTGCAGTCCATTGAAGATGTAGCAGATGATTGTGTGTGTGTGTGTGTGTAAATGTTTTCAGACAAAGGGAATCTAAATAAATACTGAATAATGATGAGGAAACATGAAGTCTACCTTACTTTAATTTGAAAATATAGTAATTATTACAATATACCAAAGTACATGTATTAAGTGCTGCCCCTATGCTGGGAAGCATAGTAAGCAGTTCACATGCGTAACATCAGTTAATCCTACAGCAGTCTAATCTGGGTTGCCATTACCCTTGTTTAGTGGATGGAGATCTGAGTCTGAGTGAGGTTGTTACATCACTCATCAAAATGCATACAGAGATTGTGCCACGAGTTGAAGAAGGTCTCTCTGACTCCCAAGCTCATGCTTCAACCACTCTGCCATAGATAATCTTCCATCTCCACATACCACCAATGGGTATCATCTGTTAATCCCCCCATGTTCCCCTCTGCTTGGACTGCACACACGAGGCATAATGTATCAGGTTTGAATCTAATGCAGCTTGTCACTCATTTTCCAAGTAACTCAAAACTATCTCATACTAAAAATCTTTTAGGACTAACTACAGCCAACACAGACTTTGACACACTTCAAAGAATGCCGTCCTTTTAATTCCCGCCCTTTACAACCTACAGTATACTGATTTATACTTGTGATCTGTTTGTTCCTTGTACTGGTGTTTTGTATGAACTAGGCTGTAGCATGCATGAGGTCAAAAAATGTACCTTATTGATATTTGCATCTCCAGAACTTAGCAAGAAGCTGGCACAACGGAGATGTTAATACATATATGTTGAATAAATGGACAATAGGGATTGATCATGGTGCCATGATTCTCCAAGGGTCAATGGATCCAACTTTCTTGAGTCCTGCAGCACTCTGTCTTAAGGCTACAAAATATAGTAGTTAAGACTGTGCCAGCTTGAGCCGTGCTGCCTGAAGTAGGATCAGTCCTTAGATGTAGGAGATCCATGATCTGACCCAAGACAGCTTGCTATCTGTAAAGCTTCAATTTCCTCATCTGGAAAATAGGAATAATAATAGAATTTATCTCATGGGATTTTAGTGAAGATTAAATACATTGAATAAGAGAATATATACTTTGCTGAACATTCCTTTTTTTTTTTTTTTTTCTTGCTCTCCTGGAAATCTGGCTCTTCCCAGAGATTTTATTTTTCCATAGCACTGCCATCCTATTTAAAAGTGCATATACGTATATACATATCATGTGCATTATATGTAAATAAGCAATGTGAGTAGAGTGTGTAGTATGGATAAGGCATCTGGCACTCAGAAATCACTTAGCTGCAATTATTAGAAATCTGATGTGCATATAATAGATGTTGCATATGCTCGCTCTACCTGAATAGATGAATGAATGAAAATAATGCGTATAACGCATTATTAATATTTCTTTTAAATGCTGTGTTCTTTTCCCTGATATCATCAGAAGTGCATTCCCTGTACTCAACAGACCAGCCGTGGCCCAATGCTGGATACAGCCGCATGCAGTGTGGATGGCGACACTCTCGCATGGCTGTTTTCACACCCAGTCTCAGGCTCAGTCTGAGGAGTGCTCATCAGTATTCCAAATGTTCAACAGAGACACTTAATAAACTCAGAGTAGCTGGACAGTCATCACTGAACAGTCTAATTGAGTGGCCCTGAGGGGCAGTAGAAGGTCTTACACAAGCAGGAAATATTAGTGACATGAGCTGGGCTACTGATCCAGGAATCAACGCCACCGTGTGATCTGCCAACATTGGGAACAAATACCCAGAAGAGCAGCTAAGAATCAGAGAAAAGAAAGGTGGGAAGCACACAAGAAGGAAGGATGGGTTCAGTTTGAGTTTTCCACGGACTTTGCTCAGTGACACACTATGATGGGGAAAATGTCAGCTGAATCTCTCAAAAATGACGTATATACTCATACAGTTTACCTAAACTGTTTTCCCAACAGGATGCAAAAAACAAAAACAAACAGAAAAGAACCTAGCTATGTGCAACATCTCCCTACCACGGGTATTTATTGATTGTTTTTGTCCCTGTGTCAATGTTGAGCAATGCCATATAAATCAAATGCTAAGTATGTTTTTGAATTGTTGTTTGAACTCTAGTTGCTATTCTCAAACCTCACCAACTTGCCGTACATTGTTAAAGGAGACATTTCATCTAATATTTTTTTTTTAATTTCAATGCTTATTTATTTCAATAACTTCTAATTGGGTCATTCTGTCAAGGGCTGAGGAAAGTAAATGAGACAGTCTCTGTCTTCTGCACTTTATAATCTCAACATAAAACAAACGTTGTATGATATGTTGGAATATAAAGGGGAAGAGAGGTATTATTTTTTCAGCTTGATTGAGGTATAATTGACAAAAATTGTACCTACATAAGGTGCACAAAGCGCTGTCTGGATACTTACACATTGCAAAGTGACTACCATAATCAACCCAATTAACACAGCCATCATCCACATAGTTATCTTATTTATGTATTTATGTGGCTGTGTATTTATGGATTGATGCATGAATTTATTTTGCTGTGGTGAGACCACTCAGAATCTACTCTCTCAGCGAATTTCAAGTACACATTGCAGCGTTAGTAACGATCATCACCATCTACTGTATGTAGATCTCCAGAACTTATTCTCTGTACCTTCAAGTTTATACCCGTTGACCAACCCCTCCATGTTTAATTTTGGATTGAGTGCCATTAGTAACAACATTAAAGAATAATGAATAAGTTAGGATCAAGGAATAAGCAGAATTTGAGTAAAATCTGGAGGGGAAGTTTAGATTCTGATGTCATAATAAAATAGCCCAGTGGATGGTGACTGCACATGGAGCTGAGGTAAAGGTCTGGTTTGGGCTTTGTCACCTCCTAGTTATACCACATTGAGGCAGCAAGTTCACCCTTCCGTGTCACTGACCTGGCAGGGGCAGGATAGCAGAGAAATGCTACATGGTTGTTAGTATCAAATCCGTCATGGAGTTCTCATGAAAATTAAACTAAAAATACAATGTACATGGAGGCTCAGTTAGTAAATGCTAAATAAACATTAGTGGTTATTGTTAGGAGATGTTCACACATAATTTTTTTTTTATTTCAAAGATTTCAAAAAACTTGTTGAATATTCAGGAACGATGTGTATATAAATATGTAGCAACACTTCTGAATAGTGTCTGAGAAGGCATGGAATACAATCAATTGCAAAATCTGAGCACTACAAACAACTGAGATATAGTTTTCAGGGGTATCTCTCCCTTCCTCTGTCTCTGGTTCTGTCTCTTTCCATCTGTCTGTCTGTCTGTCTCTCTCTCTCTCTCTCACACACACACACACACCCCCCAAAAAAAAAAACAGAGACCGTGGATGTGGTCAGCTGGAGTTCCATGAAGGGGAGGAGCTCATAGATAAGCCCAGGATAGATAATGATCACAAGCAAGCACATGTTGTTTTGTTACCTTCAGATACATTAACACCTAACATTTCCTGAATGAGGTCATGAAACAACACTCACAGTCCTCGGTGTTGTGCAGAGATAACCTGTACACATCTGAAAACCAGAACATCAACTCAGTGTTCTACACTGTTTTCTGAAATTACCTATGGTCCTTAAGTTTCTTAACTTGGAAACTCAAAATCTGTCCTGCAAACAGTTTCTTACTATGTCTACCCCAAAATCTTCAGCAAATATTCCATTGGTATTCTCCCAAAACACAGACACTGCACATAATTCTATTAGTATATATATCACATTGTACATTGACTATCTCTGTCATTATTATACTTGGATGAAGAGACTGCCTCGATTTTTAAAAGATTTTATTTATTTATTTGAAAGGCGCAGGGGCAGAGGGAAGGGCAGAGAGAGGAAGAGAAGCAGACTCTCCACTGAGCAGGGAGCCTGACGTGGAGCTCGATACCAGGACCCTGAGATCATGACCTGAGCCGAAGGCAGACGCTTAATGACTGAGCCACCCAGGCACCCTGAGACTGCCTTGTTTTTGATGCCCTACTGTCTTTTCTAGAGTTGATATGCAATAAAATGCTAATTAAATAAGTGAATCCAAATATGCGGACCACAGCCAACGTGACCATATGTACAGAGGGTATGAAGGGAGATGAATACTCTGTGCAAGGAAAGTGGGGTAGAAAATGACCACACTGTCAAAAAATATCGAAATCAATTTATTAAACAATATATTTTTCCTTATGGAAATACAAACAAGAGTGGGACACTTTCAAAATCACAAAAAAGGAAGAGAGAGAATATTTACCAGGAAGATGGAGGAGGCTGATATGTACACAATCAGAAAAAGTCAGTACAAAGAACCTCTGAGAAAAACAAAGTTGGAAGGAGGGTGGATCAATAGGGCTGCTTGCTGAAATGCTAGAAAATTATAGGATTTGTCCAAGAAAGTGGTCATTGGAGGCTTTAGAGAGTACAGTTTTAGTAGAGTTGTGAGAAAAAGGAAATTGCAGAGCTTAAGGGAATCAGTGGAGAAGTGCTGGTAACAGATACTGAGATTCAACAGGAAAAGACCCAGCTAAGAAGAGCCGCTCTATCATGAGCTGTATGCATCACTGCTGACTCGGAGCCGTGCGGGATTACGATGACAATTTTGCTCAATCTCAATGTCTATCAAGGATGTTTAAAATGAGTTCTGCCTTTCATGCATTTCATGAAATTAGGATATGAGTATTTTATTTTTCAATGGGTTCCAGTTTTTCAGGTTGTTAGAGCCCCACAGGGAAGCATCCACCTTACCACTTACCATTAGTTTTGTCTGCAGGGCTTGGACACTAAATTAGACCTTTCCTTTCTTTTCCCTATCTTCACAGGACAAATGGGGCATCTGAAGTATCAGTACTTAGCTATTCCAAGCTATCTTGGAAATAACGTGTGTATTAGAGATAGAAAGAGAGGGAGAAAGCAAAGACGCACAGAGGAGCAGACAGAGAATCTTCTAAGTACAATAATTGGTCTTCTGTTTATCAGAGATGCCCCCCCCCCCCCAGCTCTTTAGCTCTCTGGCCTTCCGGAGTATACAGATGGACTTTAAGTGAGCCGATTACTAGAGTGTACAAAAGCCACAGAAGTAATCCTTCTAGGCACAAGGGTAGAGCTTAGAGTTTTTATGTGAACTTGCTTACTGGACAACTCTTGCTGAAACAAACTACATAAAAAGGCGTGTATTTTCAAACCTTTACTCTAAAACAAAGTCCTTGGGGGCGGGGGGAAGTGTTTAACAAGGATCCACGTGATTACCACCAGAAAAGTGGAGACAAGAAATGCAGGTGTGGGTATAACCTAAAGAGTGGTAACAGCTAAGCTTTTGTCTCAGAATGAAAATAGACTCTGTCAGATGGAATAAATTACAGGCGCAAACAAAACAGATGTTTATAACATATTAAGCTAAAAACTTGCATAACAATACATGCTAGGGTTTTATTTTTGTTTAAAATGTGTATTATTTATGTATACAGGTAGATATGTGTGTGTGCACACGTATTTGCTCACTTTCTAAGCACGGTGCCTTAAGAAATCAAATTTAAATGAGGGATGAAGATGCTTCACAGACAGCATAGCTCATGGAAAGTTACTTACAGTCTTCAATAATCATCTTTACTTTAATTTGATTACAACTGAATGACACTCAAGAGAAACTTGCATGACACTATGTCCAGAGAAAGATAATGTTGTCAGGAAGAAGATCACATGCATTACACTTAGAAACAGCATATGCAGAGGATACAGGATTTTTGAGCAATGTCCAGCATGATCCTGGGGAGACAGTGAGGGTCCCATGCAGCCCGTGAGGTAGGGAAGGTGCTACAACAGCGCCCTCATGACAGTCTGGAAAAGCCTGGGACTAGGAGCCATTGAGACCATCCCACCATTCTCACACAGCTGTTCATTCACTGAACCAACTCTCCTCTCTGTAAGGCATCTCAAGTGGGGACCGACCTTGCTTGGAAACCCAAGTGTTTCAGCTCATTTGATAGTTAGAAGCTCCTTATAATTCTATTATCAGCATTGCAATTTATAGGCCATTCCCTTCTAAGGTTAATTAGCATCAGCCAATGTCACTGATGAAAACGAAGTTTCTAGGCTTGGCCTCAGACTTTAGACGGTCACACTCTTAACTGACTGGCATGTGTATCCCTTCATTGACCTCCCATAGATTACAGAACAGCAAGCATGAAAATGAACCCGGAAACACTCCTGAAACTTCCCCATTTCATGTGAGCCAGGAAGCTCGCCAAGGAGAGAATATAGTCATTAATACTTCCCAGAATGAAGTATAATTTAACAACGTCTTCAAGGTGTTTGGTAAATTCAGAGAAACATAAAAAAAAAAAAAAAAAAAAAAAAGAACATGTATACATGCACAGGGACACAAAGTACTCCTTTATAAATAAATATGTAAGTTTATTAAAAAAAAGTATGATGATTTATAAGTGATGAGAAGTAATAATAGCAACAAAGATCAACAGTTACTTGAACATTAGCCATATACCAGATGCTATGCGAAACTTCAAATGTGAGTTCCAAGAGTGAGTGTTATTTATAGGGGAACAGGCTCAGGCCTATTCAGGGGGTCCCCCTTCATGTGGTTGGGCTTATGTAGCATATGTAGTAGCTCTCTTACATTGCAGGTGTGTGTTAATTTATATAACAGCTCATGGGCAAGGCAGAAGATGTTTGGCTTCCAGCTAAATGCCTGAGCAGCCAGGGAGAACCATTTCTTTAATAAATGCAAGCTGGCTTTCATAGTGTGCTCACACTTAGTGAATCTTTCTCTCTCCAACAGATAGGCAGACAACCCCCCCCATTAGTACACATACCTTCTAAAACTCCTCTAACTCTAAACTTAGTCATAATGTTACAGATTATAGTTTGTTTTTTAAACAGAGATTTTCCCTGTATGGTTATGGCAGTAATATTGATTTAATATGGACAATTTGAAAAGGCAGAGGAAATCATACAATATAAAACAAAACATACCCATTACCCATATATAATAGTCCCATTCTTGCTCGCTCTCTCTCTCTCTCTCTCTCCCTTTTAGGATTCATTCATGAACTCAAAATCAACACAAAATCAACAAACAAACCCTGTGCACAACTTTGCTTATTTACCTCCCTGTGAATAGCATGTTAGAACAAGAGACATCTTTTATAGATCTTTTCCCCCCACACCACACACAATTTAGCAGATGGCCCAGCTTCCTCTGCTTCTCAATGGTGCCTCCCTCCACCCACCCTGCCCCCAGACATCCCACAATCAATGTGGGATCAGAGCACATGTTTCCATTCAAATAAACTTGTCAGGACTCATAGTGCATGAAACCACAAGCGAGAATACCAACTCCAATGCTATCAATTGGTAGAAAGAGGCCATTAACTGAAGATGCATTATGTTCTTTTATTTTCTATCAGTTAGCTAAATTCTCATTTTAAAAATTTAATATAATACAATCAATCTCACTTACACTATTAATGCTTGCTTAGATGTAGTCAACAAACAAATGAAGTGTCCTCTGTGGAACAGGTCATCTGCAAATTTTATTATTGAATCTAGAAACTTCCCCCAGCAATTTGAGTGAAAAATATGAAAAGACTCAAAACTTAGCCAAAGTTTTCAAGTGAAAAAATTTGTTATAAAATATTTTAAATAATAATTATATATTTTCCTTAGAAGCAGTTCTACACATTTGGCTAATACTAGAATATTTTATTTCAGAATAACTCCCGTATGCCTAAAAGAAAAAAAAAAGCAGAGGAAAAGCAGAGGAAACTGCTATCAAGTTCATGACATCACCATTGTCTTCCTTCCATCTAACCTTATATACCTGCATCCCCAAGCATTTGGGTTAAAAACACATTGCTTCAAGAAATTCTTACTGCATATTCCAGTTTAGTGCTATTTTGTGTGTTAGCTATTTTGTGAGTTCTGATTTACTCCATAGTGTGGGCTCCCAATTTTATATAGATTTTAAAAAATAGCAACTATTAGAATGATTTTCAGCCACACATCACTGAACAACTGGATGACAGTGATGCCACAGCGTCCCTGGTTGCAGGAGGTCAGAGAGAAGTGAAGACCTGGGTGGGGGATACCTAAGGAATAGACTAAGACATTAGCATGGAGGTAGATGGGAGGGGCCAAGGATGGAAGACATGCTAGAAAGCACATAAAGGGAAGAGATGTCTACAAAACACTATACAGAATTCATGCTTCTCTAACAGCTCCAATCCCTTCCATCTTCCTGAGAACTGAGTGAGTCCCCTGGAGGAGGAGGCTGAGCAGGTGTCTCAGAGGGCTGCAGGGGGCCATCCCCAGTGCAGACCCGCAGGGACGGGCCTCCTGCAGGCAAGCCTGGGGCAGATGTGAGGCTGCACCCTGCTTCAGAAAGGAGACTACGTGGGGGCCAGCAGTTACCTGATCTTATTTTGGAGGCTATGTGAGCACATTTAGAAAGAGTAAGAGCTATAATGAGCTTATTAAGGGAACCAATCTATAGCATTCCAGGTTAAACCAGGAGTCATTTCCTCTGATAACCTAAATTATATTGCTGAAAAGTACAGGGCATGTGCCCGTCTAATGTGAGAAAAGTGAATCCTTCCTCACTCAGTGTGAATACTAAATATGGATAAAAATAGAATGCCTTATGACATAAAGAACTATCAATACAGATTTGTCATTTATTCCTAGGGCAAATTTAAAATACATCCTTTTAATAGAAAGCCATGTTCTTCTAAGTTTCATTGATTTTTATTTTTGCTTCAAAGTCACAGTTACCTTATTTATTTATTATGACACTTAATTTTTTTTTTTAGAATGGAGATTTGCAATAGCCAGAAATGGCAACGATGTGAACACTGAGTTCAGAAACACTTAAAGTAAGCAATGTGCTAATTAGCAACAATTTTCAAGGAATTAGGCTACTGACTTTATGAAAATAGTTGCTATTGCAAATTATTCTGCAAGTCTCCAAAGAGTCATATTTTTCTAACTATGAAGGACTAAGAATGTCTTAATATGGGTGCAATTTGAATATTGTTTGGGATAAAGACAAATCGATTCATCAATCTTCAGATCATTCAGTTTAGCTAAGCAAAGCATAAAAAATAATCTTAATCCCATTCTTTGCTGCCACTAAGTGCAACCAGATAACAGGGCAATGGTGGGGGGGGGTCTGCCTGCTTGTAGCTGGGGCCCTGAATACTGAACAAATGTGGGGTAAAAACACCGAAAAGGAAAAATAAAACAAAACTCAGTTTTCTAGAATGGACACATTTGTCCATTTCTTCCTTCTATTAAAGCTAAAGTATTGTGTGTGTGTGTGTGTGTATGTATATATATATATATATTAACTCTTATTACATGGCATTTAAAGACAGATCCCTCTAATATTCAAATATCTAGGACACACACATTCAGGACCCTGCAGATAGAATGTGTTAAATGGTCCATTAGGAGCTTGATAACTAATATTTCTTTCTAAAGTGCCTGATTTACTGTTAGGAAATAATTTACAAACTCTAATGTGAAGTCTTTTACCATTTTTTTTTCTTTCCAAATAAAATGGTGCTCGATGAAATAACATAATACCCATTTAAAGTGCTAACAGTAAAATCACCTAAAGCATCTACTTTTGACCACTTCAGAGATCTTTTCTCATAGGAAATTTTGGTATATTTTGTATTCTCAAACTTTATCTGAACCCTTGCTTGTGTCTATTCAAGAGTTAGTAAATAGAATTGAACGTTGTTGTTGTTGTTTTCCATGGCAATCACACATTTACTTAGTGATAATGAGTAAGTGTTCAAAGGGAGGACTTGCTCTGGATTTTCTACTGAACCACAATCCTTATTAAGAAACGAGGTGCACCCAGATGCCACTTTTGTAGGATTATTTTAACTAAGGTAAGTTATTTCACACAGCTACTAACCTTTAAAAATGAACTACAAATTAGCATTATTCATTTCGGTGTTGTGTTTCATTTTGCATTTAATAACAGAAACCCCAGCTAACTCTCCAAGTCAGACTAGAAGCAGACTTACCATCATCATACTGGCTGAAGCAGATTGTGAAGAGGGCTGCGAGGATAATCCCTGAAGCTAACCATTTCCAGAGATAAAACTGTTGTAGCATCTTCTGTCGAATTCCACTCAAGGCTGATCTGAAATAACAGGAGGGAGAAGCAAACATGGGACAAGTTCATTAATCTGTGATAGGTAAACACAACTGTCACAGCACAGAAAACCCTTACTGACTTCATAGACAATGACCTGCGCCACACTATCCATTAACAAAGTAACACACCTGTTTAACGCCCTGCAACTCTTTACCCACAGGAATTTGCAGACAAGTAATCTCTCAGGAAAGAAATATTTTCTGGGACTCACTCTGTAAGCAAGGAAGTTGAGAAGTTAACATACAGATGACACCAGAACCACACATTTTTAAACACTGAGACCCCGTGAGTGTACTAAATGTTAAATAGTTTAAGTTACTAAATTCATGTTGTCCATAGCATAGTTCAATGATACAGTGTATATTATTTTATTTTTAAAAGTTTATTTATTTATTTAGAGATAGTGTTCCAGTAGTGAGACGGATGGAGGGAGAGAATCTCAAGCAGACTCCCTTCTGAGCGTGGAGCTGGACATGGGGCTAAACCACATGACCCTGAGATCATGACCTGAGCCGAAACCACCAGTCAGTGGCTTAACTGACTGAGCTGCCCCGGCGCCCCATATGTACGTTGTTTTATGACAATTTAAGCTGACAAACTAGTTATTAATATCCTACATGAAGATTTCAATGGACATTTGTTTTACACAATCAAATAGAAAAACCCCTCATTACAATTCGAATTGCTTTCTAGCAGAGCTATAGGAGATTGACTATGCCAACTAAGACCAAAGATAAATCATCCATTTTTTACCACATCTATCTTCCAAAGCATTGGGATGCAATTCATTTTCATCCCTTTGCTTTTCTTTGCAATCTCCCAGCAAGTAAAGAAACTGAGTGAGGTATCAGTGGCCAGTGAGAACACCAAGAGTCTTATTGAAAGAATGATGGGCTGGGAGGGGCGGAGCAAGATGGCGGAGGAGTAGGAGACCTGGATTTCGTCTGGTCTCAGGAATTCAGCTGGATAGGGATCAAACAATTCTGAACACCTACAAACTCAACAGGAGATCGAAGAAAAGAAGAGCAACAACTCTCTGAACAGAAAAGCGACCACTTTCTGGAAGGTAGGACGTGCGGAGAAGTGAATCCGAGGCGATATTCGGGAGGATAGACGGCGGGGGAGGGGCCTCCATCGGCCGCCTCTAGCAAGTGATAGAGCCACGGAGCACAAAATCGGAACTTTTAGAAGTCTGCTCCGCTGAGGGAGGTCACTCTGGTGGCAAAGTGGGGGGTGGAACCCTCGCGGGACAGTGTGGTCTCAGGACCCTCGGGGTCACAGAAAGACCAGGGGTGCCTGAGTGCGGCAGAGCTCCCAGGTATCGGAGCAGGGAAGCCGGCTGCAGAGACGGAGCTGAGGAGCGGGCTCTCAGCTCGGGGTTGTCATAGACCGTGATCTGCGGCACAGTCGGGCCACTGCTCCTCCCGCAGGGACCCAACAAGCGGCAGATCCGGGGAGACTCACCTTCTTCCCCTGGGAGGAGAGGTGCGAGAGCGCACCGCGGGGATCTGCTGGGTTTGGAGACTCCACCCAGGGTCGGGTGCCAGATAGAAAGGCGCGGTCACAGGCCAGGTGAGCACGGAGTGTGGCCGGAGACCGGGGAGACGGGAGTGACTGACTGCTTTTCTCTGGGGGCTAGCTGAGGAGCGGGACCCCGAGTTCTCGGCTCCTCCGGGCGGAGATTGGGACGCTGCCATTTTCACTCTCCGCCTCCAAAGCTGTACGGAAAGCTTGCAGGGAACAAAAGCTCCCGAGAGCAAACCCCAGCAGATTACTTAGCCCAGACCGGCAAGGGCGGGGCAATTTTGCCTCCGAAAGACATTTGGGAACCACGGCAACAGGCCCCTCCCCCAGAAGATCAGCGAGAACAGCCAGCCAAGACCAGGTTTACCGATCAATGAGAACGGCAGAACTCCAGTGCTAGGGGAATACTGCACATAGAATTCATGGCTTTTTTACCATGATTCTTTAGTCTTTCAAAGAAAATTATTTTTTTTATCGGTCTTTTTTTCTTTTTTGTTTTTTTTTTTTTTGAATTTTTCTTTTTCCCTTTTTCAACCAACATCATATCAATCCCTTTTTAAAAAAAAAAGCATTTTTATTTTTCATTTTTAAAGTCATATTCTATCCCTTCATACTAGTTACCCGTATTTTTGGCATATATATATAAGGTGTTCTCTCTTTAAAATTTTGAGATAGTTTCTTCTAACAGATCAAAATATACTCTGAATCTCTAGTGTATGGTTTTTTCCTACTCCCCTGCCTGATCACATTCTCTCCCTTTTTTCTTTCTTTTTTTTTTTTTTAATCCTCTTCTTTCTTTTTTCAAACAACTTATCAAATCCTTTTATAAATTTTTTTTATAATTTCCATCTTTACAGTCATACTCCATCCCTTCATCATAACAACCCTTATTTTTGTACATATATAAGTTTTTCTTTCTTTAAAATTTTGGGAGGGACTTTCTTTTAACAGACCAAAATACACCCAAAATCTAGTGTGTGGCACTGACCTATAAACCAGCCTGATCATATTTGATCACATTCTGTTTTTGTTTTGTTTTGTTTTGCTTTTGTTTGTTTTTATCTTTATCTTTTTCTTTTTCTTTTTTCTTTTTTTCTTTCTTTTTCTTTTTTCTCTCTTTCCCTTTCTTTTCCCATTGCTTCAGGTCTTTTCTGATTTGTTTAGAGTATATTTTCTGGGGACGTTGTTACCCTGCTAGCATTTTGTTCTCTCATTCATCTAATCTCCTCTGCACAAAATGACAAGACAGAAAAAATCACCTCAACAAAAAGAACAAGAGGTAGCACCGACTGCCAGGGACCTACTCAATACGGACATTAGTACGATGTCAGATCTAGAGTTCAGAATCATCACTTTAAAGATACTAGCTGGGCTTGAAAAAAGCATGGAAGTTATTAGAGAAACCCTTTCTGGGAAAGTAAAAGAACTAAAATCTAACCAAGTAGAAATCAAAAAGGCTATTAATGAGGTGCAATCAAATATGGGGGCGCTCACTGCTAGGATAAATGAGGCAGAAGAAAGAATCAGTGAGATAGAAGACCGAATGATGGAAAATAAAGAAGCTGAGAAAAAGAGAGATAAACAACTACTGGATCACGAGGGCAGAATTCGAGAGATAAACGATACCATAAGACGAAACAACATTAGAATAATTGGGATCCCAGAAGAAGAAAAAAGAGAGAGAGGGGCAGAAGGTATAATGGAGCAAATTATAGCAGAGAACTTCCCTAATTTGGGGAAGGAAACAGGCATCAAAATCCAGGAAGCACAGAGAACCCCTCTCAAAATCAATAAAAATAGGTCAACACCCCGACATCTAATAGTAAAACTTACGAGTCTCAGAGACAAAGAAAATCCTGAAAGCAGCTCGGGAGAAGAGATATGTAACCTACAATGGTAGAAACATTAGATTGGCAACAGACTTATCCACAGAGACCTGGCAGGCCAGAAAGGACTGGCAGGACATATTCAGAGCACTAAATGAGAAAAATATGCAGCCAAGAATACTATATCCAGCTAGGCAGTCATTGAAAATTGAAGGAGAGATAAAAAGCTTCCAGGACAAACAAAAATTAAGGAATTTGCAAACACGAAACCAGCCCTACAAGAAATATTGAAAGGGGTCCTCTAAGCAAACAGAGAGCCTAAAAGCAACATAGACCAGAAAGGAACACAGACAATATACAGTAACAGTCACTTTACAGGCAATACAATGGCACTAAATTCCTATCTTTCAATAGTTACCCTGAATGTAAATGGGCTAAATGCCCCAATCAAAAGACACAGGCTATCAGATTGGATGAAAAAACAAGACCCATCGATATGCTGTCTGCAAGAGACTCATTTTAGACCCAAAGACACCCCCAGATTGAAAGTGAGGGGGTGGAAAACCATTTACCATGCTAATGGACACCAAAAGAAAGCTGGGGTGGCAATCCTTATATCAGACAAATTAGATTTTAAACCAAAGACTGTAATAAGAGATGAGGAAGGACACTATATCCTACTTAAAGGGTCTATCCAACAAGAAGATCTAACAATTGTAAATATCTATGCCCCTAACATGGGAGCAGCCAATTATATAAGGCAATTAATAACAAAAGCAAAGAAACACATCGACAACAATACAATAATAGTGGGGGACTTTAACACCCCCCTCACGGAAATGGACAGATCGTCTAAGCAAAAGATCAACAAGGAAATAAAGACTTTAAATGACACACTGGACCAGATGGACTTCACAGACATATTCAGAACATTCCATCCCAAAGCAACGGAATACACATTCTTCTCTAGTGCCCATGGAACATTCTCCAGAATAGATCACATCCTAGGTCATAAATCAGGTCTCAACCGGTACCAGAAGATTGGGATCATCCCCTGCATATTTT
Source organism: Halichoerus grypus (assembly GCF_964656455.1). Classification (NCBI taxonomy): domain Eukaryota; kingdom Metazoa; phylum Chordata; class Mammalia; order Carnivora; family Phocidae; genus Halichoerus; species Halichoerus grypus. The sequence continues at coordinate 82,248,266 of NC_135718.1, forward strand.
CAGACCATAATGCTTTGAAACTAGAACTCAATCACAACAGGAAAGTCAGAAAGAACTCAAATACATGGAGGCTAAAGAGCATCCTACTGAAGAATGAATGGGTCAACCAGGAAATTAAAGAAGAATTAAAAAAATTCATGGAAACCAATGAAAATGAAAACACAACTATTCAAAATCTTTGGGATACAGCAAAGGCAGTCCTAAGAGGAAAGTATATAGCAATACAAGCCTTTCTCAAGAAACAAGAAAGGTCTCAAGTACACAACCTAACCCTACACCTAAAGGAGCTGGAGAAAGAACAGCAAATAAAGCCTAAACCCAGCAGGAGAAGAGAAATAATAAAGATCAGAGCAGAAATCAATGAAATAGAAACCAAAAGAACAGTAGAACAAATCAATGAAACTAGGAGCTGGTTCTTTGAAAGAATTAACAAGATTGATAAACCCCTGGCCAGACTTATCAAAAAGAAAAGAGAAATGACCCAAATCAACAAAATCATGAATGAAAGAGGAGAAATCACAACCAACACCAAAGAAATACAAACAATTATAAGAACATATTATGAGCAACTCTATGCCAGCAAATTAGATAACCTGGAAGAAATGGATGCATTCCTAGAGATGTATCAACTACCAAAACTGAACCAGGAAGAAATAGAAAACCTGAACAGACCTATAAGCACTAAGGAAATTGAAGTAGTCATCAAAAATCTCCCAAAACACAAAAGCCCAGGGCCAGATGGCTTCCCAGGGGAATTCTACCAAACATTTCAAGAAGAATTAATACCTATCCTTCTGAAACTGTTCCAAAAAATAGAAATGGAAGGAAAACTTCCAAACTCATTTTATGAGGCCAGCATTACCTTGATCCCAAAACCAGACAAAGACCCCATCAAAAAGGAGAATTACAGACCAATATCCCTGATGAACATGGATGCAAAAATTCTCACCAAAATACTAGCCAATAGGATCCAACAGTACATTAAAAGGATTATTCACCACGACCAAGTGGGATTTATCCCTGGGCTGCAAGGTTGGTCCAACATCCGCAAATCAATCAACGTGATACAATACATTAACAAAAGAAAGAACAAGAATCACATGATCCTCTCAATAGATGCAGAAAAAGCATTTGACAGAGTACAGCATCCTTTCTTGATCAAAACTCTTCAGAGTATAGGCGTAGAGGGTACATACCTCAATATCATAAAAGCCATCTATGAAAATCCTACAGCGAATATCATTCTCAATGGGGAAAAACTGAGAGCTTTCCCCCTAAGGTCAGGAACGCGGCAGGGATGTCCACTATCACCACTGCTATTCAACATAGTATTGGAAGTCCTAGCCACAGCAATCAGACAACAAAAAGAAATCAAAGGCATCCAAATTGGCAAAGAAGAAGTCAAACTCTCACTGTTTGCAGATGATATGATACTTTATGTGGAAAATCCTAAAGACTCCACCCCAAAACTGCTAGAACTCATACAGGAATTCAGTCAAGTGGCAGGATATAAAATCAATGCGCAGAAGTCAGTGGCATTCCTATACACCAACAACAAGACAGAAGAAAGAGAAATTAAGGAGTCGATCCCATTTACAATTGCACCCAAAACCATAAGATACCTAGGCATAAATCTAACCAAAGAGGCAAAGGATCTGTACTCAGAAAACTATAAAATACTCATGAAAGAAATTGAGGAAGACACAAAGAAATGGAAAAACGTTCCATGCTCATGGATTGGAAGAACAAATATTGTGAAGATGTCAATGCTACCTAGAGCAATCTACACATTCAATGCAATCCCCATCAAAATACCATCCACTTTCTTCAAAGAAATGGAACAAATAATCCTAAAATTTGTATGGAACCAGAAAAGACCCCGCATAGCCAGAGGAATGTTGAAAAAGAAAAGCAAAGCTGGCGGCATCACAATTCCGGACTTCCAGCTCTACTACAAAGCTGTCATCATCAAGACAGTATGGTACTGGCACAAAAACAGGCACATAGATCAATGGAACAGAAGAGAGAGCCCAGAAATGGACCCTCAACTCTATGGTCAACTAATCTTTGACAAAGCAGGAAAGAATGTCCAATGGAAAAAAGACAGTCTCTTCAACAAATGGTGTTGGGAAAATTGGACAGCCACATGCAGAAGAATGAAACTGGACCATTTCCTTACACCACACACAAAAATAGACTCCAAATGGTTGAAAGACCTCAATGTGAGACAGGAGTCCATCCAAATCCTAAAGGAGAACACAGGCAGCAACCTCTTCGACCTCAGCCGCAGCAACTTCTTCCTAGAAACATCACCAAAGGCAAGGGAAGCAAGGGCAAAAATGAACTATTGGGACTTCATCAAGATAAAAAGCTTTTGCAAAGCAAAGGAAACAGTCAACAAAACCAAAAGACAACTGACAGAATGGGAGAAGATATTTGCAAATGACATATCAGATAAAGGGCTAGTATCCAAAATCTATAAAGAACTCATCAAACTCAACACCAAAAGAACAAAGAATCCAATCAAGAAATGGGCAGAAGACATGAACAGACATTTTTCTAAAGAAGACATCCAAATGACCAACAGACACATGAAAAAGTGCTCAATATCGCTCGGCATCAGGGAAATCCAAATCAAAACCTCAATGAGATACCACCTCACACCAGTCAGAATGGCTAAAATTAACAAGTCAGGAAATGACAGATGTTGGCGGGGATGCGGGGAAAGGGGAACCCTCCTACACTGTTGGTGGGAATGCAAGCTGGTGCAGCCACTCTGGAAAACAGTATGGAGGTTCCTCAAAAAGTTGAAAATAGAGCTACCATATGATCCAGCAATTGCACTACTGGGTATTTACCCCAAAGATACAAAAGTAGGGACCCGAAAGGGTACGTGCACCCCGATGTTTATAGCAGCAATGTCCACAATAGCCAAACTGTGGAAAGAGCCAAGATGTCCATCAACAGATGAATGGATAAAGAAGAAGTGGTATATATATAGAATGGAATATTATGCAGCCATCAAAAGGAATGCGATCTTGCCATTTGCAATGACCTGGATGGAACTGGAGGGTATTATGCTGAGCGAAATAAGTCAAACAGAGAAAGACATGTATCATATGACCTCACTGATATGAGGAATTCTTAATCTCAGGAAACAAACTGAGGGTTGCTGGAGTGGGGGGTGGGGCGGGAGGGATGGGGTGACTGGGTGATGGACACTGGGGAGGGTATGTGCTCTGGTAAGCGCTGTGAATTGTGCAAGACTGTTGAATCTCAGATCTGTACCTCTGAAACAAATAATGCAATATATGTTAAGAAAGAAAAAAAAGAAGAAGAAGAATGTAGCAGGAGGGGAAGAATGAAGGGGGGGAAATCGGAGGAGGAGAAGAACCATGAGAAACGATGGACTCTGAAAAACAAACTGAGGGTTCTAGAGGGGAGGGGGGTGGGAGGGTGTGTTAGCCTGGTGATGGGTATTGAGGAGGGCACGTTCTGCATGGAGCACTGGGTGTTATGCACAAACAATAAATCATGGAACACTGTATCTAAAACTAATGATGTAATGTATGGGGATTAACATAACAATAAAAAAATTAAAAAAAAAAAAGAAAGAATGATGGGCTAAGTTTCCATGTAAATTGAAGAAATCATTCACATGGAATTGCTCAAAGTGACCCTGGTTATAGATCATGGTGGGACAGGGATAGGAGCTCTGCTTCTCTCATTCAGGGGTTCTATACTCAAGTGTCTACGGGGACAAGAAGACAAAAGGAAAGAGTGAATGAGTGCAAAGGGGCAATGGGGATGGTGAGGCTGTGAAGGGGCACAGGGTTTGTCTGTGGAGGCCAGCTGGGACTAATTTCTGTCAATGGCCATTGGGTGGGAACACAAACCAGTGTTGCCAGGTCTTCTGAGTTTCCAGAATATCATAGAAATCCACATTTCCTTGTGAGATGGCCCAGTGTTTAGATGACTGTCCAACCCTTCTTATAACCAAGTACTTCTGGTGGGCCATATTGTTCTCTGAGGGTCTTGGGTTTACCACTCCTGCCTAGGATTCTCTCTCCTTAGACGTCTTGTGATAAGACTCATCAGAATGTACCAAGGAAATATTTTTATTCCGCCTTTACATGCATTTTTTTCATCCATCTTTCTGTTTTATAAAGTTTATTTGTACAGTAGCATACATAAATACACATAAGTTATTTTAAACTTGTATTAAAAGTGCAAGCCCATTTTTTTTAAAGATTTTATTTATTCATGAGAGAGAGAGAGAGAGGCAGAGGGAGAAGCAGGCTCCCAAGGAGCAGGGAGCCCGATGCGGGACTCAATCCCAGGGTGATCATGACCTGAGCCGAAGGCAGACGCTTAAACATCTGAGCCACCCAGGCGCCCAAGCCCATTTTTTTTAACTCAGGATTCATAGTCCTTAAATTTCAAAGGTCACTGCACTAGATCACACACATTTAAGAATGGGAGCTATTCTTCTGTTTCCTTATCTAAAACAAACAGACAAACAAAAAAGGAAACTTCTTTTTACCTGGCCTTCACACATTTTTTTCTCCCTTACTAGCAACAGACTCAGCCTCTGCTTTTATAACTTCTAGGCATAGATAGCCCAAAGAAGAGCCCAGTATTAAATATTAAGAGAACATAAGAAATCATGCTTACAACTGACCAGTGCTAGCATATGTAAGAGCAGTGGATTAGAGTTATAAATTCAAGTTATTCTTTATAAAGTTATTCAACGTACCAGTTACATGATTTTGAGCAAATCAGAGAGCATCTCTGTCTTACCTTCTTCATCATTAACATGAAGATAAAACAGTACCTACCCTAGAAGTTTCTCTTGAGGATTAAATGAGTGAGTTGCTATAAATGCATGCTCAGTGCATCAAACAGTGAGATTAATAGGAGCATTTCTGACTCAGCATCTATGGGGTCTTCAAAATGATCAGACATAAATTTTCTCAACCTGTCTTTAGGATAGCCTCTAAGGTAGGTGCTATTATCTCCGTTCTGTGGAGGAAAGGTCATGTTGACTAGCTTAAAATTATAAACTGGCGAGGGGCTGAAGACGTGGTAGAGGTGGTGAGTCTGAAACCCCTGCTCATTCCATTACAGGGAAGGACTAGACAATTTCACAAGAACACATGGCTCAGAAGGTTTCAAGGGAAATGGAGGCCTCTTCCCTGGAAAGAGCCCTGCTAAGATCTATACAAATGATAGCGCCAATCCTTTTTTTTTTTTTCCCTAAAAAACTCTGAGAAACAAACTGAGGGTTCTAGAGGGAGGGGGATGGGTTAGCCTGGTGATGGGTATTGAGGGCACGTTCTGCATGGAGCACTGGGTGTTATACGCAAACAATGAATCATGGAACACTACATCAAAAAATATATATATACAGAGAAAATACTTAAAAAATACTTATTAAGAAACACTTGAAGGAAAAGCAATACCATCTTCCCAAATGACAAAAGAGCAATGTTGTGTTTCTTCGTGGGTCCTGAATCAACCAACTTGACTTCCCTCTTACTGGCTTAGTTTTTAGTATTATGTTCTCACAATGTGTCATTTTCTTTTACTTCTGAGTAAAACTATTTGGTTCCATTTAACAGCCTTCAAGATGAAAACCACCAGATGGGTCATAATTTTAAAATTACTAAAGCCACTCGCCTTATTTTATCTCCAGAAACAGAACCTCTTGGTCTGTGATCCTATATATTGTTACTAGAGATTCATACTTAGACTTTTGAAAATATCACAATAAAAACTTGCATAAAAATTCATTTAGACTAGATATATTACTTACCACCTGGGGTAATAAGACTATTTTGGAGAGTATGCTGTTTTGAATAATGAGAAAGATAGGAGCTTTTCTATCAAAATTTTTTTACTACTTAATTTATATATTTATCATTTCCAAAGCAATTTTAATCATTTCAGTGGGCTCAACATTTATAGCACCTGAAAGTTATGACTCATCATGTCAGCCTGATATCCTATAACATAATGCACATATTGGCTTAATAAGAAAATCCCGATTTCTAAATAAAGATGCAATGAAAACATACCTCCTGGAAAGAGGCTATGCTTCTACAAACAAAAGACTGAGGACCCACATGATTAATAAACTTATGGTGCCAGTCAGCTGACAGGCTCTTCTGTCATCGAGTAAGTTGGAACAGTTCAAACATTTTAATTAAAATAACATTTTCATTACTAGTTATGCAATCTGTAGGATTGCAGCTAAAGTTCTTATAGGAGATGAAACCCCAAATCTTGTTAAATGAGAGCAGGTAAATGAAAGGCATTTCAAACGACATCTCCAATGTGGTGTAGTACCTTTACTAATAAATTCCATATCAAACTCTGCCATGTTCTCTGGGTACAAGTCTTCCCTCCAGATCTCCTTGGCCAACAATGTTACGCTGTAGCGATCTAGAACATGCCCCATTCTAAAAAGGAATGGAGCTCACCTTCAAGTAAGTTCCTTGTACTTGCCTTTCAGGAGATAATTCAATTGGCAAAGTCAACACTCTGGTATACTTAATAAACTCCTGTTTTTGCTTAGTGATTTGGACATAGCATTCTATTGTTAAACATATTGGAGAAAAAGACAGCTTTCCCAATTATAATTTTACATGTAAGTGGTTGAGTTTCATGAAATTTACAATACATTTTCCATAGGCTTAAGAGTATTTTACTACAATTATTCAAGATACAATATATCCATCTTGATTTGCACATCATTTGGATTCCCCGCCAGACAAAACTCATATTTATTTCTCTGGCTCTCGATGTTCCCAGAAATTCATTTATTCAACAAGCCATCATGGAGGGTCTATGAGGTATCACTCATTCTTTTAGGCAGCAGGAAACTATCAATGACAAAAGCCCACTGACATCTCTACTCTCGTGCACCTAACATTCTAGGAACATGAGGAGAGACAAACAATAAACACAAACACGTTCCATAACATGCGAAAAGGCAGTGACATGAAAATACCAGCTTGCATTTTCAAAATGTGATACGGTCACTTGACACTTAATTCTCGTTCAGAGAATGAAGTTAGATCATAGGAACCTTCTGAGAAGAGAGCTGAAGGAGAACTTTACAAGGAGAGCATACCTATGCCAACAGCCCTAGCTGGAAGCATCCTCCAAGGTAACTCGCGCCCTGAGTATAGACTGCTGTTCATCTCTTCGAAGAAGAACAAAGGCTTTTCACTGCCATTCATGTTCAAGTGTACATCCAGCGGCTGTAAACACACAATGCTCTGTGTGTCCATGCTGATTCTGTGACACATGGCAAGAGCACCCAAGGCTGACATCACAGCTGTTTTTCCTTTGACGATGGGGATGCATTTGACAATGTCAACTATATATATATGTATATATATACATATATATATGTGTGTGTGTGTGTGTGTGTGTGTGTATATATATATATATATATATATATATATTTTTTTTTTTTTTTTTTTTTTTTTTTTTTGTAAGCCTCTGTCCCTGACTGCTATCTGAAAAAAAAACAGTAGTTTCCTTGATATATCAAAGTTTGGAACACACTGCCAGTATCGCAATGAGAACTCCCATACCGATGCCATGTGAGGTCACGAGCTGGAATGTCTCCCAGGGAAGTAGGAGCTGTCCCCATGCCCCATGCACCTGCCCCCAGCACTCTGCTCAGTCAGACTCTGTGACTTCTACCTCTGACAACATCTAGACAGCGCTGTAAAAATAAAACTTGTCACTGGTCCATGTTCCTTGCAAGAAAAGTATGCTATCCACTTGCAGGAATAAGGCAAACTCCCTTTCAAAGCAGCCTCAACTACCAAACTGAAAACACGATGTTTTCCGAAGTCACTACCTCTCATCACCAAATATGAATTTCCTTAGATAACTGGTTGGAAAACTTTCTTCTCCCTCACCATGGTGGGAAACACCAAAATGTATTCATCACTACAGAGAACAGTTATCACTCCTAAGTATGACCTGATGAATCATCTTTTATTTCTTCATTATATAAACTTCAAAAAAAAAAATAAAATTTCAAAGATTCTTTCAGAGATTTTCCTTCTTTATAGATCACTTTGTATGTTTTCTCTTATTATAATTTATATATACATTTATTTTAAATATGCATATTTATGTTTACCCCTATACTACATATTTCCATATAATATACATTGTATTTATAAAATAATTTACACTTACATAATACAGAAAATATACACATATACTATAAAATGTATTATATTTATGTATATATGAGATACATAAAGGAATATATTTATATAACTGTCTATTATATTTTTACACATAAAATCTATAGAAAGAAATACATTTATATTTTATTTAAATTTATACCATATATAGTTAGCTACCTAGATAAATATTGATGTTGTTTTCATTTACACTTTTTTTAGTCATGAGCTAAGTTCTGTTTCAAGGACAGAAATAGCCAACTTGTAACTAGTTCTATGTAAAAGCAACAAAATAATCTTGTTTTCACAGTGCATTGTGATCAAAGGCACCCCTTCAGCCTAGCACAGCCAAACCAGGCTTACCTGATCTTTGCTGGGATTTATAGCTTGTTGACATGCTGCAATGTCTGAGTACGCCTTGGCTGTCCACTTCAAAATATGTTTATCTGGCATGGAGTTTCCACAAAAAGTTAAAAATAGGACTAGCCTACAATTCAGCAATTGCACTACTAGGTATTTACTCAAAGGATACAGAAGTACTAATTTGAGGAGATACATGCACCCTGATGTTTACAGTAGCATTATCTACAACAGCCAAATTATGGAGAGAGCCCAAATGCCCACTGACAGATGAATGGATAAAGAAAAGGTGTATATATACATGCAAAATAAGTCAGAGAAAGATAAATACCGTATGATTTCACTCACCTGTAGAATTTAGGAAACAAAACAAACAAAGGGAGAAAAAGAGAGAGAGGTAAGCCGCAAACCAAAAAACAGACTCTTAACTCTAGAGAACACACTGATGGTCACCAGAGGGGAGGTCGGTGGGGGGATGTCCCCCGGAAACAGGTGATGGGGATGAAGGAGTTCACTTGTAAGGAGCACCAGGTATGTAATATGTATATATGTACGTATGTATGTGTGTAAGTGTTGAATCACTAAATCCTACACCTGAAACTAGTATTACACTATATGTTAACTTGAATTTAAATAAAAACTAAAAAGTGTATTTATTTGTTTATATGTTTCTGTGTTTGTGTGTGTGTGTACATACACTCTCAATATGGTGGGAAAAAATAAAGTTGATGAAAGTAATTTCAAAACCTAGGAAGAAAAGACATCCATGAGAAATAATCTTGCCTGTACTGCAACTGTTCATAGACAATGTCTTGCATTTCAGTTTTAAACATTTCAAATATATACTCAACTGTTGTAAGCATTAAGTGAGACTGATTCGACTCAAAATACATTTCCCAAAACAACACGATATACATAAGGAAAGTCCAAGTTTAGACATTTTTCTTCTGCAAACTTTGGTGAACTTATGGGAATTTCAATCAATACTTGAACATGTCTGGAGGGGTCTATCCTTTTTTAAATGTTAGTTTTAACCATAAAGGTCTAAATTTTAAAAAAAAAGAGGAACATTGGTTATCTTTTTGGATAATACTCCCCATTAAGAAAACAAATTACTTTTATACTCTTTATCCCGTTCTATTGATCTGTATGTCTATATTTGCGCCAGTACCACACTGTTTTGATTGCTATACCTTTGCCGTATACCTTAAAATCTGGAACACTGATACCTTCCATTTTGTTCTTTTTTCTCAAGATTGTTTTGGCTATTTGGGGTCCTTTGGGATTCCAGACAAGCTTATACCATACACAAAAATAAACTTAAAATGGATGAAAGACTTAAATGTGCGGGTTGATGCTAAGTGAAATAAGTCAAGCAGAGAAGTCAATTATCATATGGTTCCACTTATTTGTGGAACATAAGGCATAGCATGGAGGACATTAGGAGAAGGAAGGGAAAAATAAAGGGGGGGAATCAGAGGGAGAGATGAACCATGACAGACTATGGACTCTGAGAAACAAACTGAGGGTTTTAGAGGGGAGGGGGGTGGGGGGATGGGTTAGCCTGGTGATGGGTATTAAGAAGGGCACGTACTGCATGGAGCACTGGGTGTTATACGAAAACAATGAATCGGGGACCACTACATCAAAAACTAATGATGTGGGGCGCCTGGGTGGCCTAGTCGTTAAGCATCTGCCTTCGGCTCAGGTCATGATTCCAGGTCCTGGGATCGAGCCCCGCATCGGGCTCCCTGCTCTGCGGGAGGCCTGCTTCTCCCTCTCCTACTCCCACTGCTTATATTCCCTCTCTCGCTGTGTCTCTCTCTGTCAAATAAATAAATAAAATCTTAAAAAAAAAAAAAAAAACTAATAATGTATTGTATGGTGACTAACATAATAAAATAAAATTAAAAAAAAAAAACCCATTTTCCCATAAAAAAATATGAGCATTGAAACCATAAAACTTCTAAACAAAAACATAGGCAGTAATCTCTTAGACATCACCATTAGCAACATTTTTCTAGATATGTCTCCTGAGGCAAGGGAAACAAAAGCAAAAATAAATTATTGGGACTACATCCAAAAGAATAAAACTTCTGCAAAGCAAACTGTCAACAAAACAAAAAAATAACCTACAGAATGGGAGAAGATATTTGCAACTGATTTATCTGATAAAGGGTTAATATCCAAAATATACAAAAAAAAAAGCATTACACAACTCAACACCCCCAAAAATAAATAATAATAATCCAGTTAAAAAATGGGCAGAGGACTTGAATAAACTCTTTCCAAAGAAGACATACAGATGGCCAAAAGACACATGGAATGATGTTCAACATCACTAACTATCAGGTAAATGCAAATCAAAACCACCATGGATTATCTCTTCACACTCGTCAGAATGGCTAAAATAAAAAAGACAAGAAGTAACAAGTGTAGGGGCACCTGGCTGACTCAGCTGGTAGAGCATGTGACTCTTGATCTCAGGGTCATGTGTTCGAGCCCCATATTAGGCGTAGGATTTACTTAAGAAAAAAATAATTTAAAAATTAAAAAAAATAGCAAGTGTTGGTGAGGATGTAGAGAAAAGGGAACCCTCATTCACTGTTGGTGGGAATGTAAATTTGTGCAGCCATAGTGGAAAATATGAAGATTCCTCAAAAAATTAAAAAAATAGAAATACCATATGATCCACTACTGCATATTTACCCAAAGAAAACAAAACCACTATTTCAAAAAGATATATGGCTCCTATGTTTTTTGCATTATTTATGATACCGCAGTGTATGTCCGCTGATAGCTGAAGAGATAAAAATGATGGTATATAGACGATGAAATGTTACACAGCATGAATGCACATAGAGGGTGTTATGCTAAGTGAAATAAGACAGAGAAAGACAAATACCATATCATTTCACTTCTATGTGGAATCTAAAAAGCAAAACAGACCCTTAAATACAGAGAACAAACTGGTGGTTGCCTGAGGGGATGTGCGGGGGATGGATGGGCAAAATAGATTAAAAAAAAAGATTAAGAGGTATAAACTTCCAGTAGTAAATAAGCCAAGGAGATTTAAAGTACAGCATAGGGAATATAGTCAATATATTGAAATAATGTAGTACGGTGACAGATGATGAGGACATTTATTGTGGTGAGCACTGACTGAGAAATGTACAGAGTTGTTCAATCAGTATGTTGTACACCTGAAACTAATATAACATTGTGTGTGAATTATACTTCAATAAAAAATGGAAATAAATTACTGACAAATATAATTAGCCTATTTAATTTCCATTTAAAAATCGTATCATGGGGCACACCTGGGTGGCTCAGTCGGTTAGGCATCTGCCTTTGGCTCAGGTCGTGATCCTGGAGTCCTGGGATTAAGCCCCACATCAGGCTCCCTGTTCATCGGGGAGTCTGCCCTCCCTCTCCTTTTGCCTGTTGTTCCCCCTGCTGTGCTCTCTCTCTCGTCACTCCAACCCTCTCTCTCTCAAATAAATAATAAAATCTTAAAATATATATATATATATCCCAGTAGGAAAGCCAATACTCTATTTAATCAGTGGTATGTATAAAGAATATGTTAATAATGTAGCCATACTAGTTAGTTTGACCAAATGTGAATAAGCAAAAATTTTAAATAGAGAGTAGATTTCAATACTTATATTCAATACTGTTATTATATTAGGTATTCTTTTTAGTGTTTATATACACATTTATTCAATAGGAATTTACTGTATATTTAAAGCATGTCAGAAACTCTGCTTCTACTGCAGAAATAAATCAATTTAGTTCCTCACAATGACTTTGCTATCAAGCGAGTACCGTATTACATATATATATATATATATATATATATATATATATATATATATTTTTTTTTTTTTTTTTTTGCTTAATACATCATTTCAAAGTGCTTCAGTAAAATGATTCTAAATTAGGGAAATATTAAATGTAATTTCCAATTTTCAGTGATTTTCATTTAATCTATGTTTTCTGAACTATCATATAAATACTAGTCTTAGACATAAATATATTTCCCACAGTTTCTTAGAAAAATAACAGGGAAAAAAAAACTCAGTTTGAAAGGAGCAAGCACTGAAATGGGAAAAGCTCAAGCATTATTTTATCTATAGGGTGTTTAAATTACAAATACAACCAGGTACATTTAAAACCAAGTTTTAAAGCTCAGGCAAATGCATGCGTGATTTTAAAAGAAAATGTGAAGAGGACTTCTGTCTTACGTCGTTCGCTTGCATAGAGAACAGATTATAGCTAACATTTTTGTTTGATGAAGGTTAAACATCCCAAGAAACATACATTAATAAGTCAATTATTATTTTCTTAGAGTAAACAAAAATCAAAGTATTAAGTCAGTTGACAGAGACTGTAATAGAAAGTGTGACAACGTCAGTAACTTCTTTGGGGTATTATAAGCAAAAGTCTTGGCTTTGGGATGAGAGAGACTCATGGTGCATTCCTAGCCCCAGCACTTCTCTGCAACACGAATGGTAAAACAATGAAAACCCGTGAGACTCAGTTTAAAATTAGGGTAACAGAAACCATTTTAGGAGTTAGGGGCACCTGGGTGGCTCAGTCGGTAGAGAGGCCAACTCTTGATTTCAGCTCAGGTCATGATCTCAGGGTCCTGGGATTGAGCCCTGTGTCAGGCTCCCTGCTCAGAGGGGAGTCTGCTCGGGATTCTCTCTTTTCCTCTCCTCTGCCCCTCATCCCCTCTTAAATAAATAAATAAATAAATAAATCTATAAATCTATAAATAAATAAGTAAAATCCATTTTATCCCCTGTTAAAAACATATGAACATGTGATTGATACAAAAATAATAAGAATAGTACTAAGGAATACTTATTTTAAAAATTTACTGCCTAAGTGTTAATTGAGTGCTGATTCTGGGCAGTGCGCTTTATAGGATGCAGAGACTACAGCAGTATGAGAAAAAAAATAAATGAATGGGTGAATTAATAAATGCATGAAGTTCCATGTGCAGTCTTCAGCCTAACAGGGTGTGAAAGTTATACGCTAAAGTGCCCCACTATGAGTCATGCATTTGTGTGACCCCCTTCCACAATGGGCAGGGAAAATCTGTGACTTGCTTCCAAACAAGAGAATATGGTAAAGGTCATAAGGTGTCATCCCCCTGATTCAGTTAAATTATAGAAGGCTTGGCCTTTAGGAGAGACTTTCCGTTTGAGTTTGAAGATGCAAATATCCACGTTGTAAATATTCATGTCCCTGTGGAGGGGGATACATGCTGGGGAGTCATGGGTACCCTGTTGTATCTAAGGGTAGGCTGCTGACAACAGCCCTCAGTCACACAACTGAGTGGGGATGAATTCCACCAACCTTCTCAGTAAGTCTGCAGGGCTACTTCCCTAATCAACCCTACAGATGAGGATACAGATCAGCAGGCATGCGGTTGCAGCCTTGTAGGATGCTGAGCAGAGGTCCCAGCGAGGCTGCGGCTGAACTGCTCACCCACAGAAGTCATTAGATGGTCAGTGCAGCTTGTTGTAAGCCCCCAAACATGTGGTAGTTTGCACATTGCAGGAGAGAATTAATCCATGGGAGGATCTGATGAAAAATGTATGTAGGTAAAATGCCAGTCAGTTCAGTGTTGGTTCAAAACCTTCAGACTGTGGTTACTTATGGAATTGAGGATGGGAAGGGGAATGCTGCCCACAATGAAAGTGGGAAACACACTACAAACAGGAGAGTGGGCTTGCAGCATCCGGTGGTTGCAGCTTCAGTGAAATGACACGTTGAGTAACATCATCTCCTGCACACCGTACATCTAAACCTTCCTCTAAGTGCTGCTTTTGATCAGGGATTCGTGGAAGCCCCATGTGCAAAACGGTTTTCCTATAGTTCACAAGCATTTCCTGAGATAAGAACACTAAAGAATAAAAGGTCAAAAATAGTTGATTCTAACTACCTACATCTATTTTCTTGGGTCTTAAATTAATTTCTTACAAGTTTAAAAACAAACTAACCAGAATGATGTAACAATATTTTTTAAAATATTTTTTCCCTCGAAAACTGCCAATCTTTTTAGAGTAAAATATATATTTAATTGCATTTATATCACTAGCCTAGTAACAATTTTAATGAGCATAAACCAATTTACAGGTATAAAATAAAAGTAGGAAGAACAAATATGTCCCTTTGTGCTACAGTTGCCAAACACCATTACTAAAAAGTTATACAAATAATACAAGCAAATTAGTATTGTGTTCTGGACTATGGAAAGGTTGAGCATCCAATTTGCCTTTAATAAACAGAACTAATATTTTATCTAGATAAGTAAAACTGAAAATTGGTTTACTAAATATGTACTAAAGTCAGAAATTAAAAAAGTAAAATAATTCTTAATATATAGAAAACTGCATTCTGTACTATAAATTATAGTTTGAAAATAAATGTTAATTTAAACACAAAAGTGATGAGATTGTAATTATTTCAGATATGATCAATGATACACAAAATTCATTTTTTCTTGATAAATCTTTCTTTTCCCTGTTTCCTTCCTGAAAAAAAAAAAAATTGTCCTAGAATTTAGTCATATTATTTTACTCACTTTTGCCATCACTGAGATTTGGTAGGAAACATGGTTTTAAATAATAGTCTTTTAAGTAAGTAACAGATGATTTAGGATAAAAGATTCATAACCATTCTGATTTTAAGAAATAATTGCAAGTGTTAAGTGACATGTCAAAGTCGTCTTTAAATTTTTCATTTGTTTTTCTAAATCTGCATGCATGATGACCATGAGCGATCAATTAATGAAACACATCATTTTTCTTACATACAGTTGGTGAAAATAGGAAACATCACTTATGATATTTACTTGATATTTACTTGATTATTAAGATGCATATAATAGATACTAGAATGAACACTGACTGGGAAACAGGATTTCTTTTTTTCTTTTCTTTTTAAGATCTTACTTATTTATTTGTGAGAGAGAGAGAGACTGAGAGAGCATGAGCAGGTGGAGAAGCAGAGGGAGAGGGAGAAGGAGACTTCCCGCCACACGAAGCCTGATGCGGGATTCGATCCCATGACTCTGAGATCACAACCTGAGCTGAAGGCAGACGCTTAACTGAGTGAGCCCACCCAGGCGCCCCAGGAAACAGGATTTCTAATCAATAAAATATTTTGTGTACTACGTAGTTTCAATATATATTTTTTAAAATTTATCTATAACTTTTATTTAATGTGACTGGATTAAAAACTTTGTATTTTAACTAATTTGCTAAGTAAGATATAAAAGTAGAACAAATGAAATTAAGTTCATCTTCCAATGCCCCTCTTCATACCCTAAGGGACTTAGAGAACTGGGGCCTTTTCTAGACTTTATTCATAGTTCATATTATGCACATGCTAACCAGGGATCATAAAGTTGTTCACTAGGTCAATGCAAGTACAGAAGCTACATATGGTATGTAGTATTTTGTACTGTCTTTATATAATATTTTAGGTACGGTCCTCAGCAAGCCGAATTAGAACTGCTTCATTTATCATAATTTTATAATTTTAAAATTGGAAAATTTTGTTTAGAACAAAATCTGTATGCTTGTTGATGATAAAAATGCTGCTAAAGATGATTATTTTGAGTACGAGAGTACTAGTACTAAAAATGTTGGACATATTCTCCTAATTCTGACAAGTGGTAGATTGTGCTGTTTAATTTCACTTTGCTTTTCTTCTTTATACTAATAAATTACAAGTGAAATTTATAGCTTAAAGTATTTGCAGAAATATCATCTCAAAAACAGTAACAGTAACTCAAATAATGGTTTAATAGGAAAAGGCATATGTTTTTTTAGAAATATTTTAAGCTTTGTTTCATGCAATTATTTTAAACTTTTTATCTTATAACTCTATATGATTAAGGAAGTGTTCAATCTTTTCAACTGGCAAAAGTGTGAAGATGAATAATTTGACTTAGAGAAACAAGCCCTTCATTTATGCTAAAAACCCATCAAGGTCATTATGATCATTCCTAAAGAGACTATAATTCTAATATGATACCAAGTTTTATTTGATCATACAGAAGTTCTGGCAAGCAACAATTTTGATAGAGACTAGAAAAACAATCATGATACAATTTTATATCTAAATTTATATAATTTATATGTGGCCAAAAGAGCTGAAAAGAGATTAAGATTAAAAATATCTGGAATATTTGGACGTTTGCAAATCACAGCATTAAACTGAGAACGTAAAATTTTAAATATTTAGCTACTGTGCTGAAAACAAAACAAAATCAAATTAAATTATGACTATGAAATGACTTTGTAAAGAGGAAATAATATTGTATTTTTGATTAATAAAGATATTGTAAATCCTTTAATGGTCATTAAGACCCTACAGATTTTTTTTAATTGATACCTGTTTTAGAAATAGTAGGTTTGAGATTAAAATATATTTAAGTCAAACATCATGAACAATAGTATGTAGTATAGGGTGCCTGGGTGGCTCACTCGTTAAGCGTCTGCCTTTGGCTCAGGTCATGATCCCAGGGTCCTGGGATGGAGTCCCACATCGGGTTCCCTGCTCGGTGGGAAGCCTGCTTCTTCCTCTCCCACTCCCCCTGCTTGTGTTCCCTGTCTCTCTGAGTCTCTCTCTGTCAAATAAATAAATAAAATCTTAAAAAAAAATAGTGTGTAGTATAAGAAAGGAGTAAAGATGGTTCTTCCACAGGAGTGTGGATGGAGCATCCCTGACAACTGGAGTGTCAAACATGAAATATTTATGAATATCGTGGAAATTGCACAGGGCCTTGAAGTCTAACAAGATCTAGATAAGAAAAGGGAAGGGGGCAAAATCACTCAGGTAGGAGAAATAAGGTTGAAAAAGTAGAGGAAAAAGGATTAAGAAAACCAAAACCAATGACCTAGGATAGAATCTGCATGGTGGACTAGCAGGTGATACATTTGGAAGTATATATTACTAATCAAATCATATGGAACCAGAAAAGTTAAGCTAACAAGTGGTTCTGTTTTGTTTTGTTTTGTTTTTAGAGAGAGAGAGCATGAGCAGGGAGGGAGGGGAATAGGGAGAGAGAGAATCTTAAACAGGACCCATGCTCAGCATGGAGCCCCACGTGGTTTGATCTCCCGACTCTGAGATCATGACCTGAGCCAAAGTCTGAGGCTTAACTGACTGAGCCACCCAGGTGCCCCTAGGCTAACAAGTTTTAGTTGTTGTTGTTGTTCTTTCTTTCCTTATTTATTTTTATTAATAACAACATGTTGACATGTTTTAAAAAGAGGATGATACACAGATTCACTTGGTGGAAATACACAGAAGGTACAGGAGGGAGGAATGATGAGTAACAGATGACTAAGTGCTATCAAATGCTATAATTATACCAGTTATGTCCTCCGTTTAAGTACACATGGATATAAATACATATTAGTAGAGTTGCTTGATATTTGCAGGACACATCAATAAAACAATAAAGCCATTAGCTGGTCTTAGAGCATTCCTTAGAAAAGATAGTCACTGTTATCATTGTAAAATCCCGTCCTATCTATCAAGAGTAACTCAATACAATTAATACATTCTTTATGTTTGAGGGGAAAACACAATTTAGATAATTTCCTCTCACACAGGTAATGTTTTATGAGTAATAAAATAAACAACCCCCATGTCTGAGCACACCGATATTACCAGAGCCATCTTTAACCCATAATGACGTCTATTTTTAATATGGATCTTCAAAGGAAAATCACTAAAATAACTGAACATAAGCCACATAATGCTATTTTAATATTTTTGTTGAAATGGCAAAAGTAATGGGAAATGATATAAATATAAGTACCTCCTTTAAAAGAATTTTCAGAAAACAAAAAGGGCTCAAACAAAGCATGTATGGAAATGTGAGTTGGAGCTTTTGCCCTACTTAATTAGCATTCTCATCCAATTAAACAATAACCACTTTAAAAAGTAATGCTTTTCCCCTTAGAATTATTGCTGTAGCTCAAAGGTTCAAGGTTTTAACTGCTGCTCATAAAGCATGCAGTGTAACTTTCAAAACTAGGAAAAGTCTCCTGTTTCACATGACTCAGTAAGATATTTCTCTAAGAAAAATATCATTAAAGAGTACTAACATTCATACAAACTGATGGCTAGAAAGGCTCTACCCCCCACTTTCCAGCTTCAGAGGTGGGTGAATAAATCAGCATCAGGAATCGTTGGTGGATGAAAGGATGTAGAAGTCTTAAGATTGTAAACTTATTAATGTGATGCCCATAGGCAAAGACAGAATCAGATATTATGGATAATTTTGAAGTTGCAATTTTAATGATGATAAGGGTAGTGTGAAAGGGTTAATCAAAGAGGAAACAAATCCTGTCCCTCTGTCCATACCCACCAATCCGCCATGCATTGCAGAAGTATATTTTGCTAAGTATATTTGGGTGTATGAAGATTAAAAAAAAATCATCAGATATATCTGTGGTGGGATGAAAACGTGTGTGAAGCTGTAGAAAAGAGAAGCTGGAAAAACAAGATGTGTGAGCGTGCATGTGCGTGTGTGTTTGTGTGTGAGTGCGCGTGCCTGTGCATGCTGTGCAGTAGACTCCATGTGCTATGAAGTGTAAGTAGCCACAATATTGTTTTATTTACTTTTCAAAGATTTATTTATTTATTTGAGAGAGAGAGAGAGAGAGTGCGAGCAGGGGGAGGGGCAAAGGGAGAGAGAATCCCCAGCAGGCTCCACACTGTGCTAGAGGAAGGGCTCGATCCCCTGATCCTGAGATTACAACTTGAGCCTAGATCAAGACTCAGACGCTTAACCGATGGAGCCACCCAGTCAACCCCTATATTGTTTTAATTAAACTACTTTTAACATACGGTGTTGGCCGAAAAATTATAACTGTGCTGTCCAGCCCATGGTGCAACAATTTGAAAGCTCAGGTTTTAGAGTCTGTCATGGACTGTCAGTTATGTAATCACGGCTTTCTCTGTATACTGAAGACCACAGGACTGTCATCACATCCCACAAAGACTCTTTTCATAGCCACAGTCTTTGAGAATTACAGCAGTGCAGGGTGTCTTTCTGCCCAGAAAAATCTATCTCAGTAATATCAGCAATAGCTATAAAGATGATGCACCAGGGTGCATAATCTCCTAGGTGGAAACTTTAGTAAAACTATTCTCAAAATTTCTTCAAAAGTTATTTTCAGAAATGCCATGTAGTTACTTTAAAAAGTAATACACATATAGGATGGATATATATGGTCACAAAAGTTTTCTTAGATGTACATCTACCTGACCAAAGTCAATATGCCTTTAGGGCAGAGTCATCATCATTGCAAAATTCGTTTTTATCATTGCAAATTTAATTCTTGCCTCAAGTATTGATTTATGCTCTAAATTTTGTAATCATGTGAGCAATTTTAAAAATCAACAGGGGCGCTTGGGTGGCTCAACAGGTTAAGCGTCCCACTCTTGGTTTTAGTTCAGGTCATGATCTTGGGGTGGTGGGGTCGAGCTCCCCATGGGGATCCGTGCTCAGCAGAGTCCGCTTGAGGGTTCTTCCTCTCCCTCTCCCCTTCCCCACTTCTCCCCCCCTTCAATCTCTTAAATGAATAAATAAATAAAATCATACAAAATTCTAGGTTGAACTCGTACTGATGATATTTACCTATGTTTTTTCAATTCTTTTTAAGGGTCAAGGATGATTCTAAATAATCTTTTTTTTAACATATTTTATTGCACTATTGTTGACATAGACATATTAGTTTCAGGTGTACAATATAGTGATTCAACAATTATATATATTAGAAAATGTTCACAGCAAGTAGTTGCCCTCTGTCACCATACAAAGTTATTACAATATTATTGACTATATTCCTTATACTGTACTCTTCAACCCCATGGTTTATTTATAACAGGAAGTTTCAACCTCTTAATCCCCTTCACCTATTTCAGCCATCCCCCCCCACGCCATTGCCTTCCCCCAGGCAACCACCAGTTTGTGCTCTGCATCTATGAGTCTATTTCTCATTGTGGTTGTTGTTGTTTGTTCATTTGCTTTGGTTTTTGATTCCACATATGAGTGAAATCATATGGTATTTGCCTTTTCCTGTATGGTTTATCCCACTTAACATAATACCCTCTAGGGCCATCCATGTGGTTCTAGATAATCTTTTAAAACAGCTTTTGGTATCTGGTGTTTCAACTTGTAGTGAAAGCCCATATTCAATTCTAAGCTCATGCATATTGCTCCACCATCTATTAAGGAAAAAAAAAAAAAAAAAAAGAAAAAGAAAAAATAATTAAATTATTGTGATCACAAGACTTGTTCCCTACATTTATTTTTCCTTTTTCATTCAACTGAATTAAAAGGAAGACTTCCTAAACAAGTTTGACTGTTTTCAGAACTCCTAAGTTTATCACATATGAAACCATAAAAAAAGATGGCATATATAGTATTATATTTGGAGAAAATGTAACTTTTTTGGAGTGAGATAATGTCTAAATATAGTAGGAAAAATAGCAATATAAAATTGAGGAGAACAATAAAGCCCTGATGATATAGTTGGGATTCTAGAAACTTCCGCATACCACTCCTGCCATGAATGGGAATTTCAAAACATATGATCAAAAATTTATGATAGAATAGACTTAGCTAGTACAATCTAAGAAATTTTCCCTTCAGGTCACTGTATTGGAGAGAAAAAAGGGCATTTATATCTAATGATGTTTACCGAGAGAGACTTCACACAGACAAAAGCCCTAGCAAAACATACTGTTTCATGATGCATTCCTAATTAAACTGGGAAAATCTGTGTACAGAGATTAGCCTCTAAAAATCACTTTTCTTGAAAATACATGGGAAGTACACTGATTTTAATACTTTGAGTTAGAACTAAAATTGTATTGTGCGCTATCCTCTACCAGCCAATAACACATACAGAGCAAAAACTATTCTAATTGTCATATTAAACACCTTTAAGTGTGCCTGATGTCTATAATTTTCTTGTAATCTCATTCTGAATGGAGCTTTCTTAAGCAACAGTAATTACAGAGGAAGTGGGAGTCTGGTGATAGTGATTTGTTTACAGAACAAAGGAAACTAATAAGAATGAAAATACTTAGTCTAATAAGAAAAATTTTATTTAAAATTCTTTATTGAAGGAAAATACTATCACAAATTGAAATGAATCCCTGTTGGTTATTTTAAAGATATTATTGCTACATTAGTTCCTTAAAAAACAAGTTAAACAATTTTCCAGTAACTTGTAAACTTCTGAATTTGGGAGATAATTATAATTCTTGGAGATATCTCATATTTGATGGATTAAGAATATTTTTATAAGATATTGGTGTATTTATTTGTGTAGATGATATATTAACATATATATGTTAAACTGATTAGATAAAATATATCTAATCCAAACATATTTTATTGAACTTTGATTAAATATATTCACTTTACAGATTTCGCTCATTTGTGAAAGCAAGTTAGGTTTTCTCCCCCAGGATAATAGTGATAAGTTATCTATTTATCCTGCATAGTGTGGCAAAGGTAGTGGTAGGAGATGAATGAAAATAAAAGAAGCCCCTAACAAAACAGAAATAAAAGATCAATAATTCAGCAGTGCATCTGGAGAGATGCTCTTTGGGGTCCGTGTTGGAGGTTATTTTTCTTCCCTTCTACAGTGAAATTCTACAACTTAAAAACAAACCTGAAGTGTATTAAGTATTCTCTGTAAGTATTAAAAATAAAATGGCCAGACATATTTGTCTTTTTTTTTAACCTTTTCACCTTGTTTGGAAAGTATGATTTAACAAGGCCTTTATGGAGCTTGAATTTTTGTAAGAAGAGACAAAAGCACAAACATAATGTAGGCAGTGTTAGCACTTGAAGATGGATGTGAGGGCTGGTGTAGTGAGAGAGTTGCTCGTTAAGTAGTATATGCTCAGGGAAGGCTCTTTGATAAAGTGACATTTGAACTGAGACCTGAATAGAGCAGGGGACATTTCAGAAAATCCATCACTGGGAAGCAGTAACACATATTTCAAAGGCTCTGAGTTGGGAGCATGCCAGGCATGGTTGAGGAACAGCAAATAGTTCAATTTAACTGCAGCTCAGTTGAGAGGGAGCCAGGAGTAGATGAGAAAAGTAGCCAACTCAGGGGGCTTGCAGAGTTAGGGTGCCACTTACTGGGGTGTGTCATGTGGAAGGAAAAGTAGATTTAGAGCAGATAACAAGAGTCCGGCTTGGAAAGTTAAAGGGTGACAAATAAAGATGTCCTACCGCCTGATATCAATGAGTTTGGGAGTCAGGTGAGATACAAAGCTGACATTCATGGAATAATTGTGGAGCTGATACAGACTCTTTATGGGGTGAGTATAAAGGGAGAAGAAATGAGAACTACAAATAGTTTGTGGTCAGAAAAATGGGGGGGGGCATGGATCTAGCTAAAGCAACTGAGAAGGACTGAGGAGTCTCTAAGGCCCAGTGAAAAAGGAGTTTCCAAAGTGGAGAGGATATGAACGTGTCAAGTGCTACTGATACGTCGGAAAAGATAAGGATTGAGAATTGACCACTGAGTATGAGGGAAAACAAGGGTCACTGGTATCCTGAAGAGAGAAGTAGCTTCAGGTGGGCAGTGGGAATAGCAGCTTTCCTAGAGATTTTCAAGAAATAGAGTAGAGACCATTCTTTGATGTTCTTGCTGTGCAAGTGAGCAGCAAAATGTGGGGCCAAGAAGAGACTGGTGATGATTAGTCAAGGAGTCATTTGTGGGGTGCATGTTTGTGTGTTTAAGGACAGGGCATTACTGATGGGAATAATCCACGGGAAAGGATAGTGCAGACAGAGCTGGAGCGGGAGAGCGCGTGGGCATGACTGCAGGAGAGACGTCCTCGAGTTGGTAACCGGGACTGAGTTCTGGTGGACATGCACAGTTCATTATTTCTAGAGAGAATGCACAGGATATGTGGAAGCTTGGGGATGAGAAAGGTGTGTTGGAGGTTTGAGGATAAAGGGAAGGCATAAAGTACTCATTTGGAAAATAAGAACACAAATGAATGGGGAAAATGTAATATAGTTATTACACAGGGATGACAGGCTACTTGAGGTTCACTTGAAGTTCATTTGTTTGTTTGTTTCTAGCCACCTTAAGCTATTGGGATGCAGGATTGGAATAGGCAAAATGATACTGAGTTCTGTTGTTCATATTTATATATAATTTACTGTAAAATAAATTCTTTTAAAATTTTCCTATTAAATAAAATATTTTAAATATAATTGAATCCCAAATATTTTCAAAGGTGGCAATTATTCAAAACACTTGGGTAGGCAGCAAATAATGAAACTGTTCTTCCTCTTGCATTATAGGAATCACCATTTTGGCCTGAACAACTGAACTAGAACTAGGTTCTTTGAGAACTGACATGAGGTATGGCTCCTATTCATCAGCACAGGCTACGAAAAATTTTAGTATTGTTTATTTATACTGTAGACATTTATTACATGCTTCTCATAGACAAGGTATTGGGAAGCATTCAAAACAAATTCTATCATCAAGTTTCAGATGCAACTGCAATATTTCAGCATCTACATTTTATTTTTAGATCCTTTTCAAGACACATTAAATAAATATTGTCTTTTAATCTCCATATCAGATTTATAAAAATAAGTGTTTTCCTCTCTTTGTGAACGAGGCAGGAGCTGAGATGGAGAGGTCAGGTGGCCTCACCAAGATCACATGTTGGACATGAGATGCAAGTCTGGAGTGAGGTCTTCAAATCTATTCCTTCTGTCTCTTCACAGCACTGTGAAGACCGAAATGTCTCAGGCAAGGAATGTGTAACGATGAAAATTTGGGACAAGAGTCTGACTAATCTGAGCTGCACTCTGACCCTGCCCATGACCTGCTATGTCACCTTGGGAAAGTTTTTGAGCCTTTCAAAGCCTGAGTGTTTCTTTTATGAAATGTTAAAGTGATGATTAGAAAAATAGTCTAGGAAGAGGTATTGATTACACCATAACACAAGACAGAGTTTCAGTGTCATAAAAACAAAACCAAAACATACAGGAATTTTCAATATATAAGAGAAAGGTCATTTATATCTGGAAGAGAGTTCAGATGTTTTTAGGGAACTTACAACTGAGATGAGCCTTAGAAGGCTACATAATATTTGGATGAGTGAAAATATAAGTTGCTCTTTACAAAAGCAGAAGTTGTGAGAAATAGAAGCATAAAATCATGTTTGAATTTTAATTACTATCATATTTTAGGCAATAGGTTTTTCCTCTACATCATGGGTTCTTTAACTGGAATCCACAGATTCTTTTTTAATGTTTGTGTTGAGTTGAATAGTGACTCCCCCCCCCCAAAAAAAAGATATGTCCAAGTCCTAACCCATAGAACATGTGAACATGAAAAGGGTCTTTGTAGATTTAATTAAGTTAAGGATCTTGAGATGAAATTATCCTAGATTGACTATGTGTGATCCCTAAACCCAATGATACCCATCCTAGAAGAAGTGGAAGAGTTGCAAGCACAGGCACACAGACAGAGGCCAGGAGAAAGCCCATGAAGATGGAGAAAGAGACTAGAAAGTTATGGCCATAAGCCTGGGAACCCTTGGAGCTGCCAGAAGCTGGAGGAGGCAGAGACAGATTCTCCCCCAGAGCCTTCAGAGGGAGCGTGACCCTGACAACACCTTTTCAGATTTTGCACCTCCAGAAATGTGACAGAATACAGCTCTGCTGGTTTAAGCCTCTTAGATCATGGTAAGTGTTATGGCAACCAAGGGAAATTAATACAGTGCTTGAACTGGATATATTAGCAATGCATTTTATTTGATAGTCTCAACATTGTTTTTAATAAAATGGAAATCTCATATTACAGTGTTAAGATTTCATTTCTTTTTTTTTTTTTTAAGATTTTATTTATTTATTTGAGAGAGAGAGAGTACACACAAGCAGGGGCAGGGCACAGGGAGAGAGAGAAACAGACTCCCTGCTGAGCAGGGAGCCCAACACTGGACTCGATCCCAGGACCCTGAGATCATGACCTGAGCCAAAGGCAGACGCTTCACCAACTGAGCCACCCAGGTGTCCCTCGTTTCATTTTTTTAAAGATTTCATTTGTGACAGGAATTTAGGATGCTATTTTGTGGTGTAAGAAAAGGTACTTACTGTTTTTGTGTTATAATGAATATATTAATTTCCTACTGATAGGAATTAAAGAAAACTACTTTATTACTAGAAATCTGGGCATCTATCATTGTTTAAGAAAGGCCTAGGGGTGCCTGAGTGGCTCAGTTCAGTTGAGCCTCCAGTCAGCTGGACCTTGATTTCGGCTCAAGTCATGATCTCAGGTTCCTGAGATCAAGCTCTGCCTGTTGTTCCACACTGGACAGGGAGTCTGCTTGGGATTCTCTCTCTCCCTCTTCCTCTTCCCCTCCCCCACACCACACATGCTCTCTCTCTCTTCCTCTGAAACAAAAAACAAAACAAAACAACCACAAAAAACAGGCCTAGCATAGGTTGGGAAATGTGAAATGGAAACATAACAAAAAAAGAATATGTCAAATATGATGGTATAAATATCTAGTTTATGCACAGCAGCTTCCTTAGCAACACAGGGATGAAATCAATGAAAGAGAACACATTATATCTGCTCATCCTGAAAGTAAGTTAGGCAGTGCAGATTTTTTATATTAAATATATTGTTTTGAAAAAGTTCTAAACATACTAAAATTTAGACTAAATCTAAAGCTTAACTTCGAAGCATCATTAAAAAAAATCTAAGTGATGGAAAGATGAGGGCACCTGGGTGGCTCAGTCAGGCGAGTGGCTGACTCTTGGTTTCGGCTCAGGTCATGATCTCAGGGTCTTGAGACTGAGCCCCGCCTTGGGCTCCATGCTCAGCGTGGAGTCCACTTGAGATTCGCTCTCTGTCCCTCTGCCCCTCCCCTCCGCTCATATGAATACACTCTCTCTCTAAAATAAACAAATACATCTTTAAAAAATAATAAATAATGGAAAGATATTGATCAAGCGACACACCAGGAAATATCCGAGCCAGTCAGCAGCTTTTAAGAGGGAAAGAAAAGATGGCATCTGCTACAAACCTATGGCTATGTCATCTGATACTGTGAAGTGTGGCTTGGAGAAACGGTTAATACTGTTTCCTTTCAGTATTCATAAAAATAAATTTATGATGTTTTTCAATCAGTACATCAAAAAAGGCATTGGAAATCCTCAAAAACAGCCAACACATTTTCAGATAGGCAGAAAGTATCTCTACTGAGTCAAACACAAACAGAAGGCACAAACTTTAGGTAGAAGCCTCTGTATGGTCCATGAGTCACTGTGTGGGGAGTTCATCTGGTTTTGCTTCTTAAGTGAAGAAACAAATCCCCTATTACTGCAAAATGTTGTTTTCTGCTGACCTCAGGGGCTCTACCAACTATTTTTGAAGGGATGGTAAGGCCTCTCCCACAAACATGAAGATCAGTGCCAGGATTCTGAACCTCCACCTCCTCAAGGGGCTTAACCAGGAAAAGAGACCTGATAATGCTCCTCTCTGCCATCCAGTAATTCGTGGATTTTCTGGAGGATGTTTTGAAGCAACTGACTACATTTCAGGAACTTTTAAAAAATTAGTTGATAGACTGGAAGACAATACAGAAAAGCCCTCTGCAGGAAGAATTTGATAGGAATGATTTAATGACCCGATATATGGCTGTCTCTGTTCACGTGTGTGTGCATGGATAAAAATATGAGCTTCTCTGGTAGAGAAGCCTAGAAGCCACTCTTAAGGGAAAGTTCAGATGCTCCAATGCTGGAGAAAGTGTTTCTGCAGATTAGGGCTCAGCAACATCAGTGCATCAATATCTCTGACATAATCTAAAGTTCCTTTCTGTTCAGATGACAGATTTTAAGATGAAAATAACAATACTGTTGGGGAAGAGGGCATTAATGGTATTCATTATGTAGTCTTTCCCAAACAAAGAAAATAATGTGACAAAAAATACAACTAGAAGATTCTAATGTTTTTTTTTGCAAAAAAAAAAAAAAAGTCTCTGGCAGAGACAGTTATAGGACTTTGGATTTTTTATGCTGTATAAACTTTCATTAATTGATGACTTCAGTCACACATTGTCATTTAAAAGGAGAATCATAAAACCTAGGGCGTAACAAATGCATGAGCTTGTGTCACCATCATGCCAAAAACATGACTAAATTTCAAATTCTCATTTTTGAAAAAGCCATTCTATTGCAAATTATTTTTAATCAAAATCAAAATTTACTTTTTAAAAATATGTGGAGCTTGAATTTATTTTCGGTGAAGAGATACGAGTTTTTAATAAAACAACTGAAAGCATATAATATAGTACTTTACATTCTGTTTGAGTAAAACAAGTCCCTGATTTCAAAGTAAAATAAAATACCTGGTGTACACCATTTCTTATAAATGGCCCTATGTGAAGTATAGAGAAGAGTCTCCATATTTTTTTCAGTAACTCATCCAAAGCTGTTCATTGCTCATAAAGTTTATAAATCTCTGGTCTACAAAAAACTCTCTTGATGACAAATGAAAATACTCTTTCAGAATTCTGAATAAACTGTTTACTATAGGATGGCCTCAGGGTAGGGAATTCTGGTATCCAAGACTGAAAACCTTTTTCAGAAGTATCACAGGAAAAAAAAAAAAAAAATCTAGCAATCATATTATTTTTTCCCTGTTAGAACAACTATAGTCAAAACACAAAATATGCAACACCACTTCCAAGTATAAATTTGTACAGAGAAGAATGTACATTGACTGAATTTGATTGTGATATGAATGATGCTAAATCTAAAGGCATTGTAAGATTTATTGCAGTTTTGTTACAGTAGCTACAATTAGCTACTTTCCCTGAAAGTTAGATTATCTCATTTTAATGCCAACTATACAAATACCATGACAACAAAAGTCAGTTTGCCTTTAGATATGTTGCTTGACAAGTTAGTGTTTTTTAAGAAGAATTTTATTTCTCCATGGGCCTGTTATGAAAATAAATTTGATTGCATTATCTCAATAAAAGAAACTTAATATGGTAGAAAATATCAATGTTCATGAATATACATTTCTCCCTTCCTTCCTAGAAAAATGGTATACTTTGCTTCCTGCATTTGTCAGGATCACAGAAGCTGTTTGGGACCTTGTGAGTAAGTGATATATGTTACTTCTGTATGGAGGAAGTAAGAAGTCCCAGTTCAGCTATATAGCTTCTCCCTCCCTATGGATGGTAATCATGGAGGAAGTCTTTTGTTTTGTTTTTGTTTTTTTAAATTTTTATTTATTTATTTGACAGAGAGAGACACAGCAAGAGAGGGAACACAAGCAGGGGGAGAGGGAGAGGGAGAAGCAGACTCCCAGCCGAGCAGGGGGCCCTATGCGGAGCTCGATCCCAGGACCCTGGGATCATGACCCAAGCCGAAGGCAGACGCTTAACGACTGAGCCACCCAGGCGCCCCATGGAGGAAGTCTTAATATTAAGCTTTGAGATCAAATTCAGCCTGATTTCCGGAATCACTAGATGGAAGTATGGATACACTGGATACAGGATATGGGGAAGACCTCATATGTGTTAGAAATAAAGTTTTGTGGTTTTAACTCATTGTGATTTGGGAGATTATTTGCTAATAATCCCTTTAGCATACACAGGCATGCACACACATATACAGAGAAAACTCATGATATATGCACACACATGTACACACACACAGTCTCTACCTACCTACCTAAATACACACACACACACACAATGCACACCCGAATACAATATTAATGAGAAAAATACATAATAAAACCATAAGATACTGTTTTCAGTGTATCAGATTGCCAAAGATAAAATTTGGTAATTTATGTTAGATGAAGTGTGGGGAAACAGACACTGTCTCATACATTGTTAATGTAAATGCTACAACTTTACCAAAGTTAATTTGGTAAAATCTATCAAATATTAAGGTACATGTGTTACATTAAGTAGCAATTCTTTATTTCCCTACAGATATACTCAAATACATCTCCAAACGATTTTGTATGAGGTATGAGGATATTCACTGAAGTATCATTTGTAAATACCAAGAAACTGGAAATAATCTGAATGTATAACAATAAGGAATAGATGAGAGATAGAGAGATGGGATTCCATAGTATTAATAGAATATATCATATGTATCTATTTTTTTAAAGATTTATTTATCTTAGAGGGGGAGAGAGAGCACGAGTGGGAGAGGCAGAGAGAGAGAGAATCTAAAGCCGACTCTGCGCTGAGCGCAGAGCCAAACTTGGGGCTCGATCTCATGACCCTGAGATCATGACCCGAGCCAAAATCAAGAATCAGATGCTTAACCAACTGTGCCACCCCGTCGCCCCTATATGTATCTTTTTAAAATCATATTTATACACTGAAATGGAAAGATTTTCAAAGATATGTTAAGGAGGTAAGAAAAATATTTAGTTTAATAAAACCTAGATGTTTATATTGAATCTGCAAAGTTTTACATTTTCTAGAAAGAAAATCTAATAAAAGTTATATGCCCCATTTGATAAAACATATGTAAATATGTATTTGCATAATCATTTTATATAACACTACAAGATATTCCAAAGTCGCAAAAATAATTTATGTGAATTTCTCTCTTATAGACACAAGCTGAAACTATTAAAGAAGCCAGACATTAATCAGTTAAAGCAAAACCTCTTTCACACTCCCGTGGCTGGTTTATAGCCTCTGAATAGAAGCCACTTAACACCTAGCCATGATAATAAAATAAGCTTTTATTTTTTATCTTAATTTGTACACATATCTAGGAAAAATAGCTTTTGAATATGTCAAACTTATTAAAATTAAATTGTAATAAAGATGTTTCAAGTTTTATTTTCTATACGTAGGAAATACTCAGGGAGTAGGGAAAACATTCATGTCAATATCACCTGGGTATTTAAATCTTCAAAGTTTACATTTTTGTTATAGAAAATCTAACAGCAACAATAATTTATATCGTATCCCCAAATCAAATAATTTTCCCAGTGCACTCCCTTAGAAAATAAAGTGTCTAAGAGAATAGTATGCCCATATTCCTTTAAACAGAGAAATAGAAAAAAATGCATCTTATCTCTGTAAGAGGTATTTGTATAAACAAGTCAGCAATTCCCTCATCATGTTTTTATACTTGGAAATTTATGTAACATTCGTAATAAAAATATGTTACTATTAAATGCTTCAACATGAAACGACAGAGCAGATAGGAAAAGCTAAGTACAATTACTGTCGTCCACAACTTGCTTGCATTGCTAATCATGCTGGGATAGGCACTCAGGTCTCACTGTTTGCTCCTCTGTCTCCCTGTCTCCCTGCATCCAGCTTTTCCCTCCATCAGTTCATCTTCTTTACCCCCATTCAATCTGTTTATGAACTTCTGTGGTTTCTACTTTCAAAGTACACCTTGACCTCAGCCCCTTCACTCCATCTCCAAAGAAGTCACTGTGAATGTGTTTATGTACATATGTGTACACACATAGATTTCATGTCCATAAGCTGTATTATATATAACGTACAACAATATATAAGTACTAGATTATATATATTTATATAATATGATACTATATATATATGTAATTTTTTTCAGTTATTGTCCTTTTTCTAATTTTGAATGGAAATCCAAATCCAAGAGAACAGGGTATCCGGTTTTAATGGTGACCCAGGAATGATATATTTTAGAAAATTAAAACTGTCTACTACTAATTGGACTATTCTTATACAGATATGGATTTTTTTATGGGAAAGAAAAAGTTTAAAGGCTTTTTAATACTTTGGCAGGTTATTGAGGATATTATTGAAAAATTTCATGTAATGAGCTTTGCTTTAAATTGTTATTTTTAAGGAAACACCAGTAGGGAATGCTTTCCTGAGTATTTTCAACTATTTTTTTAGCAAAAATAAGTCTTCATAGTATCAAAAATGACTATTTTTTTTGCTTTTAAAAAACTTAATTCACATAAGCATTTTTTACATTGCTACAGTCTTTCAAACTCTGCAATGTTTGATTCAGTCTAATATTTATAATATTTACTTTTAGAAATTGAAGTCATATTAAACTTTGTGGTATACATCATGATGTGATGAACAACTTTGCACATATTTTTTATTTTAACAATTTGGGATGGTTTCCTATAATAGATCACAGTCTTTATTTTTAGATACTGGACAATGTAATTATATAATCAGATACCTCAAATTACAAATGATTCTATTTAGAAGTGTTAGATGGCAAGGCAACTCTTAAGTTAATTTTCAGCTAAAGTTAAACAATCAAAAATTCTAAGTTATTAAAAAAGACATTTCTCATAAATTTATACCAAGGAAACTGAAAAGCCCCCAAACCCATTTGGGAGTCATTTTAAAGTATTTTCAGTGATTTAAAAAAAAAAAAAAAAAAAAAAAAGATTAAAATCAATTTTAGATAAATTTCATAAAAGAATAGAATTTACCTAGCTTTACATTATTTAAAAAAAGAATAGAAAGTTTATACAGAGTGTTAGGATTTTATTCTGATTGTTAAAATTAGTTTAGAGATTGTTAAAATTGGTATAAACTATGGTAATAGTGGAGCTTTATTCTTGATTATTATATAACTAACGAGAGCCATATAACTAATGATTTCCATTGTAACTTTATTTTTTTTTTTAAGAACTCAAATAGATGGGGGCTAAAGAGCATCCTACTAAAGAATGAATGGGTTAACCAGGAAATTTAAAAAGAATTAAAAAAAAAAAATCATGGAAACCAATGAAAATGAAAACACAACTGTTCAAAATCTTTGGGATGCAGCAAAGGCAGTCCTAAGAGGAAAGTATATAGCAATACAAGCCTTTCTCAAGAAACAAGAAAGGTCTCAAATATACAACCTAACCCACACCTAAAGGAGCTGGAGAACGAACAGCAAATAAAGCCTAAACCTAGCAGGAGAAGAGAAATAATAAAGACCAGAGCAGAAATCAATGAAATAAAAACCAAAAGAACAGTAGAACAGATCAACGAAACTAGGAGCTGGTTCTTTGAAAGAATCAACAAGAATGATAAACTCCCGGCCAGACTTATCAAAAGGAAAAGAGAAAGGACCCAAATATTTATTTGAGAGAGAGAGAGAGAGAGCACAAGCAGTAGGAGCAGAGAGAGAGAATCTCAAGCAACCCCACACAGGGCTCTATCCCATGACCCTGAGATCATGACCTGAGCCAAAACCAAGAGTCAGACGCTTAACCTACTGAGCCACCCAGGCGCCCCTGCACTGTAACTTTAAATGAGAGCTATTTCAATTTGTTGTGTCAACTTTGTGATACTCATCCACCTGATGTATCATCTTAGAAAAAAATCCCCAAATTATTAGCATATTCAAATCACATTCAAGTAGACGGAGCAATGACCACACGACAGATTACATCAAGTTTTGGTAGTTTTACACAAAAATGATAAAAATTTTAATTCAGGAAACTACCTGTGAGGTAGTTTGTTTAGTTTCAGATTATTATTTAATTCAGTGTTAATCTTTTGGATGCCTCACCTCTAGGAATTTACTGTCTTCCTATTGGGCAGACGGAGCTTGAACACACTAGACAATTAGAGGAAAATATAAGTACATGAAATCCAGTGTTTACATGTGTGTGCGTGCACATGTGTGCACATGTGTGTGTGCGTGAGCATATACCTGGAGTTATGGGGGAATAGTGTGGGGAGATGGTGGTGGGGTCTATTATCAAAGATCTCAGGGATTCGGCCAGAGTATTAGAAATATGAATTTTCACTGTTATAACCCTCAAAACCATCATTGTGAATCATCATCTTCATCATCTTCATCATTATCAATCAATCAACTAAAGTTCTACAGTTCTGCTAACATCATTGACTAACTTTTTTTTTTTTAAAGATTTTATTTATTTATTTATTTATTTATTTGAGAGAGAGAGAGAGAGAGAGAGAGAGAGAGCATGAGTTGGGGGAAGAGGGGAGGGATAAGGAGAAGCAGACTCCCTGGTGAGCAGGGAACCCAAGGTGGGGCTCGATCCCAGGACCCTGGGATCATGACCTGAGCGTGAGGCAGTGTGCTCAGACCACGCACTTGCAGGCTCCTCCCCGCCCCAAAGGAGAAAATGTGGAGCGTGCCATTAGGGTCGCTCGTCAGCAGTGATGCAGAGATCAGCTAGGCCGTATTATACTTTCCATTCCGACTCAAGAACTACACTGAAGTTAAACTCTGAAAGCAGCACCTCTAAAGCAACTACAAAAGGCAATTACTTTTTCAACAAGAAAAATTCATGAGGAAAATGTGGCACAGCAGTAGCAGGTGGTCTCTCCATATAGAAGAAAAGCAAGGCCTGCATTTATTTGTGGCCACTGTGAATGACACAATCTATAAAATTTCAGTCACTATTTGTATTAAGAGTGCAAGAGAAAAGCAAAGCTGGCGGCATCACAATTCCGGATTTCCAGCTCTATTACAAAGCTGTCATCATCAAGACAGTATGGTACTGGCACAAAAAGAGACACATAGATCAATGGAACAGAATAGAGAGCCCAGAAATGCACCCTCAACTCTATGGTCAACTCATCTTCGACAAAGCAGGAAAGAATGTCCAATGGAGAAAAGACAGTCTCTTCAACAAATGGGGTTGGGAAAATTGGACAGCCACATGCAGAAGAATGAAACTGGACCATTTCCTTACACCACACACAAAAATAGACTCCAAATGGTTGAAAGACCTCAATGTGAGACAGGAGTCCATCCAAATCCTAAAGGAGAACACAGGCAGCAACCTCTTTGACCTCAGCCGCAGCAACTTCTTCCTAGAAACATCGCCAAAGGCAAGGGAAGCAAGGGCAAAAATGAACTACGGGGACTTCATCAAGATAAAAAGCTTTTGCACAGCAAAAGAAACAGTCAACAAAACCAAAAGACAACTGACGGAATGGGAGAAGATATTTGCAAATGACATATCAGATAAAGGGCTAGTATCCAAAATCTATAAAGAACTTATCAAACTCAACACCCAAAGAACAAATGATCCAATCAAGAAATGGGCAGAAGACATGAACAGACATTTTTCCAAAGAAGACATCCAAATGGCCAACAGACACATGAAAAAGTGCTCAACATCGCTCGGCATCAGGGAAATCCAAATCAAAACCTCAGTGAGATACCACCTCACACCAGTCAGAATGGCTAAAATTAACAAGTCAGGAAATGACAGATGTTGGCAGGGATGCGGAGACAGGCGAACCCTCCTACACTGTTGATGGGAATGCAAGCTGGTGCAACCACTCTGGAAAACAGTATGGAGGTTCCTCAAAAAGTTGAAAATAGAGCTACCATACGATCTAGCAATTACACTACTGGGTATTTACCCCAAAGATACAAATGTAGGGATCCAAAGGGGTACATGCACCCCGATGTTTATAGCAACAATGTCCACAATAGCCAGACTGTGGAAAGAGCCAAGATGTCCATCGACAGATGAATGGATAAAGAAGAAGTGGTATATATATACAATGGAATATTATGCAGCCATCAAAAGGAATGAGATCTTGCCATTTGCAATGACATGTATGGAACTGGAGGGTATTATACTGAGCGAAATAAGTTAATCAGAGAAAGACATGTATCATATGACCTCACTGATATGAGGAATTCTTAATATCAGGAAACAAACTGAGGGTTGCTGGAGTGGTGGGGAGTATGAGGAATGGGGTGGCTGAGTGATGGACACTGGGGAGGGTATGTGCTATGGTGAGCGCTGTGAATTGTGCAAGACTGTTGAATCTGTACCTGTACCTCTGAAACAATACATTATATGTTAAAAAAAAAAAAAAAAAAAAAAGATAACAGGAAGGGAAGAATGAAGGGGGGGAAATCGGAGGGGGAGACGGACCTTGAGAGACTATGGACTCTGAGAAACAAACTGAGGGTTCTAGAGGGGAGGGG
The DNA here is from genome assembly GCF_964656455.1 of Halichoerus grypus. Classification (NCBI taxonomy): domain Eukaryota; kingdom Metazoa; phylum Chordata; class Mammalia; order Carnivora; family Phocidae; genus Halichoerus; species Halichoerus grypus. The sequence continues at coordinate 82,283,870 of NC_135718.1, forward strand.
GGTGGGAGGATGGGTTAGCCTGGTGATGGGTATTAAAGAGGGCACGTTCTGCATGGAGCACTGGGTGTTATACACAAACAATGAATCATGGAACACTACATCAAAAACTAACGATGTAATTAATGTATGGTGATTAACATAACATAAAAAAGTGTGCATAAAGGCACAATAAATTAATGTGTTTGTTTGTTTGTTTTTTTACATCAGATGACTTGGGAAAGGCATCTCAGGCTGCTTAAAAATTCCACTGCTTAAAGAGTAATTCACTATTTTTATAGCTACCAGATTGAGTTCCTGCTTTCTCAGTAATGTTTCTAAAACATCTTTCTTCTCCTCTAATCACATTTAGGGTTTTGTTGTTGTTGTTGTTGGTTTGTTTTTACTACAAGACAAGGTTTCCACAACCCCAAAAGTCCTGCTATATTAGTATTTGTATTTCTTTATCTACATATATAATAGGCTTAAATGGGTATAAAATAGTTCATTTTTAAGTACCTGACCTAACTGATGGTAATATAAGCAATTCCACAAACACATATGGGAAATGTCGTATTATTCATTTAAACCATCAAAATACAAAGCAGTCTTTTTTAGGTATGGTAATTTCAAAACTCCCAGAGGGAAAGAGCTTAAGTACTATGTAAAGTGTTCACAGAAACTGCTGGTCTCTAAACCAATAATTCATTATTAACCCATGAGTGTTCATAGATACTAGCAGACAAATTTTAGATCAAAACCTGTATTTTGTTGTAACCCCTTTCCTTATTAACTTATTAGACACAGAAAGCCCTTTTCATAAGTTAGCAATTAGGGGATGAAAAAAGTATTGAGGAGATAAATACATTTGGAATATCCCTGACACTTTTACCATCATTCATCCATTTATGAAATAACAATATTAATGATGTCCATCCCAAAAGAAAAACATCAAATACTAAGCCCCATGGTTGTGTTAGGCACAGAGCCCATAGCAGTGACGATGTAATCCTGGCCTTAGCGCTGTTCTTCACTAAACAGGCAAATAATAATATAAGAGAGTACGTGATATAACACACGTAGTTACCAAGACCCTTGGGTACTGGGGGGCATGTAAACAAATTCTTCTGGATGGGGTAAGGCAGTAGGTAGAACTTTCACAGCATATGCGGTATTGGAGCATATTCTTGAAAGTTGAGTGAATCATGGTCAGACAGATAAGAACACATCTGGCATTGGTTGTAGGCCACAAAAAAAAACAAAAAAAACAAAAAAACATGGGTGTATGAAGAACACAGTATGATCAGGAAGCAGTACATGCCTCACTGGACTTTTGGATATTTGGGTGTGAGCGGGTTGGAAGAATAGGTTGAGGCCAGATCGTCATAGATGGAACAGAGAGTATAGTTACTGGGAACTTTCTCAAAACATGAAATTCATTTTTTAAGCTGTTCCAAGCCGGCTGACAGGTCGTGAAGCAGCCTTGTGCATAGTCCCACATGGCAAGGAACAGAGGCCTGCCCTACACTAGTGAAGGGGGCTGGAAGCAGATTTTCCGAGGCCTGCCAACAGTCACTTGGGTGAGCTTGGAAGCAGAACTTACCCCAGTGACAACTAACAGCTTGACTGCAACACTGTTCACAGCCTGGAGCCAGAACCAGCCAGTCAGGCCACTCCTAGGACGTCTAGCCATGGGAGAGTGGCAAGAATATGTATTTGATTTTTCAGGCTGCTATATTTGGGGTAATGGCGATACATAATTAATACATAGTTAAAATAAAATGGGTGATCAAAACCAGTCATGAAAGAGTTCATTCACGGTACTGGGTACTGGAAGTTCTGTGTATGTGTGTGCATGCACATGTGTGCACATGTCTGTGCATGTGCGCATATACCTGGAATTATGGGGGAATAGTGTGGGGAGATGGTGGTGGGGTCTGTTACCAAAGATCTCAGGGACTCGGCCAGAGTATTAGAAATATGCATTTTCAGCTGTTATAAGTCTCAAAATGATCATCATCAATCATCACCACCACCACCATCATCATCATCATCATCATCATCATCATCATCATCAATCAATCAATTAAAGTTCTACAGGTCTGCTAACATCATTGACTAACTTTTTTTTTTTTGAAGATTTTATTTATTTATTTATTTATTTGAGAGAGAGAGAGAGAGAGGAGGAGGGGAGGGATAAGGAGAAGCAGACTCCCCGCTGAGCAGGGAACCCAAGGTGGGGCTCGATCTCAGGACCCTGAGATCATGACCTGAGCGAAGGACACTTAACTGACTGAGCCACCCAGGAGCCCCGATCATCGACTAACTTTTAAAACCATCTATAATGTTAAAAGCTTTGTGCTTATGACCTCAGTTCCTCTAGAATACCAAGTACTGCAACAGGTACCTAAGACACTACTCCCCTTCATAGAATCTGATAATAGGTTCAGTGGGATGGTCAGGGAGGAAAAGGCCAGGTTTGTCCTTCAAGCTTCTGCCCACGAGGAAGAGGAGTTCCTCTGAGCAGGTGGGGTGGGATCTATGCTCATGGTTTGCAAATGGTCCAGAGAGAGATGGTATAGGGTATGGTGGCCATGAGAAACAGAATAATTCATGTCCTCGCGCAGCAGATTCATAATGGTGCACAGCAGAAGAGGGAAGTCTGCTTTTCTAATCAACTTGTAGTAACAAAAGATTCTTAATAGACATTTCAGATAAGAGAACCCGTACATCCTTGCATCTTTGTTGAAAAAGGAGTCACTTCGGTGTCTAGATTTGTAGCTATGTCTCGGAAAACACTATACTCCTTGTTTTAGTGATTTATTTTATTTTGTTCTTAGGAGCAGCCTTCAAATAATCCTGTTCATGAAAAAGAGTCAATGAGTGATAATCTACTGTATGTTTCTTTGCTGTGTGACTTTTTAGATCAGGTTGGTAGTGACCGTAGCCACTAAAAGCTTTCAGAGCATGAAATTCTCCTGATGTAACTCTAACTGTTCAACTGGAAAAACCTTTAGCTGGGAACCCATCGCATTCTATATTTTCCCTTCAATACCACAACCTCATATTAAACTATTATAAACCTCATGACTGACAAATTTTAAGTCCAGAAGGATCTTTGACATCGATTTATCAATTGTGAAATCTTTTTTTTAATATTTTATTTATTTATATGAAAGAGACAGACAGAGAGGGGGAACACAAGCAAGGGGAGTGGGAGAGGGAGAAGCAGACTTCCCGTGGAGCAGGGAGCCTGATGCAGGGCCTGATCCCAGGACCCTGGGACCATGACCCGAGCCGAAGACAGATGCTTAATGACTGAGCCACCCAGGCTCCCCATTGTGAAATCTTTCTGCACCAGGAGCTGGGGAGCACTCTTTGGGGTATGGAGGTGAGCGTGCTGAAGTGAAAACTAAGGACAACACAGTGCTTTTCAACAACATGATCATCTAAATTTTTGTATTTTACAGACACTGAACACACGAACATCATTCTTCAAGGAAATAGTATTTCTGAACAAGAACTTTCTTTATACCCTGCCTATAATTCTTCCATGAGACTTAGGTAAACAGTTTGATAGCTTGGAGAGTAAACCCATGCCTTCTGCAGGCTTTCTACTTGGGGGTAAAGCCACTCAGAAATTTAGCTTAACTGATTTTACAACCTTTTTTGGGGGGAAACAGAGAAGCCACTAAATTAAAAAAAAAAGGAAAGAAAGAAATTGTATGTCCCTCACCTATTAAGTGCATAAAGGTAATTCTTCAGTCATTTTATAAGAAAAGAGGAATATAGTTTATAATTCATATGAAATTCAAGGTAATAATTAATTATAACTATATTTCAGAGCTGATAATATAAAATGTCTCCAATAACTTTTATTTGTTCCCAAATTACTTGCTGCTATGAAATAAATAACAAATAATTTTAAAGCAAGATTCATAGTGTCTTTTAGCTTTAGTATATTCATCTGCATACATTGAACTGAAATTGTGGACTACTTTCTTCATTTAGATCAAGCTCACACAAGGAATATATTTATAATCATTACCTCTGCATCTTTTTACTAAGCTAAATATATTCACTCTATGTGTGCGTGTGTATACATACATTCATACAGGTGGAGATTATATGCGCATACATGAAGTAAAAAGCAATGAAAAATTCAATTTTCTATGGAACCCATCACTGCTTTTTAAACTCATAAACAGTATGCACTTGTTTCCAGCAGGATTTTAATTCTACTAAAATTCAGAGATTCAAATCATCTTCTACCATTTAAACTCTAAAAATCAAAATAACTTCTCTGCAATTTAAGTTTTGATTTCCTCACAAGTCAGATGCTTTGTAGATGAAATGTAATTAGGTTAAACTTTCATCTTATTCTCTGATTTAACCTTTACTGAGTCAGCTCATGCACAGAAAATAGCCTGCAAATAAGAAATGGTTAAAGCTTGTGATTTCAGTGACATGAGATATAGAAATATAACTTCCATAATTTCTAAACTAAGTCATATGCCTAAGCTACTCTTAAAATTAAAATGGAATAATTCCAAACATCTCTGATGAAGAACTCCAAATAATAAGCTCATCAATCAGGTAAGAACTCCAATCTCAGGGACAGCACCAGCAAAATAAAAATGGTCTACTAAAGTTTAAATGGCATAATGATGCCACACACTTAACATAAACACAAACACAAACTAAGTACTCAAGGGAATGAATGAAAGTGACTCTTATCCTGACATTGCTCCTTATCTCTTATAATTCAGGAAGAATTACAATCTTGACATTTGAGATTCTTTTTGTTTCTTTCCTGATAGTTACACCTTGCTTTATATAAGTAAATGAGCTCTTGATAGGAAGTGTACAATTCAAACTCTAGAAGATTTCCACTTTGCAACAACACTGTATACTAGTTAATTCTATTTTTAAACACACATGATCACATCCTAAATTAGCAGCATTTTGTGAGATCTGGGTTTCTTAATCTTTTGAGAAGAATCAAACTCTTTTTGCAGCCCATCCGATTAAAATAGTAGTGGGACCTTCAGCGGTGTTGGACAATTGATTCTCCAACTTGGTTTCTGAAGGGAAAACAGGCTCTAAAAGTGTTTTCCTTTTCCAGTCACTGAACTTTCAGGGAAATCCATGTTTTTATACTACTCGCCTTTTTCTAGAAAAAGTATGGGGAGAGAAAAAGTGTATACATTTGATACTGAGAATTTCCCAGATCAGGGAGTCTTCGGTGGAGGAGGTTTCATGCCCACCAGAACAGGAGCCAATGCTAAGATCCTTACTGGGGGTGACTCTCACACCTCAGTGACTGCCAGCCAGCCTGCACTGTTTATGGAATAAAACATCTATGGTTATGACAGATTGCACAACAGAGGCAAAGAAATAGAGTTCTCCTCCAAGGAACATATTTAAGAGTATGAATTTAAATTCAGTGAGGCTTTTCCTTTTTGAATGACGTAAGCTCACCTATTTTCAGCTGTCTCACTCATAAAATTGGGAGTAATTTTAACAGTTCAGGGGTTAAAATTAAATTATAGACATAAATGTTTTAGCAATAAAATAAACTCAATAAAAATTAACTTTTGTGTTAATATTATTATGATGATATGCTTCGAGACTACAAATAAAAAATGATCTGGATAGAAATGAAAATAATACAGTCAATTTTAGAAGGGTTTATGCCACTTAAAAGAACATATGGACACAAATAAGGGTCAAGATGCACTATAAGGATGTCAAATAACAAGAGCAAAGTGTAAAATACAACATGGCCAATACCAAAATAATACTCAATGTTTTGCTCATGTTTTCAGAAAATATCTTTGATGTTTAGAAAATTTGTGGAATAAATGAGCCAATACTGTGCGCCTGGGTGGCTCAGTCGGTTAAGTGTCTGCCTTCGGCTCAGGTCATGATCCCAGGGTCCTGGGATCCAGTCTTGCATCAGGCTCCCTGCTCAGCAGGAAGCCTGCTTCTTTCTCCCTCTGCCCCTCCGCCTGCTCATGCACTCTCTCTCTCAAATAAATAAATAAAATCTTTATAATTATAAAAAATAAATGAGCTAATACTTTATTATTTTTTTTAAAGATTTTATTTATTTATTTGAGAGAGACACAGAGATAGCGACAAAGAGCACAAGCAGGGAGGAGGGGGAGAAGCAGGCTCCCTGCTCAACAGGGAGCCTGATGTAGGGCTCAATCCGAAGACCCTGAGATCATGACCTGAGTGGAAGGCAGACTGAGCCACCCAGGTTCCCCTAAATGAGCCAATACTTTAAATGAATTTTCAAAATAAATTAATAAACCTGCTATGTCATATGAGCTAAGCATTATAAGGGGACACATTCTCTGTTCCAAAGCAAGGAAAATGAACTGGGGAGAAATGTGCTCAAAGCTAACACATGAAAAATGAATTAATCAAATTGTTGAAAATAATAAAACAAGTATCATTAAATACAACCTGTAAAATTACCAAATAGGTTATATTGACAATAAATGCTGTAGTTTTTTTTTAAAGGTTTTATTTATTTATTTGAGAGAGAGAATGAGAGAGAGAGGGAGAGAGGGGGAGGGTCAGAGGGAGAAGCAGACTCCCTGCCAAGCAGGGAGCCCGATGCGGGACTCCAGGATTATGACCTGAGCCGAAGGCAGTCGCTTAACCAACTGAGCCACCCAGGTGTCCCATAAATGCTGTAGTTTTAAGATACAATAAGTTACAGGAACATATTCTCTTTATTAATTAGCAACAAAAATATTTTTAAAATATATATATATGTATACATATTATATATATGTATACATATATATATATATTTTAAGCCTGCTATGAATGTCAGAGGAAAAGAAAGTAGGAAATGGTATTGGAAGCTGAAAGCTAAACCTTCTCACTACTCACTTCTCACCTAACAGAAATGATTTCTGATAAATAACTATTTTAGTATTTTAATTTTGACACTAAATTTCTACTTTAAATTCTACATCAGCATGGTCATTTCTTATGATTTTGTTTTGTTTTGTTTTGTTTTGTTTTGACTACTCTAAGATCTTTTAGCTAGTTACATAAAATGATGTAGTTGTGAACTGTCACGGGGATAGTTTATCTACATCTTTTCCCCCTTCTTTACTGTCTGTCAACTGTTGTCTTGCAGGATGCAGAAAGGATTAGTTTTGTTTCATTTTATTGTTTGTTTTTACTGTAGTTATTACATAAGAAGAGACTTTTTGATAGATAAGAATTGGTGCCCACATGTTATCAAATAGGATTAAAAGGGTAAATCACTTGAAATTTTAAAGTTAACCTCTGTTATCATTTATGTGTTCTTGAAAGTCTTAAAAATATATAGTTTTGGCTTCATAATAACATCGTGCCAAATATTCTGCTTTTTGTTCACATAACATGACCTCTTAAATTTGAGTTTATATATCTGCAGGTATATCCATATATAAATTTACATCTTCACTAATAATGAAAGTATATCATTCTATTGAGAATGCAACTTACTTCATTTAACTCATTATATTAGACAGTTATGTTGTTTCTAATTTTCTACTATGTAGAATGCTATGAATATGGAAATGTACATATTTATATTTCTATCTTTTCACACTTGTGATTTTCTGTAGAAATGTTTATGCTTATGTTCATTACATTTATAACTTCTCATGATATATCAAAAAAGGAAGGAAGGAAGAGAGGGAGGGAGGAAGGAAGAAATGAAGCAACGAAGGAACAAAGGAAGAAAGAGAAAGGAAAAAAAAGGGTCCTTACATAAACATCCTCTTCCATTTACTGGTCACTTCTTATTGTGTACCACACTTAGATACAATTTAGGCCACTTGCTAACTTCTCTATTGAGTGGCATCTTGTACCTCTCCTTATCTTTGGCAGAGAGACTCCTAACTCAATACTTATCTAGAAAGGAAACCTTAATATGGGAAGAGTGATGTTTAAAAGTCATGAAGGAATCAAGGGGAAAAACAGATCCATGTTAATCTGGAATCATCATCCCTTCACCCAATCTACTCACAGTTACCTAGAGAAAGGGAAAGCCTTCCAAATAGAGAATTGCAATGAAATCGAGTTTACATTCATTTGGCTAGAAAGCACACCCAGATAGATTGATTTCATGGGCTGGAAAAAAACAAAACAAAACACACACACATTAACAAGTCTGCAAACTAGGAAGGAAGATAATATTTGAAGGGTTGGGATCAAGTAATACATAAATGAGTTTCTTGAAACAGTTAAAAGATCACTCATAGATCCAGTGACATGGAACCATCCAAGGAAAATTAGAGAAGAATGTTTGGCATGTTTTGGCAGGATGTTTCCTTAGGTTCTATCATTTGTGTCAAATCTGGTCAGTGCTATATAGATTCTGTGTTTAGAAGGATTTTAAGGGAGTGTGTTGTTGAGCAGAAACAAAAGCCTTAATTTATTTGCTGTATCTGCCAGGGGAAAGGGAGTGAGATGGAATATTTGTCATCCATGGGGTATTGCAAACATCTTCAAATGTGATGCTGGCCAGAACCTTGTTTAAGTCACCTCCAGGTCACTTAAAAGCTGTAAAATTTTGATCAATTGCTGATAACCTAATTCTTTATTCTCAATTTTATCACTTGTAAAATGAAGACAATAATGGCTACTCTGATGAGCTACAGTGAATTTGGAGATCATAGATAAATTAATGTTCTAGCATGGTGCCTGGCACGGGACAGCCAACATTTCCCCAATACCTGCTAGTATTATTCCTCATTCTTTCCATGACACTGAGCCACCATTTCTTGACCAGACTAGTCATTCTTTAACTGCTGCTGGTCCCGTGTGTGTAAAATTTTCTTATTGAAGCTACTTTTGATCATTATGCTGATTTTCCCATGCACTCAAGAAAGGGCTCCTTGGGGGGCGGAGTAAGATGGCAGAGGAGTAGGAGACCTGGATTCCGTCTGGTCTCAGGAATTCAGCTGGATAGGGATCAAACCATTCTGAACACCTACAAACTCAACAGGAGATCGAAGAAAAGAATAGCAACAACTCTCTGAACAGAAAAGCGACCACTTTCTGGAAGGTAGGACGTGTGGAAACGTGAATCCAAGGCGGTATTCGGGAGGATAGACGGCGGGGGAGGGGGCCTCCGTCGGCCACTTCTGGCAAGTGATAGAGCCGTGGAGCACAAAATCAGAACTTTTAGAAGTCGGCTCCGCTGAGGGACTTCACTCCGGGGGCTAAGCGGGGGGTGGAACCCTCGCGGGACAGTGTGGTCTCAGGACCCTCGGGGTCACAGAAAGACCAGGGGTGCCTGAGTGCAGCAGAGCTCCCAGGTATCGGAGCAGGGAAGCCGGCTGCAGAGACGGAGCTGAGGCACGGGCTCTCAGCTCGGGGTTGTCATAAACCATGATCCGTGACACAGTCAGGCCACTGCTCCTCCAGCAGGGACACAACAAGAGGCAGATCCGGGAAGACTCACCTTCCTTACCCGGGAGGAGAGGTGCGGGAGCGCACCGCAGGGATCTGCTGGGTTTGGAGACTCCACACGGGGTTGGGTGCCAGAGATAGAAACGCGTGGTCACAGGCTGGGTGAGCACGGAGTGCGGCCGGACCGGGGAGATGGGAGTGACTGACTGCTTTTCTCTGGGGGCTCAGTGAGGAGCGGGCCCGAGTTCTCGGCTCCTCCGGGGCGGAGACTGGGAGGCCGCCATTTTCACTCTCCGCCTCCAAAGCTGTACGGAAAGCTTGCAGGGAACAAAACCTCCGGAGAGCAAACCTGTGCAGATTACTTAGCCGGGACCGGCAAGGGTGGGGTGATTCTGCCTCCAGCAAAGACATTTGGGAACCACGGCAACAGGCCCCTCCCCCAGAAGATCAGCGAGAACAGCCAGCCAAGACCAAGTTTACCCATCAATGAGAATGGCAGAACACCAGTGCTACGGGAATACTACACATAGAATCCATGGCTTTTTTACCATGATTCTGTAATCTTTCAAAGTTAATTTTTTTTAACTGTCTTTTTTTTTTTGAATTTTTCTTTTTCCCTTTTTCAACCAACATCTTATCAATCCCTTTTTTTAAAAAATCATTTTTATTTTTCATTTTTAGAGTCATATTCTATCCCTTCATAGTGGTTACCCGTATTTTTGGCATATATATATAAGTTGTTCTCTCTTTAAAATTTTGAGATAGTTTCTTCCTCTTTTTTTTTTTTTTTAAGATTTTATTTATTTGCGAGAGAGACAATGAGAGACAGAGAGCATGAGAGGGAGGAGGGTCAGAGGGAGAAGCAGACTCCCTGCTGAGCAGGGAGCCTGATGTGGGACTCGATCCCGGGACTCCAGGATCATGACCTGAGCCGAAGGCAGTCACTTAACCAACTGAGCCACCCAGGCGCCCCGAGATAGTTTCTTCTAAGAGATCAAAATATACCCTAAATCTCTAGTGTATGGTTTTTTTCTACTCCCCTGCCTGATCATATCCTCTCCATTTTTTTTTTAAATCCTCTTCTTTTTTCAAACAACTTCTTATTAATTCCTTTTATAAAATTTTTTATAATTTTCATCTTTAGTCATATTCCATCCCTTCATCATATCAACCCTTATTTTTGTACATATATAAGTTTTTCTTTCTTTAAAATTTTGGGAAGCACTTTCTTCTAACAGACCAAAATACACCGAAAATCTAGTGTGTGGCACTGATCTATGTACCAGCCTGAACATATTTGATCATATTCTGTTTTTGTTTTGTTTTGTTTTGTTCTTGTTTGTTTTTATCTTTATCTTCTTCTTTTTCTTTTTTTTATTCTTTTCCTTTTTTCTCTCTTTCCCTTTCTTTTCCCCCTGCTTCAGGTCTTTTCTGATTTGTTTAGAGTATATTTTCTGGGGATGTTGTTAGCCTGTTAGCATTTTGTGCTCTCATTCATCTATTCTCCTCTGGACAAAATGACAAGACAGAAAAAATCACCTCAACAAAAAGAACAAGAGGTAGTACCGACTGCCAGGGACCTACTCAATACGAACATTAGTACAATGTCGGATCTAGAGTTCAGAATCATCACTTTAAAGATACTAGCTGGGCTTGAAAAAAGCATGGAAGTTATTAGAGAAACTCTTTCTGGAGAAGTAAAAGAACTAAAATCTAACCAAGTCAAAATCAAAAAGGCTATTAATGAGGTGCAATCAAATATGGGGGCGCTAACTGCTAGGATAAATGAGGCAGAAGAAAGAATCAGTGAGATAGAAGACCAAATGATGGAAAATAAAGAAGCTGAGAAAAAGAGAGAGAAACAACTACTGGATCACGAGGGCAGAATTCGAGAGATAAGCGATGCCATAAGACGAAACAACATTAGAATAATTGGGATCCCAGAAGAAGAAGAAAGAGAGAGAGGGGCAGAAGGTATACTGGAGCAAATTATAGCAGAGAACTTCCCTAATTTGGGGAAGGAAACAGGTATCAAAATCCAGGAAGCACAGAGAAACCCTCTCAAAATCAATAAAAATAGGTCAACACCCCGACATCTAATAGTAAAACTTATGAGTCTCAGAGACAAAGAGAAAATCCTGAAAGCAGCTCGGGAGAAGAGATCTGTAACCTACAATGGTAGAAACATTAGAATGGCAACAGACCTATCCACAGAGACCTGGCAGGCCAGAAAGGACTGGCAGGATATATTCAGAGCACTAAAGGAGAAAAATATGCAGCCAAGAATACTATATCCAGCTAGGCTGTCATTGAAAATTGAAGGAGAGATAAAAAGCTTCCAGGACAAACAAAAACTAAAGGAATTTGCAAACACGAAACCAGATCTACAAGAAATCTTGAAAGGGGTCCTCTAAGCAAAGAGAGAGCCTAAAAGCAACATAGACCAGAAAGGAACACAGACAATATACAGTAACAGTCACATGACAGGCAATACAATGGCACTAAATTCCTATCTTTCAATAGTTACCCTGAGTGTAAATGGGCTAAATGACCCAATCAAAAGACACAGGCTATCAGATTGGATAAAAAAACAAGACCCATCGATATGCTGTCGCAAGAGACTCATTTTAGACCCAAAGACACCCCCAGATTGAAAGTGAGGGGGTGGAAAACCATTTACCATGAAAATGGACACCAAAAGAAAGCTGGGGTGGCAATCCTTATATCAGACAAATTAGATTTTAAACCAAAGACTGTAATAAGAAATGAGGAAGGGCACTATATCCTACTTAAAGGGTCTATCCAACAAGAAGACCTAACAATTGTAAATATCTATGCCCCTAACATGGGAGTAGCCAATTATATAAGGCAATTAATAACAAAAGCAAAGAAACACATCAACAACAATACAATAATAGTGGGAGACTTTAACACCCCCCTCACTGAAATGGACAGATCGTCTAAGCAAAAGATCAACAAGGAAATAAAGACTTTAAATGACACACTGGACCAAATGGACTTCACAGATATATTCAGAACATTCCATCCCAAAGCAATGGAATACACATTCTTCTCTAGTGCCCATGGAACATTCTCCAGAATCGATCACATCCTAGGTCATAAATCAGGTCTCAACCGGTACCAAAAGATTGGGATCATTCCCTGCCTATTTTCAGACCACAATGCTTTGAAACTAGAACTCAATCACAAGAGGAAAGTCGGAAAGAACTCAAATACTTGGAGGCTAAAGAGCATCCTACTAAAGAATGAATAGGTCAACCAGGAAATTAAAGAAGAATTAAAAAAATTCATGGAGACCAATGAAAATGAAAATACAACTGTTCAAAATCTTTGGGACGCAGCAAAGGCAGTCCTGAGAGGAAAGTATATAGCAATACAAGCCTTTCTCAAGAAACAAGAAAGGTCTCAAGTACACAACCTAACCCTACACCTAAAGGAGCTGGAGAAAGAACAGCAAATAAAGCCTAAACCCAGCAGGAGAAGAGAAATAATAAAGATCAGAGCAGAAATCAATGAAATAGTAGCTAAAAGAACAGTAGAGCAGATCAACGAAACTAGGAGCTGGTTCTTTGAAAGAATTAACAAGATTGAAACCCCTGGCCAGACTTATCAAAAAGAAAAGAGAAATGACCCAAATCAACAAAATCATGAATGAAAGAGGAGAGATCACAACCAACACCAAAGAAATACAAACAATTATAAGAACATATTATGAGCAACTCTACGCCAGCAAATTCGATAACCTGGAAGTAATGGATGCATTCCTAGAGATGTATCAACTACCAAAACTGAACCAGGAAGAAATAGAAAACCTGAACAGACCTATAACCACTAAGGAAATTAAAGCAGTCATCAAAAATCTCCCAACAAACAAAAGCCCGGGGCCAGATGGCTTCCCAGGGGAATTCTACCAAACATTTCAAGAAGAATTAATACCTATCCTTCTGAAACTGTTCCAAAAAATAGAAATGGAAGGAAAACTTCCAAACTCATTTTATGAGGCCACCATTACCTTGATCCCAAAACCAGACAAAGACCCCATCAAAAAGGAGAATTACAGACCAATATCCCTGATGAACATGGATGCAAAAATTCTCACCAAAATACTAGCCAATAGGATCCAACAGTACATCAAAAGGATTATTCACCATGACCCAGTGGGATTTATCCCTGGGCTGCAAGGTTGGTTCAACATCCGCAAATCAATCAACGTGATACTATACATTAACAAAAGAAAGAACAAGAATCATGTGATCCTCTCAATAGATGCAAAAAAAAACATTTGACAAAGTACAGCATCCTTTCTTGATCAAAACTCTTCAGAGTATAGGCGTAGAGGGTACATACCTCAATATCATAAAAGCCATCTATGAAAATCCTACAGCGAATATCATTCTCAATGGAGAAAAACTGAGAGCTTTCCCCCTAAGGTCAGGAACACGGCAGGGATGTCCACTATCACCACTGCTATTCAACATAGTATTAGAAGTCCTAGCCACAGCAATCAGACAACAAAAAGAAATAAAAGGCAACCAAATTGGCAAAGAAGAAGTCAAACTCTCACTCTTTGCAGATGATATGATACTTTATGTGGAAAACCCCAAGGACTCCACCCCAAAACTGCTAGAACTCATACAGGAATTCAGTAAAGTGGCAGGATATAAAATCAATGCACAGAAGTCAGTGGCATTCCTATACACCAACAACAAGACAGAAGAGAGAGAAATTAAGGAGTCGATCCCATTTACAATTGCACCCAAAACCATAACATACCTAGGAATAAATCTAACCAAAGAGGCAAAGGATCTGTACTCAGAAAACTATAAAATACTCATGAAAGAAATTGAGGAAGACACAAAGAAATGGAAAACGTTCCATGCTCATGGATTGGAAGAACAACTATTGTGAAGATGTCAATGCTACCTAGAGCAATGTACACATTCAATGCAATCCCCATCAAAATACTATCCACTTTTTTCAAAGAAATGGAATAAATAATCCTAAAATTTGTATGGAACCAGAAAAGATCCCGAATAGCCAGAGGAATGTCGAAAAAGAAAAGCAAAGCTGGCGGCATCACAATTCCGGACTTCCAGCTCTACTACAAAGCTGTCATCATCAAGACAGTATGGTACTGGCACAAAAACAGACACATAGATCAATGGAACAGAAGAGAGAGCCCAGAAATGCACCCTCAACTCTATGGTCAACTCATCTTTGACAAAGCAGGGAAGAATGTCCAGTGGAGAAAAGACAGTCTCTTCAACAAATGGGGTTGGGAAAATTGGATAGCCACATGCAGAAGAATGAAATTGGACCATTTCCTTACACCACACACAAAAATAGACTCCAAATGGTTGAAAGACCACGATGTGAGACAGAAGTCCATCAAAATCCTAAAGGAGAACACAGGCAGCAACCTCTTTGACCTCGGCCGCAGCAACTTCTTCCTAGAAACATCGCCAAAGGCAAGGGAAGCAAGGGCAAAAATGAACTATTGGGACTTCATCAAGATAAAAAGCTTTTGCACAGCAAAAGAAACAGTCAACAAAACCAAGAGACAACTGACAGAATGGGAGAAGATATTTGCAAATGACATATCAGATAAAGGGCTAGTATCCAAAATCTATAAAGAACTTATCAAACTCAACACCCAAAGAACAAATAATCCAATTTAGAAATGGGCAGAAGACATGAACAGACATTTTTCCAAAGAAGACATCCAAATGGCCAACAGACACATGAAAAAGTGCTCAACATCGCTCGGCATCAGGGAAATCCAAATCAAAACCTCAATGAGATACCACCTCACACCAGTCAGAATGGCTAAAATTAACAAGTCAGGAAATGACAGATGTTGGCGGGGATGCGGGGAAAGGGGAACCCTCCTACACTGTTGGTGGGAATGCAAGCTGGTGCAGCCACTCTGGAAAACAGTATGGAGGTTCCTCAAAAAGTTGAAAATAGAGCTACCATATGATCCAGCAATTGCACTACTGGGTATTTACCCCAAAGATACAAAAGTAGGGACCCGAAAGGGTACATGTACCCCAATGTTCATAGCAGCAATGTCCACAATAGCCAAACTGTGGAAAGAGCCAAGATGTCCATCGACAGATGAATGGATAAAGAAGAAGTGGTATATATATATAGAATGGAATATTATGCAGCCATCAAAAGGAATGAGATCTTGCCATTTGCAACGACGTGGATGGAACTGGAGGGTATTATGCTAAGCGAAATAGTCAAACAGGGAAAGACATGTATCATATGACCTCACTGATATGAGGAATTCTTAATCTCAGGAAACAAACTGAGGGTTGCTGGAGTGGGGGGTGGGGTGGGAGGGATGGGGTGACTGGGTGATAGACACTGGGGAGGGTATGTGCTCTGGTAAGCCCTGTGAATCTGGTAAGACTGTTGAATCTCAGATCTGTACCTCTGAAACAAATAATGCAATATATGTTAAGGAAAAAAACAAGAAGAAGATAGCAGGAGGGGAAGAATGAAGGGGGGGGGAATTGGAGGGGTAGACAAACCATGAGAGACGATGGACTCTGAAAAACAAACTGAGGGTTCTAGAGGGGAGGGGGGTGGGAGGATGGGTTAGCCTGGTGATGGGTATTGAGGAGGGCACGTTCTGCATGGAGCACTGGGTGTTACGCACAAACAATGAATCATGGAACACTACATCTAAAACTAATGATGTAATGTATGGGGATTAACATAACAATAAAAAATTTAAAGAAAAAAAGATTTAATCCCTGAAGGGGTAATAGGGTTTTGGACAAAGCATTAAAAATAAGCTTCAGACAATATAATACATTCATATGATATTTCAGAAGCTGCCCCAATGATGTCGCTGGCTACCTTTAAATGATGAGGAGTTTTGTGACATAATTTGACAATTTTGAAATATAGGCCACCTGTAAAAGAAAAGTAGTATACATCTTCATCAAATCACTAGTTCCTATGTCGCAGAAGGAAAAAATTGCCATCTGTCAGAATAAAAGTCATCAAGGTGCTATGACCTTGAACGTCCAGTAAATTTCATCATGAAGGCCCTATCCTAAATGAATATAACCAGCAGTAACAAGAGCTGTGAAGGAAAGCACGTCTGCACGTGCTCCATGTGGCTGGTGAGTGATGTTACGGCATCATGATGTTAATATTAACTGCAGGCCTAGCTCACCTTTGAAAGTAGAGTTCAGTAGTTCTTACGTATCTAACTTGTGGCCAACAGAAGAGCAGGTGGAGGGTGACAGGGACAGGATGGGAAACAGCCTTAGAAACAGAAACAGCCTCATGCAATTCTCATCGTACTATAATTTTAGCCAGCAAACCCTATACTGAATGTTATGGGAAAAAAATATAAATGCATATATATATATATATATATATATATATATATACACACATATATACATATATATATATATATATATAAAAATTTACATAAATTATTAATGTATTCTAATAATATACCTGGAGTGTTATACAATTTAACATCTTAATGGGGATATATACTCATTAATTTCTCTGTCTTTTGAAATTTTATAAAGGTATTTTACTGGTAAATTCAGTATTTATGTAGTTGAAGACAAGTAAACAACATGAAGATATAAAAATCAGCTTTGCCCTCAGTAAAATCCTTAAATAGTTAATTAAATTTCCATTTTGGTTTAGAGTGGAAAATAAGACACTGAATCTTTTTCTGTGTGAAGAAATTTTCACCTTTAAACTTTTCTTAATGCCTATATAATGTTTTATCTAAAACCTTAAATGCACTATGTTTGGACATTCTGATTGGTTCTAAACTATCATCTTTTCCTTCTGTTGACATTCTGATTGGATCTAAACTATCATCTTTTCCTTCTGTTTTATGGCACTGAGATTACTCTATTTCCAGAGAGCCCATATTCAATGGCAAAGACAGAAATCAAACCAGAAGATAAATGGAAATCCAGATAGTAATCATTCCTAGAAGGAAAATAGGAACATTGAGACTGCCAAGAGGGTTACTTTATACTGGAGCACTTCCTTTTGCACATAGTGGATATGCATGGAGGTATATCATGTCATGCATCTTTTTTTTTTTCCCTAAGATTTTCTTTATTTATTTGAGAGAGAGAGCGAGCACAGGCAGGTGGAGCAGCAGAGGAAGAGGGAGAAGCAGACTCCCCACTGAGCAGGGAGCCCAACGCAGGACTTGATCCCAGGACCCTGGGACTATGACCTGAGCCAAAGACAGATGCTTCACCGACTGAGCCACCCAGACACCTCTATGTCATGCATCTTTATAAGACCAATCATTTGAAGACTGGATATCAGGAAGTGTGGGGTGGAAACAGGGAAGTTTAGAGATGAGGAGAGAATAGGGTAGTGACCAGGTTTGTACTGGGTACCAAACAACAAGAATAGAATAGTTCTGGGAGTAATTGATGTGGGATATAAGAATGCTTCACAAACACACACACACACACACACACACACACACGCGCACACACACACACACAAAATACTTTACAGGTTTAGGGCTTGAAATCTCAGGAGGATAATGGTGTCATTTTTTAAAGACAGGAATGACTACCTCTATCAAGTAATACTGTGATGTACATTCTTAGTCATAAATATCAGTGTAGCAATAACATTTTCTTTAGAGAAATTCTTAAAAATAGAGTTTATTCTTATTGTTTCTATATTCATTATACACATTGCATGATTCCCCTCATAAACATTCCTACCAATTTAAATTCATACTAACTGCAGGTGATAATATTGGTTTCACTGGACCTAAAAGTATTCTAAACCACTTAAATATTACATACTTTAATCACACAGTAATAGGTGATGGTTAATTTTATGTCAGCTTGACTGGGCTGAGGAATGCCCAGACAGAGGGTAAAACATTCTTTTCTCGGTGTGTTTATGTGGGTGTCTCTGGAAGAGATGAGAATTCGAATCAGTAGACTGAGTAAAGTCTATAGAAATCAATGCAAGGCGGACGCCATCCAATCCTCTGAGGGCCTGAGTAGAGGAAAAAGGTGGAGGAAGGAAGGAAGCATGAATCTGTGTTATCTGCTCAGCTGGGACGCCCACCTTGTCCTGCCCTCAGACACTAGTGCTCCTGGTTCTCAGGCCTTTGGACTCAGTCTGGGACTCACACCACTGGCCCCTCAACTCTTATGCCTTTGGACTCAAACTGAAATACACCACTGACTTTCTTGGCTCCCCAGCTTGCAGACGGGAGCTCATGGGATTTCTTGGCCTCCGTAACCTTTTGAGCCAATTCTTACAGTAAATCTCCTCTTTTAACTATCTATCTATCTATCTATCTATCTATCTATCTATCTATCTATCCATCCATCCACCCACCCACCCACCCATCCATCCTTCCATCCAACCATCCATCCATCCAGTTAGTTGTTTCTCTGAAGAAATCTAATTCAGCATACTTTACAAAAATGTATAAATTTTAGAGTACGGATAAGTACATCAACAAAGTATGAACATACTTATGAAAACATCACAGAGGTAAAGAAAAATACTATTAGCCCACCAGAAACCCATCATACTTCCTCCCTTTTGGCTTCTCATAGCATGGAATAGTTTTCTCTGTTTTTGGAAATGGTATAAAGCAGTACGTGTGTGTGTGTGTGTGTGTGTGTGTGTGTGTGTGTGTGTGTGTGTGTGTGTGTGTGTGTGTGTGTGTGTCTAATGTTGCTCGATGTTTGCTAGTGAGATCAATCCATACTCTTCGTTTAGCTGTACTATGATCTGTGGCTATCCCGTGGTCCCCCTTACATGCGATCTCACCTTCCCGCGGTCGATCACAGTCAGGAAGCAGACGATCCTCCTTCTGCCATATTGCCAGAAGGTTATTAGTCGTGTAACACTACATCAGAATGCCTACGTATTCCACTCACTTCATCTCACTACTATTATTTCACATCTATTATTAGTATTTCAGCATCTCAGATCATCACAAAAAGAAGAAAGGTGAAAACAGTACAATAAAATATTTTGAGAGAGAGATCACATTCACATAACTTTTACTAGACTATATTGTTATATCTGTTCTATTTTATTATTAGTTACTGTTATTCTCTTACTGTGTCTAATTTATAAATTAAACCTTATCATAGGTATGCATGTATGGGAAAATAGCATATACAGGGCTCAGTAATACCTATGATTTCAGGCATCCACTGGGGGTCTTGGACTGTACCCCTTACCAATAGGGGGAGACTAGTGGATATTCTTTACTTACCACGATTTATTCATTTATTCTACTATTGATGGTTACTTGAGTTGTTACCAGTTTGGGGCTATTTAAACAATTCTAAAAATATACTGATATTTTGGTTCTGTTAGGATGACTATCTTCCTAGGAGTGAAATTTGGTATCGTAGTATATGCATTGATTTATATTTAGAAGATAATGTCAAACCATTCTTTCAAGTGAATTCAAACTTTTATACTAGAAGCGGTCTTTGAAAATCCTGAATTATTCACACCCTTACGATTATTTTGTGTTACTTTTCTTTCCATTTTAGCCCTTCTCACAGGTATGTAGTGGTACCCAGTTACAGTGGTAATTTGCACTTTCCTCAGAGATTTGGGCTCCTTTTCCTAAGTTTGCTGCCCATTAGAATAGCACCCTCATGAGGTTGTAGAGGGAGTCTCTTGTCCACTCCTCTCCAGTTGTCTGCAATTTTCTTATTGACATGTTGGAGTACCCTATATATTCTTTATAGGAGACCTTTTTGGTTATATGTCTTACAAATATATCTTTCCACTCTATGAAATGTCTTTTCAATATCTTAATTATATATTTTGATGAGCATTTTTAACCTTAATAAAGAACAATTTATCTACCTTTTCATCATGGTTAGTGCTGTTGGTTTGCCTTTAAGAAATCCTTCTTTGCCCAGGTTTCAGAGGATACGCTCCCATGGTACTTTCTAGAATCCTTATGGAGTCTGCACACCAACTAGGACTTGATTTGTGTGTGATATGTGAGGAAGGGAGGGAGCAGCTGAAGGCAAGATACACCCTACAACACAATGAATTTCCTTGCAAATGTGAAAGGTGATGTTAAACCAGGGGCGCGGGGAGAAGAGTTTATTATAGGCATGAAAAAATGAGTAACGGCTAAAATTGAGTTTGAAACAGGAGTGTGGAGAGATGAAGCTGAAGAGATAATGATGACTAAAATAGGACTTACTAATAATACATTAGCAATATTATAATAAATTATATTACTTAGGGCTGCTACTTTTGATGATAAGTGAGGCTTGATTCCTTTCAGACAGTAATAAGTGAAAGAATAATAAATAAGAGACATTTACACAGAACTCCAGCTTGAAATGCATCTTATTTAAATAAAAATCCATAAGTTTTTAAAACAAATTCACTCTAAATAGTGATGCTTTATCAATAGTTGTAATAGTGAATAGATTAGACATCAAGATTTGATACTTAAGTATTTTTTTAAAGATTTTATTTATTTATTTGAGAGAGAGAGAATGAGAGAGAGAGAGCACAAGAAGGAAGAGGATCAGAGGGAGAAGCAGACCCCCCACTGAGCAGGGAGCCCAATGTGGGACTTGATCCTGGGACTCCAGGATCATGACCTGAGTTGAAGGCAGTCGCTTAACCAACTGAGCCACCCAGGCATCCAATACTTGAGTATTTTTAACATTTTTAAAATTCCCTCAAATATGAGCAAATTGCTAAGATATGTAGATATGCTCACATATTTTCGGGGTGGAAGCCTTTTAAGAACTTCTCCTCCACAGATAGTTTTTAAGTAAAAAACATTTTAAGAAATAAAACGTATTTTTTTCACCAAACATTTTCTGGCTTTGGTACTTAACATAATAATAACTGCTTTTTCTATACAAACTAATAAGTATCCAAATGATTTTTATAGTGCTACTGAATTTTAATGGGTCTCGTGCACAATCAATTATGAAAATGTTTAGGTCATCCCCACTTGCTCATAGTGGCAAAGAATAAGAAAGGATAAAAATGTGTTCAAAGTATACAAAGATGTGAAACCATAGTCACATCACTTCCTAAAATCGTCCACATGTATATTTGAGAATACTGGATTATAATATCAGATATTAGAAGCATTTATAGGAATCCATGAACCAGTCTCAGATTTCAGCCATATTAAACAATATCAGATAATCTTTTTTAAAAGAACCAAGTTAGTAAATATGTATTTAGTCAAAATCTCCATTAGTAGCCATTAATGAAGAACATGTAATAATATCAAACTTAGTCCCTGTCCTCAAGGAACTAGTAGTCTAATTGAAACAGGTAATATCTCTATACATGAAAGTTAAAGATGACTCTATTGATTAAACATTACCCAGAGTCATTATTGGAATTCAGACTGCACTGATATCTTGCAGAAATATGTGATATGCAGAGCTGATCTTGATAGAGACAATGCCTTAGATGGTAGGATAGGATAATATGAAATTTTGGAATTATTGCCATGTTTCCTAATTCTTTAGTTTTTACCCACCATCCCAAGGGAGCATGCAGGCATTTGAGGCCCAACTCTTAGGGAATGGAAAATCAGGAGATATATATGAGACCTTAGAAAAAAGAAAGCGGACGGGGTGCCTGGGTGATTCAGTCAGTTAAGTGTCTGCCTTCAGCTCAGGTCATGATCCCAGGGTCCTGGGATGGAGCCCCACATTGGGCTCCCTGCTCGGCGGGAAGCCTGCTTCTCTCTCTCCCACTCCCCCTGCTTGTGTTCCTGCTCTCCCTATCTCTCTCTCTCTGTCAAATAAATAAAATCTTAAAAAAAAAAAAAAGAAAAGAAAAAGAAAGCGGACAATCCTGCTAAGAAAATAGAACTGAGCTCATGATGCTATACGTACCTGCTTCTTTGAGCCAATGCTAAAAGGGTTTCAACATGTTTATAATAAGAAATATGGAGCCCTGTGGCTGCACTTGGTGCACTCCTAACTGCTGATCTCTGTAGGTGATGAATGGAATTGGGCCTTGAGCTACCCACTTAAGCTATTGACCTAAGAGCTATTTCACGTGGCAGGCAAGCCTGGTCAACCCCAAAGCAGGAGCAGAGACCTTCTTAAGTAAGACAATTGATGGAATGTGTTGCAAGCAAACTCCAGTGAGAGTAGCCTCCCCTAGGATAAATAAATAGTGCATCAGACAGCAGTATCTCAGTACTATAGATCGCAATGTTCTTGCCCATGCCCTTACAGACTTAAGGAAGAAGGGTTTAAATATATCAGTATCCTGGAAGTGAATTCCTGGTAGAAACTGGTTACAGTTTGAAACAAGACCCCACCCTCAGAAGTTACATAAATAACAGATATAGAATCAAAGAATGAATGAATGAATGAATGGCCTAAAAGCAGTCAAGAAAGACCAGGGTATGGACTTATGATCACTGGAGAAATCTAGCCTATCTAACTGCTTCATTGATTACCTAATTTCAAAATAATGCAAGAGTATTTTGTTAATGCCCAAACTTGAGATAAAATTCTGATTCTGGTTTCATGAAAAATTTTGGCCATTTCATGTCAACAAATACGCGTTACCACCTAAGTCTGCCAGACATAACGCTCAGTGATGAGCATACAAAGATGAAAGACACATTTGCTCTCCCAGCAAGGAATTTGCCATCTTAAGAAAAAAAGAAACCCATAAACAGACAATTTTGAAAAAGGAAAAAGGTGGCACCATTTAAAGTCAGTCCAGTCTACTAGATTGAGAATGTCTTTTTGGAAGACACAATATCTAACATAAACCTAAATGTAGGTAATGAGTTTGGTAAGTAAATGTTAGGGACTATTATGTTTCAGGCAAAGGGGAAAACATGAGTAAATGTAGGCAATCATAAAACCCATAGCTAATCTATACTATTATAACATAAACATCAAGTTGGGGAGTGCTAGAAAGTAAGGCCAGGGAAACAGGCCAGGACCATGATACAAAGGACATGTTGTATGTCATGTGGATGATCATGATGGAGCCACAGACATGCTCGATAGGAGGGTAATAGGGCCAATTTCATATTGTAGATAAATCACTGCTGTTACACTGCAGACAGTGGATTCAGGAGTATAAGACATAAAGCAAAGGGACATGGCTTATATTTGCTATTCAGGTTTCATTCAAGGAAGCAGACAAGCCCAGTTAGAATATGGCAAATATGCTGAATCTAAGAGTAGTTTTCAATGGTATCATATAATATATAACTTATTAAATGGCATAAATATCACCTATGTAAATATATACAAAGTGCAGAAAAGTTTCAGTTTTGATGCTGAAAAGAGCTTATAATGAGTCTATAAAAACAAAAAAGTAGATCATTGCCCCCATGGTTGTGTTTCAACCAAACTTCTAGCTTTTGTTTTTTTTCCCCCACTTACATGATGAACTAGAATAAAATGTGTGTGAAAGAGAGAGACAGACAGGGCATCTGTGATTTGCCACCTTCATTCTTGCATGGGAAGTTGCTTGGACAAGGAAGGGTCTTGGGAAAGAAGTCGTACATGTATCAAGAAGAACTGTTTATTATGTGCCAACATCTAAAAGGTTCAGAGAATTGAAACTGTAAAAATTATTTTTTTACAAATAAATTAAAACATGCAAAATGAAGCCAATGATTAAGATATGAATATAGAAATGTAAGTAGCATTGGAATAAAGTAGTTCAGTAATATTTCAGAGAAATGATTGTCTACGTAATTTTATCAGTATAATAAAATAATGGTGATAGCATATCTTTTGCATTTTTAATATTTAACTAGAGTAAGGGGGCGCCCATATTTTAAGAATACAGTTCTAAAGTATTTTGAGGGAGGTTTCAGGAGTGAAAATAATTTTCCTTCCCATATCGATACACTTCCAAGTCATTCTTCTTGCCTCCACTTTCTGACATTCTGCAAGCTCTGTGAACTTCACTGTTAGGTTTGATTTCTCTCTTCTTTTTCTTTGTCCAGAATAAGCATTTTACCTGAGTGTCCAGACTGTCTCTCTGTGCTTATTTTACTAATTCTCATAGTATTGGCTTCCTGCAAGGTTCCTAACTGGCCCACTGAACACGCTTCCCTGCTGACCCCACGACCTCAGAATAGTCCGCACCAGCCTCTGGAGCCCAGAGTAAGGATGTGTCCATGTGTGCGCATGCACGCACATGACGTCACCTTCCTCCCTGGAGTGCTTGAATGAAACATTCTATTTCCCCAGATAATGAGCTGTAGTAATTCTGAGGATCTCTGAAGCAAACATTTGTTTTTGCCATTTCCTAGGAGGAGGTTTACATCTCTACCTCATGAGCTAAGCATCAAATTGTGACATGCCCTACTTTGGGGAAGAATAATTCTGGATTGACTATGAAGAAATGGCTGTGGATTTTGCCATAGATTTTCACAATCATTGATTATCTTCTTTCATTTGGAAGGGGGGGAAGAGACGAACAATGCATTATATATAAATTGCCCTTCTCTCCAATTAGAAATTGGTTGCTTAACCAGTGAATGATCTTTGCAAATAAATTCCTCATAGTGTCTGAAATTTAATCACATGTTATAGAAAGAGCTTATTTATTTGTTTGTTTCCTTGTTTCTTTGTTGTAAATAAAGAATGTTATGCTTGGTTCTAATATTCTGCACTTATTCTTGGATGGATTGAGGAGAATGGGAAATAAACTTACTCTATGCATTATTTTTTTGCATTATTATGTATTAGTAAATAAATATGCATTTCCTCCAAAAGATACATTGTTTAATCTCTTTAAATCTGTTTTATTGGAACACCTGGGTGGCTCGCTTGGTTAAGCGTCTGCTTTCAGCTCAGGCCATGATCCAGGGTCTTGGGATCATCAGGCTCCTTGCTTAGCGGGGAGCCTGCTTTCTCCCTCTGCCTGCTGCCCACCCCCCTCTTGTGTACTCTCTCTCTCTCTGACAAGTAAATGAAATTTTAAAAAAATTTAAAAAATAAAAAAATAAGCCTGTTTTATTTTCTGTGTAATGGATATGAGGATATTAATAACAATTATGATACAAAGTAACAGTATCTACCACCTATTGTTGTCCTGAGGATTAAATGAGTAAAAAACCCTTAGTGATACGCCTACCACAAGGAAACACTCAAGAAGCCTTAGCAATTACTAACAATTCCTAATTGTATATTATATCTTGCATAAAATTGAGCAATTCACAAAGATACTGGCATAATCCTACCAAGCAAAAGGCTAAGTAATCCTTTTTACACTGATGGTACTAATTCCAATTGATGCGGTCTGTCCCCATCCAGAGGAGGATCATGAGATGATTCTTCATAAAACTGGTAGACGGAACATCAGTTACTCAGTGACAAGAGCTTGCCTCTAAGAGTTACAGAAACTGACAAATCAATAAATAGTGCTGGAAAAGTACTGTGATAGATGCTGCTAGTTTCAAAATTAATCATGTTTAGTTTAATCTCATTCAGTAACAGTGATGGTGTTGATTCTCACTGTTAAGTTACATTCCTTAGTGAAACAATCCTCTCTTAAGACTATCCTACCCATCATTCAGAGCTTTCTAATAGCAGTGTATTAAGTCATCATTAGCAGGTTCATTATCTATGGGCTGCTGTGAAAAATAAGAGCCTCTGTAATGGCCATGGACTAGAGTTCAGCCCGTTTGTGTCAGAAGGATTTTAAATTATACTTTCCTTCTTGCTCCTGCTCCTATCCTGCCATAACTTGTTGCCAGAGAGCATGAGACACAGAAGAGAAGTGTTTCTCTAATTGCTACTGTAAAAAATACTTAGTTTAGAACACAGTGAAATTTTCATTTATGTGAGCAGGAAAAAAAAATAAACTATAAAAAAAACACACCAGAAGGTTTTAATCTTATTTCTTTTCCTTATGTAATAATCTGATTTGTCAAAGTTTTCTGAATCTACTACCTCATTATTGTCATTTCAAATTTTATGATTAGCAGTAAGATGAGCGTTTAATTTCTGTTCCAAACTGGGACTGCTTTGGAAAAACCAGAATACTGAATCACCTGCATGTGGGAACTATATTCTCGTGTTTGGCAAATGTGCAAACACTGGACTCAGAAATGCCTTAGAGTTCTTTTATTTTTTTAAAGATTTTATTTATTTATTTGACAGAGAGACAGAGAGCACAGACAGGCAGAGAGGCAGGCAGAGGGAGAGGGAGAAGCAGGCTCTCCGATGAGCAGGGAGCCCGATGCGGGGCTCGATCCCAGGACCTTGGGATCATGACCCGAGCCAAAGGCAGATGCTTTTAAACGACTGAGCCACCCAGGCGCCCAGCCTTAGAGTTCTCTTAAAGTTCACTTCCCTGACCCATCGGATTACTCTATCTGCTCAGGCAGCCTGTCATCACAACTCAGGCCATTCACATGCTGAGCCTGAACAGTAGTCAGGAAGAGTTCCACTGATTAATCTATTTGTCACTCTAAAGAAAGAAAATGCCTTTACTTTAATACTCCGAGTCACTGCGACATATTATTGAAGCACCATTAAGGAGGACCTGATATGATTTCTTTTCAATAGTGATAGTGTGAATTTGTCTAGCAATATTCCCTTTCAGACATCTAATCTGACAAACTCACACCTTTTACATTTGGAAACAAGTGAACTTCATTTTCGAAATGGAATAAATTGTCAATATGAGTTTCTGGAACTCATATGGCCTCTACAAGCTATGGGCATCCATTTTCAGGGCAGTACAATAAAGGAAAACATGAAGTCTCTCAGCTATTACATGGATGAAAACTAAAGAACCAAATCATTTTGAGTAGGTATAAAACCTCAGAGTCTATTATATAGTCCAACATTACACTAAAAGAAAATCATCTCTGTAATAGTAAGCTTTTCTCTGCATAGAAATGTCCAGAGATGTCAAAAGAAAGTACAGTTAAAAATATAAACATTTATTACTGATGTACTTTAACCTTAATTTGAAACCAAATATATGTTACCGTTTTTTTTTTTTAACCTTAGTTCTAATGTCTGTAGCTATGCAATAAGAGTTGGCTCAATTTTTAAAATTCAAACCTTCAAGAATTGGAAACAACCAAATTTATAATAAAGTGTCTTCTTTTCATGTATAATAACTTCTGCTTTGATAATCATTTCTCACAGTTTAATTTCCAGGTCTTTCATTATTAATGGTGTTTAGATCTGTATGATGTTTAATTGGTTCTGACTTTTTTGTCCTTGATTATAAAAGCATGTATTAAACATTGCTGAATTTTGAAATACCTACAGATATTTCCTTTTTAGGTACTGTCAAGGTAATTGGGTCTTCTCAGGCACTCCTAAATTTGCATGTTGAGAGAGAATTTTTTTTTTCTTTTCCAAGATATTATGAAATCATCTTATATGTTTTCCACTAGTCTTCAATTTGCTACATAGGCTTTAGTGAAGATAAAGAAAATGCACTGTGTCTGCATAACCCAAAAACTGCTAGGAGGAAAACAGAAAAGAGCAGTAATCTCTTTTTTTTTTTTTTTTTTTTTTTTTTTGAGACAGGGAGAGACGGAGGTGGTGGGTGGGGGGAGGCGGGGCAGAGGGAGAGGAAGAGAGAGAATCCCAAGCAGACTCACCTAGCCTGGAGCCCCACACAGGGCTCAACCTCATGACCCTGAGATAATGACCTGAGCCAAAATCAAGAGTCAGGTGCTTAACTGACTGAGCCACCCAGGTGTTCCAAGAGCTAGAATCTTTGTTGAGCATCTAGGCTCAAAGGAAAGAGTTACACCCCACGTTCAAGCAGAAGTGGCATATGAAGAAATCTTAGTGGAAGAGACAATGATGGGGACAAGATGCACTTGTTTTTGTTTTTTTTTTTTAAAGATTTTATTTATTTATTCATGACAGACACAGAGAGAGAGAGGCAGAGGGAGAAGCAGGCTCCTAAGGAGCAGGGAGCCCGATGTGGGACTCGATCCCAGGACCCCGAGATCATGACCTGAGCCGAAGGCAGACGCTTAACCATCTGAGCCACCCAGGCGCCCGACAAGATGCACTTGTAAAAGGCTTGTGATGAGCAGGGATGTTTTGAAAAAGTTCAAGTACAATCTCATGTTTACAGTGGAGGACAAAAAGAACTCCACAGGTCAGTTCAAATAAGGAAGAAAGCAGTTGATAGGTGGAGCCTGATCCATGCCTGGGAGAGGTTTCACTGGGGTTCTGGGTTGCAGAACTAAAGGATCAGTGACTTAACATTCCTACAGTTGCCGAGAGTGACACTGGGAACTAAGACTTGGAGCCTTTACTCAAAAATGCAGGAAGATGGTGAGAATAGAGAGAAGTAGTAGTAAACCAACAGGGTTGGGGATTAATATGGGTGTAAACTAAAAACCACACAGAATTAATCATCTTATCAGTTATATTGTATCAAGACTCACTCCCTTAATTTTACTTAAAATAACCATGAAATGAATAGTTTAGATGAACTTTGAACCTCACTCTGTAGAAAAGCAGATCTTAGCACTCTATGTGTAAAATAGACATGATAGATGCATGACAGAAGAAGGTGGTGTGGATAAAACTTACAAAGACAGGTTTTGGTCCCTAGCCCAAAACTTTAACAGATTATCTCTCTATGGCCTTATCTAGTGGGAAGCACAAATCATCAGCAGCAAGGCAGGTGCATTTGAACTTTCCCTCAACACACTGGAGTAAAATTGGAGCAGTTGCTTGCCTAAGTTTTATTTTATAGAATTCATTCAATTTGGCATGTGTGCTTAGACCCAGTTCGTAACTGAATGAAGTAGAATAATGTTTCAAAATAACAAAGGGGATACGTTAAAGCTGTTTCCATTTAATAGTCCACATTGAAGAAAAAATTCAACACAATCCATTTCAAAACTAGTCACAGTTTTGTCATCCTGCAGCTTTGCACTGTGGACAGAAGCAGAAGACTAGCGTGTTTCGTAAACAAGACTGGTTCTGGGTGAAAACTGTATTCCCCTGTGAATTGCAGCCAAGTAAGTATTGCTTACTTATTAGATTGCTAAGGCATGCTAATCCTATCTGCTTTTCTGTGGCCCTCTTGAAATTGAAGAAGTGACAGTTCAAATACGATCTGGATTGATTATTCAGAATTCTATAGACCATGGAAGATTTTAGAGGCCAGTATATATTTTAACTGATGAATATAACTAGTGTCTGTGCCAAGTCTCAATGTATCTAAAAACTATATTATGGAACACTTAAATAGTTCTTGATAAATCTTTAAGAACTTTTTAATTTATTTGGCCATATACCTATCAGGCTTATTCTATTTTGTAAGGACCTTATTTATACATTGAGAAATTAACTTAAAAAATTACCAAATTTCTTTCCCTAGATTCAGAAAAACAAAACATTAAATTTATCAAAAAGATCAAACACTTTTCCTACCAACTCCAATTTGATTTTTGACTTGATGAACTTTGGACTACAATTTTGTATTTGGGTTTCAGAAGAACCAAGCGCTCTTCTTAATTCCATGCCTGATGCTTGTCAATGAAGCAACGTGGTATGTGGTAAACAGAATAAGACTATGAGGCTGACAGACTGACTGAAGTTACTTGACCTCTCTGAGCTTCCATTTTTGCATTAGAAATGCTAACCACTTAGCAGCCCTTATTAGTCAGTTATGTTTCCTTTCACGAACTCACAGATATACACTACTTAGAAAGAACTATGTCAGACAGCCGAAAAGGGGACACAGCACAGTAATCAGAGAAGGAGATCTTGTTTTGAGGAAGGTGTCAGGTATCCTGTGAGGTGAACAGTCTACCGCAAACATCACCCGTTTCTGTAAATAGCTTCTCCAGTAAAAACCAAAGGGCATCTTTTCCAGTGGTGTTGAGGTGAGCAGAGAGACAGTACATGAAATAACTGAGCTTGGAGCACATACTCAGATGGTGTTTGTGTCCAATGTATTACACACAGGCTCAGATAGTGACACAGCATACACATATGTCCTGTAAAATACTCAATCTTTATCCTCAGTAAGACTTACCCGAGTTGTTTCAAAAAATCCATAATCACTGAATTTAATAACATTTTGATCTAATTCCAGTATAGGAATGATAACTTTTTTTTTTTAAGATTTTATTTATTTATTTGACAGAGAGAGACACAGTGAGAGAGGGAACACAAGCCGGGGGAGTGGGAGAGGGAGAAGCAGGCTTCCCGCGGAGCAGAGAGCCTGATGTGGGACTCGATCCCAGGACCCTGGGACCATGACCTGAGCCGAAGGCAGTTGCTTAACAACTGAGCCACCCAGGCGCCCAGGAATCATAACTTTTTAGACGATACATTTGGCTGAGTAACTTTTCCAAAGGACATAATAAAATGATCTTGTAAGGTTCTCAAATAACCTAAGAAATTCATTAAAGAAAACACTTCATGTCCTAATAACATGATTCCATTAACTTACTCTAAGATTTAGGAAGTTAAATTCAAGCCCTCACCTACAAGTGTTAACCTTTGAGGCCATCACTTAACACCTCTTCATATTTCATAGTGGCCCTTCTATCATTCCCAAACCAGGACTATGTATGTCTTCATATTTTCTATCCACTTAATCTTACATTTTTGTAATTTATACGCCATGATGTAAATAAATACATTCAAGTCCCAAAAATGTTAATATCGTCTCATCTAGCACATTCTTTTCTATTTGGTTTTTGAGAAAAATACATTTTTCTCAAAAAGTTAAAACCTTAATACTATCATGATTAATAGAAATTACTAGGCACCAGCTTGTTAATAAAAAATATTGAGATTAGTAACTCCAACCAATTTTTTTCTAGGTCTGTCCCCAAACCAAAAATATACCAGGAAATAAATACAATGAATCTCACAAAGACAACAAATATATATGCTTTAGTTCACCATCTTATCCCCAGTACAATGCTTGATTTGAATTTGAATTAAAATAATTATCCTTTCAAAAGATGACTATATGAACCATTTGAATATAGTTGACTTTCTTATATAAGTTACTATCAGCTGCACTGAAAGACTGTGGGTAAAATTTATATGGCTCAACAGAATATACAAAAAACAATAAATAAACTGATATACAAATATATATAATTACAACATAATTATATATACAAAACTTTCCTTCTTAAAATGGTTATT
This sequence comes from Halichoerus grypus, assembly GCF_964656455.1. Taxonomy (NCBI): domain Eukaryota; kingdom Metazoa; phylum Chordata; class Mammalia; order Carnivora; family Phocidae; genus Halichoerus; species Halichoerus grypus. The sequence goes on from NC_135718.1 coordinate 82,315,456, forward strand.
GAAGCAGACCCTATCCCCTGAAACCCAGCCAGTTACAAGGAAACATGCTTTGGATCAAATGCTGTGTATACAGGCAGGACCCCTCCCCAGCCTTGTGCTGTCTGTGCTTGGTAGAAGAAATAAGGCTTATCTTGATGAAAGAGCTATCAAATGCACAGAGCAGGCAACATGAAATAGCCTGAGAGATCTTATCCTAAGAGAAAGAGGGACAATGGGGGAGTATGATCCTAGGTTCACCTCCTCCCATGGATACAACTAGATAACACCCACATCAGTGTAAATAACCCAGAAAAGTACCCAAAGACTAGCAGAATAGACACTGCACAGGTCACATCAAAAAAGATAGAAAGAGTGGAGACATGATCAGGAGCCAAATGGACCCATGGGACTATCCACAGAAGGGAGGAATGCCTCAGGCATGGAGAGGGGAGAGGGGCAGACTCCACACAAGGTATCCCAGGTATGGAGAGCCTACACTGGGAAGATGAGTCCTATAACATCTGGCTTTGAAAACCATAGGGGCTTAACTTCGTAAGTTCTTCAAATCAGTGGGGCTTAATACCTGGAACTTTAAAATTAGCAAGCTAAAAAATAAAATAAAATAAAATTAGCAAGCTAGGCTCTGGGACAGCCAGAGGATGATGGGAAACTGAGTCCCTGCCCTTGAAGAGAGCACAAAAAACAGCCTGGCTGAGATATAGCACAGAAGCAGCAGTTTGAAAGACACGTGTATGGTAGGGAGATTTGTCTTTTAATCTTGGGGCCTATGCTAGAGAGGCAGTAATCTTTGGGAGACTTCTCTAAGAACAAAGGAGCTCATGGATGTCATTTCCCTCCTCCCCACCCCCACCTAGATATAAAGGAACCAGCAACAGGAACACTCTCCACCTAGCTTGCTAACAGTGTGCCCCATTCTACACTCTCCTGCAGACTCACCCCCTCCAACCCAGCTTTAGCAGGAGTTCACCAAAGAGAGCCACTGCAGATGACAGCACTGAAGGCAAAAGTGGCTCAGTCACAACAAGAAGGCACATGCAACACACACTAGAGACACCCTTGAAGCACCAGGTTCTGGTGAACAGGGAACACTACATTGCAGGTCACTACAGGAACTCGTCTTCATAAGGCTGCTACTTGCAAGAGCAGGAAACACCATTGGCTTTCTTAACAGATAGAAACAGACACAGAGTTAGACAAAATGAAGAGACAAAGGAGTATGTCCCAAATGAAAGAACAGGACAAAACCACAGGAAGAAACCTGAATGAAATGGAAAGAAGTAATATGCCTGATACAGAATTTAAAGTATTGGTAAAAAAGATACTCACTGGACTAGAGAAAAAAGGGGAGGACCATAGTGAGACCCTTAAAGGGGTAGAAAACATACAAAAGAACCAATCAGAGATGAAGAACTAAATAATTAAAATTAAAACTACACTAGAGGGAATAAATAGTAGACTAGAGGAAGCAGAAGAGTGGATCAGTGACCTGGAGGAGAGTAGTGGAAAGCAATCAAACTAAACAGGAGAGAGAGAAAAATAATGATACAAAAATGAAAATGGACTTAGGGAATGAGCAAAAGATCAAGTGTAATAACATTCGCATTATAGGGATCCCAGAAGGAGAAGAGAGAAAAGGGGACAGAAAATTTATTTGAAGAAATAATAGCTTAAAACTTCCCAAATTAGGGGAAGAAAATAGAAATTCAGATCCAGGAGCCACAAAAAGCCCTCACTAAAATCAACCCAAGGAGGTCCACAACAAAACACATAGTTATTAAAAATGGCAAAAAGTAGTGATAAGAGAGAATTTTAAAAGCAACAAGAGAAAAGACAGTTACACAGCACAAGGAAAAATCAACAAAACTAAAAGGCACCCTATGGTATGAGAGCAAATATTTGCAAATGACATATCTGATAAAGGGTTACATATTTCTAAAATATGTAAAGAACTTAAACAACACCAAAAAAGCATCAAGTAACCTAATTATAAATGGACAGAAGACATCCAGATGGACAAAAGACACATGAAATGAGTCTCAACATCACTCATCATCAGGGAAATGCAAATCAAAACCACAATGAGTTATACCACACACCCGTCAGAATGGCAAAAAATTAAAAACACAAGAAATGTTGGTGAGGATATGGAGGAGTCCTTGTGCACTCTTGGTAGGAATGCAAACTGGAGTAGCCACAGTGGAAAACAGTATGGGGGTTACTCAAAACGCTAAAAATAGAATTATCCTAGGATACAGTAATTCCTCTATTGACTGTTTACCTAAAGAATAAGAAAACACTAATTCAAAGGGATGTATGCACCCCTACATTTATAGCAGCATTATTTACAATAATCAAATTATGGAAGCAGCCTGTGTCCATCGATAGAAGAATGGATAAAGAAGATGTGATACATGTATATATTATGCCATATTACAGTCATAAAAAGGAATGGAATCTTGATATTTTGCAGTAGAGAAGGATCTAGAGCATATAAATGTAAATGAAATATGTCAGAGAAAGACAAATACCATATTATTTCACTCATGTGGCATTTAAGAAACAAAACAAAGAAAAAAAGAGACAAATAAAAAAACAGACTCTTAACCAAAGAGTGGTAACCAAACTGGTGGTTACCAGAGGGGAAATGGGGGGGAGGGGAAATGTATGAAATAGGTGAAGTGGATTAAGTAAATTTATTGTAATGAGCATTTAGCAATGTACAGAATTGTTAAATCATCATATTGTACATCTGAAAGTAATATAACACTGTATGTTAATTATACTTGAAATCAAATAAATAATAAAAATAAATTAAAAATACAGAAAGAATGCAGCAGATATTTCAAAAAGGTCATTTACTAAAAGCCAATAAACAAAATTAGACCTACAAAAAATAAAATGGCTTCTGAAATAAACTACTCAACAGGAGAGAGAATTAAAACTGAACAACAGAAGAAAATACTAACCATCCATCCATGCATCCATGCATCCAACCATCTAGCCATCCATTTATCTATGCTTCCATCTATTCACCCATCATTCCATCCATCCACCCATCCATCCACCCACCCATCCATCCACCCATCCATCCATCCTTCCATCCGTCCGCCCATCCATCTATCCATCCATCCATCCATCCATTTATCCTTCCATCCATATATCCATCCACCTATCCATATATCCATCCTTCTATCCTTCCATCCACCCATCCATTCATCCATCCATCTATCTCCCTAGTAGCTGCAAATACAACTCTTAGGGTTCATGAGTCATTTTGAAAAACAGATGATAATAATAATGAATACTACTTTGGGCATTTCTTTTTTCTTTAAGTTTGTTTATTTATAATCTCTACACCCAACATGGGCTGGAACTCATGACACCAAAATCAAGAGTTGCCTACTCCAGCAACTAAGCCAGCTAGGTGCCTCTGCTTTGACCATTTCTAATAAAAATTCCTATGAATGAATATTACTTATTTTCAAGCATGTATTTAAGTTACAGCTGACAGTTAAGGCACTATCAGGCTGAAGAACATTGAAGAGAATGTTTGTGTTCTTAGACTATGAATGAAGGTCTAATATATAAAGAGATGAGCTAGATGAATTATGAGAAAGTAATGGGTTTAAGTTTCATTGATTCAAAGTTATGATTGAGCAGCTCATTTCTCTGATGTAAGGAGAAATGTAATTAGAAAGGAACTGCAATTGCAGTGTTCGTAAAAAAAAAAATATATATATATAGTCTACAAGCTTGTACATCACTCTGAGTCAGTTAAGAACTTACTGAGGTGGGGCGCCTGGGTGGCTCAGTTGGTTGAGCGACTGCCTTCGGCTCAGGTCATGATCCTGGAGTCCCTGGATCGAGTCCCGCATCGGGCTCCCTGCTCGGCAGGGAGCCTGCTTCTCCCTCTGACCCTCCCCCCCCTCATGTGCTCTCTCTCTCTCTCTCTCATTCTCTCTGTCTCAAATAAATAAATAAAATCTTTAAAAAAAAAGAACTTACTGAGGAATGTGATAATTCTATTTTTTACAGGGTTTTTTTTTTTTTTTTTTTGCACCAAATTGCAGTCTCGGGCTGAAATTGAGGAGGAGGGACTAGCAGCATCCATGTGAGCAGCTGAGCTTAACAATACTTGCAGTGATGAGGATTCCAGAAGGTGGGCCTGGCATTCTGGGGAGCTGCTTTTCAGACTTCACTTTGGGTGACAAATACTGATGTGCATGGACGGTTGTCACAGGTCAGCATGTGAGCTAAACAGAAAGCTGTCTGGACTCATGCAAGTGACAGTAACGAGTATCATCAAGCAAACTCAGGGCATAACTCTCCCTTCTTAACAAGGGCTTGTCCAATTTATAGAGAGAGTGTTCTAGTTTATCTACATGTTACCTCTCCTTTTTCTTCTGCGGGGCTGGGGGTGGATGGTAGCATTAAAGGTCTTTTCTATCCCTTTCTTTTTTTTTTTTTTTTTTTAAAGATTTTATTTATTTTATTGAGAGAGAGAGAGCACAAGAGGGGGGAAGCGGGAGAGGGAGAAGCAGACTCCCTGCCGAGCAGGGAGCCCGATGCGGGACTCGATCCCAGGACTCCAGGATCATGACCTGAGCCGAAGGCAGTTGCTTAACCAACTGAGCCACCCAGGCGCCCATTTTCTATCCCTTTCTTTAAAAAATGGTCTATAAACTCAGAAATATTTAATAAGAAAGTAAATTCTACAGAACAACTTAGTTTAATATTCCAAGAAAATAAATTTTATTATAAATGCTTGTGGAAAAGAAGATAAGCATATATGTTTATAAAATGAGCCTGATTCTAGGGGCGCCTGGGTGGCTCAGTTGTTAATTGTCTTCCTTTGGCTCAGGTCATGATCTCAGGGTCCTGCGATAGAGCCCCGCATCAGGTTTCCTGCTCGGCGGGAAAGCCTGCTTCTCCCTCTCCCACTGCCCCTGCTTGTGTTCCCTTTCTCGCTGTCTCTCTGTGTCAAAAAATAAATAGAATCTTAAAAGAAATGAGCCTGATTCTATGGGTCATGTCTCAAAACCAATCTCATTATTGTTATGATGCTCTAAGTGTGGGAGTGCATGTGAGTGTTTCTGAACGGAGAGTGAATACCTATCGGTGAACCTGGGGGGCTCAGTCAGATAAACTGAGATCAAGAGCTGAAGATCAAGATCAACTCTTGATCTCAGTTCAGGTCTCGATTTCATGCTCACATCCCGGACATGCCATGGCTAGCACCTAAACTATATGTTTTGCATTCTTCATCTCTCTCTTCCCAGCAAAAGCCAGCTTATCATTTAATACTTAATAAAGCTCACCTTCTTAACAAAACCCTTCTACTTCTCAGTTGTAAAAAGAGTTCCTTGTCCTTGAACTTGTTTCCTTTATATGTGCTTAATAAGATAGATCACCTGGTACTTTGTGGTAGTCATGTACGTCTGAATATAATATACCTTTTCTTACTAGCATTCAAGGTCCTTAAAGGCAGTGTCTGGGTTTTGAAGGACTTTCATCAAAGAGGTCAAATAAACTGTTCCCAGGGAGACAAAATCAGGCAAGCTCCTGTTTCCCACTGATGGAATGGAACATTAACTCCCCGTCCAACTCAGCCGCATATGCCTGGGTGCTAAGAGCGTTCCAAGGCGTCCCATGCCTCCAGGGTGACACTGAAGCCCCTGAGGTGAGCCTCTGTCAAGCACTGCACCTGGACTGGCTGGAGATGACAGAGATGCTATCCTGTGGCCCACCTGGTCCAGAGGCAGGGGACCCTGAAGGTCCCGAGGCAGCACCTGAGCACTCTCTGGTCTAGTATGTGGACATTATAAAGCTGGAACCACCAGCTAGAACCCATCTTTGACACACTCTCTGTATTACAAGAGTATTTTATACATCACAGTTATTAACATACTCTGAATAAATAACAGAGTTCAGAAAGCAGAATGGAAAGATAAGAGTGAATGTCACATTAGAAGTGAACAATTCCATTAAGAGTACAATAAAGCGCAATGAACACAATAGGTTGATCATTTTGAAATGGTGAAGGCTGGAAAGAGTTTTAGGTTGCTACTGTTGTAAGTATGAAGTCATGTAAATCACCGGTACTCAGCTTTGTTAATGAGTTAAGTAAGTCAGGGCAGCTTTCTAATTCTACTTCTGGTGAAAATAGCTGTGTCATCTCCCTGGGTCTCATTTATGCATTTGCGAAGTGAGAAATGAATTGGATGACATCTAAGCATTTTTCTAAACTTTGAAACTGATGTGCTTAAGATCCTCAATCGATGGCAAAGAAGTAAACATTCACCTAACGGATACTGTCAAGCACAAATCAGGTGCTTAGGCCCCTGTCTTGTTGCTAGCAAGACACAGTAATGAACAAAGCAGGCTTAACGCCCTGCCCTCTTGGAATTTAAATCCTAGTGTGCGGAGTCATAAAGCAAAATACAAGTGTGTGGTCTGTTAGATGATGATCAGTTACAGAGAAACAGAAGGGAAAGTGTATAATGAGCAGGCCAGAGGGTGAATAAGCTGAACACGGTGGCGAGAGCCAGACTGTCTGGAGAGTCCAGTGAGGGGTCCAGGCTTGGGGATAATGCAGGAGGAGCGTCCCTGCCAGAGAGGACAGTGCCAATGTCCTGATTGGGGGCGGTGGGGAGGGCAGGTGCCACCTGCTGGGAACATGATAAAGAACTCTGTGGCTTGAGCCAAGAGAAACAGAGCCCACTGCGGGCACTGTGCCATCAAGTTAAGAGGAGGTTAGGTCATGTAGCATCCTCAGGACATTGAAAGAATTTGGCTTTCACTCAGAATGAGATGGAGAGTCACAGGATTTTGAGCAGAGTGGTTTGGCTTTCAAAGGGTCACTTGGGCTGCTGTGTTAAAATGGATTATAGTGGGGCGAGGAGGTGAACAGAGACATGGGAGTCAACAGTTTCTAGAAGATACTTCTGACAATAATGCTTGCAAAATTAGTAACTTGGCTAAAGTTGCGGTAACGAGTCCACCTCTTTTAATTTAGGTTTTTCCACTGTGGCCATCAGAATGACTAAAAGTTCTACCTTCCTAAAGTATATAAGATATCTGAATCACTTTCTCCAGCAATCCAGAGCTAAAACACCGCTATCGCAGACTGGCTCTACGTAATGTGATAAAAAGAAAGAAAAAAAAAAAAAAAAAGAGAGAGATAAACAGTACTGTATATCTTTAGTATTTGTTGCTAAAAAAAAATGATTCATTGCAAGTATTCTTCACGATGTCATGGGGTCATTAACATCCCCATTAACAGAAGAGGTCACACAGAAAGCGGAAGGGGGGACTTCCAAATTGGAGAAGGTATAATCACTCCTGGCAAAGAAATATGGAAAAAGGTGTATTTGTTCTCTATTGCTGCCATAACAAATTACTACAGAACTGGTGGCGTATCCTTAGTTCTGAAGGTAAGAGATGAACACTATGTCTCACTGGACTAAAATCACAATGCTGGCAGGGCTGTGTTCCTCCTGCAGGCATAAAGACCCGTTCCTTGCTGTTCTACTTTCTACTGGGTGGCCACCTTCCTTGGTGCGTGTTCCCTTTGATCCTGAAAACCAGCAATGGCCAGCTGAGTCTCTTTCAGTGGGGCATGATGCCTTCTGTCTCTCTCTTCCATCTTAAAGGATGTTTATGATCACCCTGGGCCCACCTCGATAATCTGGGATAATCTCCCCATCTCAAGGGCAAGTGATGAGTAACTTTAATTCCCGCTTGCCATATATGGTACATACTCCCAGGTTCTGGGATTAGGACCCTTACATCTTCTGGGGGCTCTTCACTCTGTCTACCACCAATGGCAGGTCAGATAGGTTGGATAGGTTGAAGGGGATGATGCCAGGTGAATCTTTCCCTTGCGTCATAGCTTTCATCAAACTTGATCCAAACATATGTAGTATGATATATGGCACACTTCAAAACTGTCCCATTTCATTATTTTATCTTATGAAGTCAACCTATCTTTATAGACAACAACTGACATGTTATCAGATTACTGCCTTTCTCTGTGTGATCATGAGAGGAGTTGTCTGTGCAGGAGACTTTCCCAAACATGTTTAATCTTGCTTATCTTTGGAGTGCATGTGTGTTATTTTACAGAAGGTGACTAAGGAAATTGTGAGCAGAGAACATAAAGGCAGTTAGGTTGTGTATGCCTACTCATTACCTCTCAGACGGTGAACTGTAAAAGCCCCCACTTAAAAGGATGATGATAATACTCAAGACTGAAGAAGCCACACTTGGAAAAGTGAAGACTCTGCCATGTGGAAGGACATGGAGAAAGATTATCCACCTGTGTTTCTGGAAAGTTGTTTTGGGTTTTTGTTGTTGTTGTTATTGTTTCCTGAAGAGACTGTAGATTTCCACTGCAGATTTCCATATGACGAGTGGCAGACCTTGGGTAGGAATATTAGGTCTGTGGAGGCACGCCTTATTCTGGGGAAAGTCCATACATATTCTTTCCTCAGAGACTTGTATTTAAGGCCTCCTTTCTGGATGGGAGAGAAATTCCCAAGGGCACTACCCTAATGCCTCGGGTGGCAGCCCTGGAAAGTCTACCTCTTCTGCTTTTTTTCAGCCATCACTGCCATCTTCCAGTAATTCATCAAAATAACAAAGGGAAAGAGGAAAGTCATCTGCTACATGTCTAGGCCTCTTAGAAAACGTGGAGTTGTTCCTTTGGCCACACACGCACGATTCTATAAGAACAGTGATACTGTAGCCATCAAGGGAATGGCACTGATCAAAAGGAACGCCCCATCAACATTGGCATGGGAAAGCTGGAGGAGTCCGTGAGGTTACCCAGCATGCTGTTGGCACTGTTGTGAACAATTAAGGGAAGGGCGAGATTCTTGCCAAGAGAATTCATGTATGTATGGAGCACAGTCAGCACTCAAAGAGCCAGGATAGCTTCCTGAAGTGTGTGAAGGAAAATGATCAGAGAAAGAAGGAAGCCAAAGAGAAAGGTACATGAGTTCAAGTGAAGAGCCAGCCTGCTCCACCCAGGGAAGCACACTTTGTGAGAACCAACAGAAAGGAGCCTGAGCTGTGGAACCCATCCCGTATGAATTCATGGCATGATACGTGTAAAAACAGTAAAAGATCTCAGGATTGTAAAAAAAAAAAAAAAAAAAAAAAAAAAAAAAAGTCTACCTCTTGCACAGGTGACATATTACCCAGTAGTGGACATCTCTAGAGATGCAAGGATTTATGACCTTGGAGAATAGCCATATTGCATGCTGAATTTTACATGTCTTTGTGTTGAAATTTTCATCACTCTCTTATAATCTACATACAGCATGATTTTCATTAGAAGTTACAGAGTTGCCTCTATACTCACTGTATTTGCCGAAAGGATGGATAGGTGTCCACCACTCGGATGAAGTGTTTCACAAAAAGCTATGTGGGCAAGAAGGAACCAGAGGGTGTCACCTGCAGGATGAGTGCCCTGCATGAAAGGGCTTAGAGGTTCTGATCTGGGCCCAGATGGAAAATTGTGGTGGCAAGTAATGACCCAGAAAGATTTTGGAGCAGATACATGTCCCTGGAAATCTCTAGATACCTCATAAATGATTGAATTCTTACATATAATCAAGTAAACTTGGGGTCAGGCTTTTTTACTCAGGCATTTAGGGAAAACATGATTTTTAGACTAGTGATATCTAATACATAAGTGCCAGATACAAGAGAAGGTGTAATAAATACTCTAAAGGAACTTAAAAGCTTATTTAGGGTTTGTCTTGCAAGCCAGCCCTTTTCCCTGCATGTTTTTATCAGACTGTTAGTGGCATGCTGCTACCAATGTGTATTTTATCCAAAGTTGCTATTTTGAAAACCACATTTGGTGCATGCCAATAGGAAAAGATGACACGATAAGACAAAAGGGAGTTTGTAGATGATGAAGCAGCACATGGGCCCACTTAGTCACCCTTTAATAAGCATATACTCGTACCCTACAGAACAGTTCTTCATTTGGTTCCAAGTATACTTTAAGTCAATTGTTGTAAATCAGTACCACCTGAGAGAGAAAGGAGTGTGAGAGGTGAACTTATCCTTTTTAACATAATATATGGGCAACAGTAATATCCTTCAGATCACACGTGCTGTGCGGTGCTCCTAAATACTGTAGGTGACATAGGCATGCTGAAATTTCTCTTTGTCCTCAAGTGCGGGGTTCTAAAATATTTGATGTATAAAGAAAATCAAAGAAAGGAAAATCAAATTGCTTTAAAAGAAGGAATTTTGTTTTCGTGAAACTACACACACACACACACACACACACACACACACACACACACTGTGGCAGGCAGTTCCTGAATGGGCTCTCAGTGATGCCTTCCCCCTGATATTCATAGTCTCTCCACTCCCCATGATAGTGGGCTTGAGATTAATCATGCTTGAGATTAATGACTTCTAAGATGAGATAACAGGAGACTGTGACTTTTTTCTTGCTCACTGGGTCTTGCCCTCTTACCCTCTCTGTTGTGAGCTGCTTTACGGAGAAGATCCATGTCACAGACCGTGAGGCAAGCCCCTGACCAATAGTTATTAAGGAAGGGACTGAGACCCTCCATCAAGGAGGCCCAGGAAAAACAGTCCTGCCAGTGATCTCTACATTCACTCACTCCCTGAGTGAACCTCAGGGCGATGGGAGCCCCACTGAGACCTTGCCTGAGCTTTGTGAACTATTCACTCCCACACAGCCCAGCTAAGCCCTGCCTGGACTTCTGACCTATAGAGACTATGAGACAATAAATGGTTGTTGCTTTAGTTACTAAGATTTGGAATCAGTGATTAAACAGAAATGCACAACTAATGCACAAAAATACCCAAACACACAAGAGAAAATACATTTTTTTTGGAGGGAACCCTAGATGTTGGAACTAGAGCTGGCTACCATGATTTATCAAAGCTCAACATATTATTTGACTGCAGTGTGTGAATATTATAAAGTGTCTTTTCCTTAGAATTTGTTAAACATGCAAATAGAAAACTAGAATACTGCAGAAATGTATACTGTGAATTTAAGAAAGACATAGAAAACAGAGAGGTATGGGAGGTAGTTATAAAAAAGTATTAAAAGATTCAAAGTCAGAATTTATATTTTAAAGAAAATGTCAAGGATTCCAAACACACATATACCTTCTTCTCTGGGAGTTATTATTACTCTAATACTATATTACAATAAATAAATTTCCGAGTAACAAATTTGTGGCAGGTCTACAGCCCATACACTGCAGGAGAAACATTTTGGCTTTGCTTACAAACGTCTCCTCTGTAACGTTGCCAACAAATTGCAAAGGCCCCGCTTCTTAAAAAAATAATAATTCCACCACTAACTGAATTTTATAAGGAAGGAAGGAAGGAAAAAATTCCTTCATGACATGAAATTATGTTAATTTTTGAATACAGACTTTTTGCCCTATTTTGTTAATCAGTCCTTCAGGAGAAGGGGAAAAATCAAGTTTCAAAAGCAACCGTACCTCAATGATTCAAATCAACTCACCAGGCTGATGACGGGCAGACAATAAAAAAATAAATTGCCCTATCAAAGTTAAGTTGATTACTACTTAGTACCTACCTGTGTTCTTCTAAGATTTTATAAATTGCTTGTGATTGGAGCTCGGATGAGATTAGCTTGCTGATTGCCCCTAACCATAGGAAACACTATTCAAAGAAAGATGAACCGGAAACCAGTCCTTTATATGCACAGTGAAAGAAATGTAAAAAGGGAAGAAAGTGATCTAATCAGAAGTGTTGCATAAAACAGACAAAAAAGAATCAACTAGGGGATAATGTCTCTCCTAAGGGCAAAGGAGCTGTCTGTTTAAGTAGGCATGTGTCTATTGACGAATGATAGATGGATGCGTTACTTTCACAACATACCAAATCTGGCACTGAACTCAAAATCAGACTGGGGGGGGGGGGGGTTCTGGCTGGATTCCATACCGGGCTATTCCTTTGTGGGATCTTCGCGCTCTAGGCAGGTTGAGAAACCTGTTTCTTTATCTTCTGTAAGACAGATTATGTTTAGAAAAGTATGGAGGGGACATGAGCAGAACTCACTGATTTAGAAAGTGGTTAATATACACGAGCAAAATGTAAAATCAACCTGCAGTGAAGGCCCCAATATCGGCCAGCACGTTTCTGTAGTAGCTTCTAAATGTCTAGGAAGTTTAATCACTAGTTAGAAGATTGTCGAGTGAGCCAGAAATTACAGAAAGGATGATATTTTCATGGGATATCTTCTTGGAGTGGTAATAGTGGAGCAGGAATTTTAGGTAATAGCAATATCAGTGAATGGAAGAGTAGTCAGAACTTCCTCTCCTCTGAACAGTGGCATAAATACCTCCAAATTCACTAAATCCTCCCTTTCCACCTTTTCACTACCATGTCGCTGTTACTTTTTCACATTTCAAACATGCCCCAGCTGCCAAGTTTTCAATTCTCTCACATTTTTGGCTTTAAAGTGGCCTTTCAGCACTTTGACCTCAAACCACAAACCAGTAAACCCTATACCATATGAAAAGATACTCAATTCTGGGAATATTTCCCGGCGCCCTTAATTTCCAGCCACCGAGAGGACTGTGCTGCTTACCCACTGGGGAAAGCATCCTACTTTTGACAGTTTCAAGGCACACTTATTCCAGGGAAAGAGCCTCCCTCCTAGAGTGATGGGGGTGGCCACACCTCTCTTTCTGCTTTGTCAGCTTCTGTTGACCCTATGTCACTCCAAATGTGCCCACCCTCCCATGTGTCCACGAACGTAAATGATCGCAGCCTGCCCGGAAGTGGAGAGTATATTCCATACCTCCCCTCATTCTGGTGCATCATTTGGGAGGAATAAGTCACGACAAGAACGGCAATAGCCAAATATGAAATTAAGCACTTAACTTTGAGCTACACATCAAGCTTGCGTGCCTGGCCCTCATAATCACACCACAAATTTACATGAAGACTGAATTAACTATGAAGATTCAATAAAGCTAAATAACCTCCCTAAAGTCATACAATCACAAAGTAGGATCACTGTAATTTCACTCCACATCTTTCTGACTCCAAAATGTTTAATTCACCCTGAACTATCACCAAAATCCCACCTTTACATAACATTGATGGATCCCAAGGTTAATTTGGTACAATTCCATTGCCCAGATGGTCTCTGATTTACTCTCTTCCAAAATGTCCATACATACCATATATTAGCTGTTATTTGGGAATAACCATGGCTGGCCCAACACATTCCTATTGCCTCCTATTAAGATTTTCCTGTCATCCACCTGTCCAGCTTAACAAGGAAGACCAAGTTCTTATTGAACAGGAAGTCCCTGAAGCCTTATCTCATTTCTTATGCCCCTAAACTCACCATACCAATATACTGAGAATAGCCCCAGTTTCTGGGTACAGTTGAAGTTTAAATGACTCTCCTTTATTTCTTTATTGAACCCAAAGCCCTGCTATGATCATTTACATTATTATTTCTATAGAATGTAAGAATTCATTTAAAGAAGGAACAATGTAATCTTTTTATTGTCCATTTATTGTTAATATTAGGAATATAATTTGCAGAACGGTTGCCAGAATTACAGCACATATAATAGGTACCTGAAATTCTGTGTTCCAAATGCATTTCCTAGTAGCAATAGGATGTATGTGCAGTATTTGTGGACTAGGCCTTTAAAGTATGTAAGGGGAGTTGTGCATATCTTGCAAGAGAGGAATTCTAGTGGTGTTCCTATTGAAAAGAATATTCTGTATTTCAAACAATCTATTCATTAAACACTGGGGACCATGGAAGCATACAAGCTACTTGAGAGGGACACAGATACTTCAACACCCAGGAGTCTCACACATATTCTAAGGAGTTACAGGCATGGGGGCAACTTCAGTTCAGATGATATTATTTTTCCTTTGTGCATTCTGCCTTAGTACTTACGTTCAACATTCTTTGTTTTGATATTAGGTTGAATATTACCATGAACTCTTATGTGGCATTCCTTAGGCACAAAACTATTGACCTTTTGTGACAGATAAATCTTTGTAGTGGGGGAAGTCCTAGGCATTGTAGAAAGTTCAACAGCATCCCTACCCTACCCTTTCTTTACCCACAGGATGACTCCCCCTCTCCCAGCTCTGACACCTGAACATGTCTCCAGACATTGCCAAATGTCCCCTTTCAGGCAAAAATCATTGCTGGTTAAGAAGCACTAATCTAAAAAGTTTTGCTTCTAAGTCTATGTACAAATAAAGTTATAATCCTAGAGATCAAAATGTGTGTGTGTGTGTGTGTGTACTTCCTGTATCATGGGTCCCAAGATCACACTCTGGTTTGATGATTCACTAGGAGAACTCACAGAATTCAGGATATAGGCATATATCACAGCTATGATTTCCTCAAGTGAAAGGATACAAAGCAAAATCAGCAAAGGGAAAATAAAGTTCAGAGAGGAAACGAGGTACAAGCTTCCAAGAGTCCTTTCCCTTTGGGGTCACACTGATGCAGGTAATTCCTCCACCAATGAGTTGTAACAGCATGTGGGAAGTTCTGTCCATCAAAGAAGCTCATTAGGCACTTAATGTTCACTACCTAGCATGTCTGAAAATTCCAGACTCGGAGAAAGGAAGCAAGTGTTTAGCCAAAACCACATTTTTTTGTACAAACCGTTTATGTACCGTGAGCCATGTTTATCAGTTAGTAATGATGGGAATTTTCAAGAAATGCTAGTTCCCAAATGCTGGCCAGGGTTCAACCTTGAATGCAGGTCTTCCTAAGGGCAGTGGTTTCAAGCCTGCTCTGCTAACTTTTTCTGTATACTTCGCTACACAAAGTTCTGGGAAGTGTCAGCGACATTTTAGGCACCCCAAGACTTACAGAATGAGTCAGTTAACTAAGTAATCAGTCTATACTGTTTTCCGTAAGAATTCATTAAACTTCTTTATTTAAACTTTTGTTCCTAGGGACTCTTAGCCTTAAATCAAGGGAAATGTTCCAGGCAATGAAATATAATCACAGATTTTAGAATTAAATAAGATTTTAGTTAATTTAATTGTGCCACCCTTGACATGCATTTCCAGAAATCTCCAAATCATTCAAAATGCCACAGAGGATTCCATTTTCAGTGAAAAGAACATGGTGAATGGTAATGTTCTGATCACATACTTTCCAAACACAACCACTCAGAGAATAAGGAGTTTACTTTAAATCTAGACTATATGAACAACCCTTTTCTGTCAAGAAGACTATAACATTTTTAAAGATAAAATCACTCAGTGCTTACTTTTTTTTTTTTTTTTAATAGTTGAGCTGTCTACTGTCCTTCAGTCCAGACAAATTGCTCTGGGTTAATTGGATGGTTTGCAAAAAGTAGCTTCACAGAAGAGCTGCTCTTTCTATGGTAATGAATGTCAAAACCCCTTCAACCACCTCAGGGCCCTCTTTGTAACAGGTGCCCTGAGGGTTAGTTTAGGTTTTATTTTTGCAATATTATTGGCCACCAACCCTCCCCCACTCTGAGTAGAGTCTTTAGGAAGAGCAGTGTCTTTGCTCTTTCCTCTCACCTTGGTCTCCCCAGAATCTTGCACAGTCTGTGCCAAATAGTATTTAACAAGTTGGGTTTTTTTAAATTTTTTTAATAAAGCTTAGAGGGATCACAGTCAAGAGTCCATGTATTTCCAGGGTATTTTACGTCCTTAGTTTGAAGGCAAATATAATTTTTTAAAAATGTAATAAAGACAAAACAGAATGCCTGACAGGATTTGTTTCTTTGATTCTAGGGTGTGTTAAGAATGAGTTCGAGATGGACCCTGATCCCATTCCAAAGATTCCAAACAGGGCTTGGGAAGGCCTTAGGTTGTACCCGACACCTCCGACATACACAGGCACAAGCATCCTGCAGAGTGTGCCCTAAAAACCTTATCTTCTGTGTTTGCAAGTTTTGAGAACAGGACTGGAAAGCATTCATTAGATGGAGCACTTTGCTCTGCAGTGGTGTCCTCAGTCCTTTTAATGTACCTATTTCTGGTTAGACGGATAAGATGCGTTGGGCCACCAGTTTGTTTGTGTATTATTCCTTCTAACTCTCTCCCCCTGTGTCGTGATGCTTCTTTTGTTTCTTCGTGAACAACTGTAGCTTAAGAGAACTATTCTGTACCCATTATTTCCCAAAAGGTGAAAAGGGCTCGGCAAATGCTGCTGCCGGGAAGCATACCTGGGCTGAGATCACCAAGTGCACATAATATGCCTGAGAGCACTCCTGGAAGTAAGGACCAGTTAGATGTGCCAGTAAGAGCCACCTTCTAATTCCAGGCCAGACTCCTTCTGCCATATGCAAAGCTGCTTCAGGACCGACTCCAATAGCTGTTTATTTAAGACATTTGAAGTAGATGTAATATTTTTGTGACGATATAAACACATAGTTCATAATGATAAGTTATAGAAACTGCTACTGTCAGCGCTAAGAAGAAATACATTATAAAGCAGTTGTTTTTAAATCAACTGTTTCCTGGATCCTAAATGATGATAAAAGTTCACCCTAAGGAATGTATTAGAAGAATCCAAAACTCTATTCTTTGGCCTGATTACAGGAAGATAATTTATACTTGAAATATTGTATTAGCATTTCCAGGTCCTTTGTAAAATCCAGAACTCCACTTAACTCATTTTAATGGTTATACTTTTTTGGAAGTCCTTCAAATTGGCTCCATACAGTCTTCTTAGATAGAAACAGAAATCAGCTAGTTGCTTCTCTCCAAGTGCTTTTGCTTAGCATTCAGTTTTATTGTATTTTAAGCAGATATCACAGAGGTCAATGCAATTGACAAAATTAAATGTGTGGTAGCAAGAGTTGGAAATTTAAAAACCTAGGTGTTTGTCTGGCCTTTGTTTTTCTTGAGTAAATGAGTTAAGAGTATGGGCTCTGGAGTAACACAGACCTGGGTTTGAATCCTGATTTGCCACTACCTAGATTAGTTACTTTGAGCATCTTTTTTTTTTTTTTTTTTCCCCCTAACTTCTCAGTTTCCTCACACATTAAAGGGAGCTGTGTGCATGTGTTTGTGTATGTATGTGTTTGGAGTGCAAGATGTTAGTGCTCTCATCAGAAAGAGATATTATTACCTCATTATCAAGGCTCCTACTCCCCAGACAGATGCGATGTCCCTTCCTCTTTTCTGGTCTTCCTTTATTTGAGGGTAATTTAAAATACAGTTGGAGACATTAATCAGGATCAAAAAAAAGGTAAACTTAGGGTAAATAACTAAACACTATAGCTATTGCTTTTTCTCTTTAAACACTCTAGTCAACCAACAATAGGAAACATTCTCCTCAATGAAAAGGGGTCACTTAGGGCAAAGACTTGGTAATGAGAGTATAAAGAAATAATTTCCACTGTGACAGATCAAATCATAAAAAATTTACTTCACTGTGTTATACAATCCATCTTCAAGTTTTTTGTTTGTTTTTATTTTTTTAAAGATATTATTTTTTTAAGTAATCTCTATACCATACATAGGGCTTGAACTTATAACCCCGAGATCAAGAGTCACATGCTCTACCAACTGAGCCAGGCAGGAGACCCCACCCACTATTTTTAAAAAATTTTTTAAATTATTTTTTAAATTTTAAATTTAATTTATTTGAAAATATTTTTGGAGACAACTCAAACATTCTTTGTTATGAACTACTATCTTTCTAATGTTATTTTAAATCAGTAATAAAATTATTTTTTCTGTACTTAAGGCAAATTGCATACAATTGTATTCAGAATAAAGTACAAATACATAAGGAAAATTTTTAGTAAAAATAATATTACAGGTGGGGGCGCCTGGGTGGCTCAGTCGTTAAGCGTCTGCCTTCGGCTCAGGTCATGATCCCAGGGTCCTGGGATCGAGCCCCGCATCGGGCTCCCTGCTCAGCCAGGAGCCTGCTTCTCCCTCTTCCACTCCCCCTGCTTGTGTTTCCTCTCTAGCTGTCTCTCTCTCTGTGTCAAATAAATAAATCTTTAAAAAAAAATAAAATTAAAAAAAAAATATTACAGGCCCATTTTTATTTCATAGTCAATAATATTAATTATTGTCAGTTGACCTAAGAAAATATATTTGAGAATTGCCAGCAGCAAACTCAATGATACCTAAAATTCAAAATTCCCAACTCAGAAATCATCACCAACAACAAAAGTGTAGTAATTTCTCAATTTTACTAATGGTGGAAATATCTAGTGTATATTTGCCTAGAAATACCATCCCTGCATCCAATACCAACAGCGGTTAAGAAAATGTATATCTTTATAATAAACAAACAGGAGTTCAAAGTACCCTAAGACAATAACAAGAGAGTTAATAACATTTAGTGGACATACAGTCTCTATTAAATACTATACTAAGTACTTTTGAAAACTATATAAAGATTACAATATATCTGCATTAGATAGAATAATGTATCTAAATATAATGTATCAATCATAATTAGTAGGAAGTATTCCACAGATAAGCACTTTACAGAGTAGTTCACTTATTCTTTACAACCTTGACAGATAAGAATTATCCCTACTATGCTAAAGAATTAAAACTTGGGGCTATAATTGGTTAAAATTTTGCCCGCTTGGTGAGAGGGCCAGAATCCATAATGAGCTTCGTGTAATTCTAAGTCCGTGATTGTTCTGGTATATCTTACTGCTATTCCAACAGGTGGGCTTTTACATATTTTTTTCTATCATTTCATATTTTTTTGAAGATTTTTTATTGTTATGTGAATCCCCATACATTACATCATTAGTTTTTGATGTAGTGTTCCATGATTCATTGTTTGTGCATAACACCCAGTGCTCCATGCAGAACGTGCCCTCCTCAATACCCATCACCAGGCTAACCCATCCTCCCACCCTCCTCCCCTCTAGAACCCTCAGTTTGTTTCTCAGAGTCCATCATCTCTCATAGTTCGTCTCCCCCTCCGATTTCCCCCCCTTCATTCTTCCCCTCCTGTTATCTTCTTCTTTTTTTTTTCCTTAACATATATTGCATTATTTGTTTCAGAGGTACAGATCTGAGATTCAACAGTCTTGCACAATTCACAGCGCTTACTAGAACACATACCCTCCCCAGTGTCTATCACCCAGTCACCCCATCCCTCCCGCCCCACCCCCCACTCCAGCAACCCTCAGTTTGTTTCCTGAGATTAAGAATTCCTCATATCAGTGAGGTCATATGATACGTGTCTTTCTCTGTTTGACTTATTTCGCTCAGCATAATACCCTCCAGTTCTATCCACGTCATTGCAAATGGCAAGATCTCATTCCTTTTGATGGCTGCATAATATTCCAGTGTGTGTGTGTGAGTGTGTGTGTGTGTGTGTGTATGTGTATGTATATATATATATATATATATATATATATATATATATATCTTCACATCTTCTTTATCCATTCATCTGTGTGTGTGTGTATATATATATATATATATATATATATATATATATATATATATATCTTCACATCTTCTTTATCCATTCATCTGTCGATGGACATCTTGGCTCTTTCCACAGTTTGGCTATTGTGGACATTGCTGTGCTATAAACATCAGGGTGCACGTACCCTTTCGGATCCCTACTTTTGTATCTTTGGGGTAAATACCCAGGAGTGCAATTGCTGGATCATATGGTAGCTCTATTTTCAACTTTTTGAGGAACCTCCATACTGTTTTCCAGAGGGGCTGCACCAGCTTGCATTCCCACCAACAGTGTAGGAGGGTTCCCCTTTCCCTGCATCCCTGCCAACATCTGTCATTTCCTGACTTGTTAATTTTAGCCATTCTGACTGGTGTGAGGTGGTATCTCACTGAGGTTTTGATTTGGATTTCCCTGATGCCAAGCGATATTGAGCTCTTTTTCATGTGTCTGTTGGCCATTTGGATGTCTTCTTTGGAAAAATGTCTGTTCATGTCTTCTGCCCATTTCTTGATTGGATCATTTGTTCTTTGGGTGTTGAGTTTGATGAGTTCTTTATAGATTTTGGATACTAGTCCTTTATCTGATATGTCATTTGCAAATATCTTCTCCCATTCTGTCAGTTGTCTTTTGGTTTTGTTGACTGTTTCCTTTGCTTTGCAAAAGCTTTTTATCTTGATGAAGTCCCAATAGTTCATTTTTGCCCTTGCTTCCCTTGCCTTTGGCAATGTTTGTAGGAAGAAGTTGCTGCGGCTGAGGTCGGAGAGGTTGCTGCCTGTGTTCTCCTTTAGGATGATGATGGACTCCTGTCTCACATTGAGGTCTTTCAACCATTTGGAGTCTATTTTTGTGTGTGGTGTAAGGAAATGGTCCAGTTTCATTCTTTGCATGTGGCTGTCCAATTTTCCCAACACCATTTGTTGAAGAGACTGTCTGTTTTCCATTGGACATTCTTTCCTGCTTTGTCAAAGATTAGTTGACCATAGAGTTGAGGGTCCATTTCTGGGCTCTCTCTTCTGTTCCATTGATCTATGTGCCTGTTTTTGTGCCAGTACCATACTGTCTTGATGATGACAGCTTTGTAGTAGAGCTGGAAGTCCGGAATTGTGATGCCGCCAGCTTTGCTTTTCTTTTTCAACATTCCTCTGGCTATTTGGGGTCTTTTCTGGTTCCATACAAATTTGAGGATTATTTGTTCCATTTCTTTGAAAAAGGTGGATGGTATTTTGATGGGGATTGCATTGAATGTGTAGATTGCTCTAGGTAGCATTGACATCTTCACAATATTTGTTCTTCCAATCCATGAGCATGAAACATTTTTCCATTTCTTTGTGTCTTCCTCTATTTCTTTCATGAGTATTTTATAGTTTCCTGAGTACAGATCCTTTGCCTCTTTGGTTAGATTTATGCCTAGGTATCTTATGGTTTTGGGTGCAATTGTAAATGGGATCGACTTCTTAATTTCTCTTTCTTCTGTCTTGTTGTTGGTGTATAGGAATGCCACTGACTTCTGTACATTGATTTTATATCCTGCCACTTTACTGAATTCCTATATGAGTTCTAGCAGTTTTGGGGTGGAGTCTTTTGGGTTTTCCACATAAAGTATCACATCATCTGCAAAGAGTGAGAGTTTGACTTCTTCTTTGCCAATTTGGATGCCTTTTATTTCTTTTTGTTGTCTGATTGCTGTGGCTAGCACTTCTAATACTATCCAACAGTTGGGCTTTTAAAATTGCTTATAAAATATGCACAAACAGATGGCACCCATTAAACATATAATGGACAATAATACCCTGATACTTTCAAATATTTAAGGATATCCAGCACAAAGAGAGAGCTGGGGAAATTGCAATGTAACATACTGCACCTAGTTAGAACCTCAAAAACCGGTCTAGTCCACACTAGGTTAGAGAAAACTTGGACAAAGGGAGTGAAATGGTTTAGCCAATCTGCTACTTAGAAAATTTCAAAGTCCAGACTTGATGCCAGTCTCTTCAATCCCTTTCTAGAGCTTTCTGTATTCTATCAAGAAAGCAGATTTATGTTCAATATTTATGGTGCTTCTTTTCACAATCTAAAAGGTGAACGATACTAATTCTTAATAATGAAGAAGAAAAATATTCAGAACTATTCAGTAACTTTATCATCCTCATAGTATTAGCAAATGCTTTTCAAACATGATAACTATAGTTAGTAATAATTTAGTTGTAAAACATTTTGTTTGGAAGTCTTTCCCAATATGTCAGGAAAGATAGGAGAGTATGTTTCTAGTTAGTAGTATAAATATGACAATATCTTGTACCAATCAGTCTCATGGTCCTGTTTCAAAATCTATAAGTAATAAAATATCTAGAAAAAGCTTGTTTTGTTCTGAAACTATTATGCAAAATAATTTATCCAGATAAATAAAAATAATTTATCCAGATAAAAAAAAAAAAAAGAAAAAAAGGACATCTCTAGTGCTTTTAATTTGCTTCACCAACTACATCTGTATTGCCAGGAATACGTACAAGCACTAACAGTTGTTGCAGAAGTTGTGGAAGGCTAAGACCATTTTAAGCATCTTGAAGAATGGAGCAATATTTCCTATGTGTCATGGAAATCCTTTTTGCTTTATTATCTTTATGGGATGTATAAATCCCTTAACAAATACACTGAACTGGCTAATTCTACTACATTCTTTGATGTCTTCTATGCTCCTAAAAATATAATGTCAATATATCTTTAGGATTTGTAAGCAATGGAAATGTCATATAGCCAACTGACAGGAAAGCGTTGGTGTCCTGCTGTTTATCAGCATCATGAGGGATTTGCACTCATTCAAACTCTCCCACCTATCATCTCTTGCAATCAACGGCATACAAAGAAGAAATCATGAAGGACGGTTCATGGTCTGAACATGTAAAACAAGTTGAAAGTCGGTGATCTGCACAGAAATAAGCCCACCACTGAGTTCATATAAGTTAGTAAAAGAGACACATGAATAGAGAAAGAGAAGGAAGAATCTTTAGAAATGCATCACATAAACATACTCACAGTGCAATTCTCTGACAAAGATTAGTTTTTCACTCAGCACCATATACTGACTGCCTAATATGTATCACCTGGCAGAGATACAGATAAGGAAGGAGTTACCCACATATAAATCCCCCATCTATGTCAAATAAATAGAGTGCATGTTATACAGATCTATCTAGCACCAGAGGATGTTGGTTAGTATGGATTAATAAAAAGGTGTGGATTTAAAAAAATTACTTGAATTACATTCTCATGCCAACTACTTATTTGATCTTACCGTCACTTAATCTCTGTCTTCAATTTCTTTTCAACCACAATTTAAGAAGATGTGTCTTTCCTTCCTACTGTGCTTTGTTAAGGATGGAACATCATACTATATGTAAAAGTTCTCTGAAAAGCATGAAGCAATAAATGAAAACACTTCAGACTAAGAGGCTGAAGTGGTCTCACCTGGTAGCATGTCCCTGAGCAGAGAAATGTGACCTTGGCACCACAGCATCCTGGCTTTCTGCCCCCAATCTGGTTGTACTTGAAGTTTACTAACCAGATCTTTGCTGCTAAGCAGAGTGGCAGACCAAGTGATTTACTGGTATGCAAACTTCTTTAAAATAAATTCTTCATATTCTTTAGGTTAAAAGCACCAGAAAATTGCCAACTCTTTATAAAACTCTAGCTTAAGAGTGATAATCTAATGGCCTGAGATGGTGCAATCAACAAACACTGAACCAAGGATGCATTACTGCTATTCTTGATAAGTACTGTTTGGCAAAGAACGGATGTACTCTTTCTTTCCACAGCTTGCAAAAGTGGTGGGGGTGGGAGGGATGGGGTGGCTGGGTGATAGACATTGGGGAGGGTATGTGCTATGGTGAGCACTGTGAATTATGTAAGACTGTTGAATCACAGACCTATACCTCTGAAACAAATATACATTATATGTTTAAAAAAAAAAAAAAGATAGTAGGAAGGGAAAAATGAAGCAGGGTAAATCGGAGGGGGAGACGAACCATGAGAGACTATGGACTCTGAGAAACAAACTGAGGGTTCTAGAGGGGAGGGGGGTGGGGGGATGGGTTAGCCTGGTGATGGGTATTAAGGAGGGCACGTACTGCATGGAGCACTGGGTGTTATACGCAAACAATGAATCATGGAACACTACATCAAAAACTAATGATGTAATGTATAGTGATTAACATAATAAAATTTAAAAAATAAAATAAAATACATACTACCACTATTCCTGAAAAAATACTAAAAGTAATCATATAAATTCTAACTCTTTCTACTCAAAAAAAAAAAAAATATATATATATATATATACACTAAAAATATGCAATATCTCATCAAACTAAATAGAATTTGAGTCATGGATGCTCAAATTTAATCAAAATTAAATCCTTATTAAGTCTTGGTAGACAAAAACAATATACCCCATTAATATGATACACATCAAATAATTTCAATTAAGGATGATTTTATGTTAGTTTTTTCATGGTAATCAGAAATAGATTTTCACTAGAGAGAAATTCTAAGAAATGTTGACACTGATATATAGCATATCATTTAATTATTATCAATTTATCAAATTTTAAGAGGTTATATTTGGCAGATTTGATTTTGATTCCAATTCAAAGATGAATCCCAATTCATATTCCATATGGATATTCAGTTATTTTCAAAGTGTTTTACTTCAAATAAATAAACAAAAACATTGATGGAAATAACAATTAGTGTGTTGCTGTTCACACAATAATTGGATTATCATTAATATGCCAGGAAAAAATTACAAAGCCAATTCAAATATGTATGTTCTTCTCAGATTCAAGCTACAGCCTTCTAAATACTTTAAGTATATTAAGGGAAAATGATGTGTCTTGTTTGTTCATACTTACAGTTTTTCTTTACTTAGAAAGTGATGTCAAAAAATAAAAACACAAAAAATAAAAACAAAATAAAAATAAAGTTTTTAAAAATTAAAAAAATAAAAATTAAGCAATGTCAATGCTGGTTTAATTCTCTCACATGGTACCAAGTATACAGGAAATGATTACTATAATTCTTTTCTTGAAAACACATCCTAATATTATATGGGTTTGTCTAGAGTGTGAAATAAAGTTTATTCAAACTAAAGTACTAGTCGGCCACACCTTAGTGCCAAGTCTGATTCTCACTGGAGAATAAAATTACTTATAATCCTAGACATGTTTTAGAAAAAGAAATATGAATGGAAAAACCAGGGAAGACAAAGATATATGATCTTAGGACATAAGTAAGGTAAGATACTATGGTCTTATTGACACCATATTAAACATGTGCATGGATTATGAATCCATATAAACACAGCCCCATACATAAAGATCCAGCTGTATATTTTTCATTGTAAGTCAGTAAAGTTAGATAACCTATTGCATAAAATTAATGGTAAGAATGAACTGAAGATACCTGTTGGCTCATAAGGAAAATGCAGTGCTTTCCTCATTGGGTCATCATGGCTAATATTCATAACCACAAATGCATGGGAGCGTTTATTTATTACAGTACAGAGAACATAGGATGCTAAATCAATGTTGCTTGCTCTCCTCCTGTTACGTAAAGTCCATGAAGCCTGGCAGAAAAGCTGCCTTATAACTTACTGGCACCCATCCTTACAGAGTGTTGTGTATATAATAGGAGATGTGCAACAGTCATTTCTTGAAAAGGTTAATACAGAGAAGGGCCTGATTGCAGGGCTGGACTCTGCATTTGTGTGGCTTTCTGTTCCTATTCCACTAATTGCTTCTGAGCTATTCTTTCATACTTGCATTGTGAAATTTATGTTAATAAAAAATAAAATTCACAAATAGGAGAGAGGGACATTTTATTTTACTTTTTTACTTACTTATTTCAGAGAGAGAGAGAGAGAGCAAGAGAGCGAGCGAGCACGGGGGGGGGGGGATAGAGGGAGAGAGAGAAGCAGACTCCTCATTGATCAGGGAGTTCGACGTGGGGCTCAATCCCAGGACCCTGGGATCATGACCTGAGCTGAAGGCAGACGCTTAACCAACTGAGCCACCCAGGTGCCCTGAGGGAAGAACATTCTAATGTGTTTAGTATTTGGACTTTTTCTTTTGTTTGAAGACAAAGCATGCTTTGGTAAGTACTGGCTTTAATAAGCAACTCATATTCAATAGAATTACCCTGAGTCTCAATAAACATGAGGGCAATGTCCTTTAGATAATACGATGGATACAAGAGAAATATAACGCACCACTCTGAATGGTCTTCTTCTGGACAGGGTGATTTCAGTTGCAGTGGGATAGTTGTATTATATTATGTGGGGGCAATCTGAAATTCTTTCTACTACAGATTTATGTGTATGTTAGGGTGTCAATAATTGAGATGCGTGGATCACCTGTTGGTTTTCCCTGGCATAGCATCTTTCTCTCTCTCTCTCTTTTTTTTTTTCCTTGAATTTTCTCTGGGGAACAAATCCCTTTGTCCTCTTTGTAGTAGTCACAGGGTCATAACTACCAGAACGACAGCTAAGAAATCTAAATTTCTTATAAAGATTTGTCATACTGCTACTTAAACACAGGATAAGGAAGATCAATTGAGGTTTGATTTAAATTCACACATCTGGGGCACCTGAGTGGCTCAGCTGGTAAAACATCTGACTCTTGGTTTCAACTCAGGTTGTGCTTTTCTCCTTTATTTAAAGGAAGCAGAACCAGATCAATGCGAATACTCAGTTGATTCAGACTGTAGAGAAGCCTGAATGATATCATTACAAGGGAAATCCAAATAAAAACCCAAAGACTGAATTTTTCGTTTGAGTTTTGAACTGCATCCTGTCAATAAAGCAATATATTTTAATTTTTTAATCTGGTAAAGATTAGATTCTATAAGGTTTTTTTGTTTGTTTGTTTGTTTGTTTCCTTCAGCAGAGCCTTCCTAGTTACACTGTTTCTCTGCATGAGTTTATCCTTCCAAGGTTCCTGACGTGTGCCTGGATGTTCGTTTATCCTTGCCTCCTCTGGGGCTGGCTTCCACTGCCCTCTCATCTCCCCGGCATGTGCCTGGGGGTGTCCCTACCTCTGCCTGACTGTCCCCGTGGACTGCTACTCCTGGCCCTCCCTTTCCTCCCCCTCCTCCTGTCTGCTTTTTATCAGCACCCTTCTATACAAACAGGAAAAATACTCACTTGATATGATAAGCTAGATTTTAAGAAGGCATTGGAAGGATAATATCATCTTCATCTTTACAATGAAGAATATGATCTTCGATATTCAAAGCAAATCATTTTCAGAACTGCTCGATTCCACTCAAACACTACTCAAGCACATACCTGAATTTTTCTTCAGGTTGCAAAATGTGAGTTTTTAAAATATTCTGTCAATGTAGCAATAAAGCAGGACACAATATTCAAAATATGAATAATTTAATAGTAATTAATATGAATTAGCTTCATTAAAATGGTATGTAAAAGAATAAAGATCAAGGCCTTTCATAAAATATATAAATCCTAAGGAAATTTCCATTCTCATACTTGCTTTTGATATTTGCATAAATTCCTTAAGGATATATGCCCCCATTCTCCCTAAGTTAGAAAATATCAAGGCCCTTCGTGGGAACAGCACTGGGCATCATGTGTCTCTTAGCAGGACATTTTGCTTAATCTCCATGATGAATAAGTAGACAACAGACCATCGAAGATGTACATTCACCTTCAAGCCATAATGCAAACCAGCATAACATAAAATACCCACCAACTTTTTGATAAATCCTAAAGTTTACTCCAAGGATAGGTTTATGCTTAGTTTCTCTCATCTGTCCTACAGCTATATCATTTTGGGGTTGAATTTGTTGAAGTTATTGGTGCCTCTGTGTAGCTACATCCCACAATGATCCTTTCATTACTATTCCCAAGCAAAAAGTCTTACAGAGACGGAAAAATATCTTCTCTGCTCCTGCT
Organism: Halichoerus grypus; assembly: GCF_964656455.1. Taxonomy (NCBI): domain Eukaryota; kingdom Metazoa; phylum Chordata; class Mammalia; order Carnivora; family Phocidae; genus Halichoerus; species Halichoerus grypus. Next base: position 82,342,887 of record NC_135718.1, read on the forward strand.
TTAGAAGGAAATACTCTTCATTTGGTCTATGGGGCAAGGGAGGATAATCCTCCTCATGTGTGGGGCAAGGAAGGGTGGTCTTCCTCGCATGTGTGGGGCAAAGAAGGGTAGTACATTTACACTGAGCTCAGGAATTAGCAAAACAAATAGATACTTAGCTTTCAGGGCATAATATATTTACTAGAAAAATGTTCCCCCCAATCCAGCGAAGCTTGCCTATTTACTTTCATGAGTTTTCATGAGTACATGCTTACAAATTGTTTTTTTCCATACTTATGAAGTTTTGAAAACTTTGATCACAATTTATGAGGAGGTAAGCACTATATTATACAATTTATCAAGGCAACAATACCTTCATCTGTTTTCTCAAAATATCCTTTATAAATCACCAAAGTAAATAAATGACCATATTTTTATGTGAGTTTATCTTGCTAGTTCTTTGAAGTTCTATTTACCATTGCCTCTTTGAAAAGCTGTTTTAAAACAGAGGAGATGAACATTTCTCGATAGACAGAGGGATAGATAGATAGATAGATAGATAGATAGATAGATAGATATTCCTCCCACAATCAATAACCTCAATGATGTGAGGCACATCTCCTCACACACATACCACCCTGGGCTTCATCTAATGTGTTAACACTTTGGATGATGAGAAGAGCAGAAGTGGCTACTAAGTATCTTATTCAAATTAGCTCAGATCCCAGTGTAAGGGGGAAGTATCCATGCAAGTCACGGGTTGCTGCCCGAGCCTGCGTTTTAATAGGAGCATTTGATGATGTTGGCACTCTTGATCATTTTCTGTCTTTGAAGTTACTGAATTCAATGATCCATCCTTTGTGTTTATTTATCAGGACGGTGAACATCATAAACAATTTAGGATGTTTAGAATTGAATGTTGAGTTTAGATGGCAGAAGAATGCAAAGTTAGGTAAAATTGATGAGCACAATGCTCATGTATCTATTATCTTTTCGTTAATAGAAGTTCTCTTTCCCAGACAGAATGAAGTGGTGAAGGAAAGTGGGGGACGATCTGAGCTCAAATTTATGAATGCTTAGAATACTAAGCATGCCTTTATTATGTGTAGACATCCAAAGACAAGATAGTTCATAAAATACAGTGAGACTACTGACTCAAATAACTGGTAGTTCAAAGGAAGAGATGCTGGATTCAGAGCCTCAGATAATGTCATTAGAAGCCTGCATCTCTATTTCTCTGGCTTCTGTGATGCCTCAGTTTCCAAGCTGACTTCCCATAATGGTGGCAAAGATGATCATTATAAACTCTTACATCCTAAACCCCTGCCCTCCTCTTGATGTCCTCTCCCCCTCCTCCACCAAAAAAAAAAAGAACTTCTTTCCAGGCATTTCTAGTAAAAATCTTAAGACTGATTCTGATTTTGCCTAGCGTAGGTCATGTGTACGATATATTAACCAGTCACAGTTATTAGGGAACAGAATGACCTTGGTATTAATATATCCAACTCTGGAACTAGAGAGCATTCTTTCAACAAAATAATAAAGGAAGGATTCTGGTCAATCAAAACCAACTGGTTTCTTATAATTAAAATGCAAGCATTGTAAGAGAAATCCTTAATACAGAACTAAAACAAGCATCATGATTAGATATTTAACTGAGGTAGCAGACCATGTTCGAGAGAACATCATTTCATGTGTCTCTTGGGGAATGGGGGAATGGGGGCACTTGTTTTGAGGAAGGGCCCACTCTGTCTTTGTGTGAAAGCTGGAGAGGGCCAGGTGGTTGGTGCAGATGAACACAAAGAATAATCCTGAAGGAGAAAACCCCAGGGCTTTGCCAGCAAACCCCCGCAATGTCGCCATGCTCTAGGACAGGTGGCACCCACGGAGAGCCGGGTGTCAGGTATGTGGACACGGCCAGAATCGCACTCACATTCTGCAGCTCAGACTCCATGAGACAATATGAAATACTACCCTGAAATCCTCCCTTTCTTAAAGTGACCGCACTTACCTTGCTATCCGCAGAAAGAGCTCCTGGGAGTAATTATGGGCACAGGTGGCATTTATGTTAATACGTAATAGGAAGCCTTTCACGAAGTTTCAAGACAAACCTGTAGATTTCCCTGGAAAACTGGAGGGCGGCCCGTTAACTATGCAAATGTGATCTACTAGGCCCAATTTTTGAAAGTCAAAAGAGGGATTTTTTCCATGAACCTGGAGGAAGAGAGAACCTTTACCAAGGTTTCTTTGCCTGAGCTCAATACATACCAAGGAAAGCAAGCTGGACTGGAAAGTAAGGCAAAGGAAAATAAACACATGTTCTTCCAGTGGTCTTTAAGCATTTTATGAACTTGAATATCCATAGTATGGATATTCCAGGCACAGACAGATCGGAATGTGATTCACTGAGTGAGCTTGCCGTGCCAGATACTAAGCTTACAGGTCTGCGAACACCAAAGAGAACACAGTGAGCAGTAAGAGGAGATGCAAGACCACGGGATATTAAGTCCACTGGCAAGCCATTTGGATCTATTTCCCTCCAGAATTTCTACACAACCCCCAAGGGATAATGACTTCTATGAACCACAGTCAAACCTGTTTGGCAAAGAAGAATTCTAAAAATTAGAAAAAAGGATTAGAGATGATAATCACGGATGGAAGGACAAATCCAAAATGATGTGAACAAAAAGGAACTGGGACATAAACTTCATGAGAGCAGAATTTTCTTTTCCTTTTTTTTCCCCCTAACTACTGTGTCCCTACTGCTAAGAGCTGTGTTTGCACACCGTAAGTACTGAATAGATTTATCGAAAGACTGAACAAATTTTAAAAGATGGAAAATAATTTGTATCAGAGGAAATTATCACATGGCCTTCCATGATGTGCCCTTCTCTGTGCAAACTATTATATACAGATTAGCCCATGTAATCACTATGAAAGCCTCTGAGAAAGGTGATATCGTCTTCATTTTATGGAGAGAAACTACAGTCAGACATGTTGAGTAAGTTGTCCAAAGCCAAGCTGACTTCGAAGTCCAGACTCTTTCCTTGACAGCTGACATCATCCCCCAGAAGTTACTGGTCCTGAGAAAATATCACCAAGGAAACGGCACAATTTCACAGAAGACAGGAGAAGGCCATGTTCGCATTGCTGCCATGCTCCACATGGAAAGGAGATTGCAAACTCCACTCCTAGGATTTATGACTTCATGCTAAGCACTTCAAGCTCCGGTGTCTAAATAGTGATACAAGAGCCATGACCTCTTCTCTGGCACGGTATGTGCAGTGTTTTGTGGGAAATACAGTCTGTGCACCTGTACATCTCTTAGTTGAAGGAAAACGGTCATGTTATAAACCTGGGAATAAGAGCAAATTAGATCAACAATAAAAATATAGGGAATAAAATGAGTCATATGTTACAGTTTCCATTGCTAGAAAAAAGGATGCAAAAACGAACAGGTGAGAAATAGAGATGAGGTAGAGCAAAAACAAATGTGTGGTGGGGATGCTGACTGATCTATCTACCTACATCTACCTACCTGCCTAACCTATTATCTGTCTCTCTGTCGGTCTGTCTGCCCATTGAACTATCTCAATGTAATGAAATGAGGTAAAGGAAGAGTTTCATTTCAGAGCACTGCATTCTACGAAATATTCTACACTTTTACACTTCTATGAAATATTCTACACTTTTACACTTTAGTTAGAATACACTGTATGGAATTCTCCTCTGATTTGACTCTGCTTTAAATTATTCCAAGTGTTGCTACTTTTTAAAAGTTATTACCAGTTAATTTATAAAGCAGTAGTGTTAGCATCTTGTCAAGGATAAAAGCTAAGCTAAGTATAAATTTCTATCACACGGGTCAATGTGATTAATGCAAACTGTGGCATTACTAATCAAGAAAAAAAAAAGATGCCCGTCTGTATGAATGAATCATACAGCGATTAAAAAAAAAAAAAAAACCTTTCATGCATTATAAATAAGCTATTAGAATTTAAAGAAAGTACTTTGTTTTTTAGGAAAAAACATCCATGTTAATCTTTTATTAAGAAAAAAAAAGAAAAACACAAAGTTGGATTTACTCACATGGAGTAAAGTAACATGAATCAAAACATTTGTTTTGTTTAATTTAGAAGACAAACAAACTGGCAAGAAGTGATAGAGGACTCTGGTCTCTTAGTATTTTTATATGAAGTTATTCCAGGTGATGGTATAATTACTCTTTCATCTATTCAAAGGTGTCACCCAGCAGCCGTCCCTTTCTCTCAGCATCATCACCTGCCTCCCTCCGTCCCTGTCATACTCATTAGCGTACATCCCATGTATTATGCCTTTATTCCCATGGAAACCCATAGGAGGCATTCACAGAGACCACCGCACTCACCTGTAACTGTTCCGCCAGCTCTCTGTGCTCTCTTTTATATCCGTCCTCCGTCAACACGTGAACCCATTCTAATCAGTCTCCCATCTCTACCACATTCCTGAACCTCCAGTGCCGATGACCAGATTACTCAAGACAATGGCCAGTTCTCCATACTCATCTTACTGGAACTATTAGCAATGTTTGATACAGCTGATTACTCTCTCCTCATGGAAGAAAAAAAATATTTCCGTTGTACTTCCAGGTTCAACACCCTCCAGGAACTTCCTTCTGCCTAACTTCTTAGTCTCCTTTACTGATAGGTCCTCTTGTCTCTGATCTCTAGATAGTGAGGTACAGAGGGTTTGTGCCGAGAATTACTCTTTCTTCTATGCGTACTCCCTCTCTTTATAATATCAAGTAGTCCTCTGACTTGAAATCCCATTTATAATTTAAAATTTGCTAAGGTTATATTTCCAATCTAAAACTCTCCTCTGAACTCCCCACTCATACTCATCTCATACTCTACATGTCATTTCCATTTGGATGTCCAATAGAGATCTCATTTAATGTCCAAAACTGAATTCCTCCTCATCTCCTTCAGACTAGATCCTTCTGTGTTCACCACTTTACTCAAAGGCAATACCCTTCACCTTGCTAAGGCTAAAATCTTGGGGTCATCCTTGACTCCTCTTATTCGCACACACTGCATTATATCCATGAAGATGCACTGTTGGCTCTCTCTTAGATTTCAGTGAACCTCTCTGTAATTATTATATATCTCATCATGTTTAGCACCACCTCCCTGGTCCAAGCCATACAAAACCCCCTCTTTGTACTAGCTTCTTTATAGGTATTTTGTACCGTTGCCATTCAGAGTTCATTCACAACACAGTGTCTATAGGAATTCTATAAAAATAAGCCAGGTCAGGGCACCTGGGTGGCTCAGTCGTTAAGCGTCTGCTCAGGTCATAATCCCAGGGTCCTGGGATCGAGTCCCACATCGGGCTCCCTGCTCGGCAGGAAGCCTGCTTCTCCCTCTCCCAACTCCCCCTGCTTGTGTTCCTGTTCTCACTATCTCTCTCTGTGTCAAATAAATAAATAAAATCTTAAAAAAAAAAAAAAAGCCAGGTCACATAACTCTATCTTATTCAGATCAACAAACTCTAACATGATTTCATCCCCACAAACTCGACGACTTAATAGTATGCTTCTCTCCCCTTCACTCACTTTGATCCAACCACACTATTTTTGATGTTCTCCTCAATATGCCATGCACACTTCTGTCTCAGGATCTCTGCATTTGCTCTTCCTTTTTCCTAGAAAGTTCTTACTCCAGCCACCCACCTGGCTTAATCCCTTACCTTCTTCAACTCTCTATTCAATTGTCACCCCACTAGTAAAGTCTCATCTGACCTTCCATTTACCACACTTCGTCTCATTTATCTGCTCTGCTTTTTCCTTGGAACACCTGTTACCACATGATCTACTATGTATTTCATTTGTTAATTTGTCTTTCACTTCACATCAGACCCAGACCCAGAGTTAAACATAAACTTTGTGTAGGCTCTTTTTGCATATTTTTTCACTGTTATATATTCAGACTTAAAATAATACCTGTCACACAGGCATGAATACAGATGTTTTATATGAAGAAATGAGTACTTCTTCAGAGAATGTATACAAAACCAGAGATATTTGGCATTGTGCTATTTTTTAAATGGGATAATAAATCTAAATCAGAACTATTTATCAAATTGCTTTGTAGTTTGTGTTGAAGTAAGATATTGGAACTCACTTTTCTTTTATTTAGTAGACAAAATATTCAGGAAGGCCACAGCCACATGGGCTAATTAGAAGGCAGAATAGAATAGTTCTTAAAAGCATGGACTTTGTCTTAAATACTTAGGCAGTTAAATTCACTGGGCTTCAGAATTCTAATTGGTAAAATAGAGAAAATAATGGTCTTCATAAGACCTTCATGGTCTTATTGAGATTCTTAAATGTAAAGCACAAAACACGGAGTTTAATGTATGGTAAGTTTAAATAATTAATCAGCTACTTAATACTACCATTGATGATAAAGAAATTTTTACATGAAAAGGCCATCAAATGAAGTGGGAAGAAATGGGAAAGAGAGCCTTAGCTCTTAACTCCTATTTTTTTTCTCCAGGAATGTCCAGAAATTAATGAAGAGCTGTGAAAAAATCAAGAGTCATTTATGAAAGTTCTTCCATTAAAATAGAATGCTACTTGTATAAGAATTGCACTTCTGTTGATATAAACAATGTGATGATTACCTTAATTAATAAAACAATTCATGAGTTCCCTAAATAATTTCCATTTAGATAGATTACACTTCCATTTAAAATATTAAATATGACTAAAATCATCAAATGTCTACAATAGTTATAATCCAATATTTCTTAGCCTGGGAGCAAATGAGCTGACAAAAGATTATTGAGTATATAATTTATAGTTAAGAATTTTGACTTTAAATTTCAAACAATTTATTTAATTTTGCTCAATAACATAAGTGTCCTCTTTTCCATCTCATATTGTATAAATGAAACCGCCCCTAGTGCATATTTGTTTGGAACTGTTTGAATGGGATATTTTAAAGTGTAATGATAGCTTACTGATGTAAATGGAGAGAGGCAGACGTTGCTTGTAACGAATTTCCACTGTCGCTGTAACAAATTACCAAAAACCTAGTGTCTTAAAACAATGTATCATTTGCCATATCCCAGTTTTGGAGGCCAGATGTTTGGGTTGGATTTGCAGACTTGTCCGCTTCTGGGTTTCCTGAGGCTGAAGCTCAGGGACTGGCCAGCAGGGCTCTTAAGAGGAAGCATTGGAAGAATCTACTTTCAAGCTTATTTTGGGCAGAACTCAACCTCTTCTTGTACGACTGGGGGACTGGGTGTCAGTTTCCTTGCTAGCTGTCCCTGGGCACTGCCCTTAGCTTCTCCAGGACCTTCCCCATCTCCACCTGCATTTGTCCTCCTCCAGCCCAGAACAAAGACGTTGAATCCTCCAGACACTGGGACACTCGCAATTTCCCTGGCTTCTCCTTCTGCCACAATGCTCCCGTTTCCAGCCAGAGAAACCTCTGTTCTTTTAAGGGCTCATGCAATTCAACTGACTAAACCAAGATGATACAAGATAAGTTCCCTATCTTCAGGGCTGTAACCAGATTTATATGTGCAAAATTCCTTTTGCCACATAAGATGATATATTCAAAATCCTGGGGTTTAAGGTGTGGCTATATGTGGGGGGACCTGACACTTTGTATCACACTGCTGCTTCTGATCTTGGGAATCCCAAATCACTTCCAGTAGTGATATGCTTCACAATTTCAAAAATATTAAAACAAAATCAAGAATGAACACTGACTGACCAACACTATCACTAACTGTTCTTCATCTCTTCTGTGTTCTTTGTTAATCAATTAAGAATATGTCACGATAACTGTCCTCATGATCTGGCTACTGAATTTAAGCACAAACACATTCGTGTTGGTAATTCTGTTTAATTAAGAGCAAATCAGAGCATGCAAGTTTAATTTAAACATATTTATTTTTGTATTGCTCACTGCATAGAATGAAAATCACAGTGAAAGAAACAACTTGATAATTTTTGCCCGTAGACTCTATTATTTTCTCAATAATTAAGTATAATTCTTCATTGCTTCCAAAGGAGCATGTAAGCAAATCATAAACATGTAAGTTTGATAGAAGTGAAATATACTAAATGTATGGGTAAATTATATGATAAATTAATCTTTATTGTGCAGAATTATTATTTTATGAACTTAAAATATAAATTAGCAGTGCGATTCTGGAATTAATTTTCTTCAAAGATGAAATCATATAATCTACCTATGTATTAAACTACTATAGTTTTACTTCTTTTTTACAAGATTTTACTTATTTATTTGACACAGAGAGAGAGACAGCAAGAGAGGGAACAAAGCAGGGGGGGCGGGAGAGGGAGAAGCAGGCTCCTGCCTGAGCAGGGAGCCCGACGCGGGGCTCTATCCCAGGACCCTGGGATCATGACCTGAGCCGAAGGCAGATGCTTAATGACTGAGCCACCCAGGTGCCCCTAGTTTTACTTTTCAGTACTTACTAAACATATATTGCAATCTGCTGTAATTTATGTAAACAAGCAATGATTAGAAAAATATTGCCAATGGAGTGATAGCTGATCAAGCCTTTTGGAAAGGATGTACATTCTAAAACAGCCTAAAAAAAATAATTCAGCTTCCAATGTGAGATATCACCCTGTCTATAAAAAAAATAATTGAAAATATTTTCTTTAAAAAATGTATCTTTAAGATTCTCTTATTTTATTTCTTTATGTTAAAGTTGTCACAGTTTCTGTATCTGGCCAAGTATCAAGTGTAAATTAGAAAAGAATCCTACTGTGAAGGCATTGGTTCAGGTCTTGACCCCACTTAGAGATTCCCAGATTAACCGAGGCACATCCAGAATAGAGAGGGTACGTTTGGCTTTTATTTTAGAACTACTTTAGGGCTTTATTTCAGGATTATACTTGGACTCTATTTTCTCATGCTGTCAAAAAATATAAAGTCTTATTTAATAAAACGGAGACTAATTTGGTTAGAATCACCTTGTAAGTGCCACACTTTACTTTTTAGTGGTTTTGTCTTGTTCTGTTGCAGTTGAAGGCAGAGATAATATATTATTATTCAAGTTAAATCGGAATTCATGAGAAGAAAACATCATGCATGCATATGGGAAATTCAAAACGTTAAATATCACCTTTCCTCTGGTAGAACTTATAAGTACTTTGTGGCAGGTCACACTGGAAATATCCTAGCATTACTTTTGCTATTTTTGTTTAATAAATTGAACATTGCATACAACTTACTACTAGACCCCATTAACTATGCCTCAAAAATATAATTTCAGGTCCAAGTAAAAAATACAATATAAAGGAAAATGGAAAACACCAATTTGCCTATGTTATATAATAGCAATGTATGGGATTTTGAATTCAAAGAATCCTAATTTTAATAGCATCTCTATGGCTGTCTAGTGGAACTCAAATCTCCGAAATCATTTTATACAAGAGCCTGAGTCTCACAATGATCAAAATGAAAGAAGCATTTTGTGTGTCTAGGAGGGTATGCGTATGTTTATAGAATTTTGATAATGTTTAAAAACGTGGCAAATGTGTTTTTGAAACAAACAAGAGTGGATTTGATTTATTAATGTGATATATAAAGTATATTTCCTTAACAGAAGAAATGGGATAACTCTCTGCTCCAGCATGAAGAAATGCGAGTCTTGGGAACTACGGGAAAATAAGGTCAACAAGAATAGACATGGCAGTCTAGGACTGAAAGTTTGAATAAACATGTGTCAATTCTTAATAATGGCTATGAAAAGCCAGCAGCACTCCATTACAATTTCTGTGAACCAAGATGGGTTTTTGTAGCACTGGAAGCAAACTACCAAACTATTCATCATCTCTCAAACCTCTACAGGGAAGAGACAGACTGTTCTTAGCTATCAGACAGTAAGCAAGTTCACAAATATACAGAAAGTTAGGTTTTCGGCATCAACTCTCATTCTTGACCTTTAAATCAATCCGATACACCCACATGGATAAGCTTCCGAAACTCAAAAGAAAATGTACAGAACACAGAAGGCAATCCTTGTTTCTTTTTTACATGGTCCCATGCAATTAAATTCCTCAAACAATTCTTATCCTTGACTCCAACTCCAGTTTATAACATTCTTATTTTAAACTTGGTTTTTTATTTGGGTCCTCTGGATTTGATGTTGGATCTAGACAAGATGTGTGTTTTGATCTCAACCCTGACACTTAACAGCTATGCAATGTAAGGCAAGTTGCCTGCTTTCTCTGGGCATCTGTTTTCTCATTTATAAAGTAATCAAAATAGCTTCAACAACAATAATGCGGGTTAGTATTTATCGAGCTAATGGCCATTAATGTATTTTAATCCATAAATCTCCCCCATCTTAGAATTCAGAAAGCTGAGAAGATTCAAAGCCAGTTATAAAGGGCAAAATAAAATTCAAATGTTCAAATCCATTTGTTTGGGGGTAATGCATCCTACTCATCAGGGTTGTTGGGAATTGAAATAATGAGCTTGCTTTAAAAATCACATAGCCTTAAAAAATCTCAATAAAAGTAAGTACCTAATAGTTCTCAATTCACATTAACTCCTGTCATTAAGTTATGGCAATGGCTATTATTCATCAGATGATGGCAGCACTATTTTAGCTCTGTGATTGGAGTTCATACTGTGCATCTGGCTTGTCTGGGGGCCCCCGATCAATTTTCACACCTGGTGTTTATTTCCTCAGTCCAGCCACCTCTTCCGGGGCCTATGGTGGTTCTGCACTAGCCATGCACGAGGGTGCTCAGATGGATATTTCTATGAAGCAGGGAACCCTTTCTCACTAAATAGGAAAATGGAAGATTTTTTTGACCTTCATGAGAATAATCTCAACACTACATCATAGGTTAAAAAAAAAGTACATAGAAATCAGGTACCCACACATTACTGAGATTTCTAACATCTTAAACTTCAAACTGAAGTTAATCTCATAATCACACAGGGAAATAATCCATAATGCCCTGTCTCAAAGTAATTAGGATGACATCACCTTGCTATTTTTAAAGGAGATTTCACAAAGTACATAAGCCTATATGTGGTCTGCAGGGGTGCACCAGAAAGTACAAAAAAAAGATACCCCATTTTATCTCTAAAACAATAGAATTCTGCTTCAATTGGGATGCACATTACTTTATCATTGTTTAAAATGTCATGTACATATCTCTGTTAAATATGTATGCAAACCGATCTTTATATAATGTTGATTCTTTGTGTTGTTTTGGTTAAAAATATAAAAAGTTTGTTAAGGTTTAAAAGCATATGTCTGTAATAAATTATCATGCTTTATTATCTGAAACAGTCAACTTTATGAACTAGGAGCCCTACTCAGCTGTTATCTGATCTGTGATACAAGACAAAATTATAAATTCCTTTACACCCACTTGATCTCCCGACTTTACCCTGTATGTTATCATTTTTATACATGGTTGTAATTAAAGTTAAAAATTATGACACAGCATGATATCCCCTTGTAAGTTTTTTACTTTAATGAGAACTACAAAGAATAGATCCTCTCGTGTGTTTGTGAGTTTGAAGGATTAATGAAGAGTGCCTTTACTAAGCAGTCTTGGGGAAAATGTTTTAAAATAGCAAATCAACTGAACCAAGTAAACTAGGTTAAAAAAACTCAGAAAACTGTTATATAAGCAGTTAGTGTGCTCTTTAGCCAATTGCCTTTTATGTCTGACCTGTGATTTTTAACTGTGGCTGACTGAAACATGGCATGGAATTGCATAAAGTCTCATTCATCCATCCGTTCATGTACTGAACAATTATCAAGTATCTAAAACAAGTGTATGTTCCAGTTAGAAGAAAAAGAATAGCAATAAATCTCTTTTACTTTTATTTAAATTATCAAACATGTATAATATTTTATCTTCTTAATATATACCCTGTAACCAGCTTAACAAAGTTTTATCTGGGATTTTGGATATCTTTCTATTTTAGCACTTATCACACTATAAGAAAGTTATTTATTTTAGGTCTCTCTATACTTATGAGCTCTTCAAGAGCAGGAAACATACTGAATGTTTTATTAATATTTTAGAGATCAATGATATGTTTTAAATGGATACAAATCAGTTAATTTTAAGGCTACAAATATATTTAAAAATCTATCCATTCCTTTTTGTTCATAATATAAACTTCCTATTCAACATGCAATCATATTTACTAAGTTTTGCAACTATAAATGCTATGTTTTAATACTGTAAAGGATTGTTACTTAAACATGACACATGGTAATGGCTTCGTGTTCTCTAATCTGCAGATATTGTTTGACCGTTTTGAAAAATATGTAATTAATTGGCTCAAAATTCATTAAAATGCTAAGACATTTTAAAATAATGAAAATGTAGAAAGTTGAAAATAATTGTTACAGATATTGAAAAGGACTGGGGAAAACCTTAATTCTACTAATGAAACAGAAAATAATATTAGATGATAATTCAAAGTATAGAACAAATGCACATATATTTATTTACATCAGTCCATATTGACAAAAAATCAAATGATTGAATAAATCAATAAATGGGGAGAAGAGACAAATTTCCCATTAAGAACAATTCCAGATAATTATGCAGATACACCATGTGTAACTTCTCAATTTTTTTTAAATTTTATTCATTTATTTATTTATCTATTTAGAGCATGAGCAGGGGAGGGGCAGAGGCAGAGGGAAAGAGAGAATCTCATGCAGACTCTGCGCCAAGTGCAAAGTTGGATGTGGAGCTGGATCTCACCACAAAATCATGACCTGAGCCAAAATCGAGTCTGCCGCTCAACTGACTGACCCCCCAAGGTGCCCCTCAACTCCTCACTTCTTAACTGTACACTGAATGCAGCGACTTCCTCCCAAAGACTACAGTCTGGACAGGGGTAAAAAGGGGTGACTCCACAGTGGAAACATCTGACAAGACTGCTTCTGCCAGTGACCCAGGTCAGTATCCACAGTCGTAAATCGTGTTGGTAGTATGTAGCTGTGACACCCTGTGACTCTAAGTCTCTGTGTGGTTATGTGACAATATCAGGTGTGTGTGACACTGCACATGGAAAGGGTAGAATGTGCCGTCTAGAGAACTTGGCAGGCAGCTGTTCTCTGCTTGCCCTGACGCAAGCTGCTGGTCTACTCCCAGATACATCATTTAACTTCTCTGATTTCCAGTTTGCTGTGAAATGAATGAACAGAACTATAAGAGTTCTCAAGTCCCCGCCTACCTTTGTTATTCTATTAATTTACCTCTAAAAAGATGTAACCCTAATTAAGATTATAATCTACACAAGAAACAACACTGAAACCAAAGAACACAAAACAAACTGAGGAAGGGAGCTAAAGGCTGAGATCATATACTGTGTGTTTATATTTTGAGGACCCTGGAGAAACTGAGCAGCTTTAGGAAAGAATTAAGTGGGGACCAAAGGACCACTTCCAACACTGAAGAATATGGATGTAGTGAAGGACACCCTCCATCCAAAGTAATCTGAATCTGAATTGTATGTTAGCTTCTCATTTTACCTCAGTTTCCAGTTTTGACAGAGAAAAAGCGTTCCTTCAAATCCCTCAATGCTTCTCCATCACCTTAAACACCAAATCCAAGTTACTTGCATGGCATATCCAACCTTCCCTGACCTCGCCCTTGTCCCCAGTCCAGACCCAGGTCATCCCACTCAGAAACAGTTAGTGCAATTCTGAGTTGCTCTAAGTTTCCTGCACTGTTAAATACCTGCGTAATTTTGAAAATCTCTTTTCTTCCTCTAGAATTTAGTTCTGTCAAGAACACTGAACACCCTCATTTAGCCTCTCACAGAATACATCTACCACTGTCCTCTACATTACAAACACTGGCTAACTTTCCCCTCCACTTTCAATGAAAGGGACGATGTCCTATTAATCTTTACATATAAATCAATGGCTAGAAGATGATGGTGATGGAGATGATAGTGATGATGAGGATGGTAATGATGATGGTGGTGGTGATGGTGGTGGTAATGATGGAGATGATGGTGATGATGGTGATGATGGTGGTGGTGATGATGGTGATGGTGATGATGGTGGTGGTGGTGGTGGTGGTGATGATGGTGATGATGATGATGGTGATGATGATGGAGATGGTGATGATGATGATGATGGTGATGATGGTGGTGATGGTGGTGATGGTGGTGATGGTGGTGATGGTGGTGATGGTGGTGATGGTGGTGATGGTGGTGATGGTGATGGAGATGATGGTGGTGATGGTGTTGGTGATGATGATGATGGTGATGATGATGGTGATGAAGATGATGGTGATGATGGTGATGATGGTGATGGTGGTGATGGTGGTGATGGTGGTGATGATGGTGGTGGTGGTGAAAATTGAGAATGACTTCTGTTATGGGTGCCCGCTGTTGTGTCATGCACTGAGTTTCAGTTTTGAATTAAAACCAGGTTGTCTGACCCTAAATTTATTTTACGGGTCTGTTGAACACATATGTATGCCTGAAAATATTTATTATAGTTGAACTAAGGGAGTTTTTTCGACAATATCTTATTTAAATTAAAAAAAGCCTAAGGGAAGTTTAGAAGGCTCAAAGACAAGATTATGATGAATAGGCTATGCTTGCTCAGCAGAATGGATATATACCCTATATAAACACAGAGATGTCCCTTCTCCATCATGCTGTGAAACTTCATAATATTTTCTAAATCTTGTCTTTCAAGTACTCATATTATTCAGCCTCTCCAGAATTATACCAAATAAGAATCAACAAACAACACATACGTCAAATGAACACCTTTTCTGTTTTTCCCCCTGCCTTATTTTATAAGATTTTGCTTTCATTAACCTTTTCTTCCTATGCCCCACAGGCCAAATGCAACATTCTTTGGTTTGTATTTTAAATTCCATTTTAATGGTAGAACTTGAGGAGGTAGGTAAGGGAGAGTAGTTGAAAGCAAAAAACATGTCCTTAAGTCAGCAAAACATTTTTTTTTTTTTCTCTTAATGCACCAAAGACAAAAATACCACTGATTCAGTATTTCTCAGGGATAGTATTCCTCAGCTTAATCCTGCAAGAGAACTGTATTACTGTCTTATGGAGAGAAAACATTACACTAGAGTGATAGTCCCCTACCATCTCTTGTCATTATTTGATATGGACTTATTCAAAATCTCCTTCAACAACTCGAACATACTTTAGTTTTCTGAAACAAACTAATATCCATATCATAGTTGCCTTGCTTACATGTAAGATGTGTGTTTCACGTCATTTTTTTCCTGGTTAGATGACTCTTAAACATATGTGCACACAATGTTCCAGGCCAAGTTGTACATATGAAAGGTATAGACTGTAATCTTTGGAAGTTGCAATTCTTCGCATTTGTACTGTGCCATTATAAGGTTTAGGATAATAAATACAACATATTTTCAGTTGCCTATTCTAAAGATTAGTGCCCGTAGGGTCAGACACAATGTAAATATACTTTGAAATACACCAACTTGGACTTCTGCTAATGGTGGATTAAATAATTTGCATAAGCCTATCTTCTGAGAATTACTTAAAAAGCTAGAAAGAACATTTAAAGAAATCTGCTTGAAGGTATCATGGAATCAACAAAATAGTGAAGAATTACCAGACTACGATGTGGGGATGAGGAGGTACAATAGAAACCTAGGGAAATGAGCTGAGTGTTTTCAGATGTTTCGATCCTGAGGACATTTCCCAATCCCACAGGGATCACTGAAAGGTTGAGTGGGTAAAGTGAGAAATTTACCCTTCTTGTGGATCTAGAGAGAAAAACAAATTACAGCCCATAGCCTGATAAACAGGAACTGATGAACTCTACTTTCTGCCAGAAATCAGAAAGTTCACATCTACGGAATGGAGAGGACTGGAAGTATAAAGCCCTGCATGTGGTATGCAGTTCAGCCATTAATTCTGTCAGTTGCAGAAACTGAGTTACTATGATCCTGGATTGTGAGTGTCCTCCTCTTACTGGCAGAAGCAAACACAATTCCTCCCTGGAGGTAAATACCATCTTCCTAAGCTTTAAATTATCGTAACAATGGTTTCACAACTATGATGTCACACAGGCATAAACAAAGCAGGTGCACGAGGAAAATACACAACATAACAAAAATAGAGGTGGTCAGAAATAGACCAACAGATAGAAATACTGGTCCTGGAAACAGGTCCTGATACACCTCCTCCAAGATAACCTTGGAATCAGAGTCGTCTTTATGAGGAACCCAAGTATAGCAATTATTGGAGCCACAGATGGCCTGAGAAAACCTACATGAAGATGAGAGTGTGGAGTCACGTGGGTTCCTGCCCAGCAAGCAGTGGGGACCCCATCACTGGGTATGGTCGTGTACAGCCAGCTATGGGATGAGATAGCCTGTGATTGTCCAGTTCTCCCCAGTGAGCGCGAACTGCCATGGGTTCTAGTGGAAGGATGTGGTGGAGCCATGGGTTCTAGTGGAAGGATGTGGTGGGGGACGGGGCATATATCAAGTGTTTGGAAATTATGTGAGGTTAGTCATTGTAAAGACACTGACACGGGATGGTCCCTACTGGGGCAACAGGCACTTTGAGAAGCACAACGACAGGCTGAGAATGATTTATTTTCCACTGAAGACTACAGCCTCCTGGTAGCATAGAAAGAAGAGTTTATCTCTTGTGGCCAGAAAGCAAAGGAAAGTAAAGACCAGGACTTTGGATTCAATCTTCAAACTCCAGAACTCCAGACGAGGGCACATGTGAAACCTAGACAGTCCGCTATACCAAGGGCAGGGCTCTGGCTGGGAGGTGATGCAACTTTGAGACTCAGTGTAGAAACATTCATTAATTTTAATTCCCTAGACCATCTGCATCACATGAGCCTACACAGCAATGGCAACTTCATCATTTCTCTCAAGCAACCAAATGATCTGAAGACAAATTTCCATACACAAGAAATCAGATTTCTATCAATAGTTTGTTCCTCTATAGGAGCCAAGTGGAAAAAAAAATATCTACCTTCAAGCAATCGTTATAATCAAAGTTGCAAGATACTTCACACTGAGAGAGACAGAAATAGGAAACAGTAAAATGGGTGAGGATAGCAGTGGGTTCACATGGTCAGTCACCACAGGGCTTACACGTACTGAACACAATGGCAGGCACATTTGCCAACAGAATATGGATTGCATTTTTTAAATCTCCAGTGGAAGATTTTGCTTTTTTACCAAGCATCTATAATTGAACTTTTTCTAAGTTAAAAGAAGCTTGCGACATCTGCACGAATGTTTCTCAGAACACGGTGGCTGATGCCATAATGAAGTTTTACTCTTTCTTAAGTTCACTCATTCTTATGAACATTGGTGATGTGAGGGAACTCAAGCGCCCTTTGTGAACTCATCTTCTGAGTCTGTGCATCCCAAGATAGAACACAGAGACTCAACCACCTAGATTTCCTTATGGGTCAGATGCTAGCATGCAACCAGGGACCCACAACTGTGGCATATTCACAGGAGAAATTAATACAATAAAGCATGAAAGGGCAGTTTCTGTACAGAGCTCATTCTGGGGAAGACATCCCCCTTGGGGAAACAGCTGTGACAAAGTTTCTAGAATCTACTGCCCAAGAGTCAGCAGGAAAACTGGCATTCGGTATCCCTCAATCGTATTTTCTTCCTGTATAATCTTGTTGGTATGAAGTCTATTGTTTGCAACTCAGGACACTGATAGACATAATCTTTCTCTTCTTCTGGCAATATCTATCTTGAATTCCTTTGCAGATACTTTTTTTTTTTTTTTTTCTGTATGGGTCTCTACTTCTGGCTTATCAAATGAAAGCAAACACTCATAATGCTATCACATCTGACAATGCAGATATAGGACATTTCTATCACTGAAGAAAGTTCTCTTGGACAGCTAGCTCTCAGGCATGGGCAATATAGGATGCACGTGCCTGGATTCAGATTAGAGAAGCCTTTCTTAGTGGATTAATTGATTCTGTTAATGGTTTCAAGTTATAACCTTGATACCATGTGATATTACATTCATCCTTCACTCCATTATTCTATTTGTTGCTGGTAAGGTTTTAAGTGATCAAATTAGGTGCAGAGCTCACTTCATTTTAGAGTAACAAAAATCAAATCTCATTAGCACTCATTATCAAACATTGAAGGCTTCCTCCGAGCAAGCTCCTCATGCATGATATTATATTCTATCTAAATGCTGACACTAAAAGACTCATCCTTTTAGGAAAAGATGTTTGGCTTATGTTTGAGAGTTCAGTTTGGTTCAGGGATGCCTGAAATGCAGTGGGTAAGGTGGGCATTTACTATTTGTACCTGCCTTGCATATACTTCCCTTTCTTTGGCTAAGAGGGCCCCAATTTTGAAAATCTCCCCTGATATAGACAACCTCGGTGCCTCTGTCAATCAAAATGGTCTTCCCACCCTCCACTGGCCTAGTGCTTGACTTTGGAAACAAGTTAACCAACCAGATTATGCTGCAGGAATTTACCACAAGGAACAAAAATAAACTGAGTTAATTTACACAACAGCAGTTATGTGAAAGAAGTTCTCATTAGTTCCTCTTCTCTAGACCCCTAGAGCTGTCCTCATTTGGTCCTTCCTGCAATTTGATTGTTTAGCCTTTCTTTGAAATGGGTGTCTTTCTGCAAGCTTCTAATGATTTATTTTATTTTTTTTAACTTGCTTCTAAGATAGCCAGTTGGTTTATGGGAAAATATTTAGGGCAGGAGGGGACCCTAAATATCAGTATCAGAATCTACTTGGGATGTGTACTTGACATTCTGATGTGCCGTTCATGGCTCTTTGCCCTCTGCCCATGACAACTTCCCGCACCTTTGGTACAAGTCTCATGGCCCAGATGGGGACTCTGAACTCAGCTGCCCAGGGATGATTCAACCACCACGATTCTGCCTCCTTATGCCAGAATATTGCTTTAATGTCCCCACAATGGTTAACTGTGTTTGAAGTTAAATGTCTATCTGTGTGTACTATGAGAGATGTTGGCAAAGAAAACAAGGGAGAGAAACTACTACTTTAGATGGATTTAACCTTGTCAAATCTGTTGTATATTTAAATGCTGTGAAAGTCATCAGTTTGGGGAAAAAAACCCAAACAACAACATATGTTTAACTCTTATTTTGTGTCACCATATAACTTAATACCTTTAAGCTAGACATTCGATAATATATTTTCCTGAACGGTCTTTTCAAAGCTATTATCATAAGACAAATCTCTAAAACCTGATGGTTTAAACTAGTCAGGATTCAGTGATGAAATTATAGGGCTTAGTTTCTAAGTAAATTTTACCAACAGGCTTGAATTGGTTCAGATATTATGAAAAATTTGGTATGCCAACAGTAATTCCACAAACTCAAAAGGGCTTAATAAAATTGCCAATGTGAAATAACCCCAAGAAAATACACATTCCTTTTGATAAATACAAATTAAGCGTAATTATAAAGATTTGTCATACTGCTACTTAAACACAGGATAAGGAAGATCAATTGAGGTTTGATTTAAATTCACACATCTGGGGCACCTGAGTGGCTCAGCTGGTAAAACATCTGACTCTTGGTTTCAACTCAGGTTGTGATTTCAGGGTCCTGGGATTGAGCCCCAGTAGGGCTCCGTGCTCAGCAGGGAGTCAGCTTGAGATTCTCTCTCCCCCTCTCCCCTTGCCCCTCCCCACCAAATAAATAAATCCTTAAATTATTAATTAATTCACACATCTATCCTAAAATATTTTTTAGAAGATTTTAGTTATTTGAGAAAGAGAAAAGGGGTGAAGGGCAGAGGGAGAAGCAGACTCCCCACTGAGCAGGAAGTCAGATAAGGGGCAAGATCATGGGACCCTGAGATCATGATCTGAGCCAAAGGCTGATGCTTAACCATCTGAGCCACCCAGGTGCCACAACCTAAAACATTTATAAAATACACCTTCTATTTACTTACACATGTAGACTGGTCTGTATCACCATTCGAATATAAATTAATAAGTGAAAAGTATTCTTTTACGTTTTTACTTAAATTCTAGTTAGTTAACATGCAGTGTAATATTAGTGTTAGGTGTACAATATAGTGATCCAACACTTCCATACATCACCCCGTGCTCATCACAAGTGCCCTCCTTCATCCCCGTCACTGTTCCCCCCATCCCCCACCCCCTTCCCCTCTGGTGACCATCAGTGTGTTTTCTAAAGGTAAGAGTCAGTTTCTTGGTTTGTCTGGGTCTCTTTCTTCTTCCCTAAGCTTGTTTGTTTCTTAAATTCCATATATGTAAATTCAGGCAAAGTCATGCCTAAAAATCTTCCTTATGGCACCACACTGCAAAGGACAGAGGGTTTGAATGCTGCGTATTAAATATTTGGTGGGATTAGGTGTCACAGCACAAAACATGCTCTGAAACATCTAACAGGAAAATCCACCCATTAGTCTACTCTGTGTTTTCCTCTTCCCTGTTTTATAAGAGAAAGGAATAGAAACTTAAAAACCTGAAATCAATGAAACTTCCAACATGTCTTTATAGCTATATATTATACAAATTTAAGTTGTTACTTTTAATTTACCAGTCTTTCAGCTGCATTCCAAGGCTTAAGTGAGTTTATTTAGGAAGAGACAATAAATGCACATTTTCAAGCATGCTCTATTCTTTGTTATGTCCATGTTTGAACATTTTTCTAATATTTATCCACATGTACTGTTTTTCTAATATTTACTATTTTTCTAAAAAATATTTACTTCTTTAAAAAAAAAGATTTTATTTATTTATTTGAGAAAGAGAGAGACAGAGCACAAGCAGAGGGAGGGGCAGGCAAAGGGAAAAGCAGGCTCCCCACTGAGCAGGGAGCCCAATGCGGGGCTCGATCCCAGGACCCTGGATCATGACCTGAGCCGAAGTCCAATGCTTCACCGACTGAGCCATTCAGGCGCCCCTCTAATATTTATTTCTGAAATAAATAATTTAAAGGTCTTGTATTATAACTACAATGATAACTTGGTGTAGTATAATTATAACTTAGATAATTGTATAATACAAAATGTACAGTATAACTTAGACATATTGTCTTAGGGAAATCAGACCTAAATGAACCGTGGATAACAAATGAGATACAAATGTACACAAATGCTCAGTGCTCCTAATTGTATTTTTTTTCTAATATTTAAAATGGTGCTCATCAGTGATGTGGGGTGTCAAAAAACATCATGAAAGAAGATCTTCACAAAGCAGGTGTAGCTAGCATCTGGGTCCTGACACTGGGCTGTTATATTGTGCCATTAATTACCCACATCTGCAGATGCAGTCTCAGCCCCCACTCCATTTCAGTGTCACATTAACAAGGGAGAAATCTAGTTAAATCTTCTAGCTATGAGGGCTTTGGAGGCGGCAGAGATAATTGTCATATTGTCACATGGGGACTTATTGTTTCTGGCACTTCTTGCTTTTTCTATAAATATGTGAGATAATTATGAATGAGTCAATAACTTGCCCTTCTCACCTCTGACTAGAGACACTATTGCTCAAACTTCTTGATTGTTTCTAGTTGTTTTTATTTTTATCATTTGCAAAAATATCAAGAAAATATGTAATGCTGCCAAGATAATCTGGCTGGAAAAAAAAAAAATCTAGCAGCCTTGTACAATAAGGATAAGCTGATTTCTTACATCGTCAGCTTTGTGACAGCATAAGACCCAAATCTTTTCTCTGGCAATGTGTCGCTTAACACCTGCTGCTTACCACTTGATAAAAGTCAAGTCTAGAGGAGCTGGCATTCTTCAGTGTTACAAATTCATTAGTGTCATAATCATTAAGGGCAGTAAAAACAATCAGCGTTTACTATAAACTGGCAGACTGAAATCTAGAATGAATGGGCTTATATCAATCTATTATACCATGAAACTAAAAGGAAAAACAAGCATCACACATTTTAAATACACATTTCTCCAAGAATAAACCCCCTCGCACGGGTGTACATAATTGTACCCACATATAAATTAATGTTAAATGAAACCTATGTCTAGCAAACCCTACACATTTAAATTCACCAATGGTTAGTTATTCCAGATAGTATTACCTACTAAGCCTAAGAGGCCATTATTTTCATTTAAATTCGACTAGTAGGCAAAATCTAAATGTCAAAACTTGCATAGTGTTTAATGAGTGAATAAATATTAGAAACCACAGCTCTTGAAATTTTAGGTAAGTCATTATTAGGGGCTTACTACTTTCAGTTTCTGACATTTACTGCTTTTTATCATATCGGTTTCATTTCTTATTAAATATCCCCCTGCCTTGAAGATGATCTATTTAATAAAGAAGAAAAAGAAGTTTGTGTTGTTTTTTTTCTCTTTGAGGTTTACTTAAACACAAGCATCACTTTTATAATATGACCTCCAAGGCAACTGGCCTGAATCATATTGGTGGATTATTAAACCCTAAATGCAATCTAGCAGGACAAAAGTATAATCTAATTATGTGGGAAATATACAGATGTTTTTACTGTCCACTAAAAATACATCATGTAACCTTTTGAGAATCCAAGGAAGAGAAATGCTTCAAAAACTTCATAATAAATAGCCAACAGAATCTTGGGCAGACTAGTAATCCCAGAAATAATCTGATTTACTGTCATTATATTTTTATCCTAACAAGATTAAGGACTTCATATACTGAAGTTTTATTGCTATTTCTGTCCATAGGATCTCAACATAATGACATTATCAACTGACATTTTAATTCAAGGAATTATTTGTCAAACTGGTGACAAAATTGACCAGTCCCAGCTTAAGTCATCTGGGATCTAGAAGAACAGTGCATTTGGACAAGACTGCAACTGTGCTATCAAAAGAGTAAAAACAAAAATGCAATAACAGCTTATATCTGCAGGCTTAAGACCTCAACCTAGCCTCTAATTAAATATGAGGGCAATGGTTTCCTATTGATATTTATAAAGCATCTGCATGGAGGTAAACACTGATGGTCTAGAGTTTGTGCCAGAGAAGAGCAGCCTCCAACAGAGAGAGTTCAGGAGATGACATGTCACAGAATGCTTCAGTTTTTAGTTCAGACTAATGGGAATGCAACACACACACACACACACACACACACACACACACACACACACACAGTGTTGGGGGGGCACAAAAACGTCGCACAAGCAGGGTTTTCCCCTAAAAGAAGGCTTGATTTTACTGGGAGCTAAGTTTGGTTTACTATATTTTGTAGGTGTTCCCTAATTCTCTTGCAGGTGGGGGGAGGTGAGGTCAGCACAGGGCAGGGGGAGAAGCAGGAGACAGTCCAAGTTTAACAGCAGAAGGAGACTGGAGGCAGGGTGAGAGACACAAATATCAAAAGGAGGTCTCTAGGAAGACAAAAAAAAAAAATCCTAAAGAACAAGCAAGTGGGGAAAATACATTTTAAGATAATTTTTAATGGTATGTTGTACAGAGTATGATATAAATCCTTGTCTCAACCTTTATGTTCAAACTTCATTAAAATATCCATTTCTCTTTGATGTGTTGGATTTGTTTGGGGAGATACCATGAAGGATGACTAGGTTGGCTGCCATGGAAACAGACTTCGTTATAGCTATATGCGTGTAATTGTTTCAGAATTAGCACCTGAGAGTTGTCTCACCTTGATGCAAGTGTTGGAAATCTTTACACAACACCTTGTGCATCACCCCCACACCACTGCTAGACCAGCCATTGGGTGCCAGCTGCTCGGCTGGTGTGGGTGTGAGTGTGGACACACAGCGCCTCTCTTCAGCGGAAGGCGATTTCTAAATGGGGACTCAAGTCAAGAGATGCCGGTGGTCAGCACTGCTGACTGTTCAGGGGAATGAGACAGTTTCTTTTGCTGAGAAGAAGCTTTTAAGCTTGATGTAGTTCTACTTGGTGAGTTTTGGCTTGTTGTTTGAGCTTTTGGTATCATATCCAAAAAATCATTGCAAGACCAATGTCAAGGAACTTCTTCTGCATGTTTTCTTCTAGGCGTTTTGTGGTATTGGGTCCTATATTTAAGCTTTTGATCCATATAGACTTAATATTTGTGAGTGGCATAACACAGGGGTCCAATTTCATTTTTCTGTATACGGTTACCCAGGTTTTCAAACCATTTGTTGAAGAGACTATCCATTATCCATTGGGATATTAGTTGACTAAAAATGCAGTTTAATTTTGGGCTCTCTTTTCTGTTCCATTGGTCAATGTGTCTATTAAACAATGGAACTGCCTATCAATGGATGAATGGATAAAGAAGATATGGGGTGTGTGTGTGTGTGTGTATGTATGTATGTATGTAGGTGTGTGTAAAATGAAATATTCAGATGTGAGAAAGAAGGAAGTCTTGTCATTTGTGCCAACATGAATGGACTTTCAGGTAATTATGCTAAATGAGGTAAGTCAGACAGAGAAAGACAAATATTATACATTATCACTTATATAAGGAATCTAAAAAAACATCTGAACTTGTAAAATCAGAGAGTAGAGTGGTAGTTAGCAGGGGCTGAGGGGTTGGGGAGTCAGAGAGATGTTGTTTAAGAGTATAAACTTTCCATTAGTAGATAAATAAGGCCTGGAGATCTAATGAGCGGTAGAATGAACATAGACAGCAATATGGTATTATGATAATCAAACTTGTTAAGAAACTAGATCTTAATTATTCCTATCACAGAAAAGAATGAATTATGTGGCCTAATAGAGGTATTAGATAATACTCTAAGGCAAGCACATTGCAATATATAAATGTATCAAAGCAACATACTGTGCACCTTAAACTTATACAATGTTACATAGCAAATATGTTTCAATTAAAAAAAAAAAAAAGAGCAATCTTGGAGATATCTATTACAAAAGGGGAAACAGAAGTCCAAAGAGGGGTTGAAGCAAGAGCCAAGACTGCCTATAAGAGGGTCACTTCCTCTGGGTTAGAGGAGAATTTCAAGGATATGAGGAACTCTCCTCACAATAAAGCTGACATAAAGAAAGTAACGTGGACTCAGATAAGCCTCCAGTCGCTTCACTTAAGCATCCATCCAATTTAAGTACACTTTTCTTTTTGCAGTTTCAAGGTGCTCCTTTTCCTCTATGATTCCCCACATAATCGGACTTTCTAATTTGAAATAATTTTTGAAACTCTCTTTTGTACTTATTTGAAGAATAATTGAAAAGTGAAAAAATGAAAAAAATGAAAAGGATTTATTTTTGCCAACAGAAAATATGGGCAATTTATAGCAAGCATGAAGTGAGGACCCCTTAAGAGTTTTCCAAAGTATGTCAGCTAGTAGCATGGGGTTTTAGAGCGTTCCTTTATTGCAATCAATCCTGCTGGAAATAAGGAGTCAGTCGGGAGATCAGTAGAGTATAGCTAGCAAAAGAATGAACCTGAAAAGAGTTATTAACTATGTGCATACCGTGTGCAGAAAGGATCAGAAGATAGCGGCCAAGACACATGAAATTAGGAAAGAGTCGTTAGAAACACCTTAACTGCCACATCCAAGATGCAACGTTCCTTTCACCAGATTTTATAGTCATCTACTGACACTGGGCAAAAAAAAAAAAAAAAAAAAAAAAGAAAGAAAGAAAAGAAAAGAAACGAAACTAACACCAAAGGTACATATTTGCATGCGTAAGTTCAACCTGAGGATTGACTATTAGGCTGATTTATTGATGATTTCCCTTGTGTTTAGCAGCAGAAATTTCTAGGGTAGAGAGACAGGTATTTTGTGTGTTTGTTTGTTGCAGATTCGCTATTTATACTTCAGTACCCCAGTATTTTGAAGATATTGTAGCTCTATTAAATGCCACTCACAAAACTCATGAATAGTTCCAGGGAGGTTTAGCAGCTATTATTTCTCTGGATAAGTATCATTAAATATTTTCTGCCCTGTGGAAGCACTACGGAATAAGGAAAGCTCAAAGTATGTGAGGAGCATATATTCTTGCTTACTTTTAAAAGTTGTAAGGCCAGGTGTGGGTTTATGCTTTGGCTTCTGATTGATGTTTTTACCCTGTTAGAATGATGCATAATCCTCCTTAAAATTAAGATATATCTAGGGGTATTAATTATTTTAGGTTTCATTAAATCTAATTATTTTTAAGGTTTTATTTATTTATTTGACAGAGAGAGAGAAAGCACAGCAGGGGGAGGGGCAGAGGGAGAAGCAGACTCCCCGCAGAGCAGGGAGCCTGATGCAGGACTCGATCCCAGGACCCCGGGGATCATGACCTGAGCTGAAGGCAGATGCTTAACTGACTGAGACACCCAGGTGCCCCACATTAAATATAATTCTAAAAGAAATTCTCCATATCTCTCTCTTTATTAGTCAGAATGAATTTCATATTAATTACTGAAATAAGTTGAAATGTCCTCGATAATTGAGAACCAATATACAGTCACAATTTATAAAGAAGGTAAAGACTTTAACATTGGAATCACGTTAGGTTGAGACACCAGAATAAGAAAATGCATGTCAAGGGCTGTATGTAGGTTGGCAGTGCTGGTGCTGTTGCCCAGGGGTAGATGGGTTTCATCCTCCCCTTGGCCCCAGTGGCCCGATTTTATGGGACTCAGATAGTGCTGATGTGTGAAGAGACTTCTCCTCTCACATATATACAAATTCTAATTCAGGAAGGACAGAGAATTCTGGTGCTCTTTAAGGAGCAGAACTATAAAAACAACATAGACCTCAGGGTAGCTTCCTAAGAACAGATTTAGGAAAGGATAAGCGCATTTGAGAGCCAAAATGTACTGTGATGAAATAAGGAGCCTAATCTGGTGAGCAGAACTCATCAGCAGGGACAGATCCACATCCTTTATAATCTCAACTCTGCCCGGGTTGGTAGCAACCAGGACCAAGATTCAGTCATAAATATAATCACATTTAGCTGTGGATGACATTTTTTTGCTACCTTTTTTTTTTTTTTTTCCCCCCTCCATTTCTTCCACTTTCTGTTGATAATGACACCCTGACTCTCCTGTGTTATGTGATGCTCTGGCTGGAATGTAAATTCTTGCTAGAATATAAATCACTTAGCCCAAAGTTGGATAGAGAATTAGCAGAGCTTAAGTGAATCCTGACTCACTTCCAGTAATTTGAATTGTGAGTGCAATGACCAGGAACGAGAAAAATGAATGGACCTCATCCATTCAGTTGGTGGAACCTTGTCAACCTTGTCAATGTGACTTTGCTATTTAGACCCTGGAAGCTTACTGCACCATGTATATGCAAGTTTCATTCTCAAATCTCTTCAGTTCTGTGGGCTAATATCCTCCAGATGAGTTCCTTCTGGAGCTAACTGGCTAGCGTTGGTTTCTTTTATTATAACCATAGAGCATGCCCACTGTAGGAAAAAGACTTGCTCTTATTCTTATAAAAAGCAGTGGGAAAAAATAATACTAAATTGTTTAGCCTTTTACTGTGTGTTGCTTGATTTCAGTAATAAATTTACATGTTCCCTAAAGTTGTTCTCAGGTACGCTCACTGTCATCACATAAGACAAGCAAGAAAGTCCTTAGTTCAAGGTACCACAGACTAGTTCTAGGAAGTACTTGGTCATTTTTGGGCAAGATTGACAAGAAAGCCCGAAAACAAAGAGAACATACTTCAGAGAGAAATGTCAGTCAGTGGTTATAGCTTGAATATATTGGAAAGTTATCAATCTGACCTCTAATGTAAATATAGAAATCTTTGAGACATGGTGAGCGCTCACTGACTCTAGGTCAACTGTCCAACGCAAAATCTGTAAGCCTTGAGAACCAGAGAACTGTTTGCTCTCAAAAGCAGATATGCAACCAAAAATATCTCAAAAGGAGATGTGGAACCAGAAATACCTCTTTTGAGGATGGGTTTTTTTTGTGCATTCTTTATACTCTTTGCTAACAAACTGTGTGAGATTTCACTGCATAATCAACATAATCTGATAAAGGTGAGCTGTCTCATAAATCAAATATTCTTAGAAATATTTTGAGGAAAAGGAACCTCTGATAGGAGGTTTGAACCCCGACAAACTTCTAACTGAGGAGAGGGGCTTGGGGCACCAGGATTTGAGGCATGAATAAAAATGTGGCCCTTTCCATACCATGGTTATTGTGAATAATGCTGCAGGGAACAAGGGAATGCTAACATGTCTTCATGCCCATCATGGATGCATGAATAAAGATGTGATGCTTCTTCCCTGATGAGAAAGAAGGAAATCCTGTTGTTTGTGATGAATCATGGGGGCATTATGTTAAGTGAAATAAGTCAGACAGAGAAAGACAAATACTGTATGATCTCACTTGTAATCTTAAAATGCTAAACTCAGACAAACAGAGAACATAGTGGTGGTTACCAGGCGCTGGTGGTGTGTCGGAAAATGGGGAGATACTGGTCAAAGCTTACAAACTTCTAATAGTAAGATTAACAAGTGCTGAGGAATCTAATATACGGCATAGTGATTACAGCTCATCATAATGTATTATATACTTGAAAGTCGCTAAGAGAGTAGAATTTAAATGTTCTCACCACAAAAAAGGAATGGTAATTATGTGATGGGTTAGAGGTGTTAGCTATGGGGGTAATTACTTTGTAATATACAGATGCATCAAATCAACACACTATTCACCTTAAACTTACACAATGTTATATGTAAATTATATCTCAATGAAGCTGGAAAAAGGTGGCCCCTTTTGTACTCATTAGTTCATAAAGCATTTGCAAAAGAAAATTCTGGGATGTAAATTTTGTCTTTTAACAAATGAGAACCAACTATTTTGGAGACATTCAGTAGCTGATCACTCCCAGTGGCACTGAAAGATAGAGACCCTTGATTGGTGACAAAAGTCAAAGCCAGAGCAGAAGCCTAAAATGCTGCAGCAAAATGAAAAGCTCCTTAGAAAGAAAGAACATTGCCATAATGTCCCCAAAATAGAAATAGAGAAGGAGAGAACTCGACATGCATTATCTGCAGTAGAGGATAGTGACAGTTGCAATATGGAAAAGTCACCTCAGATCCCACTTTCTCTCTCACTTCTAGCTGAGCCTCTTTTAAAATAAATGCCATCAGTAGTTTATAACACAATACATTTGGGATCCAGGCCATATGGGAAATGTCAAACATTTTTTACATGGCATGCACATGCCTCAAAAAAAATAACACATCTAAGTAGACAGTTGTCGACCAGATGAAGACACCATGTTTCTCTGAATATGATGTCCCCTTGTCATATTCCAGTGGCTATGTGATGATACATGCATCATCAAAATACATTTACATTTAATGTAAGTTTGTTTCTCTATGTAATGTTATTATTGAAATGAGGCTGTATTGGGCGCCTGGGTGGCTCAGATGGTTAAGCGTCTGCCTTCGGCTCAGGTCATGATCCCAGGGTCCTGGGATCGAGTCCCGCATCGGGCTCCCTGCTCAGTGGGGAGCCTGCTTCTCCCTCTGCCTCTCTGTCTCTGATGAATAAATAAAATCTTTAAAATAAATAAATAAATAAATAAATAAATAAATAAATAAATAAATAAATAAAATGAGGCTGTATTTTACGAATGAAAAGTTATTCATGGGAATAAAGTAATCCTTATGGAATAATCGCACTAATATATTTTTCCAATAAATGTGCTATGAATCATTGAGCCCACAAAATACTTTTAAACAAAAATTGTCAGTTTTTTTTCAAGCAAACTTTATTATTTTTCTATCTTTGAACTATTGGATATTAGTTCTCTAAATGTTTATACTTCCCACTGAATTTAAATATGGTAGCTCCGTAAACATCTTTACCATCTGCTTCCTCTAGATACATCCTTCCTTTTGGAAGGAAGATAGTGCTTTGAAAGAATATTACCCATATGAAGAAATGTTTCAAATGCAAGATTCCTTTTTCCAATTACCTCAACAGCTGGTGTTGTGTGTTTACACTTAGAAGAAATCTTACAAAGCGACTATGCAGCTTCAAGTAATTTAGATTTGTCACAGGGCATGGAAAACACACTGGCAAATAATTCAAATGAGCTCATAAGTCTTAGAGATAAGGGGCTTTTAAAAAACAAAATATAATCTTTAATCAGTGAGGTAATAGAACAAATCTCTACAACAGAATTGACCAGTCTTTAGAAGCATTATGTGTAAGAGAGATGATTTAGTCACCTGATTTGAAAAGAACTTGATACTCACTTAAGAGTAGTGATTATACAATCAGTGGAGGGCGGGTTTTGAGAATGCCGTATGATTGCATGGTCTGGTATTTGGACCCCAGGAAAAAGCATGGGCTGTGTAGCCGACATACATGGGTTCTCATCCTGACCATATGATTTATCAGTACATTTCACTTTCTTAAACTCCGTGAGCCTCACTTTCTAGATCTTTGAAATTAGGCTAATAATGCCTATGTAAGCATTTTGTGAAATGTGAGTTCCAGATGATCACCACTGTTTTCCCATCATCTAGCAAAGAGCAACATTCAATTAATATATGTCAAACAAGATAAGATGAAAAAATGCCACGCCATTGAGTCTCCTCCATTTCAAAGTACTTACAGAAACATTTCCCAACATGAGTAGCAAAGAGGTCTGCATGCCCCCCCTCGGGTTCCCCCTTCCTGCTGGGCCTCCTACATCTCCCGAAGACTCAGGTAGCCCAACAGAGCAAAAGGATAACTCCCAAACTCCAGGCAGAGAGGGCTCCCCGGGCTGACAAGACGCCACCAGTCTACTCTAGGAAGATGCTCCAGTAGCCCATGTTCCTGGAAGGGTCTCCATTTTCCCCTGGGGACAAAGAGCTCATTCTATCAATTTTCATTGGTTCAAAGAGTGTGTCATGTTGGACTCCACAATTATAATTCTTAGTGCTTCCCTTTCAGAACCACACTCGGGCATCCCTGTGGGCACAAGCAGCCTCAGTAGATCTAAAATAAAACTGGTTCCAACTCTACGAACTCAGATTCATGATCTCCTTGGGATTACACAAAGGAAAGAGTAAAATTAATGTACAAAGGTAGGGGACATACAGTGAATTTGTAACATTGGCCTGGGGTGCACTGTACCTACCCAATAAATTTAACCCTTCTGTGGCACAATTCTAAATAAATATGTGGAGTGAATATGCTTGTTGTTTTTTAAAACATACGCAGGTATATGTGTGTGTATTTTCCAGCAGAAACAGAGTGGCTTTCTCCCAGGAGTGACCATGAAAATTCCCAGGTGTGACCCACATTAACTCTATTTAGACTGGATCAGGACATGTTTCCTTGGTTGGGCAATCACGGTGCTTCTGATTCATCATGCATGTTCCTGTGTCCACGCATTGAACCATTGGGTGGTATATCACCACTCAAACTATACGAATTAGAACTGAGGTAGAGAAGGCTGTCTCCCAAGGAAAAATGGGGTGCTATTAACCAGAAGGAGAAAACGGATGGAAGGCAAAAGCAGTAGCTATCTATGTGTATAAACCTGTATAAACATATAATAGCGCACGCTACTGATTTTTACTTTCTTTATACCCTTATATCATTCTGGTTTTGGCCATGAATAATGGAAAGCTGATAATAGGTGAATGAATTAAATTTTTACAGGAGCTATTATTTTAATTTTTCTTCCTCTGACCACCCCACTCCATGCTAAACTCTAGTGGGTTTCCACCTGTCACATCAGTCACCAACCATCCCTAAGCCCTGAGACAACACTGACCAAGAACAGAAATATAGCGGCGTTTTGGAACAGAACAAACCTTCAGCTACACAAATGTGACCAAAAATCAGGTCAGGGGAAGACACAGAGAAGAAAGAAAAAAACAGAAGCAAAGACAGCGTACAGCATAAAGCTAGATCTATGCTATAAAAATGTATTTCTCTCTTATTTATTCCTCTTGAAAAATAACTGTTTATTCTAGAATCTTCAGTGCTCAGGAAAATAACTGCTCAATCTTTCCTGACCCATAGGATCCCACCTCAATTTTTCCCTCTTTCTTACTGTGCCTGGGCCCATAGCTCGGAATTAATACTTGAATGACGTGTGTGTTTTTCTCCCTCAAACCCCTCCCTCTTTCCCAGCTTCATTTTCTTTCCTTTTTTTTTTTTTTTTTTTTAAGATTGATTTATTTATTTAGAGAGAGAGAAAGAGAAACCATGGGAGAATCTCAAGCAGACTCCCAGCTGAGCATGGGAGCTTGGGGCTCGATCTCACAACCCTGAGATCATGACTTGAGCTGAAATCAAGAGTCAGATGCTTAACTGACTGAGCCACACAGGTGCCCCTCCTACCTTCATTTTCTATCCCCTAATAAGTTCCCAGATGGGTGATGCCTCATAAGCACCCCATACCCCTCCTGAGAGACCATGTGAGGAAACGCTGACAGAGTTACTGGCTGAACACCATGACAGGTGTAACTGGGTCCCTGCTGGTCTGAAGTAATGTTCCTAAGAAGCACTGGTTCCCCAACATCTTTAACACTCAAGGCAGAATCTCACGATTCCTCCGTGTGGTCAGCTTAGATACCAACATAAATGCACATAGCTGCTCAAATTTCAAGCCCCTCTGTTCCAGCCCTATAACCTCAGACTGAGTCAAGAAAAAAAATGTATATTGTTCTCTGTAGAAGTTTTAAATTCTGGCATCAGGGATGACAGCTACCTCCATCTGTCTCTTCAGAGACAGAACTCAGAAAAGAGATACTATCGTTGAATCTCCACCTTCAATTCTAACATTAGAGGTTTCCTTCCTGTGGTTAGGGACCTAAGAACAGCTGAACTGGAAACAGCATGGGGACAGAACACTGAAGGAGTCTTCATGCACTGCTTATAAACTTAACATCTACTATACCCCCCCCTTTGAATTCCTTTCTTGAGTAGGGAAAGGGGTCCTGTGTGGTTCCCCATTATTCTAGATTTAAATCACCAGCAACAAGCAATAGCCTTAGCTTCCTTATCTCTTATGTCCCAAGACTTAGAAATCAACTTCTCATTCTAACCTAGAATCCAGAGGCAGAGTCATGACTGATGAGGTGCCTAAATTTTCCCTAATTTTCCTTGTAGGAATTGGGTTTCATGGCATTATCAGCCTGAGTGGGCTCTGGCAATCGACACCTACCTCTCTGTGGTCTCCAGTTCCTGGAGCCTACTTTGGAGTACCAGAATGCCACTTTGCCCCTAATTCCTAATCTGCTACCCAGTGGCCATACTCATCAGCACAAGACCCTGAATGCTATATCTTGGAGTTATCAGGGTCTTCCTCACTCAGATATGCCATCCACCTGACTCCCCACTATGAGCCACCATTTGAATTCCCCACTTCTTGCTCCACTATTGAAAAAGCTAAGTCCCTGAAACAATTTTCTAATAATTTTTAACATGGATATTTTGAGATAATTCATGTATATATGTATGTAAGCAATCATATATATAAAATATGCTGCCCAAATGGCCCTAATTTCCACCTTTCCCTGCATCCTCTCTTTCTGCCATGTATCTTAACAGGGTCCTCCCACTCTGACTCTGAGTTCAGCCTGTGACTTGCTTTAATAGATGGAGAGCCTGTAAAGCACTTGAGTGTTTGAGCTTGCCCTATCTTTTGTGCTTTTTCTATCCACATGATATGATGCCATAAGAGCTTGGAGGGTTAGAGACTTGGGAAGCATGGCCGAGTAGCTCCAGTATTCTCAGCAAAGGACAGCGGACATCAGCCAATGGATAGCCAGCACTTAACTGAGACTGAGCCCAGTCAAGAATACAGAGCTGTTGTGTGTCTTGCTACAGGCTGCTGAGATTCTGAGGTAACTTGTTACACAGCAGTATTTTATCAATAGATGATGGATACATGAGTTAGATGCTGGTTTTAACATGTGATCACTCATCCCACCTCATTGTCCACATCCCTCAGAATGGCAATCGATCATCACGTTATGTCAGAATCTCCAAACATTTCTTGACAATAGAAAGAATCAACTATTGGGTGCAATTATCCATCCAATCACATTGGCATGCATCAACAGGAAAACGATAGTATAATGATTAAATACATAAAGACAAAAGTAATTGTAATTGAAACCGTGACTTATGAAGTTTGTATGTATTAGTCTATATACTATTCAGGGTAAACAAATCAAATTAGAAGCAAATTTATGGCAAGGTTTCTTTACTTTTTCTCCTCAACATATTCATATGATAATGCTAATAATCAAAAATGCCAAAAGATACTGTAAAATGATAATTGACCAGAATAAGTACAAATATCTCCATGTGCATAAAGGTGTATATTATTCATACTTTCTTTTGTCATGTCCACAAAGAATTATTAATAGGGTATACACAGAAAATTAGTTTTCCCTCTGAGAATTTTCACCAGCCGAGTCTGATTTGGGCTTAGTGAATTTTGTATAGGTAACGGAGTAAAATAGTAAGAAACAGATATCATTCTTCTCATTCAAATGGATTATCCATGTTTTTGTGGGTTAAAGAAGATTAAGCTATTCAGTTAGAATCCTCCAGAGGTTCACAAAAAAGTATATGTATTTGTAAATTTCACTCTAAGCCTTTAATGAGGACCCTTGTTATATTCTACTGCACAACAAGGACACTTTGCCTCAGGTGCTCCCATCCATTCAGTATCTCTAAAGACATCAAAACAATAAATATCCCAAACTTTTTCAATGATTTATACTGAACTTCTTAAATATCTATTTATATATTTTTTAATTAAGTAAGAACAAAACAGATCTGCTTCTCATTCTAATAAATACTAGCTATAACTACCAAATGTTTTTTTTTTTTTTTTTTTTTTTTTTAAGATTTTATTTATTTGACAGAGAGAGACACAGCGAGAGAGGCAACAAAAGCAGGGAGAGTGGGAGAGGGAGAAGCAGGCTTCCTGCTGAGCAGGGAGCCCCATGTGGGACTCGATCCCAGGACCCTGGGAACACGACCTGAGCTGAAGGCAGACGCTTAATGACTGAGCCACCCAGGCGTCCCCCAAATGGTATTATAGCAAACTTTAATTGAATAGAAAAAAATAATTTGTTCCTATATTCATTCAATCAATGCATTGTATGCCACACTTATGACATGATGTGCTCTTTCGCTGCTCTCAGTGTGTGAACACAGACACAATGACTGATGTCTGGGATGACGGAAAGGAAAGTCTCATCATCACCACCAGTTACCTATTGTGTGATTGTAAAACGGACGAAGCAAAGCTGGCAACGAGATGAGAACATGACCTCCATCACTCATCGATGTATGGGTGTTAGAGGATATTTTAAGGGGATCACATCATCTGGGAAGTCCACAGTTAACTCCTCTAACGTAGCTTCTGAATGAATTGCATATGACATGTATCATCACCAAGAACAGGCACTTGATTGTGATATTGCTTCAGTATCTGCCACTAATTACAGTAAGAGCTTCTGTAAAAATATCTTCCATAATATAACTCAAAAGACTTGATGAAATTATCAACAAAACACTCTCAATAATATTTTCTAAGGATTCAGGCAATTCAATTTTCAACTGTCTTTAATAATGCTCTGTTCATAGAAATACAAGATATAAAGTATAGATTAGTTGCAAGAAAAAGCTGTCTTGAAAAACAAATCTGATTTATTCATTTAATAAACATTTGTTGGCACCATACAGGTCACTGCTGTTGGGAAAATAAATATGAAAAATATAAATATAGCAGAATTTCTAATGAGGAGGATATTTTCTAGACTATGATGAGTTATAAATTCTTGAATCCATGTCAATACAAAGAAATGAGAAACCAGAGTTTGTTAGCATTTATTCTTAACTGTGTGACTTGGGCATTTTCTCTGGTATCTTTTACTGAGATAACAATTATTATTTTAACACAATGAGAATAAAATCAAATATGGAATGGCAGGACTGATATTATCCTGTCACTACGGTGCTTTTACAGTCTGTACACATTGCAATTATCTTTGCTACCTCCTTCCAAGGTTAACTATGTATTTATATTTCTATTGCTATGTAGTATCATCGAAGATGCTTGTTCTAGATTTTGCTGGTCTGGCCTTGACATAAAATACGTCATCTGCCTTTTAAAGTGAATCACATCAGATTGTTTAATTAAAACTGCTTATTTAAAAAATTTTAATTTAAAATTTTTAACAAATACATGCTGAAAGCAGTTTATAAATTATATTCTGAAGTTTACTTATTTACTATTTATTTTTATTATGTTATGTTAGTCACCATACAGTACTTCATTAGTTTTTGATGTAGTGTTCCATGATTCATTGTTTGCATATAACACCCAGGCTGGTATCCAAGATCTATAAAGAACTTCTCAAACTCAACACCCAAAAAAACAAATAATAAGTCAAAAAATGGGCAGAAGACATGAACAGACACTTCTCCAAAGAAGACAAATGGCTAGCAGACATATGAAAAAAATGTTCAACATCACTAGCCATCAGGGAAATTCAAATCAAAACCACATTGAGATACCATCTTACACCAGTTAGAATGGCAAAAATTGACAAGCCAAGAAACAACAAATGTTGGAGAGGTTGTGGAGAAAGGGGAACCCTCTTACACTGTTGGTGGGAATGCAAGCTGGTGCAGCCACTCTGGAAAATAGTATGAAGGTTCCTCAAGATGTTAAGAACAGAGCTACCCTATGACCCAGCAATTGTACTACTGGGTATTTACCCCAAAGATACAGATGTAGTGAAAAGAAGGGGCACATGCACCCCAATGTTCATAGCAGCAATGTCCACAATCGCCAAACTGTGGAAGGAGCCGAGATGCCCTTCAACAGATGAATGGATAAAGAAGATGTGGTCCATATATACAATGGGATATTACTCAGCCATCAGAAAGGATGAATACCCACCATTTGCATCGACATGGATGAAACTGGAGGGGATTATGCTAAGCAAAATAAGTCAAGCAGAGAAAGACAATTATCATATGGTTTCACTTATATGTGGAAAATAAGGAATAGCATGGAGGACATTAGGATAAAAAAGGGGAAAAATGAAGGAGGGGGGAATCAGAGGGGGAGATGAACCATGAGAGACTATGGACTCCGGGAAACAAACTGAGGGCTACAGAGGGGAGAGGGGTGAGGGGATGGGTTAGTCCAGTGATGGATATTAAGGAGGGCATGTATACTCCAAAGTTTAAAAGTTTTCAAAAATATTCTACATGAAGATGGAAAGAGAAAAAAAAAAAATCCATGCCACAAGAATGCAAATGATCAAACATAACAATCTGTACCATACTTCTGGACGCATGCTCTCTGCAACTGTCATACTGATACATTTATATGATACGTGGTAGGAACAGTCCTTTGCTTAGGAAGTATACATATTTGAAAGTTTGCATTTGACTTTTTAGAGAACATGCCTAAGGATTCATACAGCAGTATGTGATAGTCAACGTTAGTGTCAAAAGACTACATTTGGTTCAGTGTAAGAAGCTATTAAAGTGTTTACTACCTCAGGAATTTTCAAGTGTTCTGTTTTGCAAACTAAGGCACATTGCAACTATATTATCTAGAAGTGACCCTTCTCCAGGGAACTGAGAGTAGAGCCTTTTTTTTTTTTTTTAATGTTTTATTTATTTATTCATGAGAGTCAGAGAGAGAGAGAGAGAGGCAGAGGCAGAGGGAGAAGCAGGCTCCCCGCCTAGCAGGGAGCCCGATGCGGGACTCGATCCCAGGACCCCAGGATCATGACCTGAGCCGAAGGCAGACGCTTAACCATCTGAGCCACCCAGGCGCCCGAGAGTAGAGCCTTTGACTAAGAATGTTCATAGAAATCAAAAAAGATATGAAGTATGGATTAGTCACAAGAAAAATCTGTCTTGACTTAAAATGTTTTTCATCCTCCCCTCTTTGGACTGATAAAGCAATTAGGTAAATTAGAGCCAAGCAGACCCAATATAGAGATTTTTGGTTGAACTATCACAGCACAGACTTCCTTATTTTCTTTTGTCCTAGATGCTGTGATGGTATGAGCTCAAAGGGGCCAATAGCCAACACAAGGATTTAGAGAACAGATTCAACTAGCAAAGAAAGTAAATGAGGAGATGCATCTCAAGGAAGAATCTAAATAAATAGAATGAGAAAATATTGAAATATCTTAGCAAGGCAGGGATGAGATTGGCAGCACAAGCACACCTGGGAGATATTGGGAGTTGATTCCAGGCCACTCTAGTAAAGCAAATATCACAATAACACGAGTCAAATGAATTTTTTGGTTTCCCACTGCATATAAAAGTTATATTCACACAATGCTGTAGCCTATTAGGTATGCAATAGTATTCCATCTAAAACAAAGTACATACCTTAATTAAAAAATACTTTGTTCCTAATAAATTCTAGGAATAATCTGAGCTTTGAGGGAGTCATAATTACCCTTCACATATCACCATAACAAATATAATAAGAAGTTTAAAATATTGTGCGAATTATCAACATGTGACCCAGAAACACAAAGTGAACAAATGTTGCTGGAAAAGGGGTACAGATAGAGGTGCTTGATGCAGGGTTCATAAACCTTCCACCTGTAAAGCACACAGCATCTACACAGTGCCATGAAGTAAATCACTGCAGAATAAGGTATGCATGCATTATAGAGGAAGAAGGAAGACAGAAGAATGGAGAAGAGCTGCACACAAAGTAGAAGAAGGAAAAACAGTTGGGTGCCCCATTAAGAAATGAGGAGGACCTCCAGGTAAGCGTGGGAGGAGGGTTTGGTTCTCCAGCCATTGAGGAGGTAGACTGACAGTTAAATGGGCAGAATTCAAAGGCCGATACCTACGTTTGGAGCTTGTGCCCTGTGGTGTTGTTTGTTAATGGTCAGTGAAATAGGATACAGGGGAGAAGAGGAGAGGAGGAGAGGAGGTGAGCCCAGCTCATGCTCTGTGAACCTGAAACACCCATGCAATGTCTGTAGGTGGTTGGTTGTGCAGACCTCATCTTTGGAATGACAGCTGGAGGTGTTGGAGGTATGATGCTAGCTGCCTTCTGCAGACAGAGATGAGTTAAGAACTCAACAGTGCACGTGGTAAATGGGAAGTCATGTGAAAGAAGGGAAGAGGAGAACAGTAAGGAAGAGAACCTGAGCACATGAACATGTGAGATGTTCATTAAGGAAGAACTGCCTGAAGACAAACCTGAAGCGCATCTTAAGAAATAAGATTCAAAAACCAAACTGCAGTAACAAGAGAACCAAAGAGAAATGTGTGCCATGGAAAGTCAGAGAGGAGAGAGGTTCGAAGATGTCGTCAGCATACTGAGTCTTGCGGATGGGTACAGGAAGACCTGGCCTGAGAGGGTCCGCTGGACGTGGCAGGGAACACTCGAGGGGTGGGGAGCAGACATGCTATTATACATCTTGGACAAGCCAGGGGCAGTCGGAGGGCTGTGGAAACAGAGCAATAGCTTCAAGAATTCTCTTAATGGGTCTCTGCATTTGAAGTTGAATTCAAACGTATGCACCCAATTCTTTACAGAACCAAGGACCCCTGGAAACCTGGTCATTTACTATATGAGACTCTCAAGACACAATATCACTTCCTACAAGAAGAATCCCGATGACTACCCAGGACAGGGGGAAATGACAGGGAATGTCTCAGAAAGTGTGGCTGATTTTTACTCCATGACAAAATAAGCACCTCCACCATGGTGGGTGGCTTCAAAAACATTCATAACTTAAAACTGATTTGACAACTGAGATATTTTATGACCTTTACAAGAATCTCTTTGATACAGCCAAAAAAATAAATAAAAAATAAATCCCCCCTAAGACATACTCTTTGTGTGAATGCTGTACTTTATCCAAAGATCTTGTTTCTATTTTGTTCCTTGTTAAATCCCTATCCTGTGACTTGCTGAAAAGCTGCAGGACAGAGAATTTCCTGATGAGCTGTGTAACAGCTCTTCCTTCCTCCAGACATGCCTTGAACATCCGTGCCCAACAGTAAATTGGACTGCAGCAGAAATAAGTGTGATATGAAGCCTGGCCTCTGTGTGTGTGTGTGTGTGTGTGTGTGTGTGTGTGTGAAGCAAAACGTAGAGGCTCAAGGTGACTTGAATAGCTGCAAATATAATTCACTGACAAGGAACTGACACATACTTGACAGCTTCAAAACCAAATATTTCCAAAGAAGCAATGATTATAATCACCGGTATACAGAAAGCAATTGATATATTTCTGATATCTTGTCATCAATAAAAGATATTCAATGAACATTTTAATTTTAGATCCCATGTTTAAATACAACCCCTACAAACCAGATATCCCTCATAACTCCTTTTCTTAACTTGGTTTTGGAATGCAAATTTGTGATATTAAGATGTAGATTGATCAAAAGTACTTATCTGTCATCCTCTACACACTCAGGTCAGTGCAGAAATTGAAAGAAACATGAAACCACAAGGACAAAGAAGTGGCAAAGGAAAATGTGTGATTTCAACAAATTTGAAAGTGGAAGATGAGAAACTTACGTAGCGAAGTACAGAAGATTACATAGCAAATGGCAGAGGTGGGGAGACAGTGGTTATGCCGAAGAGCCAATCAATGCTGCAGAACATACCAGATAATATGGAATGGGGAGCTCCACAAAGGGAGCACAAGGACAAGCAGGGGAGGGTGCTGGAGCTGAGGTATCTGTTGGGTGACCTGGATCCCTCCCCAAGTGCTGAGCAATCGTCCCCTAAGCCTTCCCTGCTCCACAGCTCAGACATCGGAGTGTTTTCTGAAGATGCTGTCATAGGTCCCTGGACACTGGGCCACCACACACAAGGCCTTCTCTTTGCCTGGATCCATGACACTTGCTGACTAGTCCTGAGCAAACACAGGGACCATCAAAGAGCATTTCAGTGACTTACGTTTAGTGACACAGACACGTCTCTGCTCATAAAAATTCATTTCCCTCTTCTGTCTGGACACACTTCAAAAGTACAAAAGTTGAGTGTCTTAACCTGCCTGTGATTAAAAGTGGCCATGTGACCGAGTTCGAGGCAAAGGAATGTGCGCGGATGTCACATGTGTCCCATCCAGTCCAGTCTTGACCCATAAAACCTCCCTTGCATATTTTTCTTGTTTTCCATGGAGGGCTGTCTGGACGACAAACTCAGAGAACATTTGGAAGCCATGTGTTGAAGACCATTCCCCAGACCCCCAACATCCCGTTGATGTAAAAACCACCTGCAGAAAGCTACATGAGCAAAATATAAATGTTGCACAGGGACCTGTAAGAGTATATTTGATTCCATGGCCTGCATACCCTAACACATTCTTACATGTGAGTGAAGAGGCATTAATAACCAATCACTTAATGTCTGTGGGGGCAAAGCAACACAAAGGAGAAAATATGAGGGTGGGAGGGAAAATATTACAGAGGGAACCAAATGACACTTCATTAAATAAATAAACAGGGCTATAACCAATGTCTTTATAAAGATCAGAGAATAAGTTAATAAAAGCAAAAAGCAAACGAAGTAACAGAGAACAAGAAAGGAGCTCTTGAAAGTGTAAATATTAAAACAAAGATGCAAAAGTAATGACAAGAACAATGACCAGAATACTTCCAGGCCAACTGCCTTCCACTCGGTAACACCCTTGAACTGCCTCGATGGCTACCCACACACGCTCACTGCTGAAGCCAGTATTTACGTCCTGGTTCCTGTCATCCTGGGACCATAAATGGCCTTGGACACATGGGTCCTTCTAAGACACAAGAGCCCCAGAGCTCACTCCTCAGACCTCTTTTCTTACACATGCATACCCAGTGCCAAGCTCCACTCTGAACTCCATGTCTGCAGAGTCCTCTGATTTGGGTACCTTGGATTCTGCTCGCGCACAGCATGCTGGAGGCAGGGACAGAACCAAAAGGCTGAGCAAGGGTGGGTTTGCGCTCTCTTCCAGTCTTCAGGCTGGACACTGGTCTTCCCCTACCCTCTGGCTTGGACTGAACTGAACTGCACACCATGGGCTCTCCTGCTCTTTAGCTACCTGCCAGAGAGGTCCCAAGGCCCACAGCCTCCGTGAGTGCATGAGCTGACTCCTTATAATCAATCAATCAATCAATCAATCTCTCTCTCCTAGGCGTCACAAATAAATACCTGTCAGAGAGCCCCTCCATGAAGTGTACCAGGTAATCCTCCACTCCAGTCCAGAACCAGGCAGACTTAATTAGGGAAGTGTGAAGGTTGAGATTGTGCCCTGTAGACACCACCCCCCCAGCCCTGCAGCCACAGAGCAGTGTGAATGGCCCTCTATTTCCCTCACCCCCACTCCCGGCGGCTGTGGGGTCCCAGTGGGCAGCGGACCTCACACCTGACTCAGAGGCAACGCACCAGTGTAAGTCTACATCCCAATATGAC
Source organism: Halichoerus grypus (assembly GCF_964656455.1). Classification (NCBI taxonomy): domain Eukaryota; kingdom Metazoa; phylum Chordata; class Mammalia; order Carnivora; family Phocidae; genus Halichoerus; species Halichoerus grypus. Next base: position 82,385,238 of record NC_135718.1, read on the forward strand.
TGAAAAGAGGGTCACCGTGTTGGGAAAGCAATGGTACTGGAGGACCAGTGTTTCCAAGAACTTGGGAAAATGTATCGACTAGCATGATTTGTGGAATCATTTGTGGAATTTTATTTTTTTGCAAAAAAAATTCGAGATATTCAGAAAAGTAAACATAAAAAAACGTGTATTAAAGATGGAAAAACAAAAACTGGAAAATAAAATCACAGTTTATTGTTGGCAGAGCATTAGCATATTAAAGTAACTAGAATTTATGATACTGTACTGTATTTCGAATGTGGGATAGAATAAAAAATATGATAATAAAAGCAACTGAATGTTTAGTACTGCAATAGGAAATAATACTTTGAATAAATAAATCAAGAGGTAGCATCATAAGCATATTATTTAGAGATATAGGTAGAAATAAAGGAGAAACACCCAAAAAAGAGTTGAACAAAGTTGTGTGGGGACTTAGAGAAGCAGGACCTAGTGTATATTTAATTATATGCACAATCTGATTTTTTTAACCATGCACACCTGCTTTGATCAATGCACAATCTGATTTTTTTTAACCATGCACACCTGCTTTGATCAAAATAAACATGAGCTCTAAGAAAGTGCTTTGATTTATGTATGTGTACATATATGCCTATATGTGTGTGTGTGTATGTTTAAAAAAATGAGGGGGTAGTAATGTACATCTAAATGGCAACTGTTTAGGAAATAGGTATTATCCCCCATAAATACTAGAAATGTTCTTTGCTTCAGCATTATCTCATTCACACAATATCTTCTTGATGGTAGCTGAAGTTACTATTTGGAAAAATTTTGTGTAACGATAATAAAGTGAAGCCTTATTATCTGAAGCTCTGTTGAATTTTATTCTATTCTTTACCCTCATTTATGAATACAAAATAAGAATTCCTATAATGAATGCTATACAGAACTCAGTATATCCTGAGCGAAGATTTCTCCATAAACCTTGTAAAAACGCTTAAAAGTTCTGCTGTTGTCATTTTCTGTAAAATATTAGCACACCAGTGTAACACTTGCTAACGGTCCAAAACAGAACATTTTATTTCCTGTGCACGGCATCCGACGGAAAGTGAGGTTTAACAGACTGTGAGCACCTCTTCGATGCAGAAACTCACGTAGGGATACTCAGAAGTCAAATTTATCGGGGAGGGAACATCTGTTCTATACCTTCCATCCCACAGAGGTTAAACAGATAACATATTTATTTTTATTTATTTTTTTAAAGATTTTATTTATTTATTTGAGAGAGAGAGAGCACAAGAGGGGGGAGTGGGAGAGGGAGAAGCAGACTCCCTGCTGAGCAGGTAGCCCGATGCAGGACTCGATCCCGGGACTCCAGGATCATGACCTGAGCCGAAGGCAGTCGCTCAACCAACTGAGCCACCCAGGCGCCCTAAACAGATAACATATTTAAAGGTACTTGGAATACTTCCAGGCACGCAGTAGACACTCAATATTTATTCTTTTCTTCATTCATTTATCAAACAAATTCAACAACACATCAAAGAAGACGGAAAAAATCCAATGCTTGCATACATTCTTAGATTGCTTTCCTCCAAATATAGCCATGCAGAAGGAATCTATTTAGTGAGGAGAGCTCAGTATTTAAAAATTCAAGAATTAAAGAAAAGTAAAAGAAAACTATTGAAATTGAAATTTTGAGCACTTCAAAGATTTTCTGGTAAAGTGCTTTATGTTCTCATTATCTGCCTTATAGCCAGGAATAACTTTAGAGATTTTATAGTGTACATTGTCATTTATAAACCGTATGCACACGCCTTCCTCTTGGCTCATCTTGGAATTCAGAAAAGGAAGCGCACATTTATCTCATTTTTACAAAATCCCCCTCCCTCCTCAGTTGCGTGCCTTCTTCTAACTGAATTGTCCACTTCTGGTCCCCGAGGCCATCTCCATGCTTCTTACTACAAAGGTTCCCTCATTTCCAAATTCCCACCACCTCTATCTTCCACAAATAGTCCCCACATTGAGTGAGGAGAGAAGGAGAAAAGACCACAAGGGGCTACCAGGACCAGACTCGTGTGCATGGCCACAGCTATTGTTTTCCTGTTCTTCAGAAAGTTGGATGCACAGCAGGGACCCCCGGGTGTGGGGATTCTGCAGGTCAGCAGCCCATCCTTGGGATGGGGCACGTTCCAGGAGTGCAGGGGTTCCTACTGAAACACCAAGATACCATTTCAGCTCTTCCTGACTCCGGGAACAAATACTCAGGGCAAATATGCAGTCATTGATGAGATTGTTATGGAGCCCTTGCTAAATTCTGGGCACTGAGCTAGTTAGTGGAGGTGGTAAACCACACTGTGCAGGGCTCTGATGAAATATGCACTTTCATCTAATTCCCAGAGCAAGAGGACGAGGAAGACAATAGTATCTGAGCCTCCCAGGTGAGGCAGCAGGAGCTTATCCAGCTTAGATCCTTCACTACAGCCCACGCAGAGTGAGGGGCTCCCACCCCAAAGCCTGCTCTGTCGGGGTTCTCTCTGGATGCGGGTGGGCACATGGCAGACACTAACCCTGGTGCTGAGATGGCCCTGGTTCCAGGCCCTGGGCAGGGCTGATTTACATGCCTGAATGGCATCCTTCCTTGGTCAGCCCTGTACAGACAGAAACCAGGACGGAGACCTCTGACACAAGCTCGTCACTACAAGGGGCTGGTGCAGGGTGGAGGCCCAGTTCCACCTGCTCTCCTCTCAGCCTCCCAACCTCCCTGTCTCTCTCTCTTCATTTCTCTCTCCCTCCTCCCCTCTATCCCTCCCTCCTTCTCTTCCTCTCTCTCCCTCCACCCCCCTTCTGTCTCTCCCTCTCTCTCTCTGCCTCACCTCTCCATCCCTGCATCACATTCTCTCTCTGTCTTTGTTTCTCTCTCTCAGTCTCCTTTTCTGACTCTATTCCCCTTTCCCTGTGCACTGATCTTTCTGGCAGTCTGTCAGTCTTTTTCTGTCCATCCCCCTGTCTGACACTGTCCTGCCCCTCTCCTTTCTCTGCCTCTACCCCTACTCATGGAGCATCTCTGGGCCCCTGTTCTGTATTTGCCGAGCTTTCACTCCCTGTCTCTAACTTCCTGTATCTCTCCTTTTGGGAGTTTCTCTACTTCTCTTGCTCTCCGCAGACAATCTCTGGGTCTCTCTGAGCCTGCACGTCTGTGAGCGTCTCTTTGTGACTTCTCCCCGTCTCTCAGACAGGGTCGTAAGGTTCTAAAGAAATAACAACCTCTCATCCCGTTTTAATGAACCTTCTCTGGATTCCAGTGGTGTGCTGCAAAGTTGAAGAAATCGGTCCCTTAAATGATAAAGCAAAAAGGAAAGTCACTGTCCTTGGATAAACAATTTGCATTTCCATAAGGATTCAGTGATGCTGAATCAGAAAAGGCTCATTCTGACACCTCCATGAAAACGACAGGGAGGGCATTCATTAGCTGGGCTCCCATTTGAATGATGCACTTCATCCCACACACCGCTATCCTCCCCGTCAGGAAACAGTGTTCACTTCTGTCTGAAACCCGCCCTTTCACTGGGCATTAGAATGAATGACTTTTCAAAAGTAATAGGGGCTACACATCCGCCATGGCCTGAGAATGAGAATGCTTACACTCTAAAAGCTGTAAAGACAGTTACACCTCCTGTCAATTTTTTACCCATCATGGTACACAATAAACAAGCTTTGGATTTTTCCATTTACCAGTGCAAAGGAAAGCAATGCTTTATCTTCTTTAGTTTCTCAAAATAATGACTGTCTCTGCCTTTTACATTTATAGCTTCAATAGCCATGATCTGATATTTAAGGTTGAGTGCAGCCTTTAAAGAACTTGTGAGATAAAAGGAGATTTATCCGTGATGGTGCTCAGGTAGAAACTCTTATTCACGAGAGTGGAAAGTATCTCGCTGCTATTGTTTGTAGATACACACACACGATCATCTTGAGAAGTAAATGCTAGAAGATTAGAACTAATTGTACTTTAGGTTATTAGCCATTTGTCAGTTTCTTATTCATTATCTTAGCTGATCCTTGCAAAAACTCCGATGGGCTGACTTTTATAGATGTGGTCACTGAGGCAAAAATGTTTAGGGAATATGCCAGGGCTTCCAAGGACAAGAACTGTCTTTGTACCAGAAGCAGAGGTTTCTAAGCTCCTTCAATAAATTAATAAATTGTGTGCACATGCATGTGTGTGTGCGTCCACCTTGCTTCATGGTGTGTGACCTATTTGCAGGCTGAAACCAAGTGCCTTGTATCTCCACAGTCCTGTAAATCTGGGACTTTGGTTTGTACATCACAGGTGGTGATTATACGTCAAGGCCAGGCTCTTCTGACCCACACTCAAAATCAGCACCTCACCCCTGCCTCCCGCTCACACGTGTGAGGGAGTAATGGCTGCATTGGGAATATCTGGGTAAATTCTCTGGTCTCGCCACCATCCCAGTCTAAGGGGCTCTAGGATGTGATTTAAATGAATGTTACACACAAAATCCATTTCTGAGGGCTCTGATCCTTTGGACTTCGTACAGAGACTCTATCCACAGGACATATTCTTGCCATACATTCCTTAACAGCAACTGTTTTTTCTCACTTGAAGTTGACTCTGAGTGCTAACAAGTCCCCACAGGTGCCCCAAATACATCCTCATACAACACAGGAGCATCTGAGCATAGAAGTTCAGAGAGGAGGTCCCAAGTGCCATCAGGAGTTTTGAATCACAAAGGGTGAGAAAAAAAAAAAAAAGAAGAAAAAATACCTACATCCAAACAGAGTTCTAGCTGAGAGCAACAAAAACAGCTTTGAAAAGTCGCCCTGTCGAGTGACACTGGTTTTCAGCGTTATAACTGTAAGGTGTTCCCCATGAACACAGAGATCAGGACACATGAGTCAGAACACCAACCATCCCACAAGTGAGGACAAACTCTTTTAAAAAAAAAAAGTAGAAAGAGGAAAAAAAAAAATCAAACGACAAAAAGAGTATGACCAAAACCTACTCATTAACATAGAGTCCAAGTAAATTAAACTTTCAGATGATGAACACGCTCACTCCACTTAGAAGCAGTGCAGTCCCCTTTGTGGAGATTATTATTTCTGCCAATCGGAATGTATTCTTAGGTTGGGGTTCAGGATAAAACTTAAAACCCTAAGATCTTCTTCAGTGTGAAGGCTGCAATAAAAGGTAAACATATACGGGGGATTTCTGGGCCAGAGAAAAGTCGAGATAACTCGAGATAACATCTGGTTTACGAGAAGAGTTTTGTATTATTTTACACCACGTAAGTAGGAACAGAAGTCCCTATTGTCTGAAATTGTACCTGCAGTTACAACAATGGGGAGGACACTCATCTACCCTGAGACAAAAATTCACATTTAAAGAATTTTTTTTTCCTTTTACTATGATTGTAAAGGTTCATTATTTATTCAGGGAGTCAAAGCCCACATGATCAAGTGATTACTGAAAGGAATCATTAATTACTCAACACACATTTGCTTGACACACATTTTGTGATCAAAGAGAGAGAGTTATTTCCCTTGACCAGAAAAAATAATTGCTGCCTTTTGCATTGAACTTCCAACTGAGGCTGGGTACCAAAAAATCTGGGGAATTTTTGCAAATGGCTTCAGTTTACATCTGTCCGTCTGCTGTTAAAGCTGGATGGTAAAAACAAAACAAAACAAAAACCACAACACACACTTTGCACAACTGAAACATGGGAAGGCTAAGGAAAAATACTGCAATGGGCATTTAACTTAAACTCTGAGTTCTTTTATGTTTAGAACTGTAATTACCAGTGTTCCTTTTAAAACTACTGTTTTAGATCAGACCTGTACTTATCAAATAATATTATTAATGGATTTAAATTTTAAAATCTCTTAGAAAATGGAAGGCTTTATTTAAACCTCTTTTTATAAAAAGTATTCAAAGTTCTACCCCCACGATATTCCCAAAGCCAGCTAACCGTAAGATAGCTCAGATCCCTTAACGGCTAACACTCAGGGGTCATTTCCGTGGTGAAGGGATGAGGATTCATGTGCCCTGCTCACCCCATCATTGCAGGAGTTGAAAGGGGAGGATGGCCCCACTCCGTGCAACTGGACACGCACGAGGGTGCACCTTTATTTCAGAGGAGAATGAGCCCACAGTCGAGGGGATCAAGTTTCTGAAATCTGAAGACTCACACGTAAAGATACATACACTGACTCACACTTAGCCAAGGCAGAAGGAAAGAAACTAATGGAAGAACCAATTTGCAGTGAACAGTAACTCCATGGGAGCGTATGCAAACAGCTTCCAAATTGTTGTGAAAATAACAGGAAACATTCTATGCTTCAGCATGTATCTCTTTTACAATGGTTTGCTTCTCTGACATTAAGCCACACCATAACTCTGCCCCTTAAGTATTCGGTTACTAGATTTGACAATCAGCTCTGTCGGTGAAAGCAAATGAGTTCAGACTTGGAGCCAGCCTGACGTGAGGCCGTCGTGTTTCACCCTAGTGAACAGTGGCCCCCCAGCGCGTGTGTGCATGCCACGGCTCTGCCAAATGGGTGACCATCTGCACCTACTGGAGAGACCCATCAGAGCGCCTGGAAATTACTTCTTAGGCTCACCTTCCCTACAACATCCAGAGTGTGCTTGTAAAGTAAAGACCAAGCCACAAAGCAGGAAAACTGTTAGTACTACCTAGCCCTAATTCTGCATTTTGAGGAGAAAGTCTATCTGGATCCAAATTCTAAATGGTCAATGCTCCCGGGCACTTTCGTAAAGGAGCACAGATTCTAACACACTAACACATCTATAGTGAAAACATCAGGACCCTCCAGATCCCAAAAAATCACAAAATAGAATGCAGTTCATTGTGGGGCAGAGTTAACCACTTACGCTTACCCATTAACTATAATCTCCAGCAACTGCGGCTCACAAAATGAAATGACACACAGGTGCATTCACGCACAAGAAAACAAACACCATGTCAACACTCTTGCCCCCCTCTACGTTTTGTCAGGGAGAGGGAAGCGGCGAAAGAAAGCGGTTGAGAATTCACAATTTTTCAAAACATGTCAAACAGCAAGGAGTCATAATTCAAAAGCATGTGACTTTCTAAATACTACATTAACATCTCAACAAAACTGTAAGCCCACATGCAGGGATCCGGAAGAACAAGAAGAACACACTGTGTTTCCTTTTCCACCAGATAATTACTTGTCCATCTTTACCACTCTATTCTTTGAACAAGCAGGACAGAAAGTGATAGCCTGACACAGACCCACGGCACTGGAACAAAGTCTTAACTTTCCCCGTACTTCACTGCTGCCTTACATTGGAAAGATTAAGAGAAGGGAGGGGGAAAAAAGAAGAAGAAACTTACTTGCCAGTTTGAAGTTTCCTCTTTAGCCCAGGTAAGATTCTGCAGCAAGTTTTCTTGCCAAGGCTGCGTCCTGCACATCCCTTTCAAAACAGCCAACGCTCATCCTCCAGGTCTGAGAAGATTCGCTCACACGTGACGCTTCTGGTTTCTGGGAGGCATCAGGATCCAGTCTTGCATCATCAAGATGTTATCAGGGGTTTTTAAAAAAGCCCCTCAACATGTTAAGCCAGGAGGCATACTCTCCCTCTCCGCGTTCTGAGATGCACGCCAACTGCCTTCTTATCACAAGCAGCTAACTCGGAGCTGCTAGCAGGGATCCGTCTGCCCTCTATCTGTCACTATGAGCTCGGCACCTTCACTCACTGGCACTGGAGCAATCCCAATCAGCTGGCCGGAAAGCTGGGTGCGCGAAATCCCGGGTGACCCGCCAGCCCGCTGCGCCAATTAGTAGCAGGTGCTGCAGCCCCGAAGACAAACTGATGCCCGCTGAGCATCGGTGTGGCGGCTTTATTGTCCTGTGTTCCCTCGGCCTGTCCGTGATTCTCCGCTCTATTTTGTGTGGCTGTGTTTTCTGTTTTACCCCATCATCAGTACGAAGAAGTTTAGCAGCTTACACTCCGTGACCATATGAGCAACAAGTGGAAATAATCCCTGAAGCACCTTCCACCTCCCATCATCCGTTCTGCGCCCCACCCCCACTTTGTTTAAACCCACCCTCTTATATCAAGCTGTCCACATCTCCGCATCTCCTGGGCATAGAGAAACTTCACACTTTCTATAGGAGCTAAAAAGACAGTTTTCAGGTTTTGAAAAGCACATATAAGTCACCTAAGGGTATTATGGAGAATCCTATTATAAGAAAAGTAACAATGTACTTCTTAAATACAAGATCCTCACAAGAAAGTTACATGTAAGCTGGTGGAAACACACACACACATACACACACACACACACACACACACACGGTTATTCTGTTAATCAAGAGCACTTTTTTTTTTTTTTTTTTTTTTAAGATTTGGCTTATTTATTTGAGAGGGAGAGAGTATGAGCACGGGAGTTGCAGTGGGAGAGTGAGAAGCAGGCTGCCTGCTCAGCAGGGAGCCCGACATGGGGCTGGATCCCAGGACCCTGAGATCATGACCTGAGCCGAAGGCAGACACTGAACCAACTGAGCCACCCAGGCGCCCCCAAGTGCACATTTCTTAAGGAACTTGCCATGCCTAGAACGTACTCATGCCCATACCGAAATTTGCCCACATGCTCATCTGAACCCCTGAGAACGAAGAATCTAAAAACGAAAGCTACCTCAGAACTTATTAGAGCAACGGTTTCAACAAACCAAGGGTTCTGAGGTTGGTTAAAAATGACAAGGTGAAGGGTGCCTGGGTGGCTCAGTTGGTTAAGCGACTGCCTTCAGCTCAGGTCATGATCCTGGAGTCCCGGGATCGAGTCCCGCATCGGGCTCCCTGCTCAGCAGGGAGTCCGCTTCTCCCTCTGACCCTCCCCCCTTTCATGCTCTCTCTCTGTCTCATTCTTTCTCTCTCAAATAAATAAATAAAATCTTTAAAAAAAAAAATGACAAGGTGAAGAGGACACAGACAGAATCCCTTATCCCATATTTTCCTCACGGACAAGGTGGATTATGTATCATTATCACTCAATCTATTTAAGAAAAAAGTATGTATCCCACAATGCCTCCAGAGTGTTGCCGTATTTGGATGAATATGTTCACAGAGGGTAACATCTCATTTAATGCAAAATTCACTTATCTTCCAAGTTCACTTTTCCAAAGGAGAGGAAAAAAATCTTGAACAGCGTGGAAACGATCCGAAGTTAGCCAAATGTGTCATGAATGTCAAGCAGAAAAATATGTATAATTAAATCACAGATGAATCATAGGTGAACCCCCGAGCCCTCGGGCAGAACCCAGTTGCTCTTAGTTTATTTACAACCCAAACAAATGGAATCATTTGCTTCCTTCAAGACACAGAAGATTGGGGGCCAGTGGGGAGGAAGTGTTAGGGACAGACGCATTTCACAGTTGTAAGAATTGATGTCGTGAAGGTTTAAATATTGATGCTTTGATAAAGACATCTTTATCCATAATGTTTAAAGGATTTTGGGTATATTTTGTTTGAGACTTTTTTATCATTTCACTGAAACATGACACTTGTGGAACAATCTATACATTGATATCGCTGGTTAAATAAAGCAGCTGCTGTTACAAAGATGTTTTTAGTAACATGAATGAGCAAATGTAATTTTCATGAATGACAAAATCAGCCTCATTCCTGGTGAGGTTTAGTTATAAGTTTGATATACTGATATATAAGTTGATATATAAGTTTAGTTATATACTTTGCAAATACTTTCCAGTTATCAGAAAGATAACTAGAATACAGAAAAGTTCATCTCTTCCTCACCTCCTGTGAGGAATTAGATTATTATGAATTAAAGTCTTATGGGCAGCAACAGCTGATTTTCCTTTCTTTTTAAAGCACTGTATTTAGGCTTTCAGAAAAGTATATATTTTTTAACAAGATGTAAGAAATGCAGTATATAGTGCAGGATGAGTTTGGGTGAATTTTAGGGAGCCAATTTAAAAACACAATAAAGAAAAGGGAAAAGTCAAAGAAAACGCCACTATCTTGAGACAGTGGGGGAAAATATGGTGTCAACATTTCTACATCTCTTTCTCTCTCTTTTCTCTCTCACACATATTTCATTTGTTTTCTTTTTTTAGAGATTTTATGTATTTATTTATTTATTTATTTGAGAGAGAGAGAGAGAGCTTGAGTGCTACGGTGGAGGGAGAGGGAGAGAATCCCAAGCAGGCTCCCTGCTCAGCGTGGAGCCCAATGTGGGGCTCTATCTCATGACCTTGAGATCATGACCTGAGCCGAAACCAAGAGTCTGATGCTTAATCAACTAAGCCACCCAGTGCCCCTCACACACATACTTTATACTTTAATATCAAATTGAAGGGGCGCCTGAGTGGCTCAGTTGTTAAGCGTCTGCCTTCGGCTCAGGTCATGATCCCAGGGTCCTGGGATCGAGCCCCGCATCGGGCTGCCTGCTCTGCGGGAAGCCTGCTTCTCCCTCTCCCACCCCCCTGCTTGTGTTCCCTCTCTCGCTGTCTCTCTCTGTCAAATAAATAAAAATAAAATCTTAAAAAAAAAAAAAATAAAAAAAAAAAAAATCAAATTGAATCCTGCTCTACACACATTTTAACCTCTTTTTTTTCTTTTAACAAAATGTCATGGACATTCCTTTTGTCAATAAATCTAGACCTAAGGCATCATTACTGATCTTTCTTTTTCTTTTTTAAAGATTTTATTTATTAGAGAGAGAGAGAGTATGAGAGAGAGAGCATGAGAGGGGGGAGGGTCAGAGGGAGAAGCAGACTCCCCACCAATCAGGGAGCCCGATGTGGGACTCGATCCCGGGACTCCAGGGTTATGACCTGAGCCGAAGGCAGTCACTTAACCGACTGAGCCACCCAGGTGCCCCTGATCTTTCAATATATATGCATATACACAGATAAAATTTATTTCACCAAATACTTATGTTTTAACATTTAGTTTCTAATTCTGATATATTTGTCAAACTATCTTTTATTCTACTCTATTAGCATGACATTCTAGGAGTGGAAACAGTTGGTCAAAGGGAGTTGGTCATTCAGTATTATCACGTGAACTCTTATGGATGACACTTGATCGGTTCTGCATGTGTCTGAGCATCCCTAGTGCTCTTTGTTCCATGAAGGCTGGGTCTGTTTAATTGAGGTCTGTACGCCTACTGCCTCTAGCCACATGTCTCACATGTAAAGTTACACCTAAAACTCCAACACACCAATAGGCGTGTCCAATATGCCCTCAAAGTGAATGGATTTAAACACTGTAAAATACTCCTTTTTTAGTAAACACTATGAGGCTTCCCTTCCTTAGCAATATGGAGAGAAGTGGTGCAGCTTGTGGTGGACAGAGAATGGGGACACAGAATTCTGAAGGACCAGAAGCAACAGTGGAGGATACGCAGAGACCAGACCGAGCTCTCAAATCAGAAAACACAAGCATCTATGGAAATCAGGCCTGTGTGAGAGATACACATGGAAACAGGAACCACTATGGACCAGGCTCCTATGAAGTAGGAGAATTGAAAAAGAATGAAGAAAACACTTTTGCTTCAGATACACATATTCTCACAGTCTGACTGTGATTTAGGGTGAACTCCAGGATCGGAACACAGTAACGGGAATCCGTAACTAATTCCAAAGGGGGGATTCCAGCGAAGTGGACTGAGTGGCGGGTGCCATCAAGAAAGAAGATGCATCAGGAGGGGGGGCGGAGCAAGATGGCGGAGGAGTAGGAGACCTGGATTTCGTCTCCTCTCAGGAATTCAGCTGGATAGGGATCAAACCATTCTGAACACCTACAAACTCAACAGGAGATCAAAGAAAAGAAGAGCAACAACTCTCTGAACAGAAAAGCGACCACTTTTTGGAAGGTAGGACGAGCGGAGAAGTGAATCCGAGGCGACATTCGGGAGGATAGACGGTGGGGGAGGGGCCTCCCACGGCCGCTTCTGGCAAGTGATAGAGCCCCGGAGCACAAAATCGGAACTTTTAGAAGTCTGCTCCGCTGAGGGACGTCACTCTGGTGGCGAAGTGGGGGGTGGAACCCTCGCGGGACAGTGTGGTCTCAGGACCCTCGGGGTCACAGAAAGACCGGGGGTACCTGAGTGCGGCAGAGCTCCCAGGGATCGGAGCGGGGAAGCCGGCTGCAGAGACGGAGCCCAGGCGCGGGCTCTCAGCTCGGGGTTGTCATAAACCGTGATCCGCGGCACAGTCGGGCCACAGCTCCTCCAGCAGGGACCCAACAAGCGGCAGATCCGGGGAGACTCACCTTCTTCCCCCGGGAGGAGAGGTGCGGGAGTGCACCGCGGGGATCTGCTGGGTTTGGAGACTCCACCCGGGGTCGGGTGCCAGATAGAAAGGCGCGGTCACAGGCCGGGTGAGCGCGGAGTGCGGCCGGAGACCGGGGAGACGGGAGTGACTGACGGCTTTTCTCTGGGGGCTCGCTGAGGAGCGGGACCCCGAGTTCTCGGCTCCGCCGGGGTGGAGACTGGGAGGCCACCATTTTCACTCTCCGCCTCCAAAGCTGTACGGAAAGCTTGCAGGGAACAAAACCTCCGGAGAGCAAACCCGAGCAGATTACTTAGCCCGGACCGGCAAGGGCGGGGCACTTTTGCCTCCGGCAAAGACATTTGGGAACCACGGCAACAGGCCCCTCCCCCAGAAGATCAGCAAGAACAGCCAGCCAAGACCAAGTTTACCGATCAATGAGAACGGCAGAACTCCAGCGCTAGGGGAATACTGCACATAGAATTCATGGCTTTTTTACCATGATTCTTTAGTCTTTCAAAGTTAATTATTTTTTTTAACTGTCTTTTTTTCTTTTTTCCTTTTTTCTTTTTTTTTGAATTTTTCTTTTTCCCTTTTTCAACCAACATCTTATCAATCCCTTTTTTAAAAAAAACATTTTTATTTTTCATTTTTAAAGTCATATTCTATCCCTTCATAGTAGTTACCCGTATTTTTGGCATATATATATAAGTTGTTCTCTCTTTAAAATCTTGAGATAGTTTCTTCTAACAGATCAAAATATACTCTAAATCTCTAGTGTATGGTTTTTTTCTACTCCCCTGCCTGATCACATTCTCTCCCTTTTTTCTTTCTTTTTTTTTTTTTTTAATCCTCTTCTTTCTTTTTTCAAACAACTTATCAAATCCTTTTTTAAAATTTTTTATAATTTCCATCTTTACAGTCATATTCCATCCCTTCATCATATCAACCCTTATTTTTGTACATATATAAGTTTTTCTTTCTTTAAAATTTTGGGAGGGACTTTCTTTTAACAGACCAAAATACACCCAAAATCTAGTATGTGGCACTGATCTATAATCCAGCCTGATCATATTTGATCACATTCTGTTTTTGTTTTGTTTTGTTTTGTTCTGCTTTTGTTTGTTTTTATCTTTATCTTTTTCTTTTTTCTTTTTTTCTTTCCTTTTCTTTTTTCTCTCTTTCCCTTTCTTTTCCCACTGCTTCAGGTCTTTTCTGATTTGTTTAGAGTATATTTTCTGGGGACGTTGTTACCCTGTTAGCATTTTGTTCTCTCATTAATCTATTCTCCTCTGCACAAAATGACAAGACGGAAAAAATCACCTCAACAAAAAGAACAAGAGGTAGTACCGACTGCCAGGGACTTACTCAATACGGACATTAGTACGATGTCAGATCTAGAGTTCAGAATCATCACTTTAAAGATACTAGCTGGGCTTGAAAAAAACATGGAAGTTATTAGAGAAACCCTTTCTGGAGAAGTAAAAGAACTAAAATCGAACCAATTAGAAATCAAAAAGGCTATTAATGAGGTGCAATCAAATATGGGGGCGCTCACTGCTAGGATAAATGAGGCAGAAGAAAGAATCAGTGAGATAGAAGACCAAATGATGGAAAATAAAGAAGCTGAGAAAAAGAGAGATAAACAACTACTGGATCACGAGGGCAGAATTCGAGAGATAAACGATACCATAAGACGAAACAACATTAGAATAATTGGGATCCCAGAAGAAGAAGAAAGAGAGAGAGGTGCAGAAGGTATAATGGAGCAAATTATAGCAGAGAACTTCCCTAATTAGGGGAAGGAAACAGGCATCAAAATCCAGGAAGCACAGAGAACCCCTCTCAAAATCAATAAAAATAGGTCAACACCCCGACATCTAATAGTGAAACTTACGAGTCTCAGAGACAAAGAGAAAATCCTGAAAGCAGCTCGGGAGAAGAGATATGTAACCTACAATGGTAGAAACATTAGATTGGCAACAGACTTATCCACAGAGACCTGGCAGGCCAGAAAGGACTGGCAGGACATATTCAGAGCACTAAATGAGAAAAATATGCAGCCAAGAATACTATATCCAGCTAGGCTGTCATTGAAAATTGAAGGAGAGATAAAAAGCTTCCAGGACAAACAAAAACTAAAGGAATTTGCAAACACGAAACCAGCCCTACAACAAATCTTGAAAGGGGTCCTCTAAGCAAAGAGAGAGCCTAAAAGCAACATAGACCAGAAAGGAACACAAACAATATACAGTAACAGTCACTTTACAGGCAATACAATGGCACTGAACTCCTATCTTTCAATAGTTACCCTGAATGTAAATGGGCTAAATGCCCCAATCAAAAGACACAGGCTATCAGATTGGATTAAAAAACAAGACCCATCGATATGCTGTCTGCAAGAGACTCATTTTAGACCGAAAGACACCCCCAGATTGAAAGTGAGGGGGTGGAAAACCATTTACCATGCTAATGGACACCAAAAGAAAGCTGGGGTGGCAATCCTTATATCAGACAAATTAGATTTTAAACCAAAGACTGTAATAAGCGATGAGGAAGGACACTATATCCTACTTAAAGGGTCTATCCAACAAGAAGATCTAACAATTGTAAATATCTATGCCCCTAACATGGGAGCAGCCAATTATATAAGGCAATTAATAACAAAAGCAAAGAAACACATCGACAACAATACAATAATAGTGGGGGACTTTAACACCCCCCTCACTGAAATGGACAGATCGTCTAAGCAAAAGATCAACAAGGAAATAAAGACTTTAAATGACACACTGGACCAAATGGACTTCACAGACATATTCAGAACATTCCATCCCAAAGCAACGGAATACACATTCTTCTCTAGTGCCCATGGAACATTCTCCAGAATAGATCACATCCTAGGTCATAAATCAGGTCTCAACCGGTACCAGAAGATTGGGATCATCCCCTGCCTATTTTCAGACCACAATGCTTTGAAACTAGAACTCAATCACAAGAGGAAAGTCAGAAAGAACTCAAATACATGGAGGCTAAAGAGCATCCTACTGAAGAATGAATGGGTCAACCAGGAAATTAAAGAAGAATTAAAAAAATTCATGGAAACCAATGAAAATGAAAACACAACTATTCAAAATCTTTGGGATACAGCAAAGGCAGTCCTAAGAGGAAAGTATATAGCAATACAAGCCTTTCTCAAGAAACAAGAAAGGTCTCAAATACACAACCTAACCCTACACCTAAAGGAGCTGGAGAAAGAACAGCAAATAAAGCCTAAACCCAGCAGGAGAAGAGAAATAATAAAGATCAGAGCAGAAATCAATGAAATAGAAACCAAAAGAACAGTAGAACAGATCAACGAAACTAGGAGCTGGTTCTTTGAAAGAATTAACAAGATTGATAAGCCCCTGGCCAGACTTATCAAAAAGAAAAGAGAAATGACCCAAATCAACAAAATCATGAATGAAAGAGGAGAAATCACAACCAACACCAAAGAAATACAAACAATTATAAGAACATATTATGAGCAACTCTATGCCAACAAATTAGATAACCTGGAAGTAATGGATGCATTCCTAGAGATGTATCAACTACCAAAACTGAACCAGGAAGAAATAGAACACCTGAACAGACCTATAACCACTAAGGAAATAGAAGCAGTCATCAAAAATCTCCCAAAACACAAAAGCCCAGGGCCAGATGGCTTCCCAGGGGAATTCTACCAAACATTTCAAGAAGAATTAATACCTATCCTTCTGAAACTGTTCCAAAAAATAGAAATGGAAGGAAAACTTCCAAACTCATTTTATGAGGCCAGCATTACCTTGATCCCAAAACCAGACAAAGACCCCATCAAAAAGGAGAATTACAGACCAATATCCCTGATGAACATGGATGCAAAAATTCTCACCAAAATACTAGCCAATAGGATCCAACAGTACATTAAAAGGATTATTCACCACGACCAAGTCGGATTTATCCCTGGGCTGCAAGGTTGGTTCAACATCCGCAAATCAATCAACGTGATACAATACATTAACAAAAGAAAAAACAAGAATCACATGATCCTCTCAATAGATGCAGAAAAAGCATTTGACAAAGTACAGCATCCTTTCTTGATCAAAACTCTTCAGAGTATAGGGATAGAGGGTACATACCTCAATATCATAAAAGCCATCTATGAAAAACCTACAGCGAATATCATTCTCAATGGGGAAAAACTGAGAGCTTTCCCCCTAAGGTCAGGAACGCGGCAGGGATGTCCACTATCACCACTGCTATTCAACATAGTACTGGAAGTCCTAGCCACAGCAATCAGACAACAAAAAGAAATCAAAGGCATCCAAATTGGCAAAGAAGAAGTCAAACTCTCACTCTTTGCAGATGATATGATACTTTATGTGGAAAATCCCAAAGACTCCACCCCAAAACTGCTAGAACTCATACAGGAATTCAGTCAAGTGGCAGGATATAAAATCAATGCACAGAAGTCAGTGGCATTCCTATACACCAACAACAAGTCAGAAGAAAGAGAAATTAAGGAGTCGATCCCATTTACAATTGCACCCAAAACCATAAGATACCTAGGAATAAATCTAACCAAAGAGGCAAAGGATCTGTACTCAGAAAACTATAAAACACTCATGAAAGAAATTGAGGAAGACACAAAGAAATGGAAAAACGTTCCATGCTCATGGATTGGAAGAACAAATATTGTGAAGATGTCAATCCTACCTAGAGCAATCTACACATTCAATGCAATCCCCATCAAAATACCATCCACTTTCTTCAAAGAAATGGAACAAATAATCCTAAAATTTGTATGGAACCAGAAAAGACCCCGCATAGCCAGAGGAATGTTGAAAAAGAAAAGCAAAGCTGGCGGCATCACAATTCCAGACTTCCAGCTCTACTACAAAGCTGTCATCATCAAGACAGTATGGTACTGGCACAAAAACAGACACATAGATCAATGGAACAGAATAGAGAGCCCAGAAATGGACCCTCAACTCTATGGTCAACTAATCTTCGACAAAGCAGGAAAGAATGTCCAATGGAAAAAAGACAGTCTCTTCAACAAATGGTGTTGGGAAAATTGGACAGCCACATGCAGAAGAATGAAACTGGACCATTTCCTTACACCACACACAAAAATAGACTCCAAATGGTTGAAAGACCTCAATGTGAGACAGGAGTCCATCAAAATCCTAAAGGAGAACACAGGCAGCAACCTCTTTGACCTCAGCCGCAGCAACTTCTTCCTAGAAACATCGCCAAAGGCAAGGGAAGCAAGGGCAAAAATGAACTATTGGGACTTCATCAAGATAAAAAGCTTTTGCAAAGCAAAGGAAACAGTCAACAAAACCAAAAGACAACTGACAGAATGGGAGAAGATATTTGCAAATGACATATCAGATAAAGGGCTAGTATCCAAAATCTATAAAGAACTCATCAAACTCAACACCAAAAGAACAAAGAATCCAATCAAGAAATGGGCAGAAGACATGAACAGACATTTCTCCAAAGAAGACATCCAAATGGCCAACAGACACATGAAAAAGTGTTCAATATCGCTCGGCATCAGGGAAATCCAAATCAAAACCTCAATGAGATACCACCTCACACCAGTCAGAATGGCTAAAATTAACAAGTCAGGAAATGACAGATGTTGGCGGGGATGCGGAGAAAGGGGAACCCTCCTACACTGTTGGTGGGAATGCAAGCTGGTGCAGCCACTCTGGAAAACAGTATGGAGGTTCCTCAAAAAGTTGAAAATAGAGCTACCATATGATCCAGCAATTGCACTACTGGGTATTTACCCCAAAGATACAAAAGTAGGGACCCGAAAGGCTACGTGCACCCCGATGTTTATAGCAGCAATGTCCACAATAGCCAAACTGTGGAAAGAGCCAAGATGTCCATCAACAGATGAATGGATAAAGAAGATGTGGTATATATATACAATGGAATATTATGCAGCCATCAAAAGGAATAAGATCTTGCCATTTGCAACAACGTGGATGGAACTGGAGGGTATTATGCTGAGCGAAATAAGTCAAACAGAGAAAGACATGTATCATATGACCTCACTGATATGAGGAATTCTTAATCTCAGGAAACAAACTGAGGGTTGCTGGAGTGGGGGGTGGGGTGGGAGGGATGGGGTGACTGGGTGATGGACACTGGGGAGGGTATGTGTTCTGGTAAGCGCTGTGAATTGTGCAGGACTGTTGAATCTCAGATCTGTACCTCTGAAACAAATAATGCAATATATGTTAAGAAAGAAAAAAAGAAGAAGAATGTAGCAGGAGGGGAAGAATGAAGGGGGGGAAATCGGAGGGGGAGAAGAACCATGAGAGACGATGGACTCTGAAAAACAAACTGAGGGTTCTAGAGGGGAGGGGGTTGGGAGGATGGGTCAGCCTGGTGATGGGTATTGAGGAGGGCACGTTCTGCATGGAGCACTGGGTGTTATGCACAAACAATGAATCATGGAACACTATATCTAAAACTAATGATGTAATGTACGGGGATTAACATAACAATAAAAAAATTTAAAAAAAAAAAAAAAAAAAAAAGAAAGAAAGAAGATGCATCAGAGAGGCTGGGGGCTGTGACGAGCTAGGAGCTGGACCTGGATGTGGCTTCCAACCCTGACTCTTCGGGCTGGCTAGTAACTGGGTCATGTAACTCTCAGTCATCCTCCTCACACGGGGAGCAAAATATCAGGGCATTTCCAAAGCTGTTTAACTATGTTGCTAACGAGCCTGCTATTTGATAAACACATCACGCCTCTTCATGGTTTTGTGGGTATGTCTACAATTTGGGGGACATATCAACATCACATGCAAGAGTGCTGAGGCTGGGATGCAAATGTTTGAGATCTGATGGTCTTCTGACCTTGAACTAATTCCTTAACCTCTCTGAGACTGATTTCTAATCTGGATATTAGAGGATTAATACCTATACCTCACGGGCTAATTAAGAGATTTAAATGGGATATACTTTGCAAATACTTATAATTTAATGGAATATTACACACATATGATAATTTTTATGTATTAGTATTATCATTTTAACACAAAGTTTGGTATGATTAGCTTATAGGTGCAGACAAGAGAGTGTCAACACATGTGGGGAATTCCAGATAAAGCAATCCCTAAATCCAATTTTTTTTTTAAGACCTTATTTATTTGAGAGAGAGGGAGAGAAAGAGCACACAAGCCGGGGCGGGGGGAGTGGCAGGCAGGGGGAGAAGCAGACTCCCCACTGAGCAGGAAGCCCAACATGGGACTTAATCCCAGGACCCGGAGATCATGACCTGAGCTGAAGGCAGATGCTTAACCAACTGAGCCACCCAGGTGTTCCAAAGTCTAGTTCTTTAAGGAACAACAGCCAATCACACATACATGAAACTTACTTTATTAAAGAAGAAATTATATTATATGCTTGGGAAAGACTTTAGATATTGAAAACATTTTTAACATTTAAAAACATTTAAACACTGAAGATGAGGATTTCATTTATTTTAGAACATGAACAAAATGTTATCTACACAGTTAAAAATGATTTGTTAAAGTCAGTCAACCGGGGCGCCTGGGTGGCTCAGTCAGTTAAGCATCAGCCTTTGGCTCAGGTCATGATCCTGGGGTCCTAGGATCGAGCCCCGCATCGGGCTCCCTGCTCAGCAGGGAGTCTGCTTCTCTCTCTCCCTCTGTCCCTGCTTCTGCTCTCTCACTGTCAAATGAATAAATAAAATTTAAAAAAAAATAAAAATTAAGTCAGTCAACAATGAAGACGTGGATATGCAAATTATATTATGTAACCTAAAGGAGATTTAGGCAACCTTTAAAGTTCTAATCATGAAATCTATGAAAAATGTAGCAAAATAAAATAGGTGGTCAAACTTTAAAACTGAAGAAAAATAGTATGCATCCTCTCTTAGAAACTACCGTGTGTACACATACACACATAAAATGGTGGATAGAAATATGGTGGTTATGCTCACAGAGAAACCACAGTAGATCCCCCCCCCCACAAATATTTCCTTTAATGAATGTTTACTTCTTACATTCCTTTTTAGCACCTCTTATTCTCACTCACCTCCTCTTGCACAGATAACTGCTTGAATATATATAACATGCATTTTTGTCTGTAATTGTGCAAAATGTGTATTTTTGTGTTATTCTAAAAACTCACAAAATTAATTATATTAGCATTTGGGGAGAAATTTTTTCATAAAAATGGATGCTGCACATTTTATAGAGCAATGGGTTACACAGGATGCTCCATATGTGTATGGATGTGTATGCATGCCAAAAATCAGCTACATTCTACATACAGCTGTGAAGATTACCATAAACTTTTGTATTCATGCCAGTTCGTCTGTGCACTGGGATTTAATGAACGATAACAAGCAAATAGCTGGTCAAGGATACAAGTTTTATTTTCTGTATCTAATTTTTTTCTTTGGAATTTTAACTTAACAGTAGGTTTATATTATACCTTATATTATATTATCCTTGTATTATACCTACAAATGGCAGGTTTATATTATATTATAATGCAAAGCTACTTCTCCTCTTATCAAGAGATTTGAAATGTTGCTCACTCCATTCACTAGCTCTGGCAAATTTGTATACTAACTAAATAGAACGTTTTGTTGGGGCTTTAGACTACAGTTTGCTGGTAGGAAGCATTTCAGAGTATCTAATTAAAGTTACGCAAACCAATACTAATTCATACGCTATTCTCAAATATATCTCATTGAGAAAGCAAGACATAAGAGGATTTTTGTCTATCCTTCCAGAATGAGGACTGAGTCCTGGAGTCAATAGGAGATTCAAAGTAAAGAGAAGCAGAGAAGGCCTCTTCTTCTTCTTTTTTTAACCCAGATTAAAGCTTTAGTGAACAAAAGCTTCAGCAGCATTATCAAAATAGCCTTGCTCATTACAAGCTGTGTCTCACCAAGTTGCCTGGAATCAAGCCATTCTAGGCTTGTTAATGTCCGTGGTCATTCAGAGTTGGGATTCAAAGCTAGTGGGTACAACAACCACACAATAAACCCTCGACCAGGGACCTGGGGGCTGGGGGTCATCTAGACACACACCAGTAAGCCTTTGTCATGATTCGTGTTGTACAACTTTATTTTTTATTTTGACACCCTTTTATTGTCAGGATTCAAGGTAGCTCTAGTTAACAAAGGTTTTTGTTTTGTTTTTTCTCAGCAATGCTTTTCTTCTTTTTTTTCCCCCTTCCTCCCTCCCTCTCTCCTCCCTCCCTCCCTTCATCCTTCCTTCCTTCCTCCCTTCTCCTCCCCCTTTCCTTCGTTCCTTCCTTCCTTCCTTTCTTCGTTCCTTCCTTCCTTCCACCAGGACTTGCCTCTTCTATAGTTTCAGGGATAAGAACAGCATAATCTCCAGTTAATACTTAGCTGTGCTGAATTTCCAACAGGCGGATTATTATTTTAGAAGAGCAATTTGGGGATATAATACAGTAGTTCAAGGACAATGCTGAAAGCCATAATTAATTTCATAAACATAGTTATGTGTGTACATACACATTGTGACTAAAATATGTGAAGATGCTGGAACTGTTCACACCATTTTTTTACAACTTAATTCTTAAAGAGCATTGAATTTAGAATGGGGCATTTATCTCCATGTACATCTGATGGGCTTCTAAATATAAGAATTAATTTTAAGTTTGGACAAAATTATAAGGTCAAATCATTTGACTATTGCATATAACCTAAAATCTTTTGAAACCACAAAAATAAAACTAAAAAGAAGTATAGATAATAATTACTAAAAATATTTTCTCAAATGCCAACTGCTTACTTTTTAACTATTTTGTTTTTGCCTTAAGGATACTTTTCTTTTCCCTAAAGAGAGAAGCATAGATATAACAAAATTTATTGCTTTAAATAGAAAAAAAAACCACCAACAACAACAACAACTGTATTACTCATGCTGCCCCTTTTCAGTTATAAGTCTTCCATGCTAGATCTGTTAGTATTGCATTGTTGTGTGACAACTTACCACAAATGTAGCTTAAAACTACACACATGTCTCATCTCAGACTTTGTAGGGGTCACGGGGTCCAGGCCAGGTTCCCACACAAAGCTGTAATCAAGGTATTGGCTGGGCTCAACTACGAAAACCATCTGTTTACAAGCTCATTCAGGTTATTTGCCGACTTCATTTGGTTATGACGGTATGACCGAGAGTCCTGGTTTGACCTCTCCCTGACTGCTGGGAGGTGGTTGCATTCAGGGGCTAGAGGACGTCTCTTATTTCTTCTGCCCCATGACTGTCTTGTTAGCTTACAGCAGGGCTGTTGGTTTCCTCTAGGCTAGCAGGAGAAGCTCTCTATGTGTACTAGCAAGAAAAAGCCTGATATTTCTCCTGTGGTATCACAGGATGGACAGCCGGTAAGCTTTGCCATATTCCACTGGTTATAAGTAAGGTACAAGTTCTCCCGCATTCAAGGAGAAGGGATGCTGCTTAATAGCAGGTGCAGAGACCATGGGGCCATCCTAGAATTCTGCCTACCACACTGGGTTGACTCCTACTGCACTTACACACTGCATCTATTTAGGCATAAATATAGGCAATATTTTGGGGCACCTGAGTGGCTCAATCGGTGAAGCATCTGCCTTTGGCTCAGGTCATGATCCTGGGGTCCTGGGATCGAGCTCCGCATCGGGCTCCCTGCTCAGCGGGGAGTCTGCTTCTCCTTCTCCCTCTGCCTGTCGCTTCCCCTGCTTGTGTTATCTCTCTCTCTCTCTCTGAGAAATAAATGAAAAATCTTAGAAAAAATAAATTGAAGACTCTTAACCATCAAAGCTTACTTTCAATATTTTTAAAAACATCATAGGACTTCAGGGGCGCCTGGGTGGCTCAGTTGGTTAAGCGACTGCCTTCGGCTCAGGTCATGATCCTGGAGTCCCGGGATCGAGTCCCACATCAGGTTCCCTGCTCAGCAGGGAGTCTGCTTCTCCCTCTGACCCTCCTCCCTCTCACGCTCTCTGTCTCTCATTCTCTCTCTCGCAAATAAATAAAATCTTAAAAAAAAATAAAAAATAAAAAATAAAAACATCATAGGACTTCAAATATGTAAAAGTATATGTTATTTTATCAGAAAAAAACAATACGATAAACTCCTACTGAAATCCAAGCACTTTGATACTTAAATAGTTCAAATATTTAAGACCAGAGTTGTTGAGGAAAATATTTCCAAAAAATAAACAGAAAAATTTAAAAGAATCTCATTGTAACCTAAGCTACGGGCAGGAGAGGGACTTAGGGACCACATATTGTATGGTAGGTAGTACCTACTATGAATTATACTTTTATATAATTTCCTGAGGACTCAGGAACTTTATTTTTATTTTTTTAGTAGTAGGTAAAAATAAAACTTCAGTTAGCTTTGTTTTGTTTCCCCACCTTCCATAGAAAATCCGAGGATTAGCAAGGTATCCTCTTAGATTCCTTGAACCTAAAGCCTATTACTAAACACAGACTCTGTGTGTGTGTGTGTGTGTGTGTGTGTGTGTGTGTGTGTGTGTGTGTGAGAGAGAGAGAGAGAGAGAGAGAGAGAGAGAGACACATAAACACACATGAAGCCGTTCAGTGGGTACCGATGGAATTATTTTGGTCATTTAAAGTGTTCCTTGTTGTACTTTAGGTGAAAGGGGAAAGAGTTTTACAAATCACCTTCATCACTCTGCTACCCTGGGACTTAGGAAGAAATCCTCAGCACCATGTTTTGCTGACTTTAATGATGGTCTCAGTTATCTATAATTCTAAAGTTATAATTTAAATTCATACACATTTTATAGTTCTTCAGGAGCCCCAGTCAGCAAATATTAGTTCTTCCTTCCTTTCTTTTTTCTTTCTTTTTTCTTTTTTCTTTTCTTTTTTCTTTCTTTCTTTTTTCTTTCTTTCTTTCTTTCTTTCTTTCTCTTTCTTTCTTTCTTTCTTTCTTTCTCTTTCTTTTTCTTTCTTTCTTTCTTTCTTTCTTTCTTTCTTTCTTTCTTTCTTTCTTTCTTTCTTTCTTTCTTCTTTCCCCTTCCTTCCTTCCTTCCTTCCTTTCTTCCTTCTTTCCTTCCTTCCTTCCTTTTGTTTTTAGTTTTTTTGTTTTGTTTGTTTTTTAAGCTGGTACTTTCTATACCAGAGCCAACATTAGATGTATTTGTATAAACATTATTTTTAGATGAACTCAGACAAACCCCTAAGGCTTCCTGTAAGTGAAGCTTATCTTACTTTACTCTCTGATTCACACTGGTTTCTCTTTGACTCAGTAAGCGCTACTTTAGTCCACTTCAGAGAGCGGGATCTGGGGAGACAGACTCGTTCCCCAAGTTTGTAAGTGAGTCCATTCTGTCTTTCTGTCCGTCCCTGACTCTTGTCTCTCCTCCAAAAGCCATCGCTGAGTGCTGTGTTGAAGGAAAGCTGCCGTCCCGTCAGGGCAGCGGGCCCACCTGCCAGGCTTCCCCAAACAAAACTGCGGGCAGAGGGGACTCAGAGGCTGGTCATTCCTGAGGCCAGCGAGCTGCTTCTCCCCCACAGAGGTGCAGCCTGAAGTGAGCTCGGGAGTGTGGCCGAAGTGCGGGCTCTCTCCTTGTTCCTGAAGCAAGTGGAGAGCCCGCCAGTCTCCCTGGGAGCTCCCTCAGCCAACTTCCAGAGCCACCCCAGCACCCCGAGCCTAAGGGATTATGGACAGTTGATTTATTTCTGGGCAATTACTCAGATCTCTCCAGAATGTATATTCTTGCCTCAAATCTATATCCCGCTGGACTGCTTTCTAGCTTTGTTTAAAAGGGCTTCATAATTTCCATAGCAACAGATCACCATGTCCCGTATTTTTTTTTAATTTTTTTATTGTTATGTTAATCCCCATACATTACATCATCAGTTTTAGATATAGTGTTCCATGATTCATTGTTTGTGCATAACACCCAGTGCTCCATGCAGAACGTGCCCTCCTCAATACCCATCACCAGGCTAACCCATCCTCCCACTCCCCTCCCCTCTAGAACCCTCAGTTTGTTTTTCAGAGTCCATTGTCTCTCATGGTTCTTCTCCCCCTCTGATTTCCCCCCCTTCATTCTTCCCCTCCTGCTACATTCTTCTTCTTCTTTTTTTCTTTCTTAACATATATTGCATTATTTGTTTCAGAGGTACAGATCTGAGATTCAACAGTCTTGCACAATTCACAGCGCTTACCAGAACACATACCCTCCCCAGTGTCCATCACCCAGTCACCCCATCCCTCCCACCCCACCCCCCACTCCAGCAACCCTCAGTTTGTTTCCTGAGATTAAGAATTCCTCATATCAGTGAGGTCATATGATACATGTCTTTCTCTGTTTGACTTATTTCACTCAGCATAATACCCTCCAGTTCCATCCACGTTGTTGCAAATGGCAAGATCTTATTCCTTTTGATGGCTGCATAATATTCCATTGTATATATATACCACATCTTCTTTATCCATTCATCTGTTGATGGACATCTTGGCTCTTTCCACAGTTTGGCTATTGTGGACATTGCTGCTATAAACATCGGGGTGCACGTAGCCTTTCGGGTCCCTACTTTTGTATCTTTGGGGTAAATACCCAGTAGTGCAATTGCTGGATCATATGGTAGCTCTATTTTCAACTTTTTGAGGAACCTCCATACTGTTTTCCAGAGGGGCTGCACCAGCTTGCATTCCTACCAACAGTGTAGGAGGGTTCCCCTTTCTCCGCATCCCCGCCAACATCTGTCATTTCCTGACTTGTTAATTTTAGCCATTCTGACTGGTGTGAGGTGGTATCTCATTGAGGTTTTGATTTGGATTTCCCTGATGCCGAGTGATATTGAACACTTTTTCATGTGTCTGTTGGCCATTTGGATGTCTTCTTTGGAAAAATGTCTGTTCATGTCTTCTGCCCATTTCTTGATTGGATTCTTTGTTCTTTTGGTGTTGAGTTTGATGAGTTCTTTATAGATTTTGGATACTAGCCCTTTATCTGATATGTCATTTGCAAATATCTTCTCCCATTCTGTCAGTTGTCTTTTGGTTTTGTTGACTGTTTCCTTTGCTTTGCAAAAGCTTTTTATCTTGATGAAGTCCCAATAGTTCATTTTTGCCCTTGCTTCCCTTGCCTTTGGCGATGTTTCTAGGAAGAAGTTGCTGTGGCTGAGGTCGAAGAGGTTGCTGCCTGTGTTCTCCTTTAGGATCTGGATGGACTCCTGTCTCACATTGAGGTCTTTCAACCATTTGGAGTCTATTTTTGTGTGTGGTGTAAGGAAATGGTCCAGTTTCATTCTTCTGCATGTGGCTGTCCAATTTTCCCAACACCATTTGTTGAAGAGACTGTCTTTTTTCCATTGGACATTCTTTCCTGCTTTGTCAAAGATTAGTTGACCATATAGTTGAGGGTCCATTTCTGGGCTCTCTATTCTGTTCCATTGATCTATGTGTCTGTTTTTGTGCCAGTACCATACTGTCTTGATGATGCACCATGTCCCGTATTTTGAAACAAGCTCAGGTTTCACTCCAGACTCAAAGTGACATGACAGGATAATTCTGCAGTTAATGGAAACAGGTGGAAATATAGAAGCGGGGATACCTTCCAAGACACACAGACTTTTAACTACACTCATGTTCATTTCTATGTTGACTCAACTCTACAGAGATTTTAAATATTTGAAAAACAAACAGATTGCACTAAAAAACTCTCCTAACACTGACAGCCTGAGAAACAATATTTTTCTTCCTCATCTAGATGATACAAATATATAAGTATGGCCACAGTAAAAGAGTATAAACTACACCAGGGGATACTCTGCACATCGTTTAAGGTGTGAATATTGTTTTCCGGTTATTAGACCCACAGAGTCTCTTGTTCTAGCATGTTAGGAGAGCTGTTAGATTCTAGATTTGCCAGAGATTACTACGATCTTAATCACACTCTTGTCAACATTCTCTGTTAGTAGCATTTTCCTAGATGTGGCTTTCCTTAAATTTATAGGTGAAAATAAAGGAAACATAAACTCCAGTGTATTGGTATCACTGGTTCCCTCTGTCATTCTCACACAGTCTGGAGTGAGTCAATGAAACTCGTTCTGGAGAAGTTCATAAGGGATGTCCCGGCCAGCAATGAAAATATGGCAAACCTGTAATTCTTAGCCACTCAATGTTAAATGCCAACACCGTCAATAAGAAATTATAAGCTCTGTGAACATATTTCAATGAAATGATAGTGAAATCCAGCCTCCTGGGTAGAGGTAGGTTCATCACACACATATTTGCATGGTATCATCACCATATTTTCCAGACCCTCATCTGTTCTTAATGCAAACATACTCTATCAGAAGAAGCAACGCTGCACATCTGTTCTCTTGATACCGAGGGCTAATGGCATGCTGGGGAAGGTGTGGGGACCAGCAACAGGGTAGTAAATAGGACAGGTGAGGACAAGCAGGTAAGAGAGCAGGTGTTCCTCAAAATGAGTCTGGATCATAGAAAGAGGGCAAGGCAGGAAAGCAGGTGGTGGACAGAGGCATGGGTGATGCTGTCAGGTTACTCAAGCCAGAACCCCATCCCCTTCAAACAGTGCAGACAAATGTGGGTATGTTTCCATCAGTAGCTTCTGCTATTTAGAGGCTATGTTAACTCCAGCCATTAGTGGTTGTGGCAGTTTACAAATACAGTTTTGGGGAAACAACTCATATCTAGAGCAAATATCTCTCTGCTTCAATCTGATCAAACATCTAATATACTTCCTACTGTTTCTTGAATGTTTTCTCAAACTGTATGCTTTTAAAGGGTCCCCAAATGCTCCCCCCAAAAATAAGCACTCAGGAAGTTTTAGTCAATTTTCAAAAACCAATGATAAATAGAGCTCTGGATTTCCTTCATCGTCACCCTCAGGAGCCTGAGACAGGAAGATCTGAGTAATATTGAGGCACAATGTGTCTCAGATTCTCCTTCTTCATCTCAGAAGCATTATTGTTGGTGTTATTTTTTTTTCTTTCACTCTACATATACCAAAGAACAATTCCACTTATTTATCCCAACTCTGCTACATGATTTAGAATTCTCTTTACTGTACCTGTGGAATGCCGCTGATGTACTATCCTAAACTTATCTTAAGAAGTGCATGCCTTCTGCGTCACTGTGTTTTGGTGGTTTGGCGATCCATCTACCAGAGATGGACAGTATATATCTGCCTAGACATAACATTTTATTGACTTGCAATTCATATACTTGCTAAAAATTATGTGATCAGCACCTATCATTATTAGAAGGGGTTTATTGGGCACCTGGGTGGCTCAGTTGGTTAAGCGACTGCCTTCGGCTCAGGTCATGATCCTGGAGTCCCTGGATCGAGTCCCGCATCGGGCTCCCTGCTCAGCAGGGAGTCTGCTTCTCCCTCGGACCCTCCTCCCTCTCATGCTCTCTGTCTCTCATTCTCTCTCTCGCAAATAAATAAAATCTTAAAAAAAAAAAAAAAAAAAAGAAGGGGTTTATTAATAAGTATTCAATCAATTCCCCTTTCTGAAGGCACAAACACACATTTATGTTACATGATTCATATATCAAAACATGTTATGGGAATATATAAATATGTAAAATGATATAATTTTGTTGGTACCCAATATATTTTAATCTAGATTTGACCCTAAAACAAGTCAAACATAAAGGAAAATACTCAAGTTAACCCTCAGAATGACAGTGAATATATTCTGCTAACCTGTATTAATTAGGGGCCCTAATATGAGAATATGCATGGAAACTGATCTTCTTTTTGCAATGGTAACAGAAATCAGAATTGTAATAGTAGAACTAGAATTTGAACTTGCAACCTAACTGAACCCTAAATAAAATGTGTTATTTTTTTCAAAATACAAGCCAATTAGTCAGCAAATAGATCTGATTAAAGCAAGCTGTTGGTGATCTTCTATTTCAACAATATTTTAAACCTCGGGGTAATAAAAGAAGAGCCTGGACACACTTAATAAGATATAACTTTGCAGTGCATGGTGATAGGAAGAGAAGAGCAAAAAGGATCTGCAGTAAGAGGACTCCACTATGCATCTACACTTGCAAGTTTGAAGACTATTTTTGTATAAAATTTTCCTTATAGTTGTTCCATTTCTTTTTTTAAAATGAGTTTCTGAAATACGTTGGAACTATTCTACATAAAATATATAAAGAACAAGCACCTGATGGTCGCTGGAGGGGAGTTGGGTGGGGGGCTGGGGTAATTCGGTGATGGGCATTAAGGAGGGCACATGATGGAATGAGCATTGGGTGCTCATGATATGCACCTGATGAATCACTAAATTCTACCCCTGAAACTAATAAGAGACTATATGTTACCTAACTTGAATTTAAGTAAAATCTAAAAAAAAAAAAAAATGCAACATAATTTTTGGCACAATAAAGAAATCTGAACACTTTCTTCAGGCATTTGTTTCTAATAGCGTTTTCATATAATTAAGTGGAATATTTTTACCTGAGAAAAACTCCTGAGTGAAGAAATATGGGTTGTCCAGGGGTCCAATACTGACCCCTCTGCATTGATTGGGGTGTGTGCACGATTTAGTTAATGTCATGGAATACTCTACTTCTGAGTCCCTTTCCTTGTGCTGTTCTGTTTTAACATCCACAAGGTTGCCATTTTCTAAGAAATAGTGCATTCAGCAATAATTCAGTGATAGCTACATGATTGACATTTTAAAATTCATTGGTACTCTTAGAATTATCTCAGTAAAAAGGAACTAACTTGATTGTCATCTGAGTCGAAAGAGATGAATGAGATCACTTGTTCTCAAAACAGTAGATACAAAAACCATGCTTTCTTCAGAATAGGTTTTTTTTTTTTCCATTTTTTCAAAACCTTACCTCTAATCCTATCCAGCATTAAAAAACACACTTCAACAGATTTCAAATTGCTAAGGAAGCACAACTGTAAGTCCTTCTCCAAGATAAGTGCATCTTCATAACTCTTAATTCATCAAGGACATAAGATAGGTCACTAACAGAAGTGATAAAATGTTAGGAGGCTATCAGCTACAAAATGTCTTCCCACCATAATCTCAAATATCAAAAATTTACCCAATCAAGAAGAATAAGGTTTCTCTCTCACATTGTCAAATTCTCTCCCAAACCAACTCACAGGACAAACAAACTGAAAGTTACAGAAAAATAAATATGTAAAAAAGTCACTGGCTCTTCCCAGCTATGTCACTCTCTCCTTCTCCCTTTAATACCAAACTCTTCAAGAAGATCGTCTGTACCGCCCACTTCTGCTCTGATGCTTCAATGTGGATTCTACTACCTACCAAACATCTCACTGCTTCCCATCCAGGTCCTATGATCCTCAATCCTCCCTTCCCTTCCCCTTTCAGGACTTTGTGGAACCTCTGAGGTTGTCCTACTATCGCATCTTGCATTGGCAGAAACCATGCGCTCCTGGTGTTCTCCTGAGCCTCTGTCTCTCCTTTTCAGTGTCTTGTTAGTGGCTCTCTTTTTCTCCACCTTTAAATTTAAAAAAAACCTCTCAGATTCTAGCTTAGGCTCTCTTCTCAGTGATGAACCCCATCTCCCTCCCTAAGCCTCTGTCCACTCCAACCCATGGATTTGCCAGTGGAGCAGACAACCCCCAAGCTTTCATGTTTAGAGCACATCTCCATCCCCATTCGTTTCTGCTTACTAGACGTCTCCATCTGGATGTGCCAAAAACTTAACAAGAAATGTGAGATCCCTCCATCACCTCCACTATCCCCCATGGTGTTCATGTAGCCAGGGTCCCCCTGTCCACCAAAGACAGTCCTATCTGTACAGTCGCCTGAGTCGGAAATCTGGGAGCCCCTTCAGATCCCTAACGTTCTCTCACTCCCCTCTAATCAAGGACACATTGGTGTTGTTATCCATACCTCCTGAACATATCTCAAATCTATTCTTTATTCTCCAACCCCTGGGCAACACGACTGTTGATCCTCAAAATACAGCAAGAGGCTCTGAACACTCCATATCTATTCCTGCCTCTCTTCACTCTATTCTGCATATCACAAAGGGATGTCTGTAAAGTCTTTCTGATTAAGTCACTTTTTAGTGACATTTCTGATTTAGGTCACCATTTAGAATCCATTCATGTTCTCTGCAATCTCTTAAAATCTGGCCTCATTCTTCTTTACAGAATTCCTTCATCATACTCTGCTCTTGACTATCTACACATCAATGACTCTGAACACTATTCATGTAGTGCTCACAAATGCTACTTTTTCTGCTGGAAAAAAAATAATTTTTATCTCCAGCCCACACTCTCTACGCATACTATACGCCCAATGGATTTTTACGTTTTCCTGAAATCTTAAATATTTCAAGCTCCTGAACATTTAAACTAGCTTATTCTCTAAGCTAATGTATATGTCTCCATAATATAACATTGCATATTTTGTTATTTATTCCTGTATTTGTTGTTCAGTATTGATCTTGTCCACAGAGTCATAAGTGTGATGAAACCAAGAAGCAGGTCTCCCTCGTAATTCCAGCATCTAACATAATGACTGGAAGTAGCTGTTTATTTGAATTTATTTTTAAATAATAGTTTTGCTTGATGGAGAAAGTATAGAAATGTCAACACGGAAAAAAATTAAACATGTATATGTAACATGTAAGACCTTTGGCAAAAATATCTGTGTATGATTTTTATGTAATTCTCACAATAGTTTCTCAATGTAATTGTCTTAGTCAGTTTGGGTGGCTCTCACAAACATACCACATACTGAGTGGCTGGAATAACAAACATTTATTTCTCATAGATCTGGGGACATGGTTGGGTTCTTAGTGGAGGCACTTTTCCTGATGCATAGATGGCCACCTTCTTGGGGCATCCTCAGGGAAGGGAGGGAAAAAGGGGGAAGAAGACGGAGGGAGGGAGAGATTGAGCACATGCAGGCGAGTAAGGGCATGCTCTGGTCCCTTCCTCCACTCTTTGGTTGGGACCCAACTAGTCCCAACACTGGAGCTCTACTCTCATGACATGTAAACCTCATTCATGTAAACCTAATTACCTCTCAAAAGCCCCACCTCCAAATACCATCACATCAGGAATTAGGCCTTCACCATATGGAATTTGGAGGGAGTCAAACATTCAGTCCATGACAGCAGTCATTATTAACTCCATGATTACAGAAGAGAAAGCTGAGGCTAGAGAAAAATGATCTTGCAATGCCTTGCAGATAGTAAATGCTGAAGTCCTTCTAATAGCACTGATAGGTCTTCTCTGATCCAGCCACCATGTTCTACAGCAGAAAAAAGCTCTTGTTCCCTTCCTATTCTGTACATCAGCTCTAGTACATTATTGCTGTCTCCTCACTAAATATGCACCTGCTTCTGGGTCTGTCTACTTGCTTCCACATCTGCCTGCAACACTTTTTCTCTCTTGATCTTCACTCCAACTCCTAGACATGGGACATCATGTTCACATCTTTGGGTCTTCTACATCTCAGCTAGAGTCTGCAGTGTGACAGCTTCTTTATCACCCGATTCTTAGTCAAATGCCCTTCCTGTACACCATTAGAATATCTGAAACATATATCCTGCATGGTAAATGTTTACTTGTCCCCTCCATGCACTGCAATCTCCTATGTGTTCCTCAGCATTATATTCCTGGTACTTAAGAGAGTGCCTGATAATTGGAAAATGCTTAATATATATTTACATAGTATTAAAGAAATGATACAAAAGCCCATATTTAAACTCGGGTCTGTCCCGTTCATAGCTCAAGACTTTGCAGTACATGCAGAATAATTGGTAATGGATGTAGCTGAAATCTAGTGGACCATTTGAGGTTCTACAAGATGCTGAGTGAGAAAGAAAGACATAATTATTAAGTTAGAATCATTTCAAGGCACTTTATTAGTTGTTTAGGAAACAACTATTTCAAAGAACCAGAAGGCAAACATAAATCACTGTGTCAAAACACCAGCCATGCTTGTGGACATAAAGTTTTACCAAAGGGAAATGAGAAACTAAGACTTTTTTTATGCCCTTTGATTTATGTGGTCAGGTGGAAAAAAAACAAAAAACCTGTTCTCAACTCAACAATCTATTTGGTAATTCCTGAGAGAATAAATAAAAGCCATAGAAATGTACTTTTATTAGGCCAAAAGTAATGAAATAAAAATAATATATAAAATTAACAGTAAAGTAAATGTGAATACTTCCCCACAGGGTAGACTTAAACAGATCTGCTATAGGACCATGCTGTGACTAAAAATTTAAAAAAAAAGAAGAAGAATACAAATATATAACAAAGAAATATTCCCTATATGGTTACAGGATAGATTCTTTTTTTTAAGATTTTATTTATTCATTTTAGAGAGGGAGAAAGAGAGAGAGTGAGTGGGGAGGGGCAGAGGGAGAGGGAGAGCGAATCTCAAGCTGACTCCATACTGAGAGAGGAGCCCGATATGGGGCTCCATCCCAGGAGCCTGAGATCACGACCCGAGCCGAAATCAAGAGTCAGACGCTTAACTGACTGAGCCACCCAGGCACCCCATACAGGATAAATTCTTAAGTAATGATGCCCCTCTCCTTCCATGGCTTTATATTTTAATGGTATAAAATGTGGTAATTTGACAGTTCAAAGCTACACTGACCTTACAGTTTCTTCCTCTTACTTTATGGGCTACAGTGCTACCCAACACAAGCTTATACATTTACTTTTATCTTAATAAAGGTAAGCCCACATTTCTGTATATTCTTTCAATTAACTTATTAGCTTCTTTGTACTTACTTGAAGTGAAAGCAACCTAAACCTTTACCATCATCCATGCAAATCTTTGAACAAGGACCAGACTTTGTTGTGATCTCATAAAAATACTATTTAATATACTGAGAAATTATATTATAGCTCTAACATTAATGTACAGAGTATATCAAAAGAAATGTCCAGAAAAATCCATCTGTGAGTATAATGTAATAAGACCTTTCTGTGTGAAAGCATTCATAATATACTACACTTGAGGAATAGTCTTAGAAGCTATAATAATAATAGAGCCACCTTGTATAGAACAATCACCATGAATATTTTAAAGCCAATGTTATCATCTCCAACAGAAGAATGGGGAAATACAGGCTTAATGATACTAAATTAACTTCCTGGAATCAAACAGGCACTAAAAAGCAGAGCAAGATAATCAATCTGCCTGTCTCTAAAACCTACATTCTTAGTCATCTCTATCAATTGCCTCAATGTTAAAGAAATCCAAAGTGAGTATTAATTTGTCAAAAAGGAAAGATTCATCCTGTGGCCCAGCACATCACTGCAATATCGCTTACCAAAGAGATCATTCTACTGGTAAAATTGTAAGTGAAATAGTAGCAAGATGAGAAACTGATGGTCATTTTCAATCAAGTCTTTGCACTGAACCTATCTTCTAATGAATTACACACTATGCCTTTGGGGTTACGATGAGGCCCACAAATGTCCTTAACACAATGTATTCTTGGAAACCCTATTCATCATTCCATTTCCATATACAAAATGCTAGAGTTACCAAGAGTGTTCAAACACTCATACAATGACACAGACACCAGGAAGGTCTTTTCATTTTACTAGCCTTATCTATATCTGTTATGACTATTACAATTCACTTTGTATGCATACATATGTTAAAAGCATACAATTCGTTCTCTCTTGAATTATAATTATTTATGTGCCTAAACACCTCAGAGGATAGGAAACTATATTAAGGAAGGGACAATGTTTCATTCTTATTTATATCTTCCTAGCTCTTCCCATTCAACTTAATACAAAGTTTCTACTCCAAAGTCTGGTGTATCAAAATCTATAATTCTTTATTTCACCTTCTTCATTTTTCATCATCTGTGTAGTCTAGATTATTTTTGGTTAGTTTAATCTACCCATCATAATGCATTGATTAATATCTAGCTTAAAATGTTCGTGTGGCAAGTCTCCATTTAGAATGGGACATTTTTAAAGAAAAGGTTTTTATTTACTGGGAAGAGAATCAAATTGACTGATTCAATATTAGGGTCTGTTCAGTTAAACAATTAAGTGATTACTAATTGTGGCAAAGTGTGCCTTCCAGAGATGCTCACCTCCATATCTCTCATCACAAATGTAGCCATGTATTACATATTCATTTAAATTCTAATGGTCTTTCTTTTAGGTCTATGATCTAAATCAAAGTCAAGGTGCTATTTTTGACCATAGTAACAGATATGTAATAGCTATCCTCAAACACTGCTTTGCAGATGAAAGTGACAAGTGTTCAGAAAAAGAAAATTTTCTTATTCATGGCCTATTTCTAGAATTGATGAGGACAGAATTTTGTCTTTCATGTTTACCAAGGTGTCCCTGCATCTTGTCTATCACATAGCAGCAATCAATAAATACTTATCAGCTGAAAAAAAAAAAAGAGAGAGAGAGATAGAGCCCATGGTCTCTCCCCTTGAACCTATGTGGGCTTGTCATTCTGACTGCAGTGCAAGTGACACTATGTAACTTCTGAAACTAGGTGATCAAGGCTTTCCAGGTTCCATCCAGATCTCTTGAGAGGATAACTTGACATCCTGACTGTGACGAGACCAGGCAGACAGACTATAGGAAGAGTCTGTGGGATTCCTCGAAGAACAAGACAGGCCTGGACAACTCTCTCGCTTCCTGCCCCTCTTCTGCCCCCAATTTGAGCACCATTTACCATCTGACTGCAACTTTGAGACCCTGACCCAGAACTGCTAGCTAAGAACTTCCCAAATGCTTCGACTCACTGAAACTACAAGGAATCATAAATTTTTTATTGTTGCTTTAAGGTATTTGTTATAAAACAAGAGTAACTAGAACACTGATTTTTCTTAGAACATAAATTCTTTCAGAACAGCATCTGGGGACTCAATTAAGTACCTGCAAGTACTAAAAAATAAAATTAAATATTTGCTGATGGTTTGATCAGATTCATTTCATTGAGGACATGCAAGGTCTTAAATATTACATTTAAAAAAATCATGATAACTAATATAAAGGACATAGCAACTCTCATAATCTTATATGTTAAAAAAAATAACATTCAATTAGTGTAGCTTATCTCCATTGCCCATATTTTGGGTCTTTAACTCATAATGCTTGTTCATATTCAATCGTGTGATTAGTTGAAATCTAAAAACTTGAAATTCTTTGCCACTCTTACAAGTGATAACTGACTTTCATTTAGCATCATTTATTGAGAAAAAATTGAAACTTATAGAATTTCCTCTTTTAAAAAAGATTTCTAGGTATTACAATGTCCATGATTTTAGAGGATATTTTCTCATTAAGGCTCAGTAATAATAAATAATACATTAGGTAAGGTGTTTTAACATTTCTTAGTTTCACTAATGTTTCTATGTAATTTTTACTTGTAGTATAGGTAGCATCCAACAAAATGCAATAAAAGACATAGGTATTAAGACTATATACTACAGGGCGCCTGGGTGGCTCAGTTGGTTAAGCGACTGCCTTCAGCTCAGGTCATGATCCCGGGGTCCTGGGATCGAGTCCTGCATCAGACTCCCCGCTCGGTGGGGAGTCTGCTTCTCCCTCTGACCCTCCCCCCTCTCATGCTCTCTCTGTCTCATTCTTTCTCTCTCAAATAAATAAATAAAATATTAAAAAAAAAAGACTATATACTACAATAAATCTATTTTAACTGTGGAAATCACCTCCCTTTACTGTGTGACTTATATGTGCCCTTAGGAGGTGATAAGTTCAATATATTTAAATGTCAAACCTGTCATATGACTAAGGTCAATTATAATTTTTCTCCATAGAGAAGGAAATGCTATAGATTTTTCTAGAATGCTTTTTCTATCCCCCGTTTATTTTATAATGCAGATGAATATCTGGCAACCTTGTGAGAAAGCATACTTTGACTGACATAGTATCGACTGCTGCCATCACCAGTTTTCTGAAAAAAATTCAAGTGGTGACCAAGAAATTATTATCAAGGGCTACATGTGCACCAAATATGTGAAGTTCTGCTATCTCCCCTAGAGAAATCCTTCCAACAGTGACAAGGAACATCGTCTTTGCAGGGTAAGAGGAATTTACTCAAGTTCCTCTGATGCGATGAGAGGTTTGGAGAACCCGAGGTAGACAGGAGCCTGAACAGGCACTCACATTCTGAAACTCAGCACCTCGGCTCCCCCTCAGTTCTCTTTCTCCCATCACCACACTCTATGTAAAGTGGCCCGCTCACTGGCATGAAGAGACGTTCTGTTTCTGAGACTACCCGGGCGTTCCTCTTGCTGCCCACTTTACCCCATATCAGTACCCTCACTCGGTCTTCTTGGATGCAAGGACCTAACATTCCATCACTCTTTTCTGGTTCTTTCTGTTGTAAAAATCGTTCTAACGTGGAAAGAAATCACGTGGATCAAAATTGGTCCCGCCTGGTTCCATCACTTTTACAAGTTTTCAAGGGCTGCCTCGGTGGCACTGTTGGTTGGGTTTAAGACTCGGTTTCAGCCCAGGTCATGATCTCAGGATCATGGGATCAAGCCCGACGTCAGGCTCCATGCTGAGCCCAGAGTCTGCTTAAGTTTCTCTCTCCCTCTCCCTCCACTGGTAGGGAAAGTGGCAATTCCCTTTTTGTAAGGCCTAAAACTTAGAAAATTTTCTGACTTTCTTTAAAAAAAAATACAAATTTACAAATGTAAAATTAAGAGCAAAAGTGAACATTTATTTAACATGAGAAAATGAATCACGGCTAACTACATTTTTTTTTATTTTTTTATTTTTTTAAAGATTTTATTTATTTATTTGACAGAGAGAGAGATAGCGAGAGCAGTAACACAAGCAGGGGAGTGGGAGAGGGAGAAGCAGGCTTCCTGCCGAGCAGGGAGCCCGATGTGGGACTCGATCCCAGGACCCTGGGATCATGACCAGAGCCGAAGGCAGACGCTTAACGACTGAGCCACCCAGGCGCCCTAACTACATTTTTTTTTAATAGTGGGCCTATCCCACTAGCATCACAATGTCCAGATTTTTTTTTCCAAAATAAATGAGTACACATGATACAAATCGCTAGGACTTATTTTTCTTACATGTTTTGGCCTCATCATCTTTGATTGTTTCTTGAGAGACAGCAATTCTGTTATACTGATATCTCTAGTGATAATTGAAAGATAATTCGGTCTTCTAGTTACTGTGATTTATCTTCTTGTTGTTATTGATACCTCAGACATTCTCTTTGCTGCACAACTATAAATTTTGAGTACTCTTGTCAAATTTGGTAAATTCTCTATCAAGTTTCTATTTTGTAGGAACGGTAGCATTTGGAATTTAAAGTAGTGTTGTTTGTTTTGTTTTGGTGTGGGGCTTTTTTTTTTTTTTTTTTTTTTTTTTGGCATGATGATTAATCTTAAACATTCTCTGCAGTCTTGCTTATCCATCAACTACTTTGCTGCAGTCCTGGGAAGGGCCCATGAGATCAGGGCTAGTGGGTGAGGCACTCACCCTATGTACATGTAGGAGCTCGCTAATCAAGACAAAGAATAAAGTAGTATTTTAATACAATGTTTTAGGAAAAAAAAAAAAAAAACACCAGCAGATACAGGCACACACACACACACACACACACGCACACACACCTGGGATCAAGCCCTGCACTGGGCTCCTTGTTCAGTGGGGAGCCTGCTTCTCCCTCTCCTGCTCCCTCTGCTTGTGTTCTCTCTCTCTCTAACAAATAAAATACTCCCCAAAAAACCTATATTAATGTCTTATGGGATATTATAATGTATACAGATGAAATCCTTCTGAAATCTAAAGTGTCATGAATGCAGTGGGTGATAAATGGACTTAAATCACTGTAATGGTCTACATTTTTTTACATTCAGTCAAGCAACATTCACTCTAAATAAATTGAAAATCTAAGAATGTACATTGTAAAAAAAATTAAAGACGATTTTAAGCATGTCAAGACACATCTTTTAAAAAATCCACAGTAAAAATATGAGTGAGGCTTTAAAAGGTCCTCACTTTCCCTATCTGCTAAAATCATAAAAGATAGGATAGTCTAGGGGCACCTGGGTCGCTCAGTCAGTTAAGTGTCTGCCTTCAGCTCAGGTTATGATCTCAGGGTCCTGGGATCGAGTCCTGCATTGGGCTCCCTGCTCAGTGGGGAGTCTGCTTCTCCCTCTCCCTCTGCTGCTTCCCCTGCTTGTGCTCTCTCTCGCTGACAAATAAATAAATAAAATCTTTAAAAAAAAAAAAAAAAAGATAGGATAATCTCTACCAGGGAAGGCAGATACAAAGGAAGTATATGAGCACTTCCCCTCCCTAGAAAATGTAATTAATGCTAGCATTCTTTTCTACTGAATTTGGAAGCCGACTCAGGATTTTAGACACAGCACTCTATAGAACCATAAGCAATCACTAGGAGTTGTCTCTTGAGATGAAAGCTATTTGCCTTTCCTACTAAACACACGAAGAAGACTCAAATTGGACTTGTGATCATGCCAGGAACCAGGCTCCAAGTACACATACGGGAATATATGTGTCATCGGGAATGGAAGCCAGGACATGTCTTATGGTAGCAGATGGCCAGACGGCCAGCTCACCTCTGGCTGACAGTGGCTGTGGAGCTGGACAGGGATGTCCTCACAGGGACGTCGATGTCATTGACATGGCTCAAGTGCTTTCTGAAGGAACAGCTACTCAGTATCAAAGTGCTACCCTCTCTATTCAGGCTATGAGGCAGAATACAAATATTTATAATGGTTTTCAAATGTTTGTTCAAGAAACACTGGAGTGAATGCTTCTTTTTTTATAAACTGTCAAACAAACAACAGATGGCAACATCCACTAATCCCAAACGGGGCAATGTTGGAACCAGTGAGTCGAAGATGACCCAGTAAAAATCATGTATTAGCTTCCCGAGTCTTGCTCTTCCAAGTGTCTTCATTCTGCTAAATTTGCAATATTGTACTTTTTAGTGTTATTTTGTTTTCCCTGAAGTCTGCAAGATAGACTGAGAGAAAAAGCAATTTTCAGTACATAGTCATTTAAATCAAATACACTTCATTCCTTTTCTCTCCATTGGGAGCAGAGTCCTGATTTTCACCACAGAAGACCAGGCAGAAAGCAACAGTTTCTTATTAAATTGCCTGCTGGGCTTATTGAAACCTTTAAAATTATTATAGAGCTAATCAGCATTCTCATTTAGTTGGCCAAGACAACAGATATTTATTGTATCTACCATGCTCTGAGTTCTCGGAACATGATATTTGACAATGTAGGGTGCAAAGCAGATTTTCAGTATGGCTGATGAGGGGTGGGGGCTCCAGCAGTTCTGTTCCAGGTGATGTAAGGAGCTTTTTGATGAATTGATCACACTCACCCCAAATCAGCTGCTGATGTTGAATAAGAATACACACACACATATACAAACACACACACGCACGTACATTTGTAAAACTGAATAGCTTATTTGGAAAACTAACTTTTCTTTTCCTCTGGATATTTCATAAATGCTGTGGCTTATGTGATCAACTACCATAAGCACTGATGTTTTGGACTGAATATCAACTAGTGTTCAGGGAAGCACAGGTTTTAGATACAGTTCTCAGTAAAATGGTTAGTACATCAGAAGCATTAAAATATCTTGGCCTGGACCCATGTTACCTATTCATGGAGCATGGGGGAGATCATAAAATCCAATCAAAGGATTGTGCCGTTGATAAGCCTTGGGAATAGAGGAAAAAGCCTTCTGAGGGGCACTAAATACAAGTAAAGGCAGATCCAGAACAAGAATTTAGGATCTTGATAATGTGTACAGCCAGGCTTATAAGGTCATTATAATTCACCTTATGAGTTCCATAGATTTTATTGCACTTGACTTACATTCTGACCTTTAGCAATAGACTTAACTTCTACTCACTTACACTTAGAGATTCTAGTTGGAAAAAAAAAAAAATTGCTTTCAAGTTGGAACGCAACTATTCCATCAAACCTTCTTACTGATGTTACATAAAATAGATGTGCGAGTGTGTGTGTGTGTGTGTGTGTGTGTGTGTATCCCCCACCTTGAGAAAACAATCTAGACTTTAATGGGACTGCGGGTGATAATGTATTTTCTTTTTTTCTTCTGTTTGTTGAAACATGAGTTATCCTAAACATGTATTCTTTCAATTATTCCATTCATTGTTCACTCTGGCATTCATTTAAACAAATAATCAGTTTCAGTAGCTCCTATATACCAGACGCAGTTCTGGGTACAAATATTACACCACGTGTGACATATGGAAACTTACAGTAGAGACAGAAAACAGGCACGTGATACTGGAGAGAGACCCATGCTACAAAGAAAAAGTCAGGTAAATAAACAAAGAGGGATGGGAAGTGGGAAGCTTGGAAGGCCTTTCTCAGATGGGGATTCACACAGAGGCCTGAATGACATGACCCTGATGAAGAGAATCCCTGTCTGGAAGAACTTGAAATGCAAAAGCCCTGGAGTTCTGTGAGCTTAGAATGTTCTGAAATATAGCAGGAACACAGGGTATTTCATGCAGGCTTGAGCACTGGGAAGAGGGACAGGAGATGAGATTTACAGGGCTGGTGTCCATAACCAGTGATAAAGACTTAGATTTCACTCCAGGTATGATGGATAGGCCTTGGAAGGCCTTAGAAAACTCCTCTGCCTGATTTGTAGTGAAGAGAACGTACTCATGAACAATGCTGGGAAAGCAATAGTGGTAAAAGTGAAAACAAAGTTGTTATGAGGTCAGTTTGGAGCCTAGATTCTCATTCTAAAGCTCTAATTAGAGAACTGTAATCAATAATGATAATGATAATAATAATAACAATAACAATAATAATAAAAATAATACCCCAGGAAAAGTATCTTGGTAGAAGTAAATGTTGATTGAGTCACTGATGCTTTGCATTCTCCTAAATGCCGTAAGCATAAAATGTTATGAAATTACCCCGTGATACCAGGAAACAGGTACTATCGTCAGACACATTATTTAGTGGGAAGTTGGAAGTACACAGACACATAATAGGTTGCCCAAAGCTGAACATCTAGCAAGTGGTGGGGCCAGAAATGGAGTTCAGTTCACCCAAATTAGATTTTTGTGCTCAATTCAAAAGGCGTGGACTGAAAGCTTGCTTACTTTATGGCACAAAATTGGCATCTATGCATCTCATCATGGGGCTTTGGAGCTGTCGAGAGCAGGGAGGACAATGTGGACCACCTGGGCAGCACTGGTTCCTTCTGTTTGTTAATAAAGCCCTCCCTTTCTCCTCAGAAGTATCCAGCTTGGTCCTAAATCATATGCCCTTTGTATCTGAAGCTCCTGGAGGCTCTTTTGTGGTGGTTGTTGGTTGTGTACTGTCCTAGCAAAGGATGGGGTACACCCCTCTCCTTCTGCAAGTGGATAAATCTGCCCATGTGTCGGCAAACATCTCTTGGTTCCTTTTCTCCAGTACCAGTGGTGCCTCAAAGATAGAGGCTTGCAGGGAGAGTGTTTTATCAGTTTAGTTCAGATCACCGAATTCCGTTATCTCAACACTGAAACACTGAAATCTGTATTGCTTCTAAATTATAATAATTTTTATTATTATTATTATGATTACCTCAGAAAAAATGTTCAAAGCAAACAGCAAGTTCTGACATATATCTCAACACACACATAAAAATATTCTCTAATAATGGGGGGGGAATCCAGCACATAGATTGTCTGCTTTTCCTCAACTTCTAGAAACTCACAAAATGA
Source organism: Halichoerus grypus (assembly GCF_964656455.1). Classification (NCBI taxonomy): domain Eukaryota; kingdom Metazoa; phylum Chordata; class Mammalia; order Carnivora; family Phocidae; genus Halichoerus; species Halichoerus grypus. The sequence goes on from NC_135718.1 coordinate 82,428,303, forward strand.
ACAGGCAAGGGTCGAGTAATAGAGAAGCTACCAACCAAATCGTTACAATTACGCACAAATATGAAATGATCTGTATACCTTAGCAGAGGGTGATTGTCCTTATGGAAAGTTAATTTATCCTTGGAACAAGTAGGTTATCACTGTGCATATGTACCCAGTGCTTAATTCAATTCTAGTAAATACAATCACCCACAGAAGCACTTCTATTTGAATTCCTGAAAATAGAAATTTAAGATAAAAGATAAGTCAAATGTATTTTTTTTCATTCCTAATCTAAAAAAACAAAACAACAAAAAAAACTATGTTGACTTTTTTCATGCTCTTAGGATTTCATTTTTTCTATGTGTGATACTTAATGGGAACATAAAATAAAAAGATAAGTTTATTGACAGTAAAAACATTTTCAATGGTTGAAATAATTCATGCAGTTAAAATATTAAATACATTTCAAAAGACACCAACATCTTGATAGTATCAATGAAGATTAATACTGGATGATTTTTAAAGTCACATTTTCCCCCATTTTATTGGTTCTTCCAAATGGGTTGTCAGCTAACCTGTGGGAATACATTTACAGCTTGTTCTGAGTGGAGATCTGCTTGACTCACAACTTGAATTCCCAATGCTTGTGTGAAGCACATACTGTAGCTTTAGAAACAGAACTGCTGGATCAGAAACAAACTAGCATTCTATGAACAGAGCATCATCACCAAGAGCTCAATCACACATGAGAGAAATGAGCTAGAACTCCACATGTCGATGGGTATGTTTTCACCTCTGGGCACAAATCACGTTTGAAAGAAATGTGTAATTAAATGCTCTGCAGTTTGATGAATTTAGGGGTTCTATCATCATAAAACATTTAGTTATTAAGTGGCCAGCTGGGGAGAGGATTTCACTAGACCCTATCCACAGAGAAGAGACGTAGTCTGAGGACTTTCAAAGACAGCTTCCAGTGTAAGACATATACATTAACTTACGTTGGCTGGAGAAAAACAAAACCCCAAAACCAGTTGCCTAGTGCACAAACTGAAGAGGAGATATCTGTATGGTCATTTAGCTGTCTTTTCCTTGGATATAAATATACTTAATTTAGGAAATATGAACTTTTTATTTTTACAGATTTTTTTAGGGCCATTGAAACATCTACATATCTAAAGCTTCTTTTATGTTCCTATTCTCTAACTTGATGCCAAAGTGGGCTCATGAAAAAGCTTTTCACACAGCTGATGTCCCTGCTGGCTGTGAACATAAAGAGACTGCTTTGGAACAGACTGAGGAACCCCAGGAGAAGCTTTGGCAACGCTATTCCATTACTGCCCATCTGAATCAATTGCAGACGTCCACTCGGACCTGAATTAACTCTGAGCACAAATAATCAATGCTAGATGTAAATCAGGCATTGGCTGACATTTTTTTGGTAACATGTCTATTTTAAATGCCAATTTTATTTAGATGCAAAAATAGGGAAAGATGGTGGGGATACATTTTAGCCAGCTAAATAAAAACACTAGAAGTGGTAAACAATTGCATTTGCAGTTTAATCCTGTTACAAAATGCTTAGCTTCCTTTCTCAGTATTCATACATTTCCTTGTGCAGGTACATCTCACCCTGAGAGCTAATATGCCACTCAGTCCTAATCCTGGCCACTAGGTTGGCATTGAAATAAAAACATCGTGTTCCCTAGGTACTGACCTAATTTCCCACAAACGTACGACTGTGGTCACCAGGGCAACCAGACAGGGGAGTGTGGGTGGTCCAGTTTGGAACTATTCCCACTGATAGAAAAATTAGGACCTTCTTTGGCCTGATCATCACTGATCACTACCATATGATGGCAACATCCTTTCTGTCAATAGATAAATATAGAGATCACTCTGGAGTTTTATGAATCCTGACATTAAATAAATGTCACTGAAGGTGACATTACCCATTGATGACACATTCCAGCCAGAGGAGAGCTCAAGGACTTCTACTCCCATATGCTACATTTTACAGGTGAGGACACTGAAGGCTAATAAGGGAGAAATTACTAGGATTGCAGAGCCAATGAGGGGCAGTTCTATATTCACCCAAGAAAACAAGAATAAGAAATAGACCTTATGCATATACTATACATACATGTGTATGTTACCTGTATATGCCTATATAAAGCATACACAGTGCACGTGTCTCATGTACTCATGTATCATTAGCTACATGTTACTGATAAGAAATGGGGTCTCAAAACACATAAATAATTGTCTGAAGATTGCATCATTGGTAAGATACAGATATTTACAAGTATTATCATTCATTTTATGTATTCATTTGACTGGGCAATGCTGATCAGTTGTTTGGATAGACATTACTCTAGATGTTGCCGTGAGTGCCTTTTTTTACATGTGATTAGTATTTATAATCGGTAGGTTGAATAAAGCAGATTACCCTCTACAATTTGAGTGGCCTCATCCAATCCGTTAATGTCCTTAAGAACCCAGACTGGGGTCTCCTGAAAAAGAAATTATCCCTCAAGACTGTAACAGAGACATTCTGTCTGAGTTTCTAACCTGATGGCCCTCATTGTGGTTTTCAGATGCAAGTCTGCAAACAACTCTTACCTGTTTCCAACCTGACTTATAGTCTTTGGATTTGCCAGTCCCCACGATTATGTAAACTCAATATCTCTCTTTCTCCATCTCTACCCCCATCTCTGTCTCTCTCCCCCCACCCCACCCCCAACATTCCATCCTACTGGCCCCTCCTCTCTGGAGATGCCTGAATAATACACAAGGGTAATACAGATTTGTTAGCAATCAATATATTCTGAGCACTTACTAACAAGAATGGACTCCAGCCTTAGTTCATGGGACTCTAAAAGACTTTCTTTCATACCAGACCCTTCAGTGTTTGATTGTGGGTAGACTGGGGTCCTGAAAAATTGAGTATTTGTTAATTAGTACTGAAATCTTTAAATAATCTATATGACCAAATTGTTAGAACCTTTGGCTCTAGAATGGGGAAAAAACAAAACAAAACAAAACAAAACTGCTTTGACTCTTCAGATGCCACTTACTAGCCAGGTAACTTAACCTCTCACAGTCTTAATTTCTTCTTCATTTATAAAATGGAACTAGTAATAGCACTCATATATCAAATACTGTAATGGATACTTGGTGTCTAACACAAAGCCTATCATCAATCTAAAATAGAAATATGTCCAGTGTTTTTATTACCAGGATTTAAACTCAGATTCTTAACAATCCCCCAAACTCATATTCTTCACAATATGCAAGATAACTCCCAGGAGCAGGGAGAGAGAGAGATGGGGAGAGGAAGAGAGCAAGGAAGGAAGGAAGGAAGGAAGGAAAGAGGGAGGGAGGGAGGGAGGAAAAAAGTTTAGGAAAAATCTGAACACTAAACTGAATTTTCTGCCCTTATATGTCCTTGGAGAGAGAATGTTTAGCATTTTTAAGGTGTAATATTGGAACAAATGCTATATACTATGGTTTGTAACCATGTATGAAATGTCTTAGCTTATATGGCCGGTATAGGCAATATTTAGTGATTAATAATGGATGAAACATTGAACATATGCTACCATTGCTTTTGTCCTTCCTATTTGTGCAAATGAACTTCTAAAGCTACAATGTTGCTTCTACAAGTGTCTATTTTTTCTATCCTAACATGTACTGTGTTAACCTCTGACCAGTTTAGGTTCATGCTGATGCAGCACCCATTGTATTTTCAACTTTTAAAAAATCTGCTGAAGACCTTTATTTCATGCAGCACAGGAAGTGAGAGGTAAAGGTCAATTAACTGTATCATTCAAGCCCAGCTGTTTCTTACTGAGAATATTAAGATACAATGGGAGTGAATAACTCTCTGGGTGTAGCTCAGTGCTATTACAGTCTACAGAGCAAAAAGGATGATAGCTTAGTTAGCTACTAAATTATAATATTATGTTTAACAGAGACAATAGCACAATTAAGAATTTCAAAAAACACTGTCAGTTGAGCTCATGATCACAGTCAAGGAGTCTAGAGTTAATACTAGCCTTGTTGAAAGAGTCAACATTTATCTTCAAACCTAGAAATATATCATTTATGACATGACATTTACCTCTCAACTTTCTATCGGTTTTGCCAATATTAGGAGCTTCCATTCACACAGAAATTTTCTCTCTCTCTCTCTCACCCCTCCCTCCTCACACACACACACAACCTTCCATATACACACCCCCACATATGCATTTGTACCTATAGCCCTGTGAAAATACATGTATTCTTCCACACAAATAGGTACTATCCCACATACAAATACACACAACCTCATGACACACACATCTTTACCAACATGCACACACCCCTACGCACCCATACCCCCATGGTCACATAGCCCCCACTCACTACAAAGCCGAAAGAATTATAAAGAAGTCACATTTTAGCATTCACACAAAAGTCATCCAGTCTCAAAGACATTTTTATCATAAAATTCTACATGAAAATCACATGTCTATTTTAAAATCACCTGGAAGGAAATTGAGTAAAATGTTTGAATTTAAGTAGGCCAAAGAATCATCTTCCCCTGTACATGGTGAATAAAGAGTTACATATAAAAGAAGAAAAATACAGTTAAAAATAAATAAAAGAAGTTAAATGAACACCACTTAAAAATCAGGAATGGCCCATAAGATTACAAACAGACATATACTCTTCAAAGAAACAGAGGAATTTACTGGTACAAGCAGCTGAAGATTTTATTGGAACACAAGAAGCTCCTAATTCCATCCCCACTTCTGAGAAATAATTCTGGTTCAAAAACTTCTGAGATTCATCACCAGTGTCCTTGAATCTGGAAAGAAAATCAGAGTTCTTTGGGGTGGCTGGTTGACAAGAAAGAAGTGAAGAACAGAGGTTGACTCAATCTGATGGAATTAAAAATTCATGGTTTTAAGCCCAGTTGACTGAATGACCAGAAATGGAAGGCATTCCCAACGGAGGTAAAATAAATACCAAGGCTGAGCAAAAGTTTTTAGAGTAGATTTAATAAAATCTCTCAAGAAAAGAGAAGAAACACGATCTTGTCTGTCTCTGACACGTGCATGTGCGCACATGGTGTCCAAACCTCAGTCTCCACTGAGCTTTATCTTCAAAATAGAGAAATTTCACATTTGTTGAATAAGAAAAAGCAATCCATCCCACATTGGTCAGTTAGACAGTTTTCATATCCAAGCAAGTAAATAAAAGTCTTGAAAATGGAATAAATATCTCTCAAGAGAGATGTGAGGAATCCAGTAAAGAATAAAACATTCTCCTGGGAACAAAAGAAATTATCTTACCAGAAGCTTTTACATTACTGACTACTTTCATAATATCAGGAATTAAAGAAAAAAAAAAAAAACACTCGAAAGAAATAACAGTAAATTGCAATAAAGAAATTGCAAAGCTAATAAATGATTTTAGATGATACCATCGCAGAACAACTAACAGCATGATATTCTGAAGATTATATAACTGACGCTAAGAAAAAGTTTGAGGTAATCAAAGTGAATGTAAGACAGAAAACATCAATTAGAGAGAAGATAATATTTATTAGAGCAATGATGGTCCAATATAAGAAGAACTGTTATCACAGAGGTTAAAAACTCTTAAAAATGCCCAGTACTGGGAATTATTGTATCATATGGTATTTCTTTTTTTTTTTTTTTTTACTTTTTGTGGACCCTCCATACTGTTTTCCAGAGTGGCTGCACCAATGTACATTCCCACCAACAGTGCACAAGGGTTCCCCTTTCTCCACATCCTTGTTAACACTTATTATTTCTGTGTTTTTGATTTTAGGCATTCTTATAGGTGTGAAGTGATTTCTCATCATAGCTTTGATTTGTATTTCCCTGAAGAGGAGTGATGTTGAGCATGTTTCCATGTGTCTGTTGGCCATCTGGATGTCTTCTTTGGAAAAATGTCTGTTCATGTCTTCTGCACATTTCTTAACTGGATTATTTGTTTTTGGGTGTTGAGTTGTATAATTTCTTTATGTATTTTTGATCCTAACCCTTTATCAGGTATGTCATTTGCAAATATCTTCTCCCATTCCTTAGGTTGACTTTTTGGTTTGTTGTTTCCTTCACTGTGCAGAAGCTTTTTAATTTGATGGTGCCCAGTAGCTTATTTTTGCTTTTGTTTCCCTTGCCTGTGGAGTCATATCTAGAAAGATGGTGTAACAGACAATGTCAGAGACCTCACGGCCTGTGCTCTCTTCTAGGATATTTATGGTTTCAGGTCTCACATTTAGGTCTTTAATCCATTTTGAGTTTATTTTTGTGCATAGCATAAGAAAGTGGTCGAGTTTCATTCCTTTGCATGTGGCTGTCCAGTTTTCCCAACACCATTTGTTGAAGAGACTGTCTTTTCCCATTGTATATTCTTTCCTGCTTTGTCAGAGATTAATTGACCATCTAAGTGTGGGTTTATTTCTGGGTTCTCTATTCTGTTCTTTTGATCTATGTGTCTATTTTTGTACTAGCACCATGGTATTTTCATCGCTACGGATTTTTAATAAACCTTCAAATCTGGGATTGTAATACCTCCAGCTTTGTTCTCCTTTCTCAAGATCGCTTTGGCTGTTGGGGGTCTTTCTGGTTCTATACATATTTTAGTATTATTATAGTTCTGTGAAAAAAATGCTGCCGATATTTTGATAGAGACTGCATTGAACCTATAGATTGCTATGGGTAGTATAGATATTTTAACAATATTAATTCTTCAAGTCAATGAACATGAGTATCTTTCCATTTGTGTCATCTTCAATTTTTTTCATCAGTGTTTTATGGTTTTCAGAGTACAAGTCTTTCACCTCTTTGGTTAAGTGTATTCCTAAATAATCTATTCCTTTTTGGTGCAAAGGTAAATGAAACTATTTTCTTAATTTATCTTTCTGATACTTCAATATTAGGGTATAGAAACACAACTGATATCTGGGTATTAACTTTGTATCCTGCAACTTTACTGAACTCATTTATTACTTCTAGTAGTTTTTTTTTTTTTTTTTTTGGTGGAGTCTTTAGGGTTTGCTATGTATAGTCTCATGACCCGAAGAAAACAGAAACACTAACTCAAAAGTTACATGCAGAATTATGTTTACTGCAGCATTATTTACAATATTCAAGAGATGGAAGCAACCTGAGTGTCATCACTATATGAATGGATAAAGAAGATGTTGTGTGTGTGTATATAAATATATACACACACGTATATACACAGAGAAAGAGAGAGAGAGAGAGAGATTACACAGCCATAAAAAAGGGATGAGCTTGGGGCGCCTGGGTGGCTCAGTCGTTAAGCGTCTGCCTTCGGCTCAGGTCATGATCCCAGGGTTCTGGGATCGAGCCCCGCATCAGGCTCCCTGCTTGGCGGGAAGCCTGCTTCTCCCTCTCCCACTCCCCCTGCTTGTGTTCCCTCTCTCGCTGTGTCTCTCTCTGTCAAATAAATAAAATCTTTAAAAAAAAAAAAAAAAAGGGATGAGCTTTTGCCATCTGCAACAATATTGATAGACCTAGGCATCATGCTATGTGGAATAAGTCAGTCAGAGAAAGACAAATACCATATGAAACTCATATGTGAAATCTAAAAAAAAAAAAAAAAAAAAAAAAAAAAGAATAAACAAGTAAAAAGCAGAATCAGACCTATAAACACAAAGAATAAACTGATGGGGGCCAGATGGAAGAAGGATAGGGGGCATCAACAAATGGGTGAAGGGGAGAGGGAGATATAGGCTTCCAGTTATGGAAGGAATAAGTCACAAGGGTGAAAGACACAGCATAGAGAATATAGTCAATGTCACTGTAATAGCATCGTGTGGTGACGGATTGGAGCTGCAGGTGTGGTGGGCACAGCATAAGGCATAGAGATGTTGCATCGCTGTGTTGTGCACCTGAAAATAAGATAACACTGTGTGTCAACTATACTCAAAAAATTAATAACAAAATAAAATGAGGGCACCTGGCAGGCTCAGTCAATTAAGCGTCTGCCTTCGGTTCAGGTCATGATCTCAGGGTCCTGGGATCGAGTCCTGCATCAGGCTCCTTGCTCAGCGGGGAGTCTGCTTCTCCCTCTGCCTCTGCCCCTGCCCATGTGCTCTCTCTCTCTCTCTCTCTCTCAAATAAATAAATAAAATCTTTAAAAAAATAAAATAAACTAAAGAACTTCTTTAAAAATAACTTAAAATGGATCAAAAAGATGTTCAAAATATTTCAGGGACATTTTTTGAAAAAAATGAAGAGCAGAATATGAGGTTTGAAAGAACAAATAATATTCTAGAAAAAGTGGATATAAGTACAGTAATTTATTCCACATTAAGACAATTTTTCTTCAGCTATCCAGGCCAAAAAGTTAAATTCCCCAAAAAAGTGAAATTTAAGCAGCTTGAGAATTTTCCAAAGTGAAATAAAAACAAGAAGTCAGCAGACAATGTCTCAAATTTCTAAAGAAAGTATGGCCTGAAGATATAACCAGGGAAGATACTTTTTATGGATAAACAAAACAAAAACAACGGCAACATTCTTAAATGTGAAAAAAAAAAAAATTAACTAATACAACTACCGTGAGTCTTTTACAAACATACACATACTTCGAACTGATTAAACATTAAGGAAAATATTGAAGTCAGGCATAATGGAAAGAACCATGTTTAAATGGCAAGAAGGGAGAATTCAGTACAATTAAATAAAAATAAACACTGTGAGAAATCTTTAAAAAACTGAATGCAATTATTTTTGCAACCTGTTACAAGATTTTTAAAAAATAATGTGATTTATAAAATTAGGAGAAATAATAATTGGCTGTCTTCTCAAATTTTTATATCAAGGAGTCAATCTATATTGTGTGATATTAAAATGCATTTTAAAACATAACGGCTTTAACTTAGTACTATTTTTGCAATCTTCTTATCAATCTTAATTGAATCTTTAAAAGTTACTGTCTGAAATTCATCAATTGTTTTGATTTCCATTTAAATTTTCTTTCCTTAAATGAAAACATTGTATTTAATATTTCAATTAAATATGCATGCATATTAAAATCCATTTTCATAAACACATTTGTCATTCTAGTTAACCAGTTAAACGTGTACCTATCTCTTCTTCTATCTGCATATAATATGTGTATAAAGATATCTAGACTGATAATTATCTGATGTAAACCATGTTTATCTTGATAGGACAGTATGTTAGTTCTGCATTGCTAGACCTAATTTTAGCAAACATATATAATTTTTGCCACAGGGAGAATAGGGTTAGAATTATGAGAATAAATCACGCCACAGGTGAAGAGCTTGAATTATACCAAGGGACTCGGACTTTGTCTCTAATGTTACTACAAAATTCATGAACCCTCTCAGGTAATTTCAAATATGTAAGACAGCAGAAAAGGCAAAGAGAAGTATGTGCGGATGTGTGTGGGTACAGAGCTGTGTGTGTGTGTGTGTGTGAGTGTGAAAGAGAGAGAGAGAGCAGGAGAAAGACAAAGAGAGGTCCAGAGTAAGAGAGAATGAACAAATAAGAATTATTTAATTGGGAGAGTCCTTGTAACTTTATAGTTTCTCTCTATCCAGGCACACTCTTTAAATCATGAGCACCCTTTCCTTAACAAGGTGTATTTTCTTTGGACACCTTTCTGAACATCATTTTCTATGGTTCTAGTAACTCATGCTTCATATTTGGTGACGTGCCCCGTGCTTCCATTTCTTATAGCAATGAATTTTTGCTAACACATTAAGATTCAAACCCCAGGAGAAAATTTTGTCATGAAGTCTTATAAGGACTTATCAAAGGTTCTAGTTTTAAAATAAGCATTACAGAATTTTATTAAGGGATCTCTTTCTGACTTTGCAATGTAAGCATAGATGAGGAATGTGAAATGCTATAACTATGACAAAGTTGAACCGATCTTAAAAAAAATGTGTGAACTTGGTTAATGTGAGCCTGCTTACAATCCCTCACCCAACTTACAGAATTACATCAAAGAATCTCTTGTTTATGTTTGCGGAACATCAGTAAAATTAAGCTTTTATATTACATTTTCTCATCTAAACAAATCTCTTTGAAACAGACTGCAGCATCTTTTGGATAAATTAAACTTTTTTTTACCCTTCATTGTACAGAATGAGACCAGAGAATGTAGACCATTTCTACTATTTTATAGCAAACAGTTGCCATGCAGAAATTCCAGAGCCAATAAGGTTTGAAATTGCCAAAGACAGAGGAAGGCAGACTCTGTTCGGGAGAAAAGAAGTGCCAGGACATGTAAATGTAATAAAAGTTGATGATTAGGAAGAGGAACACAGCATACCGTAAAAAGCCCATTACTAGTTTTTATAATCATTACAGAGTCAGGGGAATCTAACATATATTTCAAATAGTTTGTGAAATGTAACACTGGAGTCTATCTCCTTAGCCGACATCCAGAAAGCCCTTTAAAAAATAAAAATAAAATAAATAAAATAAAAAGTCTAAATAAAGCATTCTCCTGTCCTTGTTTTTTATCACCTGGTTTCTGGAACGTCAGGGAGAGCGGCATGGGTAGAGACCTTGCCTGCCAATCGAATGACACTGGCAGGGAAATAATTGTCATCCTGCTTCAAGGGAGCGGCTTCTGAGCCAAACAAAGACGCACCTTATATTAATATGTAAGCGTAAGCGTAACAATCAGGCAGGTCTAATGCTGCCAGACCTCGGGGTCAGAATATTAACATTTCTTCCTGACATGCTGAATGCCAAGGAATGCATTTATAATTAGAAAACAACTTAATTGTGATTTATAGACGTCTGACAGGCTGACACTTGATCTTTACTTACTCCTTTACTGGCTTAACGTTCTCTTCATGTCCTGAGAGAATTCAAATGGAAGGTTTGCTCATGGACTTGAGCCTCTAACAGTTGCTAAGCTTTCCTAGATATGCACACTTTACTTTGACTTGATCCTTACATTGTATCATTTCTGTAACATGAAGTGAGTTTCACTGAAATATGTTGAGGGCTGTGGAAATGACAAAGCTTATTAAACAAATTTGCTTCAGTAAATGTAGTAAAATTATTAGATAAGCAATTGAAGTTTCAGAAATATTCCCTGATGCATCGCAGATGCTAAAGATGGGGATCATGGTGATGAGTCCCTACTTTGGAAATACACGTAGTGAGAACCAGCACAAAAATAATAATCATAGTTCATCTAGTGAGTATTTGAGAAAACAAGAAAATAGTTGTTCTACAGCACCCAGTCTGCTTGTTTCATCACATAATAGAGTACTGTTGTTGTAACCTTTCATACATAGCTCAGTGTTACTCTACTGAGATAAGAGAAGCACAGTTTAAAAGAAGCAAAAATAACTCTATATATTCAACCACTTGTCACGAAGAAGAGCTGATACCTGAAGCATAATGATATCTAAAGAGCCAGTTCCATCTGGCTTACACATACGATGAACTGAGGTTGCAGAAGAGGTGTTATGTTATTTACATGACTTGGGAAATTGTAGTCAAACTGCCAGAAATCTCAATTTTATGAAGAGTGTGTGTGTGTGTGTGTGTGTGTGTGTGCGTGTGTGGATGGATAGAAGATAGAACAGTCTGTGTTGAAGTCAAGATGTTAAGACCCAGTTTGGGGGTTAGAATGGGACTCAAGAACAACATCTCTTGTGAGCTGGAGCCCTGCCATTTATATATGACTCTTCTCATTCTTTTAACAGAAATTCAGACATGAGCCTTCCTGCTCCCTACACATCTCTTCTTCCTCTGACTCTCCCTCTGCTGGAAGCCATCTGTGGCTAGAGAAGGGCTTCTGGATGCTTTTTTTGTTTTTCTCAGAATACTTATGACATCTGTAGAAATACATATCCGCATCCAGCAGTCACTGATAATACCATTAACATCAGGAAGTTTAAAAACAAAGTTTAATTTCATTTCTTCAGCGTTATTAAAATACTCAATAAAGTTACATGAAAACTTTTTAATAAATTTCCACTGTGAGCCTGATGACTACCATTTTATGCATTTGATGTGTGCCAGAAAATTGTGTTAAAATAATTATTTTTTTAAATTTAGTCAAATTTAAATGTGTCACAGTAATAATCTTAGTTTTAGCTTCAAAGAACAGAATTAAGAGTAGGGTTAAATTATTATTGTTCTCTGTTACATTTTTCTGCTTCTATTATTTTTTAATAAAAATGTGTTTGGATAAAATTTATATATTTAATGTAAAATCACATTGAATGATTTTTTTTTTAAAGATTTATTTATTTGAGAGAGAGAGCGCACACACACATGCATGCACAGTGGGGAGGGGCAGAGGGAGAGGGAGAGATAATCAGAGAATTTCAAGCAGACTCTCTGCTGATCAGGGAGCCTGACATGGAGCTCGATCCCAGGACTCCGAGATCACGACCCCAAGATAACCACTCACGCCAAAATCAAGAGTCAAAGGCTTAACCGACTGAGCCACCCAGGCACCAGTGAATGAGGGATTTTTAAAAGATTCTTTGAATCAAAGTTTTTAGGAAAAGGATTTTTTCCTTTGCAGTGTGCTCTATTATCTCCTAGAATGTATATTTTGCTAATTTTATAATTTTAAATGATGTTTAACCCATTGTGACAAGAAAACAATAGACACAAAATGGAGTGGTTATTTCTGAAATTCCAGGTACTACATGTGAGGGCGCCAAGGGCCCTGGGGAATGGTCAGGCAGTTGGCTCCCACTAAGGATTCTGGCTAAGAGGGAAATGGACCCTAAAATCTAAATGGAGATCCACTCCCCAGGGCTCGCTCTTTCCGTCAAGGCTGAGTGAAATCAGGAATGGGATTTGGTCCACCCAAAAGGCTGGTCCACCCAAAAGGCTGGCTTTATACTTGGTCCACCCAAAAGGCTGGCTGCCTTTCTGAAGTTCAGTCAAACTGCTATTGGTACTGAGGGCTACACCGAATATCGTGGTCAAAGTTCTACGTACGTGGCTCATGACGACCAGGGCTTTGGAAGAGCGTTGAGCATCTGCTATGCTAACATCCTTTACGGAGTCTGGGAGGAATTCTTCTGTGGCTGTTTGGTGTGGAACGCTGAGTAGACACTCCTGCTCTGCTGAAGTCTATGTGCACGGGGACGAGGCAAGTGTCATAGAGAATGTAAAGGGGTGTGATGTGTAAACCACAAGAAAACCCGGAAGAACAGCACAGAGAGAACGTAAACGGAAAGGTGATATGTTACTGTCTTCAATACGCAACACTGTTTGAAGTCAAAATGACTGTGATTTGACCTGAAATAATTAACTTCCTCAATATTATATTTTATATGCTTCCAATGCCCAAGTACCAGGGAAGCAACTTAAAACACAGGAATTTTCCCCAACTGCAGAAATTTTACCTGAAATGCATTTGGAATCTAGGGACTGTGTAATAGTCACATAAACAATCAAGCACATAATTTGTTTTCTAAAAAAAAATTCTATACAGTTTTGTATTCTTATACTAATTATTTAGTTTTACCACATATTAAGTGTTAACACCAGAGAAAATCTAGCAATGCCTGAAAGAAAATGTTCTTTTCTCTAACTTCTTTGGTGATGTCTTGCTATTGGCTGAATATACTATGACATACTATGTCATATACCTGACATGCTATGAAATAAAGCTTCAGTATGGTTAAATCCAGAATACGGTAAGTATTATTATTTTCTCTTACATTAATGTGGAAAAATGGATGGCAGTCAAATGGAAAAAATTTGCAAAGTCATCTCTTTAAAATATGTAAGTGTGTGTGTGTGTGTGTGTGTGTGTGTGTGGTCTGTTCAGTTGCAGATTCCTCAAGTTTTGCTAAATCTTTGATAAATGAACAAAAAATAAATGAAAGAATCCTTCCATTCCAACTTGAAGATCACCATGCACCTCAAGTATACTAGCACCTAATTCTTCTAACCTTTTGGAAGGTTTTTTTTTGGGGGGGGCAGGATGTCATTGAGGCAGGAGGGAATAAAAGATTATCTGACACCAGGCTATCATGCTACACTCAACTTCATATTTGAAATACGTAAAATGGACTGTTGCTGATCATTAGGTTTTCTAACACTGTAGTTTTGTGTGTGTGTGTGTGTGTGTCTGTGTGTCTGTGTGTTTCATAGGAGTTGCAAGGAAGGATGAGCAGGGCAAGGATATATCATCTCTGCTAATGAATCAACTTTGGCATTACTTTCTTCCACCTGTATCCAGTTATTAAGCCAAAACCTTCCCCTGCCAATACACTAACTGTTTTGGGTAAGAGGTCTGGTGAATGAATGATCCTTGCCCAACATGACTCCCAATTCAGGGAAATAAATAAGTAAAGAAACAAACCAAAATTTAAAAAAAAATTAATTTAAAAATGAAAAGCTGTCAGAATAGATGTGGATCTTATAGAACATTCCTATGTGTTCACACACCCAGGTTTCACACCGCCCTGTGTACATAGATTATGTATCACTTTGCTTTAGTTGTCACCCATGTTACTACATATCCTACTCTACATCAAAACTTACAGTTTGAAAAGCAATTTCTGTAAAGTTTTGGCTTAGAATTCTTGGTCTCAACTTCAAATTAGTGAATATCCCTAATTAGCTTTGTCACTGATGGACGCTTTCAGGATTTGACTAATTGCTCCCCAGTTCTATCTGAGTCTTCCTGAATCTGCTAAAAATGTGAAGGTCTGAACTTCAGGATTTTTAATGGTAAAAACTGTATCAATTTGTTTGCCTTCTGCTGTAGCTTTTAAACTGAGCAATGCGTGTACTGAAAGATGGAAACAGAAACTTCCCACTCCAAGTTAGTCTTGTAACAGTGCATGACCTTGTTCTATGATTTCACATTGTACATTATAGACTGCATATATATTTTAATTGCCTTATATTTTCATTTATTTTCTAGAATTATATTAAGTTCTTTTATTAATATTTTATCTCCTTCCCATTAAGACTAATCTGCCTTTTGTAGTTTGGTTTCACTAACTACACTCAGCACTTCCCACCTACAAGGTCACACCCTCTCATTAGAATCTGAGAAACAGATCAGTTTACCTGGAACCAAAATGAAGACTCAGGTGTTGTTAACATCACATACCATAAAGTATATTCGAGGACCTTCAGATTTCCACTCCTCAGTAAGTAGCATACTGAAATTGTATTAATGTTTACTTTCCTGCAGCGAATTAAACCATTTAAGTACACAGCAGAGAAGGCTAGAAGAAGGGTGCATATGAACAAAAATTGTTATTGAGCACCTACATACATGTCCACTTACAATTCGGGCCTTGTAGAATTAGGTATAATTCCTCTGACTCCCTTACAGGTGAGAAAACTGATGTCCAGAAGCTTCAAGAAAATTTTTCCAGGGGCCAAATGCTTGCCGGTAGCAGTCATGATCTGATTTCCAAACTCATACACTTTACGTTACCCAACACTGTTTGGTAACAACACTAGGAATAATACAATGTTTTCAGTGCTCATTACATGCCTGCATGATCCTACCAACTTCAGATACTTTTGTTTCATTCAGTCTTCAGAAATCTGCTATAAAACAGAGAGCCCAGGACTAATTTAGACAAGGATGTCCGAAGAGATTTTGTTGAAAAGGTAGTATTTAAGCTGAGGGCGATGGCATTATTAGGAGTTAACCAAGCAAAGACTGAAGCAAACTGACAGAAATCTACCCCACTGAGAACATGTTCTGTAAAACTATTTAACGATCCATATGACATTGATATGGCCAGAAGAGAGACATTTTTACTAGCCTCATATCCTAATTCACTACCTGCAAATTTTTTTAAAAAAAGGCAAACTGCATTGGATAACTTATTTTTGCAAAAGTACACATCTTCCTTTGCTTATTAATATGTATGCTAACGTTTGTTTTGTTGTTTTTAATACAATGCTCAGTGAAATGTGTAGTAAAGCTTAGAAAATTTTATTTTCTTTTTTAATGAGAAAAATTGCACTTGCTGACTTGCTGTCCACTTTGGTCTTTAGCAAGACACTGAATCCTCACAAAGACCTTGCTATGTCTTCTCCTGCTTACTTCTGAGCCCTGGGATCTGAACTGTTTGGGTCCAGCCTTTGTAAGAAAGGATGGCTTAATTATCTTATCTGCTTTCTTTTTTTGTTTTCCCTAACCTCTTTCCAAGTCTCTTGGCTGCTACTCTCTGTTCCTTCTGTGACTATATGTGAGGCTTTAACTTAGGCCATCAGGAACATCCAATGCACCTGCTGCTACACCATTATTTCAATCTCTAGGTCCTTGTCCCCTTCCTCCAGCTGGCTGTTTTCCAAAAAAAATTAGTACTGTTTCAGCAGGATCTTTTGATTCATTGGCTATATGTAGAATACTAAAAGTAAAAACAACTTCCTAACTATGGTTTGATCATGGGTGCATAGGTTTTAATTTAAAGTCCTACACCTCCCACAGTATCTTACATTGGGGTAGAAGCAAAGTTAACTATAAGTTCCTCAAAAGCAGGAGGCTTGATTCATGTATGTTTGTATCTCTAGTATTTCTAAAATATTTATAATGTAGTTGAGTTTGATGTGTGGGTTTTTTTCTCAGTTAATACCATTTAATATCCATAGTTACTAAATGATTCTATGACTACCTTGTAGGGCACATCATGACATGGTCTATCGTAGTGTAAAATAAATGTTAGGGGCGCCTGGGTGGCTCAGTTGTTAAGCGTCTGCCTTCAGCTCAGGTCGTGATCTCAGGGTCCTGGGATCGAGTCCCACGTTGGGCTCCCTGCTCAGCAGGGAGTCTGCTTCTCCCTCTCCCTCTGCCTGCTGCTCCCCCTGCTTGTGCTCTGTCTCTTTCACTCCCACTCTATCTCAAATAAATAAATAAAATCTTAAAAAAGAAGAAATTCGAAGCTAATTAGATAAAAATTTGTAGATAAATTCTCTAAATTTTTTTTTAAGATTTTTTATTTATTTATTTGACAGAGAGCGACACAGCGTGAGAGGGAACACAAGCAGGGGGAGTGGGAGAGGGAGAAGCAGGCTTCCCACGGGGCTCGATCCCAGGACCCGGGGATCACGACCTGGGCCAAAGGCAGACGCTTAACGACTGAGCCACCCAGGTGCCCCATATTCTCTAAATTTTTAAAATTTACTGATTTTCAAAAAAGTACTTAAAAATGAAATGCAATTCATATGGCATAAAATGATTTTAACAGATTTTTTAATAATATGAATTTACTGTTGAAAAAAATTTAGTCTTCTTAGCCACATTTACATAAATATTCTATTTGTGAAACAATAAGAATCAAAAGATGATGTAGTCTTCTTATGAATATATTTAATATACGAAAATGACTATTTTATAATGTATGTGTAACCAAAATTCCTCAGTAGATTGACACCCGGCATCTGACATATTCGTGATAACTGTAAAATGGAAGGGACAGATTCCGGTCCAGGATGGTGATGCAGCAGACTCCTGAACTTACTTCCTCCCACAGACACACTCTGTCTACACTACATATGGTACAATTCCTTCTGAAGGAAATCCAGGAATTAGCTGAGCGACTCCTACACATCAGGGGAATAAGAAAGTACCCCCGAGGAAAGGGTAGGAGAGGCTGAGACACATTCTCGCAGTAAACTCTGCCCCCTCCCCCCCCCCACAGCGACACAGAACAAGGAGGGAATGCAAAACCCCAGGCTTCTCCCCGAGGAGGGTACAGTTTGGACCCAAAAACCTAGCACCCTGCTAATCAAGGCTTCCACAGCCAAAGCACCTAGCTCTGAGAGCAAACAGGGCTTGTGTCCACAAGGCTGGAGAAGGGAAACCGTTCCTGGCTGGCTCTCAGGACTCTCCGGGGCTCCCACATGGGGCTGGGGCTCAGCACAGGGGGAGCCTCTACAAAAATACCCTCCCCCCAGCCTTCCCTGCAGGAGGCCCTGTTTGCATATCTCCCAACTGCAGCCCAAGCCTTAGGCTTCTAATTTAGCAAGCATTTAGGGACAAACTGCAGTCCTCCCTGGGAAGCCAGGAAGCCAGAAGCCAGCAGACACCATCTCCTAGTCTCCCTACAGCCCACTGCAAATCCCCAGCGTCTCCGCGGAAGGAGCTTTGGACACACCCCCGGTGCCCCGAGTCTTGAGGCTGCCACGCGGGGGTGTGCCCCACGATTGCCTGGCTCCGGTGGCTGGTGGGGCCTGAGCTCGCGGGTCACACAGGCGTATTCACCCACTAACCCTCCCAGGGCTTCCCCGGGGGAGGTCAAGAGGTGCACTTGAGAAGCGTCTGCCGGTGTCTCTGGCTTCCCGTCTGCCTGCCACGTAGCCTTCCCTCCGGGACCCCAGCGCAGCCCCCGCTGCTGAGCCCCGAGAACAGAGGAGGGTTTGGAGGCAGCCGCTGGAGTTGGAGAATCACTCAAGAGCTGGAGAGGCTGAACCACAGGGTCTGTCTTCTACCCGGCGCCTCTGTGCCGACCAGGACAGGTGGCCGTTCCCCCACGTGCACAGAACCGACACACGGAGTGAGGGGGAGCGAAGACACGGGAGAGTGTGCTCTGAACAAGGTCAAGAACAAGGTCAGACTCAGGCAACAGGCCTTAGGGAAAACGGAGGCCAGTGAATTCCTTGATAAAGGTTCAAAATTACATTCCTGAAGACGCTCACCAGGGTGAGGAGAACGATGCCTGAACAAAGGGAGAACTTCAACAGAGAGAAAGGCAATGTAAGAAAAAAGAAACATAAAAATCAAAGAGAAAGGTTCTAATGCCACTGTGTCAAATAAAATGAATAAAATGCCAAAGTTTTGGTTACTAATGACTAAAAGCATAAAATTAAGTCAGATATGCGGCTTGAGGATTTGGCAAATTACAAGATAAGTGCTTACATTTAGATTCCAAGAAAATAATATTCAAAAACATCTGAAAAAAGGCAGAAGTGGTCAAAAACACTGTATGTCAGATGAAATACTAAAATGTTGATTTCTAACAAACAGCAATTGGAATATATTGTCTTGGTAGCTGAGGGCAGAAAGTTTTAACACAAGGGGGTGGGATGATTAAAGCAGAAAAGGAGGTGAAAAAACCTAGAAAGTAGTATATAATACATGGTGATGAGTAACATGTATCATCCATGAAAAGTGATCTTATGATAAAAGGATCAAAAATTAACTAAGATAAAAGTGCTGAAAATACTAAAAAAAAAAAACCAAAAACAAGATAAATTAGAAACGATGAGAGAAATTTAATAATAAATTTTGAGTAGTAGTTATTATGAATGACAAATTAAGGTTGATATGCTATTGAGAAATTGTCAAAAGAACCCTTGGGGGGCGCCTGGGTGGCTCAGTCGTTGGGCATCTGCCTTTGGCTCGGGTCTTGGTCCCGGGGTCCTGGGATTGAGCCCCGCGTCGGGCTCCCTGCTTGGTGGGAAGCTTGCTTCTCCTTCTCCCACTCCCCCTGCTTGTGTTCCTGTTCTCGCTCTCTCTCTCTCTCTGTCAAATAAATAAATAAAATCTTTAAAAAAAAAAAAATCCTTGGGATAATTGGGAAAAAAACATAAAAACTGTCTTTAGAGATTATTAAACAATAATCAATGTAACCTAACATATTCCCTCTAACATCCTGAATTTTTATTATATTACACAATGTATTTTTCTGAGTTTTATATATATTTAACACAAATTGTGGTAATCAAAATGATCAAAATGTATATTTTAGAGTAAGCCTATTTTTTTTTTTTTTTGCAAATTGATAAATTGGTCATTTTGTGAATTGGCCTGCTCTCAGACTGAGCTAATGCCCCTTTTTATTGCAGCATACAATAAGAGCTTAAATGGGATACACACATTGCTGTTAATCCAGCTGATGATATGCTTTGCTCGGAAGGGAAAAATGAAGGGGGGAATCGGAGGTGGAGACGAACCATGAGAGACTATGGACTCTGAGAAACAAACTGAGGGTTGCTGGAGTAGGGGGTGGGGTGGGAGGGATGGGGTGGCTGGGTGATAGACATTGGGGAGGGTATGTGCTATGGTGAGCACTGTGAATTGTGCAAGACTGTTGAATCACAGATCCGTACCTCTGAAATAATGCAATATATGTTAAAAAAAAAAAAAAAAAAAGAAGAAGATAGCAGGAGGGGAAGAATGAAGGGGGCGGGGAATCGGAGGGGGAGACGAACCATGAGAGACAATGGACTCTGAGAAACAAACTGAGGGTTCTAGAGGGGAGGGGGGTGGGGGGATGGGTTAGCCTGATGATGGGTATTAAAGAGGGCACGTTCTGCATGGAGCACTGGGTGTTATTCAAAAACAATGAATCATGGAACAGTACATCAAAAACTAATGATGTAGTGTATGGTGATTAACATAACATAATATAATAAAATTTAAAAAAAAGTATTTGATATGCTTTGCTCTTTTCCAAGGCTCTATTATATTAGCAGATGCAGAAAAAGCAGCCCTGTAGGTCAATAGTCACAAATGACAAAGAGGATTGATCAATGAATTGCTTTTGGTTTCTAGGGAGATCACAAGGTACAAATGAAAAAGTGTAACATGTGGATGAAGTGAATTGTTTCTAATGGTTCTGCTCTTGCTGAGAAGTCCTCCTAAGGAAACGTGTATCAGCCCATTGACACTGTAATGTCTCCTCCATTCCCAGGACTGTGGCCCCTCAGGTCAGGAACACACAGCCAGGAAGGGCAGGACACGGAGAGATCTCCATGGGAGAAGGGCAGAAAGTGCCTCAGAGGGAGGATGTGAAGACTTGGGGCAGGTGAAATTAGCCCCGGCTACACCCTGATCTGAAAGGGAAGGCTCCCAGAGAAAATGATGCTCAAGCTTTCCATGATAGCTCTTATAAAAATGTGAAAAATATCGTGATCAAGTATTCAGAATGTCTTTTCTTTTAGTTTTATGAGTTTTAGATACTTTAGAATATAGATAAATAAAATTTTTAAGATGCTACTATAACAATAATACCTTATTTGTATTCCTGAAACTGAAAGGCTCTGAGAAATCAAAAGTTGTTTTTATTTTATTTTATTTTTCATTAAGGTTGGTATTGTTCCAAAGAAGACATCCAAATGGCCAACAGACACATGAAAAAGTGCTCAACATCACTCAGCATCAGGGAAATCCAAATCAAAACCTCAATGACATACCACCTCACACCAGTCAGAATGGCTAAAATTAACAAGTCTGGAAATGACAGATGTTGGCGAGGATGTGGAGAAAAGGGAACCCTCCTACACTGTTGATGGGAATGCAAGCTGGTGCAGCCGCTCTGGAGAACAGTATGGAGGTTCCTCAAAAAGTTGAAAATAGAGCTGCCCTACGACCCAGCAATTGCACTACTAGGTATTTACCCCAAAGATACAAATGTGGGGATCTGAAGGGGTACGTGCACCCTGATGTTTATAGCAGCAATGTGCACAATAGCCAAACTATGGAAAGAGCCAAGATGTCCATCAACAGATGAATGGATAAAGAAGATGTGGTATATATATACAATGGAATATTATGTAGCCATCAAAATAAACCCCGAAATCTTGCCATTTGCAACAACGTGGATGGAACTAGAGGGTATTATGCTAAGCAAAATAAGTCAATCAGAGAAAGACATGTGTCATATGATCTCACTGATATGAGGAATTCTTAATCTCAGGAAACAAACTGAGGGTTGCTGGAGTGGTGGGAGGTGGGAGGGATGGGGTGGCTGCGTGATAGACATTGGGTAGAGTATGTGCTATGGTGAGCGCTGTGAATTGTGCAAGACTGTTGAATCACAGACCTGTACCTCTGACACAAATAATACATTATATGTTTAAAAAAGAAAAAAAAGAAGATAGTAGGAAGGGAAAAATGAAGGGGGGGAATCGGAGGGGGAGACGAACCATGAGAGACTATGGACTCTGAGAAACAAACTGAAGGATCTAGAGGGGAGGGGGGTGGGGGATGGGTTAGCCTGGTGTTGGGTATTAAGGAGGGCACGTACTGCATGGAGCACTGGGTGTTATACGCAAACAATGAATCATGGAACACTACATCAAAAACTAATGATGTAATGTATGGTGATTAACATAACATAATAAAATGAAATTTAAAAAAAAAAGATTGGTTTAAATGCATTTGAGAGCAAAACCTAAACTCAGTAGATATGTTCATTGGAAAAATACTGTGTTTGAGGATGAAATATTTGTCTAGAACCCACCAGGGGTATAAGGTAATGTACTAGGTATGCACCATAATATAAATATGTAATACATACAGATATGCATATACATGCATATATTATATTTATATCAAGTCTGAGTTTTGCCAGCACGTATAAGACACCACTGACTCATATGAAGCCACAGCATCCTGCTTCAAAACACCCTGTGTCACCCTTATCTTCTACCAAACCATTTTATCAAATGTGCTGAAGGATGATATGCTCAACTCAGTTTCCACTCCACAGAATTCCTAAATTTCTCTGACACTAATTCCAGCAAAATATCACAAGTATTACTATTTGAGTATCTTTTTATTGCCAATCATTAGCCGTGAGCTGTGACTGCTGCAGTTAAGAGGAATAAAAAGAATTTAAAACTTCATTCCAAGAATCGTCTTCCACCCTGAGAAATATGCTCACCCAAGAAAGGTCCAGGGCATTACCATGAAAATTTAACCAAGGATTCTTGGTCTCTCCCCCTTTGTTTACTGTATAACCTCACATACGTTATATTATTTTCCATATTTCTTAATATTTGAATTAACATGTGGCTCTTGAAAGTAAAAGACATGAACTTTGGATCTATAGATAGACTGAGTACAGATATATCAATATTGACTAATGACTACTTTCTGGAAAAAAAAAATACCATTCCCTTGTATAAGTGGTAGGTGTTCTAGGCAAACAAAGTGCTTCATGAATTGAAACTTTATCACCTGGACATCCTCTCCCCTCTTTTCTGTATGGGGTAACTGAGATTCACACACAATGCTGAGGACTTTGTTATATGAGGGCTGGGGTCAGAGAAGGTTTTAGACATCAATGCTTTCAGTGCAAAAGACACAATGTCATCTCACCTCTAACTCAGGAAGCAGAACGGGGTAGGTGCACACACAGAATAGCACACAAGGCCGTCTGTTTAAGACCTAATCAGAAGCCTTCATCCCTAGAAAACTGATAGAAAATATCCCAAAGATTCAGACTCAAACAGGCTTTGTACAGCTTCAAAATATATTTTAAAAAAGAATATGGTCGGGGCGCCTGCGTGGCTCAGTTGGTTAAGGGTCCGACTCTTGATTTGGGCTCAGGTCATGATCTCAATGTCATGGGATCTAGCTTTGCATTGGCTCTGTGCTGAACACGGCATCTGCTTGGGATTCTCTCTCCCTCTCCTTCTGCCCCTCCCCCACTTGCACGCTCCCTCGCTCTCTAAAATAAATAAATTGTTAAAAAATAAAAAAAATAATAAATATGGTCATAGGTGGCATTACAGAAGATTTTGCCTTTAGTTCCTAGCTTCCTTAATCTTCAGCCCACAGGAAGCAGGAGCTTGTTGTTCATGGCACACCTAGTTTTCCCTGGAAATGCACAAACACCACCAAAACCACCTGGCCAGTTGAGCCTGACGTTCAGGTGGCCTCACGGTTTATGCCATGATCCCTACTGGTCTCTTGATTTGACCATCTATCCCAGTGCATTCTTTACTTTTATCCCTAACAAATCCAAAGGGTTTTCATTGCAGAATTCCGATGTCTAGCTCTAGGCCTGATACCAGCTTCATCAAATGCCCATTTGGTGATCCTCTACCTACTCTCAAAAACACCGCAGTGTCCGAAAGTGGTGTTTTTTCACCCTTTGTGATGCCTCACAACTCCTCCATATCCCCGGCATGTGAATAACCATCATCACAAGCATCACAATGAGAAGAACAGCTGTGGCAGATCCTGGACTTGATCCTCATGGCTTTCAATGACATCTTCTCTCAAAATGGTGTTTTGTTTTGTTTTGTTTGTGGGTTTTTTGTTTGTAAGTTTGTTTGCTTTTATTTTTTTTTTTCCTAACGCTGAACGTTCCTTTCTTATGCTTGACTCTGAAGAAAAATGCTGACATTGCCATCTGAGGACCTTACCGGGGTTGGGGTGTCCAAGCTAAGCTGCAGATTTGAAGTGTGGGTTTTCTGTAAGGCACCTACCATGCACTTGCTGTCTCTACACTGTGGGTTAGAGCATCATGGGATCCTCCTCTGCATCCCTATCACTTACGTTAGAACCTGTCAAACCAACATTGAGATACTTGCTGCAGGAAAAAAAAAAAAGAATCATAAAATAATTTTTAGAATCATATATTATTGAAATCATATGAAATCACAGGCATAAGCTAATCCAAACTCAGAATTCATAGAGAATAAAAAATTATAAGACAGCTTAAAGGACTTGCAAGTATCCCACGCAGTAACAGCTGAATCAGTTATAACCTAAAATCTCTAAATCTTCAATCTAGCAATTCCCCTTAAAACACTGATCATTTCATTTGATTTAAATGTTAAATATCTTCCAAAGTTCTATTTAACAAATAATTCTTTCACTTTTAGAGTATTCTTGCTTTTCCTGACTCATATAGCTATCATGAAACTGTTTTAAATCCATTTTCTGTCCCTGACTTTAGTGCCCTAGTTTTCAGATCTGGGCTTGGGCCCTGGTGATGGGGATACCCAGCAAACTGCAATCATATTGCTAAGCTTGAGTATATTTTTACAGCTTACTTTTTGATGTTCAATGGGATTACAGTTCCCATGACGGGGAGACCTTCTCAAACACCAGTGTGGGGCTGTGGTGGCCACAGGGACGGACTCTTCCAGATGTGTATGCAATCTTCCCATGGTTATTCTTTTATAAGCTAGGTAACAACAAGTTTATTATACCTCGTTTAGCTTTTGAACGCTTTTTGATAACGCTATTATGTATATGCATATAAATGTGTGTTTGTATATATAATTTGCAATGGATGACAAGATCATTCGTGGTGAGTGGCTTGACGTTATTCCAAGTAGCATAATTTCAAAATACAACAGCTCACTGGAAAACAACAGCTACTGGATGGCTTCACATACACTGAATAAGAAAGTAAAATGATAGGACCATAATGGGATAATTCCTCCTTTAGGGTTTTCCGTAGTTTTAAAAGAGATATATACAGGTGGTTTTATGTATGATGTGATATTAATACAGTAGTTAAATCAGTGAGGCCACAGGTTAGGAGTGCATCATTATTCCTGGGGGCAAAGCCCTCTTTTTATTATCTTTTCTAGCGATGTCTCAACTGAATTCATTTCACCACATTTTCTCTTTATGGCCTCCCTCACCTTCTCATTTTTCTAGTGTGGGGAGAAATATGAAGCTGCTTCTGTTTGTAAAGACACCTTAATAACTCTCATTTATATATCTTACTTCCCTCCAAATTAATATTCATAAATCCCAATTCTAACTAGCAATAGTTCATTTCCATTACAATGAACATAATCCTTTCATATTTGTCCTTCCTAACTGCACTGTTTGCATCTCCTCTTTCCTTCCCATTCTCTCTGGATACTTGTCCCTAGAGACAGACTTTAAATGCCTTCTTGGAAGGCTTCCGTATTCTTTCTAAAAACTTCTTTCAACCTCTTATTGTGAGATTTGTCTTTTTCGCCCTACAACTTTTTAGTTAAAATTCATCCCGTTCCGCACGTGAACTTCACTGAACAAAGACTTGCTGGGCTGTGTAGCCCCCTCCCCCTGCAGCTGCCCCTCTCCCCACTGTCAGGCAGTTGCTTCCATATTTCAATCGAAAATAGAGAACCTAACATTTATGGAAGGACCACTGGGCCCCTCGTGGGCTTGTGATACAGACATCTCCAGTTTACAAAGAAAGGTTAAGTAGTTCAAACCTCAGGAAGGTAAAGTACAGTTGACTCTTAAGTGACATGGAGGTTAGGGCAACTAACCACCCCCACCTCCCCCCCATTCTAAATCTGTATATAACTTTTAAGCCACCCCTCAAA
Source organism: Halichoerus grypus (assembly GCF_964656455.1). Taxonomy (NCBI): domain Eukaryota; kingdom Metazoa; phylum Chordata; class Mammalia; order Carnivora; family Phocidae; genus Halichoerus; species Halichoerus grypus. The sequence continues at coordinate 82,454,336 of NC_135718.1, forward strand.
AACTTAACTACTGATAGCTGACTATTGATCAGAAGCCCTATCAATAACATAAACAGTTGACTAACAACATATTTTGTATATCACATGTATTATACACTGCATTTTTACAATCAAGTAAGCTAGAGAAAAGAAAATGTTATTTAAAAAACCGCAAGGGAGAGAAAATACATTTACAGCACTATACTGTGTTTATCAAAAACAAAAAACAAAGACAAAAAACCCACATGTATCATATGATCTCACTGATATGAGGAATTTGAGAAACAAGACAGAGGATCATAGGGGAAGGGAGGGAAAAATGAAACAAGACGAAACCGTAGAAGGAGACAAACCCTAAGAGACTCTTAATCTCAGGAAACAAACTGAGGGTTGCTGGAGTGGTGGGGGGTGGGAGGGATGGGGTGGCTGGGTGATGGACATTGGGGAGGGTATGTGCTATGGTGAGCGCTGTGAATTGTGTAAGACTGATGAATCACAGACCTGTACCCCTGAAACAAATAATACATTATATGTGAATAAAAAAAAAATTAAATAAAAACCCACATGAAAGTGGACCCATGCAATTCAAACCCTCGTTGTTCAAGGATCAACTTTAATTTGTTCACATATGTTACCAACAAATGTCTAATGCTGGATATAGGAATATAAAGCTGTAATATTATTCATGTTTCTCTCTTTTTTATGTAAATGTCTGCTTCTTATGTTCCAACTAATGTGGTTTTCCAGCCTTTTTCTAAACTGGTCATACTCTTCAGCAATGTGTTCCCATAAGTCGATGCATTTTATAAAATATGACACCTCGGGCATAGCACATAACTCCCGCTCTAATCTGATCAGAACAGGGCAAAAATAACTTGTTTCTTCAACTACTTTTGGACAATATACATTTATTTATATATTTACCATTATTTTTTCTTGCTTCACTGAAGACATGAGACAGATTTTATCCGTTTTGTCTAATAGATGGTTTTCTCAATATATTGATATTTTGTCCACTATGTTGGTTATTCGTAGACTCAGATCATAATTTCTTAGGTTAACCTTGTGGTAATTGAGTTTCCTGGACACTTTTTTCACATGGATGATTGTTAGGGTCATTTTCCCTCATCTTTTCCATACAGAATTGACTCTACTAAATACAAATATAAAACCTTCTCTTTAATATCTTTTCACTTAAGTGTTATATTCCAACATTTTAATCAAATTTGCTCAATCTGATTCATTTATTTTCTTTGTATTGACTTCTCAATAAACTTCTCAAATAAACTTCTCTGGGTGTCCTTTCTCCTTAATCTAGCGAAAACTAGCTGGAATAGCAGTTGTTTTAATGTCATTTCTCCTGGAAGGATTTGAAATTCATCCTCCATTATATCTTTCATCTCCTGGTCTTCTGGAGTAGACGTACAGAACTAAAGCAAAGGAAGATGAGACATGCTTTGTACTTGCTCCTTTCAGGACATGAGGTGTTACTGTGGATCTTTAGGACCCCATATGGAGCTTCTAATTAAGTACACTTTTAGATGCCTGTGGGAGCATGTGTTACAGCAACTGTTCTGATGGCATATAGGTCCTGGGACTGTCCCGTAGCCTTGGGGTCGGTTTGCCCACACCCTAAGTATGCAACAACTTTCCAGGAATCATCAGAGAAGAAACATGCATAAAACTCTGTACTAGTAATATGCCTTTACAGAATGCAGTCACTTTGGGGCAAAAGTAAGATTTAAACAATGAGATAATTACAGACAAATTCTGTGAAAATGAATGTACTGGGATGGGCATCCATACCTGTTTCTAAAAAATATTTGACTCAATGTGTTATTTTTTTTTTTTTGTCTTGAGTAGATGGAATGGCAAAAATTTCAATAACTGGAAGGTTTATAGCTATCTTGGTAAAAGGCTGAAAGAAATGTTAGCGGTAACAGCAGAAATTTCATGTTCGGTCAAGTAACTTGTCAATTGAGAGGAGGGGAGAATTTAGGGAAAGATACTGTTTGGTTATTTTTGATGAGGAGGTGTGAGCAATTTGTATGCCCATTTTAATCACAGTGAGCCATTTTTGAAAAGGGTAGATTTAAACTTTTATCAATTATTGTAATTATATACATGTTATCATAGAAATACCTAAGTATTTCATTCATTTTTTTATATGCCATTTTCCCATATTCTTTTTTATAAGATTTTTTTATTTATTTGAGAGAGAGAATGAGAGAGAGAGAGCACAAGAAGGGGGAGCAGAGGGAGAGGGAGAAGCAGACTCCCCACTGAGCAGGGAGCCCAATGCGGAACTCGATCCCAAGACCCCGAGATCATGACCTGAGCCGAAAGCAGACGCTTAACTGACTGAGCCCCCCAGGCGCCCCATTTTTTCCCCATATTCTTATCACTAATGTTCATCAAGATATGCTTAGGCCACATATTTCATAAAACTTTTTATCTTGTTTTAATCTTTTATAGAAGATTGAAGTTAGAGTGATATTTCCTTCCTTACTATTATAACATTGTTTTCCTATAAGTGATGGATTAGGCTGGCATTGAAAAAGAGTCTCTGTTTTTTAAGACTTATTTTTATAAAAATATTATATTTCATTGAATGTTGTTTTTTTTCATCAGAAAGCAAGAGCCAGAAGAGAGAACAGCTCTTGTTTTTACCTACAGGGGACTGAAGCTCTGGGGGTAAAATACTGAAGAGGAGAAGAGGGAGATTTAAAGCCGTGTTTGTCAAGCGTCATTATTTTTGATGGGCCATGTCAGGGCCAGGGTTAGCCCTGGCACCGAACCTCCCATCGAAAGGGAAGCCGTGAAGTTGTGCAGGGAGACTGCATGTAGGAAATTACCAAGCTCTGAGTGAGATCGTTCCTCAATTGTAATAAGTTTTAATGATGTCAAAAATGTAGCAGTTAATGTTTGAATACTTGCCTAATTGGACTTAATCAGTTAAATAAGCTATCATGTTTCAAGCTCTCCTTAATGAAGTCTCTCTAAAAATCCATCATGCCATGCGGATCAGTGTGAATCCAGAGAAGGATTTTCAGAGGAGTGGGCAACTCCCACAAAGTCTAACAAATGAAAGTTTTATAAATTCAGCAATATGACACTACTGAGAAATGGGGAGAAATGGCTTGTCTGTGATACTTCCCTACACATGGAATTTTTTGCATATAAGAGATAAATGTGTCAGAAAGAAAGACCTAGCAGCCACAAATTAGTGGCCTTGAGAACAGGAGACACAGGTGCCTACGGAGTGTGAAGTGGAAATTAGGAGAAATTGACCAAGGACAAGAAGGAGAGAAAGCTGAAATCATGTCCGTGTCTAATAGACAGTTTTCACGTGCAATTACATAGGTAAAACTGCTGAAAGAAACTGCAATGAGCTATTCAACAGAAGCAGAAATGAAAGGGATGGATTACAGTATGGAGATGAGACAGCAAAATACAGGGGTAACTCCCATTAACTGTCTATTGCCGTGTAACACGTTGTCCCAAAGGTAGCGGCTTCCCAACGACAGAATGCTTAGTTGAGTAAACCTGCATCCAGCCTTCTCGGGAGGTTGTGGGTGACCGTGCTGACTGGGTGCAGTCTCTAGAGAAGGCTGGACCAGTGGTAGTGGAGGTGAGTGGGCGTCCATCAGACACGCCTAGGGTTCTGGGCTCCCTCTCGCACCATCTGTGCTTCTCCACCACGCTACCCTCACAGACCGTCCACTGACTCCCCCACAGTGAGCAGTTCTGAGAAAGAGCAAGGGAGACACTGCCCCAGGCAGATGCCATGTCCTTCCGTACGCTCATCTCGGAAGGGTAAGCCCATCACTTCAGTTGTATTCTGTTCGTTACAATCATCAACGCATTATGTCCAGCCTACATCCAAGAGGAGGGATTCAAACCTGGTGTCAGTCCAGGAGGCAGGGATCCCAGGGGGCCACCCTAGAGGCTGCCTTTCAGGATCGACCTTAGTAAGTATCTTTGACTTGTGCAACAGGTAATCTCATTGTCTAAACTAAGAGAGGAACTGAAGCTAGAGGAAGAACATGAACACAGAAATGTGGGTAGCACACGAGAAGACAAGGTTGAATCAGAAAAATGAACAGAACACTAAGTAGATCGAACCCAAGAATAGAATGACTTGCAGAGCTGAGATAAGGAGAACAGAAAATCTGAGCTATTCTGAAGACACTAAGGAAGGGCAGTCCCACTGTATACATCAGCGAGGCATGGGACAAAGAACTTTGGCAGAACAGTGACCCCTCTGCTTCAAGAAAAGCGGCTTGTGACCGTAAGGAGGAAGACAGCCCCTAAAAACCTGGAGTACTACAGACTGGATGTGATCAACGTGTTTATGGAGGTTCTGATAAAGAAGAAACTTCTCTCAAACCTAAAACCCAGGATTTGGCAGCCAAGTGGATATGAGTTTTGAGAATCATGAAAGACTTTTAAGAATGCTAGTGATGTGGGGCGCCTGGGTGGCTCAGTCGGTTAAGTGTCTGCCTTCGGCTCAGGTCATGATCTCTGGGTCCTGGGACTGAGTCCCATGTCAGGCTCCCTGCTCAGTGGGGAGTCTGCCTCTCCTTCTCCCTCTGCTGCTCCCAACCCCCTGCTCATGTGTTGTCTCTCTCTCTTTCTATCTCTCAAATGAATAAATAAAATCTTTAAAAAAAAAAGAATACTAACAATGCACTGAACCCTGATGATGTTCCAGGCACAGTTCTGAATATTTCAGTTCTCTCATTTAATTAGAACATTAATACAAAGGAGTGTTACTATAGAAGGCATTGTGTTCAACTTCCTAATACCATTATTACCCCAGTAGATTAATTTAAGCCAATTATCATAACTCTAACTCCTTTGCTGCCTGGGTTATGATCCATATTTGGAGAGTGATTTCTGTGAAGTTTACTGCAGTCAGCTGGGACAAGATGTTTCCTTTCCTGAGAGAAAGTCAGTGGAAAAACCAAGATGTCTCTTCTTCCACTCGATTTTGTCATGTTTGCATACAACACTTTACAAAAGCTCTAGGTATCTTGTCATAAGCCAAAAAATGAACTTAACACCAAAGAAGCCAAGTATTTTCTAATTATTTTTTCTCTTTCTTTCATGTTACATTAGTTTCAGGTGCACAACATGGTGATTTGACAGGTCTATACATTATGCTGTGCTCACCACCAAAGTAGCTACCACCTGTCACCACACAGTGCTGTATTTTTAATTATTAATTCTATAGTAATACTTTCAGAATAAATTCTTTCTAAGACGAAAACATCTTGCAAATTCTCAATTTTGCCACAATCCAAAATTTATATTTAAAACTTATTTTTCTCTCCTTTTTTTTCTCACTAATTCTAAAAGGAAGAATGTTAAACAGAATCCCAGACGTACTAACATTTTTTTTTCTCTTTTCTTGTAAGAAATAAAAATCATGTCAGAGCCTTTAACCTCTCCACAGAGAAAGAAATGCACAAATGGAAAGTCAGTAGATTGGGGGGATGAAATTAACAACTTGGCATCTGGAGCAGATATCTACTCCCTGCCAAACATTTACCCAAAGAAAAACATTCTCTGCTGTCAAATTTTATTAGAGTTTGCACTGAACAAGAAAGAGGTCTCTTAGGAATCTTTCTTGTTTGACAAGAAATGAACACAGTGTCATTTTGCTTTCTGTTTGTGGAAAGACAGAAATAAACACTTATCCGGTAATTGTGGTATCTTCAGAGTTCAGATGGTCTACGTATCAAGAATAAACTGCAGGACATGATTAACATCAAGTAACAAGTGCAGCTACTCACAACCAATGCCTAGGCAGTCCAAGAGGCAAGATATGGAGAAAGTGCTGGGCAGCCAGCTCTGACATCGGAGCGGGGGGCGGGGGAGTAAGATCAACAGTGTGCTTTGCGCAGCCTTCTCAGAGTTTGCATGGTAGAGCGCACTGGGACTCAGTCTCCAGAGACTCCCAACTGTCATCTCTCCAAACATAGTCACCTGTGGCCCTCGTGTTTGCTATTCTGTTGGGGACTGTTTAACTTTGGATTACTTTCAACCACTCAGCAAACAGGTACTGGATGCCTACTGTGTGCAGATTGTTGTGATAGATGTGTGCTAATTCCAGGCATTTCACATTTTGCTGTTCTGTATCTTACCCTCATCCTATTCCATGCTATCTAAGAGACACACGTTCATATTTGACAATACAGAGATCTAAGCAGAGTATGGCAGGGAGAGTTAGAATTTAACTTTATTTTTTAATTTTTTAAAGATTTTATTTATTTATTTGAGAGAGAGAGAACATGAGAGAGAGAGAGAGAGCATGTGCACAAGCATGGGGAGGAGCAGAGGGAGAAGCAGGCTGGGAGCCTGACAACTCGGGGCTTGATCCCAGGACCCTGGGATCATGACCTGAGGTGAGGGCAGATGCTTAACTGACTGAATCACCGAGGCATCCCCTGTTCCCCATATTTTTATCACCATCAGTGCATCACAGAGACGGTGAAGCTTAGTAGAAAGAACTTGAAGGTGGACTTTGGAGAGAGCTATGGAGCAATCAATGTTATTTTTATGCTCTTAATCAAAACTGTTAGTGGAAGTCTGCCCTACAGGACAGCCTTGTCTCGGTGGATCTATAAGATATAAAAGAACTGGGTCACACTCTATTGTACAGTGAGTGTGCTCTACTCTCTTCAGCCTAAAAATGTTACAGAAATCACAGGAGGCATGGTATGAAAAAAAAAAAAAAGTAAGTATTTCAGTGGAAATATAACATGGGAGCTAAGGCCAATTGTAGAAATATAAGCCCACGTACAGTCATGTGGCTTCAGAGTTTGCACAAAGCATTGATGAATGTCTCGCTGGGTTGAGTCGTGCCCCTCTCGTACTACCCCCCCCCAAAAAATCACGTCTATTGTCAAAGTGTGAACGTGACCTCATTTGAAAATAGGTTCCTTGTGGATGTAATGGAGTTAAGAGGTGATCACACTAGAGTAGGGAGGGCCCTAATTCAATGACCAGCATTCTTACAGTAAGAGGGAAACCTTGACAGACATAGACACACAGGGAAATTGCCGTGTGACCATGAAGGCCGGGCAGCAGGTGCACAGCTGTGGACCAGGGAGCGCCTAAGACTGTCAGCAGCGTACCCCATCTGAGGAAGGGTCCCGCCCCGAGGCATCAGAGAAAGCATGGCCTTGCCAACACCTTTATTTCAACCTTCTGACCTCCAGATCCAGGAGAGAACAGATTTCTGTAGCTTCAAGCCACCGAGCTTGGGACATAGGCCCTTGGACGCGGATACAAGTGTTGAGAGTCATTCCGTACGGAAGAGTACGCAGTACATCTCAAGAACAGGTGTTCTGATTCCAGATCAAAAAGATGGGCTTACTGCTCAGCAGCACCACTAAGTAATGTGGTAAGTTATTTATCCTCTTCACATCTCAATTCCCTCTTGTGGAAAATGGAAATAAAAGTTGTACTTTCTTCATTTGACTGTAGCATGAAAAACTGATAATGTATGTAAAGCATATGTCACACTGCCTGTCATATTGTAAGAGCTTTATAACTGCTACCTATATATTTACTCAAACATAATGACCTCATAAGAGCGACCCTCAAGGTCAGATGCCCACCCAGTGGAAGGACTTAGGATATAAAATGTAACAATACATATGTTTGTTGTCTCCCAGGAAACAGCTAGCGTCTCTCCAGGGAGCCCGATGCTCTATATACCGACACATTTTCAAATGGGGAGCTGTGTAATATATCCTACATGCATAGGCTTTGATGGTAAATGAGTAACTTTGCTCAGCCCCGTTGTCCCTTTGCGGTACTACCACCCCTCAATTAGGGAGACTTGAGGATTTTCCTAATCTGCATATCTGCCCAGTGAGCGCACTGCCTTGCAGATGGTTGAAGCCCAATAATTTGTCAAACAGGAAAGATCTACATACCATTAGGATCGACAGGCTGGCTGGCGTTACTCAGAGATGCTATGCTTTAAGAAGCAGGACAAGTTGCTCATTGTGCCCATCAGAGCTTGAGCTGATGACAGCCATGGCTCTTGAAGTGAGTGTGTCTGGTAATGGCCTGGAAAGCCCAGCTCCCGCCCTCAAGAGATTATGACACACGAGGTCAGAGTCAGGACCTAGGAATTTCACATTTCAGCACGTCCCCAGGTGATACTGCGTCTGTGAGTCATTGTTTGAGAAAGACTGGCCTTCATGAAACAGTGATCTATTAAAGCCTAGCAGTCTTGTTTTTCTTTTTTCTTTTTTTTTTAACACATATGCAGGTATGAACAGGTAAAAATCACCATTTTAGTTTCAAGTGCTTATATCAAAATTCCACATAAAAATATCTCATATGCCATTCTTTCACTCCTATCCCCTCATTCAGCTCAACTAGATGTACAACAACAAAATCAAACCAAAACAAAAGTCTTCAAACTATTATGTACAGGCCTACTTTGTGAGAAGTATTTACTTATTTTGAAAATAAGCCTTGGAGCTCTGAGTTTTCCTTCTAGCTCCACAGCCATCTTCGGATCTGCTCCAGCTTCAGAGCCCCGTTTTAAAGGGTGGCTCTCAACAGTCACTGTACATTAGAATTGTGTGTGGAGCTTTAACATATCTATACCTCAGGCCAATTAAATCAGAATTTCTAGTTCAGTTTCAGGACATACAGCTCTCTAAATTAATTCCAATGTGCAGCCAGGGTTGAGTCGCACTGCTTGAACTGAATAGATTTATCAGAGGTTATACAACTAAGGTCTCTGGCCTGACAATAAGAAAACTCTGATTCTGAACCCTCTGGTTCTCTGGAGTTGGTGTAACTTCTCGACCCTTCAGAGAATATACGTATAAACCTCAGCGATAGACAATGAGATCAGCAATTCTTATGCCTTCTGAATTTGAGAAACAAAGAATTAGAAAAAAAGCAGCCAGCTACAGAAGAAGTCTAAGAGGAAGAAACCACTATAATAACCTGCATATAATTAGCTTAGCATCCCAAGAAGAACTGGCGCATATGGAGAAAAAGGGAAAATCCAATGGAAGTCTAGTCTACCCGAGACCCCTCTTTTAACAGAACAAAGTGAACAAATGGGAAGATTCTTTTTTTAAAAAGTCATATTCCATATGTTCAGGTCGAAATAACTGAATATTTTTTGGCTTAGAATAAATTGCTTTTATTCAACAAATAAATATTACCTTATACTAATAAGTGAGACCCACATTTATAAATTATTTTAGTTCCTAATTTTGACTATATTTTCATCCTCAGAAGACCAAGCAGTGTAGTGCATCATGACTGAAAAACTATACCTCAGTGCCCTCTACTCAAAAACACATACATCCTTTCATATCTTCTGATAACAGCATCCAAATAAAAATAAGCTAGTGATAAACTGCTCTGAGTGTAACAATTTCAAGGTAAGAAGGGTGAGGAAAGAATTGATTTTGCTACAGCGGGTTGGTCGAAGCAAGGTGTGGGCAGGGTTGTGAGTCAGGAAGAGCTATTAGAGACCCAGCCTCCTTGGTCTAGTGACATCTGATCAAAGCAAGAGGTCATGCTTAAGAAGGCTTGAAATAAATCTTCTTTAACTCTTTCATCTATTTTTGAAGTTGTTATTCTTACATAATTTTACCTTTTACCCACAATGAGCAGATATTTACCTACGAGTTTTAATAAATAAACAGAGAGGAGAGAAATTATAAATGTTATGTACAATGAGAAAGCAATTTCCTGATGTTTTCATTAATTTCTTCAAGTTACAAGAAAAAGAGAACCACTTTAGCTCAGAAAATACTCAACCTGGCTGATGGCATAGAAATATCCTTGAAAGCACAGTTCACAAGTAAAATTTTCAAAGAAAATCTATAACTACTCCATGTACTTTAAGCTAATCTATATCTACTCAATCTATTAATCAAACATATTAGTGAATAAGTCATTTGGGGATATTTATAGATCTACATATGGGTATATTAGCATCATTAAAGTTTATATTTTAATATAGCTCTACATTAATTTGCCCTAGATTATTTCATGTGATTAAGTGATAGTGATGCTTTGATGCATCATCTGATATTCTATGGAGCACTACAAGGAGCTTCCTGAAGAACTTTTATAGGCACCATTTTAGCCTGATGATGAAGACGTACAAACTCTAACTCCCTCACCAACAAATATCCTTGCATCCTGGTAGGTATAGCTAGATTATGAGGTGGACTATTTCTCCGAGTCACTAAGTGTCTTGCAACTATGGGAATTAGGAAGTAATCACATGAGCAAGTCGTCAATCTCTGATAAACCAGATATGTCAAAGAAAGTATAGTCTAGAAAATGTGATATTTGACATGTCATTTCTAAGAACTCTATGGAAGAGAAATTCCTCAGCATCCATTCCTAGTCAAGCAGAGCTCCCAGTGTTGAGGCACCAAGGTCTCAAAGGAGAAACCTGTCAAGTTGGAAATGTTCTAGAACTATTCTACAAATTCTAAAAGCTAAAGAAAAAAATGAACCGATTTCTAAAGGTGAGAAATTCCAAAAGTTACACCAATTTTCTGGGCAGGCTTGTCTCAAACAAATGGTAAATTTGACCTTTTAGGTTATAAATGCTACAAATTCTGAAATGAACTGAAACACATTTTTTTAGGCATACTTTTTTATATATAAATCTGCAGAGTTTTATAATGTTGTCAGAGTCTTTTAATCTAAAATCACTGTATATTCTGTATTATTTTCCCCTAACAAGGTTATGAGTAGTTATAAACTTTAATGGGGATAACCATTGGGTGAAATCTACCTAAACAAAAATTTTTATGTGAAGTTTGTGAACTGTTAAAAGACTAAATATAATTGTGTTAAGTAGCTTCTACAAAATGCATAATCTTCCTCTATTTTCCAGAAAATTACCATGAGGTGATAGTTTTGTGGTGGAAATGTAAAGAAATACATCTTATTTTTTTCTTATATAAGGGCTCTGCCAATAGAAGCAGAAGAACGAATGCTACTCAAGTGGGCTTGCTACCCATTAGCCAAGGGATAATCTGCACATTTCCAACAATAAATAGATTTGAAAACTTTATGATAATGAATAAATTATAACCTCATTATGCTCAGTCCTTTGTAAATAAAATGACTAGAAAAAAATTCCATGGAAAGATGTAACCTGAAATTTTGTTTAAGATTTAGAATGGAAATCAAAGTATCTGAGATAATTAAATCATTATCCAAAAGAAATAATAATCATCTTAAATTCCCAATGTATTGCTATACTTAAATAATTTATTCACAACCTTAGCCACCTATCACTTGATGGTTTACAGTTTGAAATAATTTTTTCATTTGGTTTATGTTTTATTCTCCTAATAAAGCCACAGCTGTGAGAAATCTCATTGTTTATTGAATGAAACTTGGAAATTTCTGTTATATACTCAGACTGATTTGATATTGTAGTCAGATTTGCAAAGTGCTGATTGATAATAAAGCTGATTTATAGTCTGCATATTTTCAAATTCAGCATCTAATGAAAATAGCTACCTACAGATTAAGGCTATCATTATCAAACTTCCATAAAACCAATTAAAAACATAAGCTCTATGATATTGGTCCATGGGTATAATGTATGTTTTTTTAACCAATTTACTTGCTGCTAAAGAACCTCCCCCCATCTAATCAATTATATCCCTGAGGTCAATGTATGATCGATATTTTCAATAACACAACTTCCTGCACTATTAAACAATGAGCATCTCAAGGAAACAAATATTACTTTTTAATAAAGATGCAAGCATGCATTCATATAGAAACCAGTTTGCATAAAATATGTGCATTTTTAATTCGAATGCAGAGTTTGGGGGAGAAGTATTGGAGAGGACATCTGCATTTTGACCAACAGACAAAATTGGTCACGTCTCTTCCATCACCAGCTCCTTCCTCAAAGGCAACCATTTGTTAACAATTTCTTGAAAATTATTCTAACATTTTGAAGCATTAGATGGGAACCAAGACATACTGAACAGCATTTATTGGTTCTGTAAGAAATAAAACAATGAAATGAAATGTTGAATCTTTACCTCAAAGAGCTTTTAATCAAGCAATCACAGGGGCAAAATGATTTCCAAAGTATTTACCATCTACACACACTTCCTTATCATGTGATTGCGGTATTGGTGTCTATTGCAATTTACAAGTACAAAGATATTCCATAGGGAAAGTCAGAACCTACATGACTTGATCAACCTTGGGCTAGCCTCCATTTCTACTTATCATAAAAGAGCTCATTCCATTGCTTCCACATCAAGGGGATTAAAGAAACCCTCAAGTCTTTAAAACCAAAGTTACAACTTTGGGGAAATGACTCCAACTTTCTGTTTCTTAGATTTTTCTTTTCTGATACAGGTATGATAATAATACCTACATCATAGAGATGTGAGCTATAGATAAAATATTTTATATATATGTGTGTATATATATATATATATATATATATACACATTATATATATATACACATTATATATATAATATATAAATAAATATATATATATATATATATATATATATATATATATATATATATAAATTCTTGACTTTCCTACATATTCAGTGTTCAAGATGTGTTTCTGTTATTGTACTCTGAACAAATATCATTTTCATTTTAAAACTTTATTCTAACATCAAAATAATTGAAGCTCACCAAGTTTAACTAGTTTTTCCAATGACACATACTTAGAAAGTGGTAAAGACTGGGTCAAAGATCTGTCTGGTTCTTAAAGATATATATTATGCAATACAACATGAAAATGGAAAACTGTACTACAGTATTTAGTAAAATAAATTAAAAGAGCAAAGTACTTTTGGAGTGCAGAGGACAGTGTGATTTACATATGTTGATGTTGGAAAAAAGTCCACTGGATGGTGGTTTCCTCTTTAATATAAAAAATGTAATCTGGGGTGCCTGGGTGGCTCAGTTGTTAAGCGTCTGCCTTTGGCTCAGGTCATGATCCCAGGGTCTTGGGATGGAGCCCTGCATTGGGCTCCCTGCTCGGCGGGAAGCCTGCTTCTCCCTCTCCCACTCCCCCTGCTTGTGTTCCCTCTCTCGCTGTCTCTCTCTCTGTCAAATAAATAAATAAAATCTTTTTTTTTTTTTTTAAAGATTTTATTTATTTATCTGAGAGAGAGAATGGGAGACAGAGAGCATGAGAGGGGGAGGATCAGAGGGAGAAGCAGACTCCCCACTGAGCAGGGAGCCCGATGTGGGACTCGATCCCGGGACTCCAGGATCATGACCTGAGCCGAAGGCAGTTGCTTAACTAACTGAGCCACCCAGGCGCCCCAATAAATAAAATCTTTAAAAAAAAATGTAATCTTATTAGCTAGATCAATATTCTAGTTTATAAAATATAATTCATAAAGTAATGCAGATTCATACTTTATGATATATAACATAACAAATATAGTTTGTATAAAACCACAAATAAATATGAACCTACTGATTTTTAATTTATAGCTATTGAGTGTCAATATTTCTTTGAGGAAAGCTTACAGATTAATATTATAACTACCATGATTTTTTAATGTTAACATTTTCAAAACAGGCTTCAGACCTCATTAAAAAGAAAAGAGGGGCACCTTGGTGGCTCAGTCAGTTGAGTGTCTGACTCTTGATTTTGACTCAGGTCATGATCTCAGGGTGGTGGGATGGAGTCCCAAGTTGGGCTCCACACTCAGTGGGGAGTCTGCTTGATATTCTCTCTTTCTATCTCCCTCTGTCCGTCCCCCCTCATGTGCACATGCTCTCTCTCCCTCTCAAATAAATAAGTAAATCGTAAATTTAAAAGAAAAATAAAACATTAGAGATTTAGCTAAAGTCATATGCTTCTTATCTCTCCAGTCTCCTGAAGTAGATCCATATGTCTTTAGGATAAGTCCCAAATCCTGATTCAATATTTTAGACCCAGATTCCATATTAAATTTTCACATACCACACCTCTTATTACCATCAACCAACAAAAAGTACAACAGAATGTGTAGTGTGTAGATCCTCAAACTGCTATTGACGAGGATACCTTGAGCAGACTGGCTCTTTGTTTCTTATCTCACAGATTAAAATTGGGTACAATAATCAAAATTTGTGATGGCCCTAAATCAGGAGGAAAAATGTTTATTTATACATTTCCATATAAGGAATTAAGCACATACTAGATTTTAGTAATATTTATGTTAAATGACATATATTAAAGAAAATTTTGTCTTTAATGGGATAAAATACAGGAATACAAAAGATAGTTATGTAACATTTGGTTGACTTCCTGTTGATGCTGTCATTTACAAATACATTTTTCTGTATATAATTTAAAAGCTTTATATTGAAAGGAAAAAAGAATAATCTCCTGAATTAGTGTTTTTTATTTTCTGGATGGAGCTAGAAAGTATAACGCTAAGTGAAGTAAGTCAGTTAGAGAAAAACAAATACCACATGATTTCACTCATATATGTAATTTAAGAAATAAAACAAATGGGCAAATGTAAAAAAGAGAGAGAGAGAGACAAACCAAGAAACAGACCCTTAACTCTAGAGAATACACTGATGGTCACCAGAGGGGAGGTGGGTGGGGGAATGTGGGGAAATAGGATTAAGCGCACACTTATCATGATGAGCACAGAGTAACATAGTAATGTATAGAACTGTTGAATCATCATATTGTACACCTGAACCTAATACAACACTGTAAGTTAACTCTACTGTAATTAAAATAAAAAAAAACCTTAATTAAAAAAAAAGAAGAATCCTCTAGGTTCTCGCCAAGAATATTTTATATCTGTGATAAAAGTTCCGCTGAAATTTCAGACGGAGATACACAGGCAGGGTTGAATTAAATACAGCATTGACTTCCAATATTGTTTCTTTTAAACAGCACTTGGAAAATGAAGAAGGAAGGCCTTTGCAATTTGTGATGATTTTATTTTATTTATTTATTTATTCATTAAGATTTTATTTATTTATTTGACAGAGAGACACAGCGAGAGAGGGAACACAAGCAGGGGAAGTGGGAGCGGGAGAAGCAGGCTTCCCACGGAGCAGGGAGCCCGATGTGGGGCTCGATCCCAGGACCCTGGGATCATGACCTGAGCCTAAGGCAGATGCTCAATGACTGAGCCACCCAGGCGCCCCACAATTTGTGATGATTTTAAATGTCTTTGATAATTTTGGGTTTTTCTCCCAGGGTAAAATGAGAACATAGTTTGGTTGCCATGTGGGTTCAGGAGCTTTGCAGCAGGGGACCTTTGAGGAATAACTCAGTGGGGTCAGGGGGTATTAAAGGGGAGTGACAAATAGACCTGTCTGTATTCCCTCTGGGAGAGTGAATGTAAAGAAGTGGTTTTGCCTCTTCTATGCCTTAAGGCATATGAATATGGTCATATAAGAGTTTTTCAGAAGCTGTATTTAATTGACTTTCTATTTGAGTTCAGAGACATAGATGCTGAGTTAATAGTTTAAAGGATGTACTTTTACTTTCTTTCTTAATAATATAATTTGGAAGCCTCACAAATATTAGGGTACAGAAATAGGATAAAGTCTCTCAAACACTGGCAAGATAACACTTTTATTTTCTTTCTCTTTCTCTCTCTCTTTTTTTAATAATTCCTTTCTCTTACTTCCCAAGTGGGGATTCCTGATGCAAAGACTTCACCGTCAATTCACCATATGAAGCACCATAATTAATACTGTGAATCCCAGTACTTAGAGATCTTACTTCCCACCTCAAAATTCAGGTAAGAGCCTCATAAGCAATGGGAGAAACAGATTAGGCTGCACCTCCATTTTTAAAGATTAATTCAAATCATCAGAATGATGTGGAATCTAAGTCAACAAATTGGTGGTACTTTCTCACATAAGTCTGTCTTAAAAGTCAAAGTTTTTAAAAATAATATATCATTTTATTTTTAAATGTTATCTCAAAAGGTGTTTTGAAGCCATGGGCAAGAATGTCCCCAGTTATAGGTTTTTAATTAACTAAATGCATTAGTAATGCAAAGTGGAAAATATCCGCATTGGTTAAAAGTAAGTGCCAACGGGGGCAGGTTTCTTTTCTCTTTCATTCATGACTAGACTGTCAGAGTCTAGACCAGTGAGTGTTCCCAGCAGTGTTCCCTTGTTGAATGACCAAATCTACATTATTTAGATACCAGACAAAGTTTTATTTTAGCATCAAAAAAGAATTAAAAAAATCATTAAAGAAAAGAAAGGGTCTCCTATCTTTATTAGTAACAGATTTAAAAGAAATGGACTTTTCACAGTATCACATTTCCTAGTGTTGTTAATAGACATACTAGACAATTATTTTTACCTTTATAGCTAAAACAATTAAAATTTGTTTCATATAGCCTGCTATAATTTTGCATTTTTACCTATGAAAGTATATCATAGAAACCATATGTTAAGTGCTGAATTTTCCCATAGTCTCAAACTCAGAAAATACCTACTTCCTCACAGTTACATTCTTACTGATATTATAAAAAGTCAGCAAAGGGTAAAAAAAAAAAAAAAAAAATCTCTTTATTAAAAACAAACAAACAGGGGCGCCTGGGTGGCTCAGTCAGTTAAGCATCTGCCTTCAGCTCAGGTCAGGACCCCAGGGTCCTGGGATTGAGCCCCACATGGGGCTCCTTGCTCAGTGGGGAGCCTGCTTCTCCCTCTCCTTCCAGCTTGTGCTCTCCCTCACTATCTCTGTCTCTCTCAAAGAAATAAGTAAAATCTTCAAAATATTTTTAAAACTAAAATAAATAAAATAAAATAAATAAAAATAAAAATAAAAACAAAAACACTGCTGAACTTAATTAAATCTCTCCTAACGCCTCAAGGAGGCTGTGAAGCTTTGGAGCACTCCTGTCCTCAGAGTAAATGTAGTTCATGCCAAATTGATTTGATTTGTAATCTAGTTCAATGAAACACAACAGAACCCGTAGAAAACCAGCTTTAAATGATGCTGTCAGGGGAATTTCCTCTGTGAAAGAGTTTGACTTCTTAAGTCGGTGTTCAAGGCCTCAGAGGAAGTGCTTTTTGTTTGTTTGTTTTCTTTTTCTATCTGGACCCAAACTTTCCTTTCTCTCAAATAATCACCCAGGGAAGACTGAAGCCAAGAGCTATCCTCTTGAATTTATTGTGGCTTATATTCCAAAACTATACTGCAGCCCTTTAAAAGTACTTAAGCTTCATTTGATGAAAAGCTTTGGAATAAAATAAATAAATGTGTTCCAAAATATTACCTACAAATAAAACCAATTTCAGAATTTCTATCATATACATTCCATTGCTATTCTAAAGAAAATGAATTTTAGAATAAATTTCTACTGGATACTTTCATAAGATGGGTGTTGTAAATGTATATATTCTTATATTTTAGTGTATGTACCCTGGAATCTAATTTAGTTAAATTGGGAGGATTTTTTTTTCCCTAGACAGTATAACAGGGATGAATAATGTCTCCAATCTAATTTTATACTTAGATGACAGGAGGTATCTTGAAGAAAATATGGCTATCTAAGAAGCATTCACCTCGATATTTATATATCCCAGCAGATATATACATATGAAAAATTACCTTCAGGTAAAAGGGGAAGAGTCATGTATAAAGTGGATTCTAGCATTTTTATGTGTTATCAAACCTCATTATGCTATAGAGATTCTCAGTGTGAAAAGAAACTTGTTTTAAAATAAAATATTTTATCTAATAAAAATATATATAACTTTCAAATTATTTTTCCTAGCCATGACTTTACTCAGCTACCAGTCAATAAAGTTGATTGCCAGTTTTTCAGAGTGGTAGATTCTAAAAGGAAACACAAAATGAGTAAACTGTCAGTATGGCTTCGTTTTAACCACAGTGATTTTACATAAGTGGGAAATATTGAAGAAGTGGTCCTCACTGGTGGAAAATCATTTTATGTTTCAACTTAATTTATTACCTGGAAATAAATTACTTTATTCATAACTAGAAAAAAGAAAAAGAGTGGATAATCTAGTTACACATTATTTGGATTAAAAATGAGGTAGCATTATGAGATTTATTATCTGGTATTAGCTCAAGAGCGTATAATTATATACTCAAATCAGTTTTGTTACTATGATCGCAGTTGGAACGTTGGGGTCCTCAGTCTAAGAGTGATAAGAAAGCAGTGAAAAAGGATGTCCTAAATACCTCTCTCTCTCTCTCTCTTTTTTTTTTTTAATGAGTAGTATTATTATAGCTATGGGATTTCTGGTGTTGAAATGTTAACCAGTTTTGGTGGTAGATAAGTACAATGCCTGGTGTGAAAAGGCAAATGACAATCCGGGGTAGGGGGTGATAAAGAAAAAAAGAAAGGAAAATCTATTGACACTAAATGTGAAGAGACACATTAAATCAAATAAGCACACTAATTTATATTCTACCTTCAATAGTGTTTGGAGGAGGAAGAAAGCCAAAACCAATAAAGTGCCACTGATTATTACAACTTTGTGTAAAATAAAAAGTAGAGTGAAAACAAACACTATCCAGAGCCAGGATGGGCTGAATACTACAATGGGTGCATATTTATGACTTTGTATGTGCATATTTATGACTTTGAACAAATCGCCCTTAGACATATTTAATCCTGCAAGACCAGAATCTCAGGAAAATGGATTCTCTCCATAATGTTGAACCAGTGATGGGCCAGCACCTAAAGTTCCCTGTGTCAAACAGTTTGCAGATAGAAGCCAACTTAATGAGCCTCGGGACTACGAAGAGATGTATTGAAGCGATGAGACAAATTATTTGAGACGTCTTGAAAGTAATAGTTTTCTCAGTGTAATATGAATTTAAAATAAATATGATTCTGGTGCTCTGAGAACTTAAGCTGAATTCTATTATTTGTATATCAAGACAGTTATTCTATCATTTCCATTTCAATGTTGTTAAATACATATTGAAGTCTTCATGCAATGACATATTTGATGTTAAATGAGGTATTGATATTCTCCAATTTTATACAAAATGGCACCCTCGGACTCTATTTATTTTATTCTGTTTGTTTGCCCTAATAGCGCTAATAATTATATACACCAATATCTGTACCTAGAAACATTATGACATTTATTGATAAATTTTAATCTCTTCTTCCATGAATGTCAACCCCTTAAGAGCATAGATGTCCTCGTTTGCTTCACTCACAGCAACCAGCACAATAAATGAATGAATGAACTGAAAAATTTAAAAGTTCAGTGGATATGACCAAGGCCATTGACTCTTGGGACTAAAAGCAGAAGAATGCACTAGACCGGTAATGGTCCTATTCCCAGGCTGGTTCCAGAGAGAAATTACATACTTGCGAGGGCTTCAAGAAAGAGGGGGGAAAACAAAGGAGTTTGGGCTCTTGACTCTCATTGAGCACTGAGATCACACTGAACTCTCAATAGAAAAATGGAGGCTATTTGGAAAACTTTTGAATTTTATCACAAGGTCATACTACCACACCAAACTCATGCTATACGAAGCTACTGATATTAGCAGTGAAAAAAGACTTTTTTCCTTTTATAGCTATTCCACTGGGAAGAAAGGGATGGCTTAGAACATGTGGGGTTTTGCTAGCTTTGGCCACAGGGAGATTGGCAGGATGAAAACAGAGCCCAGCAGGAAGGCATAAACAAAGAAAGGAATGGGAAGAGTAATAGAAAAGGACTCCCCAGGTACACTCCAAAGGTATAAAAAACATAGTAAAACATATAATTAATATGGAAATAATACAAATTTAGAATAATTGTATACTCATCTGGATACTAAATATGTTCATATTTGGCTAAGTGTAAGACAGACACAGGGTACTTTTCAGTAGTGGTTTTGCTTCTCTCTATTCTACACATTTGGAATCTTAAAAGTAGGAGCCTTGGAGAAAAGTGGTGAGAGAAACCCCAGTGAAGACTAAGTCCCTAAATAAGGAAGGACACGACCTTAAGGACATGACAGTTTGGCTGTTAAAATGTGAATGCATTTTCCCTCCCTGGTTGATGAGACTGGATCATCCACTTATGCTTACCTTAAAAATGATAAAAAGAAATGTCACACTTACACATTTTCAACAGCTCAGAGTATTTAGGAGATGACTAACTTCACCTAAACATACCACAAGAAGAACCCATTGAGCTGCCTACACAGTCTCCCTCCTGCCTTCCCTCCCTCCTCCCCCTCTGTCTCTGTCTCTCTCAGAAGCAGCCGGTGAGTTTAATAAGAAATTGTTTTCACAATAGAGTTCAATGAGTTCTATTCTCTAGCATTGTTTTTATACATTGTAAATACAGAAACAGGTCATTAAGCTGTAAGTTCAGTGAAATTCACATGAATGCCAGTAAATTCAAGATCCACATAAATATGATGATCTGTGTATAATAATGGGAAAATATTCCATCTTTATTTTACTTTTTAAAAGTTAGAATAGCTTTCCCTCATGTATGAAAACATCTTTAAATTGATTTCTAAGCTTATAGAACTAAATGACTTGGTTTTTCTCATTAACTGTCTAAAATCTGACTTAAGAGAAATATCAAACTCCTGTTTTTACAGTTCTGCACCGGGAAAAATATCTAAGAATTATTGATATTTTGCAGTTATTTCTTCCAGTACTTATTTACCTCAAGAATGATCTAGTGGTAAAAAAATAAAATAAAATAAAATAAAATAAAATAAAATAAAATAATTTAAAAAAGAATGATCTAGCTACTATATTTGCCAGGCCTTTTTTCCCCTCTTCTATATTCTGGTTACTCTGGGAAGACTGATATTTCAAGTAAATACACAGGTTTTGCTATTTCTCTCCACATTTCTTTAAGTAACAGAGAAAACTGTGTGCATATCTTAAATTACAAATTCTGTGTGTACACAAACTATAATATTAATCTGTGTTTTTTAAAATATAAAATATTCACATATTTATAAATCTCTTGAATAAGAGTCTTTTAAAGTTTGCTCTCTTAAAAATTGCAGATATCCTTTGTACCGCACTTATTAGTTTGGAACTCCAAATTGCTAATGAAATTCCCAAGAGGGCTACACAAGGAAGTAGGATGGGGCAGGGCTCAGACAAGTGCACTGCTTATCTTCATATCTGACTGAGAGGTTATCAGACAACTAGGAATAGGCAGAGAATCAATTAGGACATCACTCCATCTGTACTTCTGGACTGAATTAAATTCTGCCAGAACATCTAAATTGATAAATCATAGTCTCTATATCTGCTCTCCTCCCCTTGGGGTCATTACAACAGCAGGGCTTTGTAATTATTAATGAAGTCACATGAAAATTTCTATGGTGAAAGAGATATTTTATAAAGATGTGCATATCTCCTATTCTTATTGTGTCTAGATTTACATATAGAACTTGATATAAAGTGTTTAAGTTTACCCATTGAAATTCTAACTACATTCCTCTTCTGCTCCCCATTAACTGACTCATATGCAAGTCCATTTACAACCAAGTCAGATAGCTTCATGTCAACACTGTTTCAAAAGACTATAAAGAAAATATAAATGAAAAAAGTAATGTGATACAATTTTAAATTAAATGGAAATAAATGATAAAACCATGTCTAAATATGAAACACAATAAGAAGACATTCATTTGGGGGAAATTAAGAGATAGAAATTAATTTCATTTGAGTATTTACAATGATTATCATGTGATGCTATTTAAAAGTGATGAATTTCATTCATATGGATAGAGTTGGCCTTTCCTTATTTTGGTTTCAGGCTCAGTTTTTTCTTCAATGAACTATAGGAAAAGAAAATAAAACTGTACATACTCCAGGAGAAATAATAACTTATTTCCAGCCAACAATGGAAAATAAATCATTTTTACTTTTTTTTTTTCTTTTATGCTTTTTTCTTTTTAAACTCCCAGCTAGAATTCATACTCCACTCTCCCACAATGATGACCAAAGATCTGGTATTGAAGGATTCCATTTGGAATTTTCTTTCAGGTCACTGATACTTTCAACACCATCCACAATAAATACTTTTTAGGCAGGTTTGTTGAGTTTTGATATACAATACATTTCACATACATACGGTATGTAATTTGACAAGTTTCACATATGTAAACGCCATGAAACTGTATCATCACCACCAAGATTGTGAATGTCCACCATCCCCAGAATTCCCCCATGCCCCTCTCCGAACTCTGCACTACCAACCACTGATGGCCTCTGTCATCATAGACTAGTTTATGACTTCCAGAATTATGCATCCATAGGAACATAGAACATGCACTATTACTTTTGTCTGGCTTCATCCACTGTGCCTGATTGAGATTTCTCCACGTTGTTGTGCATATCATTCCCTTTTATCCTTGAATATTTCATTACATTGATATACCACAATATTTATATGTTCATCTGCTGATGGACATTTGGGTTGTTCCTCGGTTGATGCTATCACAAATAAAACTGCTGTGCACATTCATATACAAATCTTTGCATGAACATATGCTTTTATTTCTTTTAGGTATATATTGAAGAATGAAGTGGCATGGTCATATGGTGAGTGTATGTTTAACAATTTTTTTTTAAAGATTGCCAAGCTGGGGTGCCTGGGTGGCTCAGTCGTTAAGCATCTGCCTTAGGCTCAGGTCATGATCCCAGGGTCCTGGGATCGAGCCCCGCATCGGGCTCCCTGCTCCGCGGGAAGCCTGCTTCTCCCTCTCCCACTCCCCCTGCTTGTGTTCCCTCTCTTGCTGTGTCTCTCTCTGTTAAATAAATAAATAAAATCTTAAAAAAAAAATTGGCAAGCTGATTTCCAGAAACTGTTGTGGCATCTTATTAATTTTAGAATTTTTAATAAGTGTGTAGAGGGACCTCACTGTGGTTTTAAATTGCATCTCTCTAATGATGTTGAACATCTTTTTGTGTTCTTATTTTACATCCATTCATCTTTTTGGTTAGAGTGACTGTTCAGACATTTTTCTTTTATTTTATTGGGTTCTCTTATTATTGAATTTTCAGAGTTCTTTATATATTCTGAGTACATGTCCTTTATCAGATGGATGATTTGCAAATGATTTCTTCCAGATGCTGGCTTGACTTAAATCCTTTTAATTGTATTGTGAGAATATAATTAGAATATGGTCTATCTTGTTAAATGTTCCATGTGGTGCACTTGACACAATGTGTTATGAATAATGTCTCCAATAAGCTACATATATTAATATAACTACATCACAAAGAGAAGCCAACTTATTTGGAATATGCATCGGTGACTTGGATCATTGAAAAATTGATGACTCTCAAAATAGAAGAACTCCCATATTTTTATTGCTAGCACAGTTAATCAGCAGCAAAATAAAATTAGGGAGAAATGGTCCTTGGTGTGAGACAGACCCTTGTGTAGTATCAGTTCCACTAATCCTGTATAATTCTGTCCACTTCCCTCACATAAATAACACCTCCTGTGTGGATTTTTAGGGAGACTGAATGATGTCACCGATGTGTAACTGGGCACATACTAAGTGCTTGCTCATTATCAATAGCTTGTCAATGACATTGAACATTCAACCCTGCCCCAAATATGCACACACAAAGAAACAATTCATGTGAGAAAATAAAGGTCAGATAGATGTGAACTGCAAAGTATCTCGAGCAGCTAACTGGGTGTCGCAGAGAGACTCTAAGTCTCTTTTCCTGCAGATGAGAAGTCAGTCTGCTCCTAGTCAAACCCGTAAGTGCCAGAGTCACGCTGGCCTACTGGAATGAACACGCGGAGTCATCAAGGACTCTAAAAATCCTGGTACATTATCTGTAATGATGTAGGTCATAAAAAAAGATCCTGACAAACCTGAGAGGCAGATGAGAGAGTGCATAAAGTTTTACTATGTTAAATACATTTGAATAAATGGCTCCTATAATTTTTTAAACAGAAGAGGATATGAACAATCGGTTTTATTTACTGTGAGAATAAATAAAATCCTAGGGAAAACCACTAACGTTTCAAAATAACCTTTCATATAAGGGAGGGCAAAGAACTTCACAACCAAACCCTATAGTACCCAGTGGTATCTTAAAATAAAATTAGAGAAAAAGATTAACTATTGAGCTGATGTCACATCATTTTAACCCTTCATTTACTGAACAATTGATTAAAGCAGAAAAACTCATTTTAGAAATATGCCCTTGGTAACACTGTTTGGACTGAGGGAATATATAGAATCAGAGAAACGTACCATGTGCTTAGATAGTGAAAAACACAGTTCAAGGCAGTCTCTGGTCTTTGGAGTGAAAAGATCACTTTGATTAACTTAAATGATAAGCAATTAATGTGATTAGGAATCCTTAGGAGAGGATTTCAAAATAAAAGTAATATTTCCAATCAAGTAATCCTGGAAAAGATATAACAGTTTTTCATAAATAGAGCTCAAAAAGAGGAAAGCTGATAGATGGCTAAATATATTTGTCTAAGAAGTAGAATAGGAGTGCCTAGGTGGCCCAGTCGGGGAAGCGCCTGTCCTTGGCTCAGGTGCTGATACCAGGGTCCTGGGTTTGAGCTCCACATCAGGCTCCCTGCTCAGCGGGGAGCCTGCCTCTCCCTCTCCCTCTGCTGCTCACCCTGCCTGTACTCTTGCTCACTCTCTCTCAAATAAATAAATAAAATCTTTTAAAAAAAGAAGTAGGATAAAGGCCATAGCATTCCAAAAATATTCAAGAACTGTAAGCTATCTTACTGAGCTTAGCATCTAGTTTGGTAAGTAAAACAAAACAAAGCAAAAACAAAAACATGTAAATAAAATATAAAATTTAATGAAGAATAAAACCATGCACTGGTGCTTAAATGTATGGGTGGCATAATCCACCTATAACTGATACGACGTGGAATTTGGGCTGGTGTGAGGAAGGGGAACGCACTGGAGGAAGGTTTTGGGGCCCTACGTGCTGAACTAGTTGAGAGAATGTTTCCCCCAGGTTACATGGCTGACCATCACACTCCTTATGAAGTCAAGGGCAGAAGAACAGAACAGCTCAAGACCCATGAGATGGATGGGAGGCAGCTGAGACATCGTTGGTCTTTGTCTGTGAAAACTAGTCACAATCTTCCATCATTCTATGCAGGGGTTGGCCTGGCACAGGTGATCATCTAAACTGAATGCAGCTTTTCCTTTTGTGCTTTGCCACGATTCCAGATAGATTTTCTTGCAACTCATCTGTACCTAAGATTCTCTGTCTCTGAAAGATTATAGCTGCAAGGCCCTAACAGTCCACCTCCCATTCTTCTCACATCTGAGCAAGTATATGGACTTGCCTTTGCACTATTAGGAATTTCTTAAAAGTCTTAACACTTCTATGGACTTTTCTGAAATATCTAGAAATGCTCATTTCTGGCCCATCCTTGACTGGAGTCCTGTAGTAAAGAATGAGGAGAGGGTGTCTCCTGACCTGTCCTTGAATGGCTTTAAGGGCACATGCGTTTTTAAGTTCTCTAAGCAACACAGCTTCAAGTAAGAGTGAGTCTCCCTTGTCATAACTTGGGATTTCATTTCATCAGCTGCTTTTAATTATAAACATTTTGTTAATATAGGTTTTGGTTTGAATAATGCAGTATTCTAAGTATACTTTAAGACTATGATTTACCTACATGTATTTTATGTATTTTCTAAGGATACTAAACCAGCAGATACTCTGGCAGAGTAGTGAACCTTATTAAACAGGTTTAATTTCTGAATACATTGAATTAAATTCAGACTATTTACAGAAGTTCCTAAAATCACAGGATACTGAAGACCAGTAGCATCCATGCTAGAGATTTACTGTTATTAGTTAACTCTGACAGAGAGTAACAGTCTGACTCTTCATACCTCAGTGCTTCGAGGCATGTCCCTCCTGAGCTGGAGGGGAGGGGATCGTTGTATAGTCCAGGTTACCGTACCGAATGTACAGAGATTCCTTTTCTGATGACTGATTAACTTAACTTCTCATCGGTTGTCTCAGAGAAACATCCTCTTGTAGCTCAGTAATTCCTATACTTTACAGACAGGAAAGTTCCAGAAACTTTATGAACAAATTCTGAAAGACCTATGAGCAAATGGTGCTGAAATTTTTTTTAAGCCATAGCTTCACTGTCTTAGTCAAAACAGGAGGATTAAGTGATTATTTTAAATTCTTTTTATTAGCAAATTCAAGTATAACAACTGAAATTGGTATAAGTGTTTATTTTCTATTAATAAAAATGAATTTTGACCAAAAAAAAAAAAAAAAAAAAGAAACCCAATCTTAGATAAAAACACATCTTCAGTCTTCCTTAATCATATATAAATCATATGAAAACGTTTCCTTGTGGTCCAAAAGATGAACAGGTCAAGAAACAAAAGGGAGTGTATTAGGAACACTGCTGTCAGAAAAGGGGACAACATCGCATGTTGGAAATGAGCATTCCAAGGGGTACCTGGGTGGCTCAGTCAGTTAGGCGTCTGCCTTCAGCTTGGGTTGTGATGCCGGGGTCCTGGGATGGAGCCCCACATCAGGCTCCCTGCTCAGCGGGGAGCCTGCTTCTCCCTCTCCTCCCCACTTGTGATCTCTCTCGCTGTCTCTGTCGCTGTCTCTCTCAAATAAATAAAGTAAATAAATAAAATCTTTTTTAAAAAAAGGAAATGAGCATTCCTCTTGACACTGATTCACTATAGGAAATAGAAGAGGTGATTGAAAAATAAATTATTTACACTCTACAAAATTCATGAGACAACTGAATAATACTTGTGAGCTTCTCTCATGTCTTCTGGGTACTAGAGCATCATTTCTGGTCTACCCAGTGCCTCAGAATGTTTCGGAAAGTTTGGAATATATTTCAGATGGGCATACTGAGAGAAGAGACAAGAATTTCAGCTTCTAACTTATAAATCGGTCTGATAGAAGGAGTCAGTAGCCTTGGGAGTTGTGTCACTGTGTTGGGAGAGAATGATCTCCACACTCAGCTTAGCATAAAAGCAACTAAACATAAGGATTCAGAGCTAGTGACCCCACTTCTGATTATTACTGCTCCCACATCTGGCGGATACAGAGAAAAGATGGGAAATAAAAGCTTGGCCTCCCCATTTCTAATCTACAGTATTTGTGAGAGGAACAATCATGATGGCGGAAGAGTGACAAATGCAAACAAACATCCTTGAGGACTGAATGTGGAAGCTCCATCAAAAAAACAAAAAAACAAACACATACACATACACACACAAATCTGTTGTCAGAGAGAGGGGAGCTCTGAATTTTAGTGCCTTTTGTTTGCTTTTTATCCAAGAGAGATTGAATATTGCATAGTTGGGTAAATTAAATTTAGATGGGTTTATTTATTTATTTCTTTCTTCTAGCTAATAAGACATGAAGACTTAAAATGTACTTCAAATGAGTTACAGCCTCAAGAGGAGAAATTTCATTTTCTCTGCAGATCTAAGGTTCACTTTTGTCAGTAAAATCATGTGATCTAGGTATAAGAATAATGTAAATTCATGAAGGATAGTGTAACAAAGGAAAGCAAGATTGCCAAATTAAAACTCAAGAAAAAAAAAAACAATAAAGAACAGTTGGAAGAAAGAACACAATCATCTATATTAATAGAATATAATGCAGTAAAATTTCCCAGAAATTCAAAGCAAAAGGGTAGAGAATAAACCAATAAAGAAAGAAAAAAAATGAGATGGAAGACTGATCTGGAAGATTCAATCTATAATTAGAGAAAGTAAAGAAAAAGGAACAGAACCAAAAGAACATGGAAAAAGATAATTATAAAAGAAACTTTCCTCATTTAAAGAAGATCACATTTAAAAAATTGAGTGTTTCCAGACTAACTTAATGAGAAGTATTACACAAGACACATCCTTCTGGAATTTTCAAATGTCAATGAAAGATAAAGAAAGATAAAAGCTTCAGAGGGAGAAACACCCAAAGATATAAGAATTGGATTGGCACCTAAACTCTACATCATTAGACACTGGAATATGCTAGACAACCATATACAGAACTCATAAGAGAAATGAAGTTTCAGCTTAAAAACGTTATTCCAGCAAATACGTCATTTTGCTTATAAGAAAAAGACATTTTGAGATGTACAGAATAAAAGAATAAGACATCCTTTCTAAAAACTGAAGAGCAAAAAAGGTAATTGATAATCAAGAGTTTAAAAATAATTAGAAAAATATGTCATGATGCCCTGAAAATGAGAATTTGGCAATGTTTCTGTGATTGCTATTCATTGAATATACTGTCTATTAAGCATTTGCTAAGTGCCAGACATTTCATTCAGCTCTTTAGTTACAGTAACAATAGTCAATCTGTGTATCAGTTGTGTGAGCTAAGTACTCCCAGACCCAATTTCTGCCTCCCACAGTCTCGCTGATGGCTCACAGCTGTTAAGTAACTTCTCTGTGAGCAGGCTAACTTCCCTGTGTGCGTGTCTATGAAAAGGTTTTTAAATATTAGTAAAAAAAGAAGAAGAACAATGAAGTTTATAACCCCAAATTAATAAATAATAAAAAGGAGCTGGGTAGCTAAACATTCTCTATCCCTCCTTTTACAAAATAAAGAGTAAAAGCCTCCATGATTATATAAAATACATGAATCCATATTTTTTGCTGGTGAAAATGTTATGGCATTTCTGGATATGGACGGAACTCCAAACAATCAGTCAAATCAAATCAGGTTCTGGACAGATGCTCAGGATGTAATTTTGTAGAGAAGACCAATTATAAATTCCAGCTAAGTTATTTTGTTGTGATCTGTCAAACCTATGTCCTCTCAGCACAGGTTCTCATGTCCGATCACTGCAAAACCAAATTTGTAAGAACTTTTTCATCAGCTTCTCATAAGAAGACACCTCTTTTAATAAATCATCAATTTCTGAGCAACTACTTTTGTAAAGCATATGCCTAGGACATGGCCACTTGGAGTATTTAGCTTCAGAAGCCTTTTTATTTCATCTTTTCTCATAGAAACATGGACAATCTCACTAGAAATTTGCCATATAGCTGGTGAGACAACGTTAGTACAATACAAAGTCAATGGACAATTATGTGCATCAATAAAGTAATGTATTATTCAGTGCTATTAGAAGATAAGGGATTTATAACAGGTGGGCATTTATGGAGTTCCATTACTGTATAAAAAGGGTCAAATGACTTTGGGTTAGCAAGGTTACAATGTGTAGGGAAAAGTTTTTAAGTCAGGCGAAGGAGGCCCCAAGGGATGGGCAGGGCAGGTATAGCAGAATCTGGAAGTCACTTTACAAACAACATAAGCCACAACAAAGGTAACATGCCCTAGTCACACTTGGGGTGGAGGATATAACCCAGAAGAAAGGAGACACATGAGACTCCTGGGTGGTTCAGTCAGTTAAGCTCCTGCCTTTGACTCAGGTCATGATCCCAGAGTCCTGGGATCAAGCCCTGCATCGGGCTTCCTGCTCAGCAGGGAGTCTGCTTCTCCCTCTGCCTGCCCTTCCCCCTGCTCGTGCTCTCTCTCTTTCTCTGACAAATAAATAAATAAATATATTTTAAAGAAAGGAGACACAGAATCAAGTGGTTATCAGACTTAGCTGGAGGTTAAACTTCATCAAAACATTCTGGAATTCAAATATCTGGTATGTGGTTGTCTGTGTTGCAACTGGTAACTGACATGGAATGAAGATGCCAGTTATCTGTGTTAAAAATCCAGTATCCTAATGGTCAACTAGAAACCAAGGTCTATAAAGAAATAAAAGATATGACACGTGAATGAAGGATTTTTTAAGCTTTTATTTATTTATTTATTTATTTATTTGAGAAAGAGAGAGAGCAAGAGAATATGCATGCAAGGGATGGGGAGCAGAGGGGAAGGGAGAGGGACAAGCAGACTCCACACTGGGCTTGGAGCCTGATTCGGGGCTCGATTTCATGACCCTGAGATCATGACGTGAGCTGAAACCTAGAGTCAGACGCCTAACTGACTAAGGCACCCAGGTGCCCTGAAGGAAGGCTGCTTATAATGAAGTATTCCAAAAATGGGACAGATGGAATTAGCCACAGCAGTTACATTCTGCTTGGTTAATGTCCTCTGAGCTTGCCTATGAGAAGTAGTGAATGTCAAATATTCTAAAAAGCTCTGTAAGCCTGCCTTAGGAAGCACTGATTAAAAGAACTGAATACCAATGTAACCAACACATTTCCTTTTCATTTATCTGTTACTGAGAATACTAAGCATTTCTTTATCTCCATCACTTTCAGAAACTCTCTTGCTAGGTGCCTATCTATACATATTCATCACTCCGACAGCAGAATCAAGAATAAAAATTCAGATAAGAAAACATGATGTGCATTGCTTTATCTTTTAAATATGAGACATAAAAATAGGCCTACAAAGACAGCTTCTTAGAATGAGCAGTAAAAAATAAGCACAATGTATATTCACTTTTATCCTAATAAGCGTAGAGCAACGGCACATACGGATCATTTGGGTTGTGGATATTCTTAATTCCTCTTTCTTCTCCTAAAAGTCAGTAACAAAAGAGCACATCCAAAAGAAATCCTAGATTTACTATGTAGACAATTATACTTCTACAGATTATTCATACCCACTGCCACACAGGCAGTGAGAAGATTGGTCCAAACACACAGACAGAAGACTGTCGAAGACATAGCAATTCTTGAGCTGAGCGTCTGGATGAGCTTTCATTGTAAACTCAGACAAATACCTCGAAGACAAGGGACAGATTCAACACTGAGTAAATTCTTTCATCACTACTCTCCTATAAGTACTGTTCTCTGAGTAAGACCTTAGAGAAAGTTTGGGCACTCTGCATTACAAACTGCACTTCATTTGTCAGACTAGTATTATGTCACTAATAGGATATGCAAATCCATTCTGTATCATGCATTATGTCCCTGTATTATGTCACTAATAGGATTCCTGAAGAAGGCAAAAACTTAGGTGGGTTAGTTTGGGATTGTTTTATTGCAAGATGTTTTCTACTTTCATTATTAATCATGTCATGGATTGAAGGAATAATGACTTCTTCTTATTTTGAGGTAGATGTCACTAGAAAAGACAAGCTGAATATGCCCAGGGAATTTTTTTTTTTTTTAAATCACACATATCATTCTACCGTTCTTTTAAATTTATATGATCAACAGTGATATATTAATTGCAAAAATAGCCACTGATATCAAAGGATATTTTTCAAGAAACAAAACAATTGAATATAAATGCAAATCAGTTATTTTTCATCCAATTTTCAATTTTATCTTACTATATTCAATTAGAAATATGTGTATTCACATCTAATCCTGCCTCCTCCCAAAACCAGAAGAGAAATAGCTGAGAAATACAAGGCTTGGAAAGATCCCAACTTCTTTCACCCAGACTTTTTTGAAAGTTCTGATGAGAAGCTAAGAATGAAAACATGACTAACATATTGAACTGTGATGCTTGTCCCTTGATTTATTTCTAAGACCAAGACATAATTTGCTTTCTGAGCAATAACGTAACGCAGGTCCTTGTAACTTGAACCCCAAGTCACTCCAACAGGACCTTTCAAACAAGCGTGTTTCCTGCCATCCAGCTCTCTGAGAAGCCAGACCCTTAACCAGGGGCATTTGCTTTTCAGGTAAGGGCATCTCTGCCCTGCCCCACTCCTTCCTTCCTATTAACGGGTGAGAGCCAGAAGTACACTGACGAGAGCCTCTTCAGAGAGAAAAAGAGCCAAAGTGAATGGATTTGCATATCAAAATGTTTTCGCTGTTACTTACAAAATCTGCCCCCAGTATATATAAAGGGATAAACAAAATGTCTACCATTAATTTATCGTCTCAGATCCTATGTCAGTTCAATAACATTGCTCAGTTTTTAATGACGCGGGTAAACCAATACGATATTGAGAATAGAGAACCACATATTTTTTTTAAGTGGACTCTTTTCACTTTCTTAACATTGTTCCACACTCACAATTGTCGATTTTATGTTTTTCCTAGCCCTGGGAAATTTACACTTCCCCTGCTTTTGTCCTTGTGGCCGTTGGATTGGACAGATGTGTCTACATGAGGTGGATCAGTGGCTGCATCACAGCTGCCTCATGATGCTTAGCAAGAAAGTCTTTGCTGGATGGCAGAGAAACTAAGTCAATCAAGTATTTTTAGTTTGCTGCAAACAAATAACATGAGAGAATAAGCAGCAAATGGTAGATATCTCCATGCAAGTGGGTTTTCAGTAAAACAAAAGAACAGTCACAAATTGCCAACATATCGATGATGGTTGTAACTTGGACCCCCAAACCCACAATTTACTTATGATTTTCTTTATGATGCACAACTCTCAGTTACTCAACTACTGACAAGATGCTTTATGTGTAACTTCAACATAAAACAAAATATGCTGTACTTTACCTTATTTGTAGGTCATGTGCACGGTATTCAGAAACATGACAGTGCAAATTCCTGTTAATAAAAGGAAGTGATGAGTCAAGTGCACTTTCAAATGTGAATCTAAGCGATAGTTATGCAATTAAGGCAAAACTACTTGTTACCCATCAAATATTTCCTCATAACTTCCAGTACTGATATCATTTTTATAATTCACCTTATATATTCTCACATACAGAAACCAACATAAAGCGTGACTGTATCATTAAAAACTGTACTTCTCATTAAATGTGTATTAAAATACTCTCAATGGTTTTTAGGTCCAGATACTATTGGATCATTTGAAAGCTAATTCTTCCAATTTCACAAGAAATATGGAAATAAAGCATAAAAATGTTGTGGTTAGTTTTAATAAAAAAGAAGTTTTAACCAACCTGAACAATAAATATATGTAAATATGTATACTAACACAGTTACACCTGAGGAATAAAAATTGACATTAAAAATCCTTCTTCTTGTACACATTCAATATGTTCATTTATTCACAAATGCAATGATTTGGCTTTCTGGAAAAGACTGAAATAAATTTTGGGGCAAAATAATTGAAATATCAATAATTTGTTTAGCATTATATTTCAATTATTGAAAAATGGAAAGTTTATTGTGTTGGCTCCGGGACAAGGTATCTAAGTTCATATTTGGGGCAAGATAACTAAGCTATCATCTAAACTAATATTAACAAAATATGGTCCTTAAATTTGTCAGTTTTTTTTGTTTTGTTTTTTGTTTTGTTTTGTTTTTAGCAACTCTAACTTTTCTGTGTAAATAAGATGTTGGAAGTATGATACCCAACTCGGGAGAACAAAGCAGGCTCCTGATAAATGAGAGTAATTTCCTTTAGAAAGTATAGTTCCAAGGAAATCATGACAGAAATATTTTCTGTCTTTAACTTATAAAGTACATATTTATAAATATAACATATCTTTTATTAAAGATATCTGTCATGTTAGTACAGTATAGCGCATGATATGTAATATTTTTAATAGATTGATAACATAGAGTCTAAGAGATCATGTCTAATTCTAAAACTAACCGATAGAACATGTTCACTTTTTCTAAATTTAGAAATGGTAAATTAAAAGTGGATCTGGACATATTTGTAATATTAGGTGTTTTAATATAAAAACACAATCACATATAGTAAAATAAAAAGACACACAATCAGTGAAGTGTTAAGATACAGAGACGCATAATCACAGAAGCAGAAAGAACCTTGGAGGGTGTGGAGATTGCACCCCACATTTTTGGGGGTACAAAATGATGCCCTGAAAGGCAGTATACTGTTTAAGGTCATGTAACATCTTGGTACCAGAGATGGAGCTAGAACCCATCATAAAAGGAACTACTGTCACTTTAAAAGATATTACATGAAAATAAATTCAACTGTATGAAGTTCCTATAAATAATTCACTTGTTGGACTTAGAATATTTATTTGTGGAAATCAAATGAATATAAAGTGAATCCAAGTTGTGTCCCAAATTGCAAAGATGATGCAAAGGTCTGATGCTAAAATTGTTCTCCTGAAGATGTTTTAAAAACCTTTAATTTTTGGCTTAATATTTTCCAATTTTAGTATTTATCAGAAGGATACAAAAATAAATATTTATCTGTGATTCAATGGTGCTTTGTTCCTTAGCTGCACAAAAATGAGAAATAAATGAGATTTATAAGTTTATAAATCCATACCTGGAATCGTTTTCCTTTTAGTTCATAATTGAAAATAATTGACTATATATTTGTATTCTTCACATAACTATTTATCCAAAAAGTGACATAGTTCCAAATATGAATTCCCACTGGAAACAGACAAATTTCAGAGGTTCTCAGGAGTTGCTGCGTTGTTGCTATTAACTGCATAAACATTTTATGTGTTCATTTAATACATATTTATTGGTCATTCTGTAGCTATGTAATTGGCATTTTTCTAGGCATCTGGAATATATCGGTAAACAATTTTTTTTTAAATCTTGTACTCTGGCAATTATAATAAAGCAACACACAGAGCATAAGCAATATGTAATAAGCATAAAAGAAGCAGACTTATTTTGGCAGGTGGTAAGAATGACAAATGGTCAGTTAAGGAAGGAGGGTTATGAGTGGGATGGCCACAGCCTGTGATACCGAATAGCGTGGACCATGGGAAGATTTGAGCAAAGTCTTAAGTAATCTTTGTTTAATGTATCTAAAGTCTATGATAAAGCTTATTAGCCTTAAGTTAAGGTGCTACCTAATTAGTAAAAATAATCAAACTTGCTTGAATGTCAAAAGGAAGAAACTAATTTTGTTTCATTACTTTTGTACAGAAAAATACCTGTGCACTCCCCATTCTGCAGACTTTTTCAGGACTGCCTTTGAGATGCTGTCATTGTATTATTATTATTATTTTTTTAACACAAACACGTCACCAAAATATATCCCTGTCTGTTTTGACAAGCAGGGTGCATATGGAAATGGATAAAAAGGCAACAATATGTCACTCTAGGTATCAGGTCACCGCTGTGTAGGAACTTGGGGTACAGCTTAAAGTGAAGCGGCTCAGTTCATGCGTCAGTCCTAGTGCAGGAAAGTTCTACCACAAAACGTTCTGCCTTCAGAATAACCACGCTAAACTCCTTAAAAGCCCTCCACTTGAGCTTGTCAGGAGAAAATTAGGATGCTATGAGTCTTCATGTAATGATCTGGTTGCTCCCGGGATTAATCAGTAAAAGACCCAGCACATATTTTGGTATCCACTAAGATATCCTTTGTGCCGGAGCCTTGTAATTATAACCATCAAGTAGATGTTAAAATAGAACAATGGCAACAGGTGCATCAGGGTTGAAGTTTTCTTGAATTGTTTATCTGGTAAAAATTTTTCTTGCAGAGCCTCATCCATCAGTATCAAGCCTCTATGAACTCTATGCTACCTCTTGAACTGCTTTCAAATCTAGACTTCAGTGTTCATGAGATAATTTTGTTGTCTAATGATCATATGCATGCTAATAATCTCATTTATTCAAGAATGTGGATTATAATATAGTATTATTCCCTCACTTTTCAGCAATTCACACACACACACACATATTATATATTTTGTGAGCACATAATCTTAGAGATTTCTTTCCACCCAAATGTCATATTTTTTCAATATCTAGTTATTGTAATTTAGCTGGCACCTACACTGAAGATCTTAGGAAGTTCTCATATGATTGATATCATAATCATTATCTCTGCTGAAAAATCCTACTAAAAATGACTTGATAATGTTTGTCACATATATAGTTCCTCTAACAAATTGATTTGAAAAAGAGTTAAATATTTATAGAAATTTCTTTCATACCTAATATATTTATTATCAAAAGTCCTAAAAATAAATTACATAAAATATATTTAGGAAATAACTTCACTAAGAAGGAATAAAGTTGAATTTCATCTCAGTTATAGTTTTGTAATTATGTGTTTGAAGATCTTGAAGATAAATATTTGTTAATAAAATTCACCCAGATATCCATATTGATAAGTACAGACAAAATCTTTTTGATAATACTACATATTCTGCAAAAAGCTGATAAATCCAAGTCACAAATTCACCAACAGCTTAATGTAACTGAAACAGACAAAAACGCCCCTCTGTTTTATATCCTGGAAATGGATTATATTTTATATCTTGATATTGAGTTGTTGGGCTTAATCAATAAGCTTCAAACTTGTTTTCATGCATCATCATGCAGGGTGAGAAAAACAAACTAGATGAGGGTTCATCATCTGATCTGAAGGAGCTGATACACGGACGCCTCACCCCAGGAGATGCAAAATTTCATAGTAAAAT
The DNA here is from genome assembly GCF_964656455.1 of Halichoerus grypus. Lineage (NCBI taxonomy): Eukaryota > Metazoa > Chordata > Mammalia > Carnivora > Phocidae > Halichoerus > Halichoerus grypus. The sequence goes on from NC_135718.1 coordinate 82,490,558, forward strand.
CCCAGAGGCCTTTCCTGGAGAAGCATACTTACCGTCTCCCTAAAAATGGTTGTAATCTGCTCTGTATACACAATATTATAAGTTAATTGTAGCACTTGATCATGAGCTAATTATTGCCATAAGTGGAGGAGAGGGAGGGAAGGAGCTTGGGCTTTATTTATTTATTTATTTATTAAAGATTGTATTTATTTGAGAGAGAGAGGGAGACAGAGAGAGCACAAGCAGGGGGAGCAGCAGAGGGAGAAACAGACTCCCCACAGGGCAGGAAGCCCGATGCGGGACTCAATCCCAGGACCCCAGAATCAGGACCTGAGTTGAAGGCAGATGCTTCACCGACTGAGCCCCCCAGGCGCCCCAGGAGCTTGGAATAAAGACAGCCGCAGACACACACTCTGTGCTGCATTCTGTTTAACACTCTGGGCTTCGAACACTTGGCTGAGTAGCCTCACCTCCCTGGATGGCAGGTTCCTCTTGCTGTGTATTAGGAGGGTTATCTTTATGACAGAACCTCACTCACTCAACAAATAATAGCTTGTATCTCTTGTCTTTCAAATTATACTTTGTTCTCTTAATGGCCAAATATTTATAAGTATTTTCATTGTCCTTCCCTTACTCAAATGCAGGGGGGGAAGAAGAAGTGTCCTTCCTAAAGATGTTGGTGGGTGGTACAAAGGAAGAGGAGTGGGTGTTTGAAAGCAGGAGGATCATGACCATGACCGCGGAATGAACCCTATGGTGTATCTTGGGTGGGAAGTGGTCTTTCATCAACCAACTGAAGATGAGATCCTTCTGGAAGTAAGACGCCAAATGTTATAATCTTCCAAGTGTTTAACTGAATGGTTGCACAGCATTGTGAGTTATCTCTATGGAAGGTTTTTATTCCCTGGTTAAGGAAAATCTATAAAATCTATCACCCTCCAGACTCCCAAATAAAATAGCTGTAAGAACATAAGGGTCACCTTTGTTTCATCTCCAGAGTGTTTCTCTGTACAGGCAGAATAGGGTACAGTTACTGCAAAACCAAAAATGAAATTTAAAACATAAAAATAAAAACAAAAGAACAGATTCTGTGCAAAGTCGCATTTGCACGAACATGACGTTCTGCACATCTTCATTTTATGGCGGTGCTAGCATGGAAGACATTAGGAGAAGGAAGGGAAAAATGAAGGGGGGGAAATCGGAGGGGGAGATGAACCATGAGAGACTATGGACTCTGAGAAACAAACCGAGGGTTCTAGAGGGGAGGGGGGTGGGAGGATGGGTTAGCCTGGTGATGGGTATTAAAGAGGGCACGTTCTGCATGGAGCACTGGGTGTTATACACAAACAATGAATCATGGAACACTACATCAAAAACTAATGATGTGATGTATGGTGACTAACATAATAAAATAAAATTTAAAAAAAAATAAATAAATGACCTGGTTTGTTTGCTTGTCAGGACAGTTATGAAGAGCTCGGTCCCTCCCACAATGCCCATAAAGCAACAGGCTGTGGAGCCAAGGTGTATAATTGACATTTGTTCTCAGGGCCCTCTGGCCAATCCAGTGGTATCACTGTTATGGCACCAATAATAATCACCTTTTTTGAACATATGTTTGTCCACTTTTAATTATGATGTTGTTCTATTTCTTTCAACAAGAAATCAGTGCCCTCAGTTTATCACTTTTATTGAATTTGATTTAATATCAAGGAAGTAATTTCATGCTCTGAAATTAAGATAAAGGCAAAGCCAAATTAGAAACCCTCATCCTTTGGGGCTTTCTTTCTTCTTCATTTTAACTTGAACTTTATAAAATTATTAGATGACTTGCAATGGAAGTATATTTAATGTTATTTTCTTAGAATTATATATTTTAATTTTAAATCTTAAGGTAGAAAGAAACTCTGAAATATCTGATCTCTGCTCAATGATGTAAGGTTGTAGCATAGATGACACATCCAGTAGAATGTTAGATCCCATCTAAATATAACCAGAGAAGGGGATAATTAAATACAACTTTATCTTTGATTGTAGCAGTAATTTATTTTAATGTCTATTCTAAATATTTTCCCTCCTAAATTAACCTGGTTTAAACTCAATGATATGGTGATTAAAGGGAAAAAACAACCTCACATTGAAACAAAATCTACATAACAGCATGGCAAATAGTTTCATTATTCCAATTATAGCTTCCACTACGCTACTTTACAATGATATAGCTACATAACAGCAGAGTGGGTAAGAGCATAAAGAGGTTGGTTCTCTGCCTTGCTCGCCCATCAAAGTAGACCACGGCCCTTAGGTGACTAAAAATAAGGAAAAACTAGAAATAAACTACAACTCAAGCAAACAAGCAAACAAAAGCTGAATGATTTTCCAGCAATCTTCGAATCTCATCACACCACTCCAGCCAACACCCACGTTCTTAGCCGTGATCAATTTCCACGCACCATTTTGGGTGTTGTGGCTCATGAGAAGGACAAGAGGTAGTGTGGAGACAACGCAAGAGGGTGGATTAGGGTTTGGATAAAATATGGGGAAACAACTACTTTTAAAACTATCTTTTGCCTGTGGAACAGTCAGCACAGGTGAGACAGTCTGTATTACCTACTTTGGTTGGGGCCGCACAATTTGGCTTCAGCCCCACTAGGAAGCAGAGACTGCTGTCACCCTGTCCAACTCCCCTGAGGAGAGCAATGCTCAGAGTAGTGGTTTGAGGTCCCACTGCTCATGAACAAGTGGCGGGGCCAGTATCTGGCCTGGAAGCCGGGCACCTTCCTCGGGGGTGCAAGGCCCCACTCCATAGGTGTGTACACATTGAAGAAAAGAAGAATACCCAAAGTGCTTCTTTTTCCTTTGCCTTAAGCAAGGATTGAACAAAAAGTTATCATCAGAAGTTGAACACAGGCTTTAATCCCTTCAATCCTTTTAGCCATTGTTCTATTGTCCTAAACACAATGTTGTGTTCACCAAAAGGCATAAAAATCCCAGGATTCCCAAGGGATTTCGCTGAGAAATGATGTGACGAACACAGTGAATGCCATGTCCAAAATGTTGTCAAAGAAATAAAACCATGCATTTATAAATGCCTCCCCATCATCGTTCACTTATGGTGCAACAAGTTAATTAGTTGAGTTCTGGATCATTTCTGAAGCTTAGCAATGGCTCAGAGAACGTCGGATTACGTGCGAACATAAGAAATGCTAGGTTCTAGGACAGTTACAGGGAGCCTGAGAAGGCAACGCTTTTCGAAGAAACTAGGTCATGAACGAGAGTACTGCCCTCATCCTTAGAAAGCTGGATGTCCTTGTCTCTTCCAAGACAAGACGAGGCACACTTCTGCCCTGTGGGAAGGAACAGGGATGAAAATCTCTGGCTCATGGGAAGGTGTTCTGTCAAAAATACGTTGCATGTCTACCGTGAATACAGACTTTGTTCTTTCTGGACATTTCATTTTGAATATGATAAGCCATTTTAATTCAGATTAACAGATTTACTTTCTAAATATACTCAGATTAAGCCAATTTGGTCAATGGGTGACCAGCTTCCTGTGGGGTGACAATGCACAGTCCAGAGGCTTAAGCAGAGGGAAGTCACTAATGAGGACAAAGGAGTAGGAGGCAAACCCCTCTCTTCACCCACAGGTCAGGCTCAGCATCCTGCCCACACCAAACTACCAAACAACTAAACCTGATACCCCCTATGCAACAGGGGACAGAGATCAAAACCGGGCGGCCCGGGAATTTCCCAGGTCACAGAGAATCCGATGCCCTCTTTGTACTTAAAAAGTGTCAGGATATAATCCACCTGGAAGTGGGCGCCAGCATTATCAATGGTGGAGAACCCAGGTGCCTGTTCTCTCTGGATATTATCTTTAAAACACACACCCCTGTCTAGAGGGGGCAGAAACAGATGAGGTCATTTCAGTTTCCTCTCCACTTTTAATTTCAACTGCAACAATGAAAATAAACCTCTACTCCAAAACCGCTACTGAAGTTACCAAGCTCCAATTATAAAGTATATAAATGCATGACTACACAAATGCAAACATGTATACAGAAAACAGAAATCAAAGATGCCAAGTTTTATTTCCTTTTTCCCTTTATTTCAGAATTCCAATGACTGGCTTTGTGTCAGAGTTGTAAGAGATGATGTATGCAAGATGTTTTCCTTAAAAAGCCAGCGCTAGACCCTTATAACTGAGGCTCAAAGATGGTCTTCATCACCCCCTTGCCAGTTTGCTTGAGAGATAACCTGGAGGAGTGGGAGCAGAGTTAGACAGAGCACAGCACTTCTGGAAATACAACAGTCAAGGGCATTGGCTTATAAAGGTGTGCTGTGGCCTAATATACCAGACAGCATGCAATAATTGGCAGCTTTGCATAGAATATCATGTCCTTAGATATCTTCTTTGGGGACAGAACATTCCTCTTCTGTCACATACATAGGAACAATCCAAATGACTCCCTCCCCCCCTTTTTGGCTGAGAAATGTTCAAAATCCCACATTAATCCCTCCGTTTCTGAAGCAGTATAGACTCCAGCTCATGCAGCTGGCTGGGCATGCCATGAGTTATGGGGATGTTGGTTCCCTCAGATGTTTAGGTCCTAGGGTGGAGGCCCTATTAGTTTTTGCCTCCTCAGAACCTGCCATATTACCTGGACAAGAGCAAGTATCCAATAAATGTGAGGATAATTGCAATATGTAGGCCACAAACCCATCAGGTGCAGAGAAGACCAGTGGAGAAAAGTTTTATTTTATCATCTTCTGAGCTGATCATGTGCCAAAAAGTAGCAGTTCAATCTGAGATTTCCTTAATAATACATATAATCAAGACCCAAGTTACTCATTTTCTGTGGAGCTTCTTTGTAGTGAGAACAAATCTGGAATAGTGGATCTCATTCTAGAAATTTTAATGTTGCTCTTAGTTATCCACTGTGGGACCTTAGGAAATGTCTTCAATCTCTCTGAACCTCAGTTCTTCTTTGAGAAATGACAACAATTTGGCTTACTTTATTGATTTGTGCTGAATATCACATTCAAAAAATGTATGTGTAGCACCTATTAAGCTATTTACAAATTAGTCCGCTTTTCCCAGATTTTGCTGGGATAACTAAAACCCCTTGAATCTCACTGATATGACACCAAAGACTTGTCATCCCTGACACTTGACCATACTGACTGTTGTACTTGTCCATCAGCTGTCTTCACTCAGAGAACAAGCTGAAAGAACAGGCCTTACCTGGGACATGTGATTGTTACGGCAGAGGAAGACAAAGATGGAACCTTATGATGGCTACCTTGGATATGGGACATGTCACTCTTACCTCATATCACTAGCGAAAGCAAGACATTGAGACAAGCCAGGTATCACAGGCATGATCATCAAATCATATGAAACAATCAAACCATGTGTTCCAGTGTTCAGTTAATTATTATCCTTCTTACTGTTAATACAGTATTATGTGAATAAAAAGATGACCAAAATGCTTATAATTCTGGAAATAGTGACATACAAGGAATAAACTAGACAGAAGACTGTCATAAATAGGGTTCACATCTAAGATCTGAAGATACCTCAGCATACACAGCTGGTTGACTGGCCAATAACTCGCTCTATGACTCCATTTTTCAGCCAATGGAGAAGCAAGTGGAAGGTCTTTTTCGGGATGCTAGATTGAGCCTTTGTTTTCTTTGCAAAGGCAAGAACATTTCTCCTTCCTACTTCTCTGAAACATAGATTTATTGGTAGGAGCTGCAACAGTCATCTTGTCCCCATGAAATAAAAGCTAGAAAAGTCATGCAAGCTGTAACACCCATAGTATTGAGACTTCAACCAATGCCTGCAACTGTCTGATTCTTTAAGAATAGTTAAGGTACTGAGGTCATTTTTTTTTTTTTTTCAATTAAAACTACTCTTGAAGGATAAAACCAGAGTTCTAACCTCAACTCTTTTACTACTTAGATGTACAAATACCAGCAAATTACTGTTTATCTTCTCTGAGACTAGTCACATGGAAGACCATATAGTCCTTCGGCCTTTTGATTTGCTAATATAATATAAGTGATGATTGAAGTATTAGGGATTCTTAAGTTGGTAGAGAGAATAATGTGAAAACTCATGACAGGTGTTTCTAAATATCTGCAATATTGTCAAAAGAATCAAGACATACTTTTGTGTCACTCTCCAGAAGAAAATTAGCTATTATGCAGTAAATTTAAGCTACCTTTAAGAAAAATTTTAACAGTCATGCCCTATAATAGAACTATCTGCTTTGTGAAGTTGTTAAGGTACTTATCACCAGAAATAATCAAGCAGATGCTGGAAAAGCATATATTAGAAATGCAGAAGAACTGACTCTTGGACTTTTAATAATGTGGAATTTGATAACATTTTTGACTCAGTATGTCACCCAATTCATATCTTTCTCATATAATTATAAAACTTATTATATTTTCCCGCTGCCATTTCACATTTTCATTTCATTCATTCCGTTAACAAAGTTTTGTGGATCCAGACTCTGTTTTAGATATTAATGATATGTAAGAAAATTATGTATAAGAAAAAACTTCTAAAACTGTATGGAATACAGGTGTCCATGAGAAAGAAGAGGGCTTTCATAGATAAGGATCTTATGTGAAGCTTTGAATTTTCCTGTTTGGGGGAATCACACACTCATTAATTAACTCATGGATTACAAATAAAATGAGAATTCATCATGTGTGAAGCAGAGGACTCAAGAAGATGCAACTTCATTGGGATGTTGGTAGCTGACATGGTTGCCGGTGGTCTGAGAGTTTCATTTTGAGAGACACAGGCCTATATGAAACAGTGATCTACTAGAGTCTACATAAAGTATAACATGATAGAAAATTTCACAGATAAAATGTGGAATTTGAGTAATTTTTGCAAATATATTTCAAGGACAAGTTGCTTCAAAACCAGCAGGAAAATGACTTTCTTAAGCTGAAATTATCTGCATAATCGGTATTTCTATCCCATCCTGAAACATTCTAAATCACTCTTCAAGATGCTTGAATTTGTGTACATTAAATAACTTGAGACTACCCATTTTTTCATTCATTTTCATTTAGCTAAAAATATTTATCCGCCCCCCAAAATTGCACTGACACAATAACTAAACAGTTTTGCCTCTACAAACTTCCTCTTTTCTATCCCTTTTCGGTATACAGGCGACTACAGCAAAGGTGAAGTTTATGTTCAAATATGAATTGAGTGTAATATCATTCCCCAGCTGACATCTGTGTAAACTCCCATAGCTACCAAATCTATATTTGCCTTAAGTAAGTGATAAGGTTAATAGGATGATTTATTTGAAAAGAAAAAAAAATAATTTAGTGTGTCTCTATTTTGGAAGCCATGGCAGTAATTTATGAGGAAAGAATAATTCATACATTTTCCCCCATCTTCTTCTATCCTGAGGAGCAGAAGCCATCATTATCCTAAGATCTGAGATCACCTTACATGCTGTATATATGTCATATCTCCTCCAAATAGGTAATTAATTTTTGCCAAGAATCAAACTAGTTTTTGCCCAGTTGAAAGAAGATGCCAATGTGTCCTTTGAGTCACTTATGCTGTTTCCACAAACTTGGGTGGGGGGTTATCCTTGGGATTGTTCTTGAGTGGTGAACTGGAAGGTGGCTTGCATCATGGCAAAGAATGCATACCAGCACCCACACGACCCCTGGTAGGAACATGAATGTGAGTGACAAACAGGGATAACTAGAAAAGTAGGAATAAGTAAGCGTAGAATGGGCTTCTTTCCACCAAGAGGTAAGATACTTGGAAGATGTGTGCTGCAGATGGAAGAGCAATGAATAGAACAATCAGAAAGGAAACCTACCATATGAGCTCAGGTTACTGCATTCATCTGACAAGAAGTACACAACATGCATTTGGCTAGGAGATATGTAAGGTATAATCAAGAAGCTACATATGCATGGTAGGAAATATTTTTTTGTGGGTAGTAGACATAGAATATAACAATTTAGAGGATTTAGCAAGCAATTTCCTTGTCAGGAAATAGGAAGATGAGATACAGAGAAGAGTCTCCATTCCTGAAACTGTACGCACTACTTCTACAAATAACATAGCTGAAATCTGAACAAATAAACAAACATTTCTACTAAGAACAGAATGGCAAGGACATCTCATTCCTAGGGGACTCCAATAAGAGATTCCTTGCTCCTAACAACATTGTAATGAAGAGTTAAACAAACCACATGCAAATTCAGCACGGCACAATCTGAAATTGAACTCACTTGTTGACTGTGCCACAATTACCGTCCCTGCACCTTGCACTGTTAGGTCAAGTGCATGTAGAGAATGTAGCTCAAGTAAGCCTCTGAGAACGCTCCAACTATACTCAGTGACTTGAATAATCCGTGTGTCCAAGCTTGCCTCGAAAGGACAAGGGGCACCAGAACCTGATACAATGAAGAACTTAGCAGGAGAGGTGTTGAGCTGAGGCATGTTTTTAGTGATACATTTTTATTGCTAAGTGTGGGTGGAGGATATCAATACTAATTCTCTCAGTATATACTTTCATGGGGTTATTATATACCTATGCCTTTGGGGGATAAACTGCTATTTAAAATTCTCCCACATGCGATGGTGATCTTCTCCATTGTTTTACTCAAAACTTTTTCTTCATACTTGTGAGTTTCTGGTTTGTTCATTAAATATACTAAAAGCCATAAGATCCAAACAATGGATCTCATCTAATCCATGATTAGCAAACATCCAAACTCCTCTCATTCTTAAGTTGGATAACCTAAGTATGTATCTCTTTCTCATCTTCTCTACCCTCTATCCATTTTTTCCTCCATTTTTTAAAGTCATTCACTACTTCAGACCAACACAACAATGGGAAATACTATTAAGTAAAAATTTCTTTGGTGTATGCATGCATTAGGTGATGGGAACATCCAGATATTAACAAACAACTAAAATAAGGATGTATAACTTTTGCATTACTGAGAGAGGCTTTATACAAATTAGCATCAGTCTTGGTTTTCTCAAAGACTTTCACCCATGAAACTTTTTCCAAAAGGAAACCAAGTACAACATCTGCAGAGTCCATCTCCCAAATTTTCATTAACAAGTATGGATTGATAATTGTGAATTTCTACTTTTGGAAACAAGATTCATGAGTAAGAATCTCAGCTTAAATCCAGAGGCTCTGCCATCTATTAGTAAGTATGTAGTTTTACCAGAATGGAACATACAGAATCGTTCTCCAAAGAAGGGGTAGTTGAAAACTAGCAAACAAATTTAAGGCTTTTTCTGAACTTTGCCAATTCAATGGTGAATTACTTTTTGAGTAAGTAGCCCAAAATCTATTTAATGATGCTATCATATCATCAGTAATAACAATATAAATTCCTTGAAAGTTTACTGCCTGTCACTGAAGCCTAATTATTCTCACGAATGGATCTGTGATACTTCCTCTTTTGCTGTGCCCCTGATTTGATATGTCTATGTGTAACTTATAACTTGGGTGGAGACTCATGTTCCAAGGGATGTTCCCTTCTTCCTTTCTAAGATATAGTAAAGGGCTCCTACTCATTACTTAGAGGAGTTAAACATTTGTATCTAAACTCTCTCAATTTTTTTGGCTGTTTAGAGTATTGTACCTACATGTAGGTAATTCATGTAGAAGCTTGTCCAAATTTCATATCCTTTTACTTTTATGTTCATTTCCCAGTTCTATATTTCAAATATACTCTCATATACTTTTTTCTTACATACACTTTTTTTATTTCCTGAAGTTAAAGAGAGATTTTAGTGTAGACAAGCGTCTTGATAGTTAAGTAGTCCTTAGAAACCCCAGTGGGGGAGGCGCCTGGGTGGCTCAGTTGGTTGAGCGACTGCCTTCAGCTCAGGTCATGATCCTGGAGTCCTGGGATTGAGTCCCACATGGGGCTCTCTGCTCAGCAGGGAGTCTGCTTCTCCCTCTGACCCTCCCCCCTGTGTGTCTCTCTCTCACTCTCATTCTCTCTGTGCTCTCTCTCTCTCATTCTCTCTCTCTCAAATAAATAAATAAAATCTTAAAAAAAAAAACAACAACTATCATCCTTCTTTGACTTATCATGGTTCCCAATTACAGTAGAGTTTGCAAATTGTGGCCCACGGGCTGAATATGGTCAGCAGACATAATATATTATGTGGCCTTTTTAAAATGATTAATAAAATTATTAGATCAGTTGCCAATATTTTAAATGAAAATTTTACACAAAAGTCTGAATATCTGGCTTTTCTGGAAAATACCAGAATATATGATGTCAATGGGTTTGCAATCTTGCATGGCACCATCACCTGGAATTGCATAAGGAATCCACTCCCCGAGTCAGCACAATTTCCAATGGTCCTAGTTTTTATTATCTGGCCTGCTCTACCATTTGTCTATTCTTGGTCTTCCTTTTACTGGAATTCCTGAGTTCAATCAAGTATGACCTCTTCGGCAAGCCTACCTTGACCCCTCTTACTGGTTTAGATGTCCTCTTAATGACTCTGTACCTAGCACTTTACTCATTATTATCGTAGAAAGTATAGCCTTGCAAATATATTATTATTATCTTATATTATATTTACCCATTAATACTCATTAATTTTCCACAGTACAATAGACTTTCTGAAGAACTAGGCTGAGTTCTTCTTTAAATTCCAAATACCTGATAAAGAATAGGCATTCAATTAATATTTATTATTTGATTGAATGAAAAAGTCTTCTAATAAGATACATTTAACAGGACAGATGTAATCAATTGTATATGGATTCCTTAATTAAGTAACAAAAGGTTTTGACAATTTTTTATCCCTTATGTATAACATGCAACGTGGCTGTCAGGATTATGAATTAGTAACACTATTGGCAAAATTGATACATTACATATTTACTTAATTTCCTTTGGACCCACATTCCATTTTTCTGCAGTATTTTATTTTCAAACTATAGGCTCACTTTATCAAATCACAATTTAATGTTTATTTTAGATACATGAAATTATTTCAAAATCATATTTATGAGTATTTGAAAAATGTTATGAAGTTATAGTGATGAGCTATATTATCTTCTGGCTTCAATCTTTCTGATAGATTTCTGCCTGTCATTCTGCAAGTGTTCCTGGAAGATACTCTGTTAAACAGAGAGAAGTTATTTATCTCAAATGAATCATTGTGTGATGATGCAGTTACTTTCAAGATAATCACACAAACTCAAGCAAAATTAACCTCTACATTCCAAAGGAAATGCAATCACAGTGATGATAGTAACATTAGCAATAATAATAATACAATTCTGACATTTGTAAAACACTGGGTGGCTTATAATGTTGTTTGCACAAATATTCTCTCTCTTAAGTTTCACCAAGACCCTTTGAAGGATTTTTTTTTTTTTTTTTTAAGATTTTATTTTTTGACAGAGACACAGTGAGAGAAGGAACACAAGCAAGGGGAGTGGGAGAGGGAGAAGCAGGCTTCCCACGGAGCAAGGAGCCCGATGCGGGGCTCGATCCCAGGACCCTGGGATCATGACCTGAGCCGAAGGCAGACGCTTAATGCCTGAGCCACCCAGGCGCCCCTTTGAAGGATTTTAACTATCCCCATCGCGGCAGTCAAAGAAATGAAGGCAAAGACAGACTGAATGATTTTCCTAGAGTCATAGTAATTTTCACAACTGGGAAGTAAATCGAGTCTTCTGATCTTAAAGTTGTTATTTCTTTGCCATACTACTCTAACTTGACATTGGCATGTACTGTTCTCAACCATGATTAGTCTGAAAGAACTCTATATTCTTCTGTTCAGTTGAGGAGGAGCAAGTAGGTCAGCACATATTTCCCCTGAAGTGTGGTGTTAAACCGCATGGGGTAATACTTGGAAGTGAAAATTTCTGGGCCCTGAACCAAACCTATGAAATCGGGATCCCCAGGATATTCTCCTATGCAGGAAGAGTTTTCTGCCTCACACTAGTGGTCAACAAATGGATTATAATTCTCCTGAATTATCGATCCCGTTAATTCCTCAGAGCAGATGGTCAACTGGAGTATAAACAGCCTCACACATTTACTTCAAGAAGCCTTACAAATAGTGTAATCCCTGTGTGCATCACATTTTATAAATGGGTGGGAATCACTATTATCCACCCTAAATTTTGAGAAGCACCGATATTGAGAGAGAGAAATAAAGATGCAATGGTTACGATAATCCCTACTTTTCGTGATTATACAGCCTTTTGCATTTTTTTAAGTATCATAATAAACCAAAAGCAGGTATTGTGCTTTGTAGTTTCAGAAATCATTTAATGTATCTTGTCTCATTTGTTTTCCATAGTTCAAAGAGGCTTAGGATACTCCAGAATCATTTTGGAAAGAGCAAAACAGGAGTTTCAAGCCAAGCCTTGGGACAGTACCATCTTAAAGACCAATTTGCATTCATGCTCAACTTAAACTGTACATAACTGATGACCTGCAAAAGGTCAGTAAATTACAAGTAGTTATGAATTAAAGCTTTTGATGGATTTGATAACGGTGGCAATTTTTATATAAATGAAGTGTTTTATGTTTTCCTTCCTGGTCCTGACCTCTCTCCTTTTCTCCCCCCCACCAACTGCCAAAAGCAGTGGGTATGAAATAGAAAACTTGATTATTCTTGAGGGGTAGATTGAAAAGATTCAAGTTCATATCCTACATCGTGACATATACACATACACGGACAGAAGAGAAAAGGAGAAGGGAAGGGTATCACACTGCTCTAGGCTTGAAATATTTTCTGATATAGGAAATTCATCAGCATCAAGCCAATTGCCAGCTTGAGACTTAACAAATTTACTTGCTTCCCTTAATTAGTACCCTCTTCCTGCTATGTAAATCTTGATAAAATCCCTTACAAAGCTGGCCTCTTTTAAACTCATGTACAATAGGTGAGCCATATTAATTGGATTTTTTAATTATGGATTCCATGTGCAAGCTTCACCAATGAGCAACTATTATTATATTGCTGCGCTCTTACTTTTAAATTGACTCTGTAATAACTCCGAAAGCTGTGTAAAGTAAAATTAAATCGTTATCCATAGACAATTGCTTTAGCACTTGTTCTTGTGTTCGGAAAGTACCAAGGTTAGGTTGATATTATTCATTTTGAATATAAATTAAAAGCTCCATTTATTTGCATTTTTATTCCAATGTACCCTGAATGCAAAGAATTAAGATGTAGAAAGACAATCAAAATATAATGGTAGCGGCAAAGAACAGTAAGCGACTTCTTAAAATAGCTTTTCTACGTAAACTGCAAATCAAATTTTTGGGTACTCAATTTGCCATTAGAAAATAAACCTGTGATTTAATAACTATAGAACTTAATAATTTGTGAGCTATTCTTTTTTCCATCGTCTGTTCCTTAGTTTCCTTGTATGTTACTAAGAACACAGTTTTTACTTTCACGTGAACTTAAATTGATCTCCAAATTTAAAATAACTGAGACAAACACATGGCAGGAGAGAGGATCATAAAATAGCACCATGGGTGTATGAAGAAATGATATTAATAGTGATATATTATCAACAGGGTGGCTATAAAGTCTATAAATGTAGAAAAATATCTCTTTTGAACCCTCCTCATCATTTCTTCTGGGGTATGCTAACTGTGCAGGGCATTCAGTAAAAATTAGAGACAAAAATCATCTTTGGGGTGCCTGGGTGGCTCAGTCGCTAAGTGTCTGCCTTCGGCTCAGGTCATGATCCCGGGGTCCTGGGATCGAACCCCGCATCCGGCTCACTGCTTGGCAGGAAGCCTGCTTCTCTCCCTCTCCCACTCACCCTGCTTGTGTTCCCTCTCTCGTTGTGTCTCTGTCAAATAAATAAAATCTTTAAAAAAAAAATCATCTTTGGTAACACATCACAGATGTTTATGCACAGATAAATGAAAATACTGCATTAATGCACTGTGTTCAACGCAACTTTTGAGAATACATTAAAACCAGGCATTGGTGCCAAGGGACGATACATCAACGGAATCTCTTATTGTGAAGCATTTATTAGATCTATTTGCCCATGTTTCCAGACATTAAGGCCACATTGTATAATGAATTTTCTAACAGTTTGATTGCTTAAAATACACACTTCAATGCATTAGCATTATTAAAATTGAGTTGGATCCTAAAACTAATTAAATATTGAGTAGATCACTATGGTGTCCACGTCTGCAACCACCATTTTTCTGTCCTCAGAAATCTTTGATTGTTCCAAATTACACACAAAACATAAAATCTTTCACCTTGGCAGTTTGGCCATCCAAATTGTACTCACATATTAAGTTCCCGAACATACTGCTCATGATTTTCTACCATGTCTCCTCCAGCCCCTCATCTGGATGACACGTTATTTACCACATAACTCCTGCTCATTGCTGCCTCTGCATTTTTGCTTGTAGTACTTAATTTTACTGGAATTAGAGTTAAGTTAAATTAAGCTATTCTTAAGTTCCCTAAGTGTGAATATGCCCACAAAGTGATGAAACCACTCCTTTTATGACCTCAAAGCATTTTTTTAAGATTTATTTACTTATTTGAGAGAGAGTGTGCACCTGTGTGCAGGTGTGGGAGGGGCAGAGGGAGAGAGATCCTCAAGCAGACTCCTTGCTGAGCGTGGAGCCCAAAGCGGGGCCCCATCTTACCACCCGAGACATCATGACCTGACCCGAAACCAAGAGTTGAATGCTCAGCTGACTGAGTCACCCAGGCATCCCATCCTCAAATCATTTTTAACAGATTTATTGATATATAGCTCACATACAATTCACCAATTTACTCTGTATAGTTCAATGTTTTTTAGAATATTCACAGAGGTTTTCAACCATCACCAAAGTGATTTTACAGCATTTTCTTCAATTCCAAAAAGAAATTCCATGCCCATTAGTAGTTACTCCTTTTTGTCCCCCTTCAACCATTCAGTTCTAGGCAACCACAAATCTACTTCTGTCTCTACAGATTTGCCTATGCATGACATGGCACATAAGAGGGCTCATACAATATGTGGTCTTTTTTTTTTTTTTTTTTTTAAGATTTTATTTATTTGACAGAGAGAGAGACAGCCAGAGAGGGAACATAAGCAGGGGGGGTGGGAGAGGGAGAAGCAGGCTTCCCGCTGAGCAGGGAGCCCGATCCCAGGACCCCAGGATCATGACCTGAGCCGAAGGCAGATGTTTAACGACTGAGCCACCCAGGCGCCCCAATGTGTGGTCCTTTGTGACTGGCTTCTTTCACTGAGCATAATGTCTTCAACATTTATTCATGTTGCAGATACACATTCATTTATTTTATTGTTACATTACATCCCTTGTGTGGGGATACCATAGTATATTTGGACATTTAGCTTGTTTCTATTTTTGGTTATTATGAATAATAATAATAATGTGTAAAACTTTTTGTATAGTCACATGATTTCCTTTCTCTTGGGTGCATACCTAGTGGAATTGCTAGGTCACATGGTCACTTTTAGCTTAAAATTTTGGGTAACTGCCAAAATGTTTTCTGGAGTATCTAAGCCATTTTATATTTCCAACAGCAATTCCAAGGGGGTTCTACTTCATTCACATTCAACATTTAATCTGTCTTTTTGATTATAACCTTCCAGTGTATATGAAGCTACATCTTATTGTGGTTTTGATTTGCCTTTCCCTAATGACTAATTAAGGCATATGTCCATGTGTTTATAGCCTTTAAAAATATATTCTTAACCATTTTATTTATCCTTCTTTGTAGAAATATCTATTTCTCATTTGTATATTTTTAAGAGTTCTTTTTCTTCATATTATTGAGTTTTGAAAGTTCTTTACTACATAATTAGGATACAAGTTTTCATCATATACATAAATGGCATATTTTTTTTTTTCCCAATCCTTGGTTGTCTTTCCACTTTCTTGATGATGTCCTCTGAAGCACAAAAGTTTTAATTCTGATAAAGTAAATTTATGTATTTTTATTTTCTTGTTTGTGTGTTTGTTGGATTGCTGGTAGATCCATTTTTATTTTTTTGAGGAATCTACATACTGTTTTCCAAAATAGCTGCAAAAATTTATATTCCTACCAACAGTGTAGTATGCAAGGGTCCCCTTTTCTCCCCATCCCTGTTATCTCTTATCTTTTTAGTATGTCCTTTGAACATATTTATAACAGATGCTTTGAAGATTTTGTCTGCTAAACCTAATATCTGGGCCTTCTCAAAGCAGTTTCTGTGCTTGTTTGTTTGTTTTTCTTTCAATCTGTTTGGTCACACTTTATTCTTTATGTGCATATCTTACAATTTGTTTTTGTTTTTTTGCTAAGAACTAGAGATTCCAGGAAATATATTGTAAGAAATCTGGATACTGAGACCCCACTGCTCACCAGGGTTTATTTATGTTGTTCGCGTGTTTCTTTACTGACTTGAACTGACTATTTTGGTGAAGCTTATTTCCTGCACAGCACACAGCCTCTGATATTGGTCCTCCAAGAGCGCAGCCCTGGGAATGTGCACAGTCACTCTGGGCTGCAATTTTAGTAAGGCAATCTTTAATTATTTCCTCCTCCAATTTCTCTACCTCTGCAGGTGTCACATCCAGCTGCTACCCTCCACTAATTCCTATCCAATTACTCTATTTTTCTGGACAATGCTCAGGGGGTTGATATTCCTTCACAGTTTGATCCAATTACATTTGAGTCACTTTAAGGGGCAATCTTAAAAGCCAGTCTTGGAGGTTTGTTCTGACCGTAGTTACTAGGCTTTTCTTAGCTCTTTTCCTGTTTCTGTCAGATAAACTTCTAGCTGGTTTGTGCTTTAATGTTTTGCTCTCATGAAGCTACTACTCCCTGCCCCCCCCCCCCCCGCCCCTTTAAACTGCTTACCACCAAAAACCCCACTGACTTTGATATGGCTCTTAGGGTTGAACTTCCATACATTTTCCCCCCAAATAAATTCAATTCCATTGGTATGATAAGCAAAGCTCTCTGTTGTTACCATTCCCAGACCAAACCACTATGTCAGTGCTCAGAAACTGCAGACATGACATCGTTCCTCTTCTGCTTTATATACAGTGTGCGGAGGAGTGGTGGTGTCCTCTGGTCTCTTCAGCTCACATCTCAGCATGGAGCCTTGACCATTCTCAGGGCCATGGTGAGGACGATCAGGGCCCCTTATTCTCAGCCTGCCACACCTGGGCTACAGCCTACACCCTGGCGTGCTGGCTTGGTGAAGGAAGGGAAACCCAGTCCTCTCACGGCTCTTGCCTGGAGAGCTACTGCAACATGGAGCCAAAGGGGATAGAAGCACTGACAATGTGCCCCTCCTGGAGCATACTGTAGCCCTAGATTGGGAAGTGGGGGAGCAGGAACTCTGCATTCTGCACCCATCCACAGCAGAGTTCTCTCACGCAGAGATGAGGGGAAGAAGTGTGTGAGTTGTGGCTCAAACGCCACAGACTTCTGTTCTTATCAACAGTCAGTACATTTTCTTGATTTTTTTTTTTCTATTTGTGGAATGTCCTTTAGACCATTTCTTGAGGCTGTAAATGGCTAGTTTTTGTTTTGTTTTCATGAGTTATTGTCATTTTGCTGGGGACCAGGTCCATGGAGCTCCTCATATCATCATTCTAGAAGTCATTTCTCAATTTTTATAACACATTTTAAATCTCCTTCTTGTCATATAGCTCTTAGATACTGTGAGCGTCATCCTGACATTGGCTGTACACCTCAACTGTTTTTTCACACCTGAAATGACAGACCAGAGTGCATAGTGCTTTCTACCCATTATGGACTCAATGCATGTTTTCTGAGTTAAATGTATGGCACAGGATTAAAGATTTACTTTATAAATTTCTTGACTGTTTAAAGAGGGGATGTGATGTCAAAGAAAATTTCTAAAAATTATTGGGACTTAACTAATGCGGTTTACTAGTAGGTCAGAGAACCGCTGAAGAACAAGTAAAGATGTCCCCACTGCTATTGCCCTCAGCAAATACCCAACTAGAGGCTTACTCTGTGAGGCACATTTAAGAGTGCGGCGCACGCTCTATGACAGGCCATGTTGAGATGCCTGATTAGTCAGGCGAGTTAAATTGATTGTCTAAGTCACTACTGAGAGCAAAACAAAGCTCCCGAGGGAGACTATCACTCATCGTATTCCACAATTGGAAGAAGCCATATTTATTTCCTATTACTGCTTCAAAAAATATCACAAATGTGGTGGCTTAAAACATCGCATGCTTATTATCTTACAATTATGTTGGCTGTAGCTCCAACACCGGTCTCACAGGGCTCAAGCTGTTAGCAAGGCAGGCTATGTTCTTTCCTGGAGGCTCAGGGGGAAAATCTGTTTCACGGCCGTTCCTGACATTTGCAAGCTTCCTGTGTTCCTTGGCTCATGGCATCCATCTTCAAACTCATCAGCATTGGGAGAAATCCCTACCCGATCACACCACTCTAACTTTCTCCTCTGTCTCCCTTTTCCACTTAGTCTCCTTATGATCACATCAGGCCCAAACGGAAAATCCAAGATAATCTTTTTTTAAGGTTGGCTGATTAGCGAACTTAATTCTATCTGCAGGATAAATTCCTGTATTCTATATAAGGGAACACCATCACAGATTCTAGGAATCAGGGCATGGACATCTTTTGGAGGCCATTATTCTGCTGACTGCAGATACTCTAGATG
This sequence comes from Halichoerus grypus, assembly GCF_964656455.1. Taxonomy (NCBI): domain Eukaryota; kingdom Metazoa; phylum Chordata; class Mammalia; order Carnivora; family Phocidae; genus Halichoerus; species Halichoerus grypus. The sequence goes on from NC_135718.1 coordinate 82,509,247, forward strand.
TTCATGTTGTGTTTCTGTGTTCCATTCCTGCCCTGTTAAGAATGGGAGAAATGATAGTTTCCAATGATCTTGTATTTCACCCACAGATGACAGAATTGTTATTAAATTATTCTTGCACAGTAGTTCTGCAGGTCGATATTATGAATATAAAGTTTTCACAAGAGGTTACCCATATTTCTTCAATAGTCTAGAGTTCCTCAGACATTTTACCTTTGAATTTTGACCTTGTTTTAGTGAACATTTTCAGATGAACCATTATTTGAGATAGTTTCCTTTCCCTAATTAATTTAGAATTAGTTGGCTCTGACTCTACATTTTGCTGTTTTCCAGACTCTTGTACAAATTGATTCACTCATACATTTTTATCCATGATGTGATTATCCATTTGTTGAGTGTGACTTTTGTGGAACTGTTTTATTTTTCTTCTTCTTCTTCTTTTTAATTTTAAATTTCATCATCTTGACAAATATAACACAAAGAATTCAGGGTTTGTGCTATATTACCATCATCATCATCATCATCACCACCATTAATCAGTGTAACAAGTAAATTTTACTAAATAATGTGCCCATAATTTCTTTCCATACGTTATAAAATTTTCCTTATAAAAGTCATAGGAGGTTAGTACTATTTTTTTAATATCCATTTAAGCCATGACAAAATTGTGGCTCAGAGATGTTTAATGATTTTCCCCAATAGGGTACAACTTGAAAGTACATGCTTTGCTTCCAATGACAAATCAGATCTCAAGTACAACTGGGAGAACTGTCAACAGATGACTACAGAGTATGTGAAAAAACATCATAATGGGTATCATGCATTTGAAATATAAAGTCAATATATTTTTCATATCCTGTAAATCTTGTTTTTCTGTGAGTCAACATCCTTCGTATCAATGGCATTCAAGCTTTATGGGGAGAGCAAGCACAATTTAGAATAAAGGTGTCATTGCTCATGTTGAGATTCAAATTGGATGTTTTGAATCTTAAGCAAGAGCACGATCTTGGGAGCGAGGTTTTTCTAAAAATAAAATAATTTCCTAAATTCCAAAGGGTTTTCTGGCTAGAACAGAGGAAAGTTTGAGTAAAGCTCTTTACTATAAGTCCTGACATAGAGAGGGTGAAAGATAGTGTAAAGGAAGTTTCTATTCCACAGCAAAAAGTAAAGCCTTTCAGGACAATGGGGCCTTTGGCCAAGAGGACAGATTCAGAGGGGATAATACCAGGGTTAAAATTCTGTCTATGTTCCTAAGAATGTAACCTCTGCTCAAGTAGACCAAGGTCTAAAACGTGAGCCTTTGGAGCTTGAGGATTAAGATCCTATAGAAGTGAAAGGGATGGCTAGCACAAAGCATTAACAACTCAGCTGCTCTCCCGTGATCTATGACCACATGAGGTGATTATCGCAGAGGAGAAAGTGGTTTCATGTGTTTAGGCTGAGAAAGGGCTTGAGAGTGTTAGCTCTCTTCTTGTGCAGTCTGCATGTGACACTGAAAAAATCTCTCTGTTCCGACGTACTCTGTGGGGTTCAAAGGGTTTCTGTGACCACAAGCCCACAGACCTGCTAGAGATTTCCTGGGGTGATGACAAACTGAGAGTCAGCCCATAGTAAGTCTGAATTACAAGGAGGGGGCAGGGCCAGGCTGAGAAACACAGGAGATTAGCAGAACCCGCTGAGGCCAGACAGAGGAACTGGCCAGCTTTATGGGATGAATAGTCAGGTTTTATACAGGCAGAGAAGAGACAGCAGCTAATCCGTGACAGTGGAAGTTGTTGAGTAAACACCGGTCCACATTTCAGCCAGAGGTCAGCAGAAGCCAGCAAACTCATCAAAGGAAGTCCCTGTTTCCCTAGCTCAGGTTGCATCCATATACCATCAGGTAAGGATGAGATTCTATCGCTGTGGTACGTGTGGGGCTGGGATGTGTGCATGCTGGCGTGTGCAGGGGAAAGTTCTGGAGGAGGGGACTGAAGGGAGAAACCGGGAAAGCCGGATCATTCATCTAAATGAGATTGGGTCTGCCTTGAAAAGACCATGTTAAACTAGAAAAGGCTGACTTGAGTGGGTAAGTTTACTTTTCAAATGGATCTTTGTTTTGTTTTACACTGTTAAGTAGATCTGGGGATGTTCGGGATAGAGAAGCTCAGTCACTAAATCTGTAACATTGTCAAATTTGGCTCCCTTCTGCATAGGATCCTTCTAATACACTGTGCATCCGTGGAATCTTCCTGGGAGTCAGGTAAAACGAGACAGGATAAGACAGATAACAGCATGACTTAGACAACCGGAAAAGGTCTTCCTGGCTTTTAAAAACCTGTGTTTGTTTTTTTGTTTGTTTTTTCACCATGTGACTTTTTAATGCCATGCTTTAGTGTTTCCTCTAAACAGTTTCTTAGGCAGTTTCTTAGGAAGAAACTGCTATAAGAAATTCTATTGATCTGTGTTTGACAAAGATATAAACACACAATCCTGCTGGTAAATAGTTACACACTGAAAACTATGTTCTTAAGCAGAACTTTATTACTATTTTACTTAAGGATTTCTTTTTTCTAGTCTAAGCACTAGGCTTTCTAAAAGTGGCCACACATGCAGCCATTGGAATCTGTAGGTGCTGGAAGGACCCTTTTCATCCATTTTTATGGCCCAACTTTACCTCAAATGGCTGCATTAAGTTCATATGGATGAGTCTAAAAATGTCAGCAAGTGGCGGCACCCGAGGACTCATTTGAAAAGCAAGGGTTGAGTTTATACTCTCAAAAGTGACTCCTTTGGTGTAATGCTTGAACTCTGCCTTCTAAATAAGTATAATATGTGCTTCACTTTCCTCAGTTCATGAATTGAGCAGACATACTGAATTAACAGCAGAATGCCAATTCATTAATTTACCTTGAGAAATGCACTCGCCGATCTCCTTCTAGTTATCCACTTCTCTCTGGGTACAAACTATACAGGGAGCTAAGGTTGTTATGGGAATGTTCTTGGTGAATTTAGAATCACAGTAAGGGAAACTCAGGATATACATCAAATGGCCACAGACCTGCTAGACTATGAAAGAATTTGGAATTCCTCTCCAAAATATGACATCAGTAGCATATAAATAAGGGATACCATAGGCCAGGTCTCCGCTTTCTTTCTCTGTAGGACACTGAGTATTCGCTTTCAAGTTGTACTTCTTTTTTCTTACCTTATTTTTTTAGTAATCTGAATTTTTTCCCTAGTTAAGATGATGATCCTGAAATAGGAGTCTTCTCACTCCTTCATGGGGTCCCTTGCATGATGAACACAGGGAGAGAACAATATGCTAACATTGCATTTCCACATTTGTGACACAAAATATAACTGATAGCTAGATAACTATGATCTCCGGGCCATTGTAGGTATACCGCTGGGACTAGCCATCAGGAAAACCAGTTTGCAAAATTTAAACTGCTAGTTTATAGGATGATTGCCTAAGCACAAGAGTGCCTCTTAGATCTGAAGAATGATTCAATACACAGTACCTTTAAATGGTGACTTCTCTCTAGTAAATCAAAGCATTTTATAGGTGATTTTACTACTTGATGGAGCAATTGCATTAGACAGATCCTTACAACTAGTATTAGGAATCACTGTTCATTGATAACTGTTTATAATTTCAGATTCCTTATGCTCCTCTAAGAGAATGAGAGAAAAATATATGATTTAATTCACCAAAAGAACTGAATAAAACACAACATTTTAGAACTTCATCTGCTGTGTATAACAAGGTACATCTGTATGAGCAATGGTCTACTCACAATTACCAGCAGACCACTAAAACACAAATAAGCAAATGGTAATGCAATGACTGTATTTATTTTTCCTTGCAGACTGGGTAATTTAAAATGCATTACTATAGGATTCCTGTTTCTTTATTAACGACTAGTAAACTGAATAGCTATTACATGGAAGGCGCTATTCTGGGCAAAGAAGAAACAAACAATAACAAGTGATAAGACATAACACCCGTTAACATTTTGTGAGCACTCACTATACCTCAGCTATGCTCTTCCCATGGACTAGCTCATTCAATTCTTGCAGAGATCTAGAAGGTCTGAAACAAGCCCTTTTCTCCTGGGCTCTTTTTAACTCCAGCAAGACTGACTGTGCAGGTGATGTGGTTTTGGAATACAGGTGAGGTTAGGTGGGCTGGGGTCTGGAGCTGATGGCCAAGAAAGAATTATTGAGATGTCTTTGGTGCAAAAAGGTGGTTTTATTAAAGCTCAGGGACAGGACCTGTGGGCAGAAAGAGCTGCTGCCCCGGGGCTGTGAGTGGTAGCTGATTAAATACTATGGGGTTGGGGCATTTTCATATGTTAAAGAAGACTCCTGATACCGGAGATCTTGCCATTGTCAAGTTAAGGTTGTTTTTCCCTCTAGAGAGTTGGGAGCTTCCTGGAAGAATGTCACACATGTCCCACCCAGGAGTGGGGGTCTGGAGAAGTTGCAGGGTGTTAGCCTGTGCTTTGTCCACCGCTTTCCTGCTCCCTCATCAAAAATACATAGTCTAACACCTTCTTACAGGTCATTGCACCCCACCTTCCTATCGTCTACTCGGTGCCTGTCAACATCATCCTACTGGGTACTTCCTCACAGTCCCTGTTACACTGTTCTTAAAACACTCTTCAGGGTAGTCCTACTCGAGTTAGTTATCCTATTGACTTCTATGGCCAACTGAAGCCTTTATCTGTCTCTCAGTGTCCTCACCACCTACCAGTACACCCATCCTTCAGCCATTACTCAGGAAAGCAGCATTTCCAAAAGGCCAGTTCACACATCTTTGCTGAGCTTGTGGAGTCTTCCATGTTATTTCTAAACAGATGCCCTGCTCTATTTGCATGTTCTAACATAAGAAATATATATACTTACTTCACTTTTAGCCCTTTTAGGATTTTTATAATCTTGTAACTTGTTAATCTTATAAACTGAAGATATTTGTTACTAGGTTCAAAGATATTATCACATTTCATTTAAATTCTTTTGGATCACAAAGGAAGAAGTTGGTTAGGGTAGATGAGCCCTAAAACAATTTTGTTTCCTGATAAAATGTTGAACAAAATAGAGGACTACTAATTTAGAGATTAATACACTTAAGACATATATGTGTCTTGTGAATGTTTTTCATACATATATAAATACATATGATAAGGGAACAGAAGGCCAGCTGAGGACAAAGGAGAAGCTGACACCCCATAACCCCGGCCAAGGGATATAAGTGACATTCCTCAGGCACCCCTGGCTGCCCTAAAGGAAAAACAAATAGCTTACTTAGGAGATTACAATCCTGCAAGACATGAGTCTCCCTCAGTTTACAAAGGTTTTAGCAATCTACAAGAATGAAGCATTTCTATCAATACCATAATTTTTAGAAGGAAATGTAAATGTCCTTATAACCTGCAGCCCATTGACAGATACCTGAAGTGGGCAAAGTGTAATGTTCCTCCAGTAAGAGCCCAACTATCTTACTGTTAATACCTTTGTAGAAGAAAAAAAAAACAAAAAAAAACACTTTAATTTGACAATGGTAAGACCTCTGGTATCTTGTAGGTCCTCTTTAGCATATGGAAGTTCTTTTGAAAGCCTCCCTTTTCCTTACCTCCCCCAACCCCATAGTATATAATCAGCCACCCCTCACAAACCCCAGGGCAGCAGCTCTTTCTGCCCACGGGTCCTGTCCCTGTGCTTTAATAAAACCACCATTATGCACCAAAGACGTCTCAAGAATTCTTTCTTGGTTCTGGGCTCTGGACCTCCCCCCACCGAAACCTCAATTATATTCTAAAACTCCATTACATAGACCTTCTTATTTTAAATATATACATGAAAGATGCTCCAGAAAAATCATATGAATTCTGGTTGGGGATCATTTTTAATTTTTTATAAACTATTAACATCATTCATCCCTTTCTTAATTGTCCAATAACAAATTCTCTGCATTAGTTTCAGAAACTTTTCTTGGCAAAAGCAACCAAATCAAACTCCAGCACTATAGCTGTTTCAATGGATTAAAGTTATACTTAACAAATTACTGTGAAGCCTGAAGGCTGAAACACAGAGGTATAATTAACATATCAAAGAATCCTATTGCTCCGCAATTTATACAAATAAAAAAAGAAGAGCATTTTTCTTGTGTTTTCCTTCTCTCTCATTGCAAAATCGTACCAATATTTTCAAATAAACAATTATTATCTCAGACATCAAAAAAAAAAAAAAAAAGGAAACTATTTTGGTTTTTATAATAATTTCTCCAAAGTGATTGCTTTGTTTGTATACAATTTAAAAACTTTTAAGTAGACAAGGTCTTATCCTATATTCACTTACCTAGGCCTCCTTTATAATATAGCTATGTTAAATAGAAAAGAAAAGAAAAAAAAACCTCAAACTATAATAGAACATGTGCTTATATCTATAAAATCAATTTGATTTTCTCCTTGTTATGTATTCTGCTCAGTTCATGATCTTGGGGTCCTGGGATTGAGCCCTGTATTGGGCTCCCTGCTCAGCAGGAAGTCTGCTTTTCCCTCTTCTTCTGCCCCTTCCCCCGCTTCTGCTCTTGCTCTCTGTCTCTCTCTAATAAATAAATAAATAAAATCTTTGGGAGAAAAAAAGCACTAAGAATATGCATAATTACCACAAGGTCATTTTGCATCATAAAGGGTAAAAGCTAGAGAATTCTACATTTCCAAAGAAGTTAGTCTTAAGATGAAGAGCAAAAAATGAGGTATATTTAATAATTTGACATGTAAAAACTAATGCTATTTGGTAACTCTTCTGCTTATGTAAAAGATGGAAATCATCTTAAAAGTTGTTAGTATTAGCATACTCCTGTTCGGCAATGACTCAAGGCTGTTTGACAATGATAATACCTAACACATATTCAAATATTTAGTATGCACAACATACTTGCCATTAGGATAAAAACAGCTGAATTTCAGAAATTGATTTATGGTTCAAACTATTATTTCAATTAAAATTTTAAGTTATAAAATACTATTATAATATTATAGATGAAGAAAGTGAGCCATCATTAGTTAAGTAATGTGCCCAGGGTCAGCTAGTGAATAGTGGAACCAGGAGGAGAACCCTGGTCTGTCCCAAGACATCACCTTGATTCTGTCCTCCTGCTAATCAGATGGAGCAGGTTGGTATATAGAAAAAGCCCCATAGTGTCTGAATTTTTGCTGCAGTTCTGAAGCCTAGACAAGTGATCACTAACTGATCATTTAAGCTCTGTACCTTTGTCACCTCAACCACCACGTCGGGATAATTATAACTGTGTTCTGTACTTCACAGACACATGTGCATGTGGTGGAAAGCTGAAAACAAGCACGTGCCTTGTGTACCCAGAGTAGAACACCTCTGAAGAAAATACAAGGAGAATTTGAGAGAGTGGCATTCACACAATTTTCATTTGAGATTTGGAGAGCAGGAGGCCTCAAGTCTTCCTTGAGTTCAGTATGAAAGGGAGCCTTTCAAATGAAGGTGGTTAGTAGGATAAAGTGTTTTTCCCTGCACTTCAGAGCAGGGGTGGAGTGAGTGAGAGCAGCTGAGCAGCCCTGCAGGGAGACAAGGGAAGAACCCCGGGGAGAGGGGTCCCCAGGGGCAGTACTCAAGTCCTAGGGGCCACATCACTGACTGGGCAGCGGGAAGGACACCTGCAGGTGCCCCAGAAGCAGGTGGGGCTCTCTCCCCAGCAGGAAGCAGAAAGCCTGGGAGCACTAGGACCATGAGCTGGGGATGCGGCTCAGTTATTCACGTGTCCTACAGAAGCAACTACCAGAAGCCACTCTCAGCTTGCCCCAGAGGAAAGGAGGACCAGGGGTCCTGCGGAGTTCAAGGGAAATCAAACCCCAGCATAACCTGGTAAAACACCTGTGTGCACAGTTCCCTTGAAAAGGAAGCAGGAAAGGGTGGGACCTACATGAGAGTTGGGCCATCTTGGGGTGCCTGGGCCACAGTGGCTCTGGGGGCAGAGGGGGCAACTGGGAGGGGAAGAGCAGAGCAGGGTCTCCAAGGAGCCCTCTTCGAGGTGCCCACTTCCAGGTGCCTCCTTGCAGGGTGGGAGCGCCTCCAGAGAGGGGCACTTGCAGGGAACCCACTTAAGGGGGGGGCACTCTGAGATGGACACTAATGGGGAGCCACTTCCAGGGAACCCGCTTCCGGGGTGGTAGCTTCCAGAGGGGGGCATTTCTGGGATACAGGCACTTCCGCGGGGCCCACTTCTGGGAGCCTGCTTGGTGGGGGAAGGGGCACTTCCGGGGTACCCACTTGCGGGGGTTGCATGGGCTGGAAGGAGCTAGGGTGCACACAAGGTGCTTGTGGGCAGTGCCTGATGAGCCAGAGGGAAACTGCCGGGGCAGATCCCAGGAAGACCACCGCAGGTGGCCGGATGCAGGGGTGGACGGGAAGGCGCAGCAATCCTGCGCCCAGCACTGCTGGACCGGCCCTGGGTGGAGAGCCCAGTGAACGGCCAGTGCGCATGCGGGCGACCAGACGGACCCCTCGGGGCACACGGGCCAGCCCCCCCGATGATGACGCAAGGACAGACCCCGGCTGCACGCCCTGGCCACGCAGGAAAGGCTAGAGCTCGGCGGGGAAAGGCTAGAGCTGTTGTATTACCGTTTCACTGAAAGGAAATGAAAAATGGTGAAACAAAAAAAGTAGGAAAAAATTAAACTTTTGGGCAAACCCCCCCCAAAAAACCAAAACAGAAGAAAATACACAACTCTCCCACTTGAATTAATATAATTTTAAAAAGGAATCTGCAGTTATGAATCCAACATTTAGATACTTAAAATAGAAATAATAGGGAGATTAGAAATAGGAGCCAAACAGACCTTGAGAAAATTGAAGGAAATGATCATTTCCACTCAGAATTTATGACTAAATAGCACAACTGGATGTACAGAAAAGGAGAGATAAGAATAAATAGAGCCGAGACCATGAAAATGAAGCAAAGAAGGAGATAAAAGGAATCAGAGAAAAGGACAAAGGAAATTCCCCACCCTATAAAGGAACAGAACTTAAAAGTCCAGGAAATTTTCATGACATAAGAGATGTTGGTGATGTGCATATGGAAATGGTGCTCCGCGATCCTGGTAAAACTGACTATGCCCGCTGGAGGACACCTCAGCAGTGACATGGAAAAGTACCACACACCCAAGTACTCTTAACGAGTGAGCTAAAGGACACATTTTATTCAATGAAAAGTTGATTGGAAAAATGTAGTAACTGTAAATGGGTGTAAATCACTGGAAAAATACAAATCCACGAGTTCATCGTGATCATATAAAAACATGGCAGGGGTTGGGAGAAGAAGAGGAAGAGGAGGAGGAAAACAAAAACATGAAACAGAAAAATAGATAATTCATGGAAAAGAAATAAGCTTTTATTATTCCTTCTTAGGAAGAACAGCATTTTATCCCTTAATGAGAGAAGGTACCTCTCAGAAGAATGCCAACTAACATATTTAGATGGAATGATAGAATTAGAAAAATCACCATTTTGTAACCATTTATCATGTCATTGATTAGGTTTTGGGACAGGACAATTATAAGGTAACAAAGTAAAACAGCACAGGCTTCTTGCTAATATCTATGGAAAAACTTTAAAGTGAACACATCTCATAATACTTTCTTAGGAAAGAAATACAAATTGACCTTACTACTAGTGGGACCACATGATATGGGTGTACCCTTTAATAAGATGAATTAACTAGTGTATAATATGACCTATGAATCAGTCTTGTCAAAAATATATAATCTGAGTCTAATCTAGCCTCTAGACTTATCTTCCAATTTATAGGAAATTGAGGGACTAAAGGAACAAGGTAAAAGACACCAAGAGGAAATAATCAGATAAATCAAAAATATCCTACAAGAAAAATTACCTGGTTGTCATGGGAAAATGAAGTGAATAGGCTGCTTTACAACAAAAAGACTAAGGAGAAAATGCCCCATCCTACCAATACGTCGATCCTCATCCTGACGTGCATTAGTCAGGCCCAAAGATGAGGCAATGCTTTCTGGACATAATGCATACAGGAAGGCTGGCATGACCGCAGTAGTGGTAATGGTCTTTTTGTCTCTGAAAATTGGTTGTTTATTTAGTCCTGAGACAAGGCTTGGTCCTATGACCTTTGCTCTTCTTGTTTTCCACTTCCTCTAGAAAATGCTGTACTTTTTTTTTTTTTTAAGTTATGTTAGTCACCATACAATACATCACCAGTTTTTGACGCAGTGATCCACGATTCATTGTTTCCGTACAACCCCCAGTGCTCTGTGCAGTACATGCCCTCCTTAATACCCATCACTGGGCTAACCCATCCCCCCACTCCCCTCCCCTCTAGAACCCTCAATTTGTTTCTCAGAGTCCCTAGTCTCTCATGGTTCGTCTCCGCCTCCGATTCCCCCCCCTTCATTTTTCCCTTCCTTCTCCTAATGTCCTCCACGCTATTCCTTATGTTCCACAAATAAGTGAAACCGTATGATAATTGACTTTCTCTGCTTGACTTATTTCACTTAGCATAATCTCCTCCAGTCCCATCCATGTTGATGTAAAAGTTGGGTATTCATCTTTTCTGATGGCTAGTAATATTCCATTGTATATATGGACCACATCTTCTTTATCCATTCATCTGTTGAAGGACATCTCGACTCTTTCCTCAGTTTGGCTATTGTGGACATTGCTGCTATGAACATTGGGGTGCATACGGCCCTTCTTTTCACTACATCTGTGTCTTTGGGGTAAATACCCAGTAGTGCAATTCCTGGGTCATAGGGTGGCTCTATTTTTAATTTTTTTTGAGGCACCTCCACACTGTTTTCCAAAGTGGCTGTACCAACTTGCATTCCCACCAACAGTGTAAGAGGGTTCCCTTTTCTCCACAACCTCTCCAACATTTGTTGTTTCTTGCCTTGTCAATTTTTGCCATTCTAACTGGTGTAAGGTGGTATCTCAATGTGGTTTTGATTTGAATTTCCCTGATGGCTAATGATGATGAACATTTTTTCATGTGTCTGTTAGCCATTTGTATGTCTTCTTTGGAGAAGTGTCTGTTCACGTCTACTGCCCATTTTTTGACTTGATTATTTGTTTTTTGGGTGTTGAGTTTGAGAAGTTCTTTATAGATCTTGGATACCAGCCCTTTATCTGTAGTGTCATTTGCAAATATCTTCTCCCATTCTGTGGGTTGCCTCTTTGTTTTGTTGACTGTTTCCTTTGCTGTGCAGAAGCTTTTTATCTTGATGAAGTCCCAAAAGTTCATTTTTGCTTTTGTTTCACTAGCCTTTGGAGATAAATCTTGAAGAAGCTGCTGTGGCCGATGTCAAAGAGGTTACTGCCTATGTTCTCCTCTAGGATTTTGATGGATTCCTGTCTCACATTGAGGACTTTCATCCATTTTGAAAATGCTCTATTCTTATATTTAATTACTTGCATATGAATGACTCTCCCTTCTGTATCCGTACATTGGACCACTCACCTGAACATCATTACGTTCTAATATCATCTTTGTCACTGACTAGCTAGGCAAACTGTGCCCAGTAAATTTGATTTGTGCCTTAGCCCTATTACCTATAATGTAAAAATAAAAATATCAGAGTAATCTATCTCATTTATTTTAATAAACTAATAAGGGGATATATGAAAGATTCTGACATCTGTGAAATAATATATTTAAGATGATTTACTCAGTGGTCCTTAAGGCATATGGATACATAAATTTCCCTCATTGAAATGGACACTATTTCACCAAGGTGCCAACAAGCAAACTACCTCTATAGAGGGCCAATAAGCAAAATTAATGCTGTTGAACTTGCGACCTATCCTATGTTCTGCAGTTCCATTGTAATTTGTGGTTCTGGTTTGAGTCAATATGTATGTAATCAAGGAAGATAAGTAATACCCAGCCCATTTTTTTTTCCATAAGTAAATTAAAAAATAAAAAAGAGATGTCTTTTGGCAACCTACTATTGGGAAGATGTTATTGGCAATGACAAACGAGCTTTAGAAAAATAACTATATAATTAAACCTTATACCTGCAGTAGAAATATATGACTGAATGCCTTTTTAAAACCATTGCTCCTTTACAGTAAATTCAGTTATCATAAACATTAAGAAGGCAAAATGGAGCCCGTTTTCGAGGGTCTATACAGCAAAGAGGGCAATATATCTATGATGGTATGTATCTGTGGGCTGGAACATTCCAGAAACAGAATACGGAACATCTTATAAAACAGAGCCATACACATTTCAGGCTAGTCACTTGGAATTTAAAACAGACCTGATTCTGATGTTATGCTGTGCTTAAAACAAACCAACAGAGTAACAATAACAAAAAATATAACTTTTTTTTAAGTTACAGGAAAGAAAAACATAATCTTCTCCATGAAAAATATACACATGAACATCTGAGGGGGATCTAGGCTTGGATATTAGATTCCAGGTCAAATACCTCTGAATATGGATTTTTACCCAAGATGACAACTCTAATTTTATTTCACAAATTTAAGGTAATACCATCTTTCCCCCCTATACTAATTACCATAGATGTATGGAATAGGTTCTGTGAATTTCATGCTAAATTGTGGCTCATGATACCCAACAAAACTAACTAATGTTTTTCAGCGAAGGTCCTGGCTAGTTTGTAATCAAAATAATATCTTGGGGAGCCTGGATGGCTCAGTAGGTTAAGCATCCAACTCTTGATTTCAGCTTGAGGTCCTGATCTCAGGGTCATGAGATCAAGCTCTCAGTGCAGAGTGCTGAGTTTGCTTGTCCCTCTCCCTCTGCTCCCCCCCCAACACTCTCTTTCTTTCAAATAAATAAATAAAGTCTTTAAAAATAATAATAATGTTTTGAGACTCAAGGATTCTAAGGATGTTTTCAGGATTTGTTTTTCTCAGGTTTGGTATTTTTGGCATCCCTGCTTTCCTTAGCTGTCACCATAATTCTAGTCTCCCTTTTCAGGGGTTGTAGGGTTTTTTTTTTTTTTTTTTTTTTTTTTTTTTTAAGATTTTATTTATTTGACAGAGAGAGACACAGTGAGAGAGGGAACACAAGCAGGGAGAGTGGAAGGGGGAGAAGCAGGCTTCCCGCGGAGCAGGGAGCCCGATGTGGGACTTGATCCCAGGACCCTGGGATCATGACCTGAGCCGAAGGCAGACGCTTAATGACTGAGCCACCCAGGCACCCCACAGGGGTTGTAGGTTTTAAAGGGAAATTCTCCTGAAAAGTTCCAGGGGCAGAAAAAAAAAAAAAAAAAAAAAAGGATAAAATATTGGCATAACCATCCCAACACTGAGCAAGAAAGGAATAAGGACTGCTTTTGACCTAAGATGTTTGTGCTGGGTTGGGCAGAAGTAGGATGCTATTTCCTCCTTATGGGAATGATTAAGAGATTTTGATGATATTCATTTTCTCATTTGAGATTTGCTATTTTGGCAAGCCATACATGGGCAATGAAGTACAATTAGTGAAATTTGTATATAGTAATCTAAACGTTCAGCATCACAGAAGAACTGGGAAGGAATTTAGAATGTCAGTGTATCTTTGACTCAAATCCCCTAAAATACTTAAAAAGTATTAGTAACTTTAATCACTTTTTGTACAATTTTTTGCACTTTGCCATTATAAGAACAGAAGGGAATAATATCGGTCTGAAAAAAAAAAATATGACCGGTTTTTCCATGGCCCCTCTGTTTCCACATGTCCATTAATGAACTATAGGGTTGCAAACATTTTGGAAAGCATGTGGCCTCATTGTATCCATATGAAGATCCAGAAACAAAAAGGGCCTTGTCCCTTTCCAATCCACTGCACTGCAAAGATGCAAGACACTGAGATGCTTTGAAACATTTAAAAGACAAAATCATGCTAATAATATCACTGATGGGGATCACAAGGGAAACCTGGGAAGTAAGAGGTCATTTCTTCTGGGGCTTAAAATTATGTTATTTTTCTATTGAGGTCAAGTTCTGAACAGCAATAAAGCCTTTAATTCCAATTCCCCTTACCCAGGAGGTGAGAAAAGTTTTAACAACCTTGGGGACCACTAGGAAGGCACTAATGAATGATAATTTATTCGCAACAGTCAGAAAGAGCAACCAACTCTGAGACAATGTGTTACAACTTCTGTAACTTTTGCAAACACTTAGGAAAGGTGGTGTTAATTTGTAGATTAGGAATATTTAAAGTAACATTTCATCTACCTTTGATAAAGTCAGGTTGTGCTAGAAGCCTAGTACAAGAGAATATTAGCTACAATACACACATGAAATATGTATAGATAGATCTAAGTATATTCACTTTCGGTCATGACCCATTAGCAGATAAGGAATCAATTTACTATATTTTAGAACAAAAAAATATATAGAAATTATCAGCATTCACTTCACAAAGTAAAGATTTATGAAACTTTGCTTCATTTACATATGTTTTTACATTGGTTTGCTGTGTCTTTTGAGAGCTATATGAATATTTCTCCATAACACAACCATATTCCAATTCAAAAATTTTCTCCAGTGGGGTAGTCCTAATTAAAAACAGTTTTTCCTGTGAATCTACAGTAAAATAAACTTATTAACATGATTTCACATAACTCTTTAAGTAGCTTACTCATGAAGAACTATGTCAAAATTGTTAAGATCACAACATAGTAATACTGTGTCTTTGTGTGTGTATATACATATGCCCACATATGTATATACATATACTATAGTATTTAATATATGTGTAAACATCGTAGATGCACATACGGCACATATAATATGTATTCTATATTCTATAATATATGATTATATGTATATATAATATATATTTTATGTGTATATGTATTAAACATAATATATGTATATGTATATATACATAATATATATGTATTACATAAAATATATTTTATGTATGTATACACTATATAATATATAATTATATGTGTTATATATATAATATGTATATTAGAATGAAATGAAACACATAAAATAGGGATTGAAAACACTAATCATTAAAGGATATTCTAGGGGCACCTGGGTGGCTCAGTTGGTTAAGCATCTGCCTTAGGCTCAGGTCATGATCTCAGGGTCCTGGATCAAGCCCTGCATTGGGCTCCATGCTCAGGGGGGAGCCTGCTTCTCCCTGTCCTTCTCCCTCTACCTGCCACTCTGCCTACTCGTGATCCGTCTCTCTCTCTGTCAAATAAATAAATAAAATCTTTAAAAAAATTTAAAAAAATAAAGGATATTCTAAAGGAACATGGTCAGCAGCATTCAGTGACTACTTAGACTTTGCTGACTTGTGATTGCAGGATGAGAACAAGAGCTGGATTACTAAGTAAATTCAGGAAAATTTGTTCTAGGCTATGTTTGGTAGAAAGATAATATGGCAGGCTAGAAAAAATATGGAAGGAAGAACTGAGCTTTTGTTGTTTGGTTGGTTGGTTTTTTGAATTTTTTGCTTTTCACATATTTTCTGAGACATTATTGATACACTTTAGATTGCACCTACTTTAAAGCTACCACCTGATAGATGTCGACAGATGTATAACCCTTGAAACCATTACCACAGTCAAGACAATGATGACATTTTTTACTCCATAGTTCCCTTGGGTGCCTGTGGAACCCCTCCGTCTCTTTTCCTTCCAGGTGCTTACATACCCACCCCGACCTACATCCCCAGATACCCACTGACCCGCTGTTGCTGTGGAATGGTTTGCACTCTCTTAGAGCTATATGAATGAAATTAGTATGTTTTCTTTGTTTAGCTTCGTTCACTTAATGGGATTATTTTAAGATTCATTTAATGTTATTCTGACTATCAATAGTTCTTTTTTAAAATTTCTGAGTAATATTCCATTGTATGGATATACCACTATTTGTTTATCTATCTACCTGCTAATAGGGCTTATACAATAGATCCTTACTGTACCACAGTCTACTTTTGGGTGACATTTTACCACTGCACATCCAGTATTACAGTACTTATAATATAGTATACTGACAATTCCCCATTTCCGTCTTTGTCATATTTTTCACATATTTTACTTCTACATATTTACCTGTACAAGAGCCACAGTACTTTTATTATTTTTACTTCAAAGAGTAAAATCAATTAAAGATATTTTTTTAAAAAGGAGAACAAGAAAATCTAATATATTTCCCACATATTTACAATTTATGCTGCTATTCATTCCTTCGTACAGATACAAACTTCTATATCTTCTATATTGTGTTTTTATCCTTCTACTTGAAAGGTGTTTTTAAACATTTATTATTTGTTTTTTACATAGATCTGCTAGCGGTGAGTGTTTAGTCACCTTTTATTTTTTCTCTTCTCTTCTCTTCTCTTCTCTTCTCTTCTCTTCCCTTCCCTTCCCTTCCCTTCCCTTCCCTTCCCTTCCCTTCCCTTCTCTTCTTTCTCTTCTCTTCTCTTCTCTTCTCTTCTCTTCTCTTCTCTTCTCTTCTCTTCTCTTCCCTTCCCTTCCCTTCCCTTCCCTTCTTTCTCTTCTCTTCTCTTCTCTTCTCTTCTCTTCTCTTCTCTTCTCTTCTCTTCTCTTCTCTTCCCTTCCCTTCCCTTCCCTTCTCTTCTTTCTCTTCTCTTCTCTTCTCTTCTCTTCTCTTCTCTTCTCTTCTTTCTCTTCTCTTCTCTTCTCTTCTCTTCCCTTCCCTTCCCTTCCCTTCTCTTCTTTCTCTTCTCTTCTCTTCTCTTCTCTTCTCTTCTCTTCTCTTCTCTTCTCTTCTCTTCTTTCTCTTCTCTTCTCTTCTCTTCTCTTCTCTTCTCTTCCCTTCCCTTCCCTTCTCTTCTTTCTCTTCTCTTCTCTTCTCTTCCCTTCCCTTCCCTTCCCTTCTCTTCTTTCTCTTCTCTTCTCTTCTCTTCTCTTCTCTTCTCTTCTCTTCTCTTCTCTTCTCTTCTCTTCTTTCTTTTCTTTTCCTTTCTTTTAGTAGGCTCCACACCCAGCATGGACACCAAAGCAGGGCTTGAACTCATGACCCTGAAATCAAGACCTGAGCTGAGATCAAGAGTCAGACACTTATGGGCACCTGGGTGGCTCAGCAGCCAATTCTTGATTTTGGTTCAGGTCATGATCTCAGGGTCCTGAGATTGAGCCATGTTTTGGGCTCTTCACTGGGCATGGTGCCTGCTTGGCTTCTCTCTCTCCCTCTCCCTTTGCTCCTCCCCACCACTTGCACTCTCTTTCTTGCTCTCAAAAAATAATAATAATTAATTAAAAAAAAAAAGTCAGATGCTTAACTGAGCCACCCAGGCACCCCAGTCACTTCATTTTTTAAATATATTCCTAAGAGTATAGTCTACAGATAAACAATTGTTTTTCTTTCAGGATTTTTTTTTTTTTTAATTTTTTTAGAGAGGGAGAGAGAGAGAGAGGAGAGGTGAGGGGAGGGGAGGGGAAGAGGGAGAATGAGAGAGAGAATCTCAAACAGGCTCCACACCCAGCATGAAGCCCAATCTAACAACTCTGAGATCATGACCTGAGCTGAAATCGAGTCGGACGCTTCACAGACCGAGCCACCCAGGCGCCCCTTCTTTCAGGATTTTAAACATAATTTTTCCATTGTTTTCCAGCTTACATTGTGTCAAATGGGATATCTGTTTTCATTTTATCTGTAACTGCTTTACTAAGATTGCTTTTAGGCTTATTTTTATCCTATGCCTTGTTGCAATTTTGTGTTCCTCATAGTTGGCATTTCTTGAACTTCTTGAATCTATTGGTGTATAATTTGCATCAAATTTGGAAAGTTTGTAGACATTATTTCAAATTCAAATTTGGAAAATTTGTAGACATTATTTCATGAAATATTTTTTTCTGTCTCTCCTTTTTCAGGTATAGCAATTACAAATGGCCACTTGATACTATCCTAGAAGAGTTCACTGATGCTTTCTTCTTTATGTCTTTAGTCTTTTACCTCACTGTTTCATTTCAGATAGTTTCTATTTATTCTATCTTCAGTTCCTCTGGACTTCTCTTTTACAGTGTTTAATTTTCTTTCCAATTTCATCCTACGTATTTTCCATTTCATATTTATCCTGCTCAAGTTTTTCTCTACCATTCTGTACATTTGGAATATAATTATACAAACTGTTTAGTGTCCTTGTCCACTACTGCTATCATATTTACAATCTATATGTCAATTTCTATTAATTATTTGTTTACTATATTTTGAGTTATAATTTCTTACTTCTTTGAATACCAATATAATATTTCATTGAATACCAGACACTATGTGTTTTACCTTGCTGAATCATGGATGGTTTTATATTCCTCTAAATGCTTTTCAGCATTATTCTAGAAAGCAGGCACATTAGTTGGAACTAGTGTGATTTTTTTTTTTCTAAAATGGCTTTTAGATTTGTTAGCTGTGTCCAGAGCAGTGCTCAGTGTAGGACTAATTATCCCCACTACTAAGAAAATATCTTTCGGGCGCCTGGGTGGCTCAGTTGGTTAAGCGACTGCCTTCGGCTCAGGTCATGATCCTGGAGTCCCGGGATCGAGTCCCGCATCGGGCTCCCTGCTCGGCAGGGAGTCTGCTTCTCCCTCTGACCCTCCCCCCTCTCATGTGCTTGCTCTCTCTCATTCTCTCTCTCTCAAATAAATAAATAAATAATCTTAAAAAAAAAAAGAAAAAAAAGAAAATATCTTTCTGAGTATTAATTATCTCCACTACTAGGATATCCTTTTTTTATTGTTATTGGTTTTTGTTTTGTTTTTGTCTTTTGTTTGTTTGTTTGTTTGTTTGTTTTAGAGAGAGCATGAGCAGGTGGGGAAGAGGGAGAAGGTGAGACTCTCAAGCAGACTCCACACTCGGTGTGGAGCCTGACACAGGGCTTGATCTCACGACCCTGAGATCATGACATGAGCCGAAATCAAGATTCAGACACTTAATGGACTTAGCCACCCAGGCACCCCTAGGATATCCTTCTGAGTACTCTAACTTATGTAGATTTTTTTTTCCCATTCTGGAAATTAGAGTTTTCCACTTGGCTAGTTAGAACATGAACTATCCTTGGTTCTGTGTGAGCCCTGAGAAGCATTCCTCTGTTCTTTTCAGGCTCTTTGCATAGCCTTAGGGAGTTTCCTCATAAGCCTGTGTCAGTCAATATTCAACTTAAGACTTAGAGAGTACTCTACTCTCTTTTCTCAGGTACCAGAAGGAGGTGGTTCTCTTGTTGTGCCTAGCACAGCCATGGCTCATGATCCCCAGAAATATCTGAAGTATATAGCATCTTCAAAGCATTGGATGCTGAATAAACTGACCACTGGGTTTGTCCTTCATCCATCTACTGGTCCTCATAAGCTAAGAGAATGTCTCCCTCTCATTATTTTCCTAAGGAACAGACTTAATAATGTCCCAACATGAGATGAAGTAAAGAAGATCTGTATGAGGCATTTTATTAAGATTGATGGCAAGATCTGAACTGATACAACCCACCCTACTGGTTTTATGGATGTCATCAGCATTGTCAAGACTGAAAAGAATTTCTGTCTGATCCGTGACAACAAGGGTCACTTTTCTGTTCATTGGATTACACCTGAGGAGGCCAAGTATCAGTTGTGCAAACTGAGAAAGAACTTTGTGAGAACAAAAGGAATCCTTCACCTGGTGACCCATGATGCTGGCATCATCCACTCTCCTGATCCACTCATCAAGGTGAATGACACCATTCAGATTGATTTGCAGACTGGGAAGATCTGATTTTATCAAGTTTGACACTGGTAATCTGTGTATGGTGACCAGAGGTGCTAACCTGGGAAGAACTGGTATGATCACCAACAGAGAGAGACAACCTGGTTCTTTCGATGTAGTTCCCATGAAAGATGCCAATAGCAACAGATTTGCCAACTGGCTCTCCAACTTTTTTGTTATTGGGAAAGGCAACAAGCCATGGATTTCTCTTCTCTGTGGAAAGTGTATTCACCTCACCATTGCTGAAGAGAGAGACAAGAGACTGGCAGCCAAACAGAGCAGTGGGTAAAATGGTCTCTAGGTGACTTGATTGGAAGTCTTTAGAATTAATTAAAGATAATACAGAAAAACTGGGGGGGAAAAAAAAAAGACTTGGGGAGGACTCCAAATCTCAGAAGCCATCTCTTTGGAAAGCTCTTTTCTCTCCAGTCCTCTGTCCTGTGAACTCCAGCTGCCTTAGCCTTCTTAGCCACCTATTTCTGTCCCTTAATCTCAGAAATAGCCAGGCTGCACCTGGGTTACTCCTCAACGGTACAGCTTGGAAAGTCTCTGCAGACCAAAACTCAAGGCAGTCATTGTGCTCACTAATCTGTTTTCTCTCTCACAGGAATCCCTGTCCTAAGCTCCAATATATGAAAAGTATCGTTTTATATATTTTATTTATTTATTTTTGTTGTTTTTTTCATGTAGGAGGGAAAAATTAGTATCTGTTATACTATACTGGCTTGAAGCAGAAATCCCCCAGGGATGTTTTAATTTTTCTAAGGGATTTTTATTGTTTCCCTGTAGGGAGTGCAATATAAAACCTTTCATATCTTTCCATGAAATCTTCAGTAAAATAATCAGTAAATAACAAACTGTTGAGGGCGCCTGGGTGGCTCAGTTGGTTAAGCGACTGCCTTCGGCTCAGGTCATGATCCTGGAGTCCCGGGATCGAGTCCCGCATCGGGCTCCCTGCTCAGCAGGGAGTCTGCTTCTCCCTCTCCCGCTCCCCCCTCTTGTGCTCTCTCTCTCAAATAAATAAATAAAATCTTTAAAAATAATAATAATAACAAACTGTTGATAGTAAATATATTTTGAGAAGGTACAGAGACTCTTAGTCCTTCTTCAGTAAGTAGGAAGTGGATACAACTTCAAATGGGCAAGAACTTTGCTTGTTTATCAGCACATCCCCAGAATCTATGTTTGCGTATAGTAAATAGTAAGCACTTAATAAATGATTGCTGAATAATGTTAAGATATTGGCTAAAGAACTAAATATGCCCATTAAGATATATAAGCTTTTCTGCTCTGATTTCTAAATATGACTTGTCATCAAGTTCTGTAATTTAGAGTAATTAAGAAATGTTAAAGCGCTTCATGCCTACATTTGGTATAATTGTCAAGTTAATAAACATACCCTGCTTCTGTCCCCCAGACATTACTAAATTCTTGATGTCACTAACAATGATAATCAAGAAGGAGAACTTCGTAGGTCTTCTGAGAAGCCTCTTTAGTTTCAGTCTGTTAGAACCATTCTGACAAATACTGCTCATAAGCCTCCAGGAGTAGAAAGCTCTACTTTTATTTTAAGCTGTATAGAGAGAGGACTTCAAAATATGTCAATTACAAAATTTCATGACCTTGTGACATTCTAAATCACAATACTCTCACTTATTAAAATGTGTTCGATGTGAGTTATAAAAATACTTATACATTTCTACCTAGTAAATACAGTTTTTGGAATTATTTTAAGAGGGCAATGGTATCATAGAATCAATAATAATGTAATATATTAAAATGATAGAATTTCTGACAGAATACTATCCCATTATTAAAATTATATTGTGACTGCTTTGTAGGCACATGGAAGAACCCTATGATTAATAAATTAAGTGAAATGTATAGAACATGAAAACAAATTTATGACACT
The DNA here is from genome assembly GCF_964656455.1 of Halichoerus grypus. Taxonomy (NCBI): domain Eukaryota; kingdom Metazoa; phylum Chordata; class Mammalia; order Carnivora; family Phocidae; genus Halichoerus; species Halichoerus grypus. Next base: position 82,530,875 of record NC_135718.1, read on the forward strand.
GTGGTAAAATGTGTGTGCAGATCAAGGACAATTAGAAAGGAGTGCAGAATAATGAAAACGTCTGACTTGTTAAGGTGGATAGATGGTGAATAATTCTTTATACAAAATACAGATTTAGAGAAAGAGTAGCTATAAAAAAGGATATTTGCAGCTCAAATATCTATTGTAAAGCTAGGTTTAATGTGGGTCACATTTGCAAATATGGAACATCAGTTTTCACTCCTTAAAATCTTTCTCATATGCCTAATGTATGAAATTAAATATTAAACTTTTTCTAGGCTATGTGAAAATATTCACATTTGTAACCCAAGGGAAATTGTAACTTTCATCTGGGCTTGTGGCATAAGAATACTCATAATTTGTTACTATTTTGTACAGTTAGTTCTGGGGGCTTTGAGACCCTTATTTTATGCTCCTATTCCAGCATCCTCTAATCATGGATACTGACAGCAGTTTCAGTGTTAGTACAGAAAACAAGAGTGACTAGCCAAGCTTCACTATTGCTCACACAAGTGGACTGCTGAAGTGACAGAATTAGGGCTAATTTAAATGAAATGTGTACCTTGTCTCATGTGATGGGAGTGTAAGCCTTACTGACATTGTGACAGTTACAATTATCTAAGGGAGTGAGTAGCTTTCGTTTGCCAAGCTACATCTTAAAAATAGAAGCACACTCTGTTGAAAAACAAGGAGCCCAAACAGATATGTAACATACACACTCACACACACACAATAGGAAACATCTGGGCTTGTGGGATACGCATGCACACAACACATATATTTGTAAGAGCAAAGTAAATACCCCTAATGACTAAATTAACATCTCCAAGAATCTCTAAGACTCTAAAATGAAAATCAGTTCCCAAATGATCAACTTATGAGATAAATATGCCACTTGTGCAATTTTCTTCTAAACCAGAACATAAAGCAAAGACACCAAATGAGGATATGCTGGGACACTCCTAAATTACACACACACACCCCAAAGGGACAATGGCATAGCCTAGAGGTTAAAATAAATTTCTTTCCCATAAAAATTGCACATGTTAATTTAACAGTCTTTAGTAAAACTCAGTGAACACAATCCAGCTATAAAAGTCTTACACAATTCAGCCCAGGATACTCAACTAGGAGAACTCCACTTATATTGATACTTTATGTCTATAAAATTTGTTAATATTTTAATATGAAATAAATGATATATACATATAACATGTGTGTACATATGTGTATATGTGTACATATATTCATACATGCATACATATACATCATCCTGAAAAATGATCTTATACTCAAACAGTACATAAATGATATCTCCATGCACCCTGTTTCTTTCATAACATTGAAATCCCCTGGCCTTTTATTCCTAATGAAATGCTTCTTTTGAAGTCAGCAATATAAATATATATTTCCATCAAAATCCTTCAGAGTTATAAAAGGTTGAATAAGTTCAGAATTCTGAGCAGTCACCAAGGACACATCATTTAATGCAGTTTTTCCTTTACCATGTAATGCAGTAGCCTAGAAATACTAAAGTTAATGCTGTACTCTTAATGCATATGGAAAATAAATATGAATTTGAGAAATCTTTGTATGCATATTTATTTGGTTTTCAGGTGAATGCTAATTCTTGGCTTTTTTGAAGATTTTATTTATTTGAGAGAGAGAGAATCAGTGAGAAAGCAGGAGTGGGGGGGGGGAAAGAGAGAGAAGCAGACTCCCTGCTGAGCAGGGAGCCTGATTCAGGACTTGATCCCAGGACCCTGAGATCGTGACCTGAGCCAAAGGCAGATGGTTAACCAATGGAGCCACCCAGGCACCCCTTAATTCTGGTTTTTATAGTGGGTTCAGGATTGACAAAATTCCAGAACACAAACAGAGGTATGCAGCATCACAGAATGTCTAAGTGAGATCTCAGGTCCCACTTCACACTTCTCAGAGCACCCATCTCCTTAGCTGCAAGCATTTCTTTTGGTTGCCCCCTAAAAATGACTAGTTCCATCAACAGATATTGTGAGCACCCATTACACGCTGAGCACTTTCTTTTGGGCATACAACAATGAGTTTTTGTGTGTCAAAATCAGGAATGTCTCCGATATAATATCCTTGGGTCTACTTGCTTCTTGTTCAGAAAATAAATGTCATAGGGGCACCATTATTCCATATGTTGATCATTTTGGAACTGTTTTTCATTTTAGATTTTTTAAGATATTAATGTAGTTATTAGGTGCCTATCAGCAGGGAATCCTAGGTTCATTCCGTGATCGCTGTGTGATCTTGTACAGGTTATACTTAAACCTTCTATTTCAATGATTACTTATATGAGTCTTCCATAGAGGTGTTGAGAAGAGTAAATATATGTCTCTATGCATATATCTATATATAAATATGCATTTATATATTGATAAATACATACATTTATATACATACTTGTACATAATAAGCACTTAAGGGAGCATAGTTACTATTTTTTTTCCTACTGTTGTCAGGATCCAGTGGAGTCATAGATGTGTGAACTAGCTATGAAAATGATGTGTGGTAATGGTTCACAGTGGCCACGTGGAGAGCCATGGGAACACACAGCAGAGGCGCCTAATGGAGACAAGGTGGATGGAGGGATGGGCAGTGACAGAGGGCCTCCTAGAGGAAGTGACTGAAGCGATGAACACCACAGGTAACTAAAAGTTAGTGAGGAAAACGAAGAGGGGCACAGAGAGAGAAAGGGAAGGGGAGAAGAACTCCCTTAGAAAAAGAGGGGCAAGAACCGTGTGGCCAAGTGTCTTCCTTATGCAAGACATGGTTGACGGCACACGCAGGGGAATGGAACTGAAAGCTGAGTCTGCCTGGAAAGCCACCGTGCAGCACATATAAAAGGAAAATGTTTAGGAAACATAAGGTATGTCATGAATTATTTGGAGATTTAAAGAACTTGGAAATTAGCACACTAGGGATCCCGAAATGACTAAAGTTGGTTATGTTGTCAGTTACAGGGTTTAGAATCCAAGTTTTCTGGAATGGCATTGTCCTTAAGTTGAAGTGAAATGTACATGATGATTCTGTATCCCCCAAATCATTCCTTTCATCCCTGACTGCACCAGGGAGCTGCTCGAGTGTACAGAACACGAGATTACTTTGAATTGAGCAGTCTCCCAGCCCAGTCATCATCTCTTCAAAATTCGGAGAACACTGTGTCAAGAATTCACTAAACCACTACCATTGATATTTGAGAAATCAGAATAAAAGTGCTAAAAGGCTAGAAGATGGAAAATACTAATTACTTTCAAAGAAGGAAACCCAAATATCTGATCTAGTCTTAAAATCAATCCCAATATTGGTTCTAGAATTATTTGTTTCAGGGATATTAAGAAACTATCTGGAAAGATACACACTTAAAACTTGCACAGCCGCAATGAAAATAAGTGACTACAGATTGAACTCATTTACTTCTTAAATAGGGTCAAGAGATTAGGAAATGAGTGCACAATGGCCCTTATGGAGATGATATTTATAATGGTTATTTGTCATAAAAGTATTTGATAAGTTCTTGTAGAAACGTAACTATATAAGCACATGTTGGTGAATGTAAGGACATCTGGACTGATAATTTTAAGAAGGATAATTTTCAAAGTACCTAAAATATGCACAATTTCAATCTGTAATCCTTCCTGGCCATTCACTACATGTATCTCCTCACCTTAGTTCTTTTCAATTCCTTTTTTTCTTTTTAAAGATTTTATTTATTTATTTGACAGAGAAAGACACAGCGAGAGAGGGAACACAAGCAGGGGGAGTGGGAGAGGGAGAAGCAGGCTCCCCACTGAGCAGGGAGCCCGATGCGGGGCAGTTCTTTTCAATTCGTATTACCTATGACCAGAGTTAAAGTCTAGAAAGCATATTAATCATGTATGTGAATGTACTTTGATAAATTATTTTTTAGAAAGCCTAAATGCAGGGGCGCCTGGGTAGCTTGTCAGGTGAGTGTCCGACTCTTGGTTTCCACTTGGGTCATGATCTCAGAGTTGTGGGATTGAGTCCCATGTTGGGCTCCACAGTCAGTAGGGAGTCGGCTTCCCCGTCTTCCTCTGCCCCTCCACCCACTCATGTTCTCTCTCTCTCTAATAAATAAATAAATAATAAATATATAAATAAAAATCTTTATTTAAAAAAAAGGAAACACAAATGCATTAAATGATAAAATCAGGATCCAACCAAATGTGTTAGGGTGAAACCACAGACTGATACTGATAAAAATAAATTTAGTATATAGACCAATATTGCATTCCACACTCAGCTCAAGTGAATCAGGTCAGAGTAAGGGAATCTAAGATTAGCAATTATGCCCGTGAAGTGAGAGTGGGGATTCAAGTTGAAATTTTAGTAATAGTAAATAAGTTGACTATGTATGTAACAGAGGCAAATCATGCATGCTAAAGGAGTATTTAGAATAAGGGTAGAAATAATAAATAATAATAATGCCTAACACATAAGTGCTATAGTAAAATTCACAGCAATAAGTTTATGAGTTAAGTATAATCATTATCCCCATTTTACAGGTGAGTAACCAGGCAGAGAGAGATCAAATTAAGCCCAAGTCACACAGCTAATAGGCAACAGAGCAACTTGACTCCAAAGTCACTGCTCTTCAGTAGAACACTACATTTGTAAAGAGAAAAGGAACATTCAGAAATGACTGGTTATGGTAATAACAACAGTACACAAGATATCCACACTTGAAAGGGAGACACGACTTATGGAAGAAATTACTGAAATCCATAGCTGACTTCAAACTCTGAATAGCTCTCTTGGGAAAGAGGCTGGATTGGTTTCTATGGCTCCAAAGGAAGAATAGGAAAAAAAAAAGGTGTATTTTTAACACAAGTTAGAAAAAGACTTCATCATGTAGTGGCTGCCTAAGATGGGTTTTGGTTAATGATATATACAACTGCAGAATTACAGGGTTCGAGGAATGAAGTGTAGCTAAATCCATCTTCAGTAATGGTGTCAATATTTTGTATGATATTTACTGTTTTTAAACACGGGGAATTTCCCTTCATACACTCTAAATGGACTGTTGTCCATCCACGGTAGATCTGAAACACCAGCAGGCAATCTATTTCAAAAGGGGCATTTATGCGCTCAGAAAAGCCAGTTGCTATGGCCCGAGTGTAACATTTGCATATATCTACATCTAATTTTACTTGATGTACTTTCGGTTCAGCTAATGAAGATAAGGAATCTACGCTCTTTTTTTTTCTTTTAAAAAAAATTACCGGGCAGAACATTCCTTATTATATGTCATATGTTATACTATCAAGTTCGCATCAGTTCCCCTAAACAAAGAAAATTCTTACTTATTCTCTGTATGTTCCTCTCTCCTTCTGTCTTCTGTGATTAGCAACACATTTAGGCCGCCTATTTGTTCTAAATATCTGGATAATTAACTGTCCACCTTCCATTTTTAACTATGAGTTTGACCTAATGTAGACATTAAGAAACTCACAAGTTAGTCCCATTAGGTCTGGTACATTCTGAGTACTTTCTTCTGTACAATTATCTCTCCTCTTCTTTGTTAGCATTTTTATTTAACTTATTTAAATATAGCCTAAATTAATTTTTATTCTAACAGTATTATCCGAATAGGTAATATATAGAATTTGTGCATATCAATATTCGACTATGGCGTGCCATAAAAGCCTTAAGTTTGCTTTTTCAGAGTAAGGAGACGATATATTCAAAGAAATGAAAATCTACTGACTGCTCATAAAAACAAAGTGCGCTGTCAGGACATCTGGGTGGCTCAGTCAGTTAAACGACTGACTCTTAATTTCAGCTCGGGATCATGACCTGAGCTGAAATCAAAGAGTCACCCACGCCAGATTCTTCGCTCAGCAGTGAGTCTGCTTCTCCCTGTCCCTCTGATCCTACTCCTGCTCACATTCTCTCTCTCAAATAAATAAATAAAATACTGACAAAAGAAACAAAGTGAGCTCTCTTCAAATATGAAATGAACATTTATCTTTTATTATAGCCCAAATCCAGTTGGGCCATCTTAAAACATGTTTCTGTCCATCAAAAAATAAACACATAAAAAAATATTTGAGGGGCGCCTGGGTGGCTCAGTCGTTAAGCGTCTGCCTTCGGCTCAGGTCATGATCCCAGGGTCCTGGGATCGAGCCCCGCATCGGGCTCCCTGCTCCGCGGGAAGCCTGCTTCTCCCTCTCCCACTCCCCCTGCTTGTGTTCCCTCTCTCGCTGTGTCTCTCTCTGTCAAATAAATAAATAAAATCTTTAAAAAAAAAAAAAATATTTGACACATTCAAATTGGACTCCAGAAGCCTTGAAGAAAAATGTATCTGCATCAGTGGGGAACATAAAGGAGATTTAAAAAGTAATAACCTGGGCGCCTGGGTGGCTCAGTTGGTTAAGCGACTGCCTTCGGCTCAGGTCATGATCCCAGGGTCCTGGGATCGAGTCCCACGTCGGGCTCCCTGCTCTGCGGGAAGCCTGCTTCTCCCTCTCCCACTCCCCCTGCTTGTGTTCCCTCTCTCGCTATGTCTCTCTCTGTCAAATAAATAAATAAAATCTTTAAAAAAAAAAAAAAATAAAATAAAAAAAAAAAAAATAAAAAGTAATAACCTATTAAAAATAAGTATTAAACATGAACTTCAGACAAATCCTCCTCAGATGAGTTTCTTCCTCCCAAATTTTCCCACCTGTAACAGGAAGAACAGTCTCCAGTTCCCCTTCCTCCCACTGATGTAGTCCCTTTACGGGCATGTTGTTCACCAGTGAAAATTCTTTTCTGTTTGCTCATCCATACCACTCACCCATACTGTGATGACTATAGATCTCTACCCTCATTCATTCACCTTGCTCACTACCCTACTACCTAGCACATTCTGATGGACAAAGTTCTTTATCCTGGAAACCTCTATAAAGAGGTATTCGCAAGTTACCACTAGGAATTCAGCTCTTTTTATATCCTGAAAACAGCTATGACATTTCTACTGCCTGTGACACACAAATCGGTAACTGCCAAACCACGCTGGCTAACGTTTCTCAGAGGTAGGACTAATTCTCGAATAAGCCAAAATATCAAGAGAATTGATAACTAAAAAACACAAAGCCATTTTTAAAAAGGTTCTTTTGGAAGCCTTGTCTAACTGAAAGACATATTTCTTTTGTCAATAAATTCTCCATTCTTCCCAGAGAATCATGAGAAATAATACCATGATTAGCTAACCAAGTTTTAGAGTTTGTTGGTTTGTTTGTTTTTAACAGAGTTATTCATTTTGCTCAACACTTTGGATTCATGAATGATCTTCTCCTTACCCCTAAGCTGATTAAAAAAAAGAATAAACAATAGCATAGGCATGAAGAAGGCATGTTTCAATAAAGAACCGCAAAATCCTAATAATCTTGAACATTATTGTGATTTTCATATGCTCAAGATTGTTGCTCAAAAATGAGAGGCATTACAGACACAATCCTACGGTTAAGGCACTTAAAAAACACTGGCGAGAGACTAAACAATATATTTTTTTTAAAATTCTAATTAAGCAAATGCTAATGAGCAGCATAACTCCAGAGCAATACAACTTCAAAAAGAGACAAAGACTATATCAAGCTTGCTGATCAAGCAAAGCATTGAAACATTTTTCATGTGAATAAGCCTTGAAGAGTGAATATTACCTATATTGGTAGGAATCAGAGGAAACATGTTTCCGAAGAGAGAAATACAATTCACCAATTATATTCTGATAATGATTGGAATTCAGGGTGTCACTTGAAAATAAATATACAATTTCCTAGGGCTTTGATAAAGATCCTAAAATGATAATGATGACCACGTGTGAGGAGGAGAATCTGAAAATACAAAGGTGAGTATGAAAAAGAATTTGAGCTCTAAGAAAATTCATAAATAATCTATTTTCTTAAAATATTCAGCAATAACCTATGTTTATCTGCATAGATTTTGCATATAGCAATCACTTAATAATCAGGAATAATTTGTTTCTTTGGTCATCCAGCAGATTGAACTGATCAGGTCAATTTTGCCGTTTATTTGTCCCCTTAAAAGGTAGGCATAAGAATGATAATATTGAACAGGTATTAATAATTTTGTGCTAAATATTGGCATTTATCATTTAGCTCAATCTTTCCAAAATCCCTAGGGTTAGATTTCATTATCCCCATTTTACAGACAACAGAAACACAGAGTCCCAAGAGCTTGAGTAATTTGGCCCCGAGTCACAGGGTTACTATGTTAGCAGAGTCAAGTTATAATAGCAGGTCTGATTTTACAACTTATATTCTGAATAATCAAACTATGAATTAATCTCTCCTGACCAGGCATATATTAAACAAAATGTGACCAATGAAGAGCCCTTATTTAAATATATGCTAACACCAATTTAAGTATTTTAAATAGTAACACTTGATATATCTAGTCTTGTTAAAATTTTGGACTGCCGTTATCACAACTGTTATTTAAGGTAGTTCTCACCTTGGAATAATCAGACAGGAACAAAAGTATAATCAGGCAGTTCTTACATTGATCTTGTTATTTCTGACACAATAAATTCAGTTTCTATCCCTGAACCCCTGTATACGATGGCTCAGTTCTATATCAAGGTTGAAATAACATGAAGATTGAATACTAATGTGGAAAACTTGTCACAAAGAAGAAATTTTGATAAGATCCTGGTATTAAATAATTAATAAAGAATGGGCACTGTGCATGGTGAGTATCTCTCGATTTTATAATAAACAAGGCCAGGAGGGAATAAAACTCAGAAAAGCACTTGTCCTGAAAACAAATCCAGTGTTCTTGGAATAACCGGGTAGGAGTAGGAACAGTAACCCAGGGTCACTCTTGATAAATTCAGTTTCTATCCTTGAACCCATCTCAGTTAAAGAGCCTGAATTTATTGTTAATCTCGCTAAATTCTATTATAACATCTGCAGTTCATGTTAATATAATTCTTAGTTATAATGTAATTGGAAGGAAACACTCTTAATGCTGTTAATGTTGGCTGGTGTTGAGCATCTGGGCTGATTCCAGATAGGAAAATGAGATTTATTTTGGTTAGATCAAATCCCTTTGTGGGGCCAGTTTGGCTATAAATTATGAAAAGGTGTGTCTCCCCTCTATGCATCTCCACAATTCCTGCCTTCTCCCCATGCCCTATAGACAGAGAATAAACTTTATAGCAAGTGCTCCAAAGTGCTCCACATAAGAAAGTAGCCAAAATGCCATATACTTAAGAGTTCTTGGAATTGCAGGGCGCCTGGGTGGCTCAGTCGTTAAGCGTCTGCCTTCGGCTCAGGTCATGATCTCAGGGTCCTGGGATCGAGCCTCACATCGGGCTCCCTGCTCGGCGGGAAGCCTGCTTCTCCCTCTCCCACTCCCCCTGCTTGTGTTCCCTCTCTCGCTATGTCTCTCTCTGTCAAGGAAATAAATAAAATCTTAAAAAAAAAAAAAAAAAAAGAGTTCTTGGAATTGCAATGAGTGAGGAAGTAGGAAGAAGGTGCCCAGAAAGTGGGGAGAAGAGAGATAAGAGAGGGGACTAAAAGTACAGCCCTGGGGAAATGCCTAGTCAGTTGCTAAAGAGGGACAAAAATCTAGACATTATGTTGAACCACATAACATTGCAGATATTCGATTATATTATGACCTACAAAACTAGCAATTTCACATGACTTAACCTAGTAAATTAATGTTTAATATTAGGTTTGCTATAATTAATCACATACCTTTAGTAAATTATGGCATCTATTTACAATCTGCAAACCTTAACGGCCTTTTAAGAAATTGAAAAGACATAGGGGCTTCCGATAAATGGGGTAGACACTTGATATATACATATACATAATATGTGTGTGTGTTCACATATTTGTGTGTATCTATATATTTAAGGTGTAGTGACTTACATCTAAATAGTATATTTAATTTTTAAAATAATAAAGTGGACATGCATTTACCATCTCAGCTTAAAAATCACAGAATGCCTTATTTGAATATTAATTAAAGGTTGACTCTAGATTCTGTAAGGCCTCAGGAACATCTGATTTAAAATAACATAAGGTCAATTTCAAGCTGTGGTTTGTGGTAGAAGCCTATTTTTAAAATCCCCTGTGGAATTTCTTTCCCTCTGCAGTTTGACAGAGGGGCGAATAGATTTGGCACAATGGGTTTTTATTTTCTGCCCAGCACTCTCTCTGTTCTTTTTAAAGAGTGTAGCCCTGGAGACATGCTCCGTCTGAGCCCTGGATGGAGGCAGGCGGGGAGACTATGTTCCCCAGGACTCCGGGGGAACCCACTGTTGCTTTCTGCCAAGTCCGATAAAGAAAAACGCAACATTTGAGACATGTAGGTACCGCATGAGGGCAAAATATGGCAAAAAATTCATCAGGTATCTATTATTGAGAAAATAAATTTGAAATACACTTTGAAAAGAATAGTTTTAGAGGGAAAATATGAGAGGTAATATATTATTTATATCTGGTTTTGTACTGCTCTCTCTCCATTGAATTTCTCACTACATAAAGCTCAGAAGATTCAAAATAAATCTGGATTTCAATTGATTAGTAGGGGAGATTCAGTGTTCCCATATCACTGTTTGGGTAATAAATTAATCATATTAATAGATATGAAACTGGCAAAAGTTATCATTCACAGTTGATAATTTTTAGGTGCATATATGAGTTATCTTCATTGATCTTCCAACAATCATGTGAGAAAGGTACTGTGATTATGTCCATTATACAGGTAAGGACAGAAGATCGGAAGGACTTAGACGAAGTCACAGGGATGAGAAGGGGTGGGGCTGGGTTTCTGTCCCAGGCAGTGAGGCTCCAGAATTCTGCTTGTAACCACGACTTTATACCTTCTCACTGTAGCAGTTTCCATGTGCCTTTCTCATGTATAATGGGTTGGGTTTCTCTGACACATATAAATGTTAAAATGAAATAGTAAAACTTAGGATCCCTAGAACTACAAAGTAACAAACTGTAATCTCCCTAGAAATATTTATATCTCAAAGGGAATATTCTCTCTCTATATATGTACATGTATATGTGTGTGTATGTTTATAGTGCGTTCGTGTGTATATATGTATTTTTAGTGTGTATACATGTGTATACTCACATATAAAGCAAAACTATACACATAAACCCTTTACACATATATGTTCAGTTCTCCACACATACATAAATGCATGCAAGTAAAGAGAGTAAGCAACTCTCTTTTAATATTCTTAAAAAAATTTTCACCCTCCCAGAAACGTAGAACTTGTTTGAAAATTAGTCATGATAGTGTGTGTTTGTTTGTTTGCAAAGAGATTTTGTAACTTTTCAGCTTTCAGAATCTGTTTAAGAATGACCTGGGCTTCAGGCGCCTGGGTGGCTCAGTTGGTTGGGCGACTGCCTTCGGCTCAGGTCATGATTCTGGAGTCCTGGGATCGAGTCCCGCATCGGGCTCCCTGCTCAGCGGGGAGTCTGCTTCTCCCTCTGCCCCTCCCCCCTCTCATGCTCTCTCTCTCTCTCATTCTCTCTCTAAAATAAATAAATAAAATCTTTAAAAAAAAAAAAAGAATGACCTGGGCTTCATTATATAGCTCACTCCGTACCACCTATAGAGTAATTCAGAGTTTTCAATATTTTTTTTAAAGATTTTATTTATTTACTTGTCAGAGGAAGAGAGAGAGAGAGAGAGATCATGAGGAAGGGGAGCACCAGAGGGAGAGGGAGAGGCAGGCTTCCCACGGAGCAGGGAGCCCGATGTGGGACTCAATCCCAGGACCCCGGGATCATGACCTGAGCGGAAGGCAGCCGCTTCACCGACTGAGCCACCCAGGTGCCCCAGTTTTCAACACTTTTGAAACATGATTTTTCACTATTGTGCTTCACCCACATCTATGTGTGATTGGAAATTTTAAAGAAACTTTTGTAGGAAGATTCAATGTATGGTACCTTGAAAAATTTGGAACAATTTAAAGTATGGCAATATTCAAAACATGAGAAGAAACAAGTTGTGAGCATGTTGTCTGCCTTGTGTGTCCTCAGCGTCATTACCCACTTGACCTCTCCCCAGAACCCTGATTCCTGTGTGGTATCCATGAGTGCTGGGAGAGGCAGATGCTCCATCGAGCTGTAGGGTAAAATGATCAGTGATGCTCAGCTCATCAGTGTGGGCAGCTCTGCTGTCAGGGGACTGTCCAGAGTGGGCATGTGATCTCTGTCTGATCAGATGCACCTGAGGCTTCCCTGGGAAAACTGGTCACATGTAGTCTCCCTTGATTCTGTGCTTGAAAATTTGCTGTGCAAATATCACTCCTGAAACTAACATTGACATTTTTCTACATGGAAGAACGCAGCCTGAAGTCAAAGTGAGTTCCCTGAAAAGGGATGAGCAAGAACGCCGCAGAGAACTAGAGTCAGAGCCCGTATCAAGCAGTCTCCAAAATCCACCCAAATTCTCCATCTTCATAATCATGTAGATTGAGGTACTACTTCTCCAAATGTTTCAACTGATTTGGTGGGTCTTACATTATTTGCAACCAAAACCATTCTAAATGTTAAAAGAAACATTAAGAATATTGAAGATTCAATATTTAAAAGGAATAAGAAATGAAGTTGGCTTCATTTAAATATCAAGTAATCTCAGTATTCATATTCAATACAAAAAAATAACTTTACCAATGCATTTTTAAAAATGTTCCAGCTTGAGATATAATTGACATATAAAACTGTAAGCCTAAGGTGTATAATATGATCATCTGATATATATATATACCAAAAATGACTATCATTATAAGGTTATTGATGATGCATTTTAAAAGGCCAACTTAATGTTCTTAATATCCAAGAATTTCAGCCTTGAAATAATAGTTAAAATGGAGCAAACGCTAGTCAGTTAAAACCCACACAAACAAACAAACCCAACAGACTGTCCATGATACACAAAGCACTGTGCTAGAATGGCAAAATGGACACGAAGATAAAACACAAAACCTCTAATTCAATCATATAATCTCATTAGTTACAAAAGTATTTTGACGCTTCATTGGCATCTCTCATAGACATAGACTATCTCAAGCTTGGCCTTCCTTACCCCCATCTTCCTTTCTTTCCAGTATTCAAAAATATCCACTGAACGACTACTGATTATGAAACGATATACTATTTACTGAGAAAGCCAAAATGAATAAACTCATTAACTGGTGTGAAGGAAAGACAATAATCAAGAATTAGGTCAAGTGTCTGGTCTTAAAAAAAAAAAAATAGACAAGTAAACACAGAAAGAGGTAACATTTGTAAGGTTTCGGTTTTGTTTTCTTTTTGATTATGAGAAATTAAAATATAGTTTCCCTGATATAAACAAATTTACCTTTTTAAATCAATGATGATTCAAGCTGCATTTAAATTACCAAAACAGAAAAAAAGGCAGCCTTCAAATCATTAAGATTAAATCATACATACCAATTTTATTGTTATGAGATTTTGTTGTTATATTCATTAACAGAATATTGCAAGTAGGAAGCTACTGATATAGTTGAAGGAAAAGATTAAACTATACACCCCAAATATCTAAAAATTAAACTCTCCAAAATATATAAACTAGAACTTATTGCAGTTGAAAAACAAAAATAGTTTAAAGAAAAATGTATTTCAATACAGTGAAATTATAAAATTCAATCTGAGGGGCGCCTGGGGGGCTCAGTGGTTGAGCATCTTGCTCTTCATTTCAGCTCAGGTCATGATCTCAGGGTCCTGGGATCGAGCTTTGCATTAGGCTCTGTGCTGAGTGGGCAGTCTGCTTGAGGATTCTCTCTCTCCTTCTGCCCTCTGCCCCTGCCCCCACCCGATTTCTCTGTCTCTCTCAAATAAATAAATATTTAAAAAATAAAATAGGGGTGCCTGGGTAGCTTAGTCAGTTAAGCGTCTGACTCTTGGTTTCAGCTCAGGTCATGATCTCAGGGTCGTGAGATCGAGCCCCTATAGGGCTTTGTGTTCTGCACAGAGTCTGCTTAAGATTCTCCCTCTCCCTCTGCCCTCTCACCCACCACCACGTGCATTTTCTCTCTCTCTGTTTCAAATAAATAAATCTTTAAAAATTTTAAAATAAAATAAAACCCAATTTGAATATGGTCATGAAGTTTCAAATTTACCTACTATTTTTTTTTTTAATAGAACTATCAAACTTGTTCTGAAAATAAAACTTCCAATCACATTTTAACTTCTTCAATACCAGAATAAAGAGATGACTCACTTCCGGCTAGATTTTCATGAAGAAACAGACTTCAGAAATTCACAGACACTACCACACAAGCCAACCTTGTTAGGATAAGGAATATCAAGCAACCTACCCACGGATATGCAATTGCCTGCCAGGTGGCACAGGAGATGTGATCAGAAACATCGTATGACCCACTGGACTGACGGTAGACCGAGCATGGGAAAGTTGGATAAGCATGTGCAATGTTTTGTAAGTAGTCTAAGTACTAAATAAATCTTGTGAAAAACATATAATAGAAATTCAGTAATGAGCTACTTAATGACCAATAATGTAAATTTACTGTTTACAGGGCCTTTACGTTTGTAAGACCAACCAGAGTAATACCTAGACATCTTGTTTCACAGTTTTATTTCTTTAAAGAGTGTTTTGTTTTGTTTTTTAAGAAAAAATCCATAGTATAGTTCCCAATTGCTTATATTATTTTCTGACTTGGGAGAAAAAGTTCCATACAATATGGTAAAACTCCCCTGAAACCCAGTTCTAAATGATTTCCAACAGTGCACAACTAGACATATTTTTCAGAGCATATGGTGCTTCTTAGTAAATTTGTCTAACAGTCACTTGCATTTATTTTAGATTTATTATGTTTCCTTGGAGAGGAAAAGTTATATCCATGTAACTCCAACAGTGAGTCAGTAAATAAATACACACATATAAGTAAAATAGTTTATGAAATATTTTGTTAACATTTACTATAGAGACATAGATCAAAGCTTTTGAAAGATTCTTTTTAAAAAATACCTGCCAAAAGCCCTGACAAAGAAAAACAAATAATCCACTCTCCTGCTAGAAAAGTGAAAGGGTATGCATGAGGGAAGAAATCTGAATTCTATCTCCCCCACTCCTTTGAGGCACCTCCAGCAAATTGTAATGGTATGAGCAATGGAAAACTACTGATGTAGTTCAGTTTAAGCAATGTTTTACATGTTATTATTTTGATTCCCACAAAAACATATGAAGCACCTTTGATAGTCCCAATTTAGATCAGAAATTAAGGATATGAGAGGGTAGGTAACTGGCACGTGCAGTAAGACATGGGGCTAGCTAGTTGCACAGCTGTGAAAAGAACACAGAGAAGTAGTATGTTTTTACTTCTAACTTCGTATCATTTAAATATGTTTTGGAATGTATTTTGGCATAGTCTCAATACTGTTTAGTGTTTTAGTACCGTATTCAGGTAGCCACGATACTCCTCAAATCTTTAATGCCAATTACTCACCAATCTTGGAATTGGCACATAAATATTAGTGAAATTACATTTTGTATACCTTTGACAATTTTGTGCTTGGATCTCCTGCAATTATCTTTGTTCTCATCACCTGAATGACCAAAACTACTATTAGAGAATGGGAACCAAATATCCTTCTCTGATTTTATGAATTCTGGGTAACTAAACTAAAACTCAGTTTAAGTATCTGGACATCAAAACCTGCCTGGGCCAAAGCAATCTGGAGAAAAAAGAACCAAGCTGGAGGTATCACAACCCCAGTTTCAAGATATACTACAAAGCTATCATAATCAAAACAGTGTGATACTGACACAAAAATAGGATACAGGATAGACAGCCCAGAAATAAATCGACAACTGTATGGTCAATTATCTACAACAAAAGAGGCAAGAACAGACAGTGGGGAAAAGACCATCTCTTCAACAAACGGTGCTGGGAAAACTTGATGGCCACATGCAAAAAAATGAAACTGGACCACTTTCTTATGCCATATACAAAAATAAATTCAAAACAGATTAAAGACCTAAATGTAAGAACTGAAACCATAAAACTCCTAAGAGAAAACATAGGCAGTAACCTCTCTGACATCAGCCTTAGCAACGTATTTATGGGTCATCTCCTAAAGCAAGGGAAACAAAAGCAAAAGTAAACTACTGGGACTACACCAAAATAAAACAGCTTTCACACAACAGAGGAAATAATAAAACAAAAGAGCAGCCTACTGAATGGAAGAAGGTATTTGCAAAGACATATTTCATAAGGGCTTCAAATCCAGAATATATAAACAACTCAACACCAAAAATAGAAATAATCCAATTGTAAAAAGTGTCAGAGGAAAGAACAAGAATCATATGATCCTATCAATAGATGCAGAAAAAGCATTTGACAAAGTACAGCATCCTTTCTTGATCAAAACTCTTCAGAGTATAGGCATAGAGGGTACATACCTCAATATCATAAAAGCCATCTATGAAAAACCTACAGCGAATATCATTCTCAATGGGGAAAAACTGAGAGCTTTCCCCCTAAGGTCAGGAACACGGCAGGGATGTCCACTATCACCACTGCTTTTCAACATAGTATTGGAAGTCCTAGCCACAGCAATCAGACAACAAAAAGAAATCAAAGGCATCCAAATCGGCAAGGAAGAAGTCAAACTCTCACTCTTTGCAGATGATATGATACTTTATGTGGAAAATCCCAAAGACTACACCCCAAAACTGCTAGAACTCATACAGGAATTCAGTAAAGTGGCAGGATATAAAATCAATGCACAGAAGTCAGTGGCATTCCTATACACCAACAACAAGACAGAAGAAAGAGAAATTAAGGAGTCGATCCCATTTACAATTGCACCCAAAACCATAAGATACCTAGGAATAAATCTAACCAAAGAGGCAAAGGATCTGTACTCAGAAAACTATAAAATACTCATGAAAGAAATTGAGGAAGACACAAAGAAATGGAAAAACGTTCCATGCTCATGGATTGGAAGAACAAATATTGTGAAGATGTCAATGCTACCTAGAGCAATCTACACATTCAGTGCAATCCCCATCAAAATACCATCCACTTTTTTCAAAGAAATGGAACAAATAATCCTAAAATTTGTATGGAACCAGAAAAGACCCCAAATAGCCAGAGAAATGTTGAAAAAGAAAAGCAAAGCTGGCGGCATCACAATTCCGGACTTCCAGCTCTACTACAAAGCTGTCATCATCAAGACAGTATGGTACTGGCACAAAAACAGGCACATAGATCAATGGAACAGAATAGAGAGCCTAGAAATGGACCCTCAACTCTATGGTCAACTAATCTTTGACAAAGCAGGAAAGAATGTCCAATGTAAAAAAGACAGTCTCTTCAACAAATGGTGTTGGGAAAATTGGACAGCCACATGCAGAAGAATGAAACTGGACCATTTCCTTACACCACACACAAAAATAGACTCCAAATGGTTGAAAGACCTCATTGTGAGACAGGAGTCCATCATCATCCTAAAGGAGAACACAGGCAGCAACCTCTTCGACCTCAGCCACAGCAACTTCTTCCTAGAAACATCGCCAAAGGCAAGGGAAGCAAGGGCAAAAATGAACTATTGGGACTTCATCAAGATAAAAAGCTTTTGCAAAGCAAAGGAAACAGTCAACAAAACCAAAAGACAACTGACAGAATGGGAGAAGATATTTGCAAATGACATATCAGATAAAGGGCTAGTATCCAAAATCTATAAAGAACTCATCAAACTCAACACCAAAAGAACAAAGAATCCAATCAAGAAATGGGCAGAAGACATGAACAGACATTTTTCCAAAGAAGACATCCAAATGGCCAACAGACACATGAAAAAGTGTTCAATATCGCTCGGCATCAGGGAAATCCATATCAAAACCTCAGTGAGATACCACCTCACACCAGTCAGAATGGCTAAAATTAACAAGTCAGGAAATGACAGATGTTGGCGGGGATGCAGAGAAAGGGGCACCCTCCTACACTGTTGGTGGGAATGCAAGCTGGTGCAGCCCCTCTGGAAAACAGTATGGAGGTTCCTCAAAAAGTTGAAAATAGAGCTACCATATGATCCAGCAATTGCACTACTGGGTATTTACCCCAAAGATACAAAAGTAGGGATCCGAAAGGGTACGTGCACCCCGATGTTTATAGCAGCAATGTCCACAATAGCCAAACTGTGGAAAGAGCCAAGATGCCCATCGACAGATGAATGGATAAAGAAGAAGTGGTATATATATATACAATGGAATATTATGCAGCCATCAAAAGGAATGAGATCTTGCCATTTGCAATGGCATGGATGGAACTGGAGGGTATTATGCTGAACGAAATAAGTCAAACAGAGAAAGACATGTATCATATGACCGCACTGATATGAGGAATTCTTAATCTCAGGAAGCATACTGAGGGTTGCTGGAGTGGGGGGTGGGGTGGGAGGGATGGGGTGACTGGGTGATGGACACTGGGGAGGGTATGTGCTCTGGTAAGTGCTGTGAATTGTGCAAGACTGTTGAATCTCCGATCTGTACCTCTGAAACAAATAATGCAATATATGTTAAGAAAGAAAAAAAAAGAAGAATGTAGCAGGAGGGGAAGAATGAAGGGGGGGAAATCAGAGGGGTAGACAAACCATGAGAGACGATGGACTCTGAAAAACAAACTGAGGGTTCTAGAGGGGAGGGGAGTGGGAGGATGGGTTAGCCTGGTGATGGATTTGAGGAGGGCACGTTCTGCATGGAGCACTGGGTGTTATGCACAAACAATGAATCATGGAACACTATATCTAAAACTAATGATGTAATGTATGGGGATTAACATAACAATAAAAAAAAATTTAAAAAAAAAAGTGTCAGAGGACCTAAATAGACACTTTCCAAAGAATACTTACAGATAATTCAAGTTCCTAAGCACTTAACTATTCCACTATATAGCTCATCATACTTTTTTTTCATTTCCCTTTCATTTGTTTACTTTCACATTATGATAGCATGGACCTAAGTACAATGTTTAAAGATGGCAATATGTGTTCTTATATTTCTTTTAAAAGTGTGTTTTCTTATATAGCTAAAGCAGATTGCTTTTAGTATTTGCATAAAATATCACTGCCCATTCTACTGCTTACAATTTGTGCCCTCAGGTTTATGGAAGTTTTTTGAAAACATCATAGAGATAGCATCTATTATGACTAGCCTTAAACTTGTGAATTTAGTTTATTAGCTGCTTTTGTGACTTACCATTTAGTCTGTTTTCAAGCTTCTTTCTTTTTCCTTCCTTTGATTTTTTTTTACCTGAAATAGCACTCAATTTGCCTCATCCTTACTGAATTAATTATTTGTATATACATTTCTAAGTTAATATTCATTTTAATTGTTGTTTTGCCTTTTTTTGAACTGCTGTCTCTCTTTTAACTTCTACTAAGACTACTGAGGCACCTGCTGTTCACCTACCCCCCAATAATAGGAAAAAAAAAATATCTCTTCTTTTTTTCTGGTTCACTATGATGTGTCTACGGAAATATTCACACTTATTCTGCCTGGGGTTTTTTGTGCCTCTTGAATCTCAATATTTCTCTCATCAGATCTAGAAATCCTCATTTCTCCCCATGTTGGTCTCCACACTGGGAGTGGAGCCTACTGAATAAAAATAATAATAAAAATATAAGTAAATAAATAATCCAATCAAAATAAGTTGCAAATTGTCAACTTCCTTTGAATTTCCATCCAGTGTTGTTTGTGCAAAGATTTTTTTTTTAATTAGGTAATATATAGTACATATTTACATAAACCATCATTGCTAATTAGGAATTTTGAGATGATCAACAAGATATTTATGTTCCAATCTGTTACTATTTTAGTCAGTTGTTCAAGGTTTGTGGCAAAATTCAAATCTCTCTTCATCCTTTTAGTGTTACACTGGATTGGTCTCCAGTCAGGTGAGTGAAATAATCAGATCTGAATGTTAAACAGAAAAGAAGGGAAAAAAATCCCCTAGGAATAGCCATATTGTTTTAGTTCTTTGTAGTAATTTAAGAAAGAACATTAGTTAGTTCCAGATGCCTGCTTTAAACTATTATGGCAATTCAAAGCTTCCTGAATAAAATTTAAAAAGGAAAAAAAAATGCAATTCCCAGCAATAATCATTTGTGAAATAACAAAGCCTCACAATATTCTTTGTAAGTTTCTATTTCTTGCTTCGAAGTCCCATTTTATTTTCATTTATCTTGCATTTTAAATGCTATTGAACATGATTTGAAAAGACACTTTGTACTTTTGTACTGAATACATGCTCAGCATGGGTGATTATTTGGGAATGTGTTGTTTAATCAATAGTATTGGCTGTTCTCTTTCTTTTTTTTTTTTTTTTTTTAAAGATTTTATTTATTTATTTGACAGAGAGAGACACAGCGAGAGAGGGAACACAAGCAGGGGGAGTGGGAGAGGGAGAAGCAGGCTTCCCGCCGAGCAGGGAGCCCGATGCGGGGCTCGATCCCAGGACCCTGGGATCATGACCTGAGCCGAAGGCAGACGCTTAACGACTGAGCCACCCAGGCGCCCCTGGCTGTTCTCTTTCTAAAAGTGCTAATTCATTGCACAAAAAAACACTGTTACCACAAATGGGTGTAATTTGTCTTTGACAACATTAATTTAATGTAACAATAATAACTGGATTCATATAAATATATTATTCCACTCATTAAGTAGATAGATGTAATTATATGAAGAAAAGTACTTTTCACCACCATAGAATCAGAGGTCATTGCAAAAAGAAAAAATCCAGGAATACAGACTACTATATATAGCAAAACATTTTTAGTTTAATGGGCCGATAAAAAATAAACTGATATAAAAATGGAAACTGAAGATTATCTTGGCCTTGCAACCAATTACTCATTCCACACACACACAGGGTCACAGACCGAATTAAAAGATGGTAAATCAGAAGATGGGTTTTCTGGCTTCCTGTGTTTTCCACCACAATAATAGTAATGTCTTAAATGCCTCAGACATTTTTCATTTAAAAAAGAACAACTGTGTTCATACATGTTGACCTTCCCAGCATATCTATTATGGACAAACAACAGGTGTTAGATCAGGTAGTTAAGGAGGCATGCCTGAAATCACATGACCTATTAAGCAGGAGACCAAAAAGAAAACTGATGTCTTTCAACAACCTTCCGTGAGACTGGGAACGGAATGATCTAGAGTACGCCAGAAGTCACGCATGGCTGATCGTACACGTCCTCTGTGAAGTCGTCTTGCAGCACTCTGCCCACTAGCTCAGGAAAGCACGAGGGACTCCCATAAAAACAGGGGGATTCCTCTCTGTAGAGGAATTCCAAACAAAGGCAAAACTACTTCAAAAAAGGGATCTGCTCATAGTCTAAAAACCAGAAGGCTATCCTGGAAAAAGGCTCCACTGCCCAAAAGGTACAGAAGATATTACAACCTCACAGAGAAGCTAACAGTGGAGAAGAATTTATCCTCCAAGCACTGGGAATGAAACAGTTGATCAATTGATAGAAAGATAGCTAGATGTATTTGTGTGAATGCCTATGTGTCAAAGGGGACCAGGAGACACTAGAATAATAGGATAATACAAAAGAAAAGGAAAGGGAGTCTGGGAGGAAACCTTGGTGAATTCCAGTATTTAAGATAGTGGAGAAGATTCATTTTTATCAGCAACAGAGAAGGAAAACCACCACACATGGTGTTAGGCAGCCCCGACAGGGCGATGTGTAAAGAGGGCAAGTGTGAGCAAATCGGTCAAAGTCAGCTCAGAGTCCCGGTAAGAAGTCTGACAAGTGTCTCTCGTATGTGACGGCACAGACACCACTGAATGCCAGATACAAGACCTTTCTTGAATGAAGCTGGGAATGGTCTGCCAAAGAAATGAAAGAATCTACATTAAACATGTGCTGAATTTTGTAATGGAAGAAGATGAATGTTATTTTAACGTCGTGAAAATAGCAACCATCCCTCATCCAACAAAATAAAAAAGTCAGAACTTAGAGCAATAACTGAAAAATATTTCTTATGTATAGCTGTTCTAAAAATAACATTTTTTTCCAAACACTTTTCCATTTGAAATATAACTGGCCTCTTGTATATAATTTTGTTGTTATTTAAATTCATGCTCATTTAAAGGAGCAGGATTATATAAACCTAAATGTCAAAAATATGATTCCAAACCTCAGAGAGCATCCTGATGTTGATTCTTTTCCAAATTTAAAAATATATAGCTTTAAATAAATCTGTTTTCTTTTTATTCAAAGTACATTTTGTTACCTGAATCTGGCTTCACTCAGCCCTTTGTCATTCCCAGGTAATGTGGAAATATGCACAACAAATTCTATCTTTCCAAAGCAAATCCATATAAAAGCAAGTACAGGACTTTAAACTGTGAATTTGGGCCATTAACTTCAGATGTCAAAAACAGCATATTCTAGCATCTACAAAGCAGTTGCTGGATACAAAGTATCCTTTAACAGATTGATTTTTTCCCAATAATATAAAAATATTAGAAACTTTTATAAGCAATATAAAATATAAATATTCTTCATAGTTTGTAAATCCAGTAAAATTAAATACTGTATACATACAGTTCCAGTTTCTATGAGTTCTTACAAATGTATTAATTTTCCTATTTCAGATTGTAAAAAAATAGAATTTATGTGAACCCAAGTATTATTATGACTGGCATTTAAAAGATTATTATCTTTATCAGACAATCCTTAAATAAACTAGAAATATTTATAAAATGCGCATGCATGTGTATGACATTCTATGTGTATGACACAAGTACACTTGTAATCTTTGGGGAGTAGTTATTATCACTGTAAATTCATGTCTAATTGTCATTTATTTTGTATATATATTTTTTAAGGAGAAAAAGAAATCTAAGCTATAACCATTACATAAATATTTGCTATTTGTGCCTCTTCTAATGCTTTTTTCACCTCTCGTCTTGCATTCAATTTCCATGGATTATATGTGATGACTGGTATTTCAATGTGTTGCAGTACAAATTAATCATTTGGAAATAAAAGAGTACATTCAAGTTAATATCCTTTTTCGAAGAACTAAGGAAACAAGGCAGGGTGGTTTTTCAATGGCCTGCATCTAAAGCATTAGGGCAGAGGTAGTTATAGTAGGTTTTGTAGGTATAATATAAGAAAGGGGCTTGGGGATTATCTTAACTTCAGACAAAATAAAATATTTGTGAAGATTTTTAGAGTTTGTTGTTGTTGCT
This sequence comes from Halichoerus grypus, assembly GCF_964656455.1. Taxonomy (NCBI): domain Eukaryota; kingdom Metazoa; phylum Chordata; class Mammalia; order Carnivora; family Phocidae; genus Halichoerus; species Halichoerus grypus. Next base: position 82,554,162 of record NC_135718.1, read on the forward strand.
ATTTAAATCTGTATTTTGCACATTTCATGGTTTGGGGGGGGGGCATTTGGCCCATGGAAACTTCTGAATACTCTGCTAGCTAAACAGTGTCAGTCATAATTTCCACTGTCGCTGGATGGGAGGGACGACTGTGAAGTTCGAGTATGGGATAGATCTGGTCTTTATAACAAAACAAAACGAGACACTATTTTTGTCAGGACGGGGGGTGAAGTTTATATCTGCTGCCACCACAGTGAACACATTGGTGTTTCCCCATTATAAAACCTTTATACTCTATTTCATCGCAGAGTGATGAGGAAGATAGTGTTGAAACCATTTTCCTCTTAATCGATGATACTGAATGGAGCTTCTTGGTAGAACTATTTCTATCCCACCCTCCAACCCATGCATTCCATATGACTGCCATTCTCTGATTCAAGCGGAATCATACTTTTACAGAAATTATCTTCCAGAGTAAATTATCACAGGTTCCAAAGTTAGTCAATTGTTTTAATCCAGAATAAGATAAATTTGATAAAGACAAAAACTCGAGTAACTTGAAAATCCTGAAATTTGTGTTTATTACACCCACTTAGTATCTGCTTGGATACACATCCCTTGTTGATTGATCCCTCGAGTCAAACCATTTTCTGAGGGGCTTATCTCTAATTAGTTCATGGATTTACTCTTCCCTAGTAGCCCAGCTACTGAGACTGCATTTTAATTCTCGACTCTGACTCCCGATTTTTTTTCTCTTTTCTTTTTTTCTCTTTATTCTCAGTTTTTCTCTTAGTTCATTCATTATTAACACGCAGGGCCACTAATGCTGATTCGACTCTCTTTTTTCCTACTAAATAATCGTAACAGCATTTATACAGCTGTCCTATATGTTATTATATGTGATAATCTAACAAGAATACAGATTACAATTCAATCAAAAATAAAGGGTACGATTTTTACCATTCCTTTAAAATCTAACTTGATTAGTTCTGAAGTAAAAAAGAAACATTGGTAACTAAAGTAGGACTATTTTCCTCTTTCTATATGTCATTATCCTCATCCAGAATTGTTTATCAACATCTATTTTAACTTACAGCTTTCCCCGTGGAACTTATAGACACTAAGTTGCCTGTCCAATGTCATAAAACTGTCCATAGTAGCCCCTCATTGAGATCAAATTCCAATGCTCTTTCTGGTAAAGATTCTGCAAGGATATTTTGAAAAGAAAAACCAGAGAAGCATTGGAAATCTCCATTTTTACTGTAGTAAATTTATTGGGGAATATTCATTAATTTAAATTTCCCTAGTTGTGGGGCACCTGGGTGGCTCAGTCCTTAAGCATCTGCCTTCGGCTCAGATCATGATCCTAGGATACTGGGATTGAGCCCCGCATCGGGCTCTCTGCTCAGCAGGAAGCCTGCTTCTCCCTCTCCCTCTACTGCTCCCCCTGCTTATATTCCCTCTCTCACTGTCTCTCTCTCTGTCAAATAAATAAATAAAAATCTTTTAAAAAATAATAAGTCTCCCTAGATATTATTTTAAGCCATCCAAATCAACCATCAAAAGTCTTCTTAATTCAAAGAAAATAAAACTTTAATTGTTTAATGCATATTATAATAGTTGTTAGGCATGCCTTAATTAGGACATATTTAGGAAAAGCACTTCAGGAAAATATAGGAAGAAGATGGCAAAACCAGCAAGCACTGGGTTAAGAATCAGGTGGAGTTTAGTACTGGACAAAAATCCACTAACCATCACTGGTGGAAACTACATCGCTCCTTATTGTGAAAATTAATGATTAAGGGTAAAATTAAGCCATTTACCACCATTCCCCTTTAAGAGAAATTGAGGGACATTTCTTACTACAGAAGACCACCATCCAGTAAAAGTAGAAAGAATAGTAGGATCAGAAATCACATTTCAGGGATGCCTGGGTGGCTCAGTCAGTTAAGCATCTATCTTCAGCTCAGGTCATGATCTCAGGGTCCTGGGATCGAGCCCCACATTGGGCTCCCTGCTCATCGGGGAGTCTGCTTATCCCTCTCCCTCTGCCCCTCCCCCTGCTCATGCTCTCTCTCTCTCTCTCTCTCTCTCTCTCTAATAAATAAAATCTTTAAAAAATTAGTGTAAACTTCTAAAAGACTAAGGTTGCAAATCTGGGTTGCTCAGGTCGATATTCTATGTCGGCGAGGATATCCCACTGATAGATTCTGAATCCCCTTGTAGGTAAATCTGTGCACAAGACACCCATAGTTCTCTCCTGATGTTTAACTGTGTGTGCACAAGTCAGGAGCAGGCTGAGGGTCAGAACCTGGCCGAGGTGGGATTTCTGGGCCAGGTCTGGAGGGGAACTAGACCATCTCCTATGGAGCGTTGCAGGGATATACTGGTTCTCTCTTCTCGTCAACTGTGTATTAATGACTTGATATAGTTTTGGGTGATCTGGATGTTTGCACAATCCTCTGCACTCCTCTGCTCCCCCACAGTAGCCTAAAACAGATCTATCTTGGACTTAATAGGATGACATAACTTAATTACTGGGAGTCAGCCTTGCCGGTTCCAGTAACTGCAGAGTGACTGAGGAACTAGTCCAAACCCAAGTCACTATAAAATGCCGTCCGATATTTGGTTTACAGCGTAATACCGTTAATGACAAGTAAGCCAGGGGAGACCAAGGCACGCAGTCCTCCAATTAACCCTCCCCCAGCCACTGAAACTAGGAACCACTTCTCCTCTTTCCACTGAGCTTGTGATCAGTCAAGCAGTTTCTGAAAAAGTATACATAATTAGTTGGGATTAATGAATACTGAAATCATTAAATATCAGGAATAATGTTGACTGATGCCCTTGCCTTGACCTTGATCAAAATCCTCTCCTGATTCAGACTAATAGCAGAAAGAACATCTGTGAAGGGAGCTAGCGTTGGCTCCCCCACACAAGTTTCTCCTTCTGGAAGAAAAGTAACAAAGGCCTCCCAACACCAAGAGAACTCTGTTCAAGCCAGCACTGTATAAATCCACACAGGGCCACACACACAACAAAGCTCTCCTTTGACCTGAAACACGGTTTTTCAGATTTCAAGTCATCCCCCTAGCATTTTTTTATAGGGGAGAGACTTTAAACAAAACATGTCAATTTTTGAAAACAAATAATTTTTGAAATTTTCTTTTAGTTGCACTCACAAACCTGCATGTGTATGTGTGGTGTGGGTGACACTGAGAATTTTATTTTTAGGGTACAGTCAAAAATGCTTGAAGGTTCTAAGAGTTAAAGGGACAGCTGAGAGTTAAGAAGACTCCATCCTTTTCCTGCGTTTTCTACCCTAAGAAGAAGGGGGGGGGACTTTAGGAAAACCCATCTATCAATAAAGCTGAGGTTTATGAAATTTTTTCCTCTCAACAGTTGTGAAGTTAGAGAAAATGCACAGAAGCCACATTCTCGTTCATTTATTGGGACCATAAACAATATTTATAATAATTACTATCAAAGTTGATTCCTTGTGGCATATAACTTCTATTTTTGTATTAATAGTTAAATTATGTTATATCTCTTCATATTTACAGGGATCCTTGCTGTCTATGGGCTGCTTTTTCCAAGACCAAGAGAAATATCTATACTATTACTAAACATGTGAAATAATCTATTTTAACCTTGCAATCGGGGCGCCTGGGTGGCTCAGTTGGTTAAGCGACTGCCTTCGGCTCAGGTCATGATCCTGGAGTCCCAGGATCGAGTCCCGCATCGGGCTCCCTGCTCGGCAGGGAGTCTGCTTCTCCCTCTGACCCTCCTCCCTCTCATGCTCTCTGTCTCTCATTCTCTCTCTCTCAAATAAATAAATAAAAAAAATCTTTAAAAAAAAAAAAACAAAAAAACTTGCAATCTAAAATGGAAGAGTGAAACAAAATTCTTGATTAACAACCAAACTTCATCATTTTGTTTACAGTGAAAATGATTAATTGTCTTCTAATGGGTAAATCGATATCTTGCTTAATTGTATCTGCTTCTCAGAATTGGGTACCTCTAGTTCATTAACTCTTTTAAATAACAGCCTGCCTTGGAAAACTGCACAAAACTTGTTGTTTCTTTTAAAGCCTTGATAAATCGTCCAGTCTCTTGCGTCTTACTCACTAAGTCTGCATAACAACAATGAAACTATGGTACCTTGACATATTGTATATAATCTAAGAAAAAAAAAAATGAAGAAGACTTCTGCTTGCTCAAAACCTCACAAGGGTGATTAGGTCATGAGTGGACCACTTGATGGTTATGGAAATCCATCATGAACTGTAGAGTCTAAAAAATTCTATTATGCAAAGTAAAAAAATCATAAAAGGTAAAATATTAAAGCCTGTGTGATGGGCTCACAGAAGCAGGGGAGACAGACAAAGCCCCAGGCTTCTGGGGATAATTTTCTGGTGGGTGATTTAAAGCATCTAGAACACATCAGTCCATGAACAAGCTAACGGCGTGAGGAGACAGTGTTGTCAGGGTAACAGTGAGGGACTCTGGGCAGGAAACATGAGATAAATCTGGCTCAGGGACAGTCTTCCTGAGGAGGTGATGTGTTAGAACAGAGTCAGCCTCTGGAGAACAAGGAGGGCCATTCAGGTTGAAGGAACAGCAAGCACAAGGTCCAACACGGAAGCGATCCTAGTGCAGCTAAGAACAGCAAGAGGGCAATCTTGCCCATGCATGACAGATGAGGGGAAGAGGACACCTAATTATCTTATCAATATGAAATTATCAGGCCATCTATTACTTCCCTTCACAACATGAGCGCAGGTGTCCCATTTATGCAGTAAGGTTCCCACTCCTGGGTTCTCATGGTTCCTGCTGACTTGCCAACTGTCCAGGCTGTACATGGCTCCTTGAGGTCCAGTGACCTGGTTCCATGTCACAGACAGGGCCTGGCATCCTGCCCAGCCCTGGAGACCCAGCGCCTGGTTCCCTGGATATCATGCAGCTATTTGTGGACTCCAGCTGGAGGAGACTACCTTTGTGGAGCTCAGCAAAGGAGCGAGGTCTGAATCACCAACTGTCTCCAAATACCAGACCTCTATCTCCTCTCTAGTCTTTGCGGTTCTCCCTCTTTTTCAGGCTGCTCCCCAGAAGGCTGTCCTTGCTCTCCCCCACTCCGCATAATAAAACCATGCAAAATGCTCAGCCTTGAGAAGAAACAAAAGCAAGGCATGGAACGTGAATGCTTCCAACCCTAAAGAATAGTCTGCTTGTGAAACAACAAAGTGCAAGAAGCCTAGACAACTTTTGAAAGATGGAGAAGAAGGGGAAAGGGAGAAGTACAACAGGAGAGCAAACATAAATATGTTTCTTGCTCCCTCCCCAAATAGGCATGCACATACATTTTAGGGAACTAAGATGTGATTAATTTAGGAGATAGAAAAAGATGCAAGACCAAACATACTGTACTGAAAAATCGTTCAATTTTTTAACAGTATGAAAAGTGGAGAAAATATTGCTGGAAAGTGGAATTAAGATCTCTGACATGAGGAAACATTGCGCTAATGATTGATGCTTCCATTTCTGAACTTGACATGATATATGATCTTAACACAAAGCTGCTTAAGAAATTATGAAATTCAAATACGGAAGAATTTTCTATAAGTAAATATACCTAAGCATGCAGATTAATTTAGATCTAGGAATAATTTTTCTTGACATATGGAAAACTAATATCTCTTCTAATGGTGATTATTTTGGTAATATCAATCCCTGATACAAAGATGTATATAAAGAGGTTTCAAGTTTGTTTATGTTAAGACTCTGAATAGTCTAAATAATGCATGGTTTAAAACTGAAAAAATATTCCTTAGGCCCTAAGAATTAATTACAGAGTATTCTTCCCTTTCTCTCAATGTTTCAATTAAAACAAAACAAACACAATACTTGGAAAGTAATGGGGAAGAGCTGGGCTACATCAGTAGAGACAAACCATGACCTCCAGGAGACAGACTGGGAATGGAGGAGAGAGTATAATGTGAAATAAAATGAAAAGGGATAGAGATCAAGAGAACGATACTCTGTGGGGAATGGAGGATCATTACAGATTAACTCAAAGGAGTGGCATGATTAGAGTCTTAGCCAGGGTGTATGAAAATCACACTAGAGCAGGTGGGGCACTCAAAACCAAGGTGAGAAATGGATGTTGGGTCCTTCCAGAACACCCAAATAGTACTAAATCTTTCAGTCCATTACTGACAACAGGAAAAGCCTATTACAAATTACCTCTTGAAAAGCCGTTTCTCTCTTGGCATAAAGTATATTTCTGAAACTGGTTGTGAAACACCTCCATCTTCCTTGGAGGTCTTGGTTTTTCTGAGACCTACTCTGTGTTGTACCCGTTCTTCTTTTGTCTATAAAATAATCAGCTTGGCATTTGTTACTATTCTATCTCTTGCATGAATTATTTATAGCTATAAGTTACACTCGTGGCTGAGAAAAAGGGGAAGTCAAAAAATTATATAGGGTCATTTAACAACTCGATCATATATTTTGGAGATACAGTATTGCAATATATATATTTTTTTGTAAAAATGTTCAATATTAGGGAAGTTGGTTATAACTGAAATTTTAAAAAGTTACAGAAGTCTTTTTTTTAATGATAAAGACTTGTTTTGTGAGGTATTATTGTCAAAATGTAACTTAGCTATTCAAGTATCTGTTAACATAATATTTCTCCCCCATAGAGACAAATATTTAAAATTTGTTTCTAATTAGTGGTTCAATTTTCCTCTGCACACCCTCAACCCCCATGTTCCTACTACCTCACTCTCAAATAAATAAAATCTTTAAAGAAAAAAAAAAAGAAAAAAGAAAAATGTACCCACAATGGTTAATATTTACATGAGTATCTTTTCACTATATGGACCTAGTCCAGATTTTTAAATTAAGGACCAGTATAATCAACTGCCTATGAAACATGTCTTTACATGTGTCAAAATTTCTTCAAACATATGATTTATTCTCTTCCAGGAATTATTCATCTCCAAAATGTCCTCTCACTTAATATATAGAGGGACTGTGAGCTTATTTTCCCCAAGATAAAAACATAGGAATCACATTTGATGACTTCATCTCTATACAATTGATCACCCGGTCCCTTCCATTTCACTTCCAAACTGTATCTTGCGCATCCATCCATGTACTCTCTGTCTCAATATTCCTTCTGGATGTGGCCCTTCACATTCACCACGAAACCGGATCCTGATGGACAAATGTCCATCCTCTACTGGCCCCTCCAAACAATTCTACACACAGTACCTTAAAAATCTTTTGAAAATGCAAATTTGGATATGTTGTCCCAATTTTTTATAAGATAACACAATTCTTATCAGCATCTTAAGTTTCTGTGAGAATCAGCACCTAGTGATGATTCCTGGCATTTCTACCCTCTTTCTAGCAGTCTGTGTTCCTACCACTGTGACTATGATGACTCCCACCTCAGGGAATTCACATAAATCTTTTACTTAACTCAGAATATTCCAGCAACTTTGCCCCCCACTGCCTTTGCTTAGTCAATAGCATTAGCCCAGCTGATCTCAGCTCAGTGACCCCACCTGAAATTTCAACTCTCCTTGTAGCATGCTTTCTTATATACTCATCTCTTATATTTCAAGGAATTATTAATATGCAATGAAATAGTTTTGTGCCAAGTCCATGAGGCCAGGTTTGTGGTGTTTGCTCAATTTTTGTATCCATAACAAACAGCAGAGTGCTTGGCTTAACATAGATGCTCAAGTTATTTCTGAACCAATGAATCTGAGGGAATGGGAGATTGAATCAAAGGACATCACATTTCAACCTTAGAACAGTTATCTATTCATTACATTCCTCACATTCTGGCTACTTAAACTCATTGAGTCTTTTCCCATCCTCTAAGAATTCAACCTTACCACTCAGGATTCTGTCAGATTTTAGTATTCACTTTGATATTACAATATGAAAATAAATGAAACAATTTATACTGTAAAACTACTTAGAGCCAAATACAAAGGTAGAAAGGAACTGGATATCACCCATTAAAATATATTTACCATTTCTGCATAAATAAGAAAGTAATTTGTGTGTTATAAGTTGACTGGGGTGAAACATAAGGAATAGCATGGAGGACATTAGGAGAAGGAAGGGAAAAATGAAGGGGGGGGAATCAGAGGGGGCGACGAACCATGAGAGACGATGGACTCTGAAAAACAAACTGAGGGTTCTAGAGGGGAGGGGGGTGGGGGGATGGGTTAGCCTGGCGATGGGTATTAAAGAGGGCATGTACTGCATGGAGCACTGGGTGTTATGAGCAAACAATGAATCATGGAACACTACATCAAAAACTAATGATGTACTGTATGTGGACTAACATAACATAATAATAGAAAAAAAAAGTCAACTGGGTACTACCAGCCCTCCCTAAAGGGGAAAAACACTATAACACATGCAATATTTCCTTCTCTTATGAAACAACTTTAATAGCAACAAAGTGTGCTGCAACTTGGTTAAAAGAAAAATAAGGGGCACCTGGGGGGCTCAGTCGGTTAAGTGTCCGACTGTGGTTTCAGTTCAGGTCATGATCTTGAGGTCCTGAGATCAGGCCCCACATAAGGCTTCCTGCTCAGTGGGGAGTTTGCTTGAGATTCCCTCCCCTTTCCCTCTCCCTCCCCCTTTATCCCTCTCCCCGCTCACTCTCACTGTCTCTCTCTCTCTCTCTCCAAAATAAATAAATATTTTTTTTTTAAGATTTTGTCAGGGGGAGAGAGAGAGAAAACACAAGCAGGGGCGAGGAGTAGAGGGAGAAGCAGGCTTCCCGCTGAGCAAGGAGCCCAACGTGGGACTCGATCCCAGGCCCCTGAGATCATGACTTGAGCTGAAGGCAGACGCTTAACCAACTGAGCCACCCAGGTGTCCCAATAGACAAAATCTTTAAAAAAAAAAAAGGAAAAGAGACACTTGTCTATAATACAGAAAAAAAAATAAGCGAAGTGCAACTCTTCAGTGCACTTTCTCAGCTTTGGTAACTGCCCCCTCCCTTACGATACTGACAGTTCTGTCTGTGGACCTTTCGATCCCTCCATGGGAGAGAGAAACAAAAACAGAAACAAAACATATCACAGTGCAAATGACAAGTTCTGCTCCTATTTGCAAAATATGTAAGAAATGATGCTTATAAAACTAAAGCAGGAGCCTGCTGTATAATAAATTACACTTTTAGTGAATAGGACTTTTCTATAGTGACAAAAATGTAAAGATCAGGGAAAGAAAGAATTTGGTTTGGATAGAATATGTTATATTTTCTTTGCCACAAACTACAGTACAAAATTTGCAGTCCTGTCCTTTGTAATTCATTCAATAACAAAGGAATCTTCGTTTTTATTATAATGAAAAAAAATGTTTGTTCAAACACTGATTAGATACCTTATAAAACAGAGACATATGGTTCTCTATTATGTTTAGTAACTATGACAATGACAACTTTTTTTTTTTTTTTAAGTGGGTTCCCCGTGCAATGTGGAGCCCAATGCAGGACTTGAACTCATGACCCTGAGATCATGACCTGAGCCAAAACCCAGTCAGCTGCTTAACTGACTGAGCCACCCAGGAGCCCTAACAACTACATTAGAAATGCTTTTATAGTTAAAATGACCTCCAGGGACCATAGTGTACAAATGTTTTCTATTATAAGAAATACTTAAAACCATTAATCACCCCCCTGTCCTCAGTTATACTGAGTCAGAGCTAAGTTTTCTCACATTAATATTGTCTATCTGCGCTGTCTTGACCAGTGAGTTCGAAACAGAATATGTTTTTTTTTTTTTTTCTTTTTCTTTCTCCTACCATGGGGGATGAGTCCACCTCGGTGCCCTACTGAACACATTTACGTTCCTTATTCATTACAGAGACCTGGCAAACACAGACACAATTTAATGAGAGGTCACCAACTCACTTGCAGGTGGGTCTGCGTCCTGCATGTGGTTCAGGATACTGTGGAAGTCCAGTCTGCCGGGCAGCACCGTTCCTGACAGAGGCTGTGTCTGTCAGGGTCCGAGCAGAAACAGGGGGTACATTCACACTGGGTAATTTGCGGGAAGTTTAATAAGGATGCTGTTCAGAGGATGTGGGCAGAGAACAAGGACGCCACAGGGGAAGGTGCTGTGCCCGGAAGCTAGCAAGGATGGCTTAGTTCTCATCCTCCTGCGGCCCATGGGCTGGAGCATGGTTCGCTTCTCCTTAGCGTACCTTTGACGTCACCCGATATGGTGGACAGTGTTGTGCACAACACCAGCCATTCATTTGTGATCTGAGAAATTCTCTGGAGCCACGGGAGGTGTCTGGGAAGAAACTGCAGGGAAATGCAGGGGAGCTAACCATCCAGGAGCAACGGGTTTGGGGTGAAATTCGGTTTAAGGATCCAGGCTCTCCACAGTCAGAGAGAAAATCCTGAGAGCATGCTGTATGGTTCCATGGGGCCTCCAGAGCTTGAGCCCCAGAAGCTCAAAGTGTTAACAAGGTCAATAACACACTTTTTATTGACTTCTCCTCCTGTCTTGTCCTGATGATTTGGGGAAACTCCTGACTAAGCTACCTATACCAAAGTCCTTAACTCGGGTCTTTGTGAGGGAAACCAACATCAGATACTCCCCTGGGCCCTCAGGCATGAGAATAAAGAGCACCTATAGGAACTCGGGAGAGCAAGAACTTGGAGCAAATAGAAGCCCTAACATTTAATCAAGGAAGGCATATGCCTACGTCTACTCTCAAGAGAGATAAGGGAGACAGATGGCTCTACTTCACGCTCTTTCTTCTCTCAGGACTGCTGGTGTTCTCTGTTGGCTGAATCACCCTAAATCCAAACTGCAAGAGTTCCCATCCACCTCTCTCCTACATCAGCCAAAGAGCAAAGGCACAGATGGATCATGGTCACTGCAGAGGGGCCCACATCCCAGACCCAAATCAAGCGTGCCTCCTCCTGGTCTCCCCCAGTGCCCCCAGCATGGTGAACTGGACAATGGCTCTTATAGGAACATAGTATGCATTTAAAATGAACCTGGGAAAAATAGCGCAAGGATCCTCACACCTATGTAGGCTGAACATCTTTTTCTTATGTCTTACGATGAACTAAAATCCGCTATTCTCTAGATAGTGCAGAAGAGAATGGTGCTGACCAACAGAACAACTGGAAATGTTTCAGCTATATAAAAAAATACACTTTGTTGCCTGACAGCATAATACGCGGGTGTTTAAAAGCATGTATGAAAATCAGAGGCATTCTTATATAAGCATGTTTGATTGACAGCAGACTGTTCTCTATTTTGGCCAAGAGAAGTTGCCTAATGACATGTTTCTGGAGCATTAAATAGTCAACAGATAATTATTCAGTAGCTACAACGTACAGCTCAGCATGGGGGACAGGACAGGACAGACCTACACATACATTTTCAGGAGTCAAGACACAGCAGGATGGTGCACCCCGAGGCCTGTTTGAGGTGAGCAAGAACTCAGGGGTGCAGAGGCCAAGATTTCAGTGGTTTGGTGGCTGGAGGACGAAGAAAATGTTACGGCAATGATCGAACTTAAATTGTACGTCAGAGCAGTCAGCCGACACTCTTCAGTTTGTATCGGCTGGCTTTTAATTTTATCTCTCTGACTCTGAGCACCCAGAGTCCTGTGTCCAAAACGAACTCAAACATCAAAGGAAACATCAAGGTAATATTTATGTCTGCCCTTCCAGAGTAGCAGGACAGGATAGACACTGGAAAACTGGGGACTTACATGGAAGTAAATCTGCGGTAAAAACATACTCATCTTGGAGATAAGGGATTAAATAGTAAGTGATCAGGTTCCAAGAACAGCCCAGAAAATGCAGAGGTGAGGGGAAGTTGATAGCAGAGAGAACTTCACAGAAAATCTGAAACCATAGGGTTTTTCTTTTTTTTTTTTTTAAGATTTTATTTATTTATTTGAGAGAGAGAGAATGAGAGACAGAGAGCACGAGAGGGAAGAGGGTCAGAGGGAGAAGCAGACCCCCCGCTGAGCAGGGAGCCCGATGTGGGACTCGATCCTGGGACTCCAGGATCACAACCTGAGCCGAAGGCAGTCGCTTAACCAACTGAGCCACCCAGGTGCCCCAGAAACCATAGGGTTTTTCATGGATCCATGAAGCCGTGGAAATCCTGGGGTATTCTAAGATGGCTCCAGCATTGCCATATGCCAAAAATCTGTGTGAAAAAGTTCATCTCCGATGAGTAGTTAGAAAATGATTGTAACAGCACATGGATATGGAAGTAAATGTCCTGGGATGAGGATGGAAGTTTGGGAAAAGAAAAGGAGCCCTTGCTGAAGGCACTCTAAAGAAAGGAAACACATGTTATCTCTGATTTAGACTTGAGGGCTAAATAATTTTACAAAATAGCTGTTAGAATAATGTGATACATATAACTTCTTCTTCAAACACATTCAGAACATTCTGTGGACAGTGATGCTAGAATTTGTAATATTCCCCAATTATTTCATCTCAGTGATAAAATATAGACCTTGTACCAAATGGAATATTATGGACTTCTCTTAGATTTTAGAACAACAACAAAATGACATGATTTAATATACCTTTCCTTCCTCAACAGAAAACATCAGTTACCAAGTATCATAACAAAAACCACAACATTATCAATTCATTAGATCCCATAGGTAATTTTATCATTTTAATGAAAAAACTTGTTTTGTAAATATTTATCACTTTAAAGAAATATTCCAGATCTTCTTTTAGTATAAGATCATGCTGTCATTAACAGAATCTTGAAACTTTAAAATTCCACATGCCCCAAGTGCCAATTCCTTCTGAATATAGAGTAATAAATTGATTTCTACTGATGTTAACATAAATAAGTTAATGCAATAAACTTTAACCTCTAAATTCAAATTTCCTACACAAAATTTACACCTAAATATTTAACGATCACTTCAAATATAACACAGAAAATGAACTCGTATTTTTGTTACAAGCCACCTTTGGCATTTAGGAGACAATTCTTCACGGTTTTCTTGCAGTTTGCATGACTTGCAATGAGACACTGACTGTCCTTTCTTCCTCACTCTATTTTTCAGGTTGATTTGCATAGCGAGCAGCTTAGAAGGGAGGAATATTGTTTCACTCTGTAACCCAGGCAGCATCCTTCTCTTGCTGCACAGTAATGATAGCATCTCCTTCTGGAGGAGAGGACAGGCATACCTACTGCTAGGTACAGAAGGCTCCAGTTCCTTAAACTCAGGCTTCCTCTCCTGAAACACAAGCCGCTATGTGTGCAAGCGTCACCTTGCCTCTTCACATTACCCTTCGGAACTGGAAAACTAGCACAAATATTCTGATGCTGTAGTGAGCAATAAACCATTCTTGGTCTCCACGTTTGGATCCTAGGTCAGTTCCCAGCATCCATGCAGCTGTGGCCAACTTGTTACCTTGGAAGCCAGGTAACAACTTAGACCCTTGTACTTGTCAGCATGGCTCTGCACTTCGATAGATTAATCCAGTCTTGTATTCTCAAAACTAAAATCAGCTGTAGTATCATGTTGAGGTGGGGTCATTCCTGCCCCAATATTTAATGTAATGTCAATAGATATTAAGAACAAACACATCACTGTAAGACAAACATGAAATGTGTAACTAGAGGAGAAGTCAGAGAACCTCTTTCACGACTCTTGGATTCCCAGTCAGATCAAGGTGGTATCAAGGGGGTCACACAATAGTGATACAGAGAATTTCTTGAGAGAAAGTCATGAAAATATGTCCTTCCTCCTCCTCAAAGAAAGGGGTAGTGGTTGCCATGTTCACACTCAAGCCCAGTGTAAATATGGCTTTTTGGGGTCTCTTGGAGACAATCCCAGCAGGTGTCTGAGTCTGTGTGGTGGTCTGAGATCAGTTGAGAAACTGGTTAACTGTTCTTGGCAGAGGCAGTAAGTTCTGTCCTTCTAGAGTTACAGAGACAACTGCCTCCTTCCCATGAGTCCAAATTGGGCCTCTCAGAAGAGGAAACCAGGCTGATGCATTTCAGTGACGTATTTCCCAACAAAACCTTCTGGGGAGATAAGGGACCACAACACAAGTCTGTGTGGGATAGCTCACTCATGAACCAAAAGTTGAGCGTAAAAACCCAGTCACGGGAAACGAAGACAACATTAGCTCCATGTGTGTTCCAGTTGTAGAAGTCCTTGTGACAAGGATCTTTAATTCACAAAAGTGCCCCATGATAGGAAGAGTTAATACAAACCTTCTAGAGGCGAGAGAGCTTAGTGCTTTCAGCAGGGAAGAAATGTTCCTGATCTTCCCCTTCTCTCTCCCTTCATCTGACCCCAAAGGGGCTCAAGCTGCAGTCACTTTAGATGGAGGGAAACCAGAAAGAGAAGGACGATGAAGTTTTCTCTCTAATCTACATCCCTGGTTGAGGTAGCGCCTAGTTTAGTAGCAGAGGAGGGAAATTTTATATTAAATTAGATCTGATTTTTTTTTTAATCACAACACAATACTGGATATTCTTACTTTCAAATTGAAATAGGTTATTACCTGATGGCTTCAAGAAAATTAATGGGTCTATGGGGCTCCCAGGTGGCTCAGTCGGTTAAGCCTCTGAAATCTTGGTTTCTGCTCAGATCATGACCTCAGGGTCCTGGGATCCAGCCCTGTGTGTTGCTCTGAGCTCAGTGGGGGTCTGCTTGAGATTCTCCCCCTCTACCCCTCCCCCACTCACATGCTCACACACACGTGCTCTCTCTCTCAAATAAATTAATCTTTAAAAAAAAGAAAGAAAATTAATGGGTCTACCAGTTTTATCTCAGGATATCAAATGGCCATACTCCAATGAACAGATTTTAAAGAATTCATGAGAGTGAAATTGTATTTTGATATATCACTGATCTTGCTCATTAGTATTATACCTTACACACCCACATGACACCATGACCCCAACCATGTGTACCGTAATCCAGTCAGGCATTTAAAGTCTTCCTTCCTCCCTTCTTTCTCTTTTCTATAAGCCTACTCTACTTTATACTTTTCAGTTACTGATTTTGAATAAACTTTTAATTCAAGCTCTCATATTGAGCACTTACCATGCAAACTGCTCTATGCAAATCGGGACATTTAGAAGCTCACAAATGGCTTCCCTCCCTCCCTTTCCAGCATGAACTCCCGTATTTTCATCAGAGGACAGGCTGAAGGGTGGAGTGGAGGTAGCTAAGGACACAGAGCAACACCCACAACGATGAGGCGCAGGATGTGTTTGCATGGACCCTTCTCCAGCACCATCTTTCATAATTTGGCCTCTGTCAAGGCTTCTCAGTGGAACTTTCCTTGATTAACCCTGACAGAAGTATTCTTGCCCTTAAAAATACTGGCAGAATATGATTTAAAAATTGTGTGTGTGTGTGTGTGTGTGTGTGTGTGTGTGTGAATGTCTGTATACCTGATAGAAAAGTATCAGATTCTTTTCAGAATGAGAACATAAATGTTCTGTCTATGGATCTGGGTTCTGGGTCCGTGGGTGTGTTTAGCTGCTGAAGATGCAATCATCTATATAAATCTGCAAGCTTTTCTAGAAGTACACTGAGTATCCGCATCTGTAATGCTTTTAAAAACCTACCACCACCTGTGAAGCCAACTACAGTCTAGAAGTAATGAATGGGTCTAAACTGTTCCAACTGTTCTTACAGTTTAAATCAAGTCAATTTGGGGCATATTTTAAAATCATCAACTCAAGGAAAAGGACCTTCTTAAGATGTTTGTTTTTATTTGATGAACTACTAAAATGAGAATTTCAGTATTTTCCACAGTTTTTGAATCCCTCACACTTTTAATGGTAGATGTTATGGTTTAAAGTGGTAATTGATTCTGAATAATGATTATAGTTTTAATCAATTTATAAGTGATATCTAAATATATACCACTAATTTGGTAAAGTAAATTAATACTCAAATCAAAAGCATCATGCATTAAATTCTAATTGCAATTTAAGATCATTGTCAATAGAAAAGCCATATTTACATCTTAACACAAAACACACTTGAAATACTGAATATTTTACATGTAAAGGGTGGGTAAATTTCAGAATTACAACAAATGAAAAATAAACATATATTCTTGAAAGATGCTATAATATAAACAGTCAGTATTAATAAAAAAAAATCTAGGTAAACTATTACCCACTCCTCTCAGACACATGCACAACCAAGTACCAAGATAAAAGGCAATACCTCCACTGTTTAGATCTCTTTATTTGAAATGGAAACCTATTTGTTTCCTGCCTTCTAGAAAGCTAATTATTTAGATATTATTACACTGAATACACTGTTCTCTGGTTAGTTGCATTCAGAGACATAGTCAAAAATACCCTGTGTATATCGTGTGTTGTGTGTGCATGCAGTCTTTTTCTATGATTCAAACATAAACCACAGACCCGCATATCCAACTTTGTATTATATATTATAACTTATATATCTTTTTTAAAGATTTTATTTATTTATTTGATAGAGACAGAGTGAGAGAGAGAACATAAGCAGGGGGAGTGAGAGAGGGAGAAGCAGGCTTCCCGCCGAGCAGGGAGCCCAATGCGGGGCTCGATCCCAGGACCCTGGGACCATGACCCGAGCTGAAGGCAGATGCTTAATGACTGAGCCATCCAGGCACCCCATAACTTATGTATCTCATAGGCATATCAGATGCAGCTAGTTTGAAACTAAACTCATCTTCCTGTTTCTTCCTCTATTTACACCATCTTGAAAAAAATGGCATTACCATACATTTGATCAATGGATCCAGAAATCTGGGAATTGTCCTGATTCCATTATATTCCTTAAAGATCACATCTAATTGGCACCTAATCCCATTAGGTCTACTTTTATAAATTTACAAATGTGGTTCTCTCCTGCTATCCCCATTGCTATAGCTCTGCTTCATTCCAGGTTTTCATTATTTCTATTCTAGACTTCAGTGACAACCTCTTCACTTGGCCTCCTGCCGACAGTCACTGCTGTTCCTCCCCGATTCATTCTCTAAGCTGTGGGGACACCCTTTCTTGTTTTTCGTTTGTTTTCCAAAAATCAAAATGGGATTTTTGACAGCAGAATCAGATTGCCTCTACTTAAAAATTCCTGGTGTCCATGGAATTAAAATCTAACCACTTTAGGAGGCATGCATGCCTTTTCCCCTGTATCTCCAAATTCTTTTGCATGACACTTTTCATATATTATGCCACAGTCATAGCCAATTCTAGAAGCTTCACAGTTCAGTGTATGTGTGTACTTGCATCTGTGTGTTGGGAGACAGTGACAGGAGTGGAGAGATGCAGAGAGATGGAAAGATGGAGAGGGTATAGGAAGAGAAGAGACATGAACAGTCAGAAACCAGGATGTCACTGGGGCTCCATCTGCCTCCTGAGACTCCCACTGACTTCCACTCTCTCCTATTGTCCAGAATTTCTACAAGGACCACGTTAGTTCTACAATATGAATACATATACTTGTTTGTATATACAACACATATCTATGTATACAGTATTAAGCTCTATTCTAGAACTCTATTAAGAAGCTCTATTAAGTTCTATTATAGAACTTCCAGGTTCTTGTTTTATAATAAGACTTACTTGGTCAGTAAATAGATACTGACTTTGGGACAAATTATGTAGATTAAGTATAGTTTAGTATCACTATTTTTATATCTTTAGAAGAGTTGTAAGATACATACTTTATCAAATACCATATGATTAGAATTCAATAGCAGTGTATTATGACTTTATGTTTTTATTAAGGGTTTCATGAATAAAATAGTTTATCCAATACAGTGTGATCAGAATTTAAAAATTCATTTTTGATGTTTCCTATATCTTAAATAAGTGTTCTACAACATGACATGAAATGATTCACGCCATGTAGGTAGAAATCAAGTGTAGGGGCGCCTGGGTGGCTCAGTCGGTTAAGCGCCTGCCTTCAGCTCAGGTCATGATCTCAGGGTCCTGGGATCGAGCCCCATGTCCAGCTCCCTGCTCAGCAGAGAGCCTACTTCTCCCTCTCTCTCTGCCTGCCACTCTGCCTACTTGTGCTCTCTCTCTGTCAAATAAAATATTAAAAAAATAATAAATCAAGTGTAATAGAAATTCAGAGTGAATAAAGATTAAATCTTGTTTCCTCTTCTCCCCCATTCTCTGCACACCCCCCCCTTGCCTTTCAACAGGCTTTTGTTAGACTAATAGAATTTCCAAATGAAAAGAAATACCTGGGGCAAATAATTTCCTTTGGAAGTGATAAACCATACCACAAAGTAGAGAATATTCACTAATTCAGTTTGAATAAAGTTTGAGGAAAAAAATTAAAAACAGGGGATAAGCTTATAATCAGTGAAGATCCAATCATAGAGGACTTAGAATTTCAGGCTAACAAACTTTCACATTATCCTGTAGCACAGTGTAAACCATTTCAGTATTTTCAACAAGTGGAGGACAAAATTAGCATTGTATTGCAGGAAGATGAAGCTCATGAAATTATATTAAATAGATCGCAGGATTATGAAGATGACTGTTAATCATCCTATGACAATAACATCAGATCACAACATTAATCAAGTGCTTAAATATAATCAAGTGCTTAAATATATGCACACACATATATATCACATATGTAATTATATATACTATTTAAAACACTCTAAGAACAGGTGTTTTCTCACCGTTTTTTAGATAGGGACACTGACTTAACTGGGTTAGCTTCAAGGTCACACAGCAGCTTTGCAACGTGTTTGAAGCTCAACTACAAAACCTGAATATAGAAATACAGTGGGAATGGTGGGCTAAACAAGAGATGCAAATCTGGCTTAGGAAAATAGCCTCAGAGATAGATAAGAGATAGGAGATGGACAAGTGATAAGACATGATCCTTGGTGGCTTTACAGGGAGGATGAGGGCAGGATTTGATGTCTGGAAGATTGAGGGAGAGGGGATGGAAATGGAGACGATTTTCATGAGATGATACATGGCATAACCAATTTTCAGGTTTGGTGCCAAAGGAATGTCCAGGTAGAGGAGTTTTAGGACATGGAACTTCACCTTTAGTCAGTGGAGGGCGGGACTCATGGGAAGGGAATGGTGGCTTCAGATGAAGATTCTGACTCGGGAAGTCTAGCTGCCACTGTGTCCATGAGAGGGGGACAGATAACACAGCGGGGGTGGCCTAGAGACCACAGGAGCACTGTGTTTGGAGAGTGGGACACGGAAGAGCCTGAGATTGAGCCACAGCACAGTGGGTTAAGGTCAAGTGCTGGAAGAAGAACAGACATCGCAAACAACTCCTAATAGTTTTTTTTTTTTTTTTTTAAATCATGAAAATAAAGGACATAATAATTTTAGAAATCAAAAAGTATAAAGTTTTTTTTTTTTATTTCACTGTAAGACAGGGGCATGGACATCTTTTTTATGGTCACCAAAAGACAAAATTGGTCATGAGAACAGTAAAAATGCAAAGAGAGAAGTAAGAGAGAAATGGTACAGCAGGATCTCAGACAAGAAGAGAAGGAATGACATTAAGAGCACAGTCTGAGGGTTGTTGGAGTGGTGGGGGGTGGGAGGGATGGGGCGGCTGAGTGATAGACATTGGGGAGGGTATGTGCTAATGGTGAGTGCTGTGAATTGTGCAAGACTGTTGAATCACAGATCTGTACCTCCAAAACAAATAATACATTATGTTAAAAAAAAAAGAAGAAGAAGAAGATAGCAGGAGGGGAAGAATGAAGGGGCAGAAATCGGAGGGGGGGATGAACCATGATAGACGATGGACTCTGAGAAAAAAACTGAGGGTTCTAGCGGGGATGGGGGTGGGAGGATGGGTTAGCCTGGTGATGGGTATTAAAGAGGGCACGTTCTGCATGGAGCACTGGGTGTTATATGCAAACAATGAATCATGGAACACTACATCAAAAACTAACGATGTAATGTATGGTGATTAACATAACATAAAAAAAAAAAAAAGAGCACAGTCACGGTCTAGATTGAAACCAAAGATCTACGTCATTTTCTGAGACAGCGGAAAGTATAACTGAAGATGTATGGGGACAAAGAGGAATGGCAGAGAAGCTCTGTCGAATGTCATCACCAACATAGACAGAACTGGTGACA
Organism: Halichoerus grypus; assembly: GCF_964656455.1. Lineage (NCBI taxonomy): Eukaryota > Metazoa > Chordata > Mammalia > Carnivora > Phocidae > Halichoerus > Halichoerus grypus. The sequence continues at coordinate 82,574,294 of NC_135718.1, forward strand.
TGGAGGAGAGGGTGGGGTTGGACTGTCCTCAAGGACCCTGTGGGGTGGAAAGATCTGTAAGAAGCACGAGGACAAATGTGGGAGGAGCCTTCACAAAAGAGAGTCTCCATCTCTCTCCTGTCATTCTAAGTACTCAACACGCATAGATTATACTAGGAAAGTATTTTTTTAACTATCACTGGGCCGTATATTCTTGTATTTATAATTCTTGCTGAAATAGGTTAAATTTGCCCTTTACAACAATACCTCTATCATCCAAGAAGCTGAGGTAGGGTAATATTTTGTCAAAATTTTCACGTATGTTTTCAAATTACTGATTCTTTCAACATATAATTATTGAGCACATTTCTTTGTGCCCAACACTGTATTAAGTATTGGGGATGAAAAAGAAAGATGCTACCGTGACATCTCACAATGTTTATAAATATCAGTTCCAGAGTTGACCTGAAAACACTCTATGCCAGATTTTACTTTAAAACCCCAAAGCTTGATATTTACAAAAGTAATTGAAGTCATGTATCGATCACTTACTTGGTGACATTGTCAGCTAATCATTCCCATCTATTCTCTCATTTAAACCTCAGACTAACTAGTACTATTCTAGTACTAGTTATTATTTGCCCCATTTTATAGATGAGGAAACCAACTTAAAGAGGTTCACCATTCAAAATAATGTGGCTAAAAGTGATGGAACCAGCTTGAAGTCTTTGTGATTCCAAGAGTGGTATATTTCACTAGATAAACACTCATGATCTTGGGGTCCTGGAATGGAGCCCCTTGTCAGGCTCCATGCTCAGTGGTCAGTCTGCTTGAGATTCTTGCTCTCCTTCTGCCCCTCCCCCACTCTCTCTATAAATAAATAAATAGGAAAAAGTATTAAACATACAGGCTAACCAAGATCATGACTCCCATTTTTTCCTTGAAATTGTAATCACTAAAGATCATTTCCTGCTGTTCATCTTCCAGTGTTGCTCATCTGAACATAAAGGGATAGATAATATATGCAAATGCAACCTATTCATGTTAAAGATCCTCCATAAATTGTCTTTGCCTTCTTTTTTCTGGTGTCCTGTACTACAAGAAACTCTTAAGAAGATCCCTCACGTTAATTTTCTTCTAGTGATATCTGACTCCATTGCTCTGACAACTTTCACACAGGATCACATCTGACTAAATCATTAAATATGAATCTAAATTCTCCTTGGACACACTTGTGTTTTTCAGGGGGTCATAGTGAAATATAGCACTGAATGGTTTTAAAGTTTCATTCAAGTGTCATTTTTTAATCTTCACAAGAACTCAGAAAGCAATTAGAATGGTATTAATATTGCACTCTACTGACAAGGAACTGAGGTTTTGAGTGTTTGAGTAACTTCCCCCAAGCCACCCTGCATTTTTGAAAATTAAGAGCTATAATTAAGGGCGCTTAGGTGGTTCAGTCAGTTAAGCATCTAACTTTTGATTTCAGCTCAGGGCATGATCTCAGGGTAGTAAGATCAAGCCCTACATTAGGCTCCATGCTCAGCGGGGAGTCTGCATGAAATTTTCTCACTCCCTCTGCCCTCTACCCCTCACCCCATCTCTCTCTCTCACTCTCTAAAATTAAAAAAATAAATAAATTTAAAAAAAGAACAAATTGTTCTGGGTCAGAATTCTTACTGTCCAGTAGTGTTCTCCAAAAAAATTTCCAACTGATTTCCTGTCCCTATCCCTAGAAGAAAGATCCACAAGAAAGACTTTTGGGCTGTTCCTTTGTGTATTTGAAATACTGTAATTGTGCCTAGCATGGTAAATGTATATACCCTATTACACACACACACACACACACACACACACACACACACACACACACGAGACAGAGACAGAGAGAGACAGAGAGAGGGACAGAGATATCAATATGGATATAGATAGATATTGATAGATATCATCTACATAGAGTCTTATCCACTGGAAATTTTGCTTCACACATCCAGGGTGGTGCTGGAACCAGATTTTAATAGCAGTGCACCATATTGTGAAGGCAAGCATATTTGAACAACTCTTCTGCATGTATACTAGGCTGAAAAATAATACTTCTGTGTGCAGTTGGAGTGAAATGAATAGAGATAAAACAATAAAGGAAAACTGGAGAAGTGGGGAAAACTTTGTTACAGAATAGTTCAGGGGAACAGCCCTGATGTCCTACAAAGCACCCTCACATGGCATTTTTCAACCATTACTCCTACCATTACAACGTTGCCCATTTTTGAGTATTTACAATGCTGATGAGTGCTCAGCCCTCTTTTCCCTGTCTTTATTCTTGCCGCCTCTTTGAGGACAGTGGTGGCTGAGGGAACATGGTTGAGGAAAGGGGCAGGATGGCCAAGAACAACCACAGCCCTCAGCTGTTGCCCCTGCGGTCTAAAAGAACTTGGCTCCAAGAAAGAAGAGGCCACCAGTCACGATTTATGCCTTAAATATAACTGCACCTTGTGAATCCTAGAAACGGAGAACAATGATCTGGCCACACACTAGATATCAAGCAAGTGAATACAAGTTCACATCCAAAGTATAATCTAATTCTCTTTTGTTCAATCATTCTTTTAAAAAGGTTAAGGAATTGTGAGTTCAGAATATTTTTCTCTTACAGAAGTTAGGTGACCAAGCTGGTTAAGGTTTTATAACGTTTTGGCCACATAGGAATTGTCTCTTTCCAAAAATATAAACCAAATATGTAGGCAGCTGGTACAAATTGGCAGCCAGACACCAACATTTGCCTCTCTTTACTGTGTCATGCTGTAGTTAATGCGAAGGGGACCCCGGAGCGGTCATTCGCACAACGTGCAAGGCTGCAAAGGGTACCAGAGGGCTGAAAACTGGTAGAACAGGACTTCTGGGGCTCTGAAACCCCTGGCCGTTCCCCTTTCTCTCTGAGAGGCTTCTGCAGTTTCACCACTGTGTTGAGGGATCTTATGAACAGCCACAGAATTCAAAACATGCCAAAGATGAAAATGAGCCACAAAGGACACCCGGATAATACAGGGCTTAGCAAATTGAGTTCTGACTTAAGGGAAGTTGGGGCTTTGAGCTCAGAAAGAAACTAGGAAATATATTTAAAAAAAAAATCATTTGAATAGAACAAAATTTGTGAGTAAAAAGAAATCAGATCAATCAACTAAAACACACCAGAGTTCACAGATTTATATTTTAAAAGAAACCATTATATTAAAAACTTAGGGAGGTCTTTTTAATAAAATAATACTTGAAATAAATCACACATCACCATTGGCAGCAATAAAGAAAAGCTCTGCTGTTTTGCAAGGGGCTACAATAAACCCCATGAGCACCCAACCATTGGGTGGATTAGGGTTCTTAAGTTCCCAGAAATTGGGGACAAAATTACAGGTGCCTGTATGGAAAATGAATGTTACAACAAGAAGTAAATATAAATTTAAACATCTAAAATAATGCAAAAATAGGGGAATGGGATACAGTTTAGGATAAGTCCAGTGAGAATTAGAGGAAACTCTAACTCACACCATACTTCTTAAAGAAAGGCAGCATTGTTGTAACCACATCAAATGACTCAAAGTAGTCACATGAGACCTTGCCTGGTGGAGATCCCACATCATAAACAAACTGAAACCGTAAGAATTGTTCACTCCTGTCACCTACAGGTCAGAAGTTAAAGACAGGAGACCTGGGTCTGAAGCCTATCTCTACCTTTTCCTTTTTAAAAAATTTTTAAGCTAGAATTTTATTTAAACACCGAATTCTGAATAGGCACATATCTTATCATCTTCCTTGTTAGGACAAAACACTTAAAGATTTGTCCAGAAATACAATAGTATGCATTTTATAACTCTGTGTATAAACTCAAGATCTAAATAAATTGGATTTAATGGATGCTATCCTAAGAATACTGTAAGCAAAAATAAGAGAACCACACCCCAATTAGTGCAAAATATAGAAACTCCATTATAACTGGAAACAGGCTGGGATTCAGGATTGGTTGGTAAAAAATTAATCTTTTTTCAGCAGCATTATCAACAATATAGCCAAATGATGGAAAGAGCCCAAGTGTCCATCAGCTGATGAACAGATAAAGATGTGGGACATATATACATACAATGGAATAATATTCAGCCATCAAAAAGAATGAAATCTTGCCATTTGCAAGGATGTGGATGGAGCTAGAGTGTATTATGCTAAGTGAAATAAGTCAGGGAAAGAAAAATATCATATGATTTCACTTATATGTGGAATTTAAGAAACAAAACAGATGAACACAGGGAAAAAAAGAGAGAGAGAGAGACAAACCAGGAAACAGACTCTTAACTCTAGAGAACACATTGATGGTCACCAGAGGGGAGGTGGTGGGGGGAATGTTAGAAACAGGTGATGGGGATGAAGGAGTGCACTTGTCCTGATGAGCATGGAATGATGTATGGAAGCATTGGATCACTATATTGTGCACCTGAAACTAATATTACACTGTATGTTAACTAACTGGAATTTAAGTAAAAACTTGAAAAAGAAAAATAATGATTTTTTCAAAGATGTCATCAAAAATCTAAGTCTTTCAACTGGCATTAAAAATGGCTACCACAGGACTTGGTGTCAAATTCAGGAGGGATGTTGTCCAGAGAATAAAACAGGCTATTTTTTCTTAAACTACTCTTTGGGAAGCAAGAGACTGACCCAAGGACCAGCACTGAAGGGTTGTGATACATAAAAATGATCTGGTTTGTGTGTGTGTGAGAGAGAGATTCATTTTGCCGAATGAGAAAGCATTTCTAACAGAGAGTTGCATGTTGTCTCATGAAGTAGAAAGTGCATCCCCTGCCATTGATAAGGTTAATGTTGCACGATGCATATACTGTAGCATATTTAAGCACATGAGGAATGTATAGCAATCTCCTTAGATTACTTTAGCATATTTTTCCTTCTTCCACAATCTATTATTTATCAAGCAAATATTTATTGTCTACCCATTATATACCAACCACTAGGAAGAAATTTATCTTGGGGCATAAACTCAAGTAGACACTGGAGATACAGACTATGAGCAGAAAAACTCCGCTTTGCAATGTTTAGAAGTTGAGGAGAGCATAAAATCAACTGGAGTAAATAAAGTGGCACATTTACATTTTATTTCTTGAATGAAACACAGTAAAAAAATCTACAGAAAACTCCAAAGTTATATTTTATAAACCTGTAATATGTCACTTTGATAACATACTTTTCAATGAAACCTCATAGTATAATTATTATATTTGTCAATGTTTATGAATGCATTGTAAATGTGCATGAATTAAATTTGATACTATACATAAAAATCTAACATTTAGATCCTGAATTAATCCCACAGTAATTAAAAGGATATTGGAGTAGGAATATTTAATGAAGATGCTGATAATAATAGTCAGTTACATTACAGGGGAGATCTAGGAGGATATAGTCACTTTGCTTTAGGCACAAAGACTCAGTGCCAAGTTTCTTGAAAAAATAAATGTCTTTGCATATCTTCACATGGAATTATATAGGCACTATCTATTAGAAGTTATAAGTTAAGTATAACAAAGGGAAATTTAGTGATCCAGATATATGATCTATAAGAATTTTTTTTTTTAACTCAGAAGATCTTGATTTAAACCTAATTTCAAAATGTAGGGTAAGAAATAAGCATGCCTAGTTCATATGAAAGAAAAATAATTGATTTAAGTGCATATAATATTCTTCCTGCACACAATTAACATTCTGTTCTCAAATTACACTATACCACGTGCTACTCCCCCAACCAGTACTTCCCCTCCCACAAAAATGAGCTGGATTTACACTTTCTGGTCACTCCTTATACTGATCAATTTTCTAGAATGTCCCCCTGGCTCTTTTCTATCTTTTGAATTCTTTTTGATTAAAGACCTAGCTAGTATTACTTCCCCCTCCCCCCGCCCTTTAAGACTTCCCTTATGACCTAAATGAAAACGCCACTCCTTCCGACATGTTCATAACATTACTATACCATGCATCACGTCATGAGAGTTAGCTGTTCATGCTGTTTCTTCCTTCTACTTTGTGAGTTCCTTGGGCCAAGTTCAGGAACAAGACTGCATTGCCTTTCACATTCTTTTTATGTTATAGACTACTCAGAAAAGAGTAGATGCTCAATAATGTTTATTCAGTAAATGAAGGAGGACTAATTACACAAACAGCCTAAGGCATTAAACTTTCTTTGAACAGAAAGACATCACAAAGTTTTTAGTATATTTTTATGGCCATGTAGGGCAATATAACCAAAACAGGAGAAAAAAATCCTCTACCTAATAGACATAGGTGGCAACTACTGTTTTTATATCCAACATATTTTTATGATGATCTGGTCATAACCTATGACTTAACATATTAATAAAGATAGAGGATGAATATAATGATCTTATTCATTCTCATATGAATATAATGATCTCATTCTCTCAATAATTATTTATTGCTTCTACATCCTTATACTTACCATGAAAAAAACTGCCTAAAAGGCAGAGTGGAACATTTTAAAATGTAGAATTTCCTCCAGGGATCCCATGAGTCTTTATGGACAAGATACGGTCCCCCAATTCTGTGATACAGAACTGACTTCTAGGCACTGGGACATATGGGCTCTAAACTTGGGGTACAGCCCTCATTCATCATGGACAAGCCTCTGGAACATCTGTGACAGTCTCTTTCCCCTGGGCAGTCTCCCCAGGCCCCATGCTCTGAAAAGAACTAATATCCCCTTCACCTGCTCTGCACCCAGCCATAGAAGAATCTTTTTTCTCAGAAGACCTATCAATTAATGTTGAATTCTAACTTTCCCTGTATGTTAAATACAAAAGAGTTAATATATTTTAGAGCTGCAAACTATGATGAACTCAGACAATAACGAGGTTGTTAATGAGTTCAGATGAAACACTACTGTCTATTATTTTAAATGGATTATATAAATGTAACTTTACATATGAAGAATTAAAGGGTGCTTAATTAAATTGTGTTTTACCTATCTACACAGCAACTAAAATTAGAACAAGTTTTTTTTTTTTTTTAATTTTTAATTGAATATGCACCCGACATAATGCTGCATCTCCAGGATCAGATGTCCGATTGTCTAGTGGAGACAGACTCACCTGTCACTACTAGGGAGGAATAACTTCTTAGACTCTTCTACCCTTCATGGGAGTAGAGGATATACTATTATTCCCTACACAATCAGAAGCTGAAATTCAAGCTGGTTGATAAGAACTGTCTCTTCAAGTAGAAAGAAGAAAAACTAGTATGAAAGATCCAATCTTGTCACAACCACATACGTGGGGCACTTGTTAATCATCTCAGTTAATTAAAAAATATATATATCAAAAGTGTCTTTAGAAGCCATAGAAAAATGCCTTTACAAGTGGGTATTTGAGACCATGGAACTGAGATCAAACTGAATTTTAACTCAGGTAGAATGTCTGGAGGACACGTGACAGTTTCCACCTTGGCCGGACTTATGACCTCTAGTGTTCGTCCTAACCATCTGCTCTATGCTCATACTGGCATGGCACAGTGTCTGAGTTACTCAGATTTCAGTTAATCATCTGTTATCTTAAACTTAAAATCCTTATTCTTATCATAATAAGCAATTATCCTGTAACCAAATACATGATCATATTAATTTTTGGAGATAGGTAATAAATGTGATTTTCAGAAGTTTGTTCCCCTATTATTTAAAATGCCTAAACTAAAAAAAAAGTAAAACCTATATATAAATATTAAATTAATTACCATATGACTATATAACAACACAAAAATAATCTAGATAAAATATATAGAACATTTGCCTGGATATCAAATAACCTAATATTTAGTCTGAATTTACTATCTGATTATCTACCGCCCCTGAACATGTTATTTACACACATTCACACACATTTATACACACACATATATTTACATTTTAAAATTAGCAAAAAATAACTACAAATACATACCTATATGGCCATGTGTGTATGTAGTCTTGCTTTGAATTTGATCAATAAAAACATAATAAAAAGATTGTTTTTCCAAAGCTAAATTTTTCTATGAATGTTTTGCAAATGATTCATAGATTTGTTTGAAGTACATAGTCTTCACAGGAGATCTGTTACTGTTTTGGTTAGAATGCAATGCCTGAATATATATGGATATATTCAGCCTGGGTCAGACATTCACATTTGAAGTTGGGATTGAGAATTACCAAATCTCATCTGCAGGAAACCACATCTACCTCAAGAAGGGAATGTCACAAATGTGAAAATCCTCTGCTCTTAAGAAGGGAAAGAAAGGGGGGGCAGAGCAAGATGGTGGAGGAGTAGGAGACCTGGATTTCATATGGTCCCAGGAATTCAGCTGGATAGGGATCAAACCATTCTGAACACCTACAAACTCAACAGGAGATCGAAGAAAAGAAGAGCAACAACTCTCTGAACAGAAAAGCGACCACTTTCTGGAAGGTAGGACATGTGGAGAAGTGAATCAGAGGCGATATTCAGGAGGATAGACGGCGGGGGAGGGGCCTCCATCGGCCGCTTCTGGCAAGTGATAGAGCCATGGAGCACAAAATCGGAATTTTTAGAAGTCTGCTCTGCTCAGAGACGTCGCTCCAGTGGCTAAGCGGGGGTGGAACCCTCACAGGACAGTGTGGTCTCAGGACCCTCGGGGTCACAGAAAGACCGGGGGTGCCTGAGTGTGGCAGAGTTCCCAGCTATCGGAGCGGGGAAGCTGGCTGCAGAGACGGAGCAGAGGCGCGGGCTCTCAGCTCGGGGTTGCCATAGACCATGATCTGCGGCACAGTCAGGCCACTGCTCCTCCAGCAGGGACCCAACAAGCGGCAGATCCAGGGAGACTCCCCTTCCTCCCCTGGGAGGAGCAGTGCGGGAGCGCACCACAGTGATCTGCTGGGTTTGGAGACTCCGCACGGGGTCAGGCGCCAGAGATAGAAACGCTCAGTCACAGGCCGGGTGAGCACGGAGTGCGGCCGGAGACCGGGGAGACGGGAGTGACTGATTGCTTTTCTCTGGGGGTGCACTGAGGAGCGGGACCCCGAGTTTTCGGCTCCTCTGGGGTGGAGAGTGGGAGGTCGCCATTTTCACTCTTGGCCTCCAAAGCTGTACGGAAAGCTTCCAGGGAACAAAAGCTCCTGAGAGCCAACCCGAGCGGATTACTTAGCCCGGACCGGCGGGGGGGGCAATTCCGCCTCCAGCAAAGACATTTGGGAACCACGGCAACAGGCCCCTCCCCCAGAAGATCAGCGAGAACAGCCAGCCAAGACCAAGTTTACCGATCAATTAGAACGGCAGAACATCAGCACTAGGGGAATACTGCACATAGAATTCATGGCTTTTTTTACCATGATTCTTTAGTCTTTCAAATATTTTTTTTTAACTGTCTTTTTTTTTTTTTAATTTTTCTTTTTCCCTTTTACAACCAACATATTATCAATCCCTTTTTTAAAAAACATTTTTATTTTTCATTTTTAGAGTCATATTCTAGCCCTTCATAGCAGTTACCCTTATTTTTGGCATATATATACATATAAGTTGTTCTCTCTTTAAAATTTTGAGATACAGTTTCTTCTAACAGATCAAAATTTACCCTAAATCTCTAGTGTATGGCTTTGTTCTCCTCTCCTGCCTGATCACATTATCACCCTTTTTTTTTTAATCCTCTTCTTTCTTTTTTCAAACAACTTCTTATCAATTCCTTTTATATAATTTTTTTATAATTTTCATCTTTACAATCATATTCCATCCCTTCATCATCTCAACCCTTATTTTTGTACATATATAAGTTTTTCTTTCTTTAAAATTCTGGGAGGCACTTTCTTCTAACAGACCAAAATACACCCAAAATCTAGTGTCTGGCACTGATGTATGCACTAGCCTGATCATATTTGATCATACTCTCTTTTTTTTTGTTTTGTTCTGTTTTTGTTTGTTTTTATCTTTTTCTTTTTCTTTTTTTGTTTCTTTTTGTTTCTTCTTTCTTTCCCTTTCTTTTCCCCTGGCTTCAGGTCTTTTCTGATTTGTTTAGAGTATATTTTCTGGGGACGTTGTTACCCTGTTAGCATTTTGTTCTCTCATTCATCTATTCTCCTCTGGACGAAATGACAAGATGGAAAAAATCACCTCAACAAAAAGAACAAGAGGTAGTACTGACTGCCAGGGACCTACTCAATACGGACATTAGTACGATGTCGGATCTAGAGTTCAGAATCATCCCTTTAAAGATACTAGCTGGGCTTGAAAAAAGCATGGAAGTTATTAGAGAAATCCTTTCTGGAGAAATAAAAGAACTAAAATCTAACCAAGTCAAAATCAAAAAGGCTATTAAAGAGGTGCAATCAAAAATGGGGGCGCTAACTGCTAGGATAAATGAGGCAGAAGAGAGAATCAGTGAGATAGAAGACCAAATGATGGAAAATAAAGAAGCTGAGAAAAAGAGAGATAAACAACTACTGGGTCACGAGGGCAGAATTCAAGAGATGAGCGATACCATAAGACGAAACAACATTAGAATAATTCAGATCCCAGAAGAAGAATGAGAGAGAGGGGCCGAAGGTATATTGGAGGAAATTATAGCAGAAAACTTTCCTAATTTGGGGAAGGAAACAGGCATCAAAATCCAGGAGGCACAGAGAACTCCTCTCAAAATCAATAAAAATAGGTCAACACCCGACATCTAATAGTAAAACGTATGAGTCTCAGAGACAAAGAGAAAATTCTGAAAGCAGCTCAGGAGAAGAGATATGTAACCTACAATGGTAGAAATATTAGATTGGCAACAGACCTACCAAGAGAGACCTGGCAGGCCAGAAAGGACTGGCATGATATATTCAGAGCACTAAACGAGAAAAATATGCAGCCAAGAATACTACATCCAGCTAGGTTCATTGAAAATAGAAGGAGAGATAAAAAGCTTCCAGGACAAACAAAAATTAAGGAATTTGCAAACACGAAACCAGCCCTACAAGAAATCTTGAAAGGGGTCCTCTAAGCAGAGAGAGCCTAAAAGCAACATAGACCAGAAAGGAACACAGACAATATACAGTAACAGTCACCTTACAGGCAATACAATGGCACTAAATTCCTATCTTTCAATAGTTACCCTGAATGGAAATGGGCTAAATGCCCCAATCAAAAGACACAGGCTATCAGATTGGATTAAAAAAAAAGACCCATCGATATGCTGTCTGCAAGAGACTCATTTTAGACCCAAAGACACCCCCAGATTGAAGTGAGGGGGTGGAAAACCATTTACCATGCTAATGGACACCAAAAGAAGGCTGGGGTGGCAATCCTTATATCAGACAAATTAGATTTTAAACCAAAGACTGTAATAAGAGATGAAGAACGACACTATATCCTACTTAAAGGGTCTCTCCAACAAGAAGATCTAACAATTGTAAATATCTATGCCCCTAACATGGGAGCAGCCAATTATATGAGGCAATTAATAACAAAAGCAAAGAAACACATTGACAATAATACAATAATAGTGGGGGACTTTAACACCCCCTCACTGAAATGGACAGGTCATCTAAGCAAAAGATCAACAAGGAAATAAAGACTTTAAATGACACACTGGACCAAATGGACTTCACAGACATATTCAGAACATTCCATCCCAAAGCAACAGAATACACATTCTTCTCTAGTGCCCATGGAACATTCTCCAGAATCAATCACATCCTAGGTCACAAATCAGGTCTCAACCAGTACCAAAAGATTGGGATCATTCCCTGCCTATTTTCAGACCACAATGCTTTGAAACTAGAACTCAATCACAAGAGGAAAGTCGGAAAGAACTCAAATACCTGGAGGCTAAAGAGCATCCTACTAAAGAATGAATGGGTCAACCAGGAAATTAAAGAAGAATTAAAAAAAATTCATGGAAACCAATGAAAATGAAAACACAACTGTTCAAAACCTTTGGGAATGCAGCAAAGGCAGTGCTAAGAGGAAAGTATATAGCAATACAAGCCTTTCTCAAGAAACAAGAAAGGTCTCAAGCACACAACCTAACCCTACACCTAAAGGAGCTGGAGAAAGAACAGCAAATAAAGCCTAAACCCAGCAGGAGAAGAGAAATAATAAAGATCAGAGCAGAAATCAATGAAATAGAAACCAAAAGAACAATAGAACAGATCAACGAAACTAGGAGCTGGTTCTTTGAAAGAATTAACAAGATTGAGAAACCCCTGGCCAGACTTATCAAAAAGAAAAGAGAAATGACCCAAATCAACAAAATCATGAATGAAAGAGGAGAGATCACGACCAACACCAAAGAAATACAAACAATTATAAGAACATATTATGAGCAACTCTATGCCAGCAAATTCGATAACCTGGAAGAAATGGATTCATTCCTAGAGATGTATCAACTACCAAAACTGAACCAGGAAGAAATAGAAAACCTGAACAGACCTATAACCACTAAGGAAATTGAAGCAGTCATCAAAAATCTCCCAACAAACAAAAGCCCAGGGCCAGATGGCTTCCCAGGGGAATTCTAAAAAACATTTAAAGAAGAATTAATACCTATTCTTCTGAAACTGTTCCAAAAAATAGAAATGGAAGGAAAACTTCCAAACTTGTTTTATGAGGCCACCATACCTTGATCCTCAAACCAGAGAAAGACCCCATCAAAAAGGAGAATTACAGACCAATATCCTTGATGAACATGGATGCAAAATTTCTCACCAAAATACTAGCCAATAGGATCCAACAGTACATTAAAAGGATTATTCACCATGACCAAGTGGGATTTAACCCTGGGCTGCAAGGTTGGTTCAACATCCGCAAATCAATCAACGTGATACAACACATTAACAAAAGAAAGAACAAGAATCATATGATCCTCTCAATAGATGCAGAAAAAGCATTTGACAAAGTACAGCATCCTGTCTTGATCAAAACTCTTCAGAGTATAGGCATAGAGGGTACATACCTCAATATCATAAAAGCCATCTATGGAAAACCTACAGTGAATATCATTCTCAATGGGGAAAAACTGAGAGCTTTCCCCCTAAGGTCCGGAACGTGGCAGGGATGTCCACTATCACCACTGCTATTCAACATAGTATTAGAAGTCCTAGCCACAGCAATCAGACAACAAAAAGAAATCAAAGGCATCCAAATCAGCAAAGAAGAAGTCAAACTCTCACTCTTTGCAGATGATATGACACTTTATGTGGAAAACCCAAAAGACTCCACCCCAAAACTGCTAGAACTCATACAGGAATTCAGTCAAGTGGCAGGATATAAAATCAATGCACAGAAATCAGTGGCATTCCTATACACCAACAACAAGACAGAAGAAAGAGAAATTAAGGAGTCAATCCCACATACAATTGCACCCTAAACCAAGATACCTAGGAATAAATCTAACCAAAGAGGCAAAGGATCTGTACTCAGAAAACTATTAAATACTCATGAAAGAAATTGAGGAAGACACAAAGAAATGGAAAAACATTCCATGCTCATGGATTGGAAGAACAAATATTGTGAAGATGTCAATGCTACCTAGAGCAATCAACACATTCAATGCAATCCCCATCAAAATACCATCCACTTTTTTCAAAGAAATGGAACAAATAATCCTAAAATTTGTATGGAACCAGAAAAGACCCCGTATAGCCAGAGGAATGTTGAAAAAGAAAAGCAAAGGTGGCGGCATCACAATTCCGGACTTCCAGCTCTACTACAAAGCTGTCATCATCAAGACAGTATGGTACTGGCACAAAAACAGGCACATAGATCAATGGAACAGAATAGAGAGCCCAGAAATGGACCCTCAACTCTATGGTCAACTCATCTTTGACAAAGCAGGAAAGAATGTCCAATGGAAAAAAGACAGTCTCTTCAACAAATAATGGTGGGAAAATTGGACAGCCACATGCAGAAGAATGAAACTGGACCATTTTCTTACACCACACACAAAAATAGACTCAAATGGTTGAAAGACCTCAATGTGAGACAGGAGTCCATCAAAATCTTAAAGGAGACACAGGCAGCAACCTCTTCAACCTCAGCCGCAGCAACTTCTTCCTAGAAACATCGCCAAAGGCAAGGGAAGCAAGGGCAAAAATGAACTATTGGGACTTCATCAAGATAAACAGCTTTTGCACAGCAAAAGAAACAGTCAACAAAACCAAAAGACAACCGACAGAATGGGAGAAGATACTTGCAAATGACATATCAGATAAAGGGCTAGTATCCAAAATCTATAAAGAACTTATCAAACTCAACAGCCAAAGAACAAAGAATCCAATCAAGAAATGGGCAGAAGACATGAACAGACATTTTTCCAAAGAAGACATCCAAATGGCCAACAGACACATGAAAAAGTGCTCAACATCACTCGGCATCAGGGAAATCCAAATCAAAACCTCAATGAGATACCACCTCACAGCAGTCAGAATGGCTAAAATTAATAAATCAGGAAACGACAGATGTTGGAGGGGATGCAAGCTGGTGCAACCACTCTGGAAAACAGTATGGAAGTTCCTCAAACAGTTGAAAATAGAGCTACCATACGACCCAGCAATTGCACTACTGGGTATTTACCCCAAAGATACAAATGTAGGGATCTGAAGGGGTATGTGCACCCTGATGTTTATAGCAGCAATGTCCACAATAGCCAAACTGTGGAAAGAGCCAAGATGTCGATTGACAGATGAATGGATAAAGAAGATGTGGTATAAATATACAATGGAATATTATGCAGCCATTAAAAGGAATGAGATCTTGTGATTTGCAACAACGTGGAATGAACTGGAGGGTGTTATGCTGAGCGAAATAAGTCAATCAGAGAAAGACATGCATCATATGACCTCACTGATATGAAGAATTCTTAATCTCAGGAAACAAACTGAGGGTTGCTGGAGTGGGGAGTTGGGTGGGAGGGATGGGGTGGCTGGGTGATAGACATTGGGGAGGGTATGTGCTATGGTGAGCGCTGTGAATTGTGCAAGACTGTTGAATCACAGATCTGTACCTCTGAAACAAATAATGCAATATATGTTAAAAGAAGAAGAAAATAGCAGGAGTGGAAGAAAAAGAAGAAGATAGCAGGAGGGGAAGAATGAAGGGGGGGAAATCGGAGGGGGAGACAAACCATGAGAGACTATGGACTCTGAGAAACAAACTGAGGGTTCTAGAGGGGAGTGGTTGTGAGGATGGGTTAGCCTGGTGATGGGTATTAAAGAGGGCACGTTCTGCATGGAGCACTGGGGGTTATACGCAAACATTGAATCTTGGAACAGTACATCAAAAACTAATGATGTAATGTATGGTGATTAACATAACAATAAAAAAAGAAGGGAAAGAAGGGGGGGCAGTTTGTGCCAAGTTCTCTTTGTCTACCTTCACCTCTATGTGGGCTTTATTATTGTTATTTCTGTCCTCTTTCTTCTGTTTTCAAAGGTTCATTGTTCAATTTGAATAGTACATGGGGCTGTCTTTCTCTGATTCCTTGAACTCAGAGTTATCCCACCCACACCAGCCTCTGCAGGGCTGTGTCTCTCCCTTTCTTATAATGATGAGATATGCTCAAATGTAATTTTCCTAGAGAGACTTCTTTGATCAAATGTAAAGTACTGCCTACCTTAACTGACTGCCTTTCTCTGGTTATTGGCTAGCCTCCTCCATTAGAATATAAACTGGTATCAGTTTATATCAGTGATCTCACAGTCTTGTAGAAATTAAACTGACCTATAGAAGAAGCTTAAAAATAAGTGTTGAAGAGGTTTTTAAAAGTCATGTACAAACACTTTCCAGTCTTTAATAGGCTATAAATAAACAAAAACAGAAACAAAAATTTTACAATGGGTGTAAAAACTTAAATTTGACATTAGAAACCCACTAATTCATAATAATATTTTCTTTTCTTTTTTATACTCGTGGTTGATTATGGTTGAATTTCCAGAGAGAAGCCTCTTTTTCAAGGATTAAAGTGCTTGATTAAAAAAAAAAGAAATTAGTTCTGGGTTTGGTCATGTTCTTTGGTTAAGTAAGAATCGATCCCATAATTAATTTCTTTAAAATTAGATTCAACAAAGTGGTTGTAACTTTCAGTTAAGATAACAAATTGAGAAGAAGCCCCTTTTCAGAGGCCAGTTGAAATCACAACAGGAACATAAAAATAGGAGAATATCTATATCATCACTGAAACCTAGAAAAGAACACAATGCACATCCTACAAAATGTAAAGATGTAAAGATGTGAAATATCATACAGAGGAAATGGGCTCACGCGAAGGCATAATTCTCTGTGGACAGATTCATCCGCCCCACTGAGAGAGCATTGCAGTGTCTCAGAATAAACATAAACTTTCCTGATAAGGCACTCTGCTAACATCTCATGATTAATGCCATGCCATGGATTTGAGGAAGAACAGACAGGAGACAGTCTTAGAACACATCCTTCTCTATTCTGAATCCCCCACATTGAAAGCAACTTGTAGCAGGAACCTGAAATCAGGGGGATATTCGAAACCCAGAAAGGGAGTGGGATTCCCCTGAGCACACCAGAGTTTCTCCCTTATGAAGCAGATCCTGTCGCAGGTTTGAAGTCGAGAATAATCCTATCTGGCAACTGCAGTAGATCTGGAGAAGGACCAGCAGAGGTGATAGCGAGGTTATTTCAAAAGAAATCTCCAGCACCGATCTTAGGAAAACATCTAAATGGATAGGCAGCTGCTTTTTAAAGGCAATATGTATAAACATGAAATAAACACAGAAACAATTGTGAAAAGATTATAATATAGAAATAAATATTATTATAAATGCATAAGCATTATATATTTTATGTTATTTATATGTAAATATTATATATATTACACATAATATATATTCATTAAAGACACACATTTTAAACCTGATTTGCTTTATAGTCTCTAACATTTGAAAAAAAAGTAGCATCATGTTTATAAACAAAGAAGCATTTAAAATAAGAAAACAGATAAAAGCTGAGCTGTCTGTGAAAAGAAGGATGGATAAGCTAATGAAATAAAATAAGGGAACTTAAGAAAAAAGGCAAAATCAAAATATACATCTTTTTCAGGTCCAAAAATCATCACAGAATAGGAAACAGAATTAGGGTGATAAAATTGAGACAAACTTGTAAAGCTCTCCCAGAATACGGGAAGGAAGGAAGGAAGGAAGGAAGGAAGGAAGGAAGGAAGGAAGGAAGGAAGGAAGGAAGGAAGGAAGGAAGAAAGGAAGGAAAGAGAGAGAAAGAGAAAGAAAGAGAAAGAAAAAAGAAAAAGGAAAGGAAAGGAAGGAAGAGGGAGGAAGGAAGGCAGGAAAGGAGAGAGGAAGGAGGGACGAAAGAAAAAGAAGATAGAGACATGATAAATAATATGGGAGAAGATGAGAGATATTTATGGTTAAAAAAATAAAAAGCTGGGGCACCTGGGTGGCTCAGTCGTTAAGCATCTGCCTTCGGCTCAGGTCATGATCCCAGGATCCTGGGATCAAGCCCCGCATCAGGCTCCCTGCTCGGCGGGAAGCCTGCTTCTCCCTCTCCCTCTCCCTCTCCCACTCCGCCTGCTTGTGTTCCTGCTCTCACTCTCTCTCTCTCTGTCAAATAAATAAATAAAATCTTAAAAAAAATAAAATAAAAAATAAAAAGCTTATTTGATGGCAATTTATGCTCCTGAAGAGGGACCCAGAGGAGGAGAAGGTGAGTGCAAAGGAGCAGATCCCTCAGGAGGTGGGGAAGCCCTGGAGGTGAGTCTCTGAGGACCCTGATCTCCGGGGAAAGATGGCAGACTGAACCCAGTTCTAAGAACCTCCCTCTCCAAAACTTATACAAATGAAAAGGATCAGAAGATGCAGATGTTTTTAACGTAGTTCTCAGACCCTGCCCCACCTGTGACTGCAGATTCTGGGAAACTCACTGAGACCCCCAAATCCCAGGAGCAGCGCTCGGAAGGGAGGCCCTGGCCTCCCTCTCAGGCGGAGCAAGGCCCAGGGAGATGAGGAGACAGTAACCATGGGGGCCACGGAGCTGCCCTGGAACCCGCCTGTGCATCCCAAAGCAAGCCTCAAGGAGCAAGTACTGTGTAACAGCACTTTCTGCTGATTTAGTTAACTAAACTGACCCTTAATTACAGTGAGGTGACTGTGAACGGAATTACTGGGATGGATGGATGGGCGAGGGAGCAGAGGGTTCCCTGTATCTGTCATACTCATCCCAGCAAGGGTCAAGTTTACATCAAAGTACACAGCACACAACACCCAACCTTCAGATTGTAAATGTCTCATGGCAGGAAAGGACTAATGGAATGGAAAATTCACCCATGCTATTTTAGAAGAAATACTTGGAGACAGAATTCCCTAAATTTAACATCAGTGAGAAAAAAAGAGTGGCATCATGCAAATATAAGTAAATAAATGCAGGGGCGCCTGGGTAGCTCAGTTGGTTAAGCATCTGCTTTCGGCTCAGGTCATGATCCTGGGGTCCTGGGATTGCGTCCCACATCAGGCTCCCTGCTCAGTGGGGAGTCTGCTTCTCCCTCTCCTCCCAGCTTGTGCTCTCTCTCCCTATCTCTGTCTCTCTCTCTCTCTGTCAAATAAATAAATAAAATCTTTAAAAAAATAAGTAAATAAATGCAAGTAAATAGCACTCATGAAAATATATTAAAACAGTTAGATAGCTCCATTTAAAACTTGAAGAAGACATAATCCAAAAATTAAAAGCAAAATTTCTTCAAATACTTTGTACTATAGAACATAGCAAAATAATGAGTTCACTAAAATTAAAGCTTAAAGAAGATAAAGCAACAGAACTGAATACAAATTATGATTACAGAGATAACGACACAAAGTGATCAAAGCAAGACCATAAAATAAATGATAAATAAGAGCAAGGCCATGACCAAAATACAAATCATGCAAGAAAGAATTTTCCTAATTATATCAAATATAAAAGCAACACGCAAAGATAAAAAGAGTTAGAAGGTAAAATCTGAGGACAATAATAATACAAGGTGAAAATAAGGCCATTCTGGAACTAGAAAAGTCAATAAACAAAATGCAAAACGTATTCAAATTATGTAATGATTTTTTTTCGGAGATGTTGGAAAAATTACACAATGTTCAAAAGATAGATAACAGATGGGTCATTAGATTGATTGAACTTTATATAAAACAGCTAAGATATGATCATACTTTCAAATATAGGGGAAACTCAAGTATAATGAAAGACCCACAAGAATCCCAACTGAAAGAGCGAATCTCTCAAAGGTTAAAAAAAGTCAGGTTGTTCTCAAACATCTCCAGAGCGATACTGAATAATACCTTGTGTAGCAAAAGGGACTTTCGAGACAGGGTTAAATGAAGGGTTTTGAGCTGGGAGGACGATTTTGGATTATCCAGGTGGGCCAGAGCTAGTCAGGAGCCCTTAAAAGTGAAAGAAGGCAAGAAAAGGGAGTGGGAGGGCAACAGGGAGACCAAGGCTCCGCGGCTGGTTCTGAGAGCAGGGCACAAGGCGCCAGGAGGGGAGGAAGGCCCCTCGGAGCCGAGCGGGATCCCAGAGCAGACGGCCACCGAAGACACTGGAGACCTTCGTCCCATGCCCACACAAACTCGATCCTGCCAAGGCTGCAGGAACGGGGAGATGGGAGGAGCAGAGCCCTCCTGCAGAACCTTGGTGTTTTGGCCGGAGAGCCGCACTGTCTGATTTACGGTTCTGCGAACAAATAATAGGGTGGTGCTCCTTAAAGCCATTAACTTGGCAGAAATCTGCCATGGCCGCGATATAAACCTACTGCTTAACGGAAGCGTGTCACACGCAGCCCAGCTGTGTCCGTGCATGAAGGGAAGAGACGGGGGCCCCACAAGTACTGGGTGTCCCCTCGGTGGCTGTGATGAGGTGCAGCTGGAAATGCAGGCCCAACCGCTGTCGTTCCTCTCAGTTCTAAGTGTCTGAGAGGGAAGCTTTGCAGCGCAGTGATTTGCAAAGTAGATGGGTAACAGAAATGACATTATTATTATTTTTAAAGATTATTTATTTATTTATTTGAGAGAGAGAGAGAGAGTGAGAAAGGGAACACAAGCAGGGGCAGAGGGAGAAGGAGAAGCAGGCTCCCCGCTGAGCAGGGAGCCCGACGCGGGGCTCAATCCCAGGACACTGGGATCATACCTGAGCTGAAGGCAGACGCTTAACCGTCTGAGCCACCCAGGCACCCCAAAAATGACATTAGTATTATCTAAAATCTTTCAGATTGGGAGGGAAAAAATGATAAGGAAATTAGCATGCTATTTTTATTTACTTTTTCCATAGGAAAGAAGTCAAACCATACTATATATATTTGATAACTGTGGTTCAGACACGTACATGTGCATCACCTTTAAGAACACTGTTCCTCAGAACTCCTTTAGACAATGGTATCTTAAGATAAGACTATTTTGGAAGTTCAACCTATAGTTTCATTTTCGTTTCAGGTTCTGTAACACTAAAGGAAAACTAAATATGATTATCTGTATCATCTTATTTATATGAATTTTTAAATCATATTTTATCAGTTTTCTCTTTTAAATTATACATGTGTTGTGCACGGGAACTGAGCAGATAATCAGCACTCACTCCTCAGACTGTAAGTAAAACGCCCAAATATCGTCACATCTAATGAACAAGCTAAACTACCGTACCCAAAATAATATAGTGTATGACCATTTGTTACTGAGTTTGGCCTTTGCTCTATACTTTGCTTCTTCAGAGACAGAAGAGGGACAAAGATATCATAGCCAGAGTGTAAACCATGAGTCCCTTCGAGTATTTGAGATAAGAACTGGCCTAGGTCTTAAAAGACGTTAAGGTCCATAAACAGTAAGGGGAGACTCTAGGCAATTCAGAGCAAAGAAAGATATGCTTATAAATCTCTCCAGGCAGAAATGAGCAGGCTGAGTTTGTGGGATGATGACAACAAAGCAGGAGAAAATTATATTGCAAACATACAGTGTGATCTGTTGGGGGAGGGCCTAGAAAACAGAATTAGGGCAGTATGAAATAGAAGTAGTCAATACAAAATATTGGTATAACATGACAATTAAAAACTGCTTAAAATGGGGCAGCTGGGTGGCTCAGTTGGTTAAGCCTACCATCTTGGTTTTGGCTGAGGTCATGAACTTGGGGTCGTGATCTCATGGTTGTGGGATGGTTCTGCCTGGAGCTCCGTGCTTAGTGGGGAGTCTGCTTGAGAGTCTCTCCCTCTGCCTCTGCCCCTCCCTTTGCTCTCTCTCTCTCTCTCTCTCTCAAATAAATAAATGAAGTCTTAAAAAAAAAAAAAAAACAGTGCTTAAGAAAAATTACTAATAAAAATGGTTTCTGGGGGTGCCTGGGTGGCTCAGTCATTAAGCGTCTGCCTTTGGCTCAGGTCATGATCCCAGGGTCCTGGGATCGAGCCCCGCATCGGGCTACCTGCTCCGCGGGAGGCCTGCTTCTCCCTCTCCCACTCCCCCTGCTTGTGTTCCCTCTCTTGCTGTCTCTCTCTCTGTCAAATAAATAAATAAAATCTTAAAAAGAAAAAAAAAATGGTTTCTGGAGAACAGACTAGAATATAGGACATAGTGAGATCACTGCTGAGAGGTTATGTAACAGAGAGGAAGTCAGTAATACACATTTTATTTCAAGAGATTAATTTTGTAGACACAGTGTAAAAGCAAGAGATTTTATTTATTTATGTACCAAAGTATGTTTTTAGTCATATGACACTAGGGCACATTCCCACTAATAATTCAAAATGCATTAGTGCTAATGGTAGCTGTTTTGACCCAAGCAAGTCAAAGAGTTAATTTTATTAAATTAAGTCCTTCAAAGCCAAGTCTCTCAGGGCATTCATGCCTAAGCACTAGCTAGATGAGGAAATGAAGAGTGGGGTCAAGACTGAGGGAGCAGACGCCAACTATGTTTTGACATAATTGTATAAACCCTAGATGTGGCCTACCTCCCAGTGTTTCCAGCTGAATTTACTGAATGCATTTTGATCCCTGAAGACTACTAAGAAGCCATATTTAATTTACTGGAAAATTAAATTTGTGATTGCAGGTATAAGCTAAAAATAATTTGTTTTGTTTTGTTTTGCATTGCATGCCATTCTTGACCCTCTGTCTTTGCCTATTTTCCCCTTTGAGAGCTCATTCATTTAAATGACTGCTCATCACCTCTTTGCTGGTGATCTGAAATATTCTTTGTGTTGTTGTAACAGAGTTTTTCAGAACATTTTTCTGGGAAGCAGATTTTTTTTTCATTTTTTGGGGGTGTGGGGGAACACAAGTAGAATTTCGCATAGAAGTCAATATACATTCCTCAGTTTTACACCCAATTTCTTGCTCTCCCTTCATTAAAATCTTTTTTTTAATATTTCTATAGGGTTTATATCTTGGAGTCATCTGTACTTTTTTTTTTTTTTTAATAGATGAGCTGCCAGATTGTATCTGGAAGCATTCATCTGTTTTCCAACTATCACTCTGTTTACTCAACAATCCCCCAAGGGTATCCTCTGCTTACAAGAAAACAAAAAAACAGAACAAAACAAGAAGCCTCTTGGCCTGAGTGCCTGGTCTAAGAATATCTGGATAGTTGCATACAGAGCTAGTTGCTTTGCAACCAAAGAATTAATAGCACAGTGGCCGGGGGGTGGGGGTGGTGAGGGGAGGTTAGACAGAAAAAACAGGTGGTAAAAGCTGGTATTGGAATGAGTTAGAAAGATACACATCAAAGAATGAAGGGTAAGGAAGAGCATCTTATGTGAAGAGCAGAGACAAGAGTGAAAGAAACACAAGAGTGTAGATCTTCCAATACCTAAGCCCTGTGGACCACACACTGTCCACCAGCCATGATACTCAAAGTCCCCAGAACAGTGTGGGGACTGAAAACTGTGCCCCACGTAGGGATGAACACATGAAAGAGAATCCTGCCCCATAAGCCCGGTGGTAATGTCCAGAAGCATTTGACAGTCTCCCGAGAGCAACTGGGGAATACCACCACCGTTGAATATCAGGTTACCAGAAACACTGTGTTCTTCTTTCTGATGTCTGAAGTTTTGAACCTAACTAGTCTTTAACTTTTCTAGTCTGAAATTAGTGCATATTCTAATTGTTATGTTTCTTTGAACATTTTGCAATGATCTCCTACTATTAGAAAACATACATACTGACGTTTGAGATCTTCCAAATTGCAACTCCACTTATTTTCTAGTATTTCTCAAAATGAGCTCATTTATTTAAATTTAGTAATTAGCTCAAAAACGTACTTACCTTCAACTTATTTTTTCCTATTATGTCAATTCATAGGAGTGTCTGCCTCCATTTTCTCTAGACTCTGTGCCACTCTAAAGGCTCCATTCCCATGACACCTGCACTCGAAGACCCCCTTCCCAATGTTGCACTGTTTGCTGTGGAACAGAATTCAGCACAGTGTAGTGCTCACTATTCTTCACATACATAACTCTACGCTTAGATCCTTCCAACCACAATTTTTGAATTGCTACTATAATCTCCCTACGTTTTATCCATTTCCTCACTGCAGAAATATTCCTTGAGGGCTTGCCAGGTGCCAAGGATTTTGGAGTGGTCTAGAAATACAAGGAATGGGACGGTCATGGTGCCTTCCCTCCCTGGGCTCATCCTCCAGTGATAACCTTGGGTAGCTATTGCTCCTTCCTTCTCATTGGCATCAAGCTGCTGAACATGGCTAGAAAATCCACAAAATGATGAATTTTTCTCTTAGGAGATTCACCTGCCCCATGTTACTTACAGATACTCATTCTTTAAACATATCTTTAGTGACACGTTGTTACAAGATCTGTTCGGAAATCTCTCTGTTAGACACAATGCCGCTCAACTCCACAGCTGTATGCGACTGTCTTATCAAACTCTGATAAAATGGTTATTTGTATATATAGTTATTCCCCTCTCCATCTGGACTGTATTTCAAAGGCAGGGGCGGTGCCCTACTAATCCTGACATTTCCTCTGCAGCCAGCCTCATGTCCTGTAGAACTTACATAACTCAATACATATTTCACCACTGACCGTTCCCTTCATATATCCATTCCATTCAAGTATCTTCGTACATGTGTCAGGTGTTGAAAAATCTATGCTTCCTTGCTGTCAATATTCATATCATCTATAATAATAAATCCAATAATTTAATGTCCCCGGTACTATAATAAAGCCACAGAAATAATGTAAGAAGGAAGAGAAACCTTTAATTTGTTTAGAAGTCCATCAGATTCATCATCTTCTTGTGGGTAGTCATTTATAACCTATCCTTTTATTTCATTCCAAGAAATTCCTTGGGAGAATAAAACTGTGCCAACGTGGTTCATACAAATGAATGAGCGGCAAAATTAATGTGTGTTAATATAAAAACAGTTCTCAGTTAATATAAAAGAGTGTTTTCAAACTGCAGGAAAAAGACCCATTAACTTCAGGGAACCACTGGCCATCATTCCCTTCTATCAGCCTTGAGCATACTGTCACTCACCATAAAATTAATGTGTTTTTTTTTTTTTTTCCTTTTTCTCAGAAAAAGTAGAAATACATGAGATTGCTGTAAAATATTGCACTCTGGGTAAGACTCATCAAACTCTGTGTGCCACTTTCCCAGACAGGTGACTTTTGTATTGTTGCATCCAATGGTATCTTCATATTTGCAAAGTGCTTGTGTCTAATCTTTGTGCACAAACTCTACCACATTCTGTTTAATGTTACTAAGCACAGAGAGGGATTTGCACATTGCAGCTGCCTCAAATTAAGCAACAGGATTTGTATTGTGCTCACGGAGGTGATCATTTGCTATCATGCCTCGAGAGGTTTTACTAGAGGCAATCTGCCTCCCTTTAAAGAAGGCACCTGTTTGTGAGGAAAAGTCTGTCTAGTTGTCCAAAAACAAGAGCTTCAAAGCTGCTCAGATGCATGAAACATTAAAAAAGAAATTCTCAAAAATTTCAAGAAGCCCATGTGATGATATGTGAGTTATGTGCGCTAGTTGTGAAGAGAGAATAAACGAGTCCTAAAAATGCCTTTTAACTGGCCTCTAAAATTCTGGGTAATAGAAATTTCAACTTAATTATGTATTTTGTAAGTAGTCACATCAGGCCTACCCTAAAGGAAGAAGTCAACCCAGATTCTGGCAAGCATTTAACAAAAAATAAGGTTATGAAAAGGCAGGAGATAATTTACATGAAATGGTCTGTATCTGAGACATTTCCCTGTCCGCTGAGCACCCCGGTGTCGCAGACTCAGCAATACTCCGTAATAAGCACTCACACCAAATCACTTCACAAAAGGCAGATGAGGGATCTGAAACCACTTTGGATTTGACATTTTTGTTGAAATTTAATTGAAAAAGTTATGGAAGTGAAGATAATGTGAGGGAGCAGTGCAGAGAGTCATCTCTTTCTTACAGCTGGATCCCACAGCCTCTTCCCCTCGCTAAACATCCATCACTAATGGCCTGATGTTCTACGTGGCAAGGGTAACAGAGATTCCATCACAATACATTATTAACTCAAAGCAATGGGGTTGAAAGCACAGGGAGATGGCTCTTCTAAGATTATCATTTCATCTGTATCCGAGGGTGCTTTTGTTAGTAAAAACATGACACCTTGAAGGATTGTTCCCCTCCTTTACCTTCGAGACAGTCTCATGCTTCAGCTGAATATTTAAGATTAATTAGAATGGTTTAGCAAATTACATGAAGGAACACAATGTTATATGATAAATATTCATCAAAGATGTCAAGCTGCATTGTCTGTAAAGTTTAAGAGCTAGTATATTAGTACAGTTGAAATACTTAAAAACCGCTATTTTCGTACAAGTACATATCAAAGATTCGTTCACATACCGTAAAAGGTAATAGATACCAAGTCCAAATACATTTGATTACTTAACATTATTAAAATCATCTATGGGTTGAAGGGTCACAAGTATAGCAAAACATATATATTGCATTGATTGTTAATAAAAATTTTGTGAATGTTTTACAACTGTTACTTAAATGTAAAAACTTTAATCAGTCTGAATTAACCACATCAGATTGTATCTTAAATTTACATATTATTTCTGGTATTTCAGATATTTCCTTCTATGTGTGAGAATCATTCCTACCTTTGGTGAACTCACTGGCAAGTGGAGAAGGACAAGTAAACAGTGGATTAAAATGCAGTTAGAAAATATAACACTGTGCAAATCCAATGCCTTTTGAGAACAAAGGGGTTAAAGTGACCCCATGGGGTTTGAGACATGGTGGGACACTTTGGGAGGTGTGGTGAAAGAAGTTTTCACGGAGAACTAGACTGGGGAAAAAATGAATCGTGAGTCATACTTTTTGCATATAACTCCCCTCGTCTTCAAGAAAGAAATGTCTTCCTTCTCATTTTGTCAGAGTCTATTCCAACTCTGTACTTTACTTCAGTTTTAGAATTTGCATTGTTACATTCAAAGTCCATCATAATGTCAATTAGAGAAATCTTAAAGGAAACGTGTTTTCCCTAATATCCAAAGCATGAGTTTGGGCAAGATTTTAATTAGTAAATAATATATGTATTGTGTTACCAAGTTGAAAATTGATAACCACTGGCAAAGTCTTTGTCTACAAAGAATGATTTGTCAGCATTATACGGCACTAGTGTAGAAATAAGAATACTTGACACATTATTGAAGAAAAGTTCCATAAAGCATATTTAAGAAAAAAAGGTGAGAATGATGAAAAACATAAACCACTGTTCCAAAAGAGAGCATCTGAAAACCATAAAACCTTTAAGATAAAGAAGTAAACTCATGGTCCAATGCATTAAACATTCAACCTAAGCTCTGCTCAATAGAATTAGTTATCCAGAGCAAAGAAATACTTTGAGGAAGAAGTAAACAGCAACAACAAAAATGTCTATCTATCTATACAGTTATCTATAGATTAAATAGATAGATGGTAGACAGATGATAGGTAGATAGAAGAGAAAATGATTAATGGAGCAAATAATACTTTAGAGCAAACCTGTGCCTCTCATAATATTAATTTTACAAAAACTAGTTATGCAACATTATAACCTAGGGAAAAAAAGTGTCCAAATTGCACATCATGAACTCTCGATCAAGTGGTGTGACGATGCCATTCTTTTTTTTTTTTTTTTTCTTCCTTAGATGTATCTATTTGAGAGACAGAGAGCACAGCAAGGGCAGGGGAGTAGAGCGAGAAGCAGACTCCCCACTGAGCAGGGAGCCCTATGTGGGGCTAGATCCCATGACCCCGGGATCATGACCTGAGCCAAAGGAGGCCCTCAACCGACTGAGCCCCCAGGCACCCCTGACAATGCCATTCTTAATCAATAGCCATTCTCTCCCTAATGTCTCCTATTTAAAATTCACACCCCCAGCCATTTCGATGAACTAAATCTTCCTAAGTGTGTTTATTTTAAATCAGTAAGTGTCATATATACCTTTTTTTTCACAGTGTTCAAGATTCATTAAACCTCTTAAGAAATCCAAATTGAAATTTAAGTAACTAGCGATGTTTGAAAGTCATCATGTGCCACAAAGCAACAATCCTAATCAACCCCAGAATTTGTAATCTTATTAGTGTTTGTACATTTATTTATATCATCTGCTCTGTTTCTTCTCTAAACTCTGAAGAAGTAATTGCTCACCACATTAAATAGAAATGGACATTGATGCTAAAAGAAGTTAATCACTGGCTTTAGGGTTGCAGACATGAAGCTTTAAAGTAAAAAATCCAAGCCAGATCTTTGGCTTGAAGCTTAGCGATCTCTTCATCCCAAGAAATCCAGGAAAATAAAGAGTACACTTTGTAAGGAAACTTAATATATCTTTTTAAATATAAATATCTGATCTTTGGGGAGCATCGTTTGCAAAGATATCAATCATACTTAAGTAGGACTCCTCTTTAGCAAAATAAATATACATGACTCAAAGTCTGTATTGAGTGAGGGGTTAAAAAACAGAGAGTAAGTAACTAATTGTTCAAAATTTGTTCTGATAGAAGAAGCATCAGAAATATCTGCTTTCCTTCCCCACGGGAGGGGTGTACATCCCGGCCCAGGGAAGGTGGGGCTTGCCTTGTGGGGCCTGTGATGCCTCTGAGCCCTACAGGACAATTATCTGTTTCTACCAGTTTCATCAAGACAGGCCATAAGTAAGACTTGCTTTGACCCATAAAATGTGTCACTTCGGAGTAAATTAAGAGCCAGTCCATGGTTTCAATGATGTCTTTCCCTTTTGCCCCAAGACATACATTGTCGTAAATAGGGGCTGTTCCTTCAGGCAATACCAAAAAACTTTTGCTTCCATTTTCAAGAAGGAGTCATGCTATTGTGCTTACTATAAAATATCTACTATTACCCAATTCTAAGAGGGAAACAGCCACCCTCTTCACACAGAAAACTGCAAGAGAAAAGGGGAAATTTGTTCTTAGGGGGAAAAATTACACACATGCACACACACACACACACACACACACACACACCACATTTACAGCATATGTATTTGAAATAACATGAACACTTGAAGAGTCAAAATTATCTAAATTAGCATTGATCAAGATCAAACTGGCATGATTATCAACCACGGACCACTGGTGAGAAATGCAAACAGGCGTGGTGTCTGTATTTCTAAAATGTACGGTTCAGTAAACCAATGAACAGTGTTGCCATAATTTAAAATATTACTTGTAATACATTTTTAAAAGATACTTGAAGGGATATTGAATAAAGAGAATGTTAATAACTTTTTTGTATCTTAAATAATTAACAATATGGGTTGTGAAATTCTTTTCCATCTAGTAGGAAATCTGTTGACACACTGAAATCCTCCAGCACAACGCAGGTAAGACTATTTTTCACTGAAACACTTAAAATAAAAAAACCTCTCTCCACTCATTTTTTTTTTTTTTTTTTTAAAGATTTTATTTATTTATTTGAGAGAGAGAGCACATGAGAGGGGGGAGGGTCAGAGGGAGGAGCAGACTCCCTGCAGAGCAGGGAGCCCGATGCGGGACTCGATCCCGGGACTCCAGGATCATGACCTGAGCCGAAGGCAGTCGCTTAACCAACTGAGCCACCCAGGCGCCCTCTCCACTCATTTTTAATTGGAACTTTCGGTGACCTTTTGAACGCATGCCAGGTAATGGTTGACCTACTTCCCAACACGACTTCAGATGTAATTATTAAACCACCACATTTATAACATGTGGATTTAAAATAATGTGAACATCTGCAGAGTCAAAATTATCTAAATTAGCATTGTTCAAGATCTTGTCTTCACACTGACCTGATTATCATCCACGGAGAGCTCATGAGAAAGGCAAACTCTCATCCCTGCCTCAAACCCACTGCCATGGAATCTGGGGGTGGAGGTAGGAATCTGTCCCAGCAAGCTGCCCAAGTAATCCTGATGCTAAAGTTTGAGAAACATTGATCAAAAGCCTATAGATCTCAAAACACTCCACTATATAAGATATTTACAAGTCCACTCAAGAAATCGCCCTTTTCATGCTGCAATACACCATGGTTCATCAGTATAACTTCTAACACTGTATTGGTTTATGATACTGTCTCATTTTTATTGAGGGGTCGTTAAACTTACTGGTTGTAAGTATTTCACGTCCCAGGACTTTTATGAATTCAGTTCTGACACAGCTTAGTCTTTATTCAGCTCAGCAGAGAGACTTTCCTTTCATATTTCAGGTTAAAAAAAAAAACAAGGTATTGGAGATTATAAAGAGAAATTTTCATTCTGTTGTCTTCATTCATCGTAATTCTGTTGCCTCTTTCAATAGTCTATGTAACAGATACCTCTGAACACCCACTACACGTGAAGGCGAGATGCCCTGGGTGCTGAAAAGCAGTGTAAGGCCAAGCCCTTCCCTCCACCTACCCCCTCCTCCCTCAATCTTAAGAGTTACTTCTCAGGGCAAGTACAAATGATCAGAATGAATTTTCAAATGAAACTCTTAGTCCTGTGGTCACAAAGTCTACATCTTTATGCTGTTTATATCTTCAAAGGACCCAAGCTGTTGTTCTGCCTGTAAGTTGCAAAATCAATTCTAACAGAATGCTAAGAATCATGGCTTTTGTATGCAAGAGGACCACTGAGGTATTGGATTTCTTTGTGTATTTCACTTCTCGAACACGGCATAGGAAGTACTCGTTTGTCACCTAGGCTGTACCTTTGGAAAACATACAAGCTTAAACATTTCCTTCCCAAAGATACAGAGGGAAAAACAAAAACCAACAAAACAAAACAAAAAAACCCTGCTGAGCAATATTTCTTTTTCAGGATAAAAAACATCATAATTATCTCACAATTATTCAAGTTGTGGTCATGATAAAATTAATGTAAGATTATGGTTTTTCCTCATATAATTTATATTTTCATAAAGGAAAATAAAGAGTCAGGGCAAATATGAACAGAGGATTATTTCATTCGCTCATGGATCCATTCACTGAACATGACTATTGAGCACCTACTACGTGGCAGGTACTATGTTGGTAATGAGATGGTAACTTGAGAAAGACAGACAGACAGATGTGGTGCCTGTATTCTGAAAGCTTACAGTTCAGTAAACCTACAAACAGTGTTGTCATAATTTAAAATATTACTTGCAATAAAATTTTATTTTATTTTATTTTATTTTTTTTTTTAAAGATTTTATTTATTTATTTGACAGAGAGACACAGCGAGAGAGGGAACACACGCAGGGGGAGTGGGAGAGGGAGAAGCAGGCTTCCCGCTGAGCAGGGAGCCCGATGCGGGGCTCGATCCCAGGACCCCGGGATCATGACCTGAGCCGAAGGCAGACGCTTAACGACTGAGCCACCCAGGCGCCCTGCAATAAAATTTTAAAAAGATACTTGAAGGAATATTGAAGAAAGAGAATGTTAACATTTTGGGTATCTTAGATAATTAACAATATGTGTTGTAAAACTCTTTTCCATCTAGCAGGGAATCTGTTAACACGCTGACATCTTTCTCCCTTCTGCACAACGCAAGTAAGAGTATTTTTCATCGAAACGCTCAAAAACTCGCTCTCCCCCATCATTTTTAATTGGAACTTTCATGACATTTTGAATGCATGCCAGATAATTGTTGACCTACTTCCCAACATGGCTTCAGATGTAACTATTTACCTAAAGGTTTAAGAAACAAAATCTTTGGATAGACTTTATTTAGTCTGGTCAGTGAGGCAAAATTGAAGGGGAATACTCGATGGTCATTAAGAATATGTATCAGTGGGCACCTGGGTGGCTCAGTCAGTTAAGCTTCTGCCTTCGGCTCAGGTCATGATCTCAGGGTCCTGGGATTGAGCCCTGAGCTGGGCTCCCTGCTCAGCGGGGAGTCTGTTTCTCCCTCTCCCTCTGCTCCTCCTCCCTGCTCATGCTTTCTTTCCCTCTCTCTCAAATGAATAAAATAAATAAATTTAAAAGAAGAATATATATCAAAACCACCCTCCAGTGCATGGGCATATACAGTTTAACACATACAGAGACAATATGGCATTGAGGGGATTAGTGAGATCTCAGGGTCAGACGGTCCAGGTTTGATTCTCAGTTTAGTCACTTACAAGATGTGTGATGACTTTGGCCAACCTTCTTAAATGTTCTGGGTTTTACTTAAGTATAAAATGAGAGTAATAATTTCATCTAATTAGATGTTCTAATATGATAATCCAGGTAAAGAACATAGAAAAGTACCCTGCATATAAATTGTGCAATACATTTTAGTAATTATTATTAGCATTCCTTATGATAAGTTCATGTAAAAGTTCATCTATCCTAAGTGTTTCAATTTCCCTCTATTTCTCCCAAAGCTGCACTGTCAAATCCTCTATATTTAGTCTGATATCTGCCTTATTTATTTTTCTTTCAAATCCCTTATTATTTCTTTGAAATACTGCCAAAAGGAATGGCAGTCCTTATGAAGGCACAGTGAAAATCCTACAGGATCCAAAGCAAATCCAAGTTTTCAAGAATTTTCCATATTGTAACTTCATGATTGGGAAGGGATTATTCAGTGTACTGTGGTAGCTGTTAATATTTTATTATTGCCAATATGTAATGCTTAATTACAAGCAATGTTTCCAATGATGGTAAGAGATGTTTTGTTCAGTAATTTTTTTTCAGTAATTTCCATTCAGAGAAAGGCAGCAATACTAGAACTTCTTGTCAAGGAACTCTTCATTACCAATTGTATGCAATATTCCTTAATTTATAATGATCATACATCCCAGTTTGCTTGAAATCATATGTGTTTGCAACTATTAAGACTGATATAATCCGGGGCGCCTGGGTGGCTCAGTCTGTTAAGGGTCTGCCTTAGGCTCAGGTCATGATCCCAGGGTTCTGGGATCAAGTCCTGCATCGGGCTCGCTACTCAGCAGGGAGTCTGCTTCTCCCTCTGCCCCTCACCCCACTTGTGTTCCGGCTCTCGCTGTGTCTCTCTCTGTAAAATAAATAAATAAAATCTTAAAAAAAAAGACTGATATAATCTACTTACTTACCAAAAAAAATTGTTATTTGGACAATGAATATATGCTCATCTTACATATATTAAATAATGAAGCATTCATAACATATTAAATAATACAAAGAAAACAATTTAAGAATAATGATCTTCCCTAAGGTTCAGTTACATTACTGAGGCAAGTAATTTTAAGTGGAAAAGTTAATTTTTAAAGAAGCAACAGAATAGATACACTATTTAATGTAGACACATTTAGACACGTCAGAGAATCCGATTCACGAGAACTTTGTCATGACTGCATTGATAGTTCTTGAACGGTAAAGTGTAGTAATACCATTTTTTTTCCCTATCAGTTTGTGTTCAAATCCTTATTATTTAAATAATCTAATCCATTTACTTGGACAAGTTACAGAATAATACTAAATAAGTACTTAGTTAAAAGTTCATCTCTCCTCCTTATGCCTGAGTCCCAAGTACAGAGTTTCCCTCTCCAGACCTAGCCAGTGTTACAAGTTTTTACTTCTTTCATTTCAAAGGTGTGGGGTTATTATCTGACTTCAAATGACAATAAACTCATAGAACTTTAGAGCATATAGAAACTAACAATCACTGACTTCAACCCCCCATTCTGACAGAGGACAAATACGTGTTTTAGAAATCTGTTAAATGGTCTGCCCAGGGTTGTCCTGTAGATCTGTTCAGTTATTTCTTACACTTGGGTGTGATCATTTTGTTAAGAGTAAGAGGGACTTAAGCACAGGAACATACATCCAGCATACTCGGATTCTAGTGCTCATTTGGTTTCTTATTATCTTTCTGGCCTTGGGGAAATAGCCTATTGCTTTGCTCAGCCTGCTTTAGAGATTTATAGTGATAGGAAGGATCAAAATGGGGGGGGAAATGTGAGGATACCCTACAGTGTAAGAGGGAAAAAAAATAACTTTAATAAAGAAAAAAAGTTAAGTCTCTATAGAAATGAGCAGAGGCTTTATCCAAATAACAAATTGGGCTTAAGAAATATATTGAGAAAACATCAAAGTATCCAAGATAATGTTCTTAGTGTCTCATCATAAATAATATTTAGTCTGTTTAATGATAGTAATTTCACAAATCCCAGAAGCTAGTACGATTCTTTTAATGTCAAAATCACCAGTGACTACGGGATCATTTGCTTTAACAGAAAGAGCATAAATGTTCTCAGACTAGTTGCAACTGATAAACGATACAATCTAATATGCCGTAGCGAAGATTTAAGTTGAATATTTTAGGGAGGGGTTGAATATAAATTTTGACATTGTTTAAATGTAAACTACCAAGCTGGTGCAAGATACAAAGAGCCTCATCTCTAATGGTACATGATGAGAATCTAACATTCAAACAGCACTCACCAAAGGGCATTATAATCCTATTATAAATGGCTGACAATTCCAAACCTTTCTAAGCCATGTAAACTACAGGATAAAAAGGAAAAAGAAATACTTGCAATATGATTTTTTTATTCAAGAGTTCACACTTGACTGCCAGCTTAATTAGGTACCTCTCTAGAAGTTCATCTGATAGCTATCCTAGTACAAAGCAGTGCGCTGAAGTTCTAGGAGTGCAAGCCTCAATTTCATAGCATTTCATTTTCAATTCCTCTAGTATAAAAGCACGCTAACCCAGCACTGACAGAAGTAGGGCTACATCAATACAGTGCATGAGTAGGATTCAAATAAACCCTCCGACAGGAGAAATCACCACCTGGTTCAAAGTGTTTGTGGAAGGCATTTGACTTTGACATTCGCATAAGGCAAGGGGCAAAACAGTGTTTGTCAAGAAAGAGAAGGCTGCAATCGTGTGCGTATTAACAAAAACGACTTTGTAAATACTCAAAGTGCTCAGTCCTCACAGGAAGCACAGTAGGCTCCTTTCCATTGGCTTTGGAGTATATGTGTTTGAATTTTGATTGTTTTATTAGCTTTTTGATCAACTGACAGGTTTCTAGTCGCTCATGGCCTCAGTCTCTTGATGTGCACAGAGCACACGGTAATGGTACAGACAGCTCCGAGTTAACGAGGGCTCAACAAAAAAACACATGCAAAGTGCTCAGCAAAAGCGTAGTGCTCAGTACGGGCTAACTGCTGAGATGAAGGTGTCCGACCATTTCGACAAGGGGAAGAACCACTGTTTCTATTCAGAAGTTCTTTGTTGATTTACCTAGACTGATTGATTGACTGATCGATTGATTTAGTCTTCCTGGTTTTTGGAGAAATGGGAAGAAGACTCCATAGTAGGAACAGTGAGGGGAAAAATAAAGCTTCTACTGGTGGATGAGCGCTAGTCCAGTTGACTGGAGATGTAGGTAGGAGGTAGGAAGCTGGCTGGGCTTCCTTGGGCTTCCTTGGGCTTCCCGCTGGTTGGGGACGCTTGGAGGCCCACTACTGGATAGTCTTAGTCGCCGGATCTCCCAGTGGGCTGACACAAGAGTGACCCCTCTTGTTTGGGGACAAAAGTACACTAGCTTTCTGTATAGTCACCTGCTTACACAATTGGACAGGACATACTGTGCAGTCTTTTTCTTACATGAAAAGAAGGCGGCTCCGAATTAAAATAGAGGCTGGTAAATATATGTTTCGTATGAAACATGCCACTGTCGAGAAAACTGTTTCTAACTCATTGGCTTTCAAAGCCCTGTGTGTCCATCCCTTCCTGTTTGGCAAATCTCATCTCATCCCACTCTCCTCCTACTTAATTATAATCCATTATAATCATTATAATTAACTTCCATCCCCCCAATTCCATTATTGACTCTAACCATCACTTACCAGTTGAAGTAGCTGCTCCTCAGAGAAACGTTTCCTGACTCCACCATCTGACTTTCCCTCTCTGTCCACCCCAACTAGATTCTGCCTTATTTTCTTGTTGTTGTTTTTTTTTTTTTCCCTCAATATGTGAAATGATCGTGTTTATACAGAATTTGTTTATCACATTCCATTGTGTTGTTGACCACATTATCCCCCTGTACCTGATCAGGGTTGCTCAGTGAAGCTCAATTAGTATTGTGTTAAATGAAGGAACAAATCAATGGGTCTGAAGGAAATGAGCAAAAGATATCTAGTTGCTATATCATTCTCCATTCTGTGTTATCATCAGATGCAGGCCTACATTCTAGAGCATTCTGGCTCTGGTCCCACAGTCCCAGATCATTCTTCTTCCTTCCTCTTTTAATTCACCATGTGGTCTCTAATCTTTGAATTGTTTCTTTTCTTTAGTGATTGTAATTCCCTTTCTGTTATTTCTGTATTCTGGTATTCCATGAAACTGTTAAGCAAGATAGATAGAGAGAGAGAGAGGAAGGAAGGAAGGAAGGAAGGAAGGAAGGAAGGAAGGAAGGAAAGAAAGGAATAAGAAAAAAAGAAAGAATGGAGGGAGGGAGGGAGGGAAGGAAGGAAGGAAGGAAGGAAAGAAGGAAGGGAAAGAAAGGAAGGAAAAAGAAAGAAAAGAAAGAAAAGAAAAGAAAAAAGAAAAGAAAAGAAAGAAAGAGAAAGAAAGAAAGAGAAAGGAAGGAAGGAAGAAAAAGAAAGAAAGAAAGAGAAAGAAGGCAGGAGAGAAGGAAGGGAGGGAGGGAGGAAGGAAAAAAGAAAGAAAGAAAGAAAGAAAGAAAGAAAGAAAGAAAGAAAGAAAGAAAGAAAGAAAGAAAGAAAGAAAAGAAAAGAAAAGAAAAGAAAAGAAAAGAAAAGAAAAGAAAAGAAAAGAAAAGAAAGAAAGGGAAAGGGAGAAAAGAAAGAAAACAAAAACCACCACCAAACACTGGTATTTTTGCGCTATACTACTACTACTTGGGTATAAATCTGAATTTTGTCACTATTTGTCTTCCCATTTTTCAAGTTACTAATAAGGCTGAGCAATTTTTCTTATGTGAGCCAGGAATTTGTTTTCACCAAGAGCTGATCTGAGCCCTGTTGTTCTTCAACAGTCCCCTGACAGCATGCCTTACAAGTAGCTGTGGGACCCCAGAGGACCTAATATGGAGATGGTGGCAGACAGGCTCAGCGCTTTCTCTTGCCAAACACTTCCCCTCCCCAAATGTAGATTTTCCTTCTTGTCCCCACTCTCCTCCAAGCATAGATTGAGAGCCTTCCCTAATCTCCCTAGGCTAACGGAATTATCCCTTTTCCAATTCTCCCCCTGGAGAGACTCAGCCGAAAAGAACTAAAATTGCATTCACTAGGTTGTATTTATTTTCCCTTACCTTGTTTTTAATCCTATTTTATTATATTTATTCCATTTTTAAATGATCTTTAACTTTTTTAACATTTATGCATTTTCGTATCTCATTATATATAAATTCTTGTCCTTTATCCTTTCATTATATTATCAAGTTCTAAAAGTTTTTGTTGTTGTTGTTAACTTGGATCTTATATCTCTTTTATCTTAATTATATCTTTTTTACCTCTTATGCTTTATAAATCTTAATATGTTATTCATTCAAATGTGTTAATATTTATAAAAAGCCTTTGCAATGACATCAGATATCTACAGATAGATATCTCTACCTGTGTATAGACAGTGGCTGTATATATATATTCAAATGTGCATGGATGTAATCTTGTTTAACAATAATTTTACTTTCATCCTATTTTATTCTATTTAGTTATTTTAAACTTCAACCATCCATTTATCATCTCCCCTTCTTTGTTCTAACGTATCCCATCTAATATATTCCAACATAAACATACAAACAAAACTCAAATCCGTGTTCTTGCACACATAGTATGTATGTGTATGTCCTCTTGTTGTGTACATATATATATTCCAAACAAATTGTTACTAGTTGTATCATGTTGGGGAGGTTTTAAAATGGAGAGATTGCTTCCTATACCTCCTATACAGTGTACTGTTTCATATATGTGTTCTAGAAAGGTTACCTATGTGGAAGCTCGTATTCATTTTGGGCATCAGGAGATGAATATTCTTTAGACCCCTTATTGGATGAATTCAACTTCACAAAATCCTTGGTCTTGAGCCACTTTATGACTTTTCTTCTGGTCATATACAAGATTAATTTTGTGATGAATGCCTGACTCCTAGAAGAACTGTCTGTGAGAACATTTGATTTGGGGGACATGAATTAAATACTGAATCTGTACTTAAGTCTCATAAATCCGCAGAGTAGCGTTTCCGGAGCATAGTTAAATCTTGCCCTGCAAGATCGGCGCCAATTATACCACTTTCTGTGGCAGCTGTTGTGAAATGGCCACTGGAGTATAGGAAGGGAGTCAGCACGGTTTTTACCCAAAGTTAAAATTAGGCTTTTAACAGTTAATGTGGGGGGGTTCCTGAGAGTGCTGGAGGCAATGTGGCCCACTCATAAAAGGAGACAATTTGGAAATCTCCCTCCCTACCCCTGGAACTGTGAAGAGACATTATGTATTTTTAACCACTTTTAACCATTTTTAAGCCACTTTTAACGTATGTATCGTATCTCCACTTTAATACCCAAAGTTCCTCAAAAAATGGTATTTACACATCTCTTTTTTGTATCCGCCACTGAACTAACTCTATGCATAAAATATAATAGATCCTAAATTATCATCTGACAAAAGAATGAATCATAGTACACTGTTATTTGAAATTGAACCCACTATAGTTGCTTACTTAGCGCCAACTGTACTAAATGAGGTATATTTGAGAAAGGAAGGAGTGACAGGTACAAGAGATGAATCAGTTAAAATACAAATATTCAAAGTTACATAGAAGGTTGAGGCGAAGGCATGTCTCTGATCAGCCTGGGGACTTCTATGTAACCTGCTGGAGTCTTGAATTTTCTCGCTTGTAATTCTAATAGTTCTGACACTAATCTATATCTAAGAGGGCTCTAATGATGATTAAGAAGATAAGGCATGTAAAATGCCTAGCTATTCACATATTAGCACCTAATAAATGCTATTTAATGATTTTGTTGCATATAAATTTAAGGTAATTTTGCATTTTGAAACGATCCCTATAATAAAAGATAAAATAATAGAAAAATAATATTCATCATGAAACTGTTGCTCAAATTTCATTCTGTAAAGCAAATGCTTTTTGAATTTAGTGGCATGTAATAAAGTGAAAAGGAATTAGGTAAATTAGAACAATTTAATCCTTTATTCCATATTTCCAGTTTTCAACTCTATTGCACATTGTATCACCACAGAGTTTAATGTAATAATAAAAATAATAGAACCCACATAAAGTGACACATTAATAGTCCTCTCTGATGACTAGAGATAGCAAGCTTTTTGGAAATTTCCTTTTCAATTTTCTCCACCATCACTGCAGTACACAGTCTCAGTTAATCAATCTGCACAAGGAGAGGTAACACTAGCAGGGGTGTGTATGAATCATTTCTCTGTTCAAGGTGCATGCAAGTGTTTATTGACATCATTACTCAAATAGCATTTTTCCTATACTGACTTGGTTCGTAATGCTAGAGGGGCCTTAGATTTGAGATCTGAAGGCCCGCCCCTATTACTGCACATTTACTTTCTGCATAATCCTAAGGCAATGCTTTGTTTTCACATCTGTACAATAAGATGGAAATCAAAACACAGTTCAGATTTATATGCAAAGTCAAATGAGGTAATGCTATAAAAGGCCAGCTGCTAGTCACACATTCGTTATCTGTATGCATTCATACATACAGTATAGATTATAAAAATCTAAAAAATATGAATAGTTCCTACTTCTCTGGAGTCCACATATAATTGCATAAAAATACTA
This sequence comes from Halichoerus grypus, assembly GCF_964656455.1. Classification (NCBI taxonomy): domain Eukaryota; kingdom Metazoa; phylum Chordata; class Mammalia; order Carnivora; family Phocidae; genus Halichoerus; species Halichoerus grypus. Next base: position 82,613,552 of record NC_135718.1, read on the forward strand.
ATAAAAATGGGTTTAATGAAAAAATTTGACAAGAAAAAAGGGAAAGAAAGGGAAATAGAATAATAAGAGAATTATGGGCTAAAACTGTTTTCAAAAACAAGATTTTGGAAACCAAGAGCATTCTGATGGACTAAGAGTATTTAATAGATTGTTTTTTTAATAAAAATAAAAATACCTGGTATTTGTGGACACTGTAAGAGATATATGTGCATAATTTAATTAATCCTCAAAACAATCCAATGAAATGTATTGTATCATGAACCCCACAGTTGTGAGCCCCATACCAAGCCTATAACAACAAAGGTTCAGAGGGTTTCTTGAAAGTGCCCAAGAGCACACTTAAATTTTCAGTTCAGAAGCTGGGGTGTTTGACTAAAAAATCCATGCTTTTAGCTATTACAATTTGCCACACCAGTGTGTATTTCCTGTTAAGTGAAAAGGCCTATCATCAGGTAATCCTAACAACCTCCTGAGTAATACTTCCTATAACTTGGTCAGGACATCTAAGTGTGTTACAAACACAGCTCTTTCTCTGGGCTAGTGAGCTCCTTATGCTAAATGGCACCCTACTAAGTCTGGACATCCTTAATTCTTCTGTCCTCCCCTTCCACATTCCAACTCTGAAGCAACATGCCACTTGCCATGTTGGTAGTGAGAATGTAATTTCGTAACAACATTGAGACCTCTACCCAATCTTATCATGCCATTGTTTTCCTTGTACTAGTTATAAGGCACCAAAGAAAGAGAGGGAGAGGAAATTATTATTTTTTCTGCAAAATGTATGTGTTTCTTTTGAAGAAGGCATATTTCTTGTATTAGAAAAATTAATTGGCAGGTTTACTGAAAAGCAGAACCAACAGATGTGTGTAAACATTATAAATCACATTAAAAGTGTTCAAATCAACCTGTTTATTTCATGTTATAACATTACAAGTCAAGCTCCCCTAAAGCTGTCCAAGTTATTTCGACATTCACGCATACTTCATAATCTGACATCCAAAGAGAAAGAGTCATGATGTTGGGACTTCAAAGATATTACAAGGTAAACAACTGATAGAAAAATATGCTCTTTGTCACAACAGGCCGTTGGCTTGAATATTTTGTGTTTGCTGGAACAAGTCAGGATATTAAATACTCTAAGTTTTGTGCATTTTGGATGATGCAGTCCAGAATCAGGTGGTACAGCATGTGATTGACCATGTGCAAGGAACAGTTCCTATCTTACACAGTTGTGAGGTCCCAGTAGAAGGACACTTTGAGAAAGTCCCGAGGAAACACCAGGCACCCCAAACATATACAGTAGGGATATTATCATAGAGAGACTCTTGAAAGCAAGGATCCATCAGACATTCTTTTTGACTCTTTCTAGGACAAGACACACAGGTAACCATGTAGGAATTATTAAAAAAAAAAAAAAAATCTTTAGGTGATTGGATTTATTCTTTAAAAGAAGTAATGGATAGATATGTTTCTTTTTACAGAGTTAACAGATTACCTAGTATTCTGTAGACAAATGCACTGTCTGCTGGTACTTTTCAGCCCTGATGGTGATGCACAGATACCATGTTTGGAAGAACATGAACTGAAAATCACCCATATGTGTGCACGTGCACACACACACATGCATACACACACACACACACTCACACACACACACACACGGCTGAAGCACACAATCTCTACCAGGCAGTCGAGAAAAAATCAAGGTCAGTGCCATTTGGTTCGAAAGTGCTTAGTTTCTGGGTGTCTGTTTCCTAAAATAGAGCCTTTTCCACTGAGTGGGTATCTAGTAATACTACAGTAAAATCTAACACTATTAGGAGCATAGTTTTCTCCAAAAGATACTATGATCCAAAAGACTCGGGTGTCAAAGCAAATCAAGCGTAATGTAGCAATGAGTTTTCATCTACTTCTGGTTGTCTTCATCAACAAAGCTTTATGATCATATTCATAGTACCAATTTATACCCACGAAGCAAAGGAAAACAAAGAAGTTTTAAATGCGAGTGAAAATAACAAAGGTGCTAAATCGTTCTCATCAGAGATATCACAAGCATGGTGCTTATATTTGGATGACTTTTTAACAGGCTCCAGAATCATTCTTACAGTAAGCACAAGTTTTAAAAATATCTCAAGGAGATGCATCTTCCTTTATCTTTGGTCCTAGCCTTGCACGCCAACAGGAAAGCATCTGGATGGAAGCGAAAACAATCAGCAAGCTAACTGGAAGGTGTGTCCATAGGAAACCTGGCAGCAGGAAACACATCTATAGGTACAACTGCGCGACATCCAACCATCATAACTTTAACATGTAAGTCAAATCATGTCACTGCCCTTGTTTCTTGCTGTATTTCAATGAATTCAAATTCCTCACCTAGGGCGCCTGGGTGGCTCAGTCATTAAGCGTCTGCTTTCAGCTCAGGTCATGATCCCAGGGTCCTGGGATCGAGTCCCACATCAGGCTCCCTCCTCAGCGGGAAGCCTGCTCTCCCTCTCCCACTCCCACTTCTTGTGTTCCTGCTCTCGCTATCTCTGTCTCTGTCAAATAATAAATAAAATCTTTAAAAAAAAAAAAAATTCCTCACCTAGTCCTGAGCTGCCCTGCCCATCACTCTGACCTGGTGTTCACCACCCAGCATGTTCTCTGGCTCACCAGCACCAGCCCCGTGGCCTGGCCTGTCCCTCCAACGTGTCCAGGTCCTTCCCCTCTTCCTCGGAGCAGGAGACGCGACCATTGCTCCCAGGCATCCCACCAGCGGGACGTGGCCCCCCAGGCAGGCCTGCCTGCAGGTGGCTCAGCATTAAGGGGGACCTGCTTTCCTGCATGGTCGCACCTCTACAGTTTTTCTTCCTTCCAAAGCCCATCCGGATGTCTGGTGGGTGCATGGGTTTAGTTCCTAATTGTGCGGCCGCGTGCATCACCAACCCTGCGCACAGGGCCCAGCGTCCTCGCCCACCTGCATGCCCTGCACCTGCTGCTCTGGGGTATTTGCTACACAAGTGACATGAAAACTAGCAAATTCTCAGCCCGTTGCTAATAATGATTCCAGCCCGGTCAAGACATTGAATCAGCTTCTTTAGAGTGGATGCTCTTTACTCAGTGTTGGAGTCATTCTTCAGCTTCCCCGTCTCATTCTTGATCTTGAAAATTCTCTGGACTGCTCTGGAGCAGATATTATTTCAGATCAACTAAGAAGAACTTGATCAAATCAAGGTTAAAAATCATCTTATGGTGACTGCTATTCAATTTCTGTTTCTATTACTGGTCGATGGGGGGGGTCACTTTATAAATATGAATCTTTTATCCAAAAACAGTATTTTTTATGATTTATCAGTTTTCACTTGCATTTCTCAGGAAAGGTTTTTTGTTTACTTATATGCAATTTGCTTATAAAACCAGCAATTTATTATATTTAATTCACACATAGTACATTTCCTTTTTTAGAGATTTTCTTCTTAATAATAAATCATCTTCTATCTTTTAATGTCCCTTTCTTTGATATGACTGGGGGTGTGCCATTTTAATTTTTAACTAAAGTATCAATTCTTGAATTAATCAGTTCTGTTTTTTCCCATTCTAATTAACTGGCATCTTTTATTATTTTTCACTAATTTTTGACTGTTCTATTTTCTAAGTCTTTTATGTGAATACAAATATATTTTAACTATTCTTTTAAAATAGAGATGTTTCTGGTTAGAGATTGCATTATACATAAATTTGATCCCATTCTCTGTATCTCATTTTATAAATAGTTTGGCATCCTTCTTTTGATTTTCTTTTCTTTTCCTCAAAACTAAATTTCACTTATTTTTATATATTATCTGAGTTTTTTGTTTGTAATTATACATTTATTTTTCATTATATGATTTTTTGTGATAAATATTTCAAACATCTGATGGTGGATAAGAACGTACAATCACTATAGAATAAAAAGCTGTGTTTTGGGGGGGTGGGTACATACAAGATGTTAAATGGCACATTTCCCATTGTCTTAGAATTTGAGGACAAACCTGAGGACAAATGATAAGTACCAATATCCAGAGAGATGCTAAACAAAGATATGTAGGACACATTAAAGGAGAGGAAACCAGTCCAGCAACTTTTATACCATTCGGATCAACTGAAAAGATGTTCCCAATAAAACTTCTCATAGAGACCAGGTGCATTAGTTTTTCACTGTTGCCAAAATAAATTATCATTAGCATAGACGCTTAAGACAACCAAATTTCCTTCTCTTGCAGTCCTGTAGGTTCGTCGTCTGGCACAGTTCTCACCGTGCTAAAATCAAGGTCCTGGAAGGGCTTCCTAGAGGCTCTGAAGAGTACAGAAATGCCCTCGCAGTTCTCGGGTTCTATATTGGCTCCTAGCCTCCTCTCGCCTCCTTCGAAGTCAGCAGGAACAGATCAAGATCATTCTGTGTTTCAGCTGTCTCCTTCCTCGTCTCTGATGGCAGCCAAGAGAAGCTCTCCGCTTTTCGGGACTCACGTGGGGCCCACCAGATAGATTCTCCAGGATCAATTCCTCATCTCTATATCTTTCCCTTTAGTCATATCTACAAAGTCCCATTGGCCGTGTAAGGTAACACAGTCAATGTTTTTAGACATGAATGTCTTTAGGAGCCATCATCCTGCCTTCCATATGGGGTGTGGTAGAAGAGCAGGAGATGGTTTTCACACTCCAAGGTAACTCATTAATCCAGGTGATCCATTTCATATTCTCACTGGAGTAAAAAGCATCAACTCTTAGGAAAATCAAAATTATGACCTTCATAGCTTTGGGGCAACGTAGACATAGAAATCTGTTTATGCCTTTCACTTGGAGAAAGCTAAAGTAGGGAAGGTTGCTGACGTAGCCGATGACAGCACAGAAAGGTGGAGGCAGCTACTGGGAAGATGCATTTCAACCTGTGAAGGTTTAAGGATATGTTTCCTTTGCTCTTTTGGATGCTGCAAATGTAGGCAGATATCAAACACATTGCTAGGGGTCTCCCTCAATGTCATTTGCAGGAGTCAGGGCCCTAGTATCAGGTGGATCTGGGGACATAATGCAAGAGGATGGGATGTGGAGGCTATCACAAAGATCAGCTAGCTGAAGAATCCAGATAAAATGCAGAATTGGGAGTGCCTGGGTGGCTCAGTCATTAAGCGTCTGCCTTTGGCTCTGGTCATGGTCCCAGGGTCCTGGGATCGAGCCCCACATCAGGCTCCCTGCTTGGCAGGAAGCCTGTTTCTCCCTCTCCCACTCCCCCTGCTTGTGTTCCTGCTCTCGCTGTCTTTCTCTCTCTGTCAAGTAAATAAATAAAATCTTAAAAAAAATGCAAAATCGATGTCCCCTAGGGAATAGTCAAATAACCTCAATTGTGTGGCATGCAATTGTCAGCGTATGGGCACCTGCCAGAGAAGAGGCACCAGGAGCCAAATATCAGCAGGACCTAGTTCTTCCTCCTTTCCTCCCATTCTGATGGCCATAACATGGAGGTTCAGAAACAAACTAGTAATGATCACACACACACACACACACACACACACACACACACACACACACACAGAAAGAAAAAAGGAAAGAAGAGGTCATGACAGGATTTCCAGTACTGGCTTCTGGGCCATGGATGAGGTCTGTGGGGCAGGAAGAAGAGAATCAATAATAAGTGCAGGATTGAACTTTTAAATAAGACTGCATTGGACTCATGAGTGCCCAAAAGGTAGTTTTAATCATCAAAAGTGAAACTGTTCTTACAGGTGAAAATTTTCAGAAATCTATGGGATCTCCCATACATATTGTCAAATTATGCAGAAGAAAAATCGGTCAGAGCAAGTTTGGAAGCAGTTATGAATAAAAGGTCTATCGTTTTCCTATTGATATACAGCACTGAATTCAGTTAGTTCATCATCCGGTTACCATTACATCGAACATATTAATTAAAATCAGATTATTCCAATCTTTCTGTAATGTATGTTATGTGTGGCATATATGTACATATTAATGGATACATGTATGTATGTGAATATCCATTCTTACAGTATCTGTTAAGAAACTGATTAGTTAGCTTTGTCTATTAATACTCAAACATTCTTATATTATATGCAAAGCCATCAAATAGGCAGTCCATCAAAAGTGTAATTTTGAGGAGACAGGTTCAAAATGCTATTCTTCTTAACAAAGAAGCTAGAAGATGTTTTCCACAAGCATTGCTAAAGATCATAAAGCTCTGATTTAATTTGCTTGTCTAGGATTGTATCAGGGCTAAAATTCTCTCAGGAATAATTATCCCACTGTACTTCGTTCACTGTAATCACTGTCGTATTTTGAAGTATAATTTAACACATTCTTGGATGAAAACAATTTCAAAAATTTGTTCTCTAAATATCTGTATAACACATATGAAGATGGACAGGACCATCTCGAACAGGACTGACATCCAATTTCCTGACATCCTTAGTGGAGGCAAGACGAGGTCACATTATAAAGAAAATAAATAAATAAAAAATTAAAAAATTAAAAAATTAAAAAAAAGACTAGGTTACATTTAATTTAGAAAAATAAATATATATTATATATCTTATAATAAAAGCTTGATTTTTTGATAATTGTAATGTATCAATATCCATTTCTTGATTTTGGTAGTGTTTTGGTGGTTATGCATAAGAATGTGCTTGTTCATAGGAAATACCTTTTAAAGTATCCTAGGGTGAAGGGACATTCTGTGATGACTTCTCGAATGGTTCAGAAATAAAAATGTTCTTTTTACTGTTCTAGTTTTAGATCATTTACAAAATTGAAAATTTTACCAAACAAAAAGAAAGTTATTTTCTCAAGTGGCTAAAACATTTCTTGGGGTCCCATGTGATATACATAAGTTATTTGCATGCTAATCCCCATTAAAATATACTTATGAAAAGAATGTAAATCATTTTAGATGGTATGCATAAGATTTTAGATTTTATTTCTCTTCTCAGAGTTTTAGTGTCCTCCTTTATAAAATAGTAGAACACTCAGTCAGTAATTTGTTTGCATAAAAAATCATATACTCCTTTCACATCCTGAATCCATAGGCAAAGACAGGATTTCCAAAGATAATTAACTGATCTACGCCTTTAAAGATTGCTTGATAGAAAAAAATGAATAAATGCGCACATAAAGGGACAGAAGTAGGAAATGTCATATGCTTGGCTGACAAGTCTGATGAGTTAGTCAGAGACATACCAAGTTGTTAGGGGCTATTTTTAGTGAGAGGCAACTGGAGAAATATGGACAGGCGCTGTTTACGCAGAGTTTGGAGACCACTCACAGGAACCTGTTTTAGTCAGGGAATGACATTTTTATCCTGCTGGGTATAGGCTTGTTTGGATCACTGCTGACATAATAAGGCAGAGAGCAGTTAGAGTCTGTTATGGTAAGCAGGTATTCTGGAGATGAAAGCAGATGGTAATGGCTCTCAAAGGGAAAAGAAAGAGTGAATTTTCAATCCTGCAATGGCAGAACTAGACGGTATTGATGATCATGCTGGAAATGTAAGAAGATCACAACAGAGTATCGGAAGGCCTAGAAAGCAGAACACAGAATCTAGCAGTCCAGAAATACTTTATAGTTGTAAAAAAAAAATTGACAAATTCAATGAGTAATTTCACTTGTTATGTCTAATTTTTAAAATCCAATAAAGTACATGAGTTAATTAGATTAAATTTAGGAAATACACGTATATGAGCTATTTTAGCTCCCTATAATGCACATTTTATTATTATTATACAAATATTAAATGATTTGACATTCACTGATAAACCTGCTACAGAAGCATACACTTAAGATGATTTTGTATAGATGGGGAGAAAGGAAGAAAATTGCCACAAAACCAGAGTAATGTAAACTTTGAATTTATACACATATATGTATAAATATATATGCATACAGGTGTGCATTTACATATCTATTATATTATTTGCTTAGGATTTTGGGTCTATTTATAAGTGTTTAATATCACTACATCAAAAACTAATGATGTACTATATGCTGGCTAATTGAACATAACAATAAAAAATAAAATAAATAAAAATAAAAAATAAATAAAATCTTTTAAAAATTAAAAAAAACACACAATTTAAAGAATATACCCATAAATGTTGAATATATTGACCAAAAGAAGTCTAATGGTTTTTATGTCCAACTTCTCAAAAGGGATCACTTTCCATTTAGAAGTCAACTCATTAATATTCATATCAATTTGAATTTTAAATATTTAGAACCCTAAAACAAGCATTTTTAAATTTGTATGCAAACCTTGGAGCATTAATTCAGTTTGTGTTAGAGAAATATACATTTAAGGGAATTCCGAACTCTTCAGTGGGGGAAAAAAAGAGATTACTCTGATTAGATATTTATCCTGGGGAAATTTGAATGAAGAGGTTAAGAAACTTGAATAAGATTATGACTGAAATTTCAGTTCCCCTCCAGTCTTTTTATGTTGTCCACTAACCTAGTGCTTCACAAAGCCAAAGACTCTCTTTATTTCATAAGACTGGAATGTTCAAGTATTAAAGTATATTATTTTACAACTAGAATCAATAGAATAGAAACTTGAACCTAGTTCAAAATATAATTTATGGAAGAGAAACCGATGCAGTCCTAAGAGTTAAAATCAACTTGTCACTTTATAATATTAACAACAAGCTAAATGACATTAATTGCCCTAATAAATAAAACTAAAAGGGAGAAAACAATATTACTTTTTCTTCTTAGTATCTGCCTGAAGTAACGTTACCACACTGATTTTCTTCCAAGTGTCCATCAAAAGTTCCAATTAAAATAAAAAGCAAAAACACAATTACAATCTGAAATCTGAAAGGAATCCTGCGGCTCTGGAATCTTATTTTGCATTTCCCCAGGTTGGAGAATTTTCATTCAAATAAACAAATCCTATCCCTTACATATAATCAGAAGAATTTATATCATTCCAAATTAAACGGAACTGGGACTTCACTTTCCTGGATGTTTTTTTAGGAAAATAATAGAGTATTTATAGAAAACCTTTAGCAAACAACGTTATTTTATTATAGAGTGGGCAGAACACAATTACGAGCTGAGCTCTGATCAGTACCTCCATGGGAACACCTTCAGCTCACGCCTTTCCAAGAGGTCAATTCCCTGAAAGGACATTTCTTCAGAAAGATTATGTTATCTTTTATCTTTCTGGTTATCTAACAATAATAAACATCTCTCTCTCTCTCTCTTTTTTTTACAACTCTTGAAGTAACTGTTCAAACTTTCAATGAACTCTTATCAATGGGGGAGGGGGAGGAAATCCCACATTTAATAATTTAGGTCATTAACTTTATTAGAGGGAGAATTCTTTTTTTTTAAAAAAAAAGATTTTATTTATTTATTTGACGAGAGAGAGAGAGCACAGGTAGGCAGAGCAGCAGGCAGAGGGAGAGTGAGAAGCAGACTCCCCACTAAGCAAGGGGCCCGATGTGGGGCTCGATCCCAGGATCCTGGGATCATGACCTGAGCCAAAGGCAGACGCTTAACGACTGAGCCACCCAGGTGCCCCTAGAGGGAGAATTCTAATGATACATTTCATTACTGTTAAAGGCATAAAAATCATCAAATATTTTTAAGAAAAATAACTAATAATTTATGGAAGTAGGTTATGCAAGTCATGCTGAGGTCTACAATATTCTAAATAATTATTTTGATTTAATTAAATTGAAAAATATTTCCAATATGAAAAATAAATGTTATAGAAAAGATGAACCTTTCATTAGTTGCCACAGAAAAGCATCAAGCCTTTAAATTTTCTACCAGTTACTGGAGTCCAACTTAAAAAAAAAAAAAAAAATACAAAAACAAGACATAAAAGATTCACTTCAGCAGAGAGTGGAGGTTTGGGAAAAACTTGTGCAATAATAAAGTCATATTTTTTCGATTGTCATTTAACCAAAAAAGGTGTTGTCTTCTGTTCAAACCTGTCCATGATCCAGCAGAGAAGAGGGCTAGGATCACACCCCCTCAGATCTTGCCCTGGACCTAAATCTGTAACACCAGAGAAGTGACTGTAGGCAGCAGCTTTCAGGGGCACATTTAAGCGACACAGATGTCTTTCCATGAGCTGCCAGACTTGGGAAGGACTCCCCGTCAAGGAGAGATCCTTGTTTCATGCACTTATGCCATTACCACACGCAGCTCTTTGACCTTGCACGCTCGTGCACATACATATCAGCAAAAACACAGTGTAGAAATCAGAGAGAGTAAGACATTTGGAGAACTTGAAGAAACACAGAGGTCAACATTGTCTAAATTATTTTTAGTGTATAGTGCGTGCAGAAGTGCCATATTAGATTAACTTGGAAAACACTGCATTCCATACCCTTGCCAGAGGCAGACATTGGCATATTCAAGGTGCTAAGACATCTAGAGTGAAGAAGACTTCCAAACCATTTTTAAATCTACTATCTCTCTTATTTTCTTTAACTATGGTACTCCTTTATAGTGGAAACACCTAATAGCATTTCACTAAACTGCTCTCCATGGAATAACGTCTGAGATCATCATAGATAGTATTTTCTTTATAAAGTATGGTATTAATTCTTTCCACTATAATTCTATCCACTTATTACTGTTCTTTCTCATCACTTGTAAATGCAATGGATAGTTTTTAAAAATGAAATAGTATTACAATACTCCTTAAAAAAGGGTCCTAGCATGCTAGGATTTTGTAATAAAAATTATTCAAAACATAATGACTCTCAGGAGTGGGGGGTGGGGGTGGGAGGGATGGGGTGGCTAGGTGATGGACATTGGGGAGGGTATGTGCTATGGTGAGCACTGTGAATTGTGTAAGACTGTTGAATCACAGACCTGTACCCCGAAACAAATAATACATCATATGTTTAAAAAAAAGAAGATAGCAGGAAGGGAAAAATGAAGGGGGGGAAATCGGAGGGGGAGATGAACCATGAGAGACGATGGACTCTGAGAAACAAACTGAGGGTTCTAGAGGGGAGGGGGTGGGAGGATGGGTTAGCCTGGTGATGGGTATTAAAGAGGGCACGTTCTGCGTGGAGCACTTGGTGTTATACACAAACAATGAATCATGGAACACTACATCAAAAACTAATGATGTAATGTATGGTGATTAACATAACATAATAAAATTTTAAAAATGCAATAAAAACAAAAAAACAATGACTCTCAATTATAGTTCAGGTGGAAAAAGCAGCGGGGCGCCTGGGTGGCTCAGTCGGTTAAGCGTCTGCCTTCGGCTCAGGTCATGATCTCAGGGTCCTGGGATCGAGCCCCACATCGGGCTCCCTGCTCTGTAGGAAGCCTGCTTCTCCCTCTCCCACTCCCCCTGCTTGTGTTCCCTCTCTCGCTGTGTGTCTCTCTGTCAAATAAATAAATAAAATCTTTAAAAAAAAAAAAAAAAAAAAGGAAAAAGCAGCTAATGATTCTATGCTTTATTTACATGACTACCCTTAATCTCACTGAATATTGAAAAACCTCATTTGTTATGCAAAATTCCAAAGAAACAATCTGGAGTCCCATTAAAGTAAAAAGAGAAAGGGAAAACCAACCAACCAACCACCACAACAAAGAAGTAAACTACACCTAGTTCTTCATCCTACATTGTTTGTTAATAACATTTGACATCATTTCCTATAGTGCTCCCACACTGAGAGTCTTGCAATGTATTTTTTAAAAATGCTAATGCTATGGTAGCGGTCTAAAGGGAATTAATCCTTATGGGTAATGACTTAAGCAGATTACGCACTCAGCGGTGCGTATCTGAGAGAGTTCAACTACAAAGGGTGTAATTACTAAAACAAATATAACTTCATTTCAAATGACAGCTTCAAGTGCTGAACTTTCTATTTCCCTACTTCTCTGAAAAGTAACCATAACTTAAATAGGAGGAGTAGTCACACTATTCGTTGTATTTGCTATGCCGATGACGACTCACTCACTCAGGATATTGGCCAATTACTTTTACTACATGTTTCCCTGGGATACTAACAACACAAACAAAATTTAATTCTTAAAATTCTTGTTTCGCTCTCTCACCTAGTTCTCTGATTTGGTGATGACTCCTGTAATTGTGACTCAAGCCCTTACTTTATCTAAGAACACAGCAGAGCGAGAGAAACGCATTATGGCAATTCAGCTCGCCCGCTAGGGGGCGGTGTTAGTACCTGCGGGACAGCAGCCGCCCCAAGACTGCAGCGTGGATAGTAATGTATGAAAATAATTTTATGTCATTCTGCCTCTCTCCATCTTTCAGAGCATGATGTCTTAAAATGACTCATCAGAGTATATAGATAAACACAATTTTTCATTGTATATTATCTCTGGAGAAGCACAGATACTGGAATTTGAATGTATGCCACAAGTATAGAATAATTTTGTCTTAAATTTCTTTGCATTAATACTAACTCCAAAGGAAACGGTGCAAACAAGTCAAAATAGCCTTCCCTCCATATAAATGCACCCCTCACATATGATCACAATGCCTTTAATAAACCATAAAAAATAACACAACTTCATAACCAGGGATGGTAAACTGCTACCCTGGGGGTCTATAGGAACCCTATACCACTTTTTTTTTTTTTAAGAAGAGCTTGTGAGAATTAGTATTAAACACATTCCAATGTTCACAAAAACATTAAAAATATAATACTGCATAAAGTAAAAAAGAAAAAAGAAGAGCTTGTGAGAATTAACTTTCATAGAACCTGGAAGAAAACATGCTATTCTTGAGAGAATTATAATGTGCTAATATCAGAGATCTCTTAAACAAATCTAAATCTAAACTAATCTGTACATGAAAAATTTCTGTCATATTTAGACAGGCATATTAGCAGTACTGGTATTTGTAAGACTAGAAATGTGAAGAAAGTTATATTATCATTTGGGAATTACCTGCCTACTTCAGCACAGAAGAAAATAGTTCAATGTGGGCTTAAGTGACTTGAGGAGAAATCAATGGTAAAACACAGAATGCACCAATAAAAAATCTCAACAAAGATATATTTTATAAAACATGCTTACTGGGCTGTGTATTTCTACATACCCATAGTCTAGGTTTTGAAAATATGTTTCTGTAACAAAATGAATAAATAAATACATAAAATAAATACATAAAGTCAAGAGTCACATATTAAAACAACAACAACAACACACACACACAAGCTAGGTACTGGAAATGCCTTCTCTTCTCCAATGTAGATGCTACCCACTGATAATATACACATATTACAGATAAATATACATTTAAGTAATAACAAAGCATTTTTGGATAAGAGATGCCATTAGTAAATGTGATCCTACAGTTAGATTGAGGATAAACTGTGGTACCAAATAAAATCTTGCCAAACAAAGTTTATTTTATGTATTATGCAAAGGTAAATGTGATGCAGTCAACCATCTTCAAAATCAAAGGAATTGTGTATGGTGTATGTTATAGTTAGGACAGGCAGATTTAGCACATATAAATCTCAATAAACACCTGAGACATATTTATACTAAAAAAGATCTCGTTTGTCTAAAATTTAAATTAAACTGGGCACCTTGTATTTTCTCTGACGACTCTGGTAAGTATAATGTACGGCAAGTTAGAGTCATGGATTATTCTCTTTCATTTTACATTTTGCCTAATAATCGAATGAAAAAGTTTGTCAAGATGCCAGAAAACAGTGACAAAATTGGGTAGTATGGACAAGAGGGGGATAAGTATGTTTTATATTCCAGTTAACAGTACCATGTCTTAATGGTGGCTGACATATACCGGCTATAATCACAGCGGTGTTTTAGGATCTGTGAGAGTCTTAGCGCTGGTCATTTTCCTAGTGCGAGAGTCATGTGACTCTGATTTTTTTCTTTGAAATCTAGGATTTGATTTTAGAATCCAACCAGGTTCCACTCATACCAGTGATAACCTAATAGAAATCTCCATCCTGACTGAATATTAATAGTGACAAGAAACCTCCATCACATGGAGAAAGTGAGCTGTTTCCCAACATCTCTTATACTTGGGAGTATTTTCTTAACAAAATCAATCTTTCTGAATTCCAGTCATTGGTGTCAGTTGACCTCTTTGGCTATATACTTGTTATACTCAACGAATACAGTTTTAAAACATACTTGTTTTTAATCTCTCACCTTTTCTGTCTAGTACTTTTATATATAAATTTATATATATATACATATATATATATATTGTAGAATATCAGCAAACTTTCAATATCTGTTTAATTTATACAGGGAAATACAATGAATATTGTACAAATACAATGAATATTGTAACTGACAGCCCATATATCCTAAGTGGATGTTGGAGGTAAATTTGCTAGTAGTAGTCGCTCACAAGATAATACACATCTCATTACTATTTCCCTCACACAGCCATTAGTTAGTTGATCTAAGAGATAAGCAAACTATCCATTACCATTATGTCTCTTAGAAAAATTAAGTCAACTAGTGTTGTATAAAGTTTTATTATGTGCTCAATAAAATGAACCACTAAATTAGTCTATATGCATAGTCTAGAAATAGGATGTGCCAACACTAAATATAAACATGTAAACCATATGTATTTTGATTCCAAAATAATAGCATAAATTATTTTGTTTTTGCTATATACGGTCACTATGCTAAGTATTATATCCAATTTAGTCCAAATAATAACAATATGAGGTGGGTGTTTTCTGAATCGTGATGCCTGATAAGAAAGATTAAGAGATAAGTAACTTGCCCAGAGCAACACAAATGGGATGCAGGGAGGCTGGGAAGTCAAAGCGGGTCCTCAGAATCCATGGTGCCCAACACTGCAACCATCTCTTTGTAAGTGCAAGCTCATGCTGAGATCAAGCCCTGCCACAGCCTCTGAGATTTTAGTCCCCTCCAGTGGGGATTTTGTAGTGAGAAAAGGTAATATTCTATAAATTAAGGGGTACTTAACAAAAGACATATTTTGTACAGTACCCAGTAATGTGAAATCCAGAGCCCATTTAAGATCCTACCTTCCAGAAGAGATGGGGGGTGGGTCACAAAAAAGAAATAAGGTATAGCAGGATGCAAAAGTCACATCTGAAATGTTTCTGCTGGACATGTTCCTAAATAGGAAATAGTGGTTGTTGAACTCTTTGTAGTTGAGATAAGGATGTCCTGTACTTTACAAATCGACCTTCATTATTTACAGAGAAATGGAGTTCTTGGTAATATGTGTTCTTGCAATATCGTAGATATGATTCGAATAATCAACATTACTCTCAGAAGCAGAACAAGATGATAAAAGAAAAGAAAGTACTCAGAAAAGAGCAGAGGCACTGCCCGGTCATTCACAACAAAGGATTTTACAGAGAGGAAGAACCAGAAGGAAAACCATTATACGATTTTTATTTATGGATTACACTCACACGATGTCTGTATATTATTTAACACAAAATTGGATTAACTACGTACTAAGAATAGCTTGAGTAACTCACTTAAAGCTCACCGAAACCTGAGGAAGATAGTATTGTAATCCTCATTTCCAGAGGAAAAGATAGAGATACATATAGTTCAAGTAATTTGCTGAAGGCCATATGCTATAAACCGTAGAACAAGGATTCAACCTCAAGAATTTTCAATACACATACACATACGTATTGTCCCTAGTTTTCTATTGGTTTTCATACTTTATTTCATGGACTAGGACATTCTGAATGACTTTAAGTACTTATTAAATGTATTTTCACCATCTTTGGAGTAGAATTACATTTTCCTTAGAACTATTTATGTGGTTACTTCTATCTCCAGATTTATCAATATTAAAGACCATTTACATTTTTAGTATGTAAATACTGTAAAATGGTTTATATCCATTTTCACATATTCAATTTATTGGTGAAGTCTATTATTCAATTGCTTTTATATTCTTTAAATTTTAGTTGTAGTTTGTTTTTTTAATATAATTTCATAGAGTATGAAATTTTATGATGTTCATTATAGAGTGAATTTTATCACTATAAATCATTTGTTCTTAAGATTTTATTTATTTATTTGAGAGAGAGAAGGAAAGAATGAGTCAGCACAAGCAGGGGGAGTGGCAGAAAGAAAGGAAGAAGCAGCCTTCCCACCAAGCAGGGAGCTTAATGCGGGGCTCGATCCCAGGACCCTGAGATCATGACCTGAGCTGAAGGCAGATGCTTCACCGCCTGAGCCACCAGGTGCCCCTATAAATCATTTCAAAGCACACTTAAACCTATATATTTTTCTAATTTTTCTCAATAGTTTGGATTGTCAAATCAATGATTGTTTTTTCAATAGTTTTTTTCTTCACGGTAAAATTGATATGTTTTTATTTTTAATCTTCTAACTTTAAAAGGAAAAAAAGGGGCGCCTGGGTGGCTCAGTCGTTAAGCATCTGCCTTTGGCTCAGGTCATGATCCCAGGGTGCTGGGATCGAACCTCATGTCTGGCTCTCTGCTCAGCGGGAAGTCTGCTTCTCCCTCTCCCACTCCCCCTGCTTGTGTTCCCTCTCTGGCTGTCTCTCTCTCTCTCTGTCAAATAAATTAAAAAAAAAAAAAAAATACCTCACTGGAATGAATAGAAAATTTATCACCCCCCCCTTCTACTACAAAAATAATTGCATTCTATTCGAAACACTGCGACGTTATAAGGTTGATGAAGAAAGTCTTCAAATACTTCTCACAGTCTAGTAAATACACGCCGTCCCTGTTCTTCAGCTTTCCAGGTTAAATTTAGTGTTCAAAAGTGTAGAATTCTTAAAGTGACTCCCATCCTTAACCCATTCAATAATAAACACATTTGGGGGAAATGTTATTTCCAAATATACATTCATAAAAGTAAAAAAAAAGATAGCAACAATTGGTGTTTCATTTATTTTTTATATTTATGATACTTTCTTTTCCAACTTTACAAATTTATATACTTAATGTAAAGGATGGAAATTTCACCAAAATCAAATAAGCAGGAAAAAAAAATAAGCACTTTCAAGTCAGTGATCAAGACATAAGTGCTGTAACATTTAATGTAGTTTTTTCATGAGTTAAAGCTACGTGTATAGATATATGTATTTTATTTAATATAATAATTGTATAATAGGGATCACTGCTTCTTCATGAACATTATAGTATAAATTTACTGTTATTAAGTACTTTAAATAAAAATTTCAGTGACTGTACATTACATTGCAAGATATTTCCAAAAATGACTTAATTCCTTATGAAATCAGGAGGGTCCAGGGGATAAGGACTTTATGTTTTCCCTGTCCTGGCTCTACCTCCTTCGGTAATTGTTAATTACAATTTTTTTTTTTTTAAAGATTTTATTTATTTATTTGACAGAGAGAGACACAGCGAGAGAGGGAACACAAGCAGGGGGAGTGAGAGAGGGAGAAGCAGGCATCCCGCGGAGCAGGGAGCCCGATGTGAGGCTCGATCCCAGGACCCTGGGATCATGACCTGAGTCGAAGGCAGACGCTTAACGACTGAGCCACCCAGGCACCCCGTTAATTACAATTTTTAATGGTCCAGAAATCACAATAATAATACTGGGACCTACTTCCTAGGGGTTTGTGAAGCTTTAATGAGATATCTGGCACATTGTGAACATTGAATAAATGGCCACTATTATTATTAAGAACCAACAGAGAATAACCAAGCCGCATTAGCCCATGCGCTGGTAGGAAGATCTGGTTGCTTTATTGCATGTTTCTCCATCTACGTCCCCACATAACTTGATTCTAAGGCCTCCAGGCTTGCTTGCAACCAGTTCTAATTCTATGACAATTAGATTAATCTCTTTTCCCAGGCTTTGTGTGGTCAGGTTAATTAGTCTTCCGTGAGGTCTAGAATATTTGTGTCTATCAAGACACCCTCCATTAAATAAGATAACTTAAAAGGGTTTCTGTCCCTTCAAAGCAAAAACCAGCCTAAGCAAAATATAATCCTTACCTAAGGAGTTTAGTAAGGATTTGATGCCATTCATTTGAAGAAAATGCATGCCCTTATTAGCTCCATGAATCGAGAATGAAATAGAAAAGAAAATGAACTGCATGGAGAGAATACACAAGTTATTGTTAGAAACTCCGCTCATCGAATTGTGATCCAGCAGGTGATGGCTTCTTATTTAATTAACGCAACCCACTCCATACTGTCTTGATCTCACAACATATAGTTTCCTTTTCTTATGGCAATTAGACCATAAATTTAAATGGGCTCAACGTTATTTAATCTTAAGTGTGGTAATAAAACTAATGTCAAACATAGTCCTTTCATTACTAAAAAGGTTTCACGAAATAAAAATCTCTTGTTTCTAAGAAGCAACATTTGAAATTTCACTTGTTCTACTGGAACAAGAAAATAGTCATGCACATTGGCAATTTTTTGTCTTCATTAGCAATTTTATCTTCAAGTATGTGTCTGAAGACTCAGGAAAGGAGCATGGATGGGTTAATAGCTTATGAAAGCAATCTGAAAGTCTTCTTAAAACAAAAATAAGAATTGGATATTTTATTTTAGTCTAATGGAGAAAGTATATTTTAACCATATAACTTTTAAATAAAGACAGGCTTTTTTTTTTTTTTTATTAACACAAAGGAGCAAAATAAATTCTCACTTTAGCACAAGGAAGCTGATTTGAAGGGGAAACTTAGGGTAATGATTAATTGGTATTTCATCATTATATGAAATCTTCATTTCAGTTATCCTTTGCTATTTTATACCTGACTCAATTTGGAATCCAGGAATATTATCTGAAATGACTTCTTTCTCAATTTACTCTTTCACTGTTCCCTGAGTTTCACATCATGTTTATGTCCTGCATTTAATAAGGTCTGCAAATAGTCACTTAAGATTCAGTAATGTACATTTACTTTTATTAACTTTCTTATTTTAAAGCATTTTTAGATTTATAGAAAGATAGTACAGAGGTTGACTGTATTACGCCACGCTCTGTTTACCCGATTAGTGACACCCCACGTTAGTACCGTGCGTTTGTCACAGTGAATGAACTACTATTGTGCACTATTATTTGCTGAAGTCCATATCTGATTCATATTTTCTGTTCTTCTGGAACACCCCCTTTCTTCTCCCAGGTGGCATTCAAGACACTATGTTATTACATCGAGTCATCACGTCTCCTTAGGCTCCTTTTAGGTGCAATACACATTTATGCACACAGCCCTACACGTCACATGTGAGTGCTATGCTGAAAACGTGACGACTCTTCTCTGTTATGCAAGGTAACCCAAAGACATGGAAGGAGGCAGCCCCTGAGCCCCCAAATGCCAAGCTGATACAGTCTAAAGGAAGGAAAGCAACGGTGTGGGTGTGGCAGAGGCCAATAGCACCTCTGCTGTACTCTCTCCTCCTGCGTCCCGAAGCAAGCCCCTGGACTCCCAGCAAGTGCACGTTCACCAGCCCCCACACCCCATTCACACCCCAAACACGTGGGGGCTCTCAGAGAGTCCTCCAAGCAACAGCGTCCCTCTGACTCAGAAAGCATCCAGAGCAGACACAGCACCCCAACCTCTGCCTTGTTTAAACATAATTCCAGGATGTTGCAATCAAAGTTTTCACTGGTCAGGACCAGTGACTTTAACCAAAGGGTAGGCAGAGCAGATATGATGGGCGCAGGAAGTGGCCAAAGATCTGCCAGTGAGCCCAGACATGACCGGGGAGGTAAGATGTGTGGGTAAACACGTAAGGGCTTACATATCATTATTACATTTTACAAAAACAGAACCTTTAGTATTCCTAGATCCAGTAGCTAAAATCTATTAAGATTCTTCACAATAAGTATGTTATTTACCTGTTTATTTATTCAGTTCAACTCTATTTAAATGTCATTTCTGAATGTCAAAATATTCTTTTTTTTTAAGATTTTATTTATTTATTTGACACAGAGAGAGAGACAGCGAGAGAGGGAACACAAGCAGGGGGAGTGGGGGAGGGAGAAGCAGGCTCCCCGCAGAGCAGGGAGCCCGACACAGGGCTCGATCCCAGGACCCCGGGATCATGACCTGAGCCAAAGGCAGATGCTTAACGACTGAGCCTCCCAGGCTCCCCTGAATGTCAAAATACTCAAATACCAGGAACTTCATAGGGTTCAGTCTAATACAGAAGCAAAACTTCCTTTATCTTCTGATCCCTAAGTTTGTTCTCACGCTTCTACTAATCTCTGGGCACACTGCAAACATTCTGAGCAGGGAAGACGGAGATGAATGTGTCAAGACAAGGTAAGAGGCACAGTGATAATGATGACAGGTGGACGGAGACGCAGGGCAGGCCGAATGCACTCTGTATTCATTCTGCTGCTGGAATATCATGTACAGTGACTGCCCTGCCTCACTGTCACCAAAGAACACGGAAAAGGGAAATGCAGCCTCCTCTTTATTTAATATAAAACTGTTATTGTCATTGTGGTTAATCTGCAAAAAAACAGCCTTCTTTTGTATTCAACAGAACCCGCAGCGTCCTACAAACCGTCTACAGTATCCAAAGTATTCGTCAACAGGCAAAGAGCTGTTAGTCTCTATTTGTCAACAGAAATGCCCAATGTTATGCCCTGAAGGCTAAATGAAAACAAGGGTCCTTGCAGTCATAGACCAATTACTGTGGCCTACAGGTATCACTTCCCAGGCTCAAAAAAAAAAAAAAAAAAAAAGGCAAAGTGCTCTCATTTCCTAGGAGGTTTGAATGGTCTGTCCAATTGCATTCTGGCAGTGTCCTTATTTGAACCTTGATGTCCTGAGGGAAACAAAACAGTCTTCCCCACTATTCAGAGTCAAGAATCAATCTGGAACAAACATCGGTACCTGACACCAGAAAGGGCTTCTAGGGAGATAAAGGAGCCAATTTGCAAAGGTCTGTTAGGAAACAGAACATAGCAAATAGAGGAAAACGAACGAACACAGAGCAGGTATCAACGGACGGAGAAGTCATAAAACACCATAGCAGGTGTCATCAACGGGCTGCCCTGCAGAGGTCAGTTTTTATCTTTTGTCTCATCTGGTAGGAAAAGTGTTCAGCTGAATCTAGGCCTAAACAGGAACCCAAAATCACCTCGCAGATTTCTCCAGTGTTTCCTAAGGCTGAAGAAAGCCTTGAGGAATTTGCTTCAGTTATGTAAATAGAGGGCTTGTCAAGCCCATTTTCCTGAGAGAAGGCTGTAACAACAGATTCTGGTGTTCAAGTGGCTTTCCTCTAAAGAGACAGTGATAGAAGAGCCCAGGGATATTATAACCAAGAAAGGAAGGGACTAATCGTCCGGCTCCCATCTTCTGAGACTAGCAGCTGGGGCACACTGTCAGATGGACCAGTGTTGTCTGAACTAAGACCACAGTGCAGAGAAACCAGACTGAGATTAGCTACAAGACTGACTCTGGGATGGACTTCCAAGTAGAAAGAGGTTAAATGAAAGATCTGGGTTCCTTAGAAAGATGATGCCGCCTCAGTCCCCAGTCTCCTCATCCTACCTTACATTCCATGAGGCAAATGGGAGATGAGAAAGGTAATCTCTGAGGCTTGGATACTGGGGTTCAGCTCTCTGGTGCATCGCGAGTCCTTGCTCCAAAGGGGGACAGGTGCTCAACTTCCCTTAAAGTGATTCTCAATCTCTACCGTAAATTAAACTCACCTGCTGGGGGGGGCGTTGCATTCTAAAACCCCAATGCCCAGGCTAGATAGACCCAGACTAGTGCTGTGGTTACGGTACTCAGCAACCAATATTTTTAAAAGCTTTTTAAGTGATTTTGATGAAAGACAAGGTTGAAAATTACCTCCTGTGTAATAAAAAAATGACTATGTGAAGACGGCAAGTTGGATACAGGAGTCTAGAATCCCAAGGAGATGAGAAGACTAGATATAAATTTAATAACTTGGGGCTAGATAAGGTGATCTAAAGAGATCATGTAAATAGAGTAAACAGGGGACCAACAACTGAGACCTGGAGCATTCCAACTTTTGGAGAATGAACACAGGAGGAGAGGTTGGAATGGTGATTGAAAGCGTATACAGCGACTTGTACGGGAGTTGAAAGGGTCTAGAAACACAGATACCAAGAGAAGAGTCTGTTTTGAGAGAGAGAGGAAATATGAGTGTCAAACATAAGATCAAGTAAAATGAGAAGAGAGAAGTGATTGCTATATCTGGCTACGCAGACATCACTGGAGACCTTAACGGAAGCAACCCCAAGGACAGCTGGCTACGGAAGACCAAACGGAGCATGAGAAGGGCACGTGGGATGAGCACAAGAAGACCAGGAAAGGGAACAGTATTTTGTGAACTCAGTGCAAGTTGTGTTATTAGAAAAGATTTACCGGAGCTTGCATGAACATAGATGTGAATGACTCATCAAGCAAGGAAGAGACATGATTGAGGAGGATGTGGGAAAGATGCATGTAACAAAGAAATGGGAAATTCATATCTAGAAAATGTACCAGTCATCCTTTACAATACCAGGGACATGTGATCAATTTGTGTTTAAGTATAGATATTCCTTGGTCTTTACTTTTCATGATTGCAAATGAGGGAGTCTGAGGACTTTCCTTTTCTCAGTGAAGTATAAGATAAGACCATCACCCAAGGAATGGGAGAGAGGGGTTTGTGAAAAAGTAAGGGAAGGCACAAGAACTTAAATTGTCATTCTTGAGGACAGTAAAGCATATTATAAAGGTGTATGAAAGTGCTAGGCCCTACTGATTGCCATTTTGTGTGTGTGTGTGACCTTAAATTTAAGTGGAAATTGGCTGGTGTAGTGGTGGTTTTTCTCTCCAAATGTGCTCAGATGCAACACACAGATATTTGGATATAACTAGGTAAAAAAAAAATTTTCCAGAGGTATGTTATAGAGAAATGAGTGTGAACAAGTTCAGATGTTTCCAAAGCAGAGGTTTTAATTATGGGATAGAAATCTTAAATTGCATAAGGACAGATGTGCAGACATGATGGGGATTATTAAGACTAAAAATACAATTGGGTAAATTATTTTGAGTTCCCAAACATGCTGGGCTTCAATACTAAAATAAGCATAGAATTGAGAGTTGAAGGGCATGAAATAGGACTGAATAGGTGAGATAGGGATGAGAATAAATTCTATCTGAATTAATAGGATCAGTTTATGGATGTATCATCTACAGGAATGTTGAAATAAAAAAGTCAATGAAAGGAAAACATGGTGAAAATGAAGGGAGTGTTGTGCTAAACTTCTCCATGAATAAGTGGAATCGCAGGAGTTTGGGAAATGATAACCATGAGGATATTGGTAGTGGAACAGATCTTAAGGCAGGCAAATAGAAAATGGTGTTTGGAAGAGAACAGGTGAGAAATGGACATACATACACAAGTAAAGACTCTCAGACATTGGCAGAGTAATTATCATATGAAAATATCCAGAAAACTATCCTAAGAAAATATCCAGAAAATCATATAAAGATGAATAAATTTTCATCAAAAGTAAAAATAATGAAACAAACATTGATGAAGTCACACAATCAAATGACTTGTTGCCATAAAAAATGTTATTTTTCTAGACTATTCTACAAAAGGAGAAAACTGGCTTTGAATGTGGAAAAAGGCAGGATAACTTTCTGCACAAACATATATAGTTCTATTTTTGTAAAACATTTAGTTTAAAATATAAACATAAAACCACGTTATCTTGTCAAAACTAGAAATAATTTTCCCTGCCTTATGTTTCATATTATCCAAGTTATCCATAAACATGTATTGCATTTATAATAATTTTTAAAATACAGATTTTAAATTATGAAGTCCCACTAAAAGAATATTAGAAATTAATACATACTCACTCTTATCATTTCATTTTTTATTTTTATTTTTAGAGACTTTCCTTTTTTCTGGATTTGAATTTTACAATCTAATACCTGTAAAAAAATACTACATAGTCAAACAATAGTTTCAATTAAGGGTCAAAATTATTCTTATGAAAAATGTTTCCCTGTCAACTGAACTTCTATTGTAAATAAATGTATTTGACCCTGTTTTATATCATTATAATATAATGAAAAGAAGAGGCACCATCTATGGACAACTTCAAAACCCCCTGCCCTAGAACCTGAGGCGACAGCTGAATGACTAATATTTTATTTTGGGGAGTAGGAGTCTGAGAGGATAAGCAGAGAGGGAGGGAAGAAGATCAAAGAGGCATGACTGAGCTGGACATCAACAGGAATGACTGCTGGCTCAATCCCACAGATATACACACAGAGCCACATGAAATATCTCTGAACCTTCTTTCTGGTGACATTATAGGAGGAATAGCTTCTGATCTCCATTGGTCAAGATCTCATTCAACAGATTGGTAGCACTTCTGAACCTCTAGGTACGGACTTGGTAAAGCATCTCAAATGTTAGTTTCTCTTTGGAATCAACAGTTCTGGGGCAAGAAGAAAGAGACAGGGAGCCAGAAGCAGGGTGGGGACCACAGAACATGCGACCATAGCAATGTCTAAGGGAAGAGACAGAGATGACAGGTGTACTTCCTAAATAATGGAGTCATGGTGGACTTTTCTTTAATCCCTGATGATGCTGATACAAATCCTAACTGGGGACTGTCATTGGCTACCATTTCTGAAGACAAATCCAAATATGCAAATGATGCATACATACCAAAACAGAAATTTTATGAAAAATGTAATACACTTGGAAATGGCTACTTCATATTCTTTTTCCCACAAGAACATTTTTTTAAAGATTTTATTTATTTATTTGTCAGAGAGACAGAGAGAGAGAGAGAGCACACAAGCAGGGGGAGGGGCAGGCAGAGGGAAAAGCAGGCTCTCCGCTGAGCAAGGAGCCTGATGCAGGACTTGACCCCAGGATCCTGGGATCATAACTTGAGCCAAAGGCAGACACTTAACTGACTGAGCCACTCAGGCCCCTAGAACAGTTTTAATAAAGGTATAGGATGACAGTATCTCTGTTGGTCACAGATTACTTGACATTCAGAAGCCCATTAAGCTAGGGTAGATATGTTAGCAATTCACACAGGTTATTTGAAGACAGAGTTTTAAAGATCTATAAAAATCTACAAAGTAAAGTGATTCATTATTTTGAATTATAGAGAAATACACACAACTTCTGTATTAAAGTTGGTTTATTTAATACAGTAAAACTAAACTTATGGCACTTACTAACATTGTGACCTAAAAGGGACCCTTGACACTCATTTTCTCTTTCATCTGTGATCCTTTCCCTATGTTGCCTGAACTGTGAATAAACCTAAGCTATTTTCAACAGAACATTGCCTTCTTTTTCGTCAGGAGCCTCCCCTAACATTTAGGGTGAAAATGTATTAAATACAACAAGTAACTGGCTGGACCTCAAATACTATTTGAAGTAAGAGGTTAAAGAATTAAAAGAAATTTCAGTACATTTTATCTGCTCTAAAACGAGTAAGATGGTAAATCATTCCTAAAACTCTACACACCCTTGGATGGGATACACTTCAATTGCATCAATTTGCAGATGAAGAAACTGCGGTTTACAGAGACTGAATGGCAGGTCAAGGGTAAGAGAGCATAATAGAAACTGAATTCCAAAAATAATTCAGATTTCTTCATTAAAAGTTTCTTCAATTAGGACTCCAGGGTTGGATGTGATATAAAAACTTTTTATTTATTTATTTATTAAAGATTTTATTTATTTATTTGAGAGAGAGAGAGAGAGACAGCGAGAAAGAGCATGAACGGAGGGGACGGGCAGAGGGAGAGGGAGAAGCAGACCCCTGGATGAGCAGGTAGTCCGACATGAGGCTCAATCCCAGGACCCCAAGATCATGATCTGAGCCACAGGCAGACGCTTAAGTGACTGAGCCACCCAGGAGCCCCTACAAAAGCCTATTTAAAATGCTTTAGATAAGAAAGGGAATTATTGGCTCATGTGATCTCAAACTAGAAGTGAGAGAGATGGCACTAACTTTAGGCAGAGGTAGACCAGCTATTCATAGTATCAGCCAATTTCTCAGTAGGAAACAGATGCCAAAATCAGATTAGTATATGTTACAAATATTTTAATGGGGTGATGTCTTTTTTTCAAATATGTATTAGGCAATGTAGGAATCCACAAGAACTAATGTAGTACCCAAAGCAACATTCCTGCACCTAAAGTTATGAAAGGTAATAGTTACTGGACTCCCAGACCAAGGGAACATAGAAAGTTAGGGAGGAACACGCAGAGAGAAAGCTGGACACACACCAGCCTTCCCCAGGGAGGTGCTCAATTCAAAATACACAGTCAGATGTACCCTCTTCCTCCCATCACCTGCAGTCTTCTTCCCATTTAGAGGGTGCACAGATCAGCCTCCTGAGCAGGGCAGAGAAGGTTGTGAAGTGTACCTGGAGGAACACACAGAAGCTGTCCAGTGTTGACCACTGCCCTTTTTTCTGGATGAAAAATCTGTGTCCCCCACAAAGAAGATGAACAAAATCCACCAGCTACCATGTCATCATAGTGTCAATTTGATCATACCTCCTTCTCACCCCTGAAAACTAAAACATCATCATTTTTTAATAGAATAGCAGGGAGGGGATGGAAGATTAGAGTCACCATACCTAATGAAGCATAACTGCTATAATCTCTGTTTCTACAGCTTGTTACAAGGCTTAGATTGATAGGCAATTTCCAAATTCCAGCATGCATTTCCTGTTCCTCTTTACTTAGACCAGTATCTTGGCTAGAAGGGGTTCTTCACCTAGCAGGGTGAGCCAAGGCTCAATTCACACAATATGCTTGGGGGCTCTGTCTTTATTTGTTTCTCCATTGACCCCGACTTGAGCAAAGGCAGATATGCCCTAATGAAGACCCTATATTCTAAACATAGTCATCTTTACCTCAGTATAAGAAAGCCTAATCCCTCTTTCCCTTTCCTGACAGAGCTCTGGATTGACTTCCATTCTGGTCTCCCATATATTGACCCCCTCTTTTCTCCTAGTCTGCCCTTCTACTCTTGCACCTTCACAAGACCCTCTTCCTGTTCCTCCTTCCACTCCTTCTTAAGCACATCCTTCTTACTGGACAAAATCCCCTCCTAATGTCTGTAAAGTAGGCAGAGTTGATGAACAGCTGATGGTCTTGTTAGCTACAAACTTTGGGCAAGATAAGATTTGCATAATGAAAGAGTATAAAAGTAGGACAATTTTCCTTAGTAGCTATCCTGAAGACTCTTCTTGATCCCTGATTGGTGAAGAATCAGTGGCCTTAATGTGGAGTGGCAGATTTAGTTACAAAGTAGAATGTAGGACAGCCAACTGATCACTCTGAATTACAAAACCTTGCTGAGGAAGTAGATGATATTTTGACTCAGAAATAAGAAAAAAATATAGGTGAAATTATAGCTCTTTAAACAAATAGATAAGTTTAAGACAAAGAATAACAATATGCCTAAACAAAGATACCTGCTGAAATTTGAAATAAAAAGAGCATTAGAAGAACAATTGTCTTGTTTTGGTTAGAAAAGATATAATTTAAAACACAAAAGACAAAATTTATATAACATAGCATTCTTCTGAATAAACCTGTTCACTGTAGTTTCCCTATAATTGCCCTAAACAAAAAAGGGAGAAATATTCAGGGGCGCCTGGGTGGCTCAGTTGGTTAGGTGTCTGATTTTTGGTTTTGGCTTGGGTCATGATCTCAGGGTCCTGAGATCGAGTGCTGTGTCAGGCTCCACACGGGGCATGGAATCTGCTTGCGATTCTCTCACTCCCTCTGCCCCTTTTCCCCCACCTCCCCATATCTCTCTCAAAAAAAAAAAAAAAAAAAAAAAATGGTGGGGGGAGAAATATTCATGCAATTGCAAAAACAAAATTTCCATTTCTAGTTGATAATGGGGTCACATTCTCCACTATAAAACCTAACATTTGTCCACCATACCTTCTTCCTTTGGGTATCAAAATGAACTAAGTGGCAGGCATTTCAAACACTGCTCTGACTATGCCTGTGTCAGCTGTTTTCTGTATCACTGTCGCTAGTCGACACTCTCCCTATTCACACGCTCTTCTCCTGGGTTATTCTATTCCAGGAAATTAACTGAGACAAGATCTACCTTGGAAATGGGATGCCACCATTAAATGTAGCCAGAATGTCCTGTTTCTGGAACTCCCAGAAGGGAATCACTGGTCTATAATTTGATGATGGCACAGATTAATTAACCACTACCTGATGCTTCCCTTCTCAACATTTTATATCTTGAATTTGCTTCCTCAGTGACTCTGGGCCAAAGGTATTTCAGATTTTAGACACATACTGGAGACTGAGCCAATTGAGCAGGATATGCCCTTACTGTAACTATCTCAAAACCAAAGAAAAATGAGTCTCTTAAAGGGCTGAGGCCACCATATCCACACAATTTTCCAAATGGATTCATTATCCCCTGTTGACTGAAATACCCCGTTCTACCCACCAAAAAGGCAAACTATCACTGCTACCATTTTGTGCAAGATTTAAGGCCGTTGGAAAAACTGCTCTTCCTCATCTCCCTGTAATCCCCCACCTAATACTATCCTATCTTCATTCCCATTGAGAGCTGCTTACTGGATACTGGCAGATCTATCTGCTCTACATTCTCTCGCATACAGACTACAGTATCTATTTGTATTTGGTTGAGAAAGTCAATTGGACAATTATGCCCCTAGGTTTTACACAAATACCCTCTTACTTCTTGAAATTATTTAACCATAACCTTAGAAACATTCAATTTGTTTAGGGCTCCAATCTTACCCAATATGTAGGTGATTATTTTATGCTGGTCTCAGCCTATCCATAATCAATGTTGTTACTAGACCGGCCCTTGTGGTTCTTACTAGGATTGCAAGACCTCCTCAGCAATAACCATTCAGAAAATTTAGGGGGGGAAAGTTTATTACTTACAAGCCTTGGAAATTACATATACTTGCAGCCACACAGGCAGATGCACAGAGGGGACATGGAGCTGGGATTTTGCTTCTGTTGTTTATTTAAAACATAGCAGTGGGAATTTAAAGCCCAAGAAGAGAAAAAATAAAGAGCCCAAATGGTCATTTATTGAAATTAACCAAGGTCTCTAGAACAAAAGTGGTGGGGGCACCTGAGACATGGAAAGCCTGGCTACTTATCCAGTCAGAGGGCTGGCCTTGTGTTCATTTGAGGCAGCAATCCACGAATCAGATGCTTCTCTGAAGTAAATGCGTCAGCAATCAAAGCTTAAGTCAGGCACTTGTATTACAAAAAGAAAGGCCAAAATCTCAGGGTTTATACTACAGTGATCTTCCAGATTGAGGAGCTTGTAGACTTGATTCCCTCTATTTGCTGACAGCATTAACATCCAAGGGATGCTGAATCTCTAAAGATAAATTTCAATGATCAGGCCCATGGACATTTTCCAACCATGATATCATATAAAATGAAAAGTCTCTTTCTCCTCAAAGATTGGAGACTATTTTTCATGACTTTCCCCAGCCAATGACCACAGGACAACTTAGTGGATTTCTCTGTCCCATAGGATTCTGGATTCCTAACTTCTCCAAACTGGGTGACACTCTTATGATCTGACTAAAGTTATCATACTTATACCTTCATGAATATACTAAAGTTGTCTTCTGAAGCTTAAAGCTGTCCCTTTCAGCCCTCCCCCAGCCCCATATACACTTGGACTCCCTAACAACCACCCACCATTCTTTCTGTTTATATATTAAAGATTGGGCTAAGCTTTTGGGATTCTAGCTCAGCAGCACAGTGGACATCACAGACCCAATGCTTGTGGGGCTCAGTTTGTCCCTTATCCCACAACGAACGTATCCTCCATGTTTGCTGTAATGGCAGATGCCATGGCAACTGCGGAGCTAGTTGAGATTCTGTGTACTTAATCCTCAAGCAATTTAACCTCAAAGTCCCTCATGTCCATTAGACATTACTTTTGATGGAAAATGTCTACCATGTTATGCCTCTAACGTGGCCTCCTACGAAGTACCCGTCTTTTACTCACACATATTTCTGTCTCTCATTGCAATACCTTCAACTGTTATTTTCTTCCTCTTCTGAAAGAGGGAAACCTCATGAGTGCTCTACACTCTTTTGGGAATTCCCCTTGCCTTACTCAAATCTCCTTTAACCTCGGTGTTCCCTACAGAATATTAAATGGGTGTATGTGCAGCCTCTCACTTGACAAACAACTTAAAATCAATTACAAAGTCAAAATCCACGGGAAGCTGTGATGGTCGCCATCACTAAGGAGTCCAAGTTTACAGCCAACACTTTCCAAAATGTTGAAGGGTATGAGACTTCACACTTCTTGCCAGCTTACAAATTAGCCTGTCACAGTGTCATGAATGATGGCTGAGAACACAGAAAGCACTCCTGCGTCAGGAAGAAAGGACAATTTATCACTCAAACCAGCAGTAGTCTGCTTGTCAGCATATTTGAGTTACTTCCTCTTGCCCCAAGTCCTGTGGGACCAAGGCAGATGGGATCAGATGGACACTTGCATAGTTAACAGTTCCATTACAGAAGAAGAAACTGGAGATTAGGGCATCCCAGCTTTTTTATAAGCAGACAGTAAGCATGCTTGCTCTCTGCTCCACAGGACACACTATCTCTCTCTCTCTCTTCCTTGGCTATCTTTATACAAACATCCTTGAAAAGACAGTCTAGAACAAAGGCATTCAATGTCTCACTTGTAAGATGTGCAGAAGCAACAGACTCAAGAAGAGTGGTCTCTTTAAAAACCACGAGAGGTGTAGATCTAGAGAACTGAACTAATGAAGGTGGAGGTCACATTATGAGACTCAGTTTCCCCAACGACCAAGAAGAGGGGCTGTGAGAGACAGTGGAGGGCTAAGACCTTTCCATGGTGACCTTCACATACCCATGTCATCTCAGCTCTTTCCCTAAGCCCAAACCCTCTCGCACATGGCTAGCTTCTAACGCTTCCTCCCATCACTCCTGACAAAATCCAAACTCACCACTCAAAGGCCACAAATCTGCACAGTCAATTCTTCCCTCTTCTGAGAATAATCCTTGCTATTTGTTGTCTTTTTCCCCAAACGGCCTGATTTTAATGGTCTCTTCCTATTAAAGCCCCACAGAAGATTTTACCTCTTTCCCCAAGCTAGAATGTTCCTTTGCATTATTGTCAAGTCTGACATTTTTGAAGGAAGACTTATGCTAATGGTGCTCTGGTTGATTTTCTTGCACACCAAGTTTGCTTATTTAGACAATAAATATTTATTTATTCACTCATTTAACAGATATTTATGTACCAGTTTGGATCCAGGTACTGGTAATACAAACGTGAGTGATCTCATATGCCTAAAGTCCATAAGCTAGTTGAGTAAATAGATGGTCTCCAAATAAATGCACCGTGTTATATGATCACACAAATGCGAGGTATATCCCTGGCTGTACACTGGAATTTCTGGTGACTTCTAAAAAATCACTCTGTCCAGTCATCTTCCTAAATGACTTAATGTGGCATCTCTGAGTTTGACTCTGGGTGAGTGTGTCATTTTAAGTAGCTGCTCAGGGGATTCTGGTGCAGGTGAGGGTTGTTGTAATAAGTGTTATGGAGAAAACCCAAGCAGTATGAGAAAAGTGGACAGTGATGGGGCGGATGTGCACACCAGTGTGTGCTCTTTCAGGTGGGCAGTCAAGGGATTAGGGAAGCTGACCATTCTGAAAGGATATGGATGAGCAAGGCATGCTCATACCTGCAGAGGAACAGTCAAGGCCTCAGGAAGAGCAGGCTCTAACACCAAGTTGCTAGAAATATTGGAG
Organism: Halichoerus grypus; assembly: GCF_964656455.1. Classification (NCBI taxonomy): domain Eukaryota; kingdom Metazoa; phylum Chordata; class Mammalia; order Carnivora; family Phocidae; genus Halichoerus; species Halichoerus grypus. The sequence goes on from NC_135718.1 coordinate 82,645,315, forward strand.
AAAGAGCAAGACTGACTGCAGCAGCAGGTGAGAGGGTGAGTAAGGCATGTGAACTAGTGTTACTTAGTCACCAAGAGCATAGCCTCTGCAGATGGACCACCTGGAATGAAAGCCCAGCTTCTTTACCTACTGCAGCAAAATTCTGGGAAAACAACTACCTCTTTGTGGCTAATACCCTCATGCACAAGGTGGCGATAATAAAAGTACCTAATCCTTAGGCTACTGTGAGGATGAAACCAGTTCATTCACGTCTCACACATTAAACGAGGCTATGGTGTAGATGCCCTTGATGAGAGTTATCATAATTAATATGCAAGAGCCTGATTCTGAATATCCTTCTAAAACTTGGCAAAGACACCCCTTCACAGAAGTACCTTCACAGGGGCGCCTGGGTGGCTCAGTCGTTAAGCGTCTGCCTTCGGCTCAGGTCATGATCCCAGGGTCCTGGGATCGAGCCCCACATCAGGCTCCCTGCCCAGCGGGGAGTCTGCTTCTCCCTCTCCCTCTGCCCCTGCTTGTGTTCCCTCTCTCACTGTGTCTCTATCAAATAACTAAAAAATCTTAAAAAAAAAAAAAAAAGAAGTACCTTTACAGATCAAATGAAAATCCAATAATAGGAAGATTCCTCTGTTTGGTGGGTTTATAGTATTCAGCTTTAAAAACCTTTAAGGAAACAATATTTAGAAGGAAAAAAAATAATTTTGAAAAACAATTGTCAAATGGATTTCATTCATTTGGTTAATTTTCTAATTAGTAGGTGGGTCTAAGTGTAGTGTCTGTTCTTACCAGATATTTTAGAAATTAAAGTCAGGTGTATCATTCTTTGGAAATCTACAAATTTAAAAACTGTCATTTTTTAATATTTTTTAATGCCATTATTATATTGCTTTGGCATGAAGTATTTAGAAATCAAGATAAACTCTATTAGCTAAAGTTCACAATGGATAGGTTCAAAGGTTTAAAAATTATATTAAATTGTCCTTAAATATATGGTATTTGTAATAACATGTGTCACAGTAAAAAAAATAGCCAATAACAACTATTTTGAAAAGACAACTAACATCTTAAACTACCCCTGAGTTTCATCCTCTGTAGCCTACTATCTTACTTCTAAATTTGGTATTGCATTATTAAGACAGGCATTATTTAAATATTATTATATCATCTTAACAACTGAAACACCAGTACTGTGATAATTAATAATTATAAAGAATATAATCAGAGGTATAGTAAAGGCCATGAGTTTATTTCCAATGTGTCAGTGAGACCAGGTTCCAGCCTCACGCCTCTACCTTTCTGCCCTGTATCTGGGCAAGGAGATAAGCAAGCGAGGGGCCTCCTTCCTCTGCAGCTGGTGGTGAGTTCAAGCCACAGAGCCTGGGCCCACATGCAGGTGGGGACCCTCACCACCCCTCTACTCTAAGCACAATGAAGGCAAAGTCCCTCTTGTGTCCCTGCCTTCTCAAACCATCTTTGCATCTTCCTGGGAGTCTGTCCTGTTCTCCCCAGCAAGCTTTTACATGTTATAAATAAACCTTCATGCTTTTTTGGGGGGAATGTGGGTCATCTCAATATCTGAACACAATTTTGGATACGGGAGCCCATCCCTTCTTCACAGCATGACCATATCAGGAGGCAAAAGTGCATAATAATGAAATGCAAGGAAAATGCTCTTAATAAATTTCATGTCTGGGCCTTGAAGTTTGTAACAACCATGGAGCAAAAATACATAAATAAATAGATTAATAAAAAAATAAATAACAGCCATATAAAAATAATAAGTCTAACTTGATTAAAAAAAAGAAGTACATTTACGTACATATAATAAATTGGCATCATTCTGATGTGGTCTTTCTACCAAGCCTGCTACTAAGCAGCCATGTGACTTTGGGCAAGGTACTGCATTTGCTAGATAATGTTTTGTTTTTCTGTTTAAGGGACTGAACTAACACCAAGTTTCCTTCCAGTCTTATGATTTAAAAATGCACTTTTATTTTCAAGGAGAATACATTTTTAAAAGCCCCAAACTTCTTGCAGTATTGACAATAAAGACACTCCTGACTGTGGATATTGAGAAACAAGTTTCTGGAGAATGAGGAAGGCATTTCCTGTCCCAAGGAAAGAGAATATTGTAGAAGATGCTCTATCCAGCATACAAGATAGGTAGTTTAGTATGTGACCGAACAAGTTGAGTTGGATATATGACAAATCAAGGTGTAAAGGTGACATTCAGACTTAGAATTTTAAGAGGAATTTAACTTATAACTAGTGTTTCAGTTAATCCTGTGAGCCAAATTTTATGAAAAACTCTAACACCCAAAAGAAATTACAAAAATTTCAATCAAAAGACAAAACACTGGAAGAAAACTATAATATTTCAAGCAAAATTATAACCAATTCAGCCAGTCACATCTCCTTTCTTTATGGGAAGTCTTACACTAGTTAAAATGAACACGTAAGTTTTTAATATAAAAACTGGAGAAGGTGGTCAGAGACTGACTTCCCTCATGAAATTCTGCAAAGCCTTTCACATCTTCAGAAAAATGTCATCAGGATTTAAAACATAAAATTCATCATCTTGAAGCTTTGGACATATTTGCAAGAAGTAATACATGACTTTGGCTTATTTAACCCTGGTAATTGTTGCATTAAATTCTCCAAAGTCTTCTGAAAAATCTGAAAATTAACAAATAAAACTAAATAAAACTTGGCTTCTTATTAAAAAATACTCCCAAATACCCAAAGACATTTTTAAATTAAATTTTACAATGAATGGGTTGAGTGATCCTCAGGATAGCTAAGTCATTAATGAGAAATGATTTCTAAGGAATATGAATGGAGAATGGATTCATTCATTCAATCAACAAGCATTCATTGATTAGTTTATACAAGTCAATATGGTTTTAGGTGCTGGAGATTAGGAAATAATGCAGGTTACCCACTTAGAGGCTACTAAGCACATACACTCTGAGTGAGAATCAAGCTTTCTAAGTTCAAAGAAAGAGGCAAGGACAATGGGCTTGCTAGAGGAGTGAACTCCAGTGGCGTTGTAGTAAATCCAGTGACCAAGAGTGTCTGCATACTGCATCAGCCTTCAGGCTGTGCAAGTTTGGGGTTTTATTCTAAGTGAGGAGAAGCTGCTGGGGTGGGGGCGGGGCATAGTAGTTGCTTAATCACCCTCAGCACCCATCCTAACCTACTTGTATTATGCCCTGCTATAATGCAAAGCCGGGAAAACCATCATTTATATCTTACCCTTATCCTCCCTTGCAGCTAAGGCTGTCCATGCAAATAAGGTTCTACCAGTTAGATGCACCCACCTGAGATCGGATGTTTGTAAATAAAGACAGGACATAATGTTGTTGCTTGTAGATAGTGCAAGCCTGGCCTGGGAGCAGGGTGAGCAAATTTAGCAAATAAACATATAGAAAACTCAGTTATACTTGAATCAGATAAATAACGTTCTTTTTCAGGATAAGTACCTCCATAGCAGAAGTACTTGGTAAATATTTATCCTAAAAAAAAGTATTCACTGTTTATATTAAATTCAAATGTTACTAGGTCTCTTACATTTTTACCTGTCTATCCCACACTCGGAGACTGTGTTTTCTACCATATGCAACCAGAACCCTTGTGGGTGTTGAGAAGTAATTGTCAAGCGCAGGGGCAGCCTTGTCTTCCCTGGCTTGCAACTATGTAGTGTATAATCACACTAAATGAGTCCAGAGACATCCTTCTGATTGTGACCAGTGTAGCCACGACTTCTAGGGAAATTTGTATTTCCCTGATGACAAATGATACAACTCTCTTGACCAGCCAGTTTAGCAGATTTGATCTGGGAGTTAATACGAGAGGGCCGGTCTAGAATGATCCCTTCTAGAACTTCCGAACTCTTGAAAATAAGTTTCATGGTGGGGTGCCTGGGGGGCTCCGTCAGTTAAGCATCTGATGTTGGCTCTGATCATGATCTTGGGGTCCTGGGATCGAGCCCTGCTTAGCGGGGAGTCTGCTTGTCCCTCTGCCTCTCCCCCTCTCCCCACTCCTGAGTGAGTGCACACTCTCTCAAATAAATAAATAAAATCTGTTAAAAAATAAGTTTCATAGAAGCATTGAAGCACTGGAGTAAAATATACTACACTCATTTAAGGTGTGAAATTTGATGAATTCTGACATATCTATGTACACTTGGAAAGTTGGTACCAACATTAAGATATAGAGTACTTACATTATCCCAAAAGTTTTCTTGTGTCCTCCCTACACCTTCAACCTGCAGGGGACCATGTATCCACTTTCTGTCATTATAGATAATTTGTATTTTCTAGAATTGTATATAAATGCAATCCCACAGAATGTACTTTTCTGTAATTGTCTTTTTTAACCTAGCATAATGTTGTTAAGATCCACCCATAGTGTTGTGTGTATTGGTAATTTGTTTTCTATGTACTGTAGAATAATATTCTGTTGTTATAAATGCCACATTTTGTGTATTTATTCACCTATTGTAGGGCATTTGGGTTGCCTAAATTTTGAAATTATTATGAACAAAGCAGATATGAAAATGTACATACAAATCTTGGTGTATGTGTAAACATATATATTATTACAATTACTGAAGTATAGTTGACACACAATATTACATTAGTTCCAGGTGTATAACATAGTGATTTGACAAGTCTATATAAAATGTTCACCTGATAAAGAAATTTTCAACTTTCAGCGTTCATGGGCTCTTCTCCAAGGAGCCCAGGGAGGCCACACTGTAACCTTTACCAAGGTCAGAATGACTCAGCAAAATTTCAAACCATGGGCTCGATTTCTGACCTGAGCATATACACTGTACGTCTGCTTTGTTAAAATAAATACACAAATACTTTTAAAAAATAAAAAAATAATAATAAAATAACCAAAAAAGGAGCATTCTGAACACACAAAAAAAAGAAACTTCCTGGTTCCCATAAGATTAAAGTCATAGAGCCCTACGTCTACTGAAAACATAAGTCTGTAACTTTCTGGAATGTCCTTTGTCATGATGTTTTGTAACTTTTTATATAAAAACATATATAACCCTGCACCAAATGTCCCTTCCCTGGATCACTCTCTTCTTTGTGAAGATTGTGTATCCTGGGCAGCTGTCCTAACTTGGGCTCAAATAAAATGTTCTTCCTTTTTTTTTTTAGAAATTCTAAAAGGTGTGTTCATTAGCTACTGTCTATTACCATATACCACCGTTCTATCACTGACTATTCCCTGTGCTCTACCTTTTATCCCTGCGACTTATTTATTCCATGACTGGAAGCCTATATTAATATGTTTTTAATCTCTTGGGTAAATCCACAGAAATTATAATTTCTAGGTCACATCAGAGTGGTATATTTAAATATTAAAAAAAAAAACCTGCCAAATAATTTTCTAAACTGGTTGTTTAGAACTTTTTATATATTCATCAGAGTGAATGTGGATTCTAGTTCACAAACCACTCACTTTTGGCATTGCCAGTCTTTTAAACTTTGGCCATTTTATGTATGTTCCAGTAACATTCCTTTTTTTCTTTCTTAAAACAAAAGAAAATATATTTATCATAACCAGACGTCAGATGTAGGATAGAGACAGGACTGATTAGAAGGCTGGCTCAGTTCAGTGGCTCATCTTACTGTTCTACCAGCCTAAGCATCTTGGCTTTGTCCTTTGACTTTTCCCTCTGATGTATATAAGCTGCAACAATCTTGGCATTATATCCAAACACGACTTCTCCATAAGAAGATAGAGAACAATAATTTTATTATTAATTTTATTATTCTTTTTTCCTGTTAAAGTTTTTGATCTGAGATGGGGCGCCTGGGTGGCTCAGTCATTAAGCGTCTGCCTTTGGCTCAGGTCGTGATCTCAGGGTCCTGGGATCGAGCCCCGCATCGGGCTCCCTGCTCGGCGGGAAGCCTGCTTCTCCCTCTCCTGCTCCCCCTGCTTGTGTTCCCTCTCTCGCTGTGTCTCTCTCTGTCAAATAAATAAATAAAATCTTTAAAAAAAAAAAAAAGTTTTTGATCTGAGAGATAAACTGACATTTATAGTTAAATCTGAGGTACACATTCATTCAATTGTAAGAAATAATAGAGGGGGGGCAGACCAAGATGGCAGAGGAGTAGGAGACCTGGATTTCATCTGGTCTCAGGAATTCAGCTGGATAGGGATCAAACCATTCTGAACACCTACAAACTCAACAGGAGATTGAAGAAAAGAATAGCAACAATTCTCTGAACAGAAAAGCGACCACTTTCTGTAAGGTAGGACGTGCAGAGAAGTGAATCTGAGGCGATATTCAGGAGGATAGATGGCGGGGGAGGGGCCTCCGTCGGCCGCTTCTGGCAAGTGATAGAGCAGTGGAGCACAAAATTGGAACCTTTAGAAGTTGGCTCTACTGAGGGACGTCGCTCCAGTGGCTAAGGGGGGGGTGGAACCCTCGCGGGACAGTGTGGTCTCAGGACCCTCGGGGTCACAGAAAGACCGGGGGTGTCTGAGTGCGGCAGAGCTCCCAGGTATCGGAGCGGGGAAGCCAGCTGCAGAGACGGAGCCGAGGAGCGGGCTCTCAGCTCAGGGTTGTCATAAACTGTGATCCATGACAAAGTCAGGCCACTGCTCCTCCAGCAGGGACACAACAAGGGGCAGATCCGGGGAGACTCACCTTCCTTCCCTGGGAGGAGCGGCGCAGGAGCACACCGCGGGGATCTGCTGGGTTTGGAGACTCCACACGGGGTCGGGTGCCAGAGACAGAAACGCTCGGTCACAGGCCGGGTGAGCACGGAGTGCAGCCGGAGACCGGGGAGACGGGAGTGACTGACTGCTTTTCTCTGGGGACTCACTGAGGAGCGGGGCCACGAGTTCTCGGCTCCTCCGGGGCGGAGATTGGGAGGCCGCCATTTTCACTCTCGGGACCCAAAGCTGTAGGGAAAGCTTGCAGGGAATAAAAGCTCCTGAGAGCAAACCCGAGCAGATTACTTAGCCTGGACCGGGCAAGGGTGGGGCAACTCCACCTCCGGCAAAGACATTTGGGAACCACGGCAACAGGCCCCTCCCACAGAAGATAAGTGAGAACAGCCAGCCAAGACCAAGTTTACCCATCAATGAGAACGGCAGAACTCCAGCGCTAGGGGAACAATGCATATAGAATTCATGGCTTTTTTACCATCATTCTTTAGTCTTTCAAAGTTTTTTTTTTTTTTAACTTTTTTTTTTTTGAATTTTTCTTTTTCCCTTTTTCAACCAACATCTTATCAGTCCCTTTTTTAAAAAGCATTTTTATTTTTCATTTTTAGAATCATATTCTATCCCTTCATAGTAGTTACCCGTATTTTTGGCATATATATATAAGTTGTTCTCTCTTTAAAATTTTGAGATAGTTTCTTCTAACAGATCAAAATATACCCTAAATCTCTAGTGTATGTTCTTTTTCTACTCTCCTGCCTGATCACATTCTCTCCCTTTTTTTTTATCCTCTCCTTTCTTTTTTCAAACAACTTCTTATCAAATCCTTTTATAAAATTTTTTATAATTTTCATCTTTACAGTCATATTCCATCCGTCCATCATATCAACCTTTATTTTTGTACATATATAAGTTTTTCTTTCTTTAAAACTTTGGGAGGCACTTTCTTCTAACAGACCAAAATACACCCAAAATCTAGTGTGTGGCACTGATCTATGTACCAGTCTGAACATATTTGATCATGTTCTGGTTTTTGTTTTGTTTTGTTCTGTTTTTGTTTGTTTTTATCTTTATCTTTTTCTTTTCTTTTTTTTTTTTTTTTTCTTTTTTCTCTCTTTCCCTTTCTTTTCCCCCTGCTTCAGGTCTTTTCTGATTTGTTTAGAGTATATTTTCTGGGGACGTTGTTACCCTGTTAGCATTTTGTTCTCTCATTCATCTATTCTCTGATGGACAAAATGACAAGACGGAAGAAATCACCTCAACAAAAAGAACAAGAGGTAGTAACAACTGCCAGGGACCTACTCAATATGGACATTAGTACGATGTCAGATCTAGAGTTCAGAATCATCACTTTAAAGATACTAGCTGGGCTTGAAAAAAGCATGGAAGTTATTAGAGAAATCCTTTCTGGAGAAATAAAAGAACTAAAATCTAACCAAGTCGAAATCAAAAAGGATATTAATGAGGTGCAATCAAATATGGGGGCGCTATCTGCAAGGATAAATGAGGCAGAAGACAGAATCAGTGATATAGAAGACCAAATGATGGAAAATAAAAAAGCTGAGAAAAAGAGAGATAAACAACTACTGGATCACAAGGGCAGAATTCAAGAGATGACCAATACCATAAGACGAAACAACATTAGAATAATTGGGATCCCAGAAGAGGAAGAAAGAGAGAGGGGGGCAGAAGGTATATTGGAGCAAATTATAGCAGAGAACTTCCCTAATTTGGGGAAGGAAACAGGCATCAAAATCCAGGAAGCACAAAGAACCCCTCTCAAAATGAATAAAAATAGGTCAACACCCCAACATCTAACAGTAAAACTTATGAGTCTCAAAGACAAAGAGAAAATCCTGAAAGCAGCTCGGGAGAAGAGATATGTAACATACAATGGTAGAAACATTAGATTGGCAACAGACTTATCCACAGAGACCTGGCAGGCCAGAAAGGACTGGCAGGATATATTCAGAGCATTAAAGGAGAAAAATATGCAGCCAAGAATACTATATCCAGCTAGGCTGTCATTGAAAATAGAAGGAGAGATAAAAATCTTCCGGGACAAACAAAAACTAAAGGAAGTTGCAAACACGAAACCAGCCCTACAAGAAATCTTGAAAGGGGTCCTCTAAGCAAAGAGAGAGCCTAAAAGCAACATAGACCAGAAAGGAACACAGACAATATACAATAACAGTCACCTTACAGGCAATGCAATGGCACTAAATTCATATCTTTCAGTAGTTACCCTGAATGTGAATGGGCTAAATGCCCCAATCAAAAGACACAGGCTATCAGATTGGATTAAAAAACAAGACCCATCGATATGCTGTCTGCAAGAGACTCATTTTAGACCCAAAGACACCCCCAGATTGAAAGTGAGGGGGTGGAAAACCATTTACCATGCTAATGGACACCAAAAGAAAGCTGGGGTGGCAATCCTTATATCAGACAAATTAGACTTTAAACCAAAGACTGTAATAAGAGATGAGGAAGGAAACTATATCCTACTTAAAGGGTCTATCCAACAAGAAGATCTAACAATTGTAAATATCTATGCCCCTAACATGGGAGTAGCCAATTATATAAGGCAATTGATAACAAAAGCAAAGAAACACATCAACAACAATACAATAATAGTGGGGGGCTTTAACACCCCCCTCACTGCAATGGACAGATCGTCTAAGCAAAAGATCAACAAGGAAATAAAGACTTTAAATGACACACTGGACCAAATGGACTTCACAGACATATTCAGAACATTCCATCCCAAAGCAATGGAATACACATTCTTCTCTAGTGCTCATGGAACATTCTCCCGAATCGATCACATCCTAGGTCATAAATCAGGTCTCAACCAGTACCAAAAGATTGGGATCATTCCCTGCATATTTTCAGACCACAATGCTTTGAAACTAGAACTCAATCACAAGAGGAAAGTCGGAAAGAACTCAAATACCTGGAGGCTAAAGAGCATCCTACTAAAGAATGAATGGGTCAACCTCAAAATTAAAGAAGAATTTAAAAAAATCATGGAAACCAATGAAAATGAAAACACAACTGTTCAAAATCTTTGGGATGCAGCAAAGGCAGTCCTAAGAGGAAAGTATATAGCAATACAAGCCTTTCTCAAGAAAGAAGAAAGGTTTCAAGCACAGAAGCTAACCCTACACCTAAAGGAGCTGGAGAAAGAACAGCAAATAAAGCCTAAACCCAGCAGGAGAAGAGAAATAATAAAGATCAGAGCAGAAATCATTGAAATAGAAACTAAAAGAACAGTAGAACAGATCAAAGAAACTAGGAGCTGGTTCTTGGAAAGAATTAACAAGATTGATAAACCCCTGGCCAGACTTATCAAAAAGAAAAGAGAAATGACCCAAATCAACAAAATCTTGAATGAAAGAGGAGAGATCACAACCAACACCAAAGAAATACAAACAATTATAAGAACATATTATGAGCAACTCTATGCCAGCAAATTAGATAACCTGGAAGAAATGGATTCATTCCTAGAGATGTATCCACTACCAAAACTGAACCAGGAAGAAATAGAAAACCTGAAGAGACCTATAACCACTAAGGAAATTGAAGCAGTCATCAAAAATCTCCCAACAAACAAAAGCCCAGGGCCAGATGGCTTCCCAGGGGAATTCTACCAAACATTTCAAGAAGAATTAATACCTATTTTTCTGAAACTGTTCCAAAAAATAGAAATGGAAGGAAAACTTCCAAACTCATTTTATGAGGCCAGCATTACCTTGATCCCAAAACCAGACAAAGACCCCATCATAAAGGAGAATTACAGACCAATATCCCTGATGAACATGGATGCAAAAATTCTCACCAAAATACTAGCCAATAGGATCCAACAGTACATTAAAAGGATTATTCACCACGACCAAGTGGGATTTATCCCTGGGCTGCAAGGTTGGTTCAACATCCGCAAATCAATCAACGTGATACAATACATTAACAAAAGAAAGAACAAGAATCATATGATCCTCTCAATAGATGCAGAAAAAGCATTTGACAAAGTACAGCATCCTTTCTCGATCAAAACTCTTCAGGGTATAGGGATCGAGGTTACATACCTCAATATCATAAAAGCCATCTATGAAAAACCTACAGCGAATATCATTCTCAATGGGGAAAAACTGAGAGCTTTCCCCCTAAGGTCAGGAACACGGCAGGGATGTCCACTATCACCACTGCTATTCAACATAGTATTGGAAGTCCTAGCCACAGCAATCAGACAACAAAAAGAAATCAAAGGCATCCAAATCGGCAAAGAAGAAGTCAAACTCTCACTCTTTGCAGATGATATAATACTTTATGTGGAAAACCCAAAAGACTCCACCCCAAAATTGGTAGAACTCCTACAGGAATTCAGTAAAGTGGTAGGATATAAAATCAATGCACAGAAGTCAGTGGCATTCCTATACACCAACAACAAGACAGAAGAAAGAGTAATTAAGGAGTTGATCCCATTTACAATTGCACCCAAAACCATCAGATACCTAGGAATAAATCTAACCAAAGAGGCAAAGGATCTGTACTTGGAAAACTATAAGCTACTCATGAAAGAAATTGAGGAAGACACAAAGAAATGGAAAAACGTTCCATGCTCATGGATTGGAAGAACAAATATTGTGAAGATGTCAATGCCACCTAGAGAAATCAACACATTGAATGCAATCCCCATCAAAATACGAGCCACTTTTTTCAAAGAAATGGAATAAATAATCCTAAAATTTGTATGGAACCAGAAAAGACCCCGCATAGCCAGAGGAATGTTGAAAAAGAAAACCAAAGCTGGCGGCATCACAATTCCAGACTTCCAGCTCTATTACAAAGCTGTCATCATCAAGACAGTATGGTACTGGCACAAAAACAGACACATAGATCAATGGAACAGAAGAGGAAGCCCAGAAATGGACCCTCAACTCTATGGTCAACTAATCTTTGACAAAGCAGGAAAGAATGTCCAATGGAAAAAAGTCTCTTCAACAAATGGTATTGGGAAAATTGGACAACCACATGCAGAAGAATGAAACTGGACCATTTCCTTACACCACACACAAAAATAGACTCCAAATGGTTGGAAGACCTCAGTGTGAAACAGGAGTCCATCAAAATCCTAAAGGAGACACAGGCAGCAACCTCTTCGACCTCAGCTGCAGCAACTTCTTCCTAGAAACATCGCCAAAGGCAAGGGAAGCAAGGGCAAAAATGAACTATTGGCACTTCATCAAGATAAAAAGCTTTTGCAAAGCAAAGAAACAGTCAACAAAACCAAAAGACAACTGACAGAATGGGAGAAGATATTTGAAAATGACATATCAGATAAAGGGCTAGTATCCAAAATCTATAAAGAACTTATCAAACTCAACACCCAAAGAACAAAGAATCCAATCAAGAAATGGGCAGAAGACATGAACAGACATTTCTGCAAAGAAGACATCCAAATGGCCAACAGACACATGAAAAAGTGCTCAACATCGCTCGGCATCAGGGAAATCCAAATCAAAACCTCAATGAGATACCACCTCACACCAGTCAGAATGGCTAAAATTAACAAGTCAGGAAACGACAGATGTTGGCGGGGATGCGGAGAAAGGGGATCCCTCCTGCACTGTTGGTGGGAATGCAAGCTGGTGCAACCACTCTGGAAAACAGTATGGAGGTTCCTCAAAAAGTTGAAAATAGAGCTACCATACGATCCAGCAATTGCACTACTGGGTATTTACCCCAAAGATACAAATATAGGGATCCGAAGGGGTACGTGCACCCTGATGTTTATAGCAGCAATGTCCACAATAGCCAAACTGTGGAAAGAGCCAAGATGTCCATCGACAGATGAATGGATAAAGAAGAAGTGGTATATATATACAATGGAATATTATGCAGCCATCAAAAGGAATGAGATCTTGCCATTTGCAACAACATGGATGGAACTGGAGGGTATTATGCTGAGCGAAATAAGTCAAAAAGAGAAAGACATGTATCATATGACCTCACTGATACGAGGAATTCTTAATCTCAGGAAACAAACTGAGGGTTGCTGGAGTGGGTGGTGGGGTGGGAGGGATGGGGTGGCTGGGAGATGGATACTGGGGAGGGTATGTGCTCTGGTAAGCGCTGTGAATTGTGCAAGACCGTTGAATCTCAGATCTGTACCTCTGAAACAAATAATGCAATATATGTTAAGAAAAAAAAAAAGAAGATAGCAAGAGGGGAAGAATGAAGGGGGGGGAAATCAGAGGGGGAGATGAACCATGAGAGACGATGGACCCTGAAAAACAAACTGAGGGTTCTAGAGGGGAGGGGGTGGGAGAATGGGTTAGCCTGGTGATGGGTATTAAAGAGGGTACATTCTTCATGGAGCACTGGGTGTTATGCACAAACAATGAATCATGGTACACTACATCTAAAACTAATGATGTAATGTATGGTGATTAACATAACAATAAAAATTTTAAAAAAAGAAAGAAATAATATAGGGAGATCCCATGTGCCTTTGCTGAGTTTCCTTAAATGGTAACTTCTTGCAAACTTCTAAACACAATAACAAAACAAAGATATTGACATTGATACAATCAAGGTATGGAATATTTCCTTCTCCATAGAGATCCTTCACTGTGCTCTTTTATAGCTTTATCTACTTTGATCTTGCTCCCATTCCTTGCTTGCAAACACTAATCTTCTCTCAGTTGCTCCAATTTTATCATTTCAACATGTTTAAATGGAATCCTCCCATATCCAACCTTTTAAGATTGTTTTTTTCACTCAGCATAATTCTCTGGAGATTCATCCAGGTTGTGCCTGTCAATAGTCCACTCCTTTTCACTGCAGAGTAGTATTCTCAGTATGGATATACCACAGTTTGTGTAACTATTCAATTGTTGCAGAACATCTGTGTAGTTTTTAGTTTTTACGTATTATGTGAATGTAAGTTTTCATTTATCCAGAATAAATGTCCAAGAGTGAAATTACTGAGTCATAATATCATTGCAGGTTTAGTTAGTTTATTTATATTTATATTTATTTATTTAAGAAACTGCCAAACTAGGGGCACCTGGATGGCTCAGTCATTTAAGTTGTTCAGCTCTTAATTTTGGCTCAGGTCATGATCTCAGGGTTGTGAGATCGAGCCCCACTTTGGCTCTGTTCTGAGTGTGGGGTCTGCTTAATATTCTCTCTCTCCTTCTCCCTGTGCCCCTCCCCACTTGTGCTCTCTCTCTCAAAAAATAAATAAAATTTTTAAAAATGAAAAGAAACAAAAAACTGCCTAACTATTACCCATAGTGGCTGTCCTGTTTGACATTCTTGTCAGGGGGGAGAAATATAGATAGATAGATAGATTGATAGATAGATAGATAGATAGATAGATAGATAGATAGATAGACAGACAGACAGACAGAAAGAAAGAAATACAGACAGGCAAATAGACAGATAGATATTCTAATAGATACATAGTAACATTTCATTGTGATTTTAGTTTGCATTTCTCTAGTGGCTAATGATGTCAAACATTTTATGATCTTATTTGCCATCCATACATCCTTTCAACTGAAATGCCTATCTTACAATCTTTCATCATTAAGTATAATGCTGGCTGTAGGATTTTTGCAGATGTTCTTCATCAATTTTCAGACAATCCCCTCTATTCCTATTTTTCTCACAAATTGATGTCATTTTTATCAATATATTAATTTTTTTGATATAATCATGATGTTTCATTTTTAGTCTGTTTATGTAATAGATTATTTGGATTGATTTTTGAATGTTGAACCAGGCTTGCATCCATGATATAAAATATTATGAATTTTTGTGTCTGTATTTATGAGATATATGTGTGTAGTTTATCTGCTGTCTTTGTCTGGCTTTATTATCAGAGTAATACTAGATTCATTAAATGAAATAAAGATTGTGTTTCTTCCTTTTCTATTTTCTAGATGACACTGTAGACAATTGGTATTAATTCTTCCTTAATCATTAGGTAGAATTCTCCAATGAAGCATTCCGGCCATGGAGATTTTTTGGAGAGTGGAGATCATTTTTATTTATGAATTTTATTTCCCTAAGAGTTATGGGGCTATTAAAATAATTTGTTTCCTGTGGATAAATTATAGTAGTTTGCAGTAGTTCTTGGAGGAACTGGTCTATCTCATCTAGTTTGTCAAATTTATGTAGTCTGTTTTATTCCTTTAGTATCTTTTTGATGTCGGGAGGATCTGTAGTGATACATCCTTCTTCATGTCTGAAATTACTAATTTATGTATTTTTTTCCTTATCAATCTTTCTAAAGACTTATCAATTCTATTGATATTTTCAAAGGACCTGTTATTTTTGTTGCTTTTCTGTTTTTAATTTTTAATTTTATTAACTTTTCTTCTTCTGCTTGCTTTGAGATATTCAGGGTTGGTTTGGGTTTTTTGGGGGGGGTTATTGGATTTTCTTTTTATTTTTTAGATTCTTGAGGCAAGCACTGTGATTACTGGTTTGTGACTTTTCATATTTGTAATGTATGCATTTAGGGCTGCAGATGTTCCTCTCAAGACTTCTGTAGCTGTTTCCCATAAACTTGGCAAAATGGGGTAGGTGTGGTAGAAGAAATGGGTAAAAGGAATGAAAGGCAGGAATAAAAAAAACAGGCAAATACTGTAGATATCTGCTAAATGTTGGTTCAGCTGCATTAAATCTGTATATATAAAAAAAAAGAGTAAGAAGAAATATACGCTTAGTGACTGTAGAAAAATAATGGAATAAGGTACTTAATTTAAAATATTTATGAACCTGTACTGCTCATTATGCATGAGTACACTGATATCTCAAATGGAATATGTGAATAAAATTGGATAAAATCATTACTAGAGGGAATTCATTTTCTAAAGGGCATATAACAACGAGTGCTATGTCAGAACATGTAAAGTCATCACACTGTACTTCCAATACCTTCTAACTACTGAAAAATAATTATTTACATAAAAATAAATTCCTCACACCCAGAGCAGACTTCTGTCATGTTTGCTAATTAATAGCACATCATCTTGCAATATGCTATGAGGAAAATGAAATTTAACAAAGGGTTCCCATATTCATAAAGTTGAAGACTAATCATATAGACTAGCCACACACAATGAGAAATTAAATAGTGATATGATTTTGAAATAAGAAAATATTTACCTTGGCAGTGGGTGGTGTATTATCAAATCTTTTAAAAAATCTGATAAACATTTATTGGAAGATTTAGGTACTGCAAGGAACTGTGCTGGGTCCTATGGAGGGTAGCTAGGAAAGTACAAGTGAGTTTTGGTTGTTAAGAAGCTTAGAAGTGGTAAAAGGTAATTATAAATAAAGATTAAAATTAGTGTATGATGATTCCTAGAGGGAAAAGGGCAAAGTACTTATACAATCCACATTATAAGTATAATGGTGTATATTTAGCACTTATTTTGAAATTGTATGGAAAGGCAAAAATCTCAACAGCCTGAGATAAGGTAGTTGGCATTGCAAGTAGGAAAAAAAAAAAAAAAAAAGGCGTGGTGAGAACCAAGAGAATGATACTGTCAATAACTACCATCAGAATTTGGAAGAGAGAGGTCACTGAAGAAGTTAGGGAAATGCAAGATTTAGGCAAAATCGGTAATTGTGAGAGGTCATGATGATTTAGTGAGTGTTCTGTTTATGTGGGGTCAAATGTTAAGTAATGGGTGTGCAGACGATAGAATGCAAAACCAATAGCAGGCAGGGAGAGCAGGGGCTTTAAGTATAATAAGTATGTGACTAAAAGTTAGAAAACAAGATTAGGGTCACATTAGGGGAATTTAATGGACAGCGTAAAAAATAGGGAATTTTAATTGGGAATTAGGAGCTTTCTGAATAAAATGATACTTTCTATGTTGTGTTAAAAACAACAAAAAAACAAAAACAAAAATAAAGACAAAACTATGTAGATATATTGTATTTTCATGTTGATTGTCTAATTTTCAGACATTTGCCTAAAGTGTGTTTTGGTGTGGATTTCTTTGGGATTTGTCCTCTTGTAATATCATTAAGCTCACTGAATTTGTAAGTTTGTCCTCTGCCAAATTTGGGAATATTTTCAGCTATAATTTACTCAAATCTATTTTTTAAGACTGTCCTTCTTTTCTTCTCCATCTGGGACTCCAATGACACAAAGCTAAATCTTTTGTTATAATCTCTCAGACCTTTGACAATCTGTTCACTGTATTGCTTTGTTCTGTTTCCAGTTATTTCTTATCTTTTGTTCAGGAATAATTTCTATTGTTTTAACTTCAAGTTCACTAATTCTTTCTGCTGTCTCCATCATACTGTTGAATCTATCAATTTACTTTTGTTGTTTGTTTCTCTTTCTTTTATTTGAATTTTGGTTACTATATTTTTCAGTTATAAAATGTCCATTTGGCTCAAGTTTATGCTATTTCTTCACTGAGAACTTTTAATGTTTTCATTTGTTTCAAGCATGTTTATTATTGCTTGTGGGAGCATTTTTATGATGGAAAATCTATGTCAGATAATTCTATCATCTCTGTGATCTTGGTGTTGATATCTCTTTATTGTCTTCTTAATTAAAGATGAGATTTTTCTCATTCTTAATATGACAAGAGATTTTCAATCAAAACCTGGACATTGTAGGTATTAAGTTATGAGGCTCTGGACCATTTTAAACTTTCTGCTGTAGCTGGCTTTCTTCGATACTACTCCAACAGGTAAAAGGCGTTGCCTCATTATCACCAAGTAGAGTTTGCCATTCATGTTCCCCATTCAGTGTCCCTTGACCAAGGGAGCAGGGCTTTTTGATAACGCTGGGTAAAGTTTGGAGTTCCATCTCCCTATTAGGTTTCTGCTTATCCCGCCTAGCTGAGAGGAGCAGAATATCTCATTATAGCTCACAATGTGGAATCCACTAACATGTGGGGACAGTGACATTGTTACTGCTGACTGTGATGAAAGTCCTCATTCCCCACTAGTCTTCCTCTCACACTACCCAGCAATCATGGTGAAAGAGTGCCCTGTTACTACTGAGTGGAAGTAAAGTCCAGCTTCTTTCTCTACCTTCTCAGATAACACCCATGTGAGTGTGTGTGTGTGTGTGCGCACGCATGCACACCTGATGAGGGTGGTGAGGTTTGCACTGCTTCATGACACTCTGGAGAATTTGGAATTCTAGGCTCCCTAGTCAGCACTTGCAGGCACTTATGTTGATAAGATCACAGGTTTTTCTGTTATTCTGGCTGAAGTAGAGTGATATATTGTCTAAAAGATTTTATCTTCGTAAGCTGTCTCTTTCCTGTTCTTTTGGCTAGAGAAAGCAAAACTTTGTTGGCTTTTCTTTTTGGTACTTGGTGTTTTCGAGTTGCTGGTTTCTTTTATCTCCATACCTAGAATATATAAGGTAAAAATAAATGCTGGGAACTCACTGTGTTGTCCTTTCTTGGGTACTGAGGTCACTACACTATCTGCAGCCTTCTCTCCTTTTTTCAATATTTTATTATTGTTTTATGTACAACCCTAATGGTTTTAGTTGTACTTAGTGGGAATAACATGGAAAAGTGTGTCTAATCCATCTTCCTTGAAGCAGAAATCCCTATATTTTCATGTGTATATTTTACCTTGTTTCTTTCTTTTTAAAATAGAATGCTTTCAGTGCCTGCAACTGAATCTCAATTGTTATAAAGGTTGAGAGCAGGGCCAAAGTATAATTTTATTTTACTTTTTTTTGTTTTAAAAGAACCATTCTCACTGACATATGGCAAAAATAATATACATTGAAAATGAAAGCAAAGAAAACAGCTAGAGTAATTACTGAAATAGTTCAGATAAGAGAAATAGGTGGTTTCCCCTAATGGGTCAGCAGAAAATAGGTAATTCATTTTTTTGTAACAATTTACTTATTTGCTAAATGTTCCTTGTGCTTATATTAGTGACTAGATATTGAGTATTCAAACATAAAATTCCTTAGTCACTATCTTCAGAAAACAAAATGGGAGTAGGGATACAGAAAGAATGCATATACAATTACACTCACTTTCATCTATCTACCTACCTGTCCATCCATCTATCTGTCCCTTTTTTCTCTCTCTCCACCCCCATTCTCTCAACCCATCCTTCCATTTCTTTTCTCTGATTCTCTACTAGGTAGTTTTTGTGGACAATTCCTCCACTCATGCCCTTCCTAATTTCACCCAAGGAAGTGAAGGGATGTCCTAGGATAAAAATACAAAGGCATTATTCCATGAGAACAAGCAATATTAACAAGGCAGAGATCTCTTTGCTCTACTCTCAACAATGAAAGGATCCATTGATGGGAGATTTTGTCATTCTTGATCATAATGGGGAAATGGTCACAGCAGCCTCTGAATGAAGGGTGGGCAGGTTCAAAAGCCACAACCATAAAAGGAAATATATACACTATATCCCAGAGGGAAAAATAAGGGAAAATACAGTTTATTAAGAATCCCCAAGCGTCTTTTGCACATCTTTCGGGGAAGTCTTTCTTTTTCTAGTTTTATTGAGATATAATTGACATATAACATTGAATAGGTTTAAGGCGTGCTACATAATGATCTGAAATAGGCATATATTACAAAATGATCACCACATTACCAGTTAACATCCATCACTTCGCATATTTACATTTCTCCTTGTTAGGAGAACTTTCAGGATGTTCTCTCTTAACAACTTTCAAATACGCATTACAGTATTGCTAACTGTTGTCATCACACTGTACATTATATCCCCAGAATTATGTATTTTATAACTGGAAGTTTGTGCCTTCTGACCAGCTTCACCCACTTTGCCCCCCAACCCCCACTTGGCAATCACAAATCTGACCTCTGTTCTGTGAGTTTGTTTTAGATTCCACAAATAAGTGATATCATATAATATTGTCTTTGTCTGATTTATTTCACAAAGCATAATGCCCTCAAGGTCCATCCATGTTTTAAAAAATGGCAGGATTTCGGGCACCTGGGTGGCTCAGTTGGTTGAGCGACTGCCTTTGGCTCAGGTCATGATCCTGGAGTCCCTGGATCGAGTCCCGCATTGGGCTCCCTGCTCAGCAGGGAGTCTGCTTCTCCCTCTGACCCTCCTCCCTCTCATGTGCTCTCTCTCATTCTCTCTCTCTCAAATAAATAAATAAAATCTTTAAAAAAAAATGGCAGGATTTCTTTATTTTCATGGTTGAAGTTTTTAAAGGGTGAAAACATCATGGAAAAGTAAAGATTTTTGCTTTATATCCTGGATTCTGATTTTTTGTAATTACTCTAGTTGAAATACTCATCAAAAAACATATACAAAAGTACCCTTAATTTTTCCTATTCTGATAAGTCAAATGCTAAAGCCAGGGTTTACATTAAGTAAATAATGTTGTCAAAACATAGGAGCTCAACTTCTGAAGCTGTGTTTAGCATCCTTATGTTTATAACTCATCTAATGCTAACAAATGATGGATAAAAGCTGAATGACAAAACAAAAACAAATGCCAGGAAACTAGAAATAAAACAGATAAACAAAAAGAAACAAATCAGGATCAAATTGTTACAAAACGCAGTGGCTGTAGATATTTTCTTCCTCAAGAGGGGACCTGTTTACTTTCTTTTAAAGAATCCTAAGAATAGACTTAGAAGGTTTCTGTCTTCCACAGTAACTTTTGCTGAAACCAGCTTTGGCCTAAGCAGAAAATTTATGTTTTGGTTTTGGTTTTTTCCAATTGTTGGTGTTTTCTAATATTCATTAAAATAATTTCAAATGACAGTGCTGGATAGTGCCATTTACCTACGAAGTACATAAAGCCCTTTTCAGCAAAAGGGTGCAAAATGCTTTCAGTATTTTAATACAGATTATGAAAATAAAATACTAATGATATAAATGCACTTAACTGTTAATCCACCAGATGATAATGATGATGATGATGATTTGTAAATCATTCAAAATTAAGAGGAAGCTTAAATGGTTATGTAGATTACAGAAGGGGAATGCCTTTAGGCAAAGCTAAGATCACTAAAAGAGCTGTATTCAGCTTACGGGAGGAACTGCGCTTCATAGCAAAAGGTTTATGGTTTCTTCACACCCCCTAATATTTTTTCAGGACATGTCTTTTGTGTACAACAAATCCAGTTTAGTAGCATCGCACAGGGAAGCAATTATTCAAGAAGGCCACATCCTGACTTTTTATTGTATTCAGAGGTTTTATTCTTGCACATAAGACCAAAACTTCATGCTACACAGGAGAGATGGCAGGATGTGTTTGTAAGAGTTTTAAGAATGAGACTACTGTATGCAAACCCTCACTATGACTATAGCCCAAGGAAATGAATGTAAAGAAAATCACCAGCAAAGCAATCATCTTAGTCTCTTTATCTTAGAACCTACTTACTGATTCGACCCCCATCCTACCTGCTTTCCATCCTTCTGTTCTGTTATCTTATAGAAGTGAAAGGAACAAAAACTATTGATCTATAAATGACCAAAGTCATGGTAGGAAGGGCTAAGTGTGAGGTGGAGAGGCATCTATTCATATGCAGGCAAATCTAATGATATTCTTACCTGATAGAGGAAAAGAACTTAGGAAAACACAACACACACACACACACACACACACACACACACACACACAAGATTGATGTAGATCTGGTTCATCTCCTTGGATCAGTGTACTTCGGGAAGAGGGACGGAACCAGACTAGGTTTTGGGAGTAAGAGTGTGTAGTACAGACCATAAAACTAATTGCTATTGTCAATGATTAAGATCAGTCATTGCTTTTTGGAAGACCCCACTATAAATATAACAAGTTCCAAGTCTGTGGGAGGTTGTTGACATTCCCATATGTTTTACTTTTGAGAAAGATGGCTAGACAGATACTTATCCCAAATTTATTTTCATTTATCACTATTCATATTAAATATAATGCTTAACTAACTTTCAATTTGGGCTCTCATTACAGTACTCCAAGTTTTATAAGAAGACAAAACAGACTCAGTATTTCTTTCCCCAGAAGTTTATCTAGAGCCATGTGAGAAAAATTAGAGCAGTTCTTGATAAAAGGAGGAAAAAAGAAAGAAATTCATTTGGATTATAAGTAGAAGAACCTTATTTTTAAATGGCATACATAAATAGAAGGCATCTCTTTGGGGAAGTCTGTAAATAACTAACCTTGAACAAATTATAATAGGCCAAGATATTTTAACATCTGACTCTTCCTAGCTTCTTTTCTCTGCTGGACATATAAAACCTATTTAGATTTGCATGATTTAGTCCCTTCTTGACTAATCCCCAGCCCCCACACACCATCTGTCACCAATTGCTCAGAGGAATACCAGGGTTCACTGGATCTTTAGATGAGCAGATGCAGATTCGGGAGAAAAGAGAGAGGGTATCCCTGAGGTAAGCAGGAGAGGACTCACAAAGAACTTTACTTAGGAATTTTGAATAAAGCAGTTGGGGTTTATATGATGACTAGGAGGAAAAGAATGAGATTTTAGAAAAACAAAGTATTGCAGGTGGTTATATATCCCTTTCATGGTGTTCAAGGACAATGGTCAATATGAAATTGCATATTGGCTCTTCTGGGATCATCTTTAGGGCCATAATTGTTGGGTTTATAATCTCTCTCAAACTTACAAAGATAGAGAAAAATGTATCTTTGCACAGGGGGGCTCAAACTGTTCTGTGTTTTGGAAACAAATGACATTCATTGTTACTACTAGAGTTGTTTCTATCACTAAACAGTTATATTGGTAATCTGCTTAAATAAATTGTCAATATACATACAATTCCAGAAAATAATAAAATAGCCAAGACAGCAATACTTTTCTAAATATGGGACCAAAAATATAGTTTTCCTACTATATAACATTAATCACTGGGGTGTATACCTGAGATTTATAAGAAATCAACTGTCTTCAATGCAATCCCTATCAAAATACCATCCACTTTTTTCAAAGAAATGGAACAAATAATCCTAAAATTTGTATGGAACCAGAGAAGACCCCGCATAGCCAGAGGAAAATTGAAAAAAAAAAAAAAGCAAAGCTGGTGGCATCACAATTCCCGACTTCAAGCTCTATTTCAAAGCTGTCATCATCAAGACAGTATGGTACTGGCACAAAAACAGACACATAGATCAATGGAACAGAATAGAGAGCCCAGAAATGGACCCTCAACTTTACAGTCAACTAATCTTTGACAAAGCAGGAAAGAATGTCCAGTGGAAAAAAGACAGTCTCTTCAACAAATGGTGGTGGGAAAATTGGACAGCCACATGCAGAAGAATGAAACTGGACCATTTCCTTACACCACACACAAAAATAGACTCCAAATGGTTGAAAGACCTCAATGTGAGACAGGAGTCCATCAAAATCCTAAAGGAGAACACAGGCAGCAACCTCTTCGACCTCAGCCGCAGCAACTTCTTCCTAGAAACATCGCCAAAGGCAAGGGAAGCAAGGGCAAAAATGAACTATTGGGACTTCATCAAGATAAAAAGCTTTTGCACAGCAAAAGAAACAGTCAACAAAACCAAAAGACAACCGACAGAATGGGAGAAGATATTTGCAAATGACATATCAGATAAAGGGCTAGTGTCCAAAATCTATAAAGAACTTATTAAACACCCAAAGAACAAAGAATCCAATCAAGAAATGGGCAGAAGACACGAACAGACATCTTTCCAAAGAAGACATCCAAATGGCCAACCGACACATGAAAAAGTGCTCAACATCGCTCGGCATCAGGGAAATCCAAATCAAAACCTCAATGAGATACCACCTCACACCAGTCAGAATGGCTAAAATTAACAAGTCAGGAAACAACAGATGTTGGTGGGGATGTGGAGAAAGGGGAACCCTCCTACACTGTTGGTGGGAATGCAAGCTGGTGCAACCACTCTGGAAAACAGTATGGAGGTTCCTCAAAAAGTTGAAAATAGAGCTACCATATGACCCAACAATTGCATTACTGGGTATTTACCCCAAAGATACAAATGTAGGGATCCGAAGGGGTATGTGCACCCCGATGTTTATAGCAGCAATGTCCACAACAGCCAAACTGTGGAAAGAGCCAAGATGTCCATTGACAGATGAATGGATAAAGAAGATGTGTTTTATATATATATACAATGGAATATTATGCAGCCATCAAAAGGAATGAGATCTTGCCATTTGCAATGACATGGATGGAACTGGAGGGTGTTATGCTGAGCGAAATAAGTCAAAAAGAGAAAGACATGTATCATATGACCTCACTGATATGAGGAATTCTTAATCTCAGGAAACAAACTGAGGGTTGCTGGAGTGGTAGGGAGTGGCAGGGATGGGGTGGCTGGGTGATAGACACTGGGGAGGGTATGTGCTATGGTGAGTGCTGTGAATTGTGTAAGACTGTTGAATCACAGACCTGTACCTCTGAAACAAATAATACATTACATGTTAAAAAAAAAAAAAAAAGAAAGAAAAGAAAAGAAAAAAAGAAGAGGAAGATAGCAGGAAGGGAAAAATGAAGGGGGGGGAATCAGAGGGGGAGATGAACCATGAGAGACTATGGACTCTGAAAAACAAACTGAGGGTTCTAGAGGGGAGGGGGTGGGAGGATGGGTTAGCCTGGTGATGGGTATTAAAGAGGGCACGTTCTGCATGGAGCACTGGGTGTTATACACAAACAATGAATCATGGAACACTACATCAAAAACTAATGATGTAATGTATGGCGATCAACATAACATAATAAAAAAAATAATAATCCAATTAAGGATATAGTCTTGCAAACTCTAAGACTGTAAACTGCCCTATCATCAGACTACAAAATGGAAAGAAAGAGACTAAACAAAGACACAATGACCAAAGATGAAACAGAAGTATAGAGTAGCTATAAATTATAAAACTATAAACAGGAATATCTTCTCCATTTCCCTTAGCAACTTGAATAAAATATCTAACTCAGTGTTTCTTTGTGTAACGAACTGATACAGTGAGGAGTCACAGCAGGTAGATTTCTTCTTTGGCTCTCTGGGGCAGACATTCTGATTTCCTAACGATTAACCACTATACTGTTTGTACTTACTAATGAACGATTTTTGCTCATGACATTGACTCAGTTAACAGCACTGATAACCTAGACTTGCTTGCAACTAGTTGAGCCAAAAGCCTCATCTGGTCAATGGTTTCTAAGCAGAACTCCCCTTGGATGTTACTGGGGGTTTTTTTGTGTTTTGTTTTGTTTTGTTTTTATTATGTTATGTTAATCACCATACATTACATCATTAGTTTTTGATGTAGTGTTCCATGATTCATTATTTGCATATAACACCCAGTGCTCCATGCAGAACGTGCCCTCTTTAATACCCATCACTGGGCTAACACATCCTTCCACCCACCTCCCCTCTAGAACCCTCAGTTTGTTTCTCAGAGTCCATAGTCTGTTTGGTTATTTTTTTTACTAAAAGAGGTGGGCTTTGTTGGCAGCAAGATTTTGCCTTTCTGCTTTTGCCTTTCCTCCCACCTAGAAATCACATGTAATACTCTGGTGCAGAAGCTTCCTTGTGAGCTGGAGGAAGAAAGCTACACTCCAATGACGACAGAGCCAAAGGGAGGAATCTGGGTTCTCAATGGCAGCCTAATGATAATTTATAACAAGACTTTTAATAGAAGAAGACTTGTATTAAGTCGTATATTAAAAAGCTTCAGAGATTACCAACCGTCAAATATCTGAGAGGTATCTTTCACTAAAAAAAAAAAAAAAAAAGATAAATGAATGCTAATAAATAAAAGATTAGAGATATGTAAGTTAAAACTATAAAAGTATAAAAATATTACATAATAGTCAGGAATTTACTATGAATTCTGTATATTTTATAGTAAACAAAAGAATCATGACCAATTGTTATTAAAGCTGCATTCCTATTAATTTTTATATCATGCTTATAATATAAGGTGTATAAATATTCTAAGTAATTTATCATTGGTTCAAAAACTACAAATAAGCAATTATCCCAAAGGAGCAAGTATACATATATATTGCTACTCACTTCTCATAACTACAGAATAATATGCACAGCACTTTAAATAGGAATTTAAAGTCATTCTTCTGAGCTAATTGGAGGAAAATAAGTAAAGAAAGAAAGTCAAAGAATCTCTTTTAAAAAGCATCTATTCTGTTATTTTAAAAATTCTTTATACTCAACTGTCTCCAAATAAGACCCTATGTTTAGGGGCGCCTGGGTGGCTCAGTCGTTAAGCGTCTGCCTTCGGCTCAGGTCATGGTCCCAGGGTCCTGGGATCGAGCCCCGCATTGGGCTCCCTGCTCAGCGGGAAGCCTGCTTCTCCCTCTGACCTTCCCCCTGCTTGTGTCCCCTCTCTCGCTGTGTGTCTCTCTGTCAAATAAATAAATAAAATCTTTAAAAAAAAAAAAAAAGACCCTATGTTTAAACACAGTTATGATGAGAAAGCAATAATATGATAAGAATCATGCACTCACAATCTGCTCTTGTATTCACTTGTCTATGGAAAAATAATTATCTTAATTAAATTTACAATTTAAATAATATCAAGCATTCTAATTATGATATCAATTTACTTCAATACACTATGGGATGATTTAAAATCATGACATTTTTCTCAGAGTCATAAAACCTACATTTAAGATATATTTGCAAGTCATTCTACCGGAGAATCCACAAATAGACTGATTTCCTCTTATGAAATTATTAGCATATTTCTGTCATAGAAACTAAACAAGATAAAAGATTATTTGGAATTTTTCAAATTTTTATTCACAGTTACAGGTCTCTAGGCTCCATAGCATGTTAATTTTTCCCATGATTTGTTGATGCCTGGAATAGTTTTCATGCTAATTCTAGTGAATTCCCAAGTATTAAGACACGAAAACATACTAAATCAATATTCAATTAAATCTTCACTTGAACACGTATATTCTGAAGTCAATATGACTCTTTAAAAATAGTAACTCAGTTCATTTCTTCATATAATTATTTTTGAAATTAACTTATTAAAAAATATTAGTATTTTTTACTAATATTTACAATAAAAGGGAATTCCTGCTTTTAGTCAGTAGGGAGAAACTCATACGAGACTAGCCTGCTTACCATAAACAACTATAGAGCAAGAAAAAAAAATTAAATTCTGACTTGCCCATGTGAGACAAGAGGCAGCACACACTGTGGAAATTCACGGAAGAGAAACAGGTGAGATGAGCTACGCAATGACCCTAACCTTCTGCCTGGACCTTCCTTCCAGACAGGGGTATAGAGAGAGGGTGTGCAAACAAAACACAGAGGGGAGGAGCTAGAAGCTGAGAAAGTAGGAACTGGGGTTCCAAGCTGCTGTTGGGGGGCTAAAATTTGCAGGTACAAGCAAGAAGGAAGCTGTGCAAGGAGCAAGTTTGAAAAAGTTCACAGATAAGCACAAACTGGGAGAAAATATTCTTGGCACATACACACAGTGCATTCAAATCAATAATAAAAAAGAAAAAAATATTAATTAAAAATGGACTGGGCACTACTAGACACTTCATAAAGCAATATACGTTCATGGTCAATAATCACATGAAAAAGTGGTCAACGTTTTTCGTCATCAAGGGAATGCAAATTAAAACCACGAAGTTGCTACCCCGCACCGCCATGAGGATGGCTACAGTCAAAAAGAGTGACCGAACTGTCAAAGATATGCAACAACTGGAACCCTCCCATGCTCCTGATGGGAATGTAAAATGGTACAACCACTTTGGAGATATGACACTTTTCATAAATTTAAATATGCACTCACTTTATGACAAAACAGTAAGAGAAATGGGGAAAAATTGACCATCTAAAGATTGATTCATGAATGTTCATCAGCAATATTTGTAATACTCTCAAGCTGGAAAAACCAGAATGCCCATGAGCATGAGAATGAGGCTTATTGATACAACGGAAACACCACACCGTTATAGGAAGGTAGGCATGGCTGACAGATGCAGCAAGATAAGTGAATATCAAAGACATGCAGAGGGAAATAATTCAGACCCAGATGAGTGTATACTGCACGTTTCCATCTGGATGTCATTCTAATCCAGGCAAAACTCACACCAGCTGCTGTCTGGCAAGAAGAGAGTATTGAAATAGCAATGTTCTGTATCCCGGTAATGGCACGGGTGATATGATGAATCGGGCAATGTGATGCAATTATCAAAACTGATCAAACTGTATGCTTATGGCCCGAGTATTTCATTGTATTCAAAATAGACATTAAATTTAAAAAAGAAATATAAGAATAGAAACTACATATGCTGTTGGTAATGGTTAGCTTTCTAGGCTATTTGCCCTTTTCTTTTGATTTTGACCTTGAACATTTCCCCAGGTGAGAAAATGATATATAACTATAACATCATAAGTTTAAAAATAGAGTTTGAATTATTTTCATATTAAAGTTTCAACAAGGAACATTTTATATATAATGAAACATAGCTATAAATCCAAGTGTGAGTTTCATCAATACAATTATTTTCTAATATTTTGCTAGTTGCAACAGGTGATTATAAATGAATAAAAGACTGGGTTATAAATATGTTATTTCTTTTTTACATACTAAATATATTTTGAACCATCAGGATTATGAGAATGGCTTATTTTATTTTATTTTACTTTTTTACTAAGTAAACTCTACACCCACTGTGGGGCTCAAACTCACTACCCCGAGATCAAGTGCTGCATGCTCCACCAGCTGAGCCAGCCAGGCGCCCCAAGAGAATGGCTTATTTTAAACACATTAATAATAAACACTAAACAGAAATGAGCCAATAGTTAAAACGAAAAACAACTAAAATTGGAAAAAATAAATTTTAAATACTATTAGGCTACATGCTGACCTACTGGTACTGTGTGGTTCTCTTATTTTTACCAACACACTTTACTGATGGATAGAGAGCTGCCCCATCTTATTATGCACTAGAGATCACTTGTTGGGAGATTTCAGTATGTACAGATCCCATAAGTTACTGTACCATTTTTTCTTAGGTGAGTGGATCTTCCCCAGAAGAAAGGCATCTATCCATCGGTAGATAGAGAAGCATAGAGATGCAAATATTTAACTATACATGTAGTTTACATATATAGGTTAAGTATTATAACAAATCAAGTTATACTAAAGATTATTTTCTTTAAATCTGTATTAAAATATGTGCTATTCGTTATCAAGAGAATAAGGATTTTAATGACTTTATCAGCATTTCAAAGGATTTATAGAACATCTGTGGGCAGTTCGCTCCAACATTTGTTTGAGAAAGTGGAAAGTGCAATTATTAATTAGACAATGGTGTAAAGTCCCAAAACTGGGGACAGCAGGTGCTGCTGCAACCTGATGAAGACATCAGTGATATTGCTGGAAGGTAACAAAGTAACTGAAGAGCTTTCAGGAGAAGATTGCCCTCTTTGTTCCTCTCAGTGAGCGCGCACAGACACACACACATGCACACACGCCCCTTTCAGAGAGATGCTTACAAACTTCTTGTGTCCGTTGGGTATTCGAATGTTACAATTTATGACTTCTGAGGTTTTTATGTGAAATATTTTAAGAAAATTCTAATAAAAACATTGTTTTCCAATAGTGTGTTACTTAATGTGTTTTACCATCAATTCAAATTTCAGTAAAAGTAGAATTACAGAATGTTTACCCTTTTTGAATACAGTGGTAGATTGCACCTCTTTGGTTTGCTATCAGTTGAGGACAAATAATCCTATTTTTTAAAAAAGATTTGTTTATTTTTTGAGAGAGAGAGCAAGAGAGCAGGAGGGGCAGAAGGAGAGAGAATCTCAAACAGACTCTGCGCTGGGCACAGAGCCTGACGCAGGGCTCGAACTCATGACCCTGAGATCATGATCTGAGCTGAAACCAAGAGTCAGAGGCTTAACTGAGAGCGCCACCCATGCACCCCAAGGACAAATAACCCTATTAATTTGACAAATAAACACAAATAGCAAAAGCAATAACATTAAGAATTTTCATGGTAACCAGTGCAGAGTAAAATCCTCACATATATGTTATACATAGTTGTATAATAAAGACAGATGATAAAATAATAATTGATATGAAATTTATCAAGTGTGTAGACAGTATAGGTCTTATTTTCCATAATTTTAAATAGCAACTAATTTCAAATTAAAAATAAGTTTACTTTAAGGATAAATACGCTGTGCAAGGAGAAAGGAAATACAAAGCGCTAGGGAAATGTTCAATTTCTAGATGGTGTAGACAGATTTGAGTAGATTTGTGTATTTCTTTCCTTCCTTTCCTCCCTCCTTCTCTTTTCTGCTTTGTCCAGCCTTCCTTTCTGCTCTGTCTCCTTTGTCTCTCCTTCATGAGATGCTCTTCAACCTTGGAGAGCTGATCTCGCTATTCCATTTGCTTCTCCTTTGGTAACTCAGAAGCAGTAATTACTGCTTTCTGACATGTAATTTCCTATAGGGGAAAAAATAACCTTTCTTCCCAAACTCTACCCATGCCATCTTTTGCTCCATTTAATCTTACCCTTTAAACATGTTTAAAAGCTAAAGAAAATATCTTAACAGAAAAAAAAAATTGTTTCTTGCAGATACTGATGAGCTTTTCCACTCCTACTCTTCAACAGTTCCTGCAAATGCTACTTATTATCTCTGTTTCTTCCATTTCAACGCTGTCTCCAACAAAATCCTTTACTGCATTTTAGGAAAAGAATGACAAAATACCTTGATGTGAGGTGTTAATATTTATGAAATGATTGAGTTTATGTCAAAATGTCAGAAGAACATTTCTGACCCAGAAGATAGTAAGTCACAAATGCACTAAAAAAATGAGGTATATAAATCAAATAAAGATTAAACCACATTGAAAAAAGTGTTAACATTTGTCAAACATGGTGGACTAGATAGTACAGGATACATCCATTACTCAAGAGATATATATCATCATATTAACTCATTTAAATTAATGGAGAACATTTCAATTTACAACCCAGGAATAGTTGAACTTCTTGGCAGGACCAACCCCATGATTTCATAGTAGCTGGTTAAGATGAGTATTAAAATTTAACCTTTCAGATCCACAATTAAAAGTAAATTGCAGCCCTTAAATTTGGTAGCATATAAAGTCTCACCATGGAAAATGCATTTCAGCATTTTAGTGAAAAATCTATTTCAGTAAATTTTCTGAAGGACAGAGAAATTAGTAATTCCTTTTAAGATTTCACTTTAGCCTTCATTTTCCTTAAGCAAATCTTCAAAACTCATATCATATACACAAAATATGAAATGATCTTTATAAAGTAGCCTATCCCAATGAGTTTTTACGAAGATATATGCAATGGGTTCTCAGCAAAAATTCTTGAAAAGAAGCTCAAGTATGGTAAATGACAGAATTTAAAGATAAAAAATACTGACTACATTTTGGAAACTAAATAAGAATAAAACCTAGGGAATATATAATGTTAAAAATAAAAACAAAAAAAGAAGAAGATACCAGGAGGGGAAGAATGAAGAGGGGGAAATCGGAGGGGGAGATGAACCATGAGAGACTATGGACTCTGAAAAACAAACTGAGGGTTCTAGAGGGGAGGGGGGTGGGGGGATGGGTTAGCCTGGTGATGGGTATTAAAGAGGGCACGTTCTGCATGGAGCACTGGGTGTTATACGCAAACAATGAATCATGGAACACTACATCAAAAACTAATGATGTAATGTGTGGTGATTAACATAAAAAAAAAAAAAAAAAAAACCTCGGGAAACGTGTCTGTTACCACTGCATCAATATGAGCTCTATCATATAGCTTTTGGTCTTAATTATCTCAGACAAGAAATAATAGAAATATAAAATGGGGTGATTAAAACAGGTAATATTGCTTAAACATATTTCAGCATATTTAACCAACTTATATTAATTTAAATGACAAAAAATAATGATCACTTAAAAGTATTAAAAATGGAACAGTCTTTGGGTATGTGGGTGGCTCAGTCAGTTAAGCATTTCAGCTCCAGTTATGAGATCTCAGGGTCTCAGGGTCATGAGATCAAGCCCTGTGTTGGGCTCCACACTGAGCTTGGAGCCTGCTTAAGATTCTCTCCCTCTGCCCTTCCGTTGTTGTCCCCCCCCACCCCTCAGGTGTCTCTTTCTTAAAAAAAAAATGGAGCAATCTCTCAATGAAAACTTAATTGATTGAAAGTAAATGTAAGTATCACTCATCATAAGAGAAATACAAATCAAAACCACAATGAGATACCACTTTATACCTGTCAGAATGTCTAGAAACAAAAAGACAAGAAACAACAAGTGTTGGCAAGGACGTGGAGAAAAAGGAACCCTCATGCACTGTTGGTGGGAATGTAAGCTGGTGCAGCCATTGTGGAAAACAGTATGGAGTTTCCTCAAAAAATTAAATATAGAATTACCATATAATCCAATAATTCCACTATTGGCCATCTACCCAAAGAAAACTAAAACACTAATTTGAAAAGATATATGCACCCCTATGTTTATTGAAGCAACCTTTACAATAGTCAAGAAATGAAAGCTACCCAACTGTCGTCGATAGATGAATGAGTAAAGAAGATGTGATATATACACATTCAATGAAACATCACTCAGCCATTGAAAAAACAAGAGCTTGCCATTTGTGACAACATGGATGGACCTAGAGGATATTCTGTTACGAGAAGTAAGTCAGAAAAAGACAAATACCATGTGGCTTCATTTATATGTGGAATCTAAAACAAAACAAATGAGTAAACAAACAAACAAACAAAAAAAGTAGAAAAAGACCCATAAATACAGAGAACAAACTGATGAATGTTGAAGGGCTAGAGGGATGGGAAAAATGCGTGAGGGGGTGTGGGAGATACAGGCTTCCAATTATGAAATGAGTAAGTCATGGGGACAAAAGTCACAGTCAATGACATTTAATACAGTTAATGGCATTTAAATAGCATTGTACGGTGACAGATGGTAGCTACACTCATGGTGAGCATAGCATACCATACAGAAACATTGAATCACTATGTTGTACACCTGAAACTAATGTAACATTGTGTGTCAGCTATAATTCAAGTAAAAAAAATCTCCATAATAGACAATATAAAAAATAAATTTAAAAATACTAAAAACAATTCTAGCACTTATTCACTATTTTGATGTGAAAAATTAATTTATCTAGATACAGTGAACATCTTAAAATCCTGGTTATAGATATGGTATAGTATATCAAAAGGTATGCACGTACAGGAATGATACCATTTCTCAAATTAGGTGACAGAAGCTATAATAGCTATAAAATAAAATCATCTTATGAACACTTTCTGATAAGAACAGACATAATTAAGTGGTAAGAAACCCAAATCCCTCTGTAACAGTTAAAAATTTATATTGAAAGTGACAGAAACAATTCAAATTAGTTTAGACCGTCAATGTTATGTCTTCATATAACTGAAGATTCCAGTTGTAAGTTTTCAGATAACTATTTATCAAGTAGTTTCAAAGTTGTAAGTTTTCAGATAACTATTTATCAAGTAGTTTCAAAGTTGTGACCAGGGCAAAAGTACATTTCCCTTCTTTTCTCAGCTCTGCTTCTGTGGTGTTAACATTCATGGGAGGGTTCAAGGGTTTGCTGAGCTACTTTTATATTCTTTACTAAAAATATTTTATTTATTTGACAGAGGGAGAGGGAGAGAGGGAGGGAGAGAGAACAAGCAGGGAGAGTGGCGGGCAGACAGAGAGGGAGAAGCCGGTTCCTCGCTGAGCAGGGAGCCCCACATGCGACTCAATCCGAGGACCCAGAGATCATGACATGAGCTGAAGGCAGACGCTTAACTGACTGAGCCACCCAGGTGCCCTGCTACTTTTATATTCTTACTCTAGAGTCAATGCCCCAGAATTGAGACCAGTTGGCTCTCACCAACCTGAAAGACATCACGTTCTCACTCTTGAGTTCTGTCCAAGAGGATGTTATGCACATACCAGACTATACTACTCAGGGCCCACACATGCCACTGGGAGCATTCTCACCTAAATTATGGGAAATCCGGGTCCAGTTAGGGCAGACAAGAGTTGGATGGGGGAACTGGAGAAGCTCCAGGTCTGCCGATCTGCAGGCATTTACAACAAGAACAAGCATTTTCACGTCAGAAGAGATTTTGTTACTGGAAGACAGTATAAAGACAATTGTACACAAGATAAATGGCCTGCCAAGGCAACATTTCTAAAAGCTTTGGGACACCATTAACCTTATGTCTAATTTTTAAGTTGTTTGCTTTTTGGCAATAGCACAGTCAAGATAAACAGTAGCTGAAAATTCAGCCATTTAAATTTCAAAATATAGATACAGAAGTGCTCTCAACGAAACACATTGCTCTGTATTTTATAGTCAGCATCTATTTGCACAAAAAAATATGCCACAGGCAAATGATTCAATTAAATGCACATAATAAAGCTATATATTTGACATGATATCACAACTGGAGGGGAAAAAACTATATAGTCTGTTAACTAGCAGCTTACATAACCATTCAATATCAAAAGGACAATATAAAACATAAAACTGAGAATGTAATATTTCACTTAAATGGGATGACTCCTTGATGGTACAGAAATAGAAATAAAACCCAAAATATCTTTTAAAAACATTCATAATCCCTGGTATTCAAGTTTCACTAGTAGTTGTTCAGAAGGAAAATAGAAGCATGAATGCAACATTGTAAATGCTTTCCACAGCAGGAATGGAAAGCCAAGAGCCCTCAGATTTTGAAGCTGATGAATATTAAAATAAGAAAATCAGATGCACTGCATGTGTGAATGGTAACAGACTCTTCAGAATCCCAATTTCACATTTGCAGTCAATTTATCTCTCCATCCTCCTAAAGTAGATAAATTAAATATTGCAGTTAATAGTTGGATAGTGCTTTTAAATAAAGCCAAGCATCTGTCTATTCAGCAGAGATACATATGCCATTGTGCCTTCCATCAGATCTTACCATCTCTTTTTGTAAGTGTAAAAACTCAGGAGAAGAAACAAATGTCAAGTTTGCCAAAGATTTTTCTTTCTCAGTTGCCTTATATGGTAGAGAGTATTTCTATCAGACATAAGATCCAAAAGAGATGCACTTTGATTCTGTTAAAAATTTACATTTAAATTCTTATGGATGGTAGATTTTTTTTCCTTTGAGCAAGAGAACAATGCCATTAGCTAATTTCTTCAAAAAAATTTGAGTATATAAGTATTCTCAAAATTAAAAAGATAGGGAGGAGAGTTGTAAGAACTAAGTATTCTGTTAGGTGACTTTAAATAAGAAAGTATTAAAAAAATTGCCTATTGCTCATATAATCATTATAACTAATAAATACAATAGAACAGCACACACGAATGTGAATAATAGTCACTAACTCTTTCCACTTTGGTGAGTTAGGTAGCAGTTAATGCACGGGCATGGCATATTGTCAGGCATTTCACAAGATAGTATCCCGCTGTTTTAAATTATTCTGGAATAGCCAGAGGTAAAAATTCAATAGTGACCACCACATGCAGGGGTAAGACAGGGTATGAAAGGATGAGTTTCCATATCAATAAAGATGAGAGGTAAGTCGGGAAGAAAGAATGACAGAGATGGATTTCAGGGAAGGGAGTATGCAAAGGGTGTGGTGTGCATTGAACCCTTCCAACAACGGACGTGTGCCCAGAGGTCTGGGCGTATCAAGTGTTGCAATTGTACATGAACATCCCTTTTCTGAAAACCTTGCTAACAGGCAGGTGCCACACGCAGATTTTTAAAAGTAATTTATTCCATATGCAGAAGATTGTATAAAATCTCACCAGAGTCTAAAACTGGATCTCATTATCAAATAATTAATATTTCTACAGTGAAATGCAAATGTCTGCAGTAAGTGGTCAAACAGAGTAAAAAATGAGCTTCACAACAGGTCAGGAGAGGTTTTGTCACCAGATGAGTTACAAAAAATAAACTATGCTCAGAATTTCTTTTAATATAAAAATTCTAAGTAAGGGACTATATACCTATAATTCTTACACTCATGTTTAATTGGGTGTCATTTAGGACAGTGAAAAGAGGGAATGACAAACAATAAGTTGACGAGATCAGCAGAGGCTAGAGGTCATAGAGCTCTGAAATGTTAGAGCCAAGTTTTGGAAACGAGGGAGATTAGCACGCCCCCCCATCTTCGCTGCTAGACCCCACGGGTCCTATGCGGAGGACCTCTTGGGAACTGAGGGATCTCTAGGGCACTACTTGAAACCATCCCAATGAGAGGACAAGAATGAGAACAAGAATGTAAACTGGGACAGAGAACACAGGTGAGAAGAAATAGGAAGAGTTAAATATCTGAATGAGATTTTTTTTTTTTAAGAACAATTCGCATTTGTCCTAAGAAAGCAGTTAGTGAGGCTCTGCGTGGCTCAGTCAGCTGAGCACGGACTCTTGGTTTCAGCAGGGGTCATGATCTCAGGAAAATGGGATCCAGCCCCACATGGGGCTCTGTGCTCAGCCAGAAGTCTGTTTCTCCATCTGCCTCTACCCCTCCCCCCCAACTCTCTCTTTCTAAAATAAATAAATCTTTAAAATAACAGAAAGAGGGACTGCTGGGTGGCTCAGTCAGTTAAGCATTAGCCTTTGGCTCAGGTCATGGTCCCAGGGTCCTGGGATTGAGTCCCGCATCGGGCTCCCTGCTCAGCGGGGAGTCTGCCTCTCCCTCTGCCTCTGCTGTTCCCCCTGCTTGTGCTCTCTCTTTCTTGTCACTCTCTCTCTTTCTGAAAAATAAATAAAATATTTTAAAAAATTTTAAAAAAAAAGAAAGTACTTAGCACTTCACTGGGAAAAATAATTAAAATATTTATACTTAAATTCAAGAACTATATCATGAAATAAAAAAGTGCACATTCTTCATGATTGTGTGTGTGTGTGTGTATGCAGTGGTCATGTATCTTTGTATACACACACACACACACACACAGTGTTTATGTAAATCCAATGAACTATTTTGGGTTAGCGTTATATACTTCCCTCCCACCATCTAGATTTTTATTTTAATGGAAACCTTATGCTTAGAAAGGAACATACTGATAATTAAAATATTAGTGATTTTTAAAAACATGAAATAGGGTTACAAACCAAAATAATAAATTATACTTTTTATATTTTACTTTGAAAGGATACTTATCCTCAACTAATCTACTGTATCTGATCGCATACCTACAGCTCATGTATCTGGAAAGTCTCTTATCAGTGAGAACAAATTAGCCTGCAAAAAGAGAGAAAGCCTGAGGACCGAGACCCAGACACAGTCCCAAAGCTACCCAGGCTGTGTCCTGCCCCCCAGGGTCTCATCAGGTCACCCGCGGAGTAGGCTGAAGTCAGCCTGCTCCTCCCCTCATCAAGGTGGGCACCTTGGCATGGGCTGCCATCAGTCTGGAGTAGGGCTTATCTAATTGATTTTGTGCATTGATTGAATTTTTCTCATCATTATGGGACAAAGGAGACTCATTAGTCTCAGAGGAGGGCCTTTTATGAATTCTCAAAGGCACCTCTCTATGCCAGTAGTGGGAGCCTTGTCTAAACCACCCTTCCCTTGCTTATTATCTCAGTAGTTGTAACTGTACGAAGAGCCATGCACAGTGGTTCTCGAGGTTCAAGGACATGAGCATCGAGGTTCCACGTCTCTGGCTCTGCGGCTCTGTTTAAAGCCTCAGTGTTGCCTCCGGTGTGGTGTACCCATATTGAAGATAAGGAGCCAGATTCTGCAAGTTATCTAAGGGACAATAGGGACTGAAGCCAGAGTTCTCAAATCCTTACCAGGAGAAACACATTTAAACATTTACAAATTCAGTTAAATTCTGAAAATGACTATAATTGAATTTGTACTCACAGAGTGAGAAATTACAACATAAAAGCTCATTATATGGGTACCCACCACATTAAATTTCCTTTAATACAGCCTAATTTCTGGTTTAAGTTTGAAGTACATTATTTATATATATGTTCATAAAATTTGGGACCACTATGAGTTAAACTGAAGTTTGAATGGAAGAAAAATTTTATAGTACTTAGGTATGTAAAAAATATATGAATTTTATTTTTGAGGATGTTAGAAGCCACTTCAAAATTAAAAAGCATACCTATGGGGAATAAAGACCTTAGAGTTATTCTTTGATTTATTATATAATAGTTACTTTAATAACTATGAAAACTTTTCAAACTTCAGTATTTTAAGCTATCCAGAAATCCTCTAGAGAGAGACAGGTGGATAGACAGATAGATAAAAGTATATTTCACCTTAGAGTGAAAACTAGTATTAATCAAAAGAAAATCAACCTTAAAAATATTTGTGAAATCCCATGTGCATTTGTATGTATGTACAAAGATCTACATTTATATAAATGTGATACCTGCATATGCATAGAGTGTCATGAGGTAAATAAGGAATAAAATCTGCAAGGGGACCAATGGTTCTTTGAAGTTAGGACAACAGCAACTAGCAAAAATAGGTTCACACCAAAAAATACACACTGATGATTGAAAGTAACTAAAAATCAGTATAGAAAGAATGCTTTCCAAAATTTGGATTACTGAGGCTTAAAACGCTTAGTGCTCCGTTCAAAGTAAAGCAGCTAGCATTTTGGTGAAGGCTTCAGGAGGGCAAAACAGCAACAAGGAGGGAGTGGGACTAGCCTGCCAGTCCCCCGTCAGGCAGCCGTGGCCCTTGGACGCGGCTCAGAAACTTCCGTGGACCACCATGAGGAAGGTGCTCGGTGGATCATCAGACAGGGGCATAAAAGGGAATACAGAGAGACTTTTCACTCTTGGAAATTGAGACACTGAAGCATGCACATTTAAGAATTTCTAGGCTATCGTTGACATCTTTCCATTTCTGACCATTTCTTCTCTGGTCAGTGCAAATGCATCCGTGTGAACCATCGGTGACAGACCCTGCCTTTTGCACCCATCAGCATCCTCGCAGGGCTGGTCTGCTGACTGCACTACCCTGTCTGAGCTGGTCATATGGGGACACATGCTACGGGAAGCCAGCCATTCTCCTGACTTCTCAAAGCCACCGAAAGGGGGACAGGATGGCTCCAGGCAGGATGGCTCAGAGGGACGGTGTGTCAGCAGACAGGTATAGACCCACACAGAAATGCAGACACTGTGTGATTGCACAGAGGATCTTAGGAGGCTGACGGTGACATGGTACAGTACACAAGTGATAAATAAAATAACTGTCCCATTACAGAATGGAGGCAGAAATATTAACCAGGGTTATTTTAGTAGATTCTGATATAGGTGTCACTTCTGTTTACTTGTTCTACTTCTTTCAGAGTATAATGTTATCACTACTCATGCTCTACATTTTACTCTTTTTTATTACTAAGGAAAGTGTTATTTTCTCTTTTTTTATTTTTATTTTTTAAAGATTTTATTTATTTATTTGACACAGAGAGAGAGACAGCGAGAGAGGGAACACAAGCAGGGGGAGTGGGAGAGGGAGAAGCAGGCTCCCGCGGAGCAGGGAGCCCGATGCGGGTTTCGATCCCAGGACCCTGGGATCATGACTGAGCGGAAGACAGACACTTAACGATTGAGCCACCCAGGCGCCCCTATTTTCTCTTTTTTTAAAGATTTTATTTATCTATTTATTTATCTATTTATTTATTTATTTATTTATTTATTTGAGAGAGAGAGAGTGAGTGCACAAGCTGGGTGGAGGGACGAAAGGAGAGTAAGAGGGAGAAGCAGACTCCCCGTGGAGCAGGGAGCCTGATGTGGGGCTCCATCCCAGGACCCTGAGATCATGACCTGAGCTGAAGACAGATGCTCAAACGACTGAGCCACCCAGGTACCCCATAAAGGTGTTATTTTCATCAAAAATGTAGGAAAAGAGTGACCACAAATTCAGCTCTCAGTTTCCTGACAGGGAAAAAAAAATAAAAGTGATCATTTTCAGTTACGTATATTTCATAATAAAAAAAATCATTGATCAGAAAAATAAAATCTATTTTAGGTCTCACATAGAGGCAAAAAATAGTTTTCAGAGATGTCCTTACAGACTGTTTTATAAAAAATATTTTTAACAACCTCCCTTTGGTAGAGAGAGTGACATGATTTTTGGAGCATCTTCCTTCATGAACTCTGCATGTTACTAATCCACAGATGCCAGCAAACCCCATCAATGCCCTGAGGCATGGGCTGACGCTACTGCATACTTAGTATGTCTATAGAAATGAAGAGGCAGGGGCGCCTGGGTGGCTCAGTCGTTAAGCATCTGCCTTCAGCTCAGGTCATGATCCCAGGGTCCTGGAATCGAGTCCCACATCGGGCTCCCTGCTTGGCAGGAAGCCTGCTTCTCCCTCTCCCACTCCCCCTGCTTGTGTTCCTGCTCTCGCTATCTCTCTGTCAAATAAATAAATTAAAAAAAAAAAAAAAAAAGAAATGAAGAGGCAAAGTCCTTAAATAATATTTGGAAAGACCAAGGTTTGAGATGTATTTGTCAATAAAGAGTACATACCACGGATTTCTGACGAGGGTCTAAATATAGATATTTTTCATGGGGTCCCATCCACATGACTCATGGTTACACCAAGCCAACGGTAGGACTGACTCCCCTACAGTTGTCTAGAGAGGAGCAGTGCATGGATACCCAAAACAAAACAATCCAGGAAACCCATGAAGAGAGCAAATGTTTCCCTAGAAATAAAGGAGTCTGTTTTCATGCATATGAAAGCAGGTAATCAGGGATCCACAATCTAATACATGAACACAGCCAAATCATTTGCATCTTGGACATATATTTAAGGATAATTATACTGTAGGCCAACACTGAGCTGTATGCAATGAATATCTAACTTTAAGAAGTTCCACTCTTGCTGAATTTTTTGGAATAAATTAAGAAAATATGTACCTTTGGAAAAATCAATGAGATTCATTGCCACATAGATATACTAAAT
Organism: Halichoerus grypus; assembly: GCF_964656455.1. Taxonomy (NCBI): domain Eukaryota; kingdom Metazoa; phylum Chordata; class Mammalia; order Carnivora; family Phocidae; genus Halichoerus; species Halichoerus grypus. Next base: position 82,685,989 of record NC_135718.1, read on the forward strand.
AAGATGGTTGAACATTGGAAGATATATGTCCTGATGACTGTGATCTTTGGAATAACTAAAGCAATCATGGTCAGTTTTCCAATAAAGCTTCTTGCAATTTGGTTAAACCACAGGAAGTCACTGTGTTTCTTAATCTTCTGAACCACCCCCTACCCCCAACTGGCAACTTTAAGAGTTTCAAACTCATAATTCATGACAACAAACTTATTTCCCTGTGCTCATGGGAGAACACCTGTATTTATTCTTTATATCAGGTGTTAGAAACCAGAAACTAAATATGCCTACATGCATACTTAATACTGATTCTGTTTTTATGGAATTAAAATGCACTATACAGCCTGCCACCTGGCATCTTTCCTTCTGTTTTCATGTGATCTGGGCATGTTGATGGCTAGCTCATTCCAGATGTGGAGCTTGGGATCTGAGCTAAACCAATAAGCATAGGCCACAGTTACTGGCTGGTTCAGAGGCGGGTGTGTGACATGGATGGGCTGGATAGAGAAGAATTGGGTACTTTGTTGGAAAGGCTAAGGATATAAATCTGGAAGCACACAGGCCATGGAGAGTGAAGAAATCAGACTGACATCAGATCTCAAAATGCAGGGTGGTTATCACGAAGCCCTTGGATCAATCCTTTCCTGAGGAATTCTGGACTATCAGAGTCATAAGTCAGTAAACTTACTTTATTGTGTATGCTAATTTGAGTTATATTTGTGGTTACTTTCACCATAAAGGGTCTAGCACAAATGTGAAAGTAGATAGGGCTGTGTACAGAAAATCATTAAAAACATATTACACAAAAGACAACCAACAGAATGGGAGAAGATATTTGCAAATGATGTATCAGATAAAGGGCTGGTATCCAAAATCTATAAAGAACTTATCAAACTCAATACCCAAAGAATAATCCAATCAAGAAATGGGCAGAAGACATGAACAGACATTTTTCCAAAGAAGACATCCAAATGGCCAACAGACACATGAAAAAGTGCTCAACATCTCTCGGCATCAGGGAAATCCAAATCAAAACCTCAATGAGATACCACCTCACACCAGTCAGAATGGCTAGAATTAACAAGTCAGGAAATGACAGATGTTGGCAGGGATGCAGAGAAAGGGGAACCGTCCTACACTGTTGGTGGAAATGCAAGCTGGTGCAACCACTCTGGAAAACAGTATGGAGGTTCCTCAAAAAGTTGAAAATAGAGCTACCCTACGACCCAGCACTTACACTACTGGGTATTTACCCCAAAGATACAAATGTAGTGATCCGAAGGGGTACGTGCACCCCGATGTTTATAGGAGCAATGTCCACAATAGCCAAATTATGGAAAGAGCCAAGATGTCCATCGACAGATGAATGGATAAAGAAGATGTGGTGGGGCTCCTGGGTGGCTCAGTCGTTGAGCGTCTGCCTTCGGCTTGGGTCTTGATCCCAGGGTCCTGGGATCAAGCCCCGCATCAGGCTCCCTGCTCTGCGGGAAGCCTGCTTCTCCCTCTCCCACTCCCCCTGCTTGTGTTCCCTCTCTCGCTGTGTCTCTCTCTGTCAAATAAATAAAATCTTTAAAAAAAAGAAGAAGATGTGGTATATATATATATATATATATATATATATATATATATATATATATACAATGGAATATTATGCAGCCATCCAAAGGAATGATATCTTACCATTTGCAATGATGTGGTTGGAACTAGAGGGTGTTATGCTGAGCGAAATAAGTCAATCAGAGAAAGACATATATCATATGACCTCACTGATATGAGGAATTCTTTTTTTTTCCTGTGTTTTCACTGTTTTTATTCATTAATTTTGTCAGATGCTTCAATGGGGGGTGTGGGGGGGAGATGGGCAGGAGCTGTTCCCCAACCCCCAATATGAGGAATTCTTAATCTCAGGAAACAAACTGAGGGTTGTTGGAGTGGTGGGGGGTGGGAGGGATGGGGTGGCTGGGTGATAGACATTGGGGAGGGTATGGGCTATGGTGAGCACTGTGAACTGTGTAAGACTGATGAATCACAGACCTGTACCTTTGAAACAAATAATACATCATATGTTAAAATAAAAGAAATAAAAGAAGGTAGTAGGAGGGGAAAAATGAAGGGGGGAAATCAGAGGGGGAGACGGACCATGAGAGACTATTGACTCCAGGAATCAAACTGAAGGTTCTAGAGGGGAGGGGGTGGGGGGATGGGTTAGCCTGGTGATGGGTATTAAAGAGGGTACGTTCTGCATGGGGCACTGGGTGTTATATGCAAACAATGAATCATGGAACACTACATCAAAAACTAATGATGTAATGTATGGTGTTTAACATAATAAAATAAAATTAAAAAAACATATTACACAGAAATATTATGCAGGTCTTTGGTAAATTTATTATGCTCTATCACTTTAAAACACTTATATTAAAATCATATATAAATATATTTATATATATATATTTTTACCATTTTCTTTTCTTCTAGAGTGGATACTCAATGATTCAAAAAATTTTTATACAACTAGGGGTAATGAGGGCTGGGTTTGGATTTCTGATCTGATCTGTGAATGCTAATTTTACTGATGTGATGGGTGTGAAGAGATATCAGATAGGAGTAAGTTGGGAGGAGTACCTTTGACCTTACACATTTCAAAGATCCGTAACTCCTCAGTTATTTAGTGAGAGAAATCCTCCTTATTCTTAATGAGCCAAAAGTCATTCCAGCCACTGATTATATTTCAAGACAGAACTGCCTCCACTACGGTTTCTCTAATTTTGATATATGAACTTCAACATTCAGACAAACAGAGTAACAGCTGAGGATATCTGACAGGCTTTCAGAGGCTCTGGGGTCAGACATAAAACCTTTCGACGTGAGAAAAAGATGTAATCCTTAAAGAAGCAGCACCTAACAGCGTGATTCAATTTGCTTTAAGGAGAAAAAAACAAACTGAGGGAGGAAAGCTGTCATAGAGGCCCTGGATGCATCACGATGATCGCATTTATCATTTCAAGTGTTGGAGGGGGAGAGCTTGCTGTGGGCAGAGGCTGCGGAGGAAGAGGGGGGGAGAAAGACAGGGAGAGATCCAGAGAGAGGATGGGGAGTATTTTGCTGTCGATAAAGCAATTTTAAAAATACCACCTCATCGGGGTCTTGCAACAAACCTGCACAGTGTGAAGGGTAATTATAATTATGCTCATTTCAGAGATGATGAAAGGGAAGCTGATGTCCTGTGTGGCTGAGCACCCTGAGTGCAGGCAAATTGCCGGTGCACGGTGGGCGAGTGACCCTAGCTCCGACCTGGCTAAGGATTCTCAGTTCTGTACCACTTCCGTATCACCATACGTCACTCAGAAACCGCAAATACACCTTAAATCTAAAAAAGATGCTAATATAATCTCAAATGGAAAAGCTTTGACCATTTTGCCACATCTGAGTCGAATAGTTTCCAGTTCCAGATCATGTGGATCTGACAGAGCTTTGTTTACCCCGTTTCAAAAGACATTATTTTTGTTTTCTAAGTTTATCAGGTTATGTTTATTAATCTTGAACATAAATATAGGCTATAGTTTGGCTAAAATCATCTTCTGAAAATTCTCACGGAATACTTAAAAATGCCGATGGCCGTCCCTGTGCATCTCTGTGCGCTCTCCTGCCCTTTCACTCCCTGTGTGGACGGGAGGAATGCCAAACAGGTGTTTTTTCCCATCTCCCTTGACAGGACACGCAGTGGCCATCCGACCCTTTTCCGGGCCACTGAATGTAAGTGGAGAGATGTGGTGGCGCTTCTGGCCAGTCCGGCTCCCCGGCTAGTGAGGAGGTCCCCCACTGTGGCACAGCCTTGCTCTCTTGTCGCTCCAAGGCTGGGGCGCAGGGCTGCAAGGGCAGAGACACCTTATGGCCACACCGGAAAGGAGGAGGAGACCAGAGCCTCCGGCCCTGAGCCCTGACATGTGTGCGCTGCTGAAAACACACTATGGGCTGCCCAACATTGGGTTTGTCCTGGGGTGCAGAGGGGGACGCTGTAGGTTTAACTGTTACTTACATTCGCTCAAACCCGAATGTCCAGCTTATGCGCTATTGGTCCCTGAAACACGCAAAACCTCTTGAAGCTCGTTAGGGATACCTCATGGCACAAGGTAACACAGAGGATACACAAGGCATCATCAGGCAAGGTAGGCAGGCATCATCCCCGCCTGAGGGCAAACAATACCTCATGTCTCCCACCTGCTAATATCCTTCGGGGCTTGGCATTTGTCTAGGACCCTGTACCTTGTTGATCCAGACATACTCTTCAGTCTTACAGCGCATGTTCTGCTACCTGTCTGCCGCACGAGGCCCGTGCTGTTTCCATCGCCACCCCCTCCCCTTCTCCTCGCCCTTCCACCAGCACCTGGGCCCTGTCCCGGTCCGCGCTTCTGGGGCACCGCCCGCGGAAGGCCACGCACGGTCTTTTCACAACTCTCTCTGACACAAAGCCTTGCCTGACACCTGTAACCAAAACCTTTTTGTCCCTTTAATCTCCTCGGAAACATTCCTAAAACTCATGTGGCAATGATATCACGCACTTTATTCTATCCTGCGTGCTAGCTGCAATCCCTGCCTTCCACGAAGTTATCACCTACACTCCCAGGGGACCATAAGGTTCACGGAGGGTGGCCGGAGCATGGGACGCATTTTCCTTAGCTGCCCAGTACCTAGCGGTGATATTAACGCCACAGCGTGGGTACCTGGGTGGATAGAGTTGATTTCTCTCTACAGAGGGATCCTCTTCATCGTGTCCTTCTTTGCTGCTACATACTTGTAGTCATCAAAGAGGAGGGGTTATATCCTGAAAGCTTAACTTCTAGAGAGTTTGCTGTAAATGAATAAAGGACTTTTCTAAGAATTCTAAGAGCACCTCTGCATCATATCAGCAGGATTTGGCCCATTACCACACACAGACCAAATCCAGCCCACGGGTGGTTTCAGTCAAGTTTTATCAGAACACTGCCACTCACTTGTTTACCTAAGATCTAAGGCCACTTTTGTCCTACAAAAGCAGAATCAAGTAGTTACCACAGAGACCCACACAGACCACAAAGACTCGAGTATTTATTATATGGCCCCTCATAGAAGAAAAATAATGTACAAAAAAAACCCTGCAAGTAGGTTAAAAGTAACAACAACTTAGGGGCACCTAGTTCATTAGCGTTGGACTCTTGATGTCAGCTCAGGTCATGAACTCAAGGTCATGAGATGGAGCCGCCCCTCGGTCTCACTGCCGAGGGGAGGGGAGTCTGCTTGAAGATTCTCTCCTTCTGCCCCTCTCCCAACACATGCTCATGCTCGCTTTCTCTCTCTAAAATGGATAAATAAATCTTTAAAAAAAAATTAAAGACAACTTAATAGTCCAATAAATTAGAGAAACAAAATTCAACAGTTTTTTTTTTTTATTTTAATGGCAAAACTTCTCTGAGCATTGATTCCTATTATGCATTATATGCATTCCTATGACGTACTGCCAATTTTCAAATCATTTCCCTGAGTTCCCAAAATGTTTTTGACACAGGAATCTTTTTTTAATGGATTGTATCTCAGACCCAGTTATCTGAGGATCGCCAGTTTGGCAAATGCTGCTTTAGAACACCTCAAGAAATACTTTTTAACTGAATTGCACTTTTTCCTTTAAAGTGTTGCCCTCATCTGGTAATATCTAACTCTCTGCAAGTCACTTATTATTCTAGTGATTTTCTCTGATACCATTAAGCCACTTAGCCAACTGCCCTGGCCCATGATAAAAGAGCCACGTAAGCTTCCTTGAGGTAGAAGTTATAGCATGCCTTGTGTTATAAACAAGTTAGGTGGTAATTATTTGAGTGATGTAGATAAGTAACATCAAAACAGCGCAAATGTACTTGAGGAGAGAATCTGTGCTCTAGGATTTAAAATTACTTAATCTAATTTAAATGGATCCAGAAATACCAGGCTTTGGGTACATTAATATGATTGATTACACAATTATAAACCCCGTTAGATGTAGACACTACCTGCTATATTTTCTTATAGTTCTTAAATTACTGCTTTCCTCAACCTCAAATGCTTCCCTTAGAAAATAGAATCGGCCTCACTTACACCCCTTAAACAAACTGTTCCTTCAACTTGAGTTAACATGCTGATGACAGAAAAAGAAGCTAAATGATGAAAATATGTATTATTTTTCCCAGAGGCTTAGAAGTGTGCACAAATCATTTGGTGATTCCTTTCATTTAATCTAACAGGGGATACAGAAATAATTATAGCTCAGCTGACACATGCGTGTGCCAAAGAGACTCCCTAGGATTAGCTCACAGAGGCAGATTCAACACGTGCAGATCCGCAGCCTCAGACGTGTACATACTCTCACCCCAGCCCCGGAGACGTCCAGTTACTGGAGGAGAGACGGCGTGGTGTGGGGGCAGACTCCAGTCTGGATCTCAGCCCCTCTGCTCGGTATCACCCAAACTAAGCTTTCAAAGGAGTCGAATACTCTGACAAGTAAAGCCCGCCTATGGAAGCATACCCACGGAGCTCTGTGCCACGGCTTGGCGGCAGGGTGACTCAACTTCCCCTATATTCCACACAGTCCTTTCACTGATGGTGTCTAAAACATTCTCTCTGGTCAGCGTTTTGTGTCCTTGCCTATTAATACAACTGAGGACACCCTTAATAACACCTGCAAAAGTAAAAGTTGCTTTGAATGATTTACCTGTTGAATATATTTATTTAATGTGGTACTTGACTAAAGAATAAATTGAAATCGTTCAATAAGCTACGCAAAATACTTTAAGAAATTAAGTAATACATCTGAGCATGGGGCAGGTACCACCTTAGAAAGCTCAGGTAGTTGAAATCTATATCGAGAAAGTTCCTGCAAAATTACTCAAGTCCTTTCCAACTTGATTGTGTCCTTATTAATCTGTTATATGAGAGAACCACCAACAGTGCACCAATGGTTCAAGGAGTGAAGCAGATTTTCTTTCTGTAAATCAGGACCAGAAAGTTACCTAAAAATTTTAAAAAATCACTAAAATATGTTCTATATATATATATTTTTTTTTTATGATTGCCCATTTTACCTGTAGTGAGAATTGTAATGACCTCATCTTTATTGGTCTTCCTCTGAGCACACGTCAAGCACACAAGCATGGCGGGGGTGTATGTAAAGAACACTTCCTCTCATATCAGAGAACAGAGAATTGTTGCCCATGAGCGTGTGGGAAAAGGTGATCCTGCTCTAGGAACATCTACCTATCTACTATACGTATGTGCATATGCCCAGCTGCAAACACATCAATTTATGTTATCAGTAATTCCTCAGTAACAAACTATTTACACTGCAAGCCTTTGAACGGTCTGAGATATGCAATTCATTGTGAACTTACCTTGAACTATAAATAGCAAGAAAGTTTAGGACCCGAAATTTGTCTCTTTTCAATTATTAGTTTCATGCTTCTATGCACTCATCAACAAAATGGAATCATAATTTATAAAAAAATTATGTTCCTTTGCATGAAAAATTTATCTGAAATATATTGTTTCATAGGAATTTAAATAGGCTTATATGAGAAATTAAGCTACTGTTGGAAATATAAAGCCACACGTGCATTGAGATATACTTAACACAGACATCTTACGTATACAAAGAAGTACTGTTAGCACTTTTACAACTTGAGTAGATTTTTTAAAATTGCAGTCATAATTGCTGACAAGGGAAAATTATTTCAACTCTTCATTTTCAAAATATTGTAAAGCTATCTACAAAACTGTTTTGTGTCACATTTATAGTTATATTATAAATAGAACATTGTAAAAGTATTATTTTTTACTATTTTAAAATATGAGGTAGCAAATATTTATGGAGTGCCTACTATGTCATAGAATTGTAATAAATGCTATATACATAATAAGAGCAGTACATAAAATGTCTTAAGACTTTGCATGTACAGTATCCTAAAATTACCCATTTCTCCTCTGAAAAAGCAGAGATGCATGATTTGTGAGCCAAATGTAATAATGATGTGGTATATCATTCTGGAAGTTAAATTTGGTGTAGGCTCAAAAGTAGCCTTCGATCTATACAGTTGTCCTTATTTGTCTTCAATCTATTTACCATATTATAAAAACCATATTCTTAAAGTGTCACTGAAGGAGAATTTACACTCTGGAATTTACACTCTGGATATATGGAAATAAATATACAGGTGGATGAAAGAAACGGGTTCTTTCTCTGGAGCCTACATTCTTCTAGGAGCAAAAGGAATTTAAAAAATAGGCAGACATATATATACACAAAATACATATTTTTTCATAAAATATAGATACACATTATATTTTTTCATAAAATATATATGCACTATATTTTCATAAAAATATATACATACTATATTTTTTCATTAAATGCAAATTACAATTATGTATTTCTTCTTTGAAAGTATTTGTTCCTCTGAAATATAATGTTCCACTTTTAACTGAGCCGCTTAAATAAAAATTTCATTCACTACTACCTCAACTTAAAAGACATTATTCTGTGCCTATTTCCGTAAGTTTCTACTTCTAATTCTATTTCTATGGATTTAAAATAGTATTAGACCACTAAAATGTATTTCTCCTTGCTTTCACTGAAGCGACTGTTAGCCAAATTTTATCTTAATTCCTGTTTTGTTACTCCAAAATTCCAAAAGCCATTTCTTCTGCAATCAAAGCACAAGCCTCACTTCAGAAACACGTAAAAGAAAATTGATTTTCATCCTGAAAATGTCAAACTTTTGCCTATAATACTCAGCTATGATTTTCTGAGACAGCAAAGTTCAAAAAGAGCCATTGACCTGGTGGCCCTTTGACACATGATGAAGGATGCAACGTGTCTTCTGCTTTACAACTAGAATGTCCTCCCCAAGCAGGAGACGATCAATGAAGAGTAATACATTTAAACTGGGGAGACAGTTTGCTTGTTTTAACGTATTAAAAGAGGAAAATCCTGGCATTGCACTTGTCTGGGGAGAGACTTTGTATACTCTCTGATTAACTCTTTTCTCTCTGTCCTGGCTTAGACGAGTTTCTGTATGTAGCTAATGAACTTAAGGTGAGAGACAGATGTAACAGGTCGCTCTTCTTCAAAGGAAAAGAAAAGATATTATAAAAAGGATACAATTTTAAGAAAAGTGTAACCATTACTCACCCTGGTGTCTTGTCCTTCTGTCAACCATGGGTTCTGGCAACTTCAGCTGTTTCTAGTAAGGGATGGTATTTCCATTTTCCTATAGGATAAAGTTACTGATCAATATCACATCAAAAACAAAGGCTCTGTTCAAGCGCAGAACACAAGAGCAACTCATTTACTTGCAGATTACACTCATGTTTGCAACGCATTAATGCATATTCTGAAGAGTAAGTCTTACAGTCATGCATGTAAGTTTTGAAAGAAGCACACTTCTGGCTTAGAACTTAACTGTACGAATGTGTGCCATCATATACACTCCACGTTATATTCTTTACTCAAGAAACAGAAAATCACTCTCACCTGCAAACGTTTATGCCATTTTACCAAAATCCTAACAAGGAAGCAGAGTGTAAATTCTTCCTCAGTGACACTTTAAAAATACGGTGTTTTATAATATGGTAAATAGATTGAAGACAAATAAGGACAACTGTATAGATCGAAGGCTACTTTTGAGCCTACACCAAATTTAACTTCCAGAATGATATACCACATCATTATTACATTTGGCTCACAGATCATGCATCTCTGCTTTTTCAGAGGAGAAATGGGTAATTTTAGGATACTATACATGCAAAATCTTAAGACATTTTAGGTACTGCTCTTATTCCTATTGGGCTTTAATCTTCCTCACAGTTACAGAGCACGTCTTAATTATTCATCACTCTTATAGTTCCACAGTTGATACTGTATTGAGTGTGTGCATATCAGGAAATAGGCACAGAAATAGATGAAAATAGCTATAGTTTGTTTCAAATGTTTAAACATGTTTTCTTGAAACTCCCTAGAATATGAGGCTAACAGACATACTTAATTTATGGAAAAAATACTTGTTTCTCACAACCAAACTTTGTGAACTACTGAATAAGTGGAAACAAATGCATAAAAAATTTAAATAGTGCATCTAAAATCATTTACATTTAATAGTAGCAAGTAAATACTGTCATGAGAAAAGCAAGAACTATAAAACTCTCAGACATACCAATGAAATTTGATAATCGTGTGTTTTATGAATATATTAAAAAATTTCTGTTCAAGTTAAAAATTAAGAAATGCACAAAGTCAATTTTTATACCTCTTTAAGGATTAAGAAATATCTGACTTTAAGGACAAATAAATAGGGGAGTTTTTAAATTTAAAAAAAATAAGCAGCATATTCATCTTTTTCACAATAAAATGTAAGCTTAACATCCATATTTAAAATATATCATTGGATATGGATGTGGTTTGACAGGATCTTCACCACCCTCCAAGCCCACTCTGCCTTCTTGGTGGCATCTGGGGCATTTTTGTACAACTCTAAGGCTCTACAGAACACAGTTTGAAAACTCTTGACATAGATGGGTCCCTAACATACTTTAAGAAGAGCTATTAAAAAGAATATTGCATGGACTGAATAAAATTGAGTTCTCAGTTGATTTGATCAACAATAGCCATAATAAGAGGACAATTATTACAGTGAACTCCTAACTCTACTTGGGCTCTGAGTATAGCTTCCTTGGAATACTTCCTTTGAACCAGAACTACCTAGATTTACCTTAGGAGTTTCCTATGTTTCTGAATAGTTGCTGAACCCTCAATTAGTCCCATTTTAAACAAACCATTTTTTCTTTCAAGATTTTATTTGTTTGAGAGAGAGAGAGCATGCATGAGAGAACACAAGCGGGGAGTGGTTAGGGGCAGAGAGAGAGGGAGAAGCAGACTCCCCACTGAGCAGGGAGCCCTATGCAGGACTCAGTCCCAGGATTCCAGGATCACAACCCAAGCTGACGGCAGATGCTTAACCAACTGAGTCACCCAGGTGCCCCAAACAAACCATTTATACTATACTTTGAGTCTATTTGATAACACAGTGGAGCTGCTCACCATGATTTCTGAGTAATGGTTACACAAATCACAAAACATAGCAGAAATTCTAGAAGATTTATAGTATTTAATGCCTCCAGAGTGAGGAAATAGAAGATGAAACATAAGTTTATATAATTTCATTATATGTAAAATCTAATTATGAAAAAAAAACTTAATTTCATGTGAATGTGCATATATTTAATCATTATATTTCTGAATACCAAATAATTACTTACATTTTTACTTTTGTAACACTTATATCACCAGTCCTACATTTGGGGAATTATAAATCAGAACCTAACAATATGGTCCTGGCACAAAAAACAAACACGTAGATCAATAGACATTATAGAGCCCAGATATAAACCCACACCTACATGGTCAATTAATCTAGGACAAAGGAGGCAAAAATATACAATGGGAAAAGACAGACTTCAGCAAATAACATTGGAAAAACTGGACATAAACATGCAAAAGAATGAAAATGAGCCACTTTCTTACACCACACACAAAAATAAACTCAAAATGGATTAAAGATCCAAATCTGAGACCTGAAACCATAAAACTCCTAGAAGAAAATATAGGCAGTAATTTCTTTGACATCAGCCATAGAAACATAGTTTGAGATAGGTTGCCTCAGGCAAGAAAGACAGAAGCAAAAATAAACTATTGGGACTACATCAAAATAAAGTTTCTGCACAGTGAAGGAAACAATCAACAAAATGAAGACAACCTACTGAATGGGAGAAGATTTTTTTTTAAGATTTTATTTATTTATTTGACAGAGAGAGACACACCGAGAGAGGGAATACAAGCAGGGGGAGTGGGAGAGGGAGAAGCAGACTCCCCGCTGAGCAGGGAGCCTGATGTGGGGCTCGATCCCAGGACCTGGAATTATGACCTGAGCCGAAGGCAGATGCTTAACAACTGAGCCACCCCGGCGCCCCTGAAAGGGAGAAGATATTTGTAAATGACATGTCTGATAAAGGGTTAGTATCCAAATATATAAGGAACTTCTACAACTTAACACCAAAAAATGATCTGATTAAAAAATAGGCAGAGAGGCTAAATAGACATTTTTTTTTTCTCAAAGAAGACATACAGATGGCAAACAGAAACATGAAAAGATGCTCAACATCATTCATCAAAAGGGAAATGCAAATTAAAACACAATGAAATAGCACCTCACACCTGTCAGAATGGCTAGAATCAACAACACAATAAACAACAGGTGTTGGTGAGGATGCAGAGAAAATGGAACCCTCTTGCAGTGTTGTTGGGAATGCAAGTACTGTAGCCACTCTGGAAAACAGTATGGAGGTTTGGAATTAAAAAATAGAACTACCCTAGGATCCAGTAATTCCACTAGTGGGTATTTACGCAAAGAACAAAAACACTATATGAACTCCTGTATTTACTGAGCATTATGTATAATAGCCAAGATATGGAAACAATCCAAGTGTCCATCAACAGAGGAATGGATAAAGAAGATATGGATGTATATACAATGGAATATTATTCAGCTATCGAAAAATTAGATCTTGCTGTTTGGGACAACATGGATGGACCTAGAGGATATTACGGTAAGTAGAGTGAGTCGGTCAGAGAAAGACAAATACATATGATTTCACTTATGTGTGGAATCTAAAACATAAAAGAAATAAACAAAAAGCAAAAATAGACCATAAATGCAGAGAACCGATGGTTGTCTGAGGAGAGGTGGGTGGGGGATGGGCAAAATGTGTGAAGGGGATTGGGAGGTACAGTCGTCCATTTATGAAAGGAATAGGACACAGGATAAGAGGGACAGCACAGGGAATATCATCAATAATACTATAATAGTGTCATGTGAGGACAGATGGTCGATACACTTGTGGTGAACGTATAGAGAAGTTGAATCACAATGTTGTACACCTGAAACTAATGTCACATTGTAGGTCAGCTATACTTCAGTTAAAAAATAATAATAAAAATGAATCAGAAGTTATCCCTAGAGTATATGATTTCATTAAATAGTTTGTACATTTTCAAAAATTGGGAGGTAGGATAAAGGTAACATCTTAGGTTAGTTCCAAGTCCTAAAGTATTTCATTTTCTGTGAATGTTAACACTTAAAAGTAAGACTATTTTCCTAGATTGATACTTCAACAGTACCCCCTCTAGAGTTCTGTTTAGTACCAAGAGTAAACCCAAGATTTCCTACCTGCTTTGGACTGCCCCAACAGTACATGGACTGGATAGTATAAGCAAAGATTCTATTTATTTACAGAATACAACCCCACACAGCATTTTGGAAACATTTTACCTGATGAACTCAACCAAGGTCTAGAATCAATGGCTAAGAAAACTAGTGTGTGTTTTATAGAGTCTTATTCATGATTGGCCTCTATGACATAGTAGTATATAGCATTTAATCAATAAGATATGCTGTTCAGCTCTTAGCAGTGTCACCAAATGCAAGTGTCTACAAGTGTAGACAGATTTACAGTGTGATCTAATTGAACGGCCGCTTCACCTACGATAATACCTGAATAATGAAGTATTTGGGTATTTATTAAAGTCAAACACTGCATGTTTCAAAACAAAACAAAACAAAACAAAAATTTTGTCCTGAAATGTCATCTACAAAAGGGCAATGCTTTGAATTTTGAAACTAATGTAAACATAAGAGAAGTATAAATGGATAAAAACATGAAATTATATGGTGTTTTGCCATATAAGAATGGATGTATGTGTGTGTATGACGGACGGCTAATTACCAGAGGTAATTCTTTATTAAAACAAACAAACAAAACACTCAGGTGTGAAGCAAAAAGAGTAGAAAAGATTCATATAATTAACTGAATACTAAAAGTATTTAAGGGTAAGAAAAAATAATGTGAATTCAGTATACTTAGATTTACTTTGTGGCGTAAATACTCTTACCAACCATCAGTAGACACGAAATTGTACAAAAGTCAAATCAAACAGTTGTTTGATTAGGCATCGAGGAAAGGCGGTAGCCCTGGCTAAAACAACAATGCACTCTATGCACTGGGACCACAGAGTTAAAATTTACTGTTTCTCCATCTACCATTTGTCATCCAGCATGCCTCCGTTCGAGATGGGATCTCAAATTCCTACCAGCTCCCATGCTGTCCTCCTCTCCTTTTTCTTATCACCACCCCAACAAAGTCATTCAGCTTTGTAAATCTGCATATTTTAAGCCCTGATGGGGTAAGGCAGAGGGATAGGTGGAGAGGGAAGATTTTAAGTAAAAAAGCAGGGTGTCAGCCCACTTTGCTATTTGGCCTTTGACAAAGTTCTTTGCCTACCTACCATCTAATTTACTAGTTTATGAAGTCAGTATGTTGGAGCTGGTGAATTCCAAAATGTTTTGCAGATCTGCGATTCAAGACCATGCTATTTTTTTTTCAAGACCATTCCATTTTAAATCAGAAGTAGACACTGGCTTCAACTCAAGAATTAATAGCAGTCAATTGGTGATGGGTTTCGATGTATTTGAGGATTTGATTGCTGATCTGGGAGAAAAGGCTGCATTCAGGACTTAAAACGTCTGAGTAGTGGTGATCTGTGTCACACAATTGTCATATCTATGGTAGATGTGACTGGAAAGGAAAAGAAAGAAAACCATAAAGAACCTTTTAGTGGCAGAAAGGACCTTCTTGAATCCAAGGGATAAGAGTCATTTAAATTGGAGAATTATTTTGAATATTACACTTCAAACCTTTTAGAGATGATAACATAAAGTCTTCCCGGTCGTCAAGGATGCATTTTGTGATCACTTACCTTCTAAAAAATTGAGAGTCTCAAAAAAAAAAAAAAAGGCTAAAAAACCAAAATATTGCTTTTGTTTCCTTAAAAGCCCTTAGAAAACTGATTTTCAGAGACATAAAGATTATAAAATATATACTGCCAATATATATGCCAATATATTCAATGAAGGATAAGTTTATATTTCAGAAAAAAATACCAGTATAAAATGGAGAACTTTAATTGACTAAAATAGTACTTTGTTATAAAAAGAAATAAGCCACTAATAATTATTTATCAGTGTCATTTCTTAAACCTAAGTACTCATCTAATCAAAATATTGTGATTTTTTTTCCTTTCAAAATAAGGGTATAAAAGTGTTCAAATGAACATGGGTTTTGATTTAATAGTTTTAACTTAGTCAAAGAGAGGCACAGTAACCCAGAAACAGCTGCTAGGTGAACAGCATTTTGTTTGGGACCAAAGTGATTAATATATGACTTTGCAGAATGCTTAGAGACTATTTTGCATAACAAGATGTTCAATGAATGGCCACTTCAGAGCATTTGGATATTATAAATCATTATAATACCAGTTTGAAATCTAAAGGCCTTCTAATACTCAGCATGCTACAATAACTCCACGAAATTATTTTCGGCATAGTTCAAGAGCATGCCTCTTGTCATTACTTTCGCCTGCTGAGAGAGCTCACATGGAACACATGATTCTGTAAATTATGTTTTACAGAATATATGCGGTATCATTAAAATGTAACAAAAATTTTGAAGGTGCAAAAAGGCGCCATGGAGCCTATGTGCATTAAAATAAAGGCGAGATTTAAATATATGTACTATTAAAAGGACTTACTTCTTTTAGATTGTCTTTGCTTGAGAAAGCTTTCATTAGAAAAGGCATTGTTTTCTGCAAGTTGGAAACAGTTTCACAAGTTCTAAAAGCCTTTTCAATACACAGATCTACAAAAAAGATGTGTCTTATGCAAATTTAGGCAACAGTCTGGGAAATCATATTTGAGAGACCTATAACCAATGTTCTCATTCAGAATCCAGTTCATGCTTTCTCATACAAGTAGTCATAGAGCTACATTTGACAAATGCTGGGAAAATGTGTGAATTCTGTAGATAATTGATTATGCTTCATCATGGGTGATACAAAGCACCATGGAATCCATAACTGCATTTTTAGTGCTTTTCTTTACCTACAGTAACCCATTGAATCTCTATCTAAACTGGCAAAGCCCCAGTAAGACATCGGGGGACTATATGATGTTAGTGGGGAAGGGGACAAAATAGGAATGAGTTTCCTTCTGTGGTAGAAAGATCACAAGTATTCGCAGGCGTATGCAAAGGGATGTGTGGGAAGCAGACTGCGCAGATGGTCACCTTTCTTAAAGGGTTGTGGTACTTTGCATGCCAGCAACCTTCTTAGATTGATCTAGTCTCCCAGAAAAGCATAACTGGATTAATTAAACAAGGAGGTTGTTAATTAGACTGAGGCCGAGGTGGCTCAAGGCAGCCCATGGAGTGAACTCCCAGTCTGAACCTGTAAAGGCCTCCAGGTTACAGAATCACAAGGCTAAGGACCACCAATCACAAAAGAGCCAACCTGGCCTTAACCGATAGCCAATTGATAGTCCCCTTACTCTGTGTGAACCTTTTTTCCATAAGACTCTCTGTTTCAAGTTCCCATCAGCGGAGCCTCCAAACCATTTCCATCTGGTGCTGCCCTATGAGAATCAATAAATGCTCAAATAAGCCCAATCTGTTTAATATGCCTCAGTTTATCTTTTAACGGGAGTCCAAGGACATTTTGTAATTTGTATTTTTTAAATACAAATGTAATTGAAGGTTTTCATGAGCTGGATCTTCTTAAAAGTGCCAATTTTGTCAAGCTGTTCATTGCTTTAATCCATTATGTAACTTTTTTATATGCTGATTATATATATATATATATATATATATGTTATTTTTTATAAATTTCTTTTCTCAGTTTGTGGTATCCTTTAAAGGGAGGCAGAATATGCCACCCGAAACTATGCCACTTTGTTATAAGGATTCTTTTGAGCTAAAGGCACTTAGAAAAACTGTAAATATAATAAAAACACTCTAACCTTCCTTTTCTTAAAAGCAGGAGATGAAACGTCCATGTGACAGGTATCCTCCCTATACCAGAGGGAAAGCAACATTCTTACCATGGGCAAAAGGGAGAAGTGGGGGCTGAGAGACTTCCACACCAGCCGACCTTGTTAAAACAATTGTGTTTCCCTTCAGCCTCTCCTCCTGACCCAGTTACCTCTCCACACCTGCCTCTTTGTTCAACCCACTCCTATAGCAGGTAGGTTTCAACATTTCTCTGCACCTTTATTTGTTAGGAGGGCTATCGTGTCATATAAAACTTATATAAATGTGTATGATTTTCTCCTAGTAAACTGTTTTATGTCAGTCTGATTCTCCAGCCCAGCTGAAGAACCCTAGAAGGATAAATGCAAAACTCTGTCTTCCCTACACCTTCATCTTATAACATTGGACATAGACATTAAATAATTATACACTAAAAATATCTCATTTTCCCTTTGTATTTATTTTTCTTCCTTTAAATTGAAAACTTCTTTTTAGCACAGAAATTTGACACTTACTTCTATTTATTTTTATATTACAAAATCTGCACCAAATTGATTTTGATATAACGTGACTGTTAATGGGCCCCGAAATGAATTACCTTCAAAACTTTCCTATTTCACACTTTGCACTCCATTTTGTCAACCCATCCTAGAAACCAAAACATCCATATTAAAGACAAATATTTCCATCTGTGTTACAAAAATAGAATTGTATTCTCAAATCCTTGTTAATGGAATGTTATTGTATAATTATTATTGAGCACCAAGACAGGTAATCTATTTTAAAATTGATACTTGATTATTTGACTGTTTTATTTTAAGATCTTATTTATTTACTTGAAGAGAGAGAAAGAGCATGAGCAGGGGGTAAGGCAGAGGGAGAATCAGGCTCCCCACTGAGCAGGGAGCCCAGGCAGGGCTCGATCCCAGGACCCTGGGATCATGACCTGAGCTGAAGGCAGATGCTTAACTGACTGAGCCACCTTGGTGCCTCTGACTATTTTTATTTTTAGAAGGTATGTTTTGGTTTGGAATTTATATGAGAAACCGTTTTATATGCCACCCATTTGGAATTAAGTTCTTCCAGTCAAAATCCTTGAAACACCTCCACCTGAGCTAAGATATGTGGAAGACAGAAAGAATAGTGGACACAGATCCCTGTTCTTAGGGAGTGTCCATCTAGGAGATCGGCAGGCTCCAGTCCTCACAGAACTATAACTTAGGGAAGACTGTGATAAGTCACCAGAATACCATGCACCTCTGAAAAAGACATGTGGACAGGCACGAGGTCGGGAAGAAGTCAGGAAAAGGCTTCAGAGTGTGCCAGGAGTTTGCACAGAACTTGAGCAGACAATGAGATTCACCAGAGAAGGGCAACATGAAGAGAGAAGAAGTCAGCATAAATAAATACCAAAGCCAGAGAAGAAGATGCCTGTGTGATGATTTTCAGGCTTTTTGTAAAATTGCACAGGCTGTGGAGGGTGGGGGACAGATCCTCAAGGCCCACCTGCAACATGCTAATCACCCAGGCTCTGTACCTTTGAGGTGGGAGATTTTCATGTGATTGTTTCTAATAAGAGATGCATCTATTTGTACTTTGGAAAATTAAGCTACTGGCACAAAGATCCCTTGTAATGGGGGAGAATGGTTAGCAGGCAGTTGCATTCCTGCACCCGTTGATTCACCTGTTCCTGTGGCCAGCGGTGATTCATGACGGGCCTGCTGTGAGCCAGGTGTTGGCCGAGCCCTGCACCCACAGAGAACATCCAGGGCACAACTCGGGTAAGGTTAACCTGTCATGAGTGGTGTCTGAAGCTTTCTAACATGACAAAACACACACACACACACACACACACACACAGAAAGCACAAGATAACAGATTGTGAGATCTGGTGCACGTTTATAAGATGGTCTTCATGGCAAAAACATCATGGAAATCAGTCAAATGCCACGCTGCAAAAAATACATCTCACCTTTCAGTTCCAAGGTTAACTTCCCCATAATACAGAAAAAAAAATATATGTATATATATACATATATACACATATATAAAATCCCTGAAGATACATAAGAGTAATTCCATCATGAACAAATGGGCAAATGACACAAGTCTGTCTCACCGTCTTACAGGGTTGATAAGATGCCCCAGTCTACCCTTTCCAGGTACATTTTTAAAAACTCTTAAATTTTAGTCTTCAGTAAACACTCATATAGCAATTATTCTATAACAGGTTTGTGTCAGCCCATGGAAAACTTTTTGTTGCTTGGCTGCTAATGGCATATTATTGTGTAACTCTTCTTGGGTACTTATATTCTAATGTGGGGGAGGGAAACACAGTCATAAAAAAATAAACAAAAAATTTGTAAATTTTGAAGGAAACTGGCTTTGGGGCCTAAAATAGAGACTCAGATTAGGAACAGGGATTTATTTCAGATTGTGTGTCAAGGCGGAGTGCTCTGGTGAGGTGATGTTTAAACTGAAGCCTAAAATAGGTGAAGAGAGGCACCTGGGTGGCTCACTCAGTTAAGCGTCTGACTCTTGGTTTTGGCTCAGGTCATGATCTCAGGGTCGCGGGATCGAGTTCCGCATTGGGCTCTGTGCAGACTCTGCTTGAGATTCTCTCTCTCTCCGCTGCTCCTACCTGGCTCGTGTGCATGCTCTCTTGCTCTTTCTCTCTAACATAAATAAATCTTTAAAAAAATAAAATAACACTTGTGAAGATGACAGAAGTTTGGGAGAAAGACCATTTCAGATAGCAAGAATAAGACAAGTTAAAGCTATGCTGGGAAGAAAAGTAAATAGTCTGAAATTCTATGACTTATGACTCATTGAGTTTGGGTAAGAACACTTTTTTTTGTTTGCTTCTATTTTTAAGTCTAAAAGTTTAAAATCATTTAAAAAGAATGGTTTTGGGGCGCCTGGGAGGCTCAGTCGTTAAGCATCTGCCTTTTCTGCCTTTGGCTCAGGTCATGATCCCAGGGTCCTGGGATCGAGCCCCGTATTGGGCTCCCTGCTCAGCAGGGGGTCTGCTTCTCCCTCTCCCACTCCCCCTGCTTGTGTTCCCTCTCTCAGTGTCTCTCTGTCAAATAAATAAATAAAATCTCAAAAAAAAAAAAAAACGAATGGTTTCAAAGAAAATTTTACATCATAGGTTATTTTTGTAGTGATAGTCCCTGAATAGACAAACCTGATGAGGCAAGTAATAAAACAAAAACAGTAATAGATATAACACAAAAGACATTTTTCTATTCTAATTCTTTAGTGCCTAAGTGGTATTTTATATTATTTTTGTAGTATTTAAGATAGGAATATTTGACAATATTGGGTTAACCAAGGTCTTTAGCTTTGATCATTAAATGTGTTTTTCAAAGTGATTGACTGAGTTCCATTCAAACTGTTTAATTTGCACTCTTATTAAAACACACTAATTGATTATTTTTTAATTTATGGTGATACTGCTTTATGTCTGTTTCTGCAACAGGACAAAAGGGGCACCTTGAACTGTGCATCTGTGTGCATCCAAGTACTTGTTCACAAGAATTGATCATTGCCCTTTGTCACAGGTTAGTTTTTAAGGAGTATTTTTAATTTATTGACAATAATTATCTGAGAGTACTCATAATTAAAAAGTGGAAACATTTCGGGTACAAGGCTAAAATTTGAGGAGCCTACATCAGTCCAAGTGCTTTTTGCATATAAATGCATATGGGGCATTCTAATTCTTTCCATAATCTATTTCCCATTGAACTATTTAAGGAGAGGGTTGCATGACATTTAGCTTAAAAATGGTTTAAACATTTTTTGAAAATGAATATTCCTCTGAAGTCTTTTTTTCTTATGAAAGAAAAAATGTTTATTAAATAGGTATCTAAGTAGTAGTCTATCATTTACAAATTACAATAAAACTTTTTGAATACAGTGTTATTAAATGTATATTTAAATGTATATTTGTCTGCCACCCCTCACTGGACTTTAGTCTACTACGATTTTGCCTTCATTGGCAGCACTGTCCTTCCCTTCAGAGTTCTTTTGTGATTGAGGGGAAGGTCCAGAGTTTGGGGATGATGAAGTGGGTCTTAGGGGCACATAACAAAATCTGGCAAAAAAAAAGAACAGCTTTGGCACTGTGAGCCTCAAATGATTTTCTAGCATGGAGATACTTATTGCATATGTAGGCTCCAAGGAAGTATATTGGAAAATTAGTGACCCTGCCACATGAGATATTTTATTTCTATATATTTAAAAACCAAACCAAACAAAATGATACCAGTAACAAGCAAGTACAAAAAATTCAACCTGACTTCAGGTGCAAAACTACCTTTTTATGTCCTATGTCTCTTTATCTACCATTAAGACACATGCCTTCTCTGACCACCTAAATGCACACACAGACACACACATGCTTGTACATGCACACAATGTAACACGGTGGTCAATAACATACAACCCGGGATAAATCTTGCCTGTGTCCCCAAATGGTTGTAAACTCAGGCAAGTTATTTAACCTGTTTTCACTTCCCTTATCCATAAGCAGATCTGTGAAGCACATCCTGCCTCATGCTCTTGGAGAAGTAAATGAATTGACGTGTAAGTCACCTAGAACAGTGCCCGAGAGATAGTAATCTCTAAGTCCCATTACTACTGCTACTATTTTAATACATAGCAGTAGAAAGTCTGTGGCGAGAAGACAGGAGAAAAACTGGGGTTTTCCTGGGAAGAATGAAAAGATTTAGGTTTTGTGGAAATGAACTGTGCCCAGCAATTTGGGAAATCATTCGGCAAGACTGTGACCCAACAGACAAGCAAGTGAGAACATGACTAAGGATCATCTGACTGTGGGGAGAACCGTGGTGAGTCCCTGGGCCATGAAGCCCCCCCCACCACCCGGCACAGGTGTCTTGGGGGTGTCTGTGGCCTCTCCACCAGCTGTCAGCTTGAGAAGGGACGCAGTGGACCTGGCAGGCCTCCAGGAGGAGGGGGCAGGCGGTGGGAGGCAGCCCTGCAGGTCCACACAGCAGCTCAGGAGGGGCAGCATCACCCCAGGAACCAGAGAGGGCCCAGAGGAGGCGTGGGAGGGCCATGAACCCCACAGGACCCTTAGAACAAGACAACACCCCACTGCAGTCCTGTGACCACCACCTAGGCTCCGGGATGACTGTGCCCCAGCTTGCCTGTTTCCCAGCCCAGCAGACACCATGGAGACAGCACAACAGCCTGAGGTCGGGGTGCCAAGCCCTCCCCAGCCAGAGGCTCTGAACCTAGATTCTCAGCTGCCTACTCTGGGAGGAGCCTCCAGAGCCAGGCTGGGGTCATTTTCCCAAATGCATACCCTACTGGGCCTTCATCAGATTTGTGAGCCTAATCTGAGAAAGGTAGTATTGGATCTGGCCGACTAACCAGGGTTGGAGACCAGTGTAATGACAGGTAAAATCCAGAGTTGAGCTCTTGCACAGAAAAGAAGTCAGCTGGTGCAGGTGGGTGAGCAGTGCTGGGCTCTGCCCCTTCCTGGCTCATACTCTGGGCCTGTCGCTTCCCCTCAGCCTCCTTGGTTGACTCTGCTGAAACTGAAGTCTCGTGGGGGAGAGGGAGCAGGATCTGGGGTCTGCTCAGGCAGGGCATCCCCTCCACCACCCCACACAGGGCCTGCCAGGTACAGCCTCGCCCAGCGCTTGAGCAGGCTCAGGAACCGGGCCTCTATCAGGCTGGACCTGCAGGTGGGGAGGCCATCTCTCATGCTACCTTCCTCAAAGTACCACATCCATATTCTCATCTGATTTCCAAGTGCATTATGAGATATAGACTTACTATGTATTTGTATTATTATTTTACATTGTATTATTATTATATTGCACATTGTATTATTATCATTGTTTCTAGTAAAGCCACTTATCTAATGTCAAAATCTTTTAAGTTATAGAATTAGTATTAGAACCCTATTCTTCCCATTCTGAACATAGGTACATCCTGCATTACACCATTTGTTTTTTTGAATGTCCCTTTTCAGAAATATTGATACAGGATCCTGTATCATCTTAATCATCGTGTTGTTACTGCACCTACAAATATTTGACAATATTTCTGAAAAGGGACATTCAACACTACATCAAAAACTAATGATGTAATGTATGGTGATTAACATAACATAATAAAATTTAAAAAATGCAAAAAAAATGATACAGGATAAAGAACTGCATTAGGTATTTCCAAATCATTATATGCACTGTAAGTTATCACTGATAAAATCAGAAATCTGAGACAAATTACAAAATAACCCTAAAACATGTATACAATATAGCTTTTAAAGACTTTATTTATTTATTTATTTATTTATTTATTTGAGACAGAGGAAGAGAGAGGGAGCACGAGTGGGAGGGGCAGAGGGAGAGGGAGAGAATCCCAAACAGATTCTGCACTGACCGTGGAGCCTGATGCAGGGCTCAATCTCACAACCCTGAGATCATGACCTGAGGTGATACCAAGGGTCGGATGCTTAACTGACTGAACCACCCAGGCGCCCCAACAATGTGACTTTTAAAACAAAGTACAAGGAACACCTAATAAAATAACTAAAGGAAGTAACTTAAAAGCTAAAACAAAAACCAAATCTTTACATAACAACAAGAGCAAAACCTACGTTTGTATTTTTCTTTTCTAATTGGAAAAAAAAAAATGTGATCTATAGTATCCAATGCATGGCTGGGGTATCATCAGTTTTCTAATGGAGTTTATTATCATTATGTCTGGGAAGACCTCACTTTCTGTTTGTCCTGGACTGTCCTAGTTTACCCCTAGTTTTCTTGCATCACTTTGATCAGGACTTGTTCCAGATTTTTCATTTTTAACAAAAGGTCACTCTTAGTATTAGACAAAAACAAGTCAGGATTATTTTGGTAGATCCTCACTTTTGGTTATAGAAGCTAAAAGGCACATCTCTCTTTGCCTGATCCTGTCTTTCCAGAACAAGGTAATTCCAACCAGTATTGCACACCCAGCCCCTATGCCCTCCTGTGCTAGAAGGAAGTCCTCAAAGCTGCTGTCCAAGGCCCCCCCGTGGTCCCCCAGCCAGCTGAGACACAGGTGGTGGCTGGCAGGGTCAGTGGGAGGAGGAGAGCGTTAGATAGTTTTGGTGGAAGTGGGGTGCCTATAAGAAATGTGAGCACAGCGTTCCTTCTGTAGAGCTCATAGAGAGCAGTCATTTACTGTTTGGTGTAAATCCACAATAAATGTTCACCTGTTGTTTTAGTATTTTAGTGCTGATTTCATTTTCAGCCATAAACCCTGTCTGCAGCCCATACCCCCCAAATGCAGATATAATGATAAGGTAAATACTGAATTTCCATTTCTCAAGAACGTCGACGTTACTTGCACACAGTGCTTGTTGGCTTTTCCCATGTTTATCACTGGCCACATGGAAAGCAGAATAAACAGAATTGCTGGAGAAGCAATAGCATGAATTATGGAGGCAAATAGCTACATTAGCAAGATTGTGCCTTGATACAAAGATTTGACACCTGTAGCTGCGTGAGGTGTATTTACATACTCATGCAGGAAGCATGACCTTGTCTTCAGATCACATGACTCTTCATTACAATGCAATCCAAGACTGCTTCACAGGCACACTAAAAGTTAAGCCATGGATGCTGGTTCCATTAATAGATAAGAATTTCTAAATTGTCAAATGATGCCACTTTTATCAGCTTTGTCAAATACAAAATGAGTCCAATTAATTTTAACAGTGGATTATTTTCATACAATTCATAAATCAAAGTGAATGTTTTAGGAGTTTCTTCAGTTGAATTTGAAAAAAAGCTAACATTATTAATTCAAATAGAAAGTCAAATAATTCAGTATAAAAGGTAAAATAATTTGCTATCATGATAATAATATGAACTAAATTTTTAAAGCAAAAGAATCAACAAATTAGAAATGCACTTGGAATTGAAGGCGTCTAAACCTAAAATATTTGTATATATACACAGAGATATTGAATCACAATTTTTTGAACTACAAATATTTGAGGCCAATGTCTAGACAGTAGACAGTATGGATGTTGTCTTTTTGCAGCTCTTCATTAAGCAGATGTTAGAAATGTTGGAGCCTTTGCTGAATTACTTTGTAAAATAACACTGGTGTCCTAAAACAATAGTGTATCTTTCTATAAACTAGTCCTCTAAAATGTGGTTGCATTTGTTCAAGAAAATAATCTTTGGAATCTTTATCAAAATCTTTCAGCGAGTATAACAACACATAAATCAACTTTTGGAGCTTCTTACAAATTATAGTCATTGAGAATAAAGATTGCAAAGAAGAAAAGATCTATGAATAAGACCCTAGGAAAGTATGTTTTGATGGAATGAGTTAAAAGAATAAATAGTGAAAGAGTAAGATTTTATTTTGAATTCTATAAATGCTCTTTAGAATACCTTATGGAAAGAATCCTTTTGATGAACTTCATAAGGTTTCTAGTTTGTTTTGTTTTTCCCAGCTTCTAAGTTTGGCAAAACATTCATAAGATTCACAAAGAGAGGTAACATACGTTCACTTTTGTTACATAAAACTCTTTTCATAAAGAAGTCCTCTCTGTGGAGGAAACGGACAGTGCCTGGAAAACAATTTGGATTGTAATATGGACACACTTCAATATTTAAAAAACATAGCGTTGGGATTATCTTCCCGTTAGTGGAGTTTATGTGTGGCTTACCTTAGAACGTGTAAAGAAAGGATTTTCTCAACTACAAATTAATAGCCTACAGGGAAAAGTCACCAAAGACATCAACAATTTCATATTCGCGAGTCATGGAATACTACTGGAGACTGAAGGCCATGTTAGCAAATAAATTAAAAATTGAGACAATGTTGAAGAAATATGTTATTTATAAAAGTACCACAAACATGACTTCAGAAAGATATAGAACTAAGGGATGGATTCAAGTACTTTAAAATGCACCAAGAATCATTCTTCTGTTATATTTTTATATTTAGATAAAAAACTAAAGAGAAGGTTTTGTTTTTGCTTTATGGATGTGGATACATCTTCATTTTTTAGTTAGTTTAGAGTTTTATTGTTCAAAAATTCTAGGTGTAGTTCATAAATACAGTACTATGATAAAATAAATTCAATTGGTAAATACATATAAGTGATCATTTTTGTCCTGTGTTGCACTCTCCGCAGTGCCCTTGTTTGGACAACTTCTATTATGAAATCATCTTATCTCAGCCCCTCAGCCGCAGACTGGCAGCTGACGGAGCACCTGCAGAAATACTGTCTACCCTATGACCCAGCAATTGCACTCCTGGGTATTTACACCAAAGACACAGATGTAGTGAAAAGAAGGGCCATATGCACCCCAGTGTTCATAGCAGCAATGTCTGCAATAGCCAAACTGTGGAAAGAGCCGAGATGCCCTTCAACAGAGGAATGGATAAAGAAGATGTGGTCCATATATACAATGGAATATTACTCAGCCATCAGAAAAGATGAATACCCAACTTTTACATCAACAGGGATGGGACTGGAGGAGATTATGCTAAGTCAAATAAGTCAATCAGAGAAAGTCAATTATCATATGGTTTCACTTATTTGTGGAACATAAGGAATAGCATGGAGGACATTAGAAGGAAGGGAAAAATGCAGGGGGCAATTGGAGGGGGAGACGAACCATGAGAGACTATGGACTCTGAGAAACAAACAGGGTTTTAGAGGGGAGGTGGGAAGGGAGATTGATTAGCCCAGTGATGGGTATTAAGGAGGGCACGTACTGCATGGAGCACTGGGTGTTATATGAAAAAAATGGATCATGGATCACCACATCAAAAACTAATGATGTATTGTATGGTGAGTAACATAACATAATAAAATTTAAAAAATTAAAAAAAAAAAAGAAATACTGTCTCCATGAAACCTTCTATTTTGAAAGAAAGTAAAGTCACAGAAGAGTCATCCCGTATGTGTACCCATATGTCTTCACCAAAAATTATCAACTTTTAATATTTTGTCATTTTTCTTCTCTGTATATGCTTATACACATACATTCCTTTTTTCCTGTAAAATTTAGTTAAGATGCTGACATCATAGCATGTCGCCGCTGGTCGTGAGGATTCCTTTGTGCCTCAGGACTTACTTGTGATGTTTAAATTAATCAACCCTACCTTTTGGTATAGAGTCATTAAAATAATGTCAGCATTAAAGTTATCATTAATAAATCATAATCACTCGACATTAATAGATGAATGCATTATATTTTTCCTATATTTGATTAATAATTATTGAGAACATTTATGCCACTTTCTCTTTTTTTAACAAGTAAAAAACATGATAGTCATAGTCCTCACAAACGGAGGATTTACAATCTAGTGAGGTGTGACAGACCCAGAGGAGATAATAAGCAGACAATAAGTTGAAGAGCTTTGAAGAAACAGATGAGGGCGAGTTAACAGGCAACTACCAGGATCTGTCTCCAATAGAGGGCATAAGGCAGGCATTCTGGGGAGCTGCATTTCACACAAACTCCAAAGAAACAGAAGCGTCGGCCATGTGAACATCTGTAGGTGGAAAGCTACAGTCATAGGAAACATGAAGAGCACAGGCTTCACGGAAATGTGAGTTCCGTTTGATGGAGGAAGGGTGGGAGGATGATGTAGTTCGAGGGCAGAGAAGGATGGAGAACCACATCGGTGATGACGTCGGCACAGCTGCTGGGCTGGATGGGGCGGGGGGCACAGAGCCTTTTGACAACACCGCCCAGCTGTGGGGCCAAAGCCAGCCCACCAACTGCTGTGCCCAGCACACAAGCCAGCAACTTTCTCTGTCTTATGTTTTTAAATGTTTGTTAATAAAACAACAAAAACAAAAGGAACATGTAGAAGAGACTGTGTGTGGACCACAGAGTCTAAACAGCTGTCTGCCCATTTGCAGAAAAAAAAGGGCAGGTTCACTTTCAAGGAAATTTTTCAGATTTTAGAATGAGCATCTGAGGGTGGAGGAGTCACATGGCATGATTCAGGTTTTATGTTAGTCTGAGGGGTGCGGTGAGCATATTCGGCAGGTGGGCAAGAGCAGAAGTGGGATCCAGTGTCCGGGCAGCAGGTGGGGATGGTCAGGTGTAAGGGGCGGCCTTGGTGCAGCCGGACACGGCCTGGATCAGGGATGGAACTTGAAGGTGAAGCCAGCAGGGTTTGCTGACGGATTGCTATGAGGAAAAGGAAATTGTCGAGGATAAGTCCTATACCTGTAAACTGAATTACCATGAGATGGTTTTTCTGAGAAGGGAAATGCATACCGAGCACTGTTTGATATAGTGATCAGGTCACAGATGATCTTTTTTTCATCTCTAGAACTAAAAAGAGAAAAAGACAGTTGCAATGGAAAATGAATGCAGCAAACATTAACAGTTATAGAAGTGATCATCTTTCTTAATTACAATTTTTTTTAAAGATTTTATTTATTTGACAGAGAAAGACACAGCGAGAGAGGGGACACAAGAAGGGGGGGTGGGAGAGGGAGAAGCAGGCTTCCCGCAGAGCAGGGAGCCCGATGCGGGGCTCGGTCCCAGGAACCTAGGATCATGACCTGAGCTGAAGGCAGACGCTTAACGACTGAGCCACCCAGGTGCCCCTCTTAATTACAATTCTTTAGTGTATTTGCATTTTGATCATTAGCTTCTTTCTCTGACACCAAATTTCAAAATAAAAGCTTAAGAGTGGTGAATGTATTTTGGTAAAGAAATGGAAACAATCGTACTCACTTTAACTATACTGTGTCATTCAGAAGACCCTTGCTGCATCTCTACTGAAATTAAAGAACTATTTTCGTTAATGTGCTTAAGTAGCCCATAAACATTTTCTCATTTTGCACAGCTAATCTCAAATAATCATTTCACCCATTATTTTAGTCACCATAAGACAATTTCCAAAGCTTTATGGTATCTCTTTTAAACAAACTCAAAGTCCTTTAATGTTGATATTTCCACTCTTAAAAAATTCAATAGCATTTGCTATATACTCTTCTTATATTAAAAAAAAAAAATCCTATGTTCTCATTATTTCAGTATCCCTATCCCCCCTGTGTTATTGCACCATAATGCATTCAACCACTTGTTTCCTGAAGGGCTTTTGACTTGGCCAATGCTGCAGAAAGAGTTAACCTGGGATTTATGAAGAACATTTCCTCATAATCAACAATTCTAAAGAGAAGAAGAAAAAATCTTGAGAGAAAAATGGTTTTTCATATTAAAGAAACCTCTCATATCATTGCTTCATATAGGCTTTCTCCTGCCAAGAGAGTATGAGGATGTGGATATTGATCTGATGCTGCTAACAGAACCACTGGAGGGAGCACTGTTGGTTCCAACATCAATGGCCACGCCAATGATTAGCAGTGTGCAGCTCCAGGAGCAGGGCCGTAATTCCACGAGCCATTCATGTGTTTCCTGGTTACAGCTTAAGTTTGTTTATTTATTTATTAAAGATTTTATTTATTTATTTGACAGAGGGAGAAAGAGAGAGCACAAGCTGGGGAAAGGGCAGAGAGAGAGGGAGAAGCAGGCTCCCCGCTGAGCAAGGAGCCCGATGTGGGGCTCAATCCCAGGACCCCGGGATCATGACCTGAGCTGAAGGCAGACACTTAATGACTGAGCCACCCAGGCGCCCCACAGCTTCAGTTGAAACATGCCTTGTACTATTCACAACACGTTATTGTTTACCAATAGTTCATTTGTCATCAGAGGACTATCTACAAATGACTTGAATATCCCGACATCTCTCCTGCTGGATATGAAGGCATACGCGATGAGCACGGAAGGCAACAGGAGCACCAATCCTGTCCGCTTCACCAGAGATTACAGAGTTTGACCAAATTAGCTAGTTAGTGGTAAAAGAAAGAACCCACCCATTGCTTTGCAAATTTACTAGTCATTTGCCTACATTGAGCAAAATGGATCTTTGTCTTTTATCTTAAAACATGACAATAAGAATTTTCATCTATTTTTGAACTCCGGCAATTTAAAGTTGCAAATCTTATTATTTAAGATCCCATACACATAAAGATTTTTTTAATGTGCTGCTTAGCAATTTGTTAGAAAAAAAAACCCAAAGACTCTGTCCTCTTTCTTGCATCATTTACTATTCAAATACCATAAACTATCACCGTTTTTTGCTGCAAGGAGATCATGAAATAGCTTCATGTGTTTGTAACTAAAGAGAAGCAAATTAGTACAACTATTTCATGGTGTGCTGTATGGGAATGTAGAGATGGCATTTCCACTCTCCAGGACTTGGTTCTGCTCTGAAGTAAGGAGGAGCTCTGTGGTTAGTGTTGAAGAGCTTCCTTGTCCCATCAACCCATATTCAATCTCAGCTCTACATCTTATTAATTCTCTTCATATCTCGGAGCATCAGATTCTTGTTTGAAAAATGAGGATTACAGCACTTCTGAGACACTCTTACTGAAATCAAATCATGTTTATCAACTGTTGAAAGTAAGTGTTGACATGGCTGTGGATCAGCTGAAGTCCTGTGCACTGGGGACTGGAGTTTCCACTTGTTCAAACACAAACACTCTGCGAAAAGCTAAATACACATCTGTCTTCCGACCCAGCAATCTTAGTCCACAGTGTATAGACACGCTGGAGGAAGGAGTACCCACGGCCACCAAACAACGTTCCCAGCAGATTTATCCACCACATGCCAAACTGGACAGTATCTAAATACTCCTCACTAAGATCAAGGGAAGCAAACTGTGGTCTGTCCAAACATTAGTGAAATGAAGTAACTTCTGATATACAAAATATGAATAAATCTCATAGCCTTTAGGTTGAGCAAAAAGCAGCCGGATACAAGACAGTACATACTGCATGAGTCCATCGGTATGAAATTGAAGAAATGAGAAGACGAACCTACATTGATCATCAGTGTGGTGTTACATCTTGGTGGGATATTAGCTCTGAAGTTATAAAGAAAACCCACGGTCATAGAAGCTTTCGTATCTTGATATGAGTAGTGTTTATGGGGGTTAACACATACAAGATAGATTATCCAGGGGTATATACATGAAAAATGAAAAATTGTTGAGGAAAGGTGATCATTTTATTATATATAAGTCATGATTCAATAAAAAATTATTTAAAGCAGTTTGCATAGAACCTGGCAAATAGAGACTGAAAGAGACGGTAGCTATAGATCAAGGTAAGTGTCACCTATAGCATTTATTTTTTTATTTTTTTTTTTAAAGATTTTATTTATTTATTTGAGAGAGAGAGAATGAGAGACAGAGAGCATGAGAGGGAGGAGGGTCAGAGGGAGAAGCAGACTCCCTGCCGAGCAGGGAGCCCGATGCGGGACTCGATCCCGGGACTCCAGGATCATGACCTGAGCCGAAGGCAGTTGCTTAACCAACTGAGCCACCCAGGCGCCCCAATCACCTATAGCATTTAGAAATCAATTTCCGGTTACATTTAGATAAAAATGAACACAAACTAGTCAGAGAAAGACAAATTTTAATAATTTGATAATTGACCAAATGTTCTTTAATTATATATCACACAAAAGGATGTTGAGGATATCATCTGTACACCAGTAAAATACTACACAATTGGGATGGTAGGAAATACCAGAAATATTAAGAGAAAAATAATTTATCATCCATCAGTGAGACCAATAAGATGCTTGATGAAACTTTTTTAGTGCCACAAGCATAAGATTTGAGATGGTAGATATAACAGGCATTACTCTTTATATGACAGTTGACCCACTTATGAAATCAAACTAAATTCTCCCATTATTTTTTGACATTGATAGAAATGAAGAGCAGATGCAATCTGTTGCACTGAATAAAGCATTTGATAAACCTATTTTGACAGATGTCTAGGACAATATTCCTCCTCCAGAAAAAAAAGAGTTTTTTTTTGTTTTTGTTTTGTTTTTTAAGCAAACTGGAATAGTATTACTTTCACATTTGAGCCAGATTTATTGTAATTAACAGGTGGACATAACAGATATTAATATATTTTGTTGTTTTGATCCAGTCTTGTATTAAAACCCCTCGGTTAGAGACTATAATTTTTCATTCACTACGGAACATGATGTCTTTATTATAATGTAAGATTAAACTTTTATATTTTTGACATATTGTTAGCTCTAGTTCAAAGCACTGTCACACACTCATTCTCACGACTGTCCACTTTTCCATCTGTACCTTTTCAGGTAAAGACACAGATACATATATTCACATAGATATCACTTATCTCCCTGGGTTCATTAGCTACATTGGTATTTCTAATGAATGTAAGTATCCAAGTATCTTAACACATTTTTCTTTTTTCCTCTTCTAGCATCCCCTTTTCATTTTAGGTGATATTTCCACTTAATTGCCTAAGGAATGTTGTATTGGGAAACTAAATGACCTGAATAAAGGAGCACCTAGTTTGATAACAGATCTAGATTCAAATCTCTGCCTTCCCATTTACCAGAAGTATGGCTTACCCATGCTATTTGATCTCTGGTAGGCATACTTTAATCCCTTTTGAAATGGGAATGATCATCCCATTACAGGATGTTTGCAACAATAAAGATTGGATCAGGTGGCTAATTACTGTCACATAATCCCTGAATAAGAGGCACATACTTTAATGCAGGATCATTTCTTACACTGCCTTGAAATCCCAGAAAATATAAGAAAAGTACTCTCAAGCCAAAGATAAACACCTGCACGTTTCATCACTTTTTTTTTAAAACAATTTTCATGGGACACATACAGTCCCCCACCACCCCCACCTTGTTCTCAGCCTCTCATAGCATGATACTGTGTTTAAACAAGACAGCAAACCACTGCAAATCCCAAGTGTTTGGGGATACTGAAAAAAAAAAAAATAATAAGAGTAGAATAGACTTTATTTTAAATCATGTTAGTCTTCCCAAGAAATGTTTGGCTATCCAACTGTCATGTGTAAAGAAATAATATTGTAATAAGATAAAGGGACTGTTATTCTCTCCTTAATTATCCTGGCCTGTGGGTATTCATTTCAATATTTGAGAGATGAGAAAAAAAATGTGGAGCCAGCACTCCACTTCATTAGCTAGTTCACCCGCCTCAGCACACCTAGTTTAAAGAAAAAAAAAAATTTAAGATTTTATTTATTTATTTGACAGTGAGAGACACAGCGAGAGAGGGAACACAAGCAGGGGGAGTGGGAGAGGGAGAAGCAGGCTTCCCGCCGAGCAGGGAGCCCAATGCGGGGCTTGAACCCAGGACCCTGGGATCATGACCTGAGCCGAAGGCAGATACTCAATGACTGAGCCACCCAGGTGCCCCTAGCAAACCTAGTTTAAATCCCTATTCCTTCAAAGAGGGGGCTAGGTGTTTGAACCCTCCATTTGTCTTTCCATAACCAAAACCACTGGGGAGTTTCTTAGAGGACTTTTTATCAGCTGACCTCTGTTATGCTACTATTTATAAGAGAAAGAGATTGGCAGGAAAAAGAATGGACTCACACTGACCTAGAAGACAGAATATATGGTACAGTCACTCAGGAACAAAGGAGTGAGTCCTCTCTGATTGGATATTAAATGTCTGGGAAGCTGACTTGGAATGTTTCACAGTAGCTTGTGCTATCTTCTGGGTCAATTATTTCTTTAATGCCCTTCCCAACTTTGATCAAGTTTCCCTCCCAGCGTTCCAGGATGGAAATGTGGGAGTTTCAAAGATGAACCCAGAGGAATTTCACTGTAGCACGTAATTAATCTTGATATTGGGGATTTCCTGACCTGCATATTAAGGTGCTTACTTTTTTTTCACTAGTCAATTTTTTCTTGGTAAAACGCAAATAAAATCAATTTGGCATTTCATAGATAATAGACCCCTCCCCATCTCTCCTTCCCCCTACTCTCTCTATTAAGTATATGATGTGTTTTATGTACCCATACGCACATAATATTTGTATTATACTGTGCAAGAATACAGATGAGAAAACATATAAAATACACCTGTAGGGATTCATTATCCATCCTCTCAAAATAACCACATTCTTTTGATAACTGCAAGACACTTTTAAAAAAGGTAAAATAAATGTTGCTTTGGAATATTTGGGATGAATTCTGACAGATGCATTTGCTGCTTCATGTGAGGGAAGTTGTCCTCACACTGAGTGCATTGCTCTCCTAGAGAGCACTATTCACCTTTGACTGACAGGTCATACAGGACCTTCTTTCCCTCCCAGTTAGGTGGGAAATTCGAGAGCGCCTTATGCTAATGTGGGAGATGATCAATATTCACTTTCACTTACAGTAAATATTGATAAAAGAGCAGAATACAGAATCTAGAAAAAACAACAGTTACATGAAACTATAACACAATATGCTCATTTACATTCATTGTGTTTAGATTTAAAGCCCGGTTTTGTATCATAAACATTTTTTTGGAATCATTGCCAAAATTCATATGTCTTTTTATACTTATTCAGAGAATATATATACAATTATGTTAAAATTAAATAAGAAAGGTCATAGATATGATTCCCATTAATAAACCTAATTTTTTATGCCGTTGTATGATGCATGCATATGAGGCTCACTGCGTGCTTTATTGACAATAACAGTTTTGGTATCCCTCATCATTTCTTTCTCACAGAAGTAAAAACAGAAAGGTAAATGGCTTAATTTAAATTCAAATTACTAATCCAAGAAATTAAATTACCATAGGCTAAGTTATACACTTCATCTATGAAGAATGACATTTTTCCACTTATGTGTGTTTCATAATTTTTTTATGCATTCAGTACTTGAGATATTTGTTGTGCAGGCTCATGAAATAATCATTAAATAGTCATCTCTCTACATGGAAACCCAGGCAGCTCGTTTTCACAGTTTTTCCCTCACTATATGGCATATGTCCTTGAGGCTACTGTGAACATATTGAAAGTAGTGTTACAACTTTATACACAAGTTTTGTTTTGTTTATTGTTTTGGTTTGATTTTTTTTTTCCAAATTTTTATTTAAATTCTAGTCAGTTAAGGGGTGCCTGGGTGGCTCAGTAGGTTAAGCATCGAACTCTTAATTTTGGCTCAGGTCATGATCTCAGGGTTGTGAGACTGAGCCCCACGTCGGGCTCCGTGCTCAGCACAAAGATCCTCTTCCTATATCCCCTCCCCCACTCAAGTTCTCTCTCTCTCTCTCTCTCTCTCTCTCTCAAATAAATCTTTAAAAAAATAAATTCTAGTTAGTTAGCATATAGTGTAATATTGGTTTCAGTAGAATTCAGCGATTCATCACTTACATATAACACCCAGTGCTCATCACAACAAGTGCTCTCCTTAATGCCCATCCCCTATTTAGCCCATCCCCTACCCACTTCCCTCCATCATCCTTCAGTTTGTTCTCTATCATTAAGAGTCTCTTATGGTTTGCTTCTGTCCCTCCTTTTTTTTTCCTTTCCCATATGTTAATCCGTTTTGTTTCCTAAATTCCACATATGAGTGAAATCATATGGTATTTGTCTTTCTCGGACTTACTTTGCTTAGCATAATACTCTCTAGCTCCATCCACGTTGTTGCAAATGGCAAGATTTCATTCTTTCTGATGGCTTAGTAATATTCCATTGTATATGCCACCTCTTCTTTATCCATTCATCAGTCAATGAGCTTTTTCCATAGTTTGGCTTTTGTTGATAATGCTGGAGTGCATGTACACTTTTAAATTTGTATTTTTGTATTCTTTGGGTAAATACCTAGTAATGCAATTGCTGGATTATAGGATAGTCTATTTTTAACTTTTTGAGGAACCTTCATACTGTTTCCCAGAGTGGCTACACCAGTTTTCATTACCACCACCAATGTAAGAGGGTTCCCCTTACTCTGCATCCTTGCCTACAGATGTTGTTCTCTTAGTTGTTAATTTTAGTCATTCTGACAGTTGTGAGGTGATATCTCATCATGGTTTTGATTTGCATTTCCCTGATGATGAGTGATCTTGAGCATCCTTTCATGTGTCTGTTTGCCATCCGGATGTCTTCTTTGGAAAAATGTCTATGCATGTCTTCTGCCCATTTGTTTTTTTTGTTTTTTTTAAGATTTTATTTATTTATTTGAGAGAGAGTGAGCAAGAGAGAGAGAGAGCGTACAAGCAGGGGGAGGGGTAGAGAGAGAAGGAGAAGCAGGCTTGCCGCTGAGCAAAGAGCCCAGTGCGGGACTTGTTCCTGGGACTCCAGGATCATTACTTGATCCAAAGGCAGACACTTAACTGACTGAGCCACCCAGATGCCCCATCTTTTGCCCATATCTTAACTGGATTATTTGTTTTTTGGTTGTTGAGTTTGAGAAGTTCTTTACAGATTTTGGATACTAACCCTCATCAGATATGTAACATAGTACTGGAAGTCTTAGCCTCAGCAATCAGACAACAAAAAGAAATGGAAGGCATCCAAATCAGCAAGGAAGAAGTGAAACTTTACTATTTGCAGATAATATGACACTCTATATAGAAAACCCAAAAGACTCCACCAAAAAATGTTAGAACTGATATATGAATTCATCAAAATCACAGGATATAAGAGCAATGTAACAGAAATCTGTTGCATTTCTATACACCAACAATGAAGCATGAGAAAGAGAAAGTAAGGAATCAAGTTAATTTACAATTGCACCAAAAACAGTAAGACACCTAGGAATAAACCTAACCAAAGAGATAGAAGATCAGTACTCTGAAAAATATAGAACACCCACAAAAGAAATTGAAAAGGACAGAAATAATGGGAAAAAAATTCCTTGTTCATGGTTTGGAAGAACAAACATTGTTAAAATGTCTATTCTACCCAAAGCATTCTACACAATTAATGCAATGCCTATCAACATACCACCAGCATTTTTCACAAAGCTAGAACAAATAATCCTAAAATTTGAATGGAACTACAAAGACCCTGAATAGCTAAACTAATCCTGAAAAAGAAAAGCGAAGCTGGGGGCATCACAATTCCGGACTTCCAGCTCTATTACAAAGCTGTCATCATCAAGACAGTATGGTACTGGCACAAAAATAGACACATAGATCAATGGAACAGAATAGAGAGCCCAGAAATGGACCCTCAACTCTATGGTCAACTCATCTTTTACAAAGCAGGAAAGAATATCTAATGGGAAAAGGACAGTCTCTTCAATAAATGGTGCTGCGTAAATTGGACAGCCACATGCAGAAGAATGAAACTGGACCATTTCCTTACACCAAACACAAAATAGACTCAAAATGGATGAAAGACCTCAATGTGAGACCGGAATCATCAAAATCCTAGAGGACAACACTTAGGCAGCAACCTCTGTGACCTCAGCCGCAGCAACCTGTTGCAAGACACATCTCCAAAGGCAAGGGAAACAAAAGCAAAAATGAACTATTGGGACTTCATCAAGATAAAAAGCTTCTGTACAGAAAAGGAAACAGTTGAAAAACTAAAAGGCAGCCTATGGAATGGGAGAAGATGCTGCAAATAACTTAATACACAATAAAGTAAACTACTAGGTTCTCTAAATGATGATGAAACCATAATCTAATAATCCCAGTGTTGAACAATCACTACCTAAATAATGTCAGTCCCAGGGAATGTGAGCTACGTGTGTGGGAACAGTGTGCTGGGCACCATGCTGAGCTAAACACACACACACACACACACACACACACACACACACACACGTACACTCACATTCATAAACTTGGTACTATCATTTTCATCATCGTACGGAGGAAGAAGATGGAGTTTAGCGGAGTTAAGAGTCTTGGAGCCTTGGCCAAGGCCTTGTCCTTACAGAGCAGCGAACAGAACTGGGATGTTACACTGCCTCAGGTGCTGTTTCAATAACTGGTCTTTTCTCTCTTCATCATTCTTTTCTCTCAAACCGGGAACATGCTAGGTATGAGAATAAATAATATCTATGCAACTCCTACTGTGTACCAAGCTGTTGAAAGCAATGCTCTGGAGATGAACTATTATCACCAGTTTTTACATCTAAAGCAAGTGAGGCATTGGCAGAATAAAGCTGCCCCTAAATCACAAAGCTAGAAAGCGATGAGGCCACAGTAGATGAAGCCAGAGTCCCTGCAGACCGTCACCACTATGCTTGCTCTCAAAGCAACGATCATAAGGCAGTCCTTGTTCTCAGCTCCGTGACTACTGTAACAGAGAAATAATGCACACGCACGAGAAAAAAATGCTAGCAACACAAGACAAATATGATGAGCAACAGACAACACTAGTGTGGATGAGAAGTCCTGCTGGGATTTAGAAGAGGAAAAACCCATCTTTCTCTCCATCTCTGCTTCTTTGGAACATTTGTCTTACTGTCTTTACAAATCCATATCCAATCCAACATATGTTGCATGTGCTCTAGCTACTCATGCTACCTCTGGTTAACTTGGTTTCCCTCACTCCACTCTGTCTAGCAGTCAGGAAGTCTCATGCACAAGGCACGGAGGAAAAGAGACTTCTTTTACCTTATTTTGTAAATGTAGGAGAGAAATGCATGCATGATGGCTTGAAACAGAACCCAACGGTAAGTAAATTGTCACAAATAAAAATTACCAAATTTAACATTTTGGTATTAGAAAATGGATTCTAGAAATATTCATGACTTTCATAGAATATGATATTTGCTTTCTCCTTATTTTCTTATTATACAATAATAGGTCTGACTTTCCATTTGAAATAATCCTTGAAATTGCATTTCCTATCTCAC
Source organism: Halichoerus grypus (assembly GCF_964656455.1). Lineage (NCBI taxonomy): Eukaryota > Metazoa > Chordata > Mammalia > Carnivora > Phocidae > Halichoerus > Halichoerus grypus. The sequence goes on from NC_135718.1 coordinate 82,724,662, forward strand.
TTTTCTTCATCAGTCATGCTCTTCGGAAATCTGCAGTGCACACGCCGGCTCGACTGCATAGACATGAATTCCTTCTTAATTAAGAGTTATGGCCTATCACACAAAGAAAAGAAAAATCATATTTATCGAGGTCCATATTTTATCTACAGCCCTAGACAGTAATGCCCAATCCTCAGGGAATCTCCTTCTTTCTCGGTTTGGAAGACTGCACATTTTGAAACTCATCTTGATGCCCCATGGCATCTTTTCTTTCCTTCTTCATGTCCCTCACCTCTGCTTTGTTACTGGATTTGTATATTTGCTTCTGACACTCAGTGTTGTCTTCCTCACCGTGGCGTATTGTACACACTCTGGTTATCAGAGTACCCTACCTACTGTTGCCTCAAAATCAACATGCTGCTGTGTAATTAATCTTTTCCTCTAAACAGACTTTTTCCCTGAGGCTTAAAATCATTCCCTTATCTTTTTAATGGGCCCCTGACCTGAACTTTCTGTGCCCCGGGACCACTATCTTGTGTTAAAATTTAGTCTTATTTTCTCTTTCAAAATAGCTCTTAGATTACTTCTTCCTTCTTTAATGTCTTCAAGTGCATTCATACCCTCACAAATTCTCTCTCCATTATAACAGCCTCCTGGTGACAAGAGACACAAATTGTAATGATTCTAATGACAGAAAGCCAGCAGATACTCAATCTCTAATTATAAAATTCAGGGTTAAATACAATTAAGTCACATACTAGTAAAAGTACTAAAGTAAAAGTACTCCATTGAAAGTAATCTCTTGGTGTTTCTATAAGCCATATATATCTGCAAGTTAAGAAAAATAGTGTTTGTCTATTAAAAAAAATCTTTTGATTTGGATTAGCCAGATTTCACCAAAACATATCTTTATCAGCCTTAACTATGGATTAATTTATGAAAATACTCTTGTAGAGGTAGTGGTGGGGGATGGACAGGAATGGCTTTGAAAAAAAAATAGTGCATCATGATGATCTTTGAGAAGCGAATGAGAAAATTATTGTTCTTACTCAAGTAATTCCAGAATATAGTTGTCTATATTTCTATTTATACCTGCAATTCTTTTGTCACCAGAGATGCTTAAAGTAGTTAGTCTAGAATGTCCATCTCTTCTTCCACCAAGTGAGCCAATTAGTTAAGTGAAAGGAATAACTACTTCCCAGAGACCAGATTAGAGCAGTTATTTAGCTTTGAAGCCTTCCTTTTCAAGAAAATGTTAAGATACCAGCACTACCAACTGACACCCCCTTCTGATCAGGTAAGTAAGAGAACTTTTTTTCTTAAAAATCAACAGAAAACAATTCTATAAAGCAATGTGTAATAATTCTGGAATTCTTATGTCTCTATTTCTTCTATAAACTGCTTCTTTTGCTCTAAATCGCACTTTCCAACACTTGCAGAAGGAAGAGAGGCCAGGAAATCTATATCTGAATAATTTTGCTATTGATTGCTCTATAATTCTGGGAGAATTATGGCTCCTTAATAATTATACTGCAAGTTTCACATTAGGTTGAGTGACTGTAGATGACCTTGGACTTCAACATAGTTGCTTACGTAAGTTTTTTTTTTTAATATTTTATTTTGAAGTAACTATAGATTCACATGCAGTTATATGAAATGATAGAGAGGATGCAGTACACCTGTTACTCTGTTTCCCCAGTGGTCATCTCATGCACACCTACAGTGCAATACCACGCTAAGATACTGACTTTGTCAAGATACAGAATATTTCCTTTGATCTTTGAATTTTCAAAATAACATAAAATCAATAAAACACATCAAGTTTTGATTCTAGGTTCATAAACAAAATTACCATTAAAACCCTTTTATCTATTGTTAGGGGTTCCAAAATAAAAAAAGGTAGAAAGGGCCAGTATTTCCTATCATCCACTTGCACAACTGAAGGGCACAATTAGGGGCACCTGGGTGGCTCAGTTGTTAAGCGTCTGCCTTTGGTTCGGGTCATGATGGGATCAAGACCCGCGTTGGGCTCCCTGCTCGGTGGGAAGCCTGCTTCTCCCTCTCCCACTCCCCCTGCTTGTGTTCTCTCTCTGTGTCTCTCTCTGTCAAATAGATAAATAAAATTAAAAAAAAAAGAAAAGAAGGGCACAATTACCTAGTGTTTATTCCGACCATTTGTATCACCTTCTTGAAATGCTATATTTGGTTTGTAATTGGCATTCCAGTGAGATAGAGTTACAAGGTAACCTCTCTTAAGCACCTAACATTTATTTGAATGTACCTATTGATTTGATATCAAACTTATAAGTCAAATGCTTCATAATTCCCTAAAATTGATGATTACCATATGGAGATATTGATAATTTTACAGGATAACTAATTCATTTTAGTGCACTTATTTTTTCCCCCAGAAACTGAATATAATAGAACACAGGTCTTGTAGCATAAAATTCCTTATATCTTATTTTCAGATAATGTCTTATTTATCTGTTAGTTGTCACAGTGGAGATACAAGTACTATGCTTCATATATCACCCTGAAATATTTTTAAAAACAAAGCCTTACAAGGTAATTTAATATGTGGTACATTCTAGAAATTATTACAACTCTCCCATATTTAAAATTCTTTGGACAAGTAAAAAAAAAAAAAAAAGAAGAAGAAGAAGGGATGATTTTATTTGTTAAAGGACTATCATGATTAATTTAAACATGATATTTTTATTTGAGTATTTTTTATGGTGGTAAACATATATTACATAAAATTTACCATTTTAGATATTTTTTAGCATATTGTTTTAATGGCATTAAGTACATTGACATTATCATGCAAATGTCACCACATTCATCTCCAGAACTTCTTCTGTCTTCCCAAATTGAAACTCTATATCCACTAAACAGTAATTTCTCATAAATATGTAGTATATACACACAGTGGAATATTATTCAAAGCTATAGTAATCAATACAGTATAGTACTGGCACAAAAACAGACACATAGACCAATGGAACAGAATGGAGAGTCCAGAAATAAACCCAAGTTTTTATGGTCAATTAATCTATGACAAAGAAGGCAAGAATACATAATGGAGAAAGACAGTCTCTTCAACAAATGATGCTGGGAAAACTGGACAGCAACACACAAAAGAATGAAACTGGACCACTTTCTTACACTATACTCAAAAATAAACTCAAAATGAATTAAAGACCTAAATGTGAGACCTGAAACCATAAACTTCTAGAAGAAAACATAGGTAGTAATCTCTTGGACATCAGCCTTAGCAACACTTTTCTGGATCTGTCACCTCAGGTGAAGGAAACAGAAGCAAAAATAAATTATTGGGACTACATCCAACTAAAAAGCTTTCGCACAGTGGAAGAAGCCATCAACAGGACAAAAAGGTAACCTATGGAATGGTAGAAAATATTTGCAAATGATATATCTGCTAAAGGGTTAATATCTAAAATATTTAAATAAGTCATATATTGGGGCACCTGAGTGTCTCAGTCGGTTAAGTGGCTGCCTTTGGCTCGAGTCATGATCCCAGAGTCCTGGGATCAAGCCCCACGTCGGGCTCCCTGCTCAGCAGAGAGTCTGCTTCGCCCTCTCCCTCTGCCTGCCTTTCTGCCTACTTGTGCTCTCTCTCTCTTGTCAAATAAATAAATACAATCTTAAAAAAAAATAAAGAAGTCATATAGTTTAACACCAAAAAACCTAAATAATCCAATTAAAAATGGGCAGGGGACTTAATAGAGATTTTTCCAAAGAAGACATCCAGGTGGCCAACAGCCACATTAAAAGATGCTCAACATCACTCAACATCGGGGAAATACAAATAAAAACCACAATGAGATACCACCTCACACCTGTCAGAATGGCTAATATCAAGAAGACAAGAAATAACAAGTGTTAGTTAGAAAGGGGGACCCTCGTGCACTGTTGGTGGGAATGCAAACTGGTGCAGCCACTCTGGAGGACAGCATGGAGGTTCCTCAAAAATTGAAAATAGAAATACCATGTGATCTAGTAATTCTCCTACTGGGTATTTACCCAAAGAAAATGAAAACACTAATTTAGAAAGATATTTATTGTACCCCTATATTTACTGAAACATTATTTACAATAGTTAAGATTTGGAAGCAGATCAAGAGTCCATCGATAGATGGATGGATAAAGATGTGGTATACACACACAATGGAATATTATTCAGCCATATAAAATAATGAAATCCTGCCATTCAGGGCAACATAAATGGACCTAAAGGATATTATGCGAAGTGAAATAAGTCAGGCAAGGAAAGATAAATACTGTATGATTTTACTTATATGTGCAATTCTAAAAACAAAACAAAACAAAACAAAAAACAAATGAACAAACAAACTGAAATGGAAATAAACTCATACAGACAGAGGACAGACATCAGAAGGAGGGGTGTGGAGGGATGGGAAAAATAGGTGAAGGGGGTTAAGAGGTACAAACTTCTAGTTATAAAAAAATAAGTCACAGGGATGAAAAATACAGCACAAGGAATATAGTCAATAAAATAGTAATAACATATGGTGGGAGATGGTAACTACATTTACCATGGTGAGCATTTCATAACGTATGGAATTCTGGAATTCACTAGGTTGTACATCTGGAACTAAGGTAACATTGTGTGTCAAATATACTTCAATGATGCAGGATACCACATGGATGAACCCTGAAGACTTTATGCTAAATTGGGTTTGTTCTGCTTGTAACTTTTTTAGGAGCGCTGCTCTAACCATTGTCATGACTACTCGGGAAATTATGTGATGGATAAGGTGGACATTTGAATATGATTTATATCAACTCCTCTTTTTCTTGTGGGCACTTAAATGACTCATTCTAGGTTCTCAGGGCAGCTTTGATTTTCAAGTTCTTTGGCTTGTTTCCGCAAATGCACCTATACTCATCAGGTGACACTCCTCATGAATTTTGGCACAGAAAATGCAGGCCTCTGGGATCTATGAAAAATTATTTGGCCTTCCCAGCAATTTTACTTTGTGTAATCAGGCAAAAATGCCACATTCTTCATTTCAAGAGTCTGAGTGAACCACATGATTATTTATAAGGGATAAAAGGAGGTTAAAAAACCTTAAAACAAAAGAAAGCCAATGACCAAGTGCTTTGCTTTAGCAGTTGAAAAGGAAATGTATGTATAAATATCTATAACAGTGAGTGGTCTGATATCATGGGGGCCAACAGTGTTGATTTAACAATAAGCAAATCATGGTTAGTTGTGAACAGTGTTGCAAAAGGGTATGTTCCTCACTGTTGAAGCAGCTGATAACAACACCCCCACGGTCCTTCAAGAAGCCACTACTCCTGTTCTCCAGTGGTTCCAAGCAAGTGGAATCCGTCCTCCAGGCCCAGAGGCTGACAAATGATCTACAGGTGACGCAGCACATTCCGTGTCCATATACACGGTAACTGGTTGAGCAACACATATAATCTGAGTCCAACCACTGAGGGTCGTCCACCCTCAGGAAAGATTGTCAGGAAAGTAGTACCCTTCCTCATAGATTCTACACACTGGTAGAATGTAAGCCTGTAGAGATCCAAACCCACTGTTTCCACATAACATGGAAAGGGCCTCCCTACTCCCTGAAAATCAAGCCACCATGTATTAATCATCATTTTCCAGAGAATTGGAACTAATAGAGAGTTTAATGTATAAATACTGCGTGCGTGTGTGCACGCGCACACACACACACATACACATAGTTGACCTGCAAACAACACAGGGAGTAGGGTTGCTGACCCCCTGCAGAGTCAAAAATCCATGTAGAACTTTTGACTCCCCAAAATCTTAACTACTAACAGCCTACTGTTGACCAGAAGCCTTCCAGATAACATAAGCAGTTGATCAGTTTGTGTATGTATTATATACTGTATTCTTCCAAAAGTTAGAGAAAAGAAAGTGTTATTAAGAGAATATAAGGAAGAGAAAATGCATTTATAGTACTGTGAAAATCTGCATGTAAGTGGACCTGCACAGTTCTAACCTGAGTTGTCCAAGGGTCAACTGTTTAAAGAGAAAAAGATTATAAGAAAACTCACAAGGCATTGGAAGCTGACAAATCCCCAGATCTGCAGTCAGCAAGCTGGACACCCAGCAACACTGGTGGTATAATACCCATCTGCAACTGGGGCCTGAGAACCAGGAGAGCCCGTGTGGTTCCAGGCCAAAGTCCAGCAGGCTTAAGAGCCAGGAAGAGCCCATGTTTCAGTTTGAGTCCAAAAGAAGGAAAAAATTGAAATCCTAGTTCAAAGGCAGTCAGGAAGAAGAATTCCTCTTGCTCAGACATTTTTATTTCCCCTATTCAGGCCATCAGCTGATTGGATGAGGCCCACCACATTAGGAAGAATAATAAGCTTTACTCAGTCTATCAACTTAAATATTAAACTCATCCAAGAACATCCTCACAGAAACATCAAAATAATGTTGGACCAAATGTCTGGGTACCCCTGGGCCTAGTTAAGTTGTTACATGAAATTAACCATCACACCCAGAATCATGAAGAACCTAAAGATGAATACAGAGATCATGTAGAGATGATACAATTTGAATTGTTGCTTTTAGCCATGCTGAACCATCCCTACTACTGTTTTATTCATGTGAGCCAGCTTGAGTTGTGTTTCTGTTACTTGCAATTGAAAACAACACAAAAACCTCAAGTAATATAGCAGGGAATTCTGCTAATGAATTATAAATATTTCTCATGTTATTATTTTTTAAACCTTAAAGCCTTAAGTTCCATCGTTATCCTTATTTACTTCTTCCCCCAGAGACTTTCTTGTAGACCAGAAAAGAACGTGGATTTCAAGGTGTCCCGGGAACACTTTCCGAAGAGTGAAATCTAGTATGTGTGTTTGGCAGAAAATATATTAAAAGCTTGTGTTCTAACATAGCTGTTGCCTAGTTCTGGTCCACATACTATTGGTACTCACTGATGGAATTCCAATAGGTGGAAACACCGGGAAAATAAAGATGATCAAATGAGTTTTAACTAATGAGTTACTAAGTATTTTCACTTGAATGAGTTCCTCTTCCTTCTTAGATTATGACTTCCCAACTTTTTTTGATGGAAAAATGTTTTTTTTTTTCCCAATACAATGAAAATTATAATAGAAAAGTGGGTTTGTGTGCTTTCCAGTGCCCTTACTTGGAGAAATAAAAGTTTAGTGTTTCTGTGCTGCCCCTTCGGTGCATTAGAAGTTTTGTCCTCCCCACACCCCAACAGAAAATTCTGAGATCACTGCATGGGGTAATTTCCCTGAAAGGTTTTATGACATCATAGTGTCACTAGAGTGTTCAACCAACAACGCGGAGTGAACTCCTTCCTAAAGATAATGCTGACATTACAACAGAGCCCCCTGCCGCTTTGCGGACTGAGAAGTTTGCAGGTATGAGAACTCTCATCTCTCATGGCAGATACTGCTAATTGTTAAAACACCTTTTCCTGCTGAGCACAATCTATCTCAATGAAAGTCTCTCAAACTCAGCTGGGGGTAACACCGAAGATGCTGTTATCTGTTGCAAGCCAGGGCTAATACAGAGCATGCCAGCGACTGAGCTGAAGCTTTTCTGCTGCAGACACACTGTGTGCACATTTCCTTGTGATGCTGGGCTGGACCCCACAAAGCACATTCCTACTCACTGCCTCCTTCTCCCAAGGGGAGGTGATGGGAGAGGACAGGCCTGAGGCAAAAATGCATCCCCCATGTTTGCCTCTGTTCCTGTCCCTGGTGCCCCCCCAACAACGCCCCTGCCCCCATGACTCTAGCATGTAAGCATTTACTCGGGTTAACGTTTCCCAACAGCCATGGAGCCAGTCTCACCCACCCCTATAGGATACCAGCACCAGAGCCCCTCCTCAAAGGACTGGTTTATTCCTTGGGTCTGCAGACATCGGGTGACTCCCCTTTCAAAGCACGAGCATCAGCGCTGTAGAGCTTCTCCTCTTGGCTTCCAAATTCTGTAATTCCTACCACTCCCATTTGCTTCCTAGCTTACTGAGTACTGTTTTTGTTATTATAGCGATAACATCATTCATTGAGCTCTTCTGATGTGTCAGCAGTAAGTATATGAATGTCATACTTGTGTATCACATGTATGTATATTCAGTCCTTACAACAATGCTATGTGGTAAGTCCTGTTATGATCCAGATTCTACAGAGGAGGAAAATAAAGCAAAAGAAGCGTATTTGACTTGCTAGTGGTGGAAGGTAAGTCACAGAGAGCCAATGTTAAGAATAGCAAGAGACAATGTTAAGAAGTGAAGGCTCAAGTATCTGTAGATTGATCTGTCATCCAGACATCCAGAGTCACCCTTGTGGGAAAAACGGCAATGGGTGAGAGAGTCAGGGGCCATGACGGTGTAATTGACATGATCTTTCAATGCTTTCCTCACTGAATAGACAAAGATACACATTCCTTCCAAAAGACAAGTAGATTGGGCATTTCAGAAACTCTGGAGGGAAAGAGGGTGCCCACTGCATGATGTACGTTGAGATAAAGATGGGACCCACATCCAATATGCAAAGAGATAAGTGTTCTCAACTGTGGATAACTGAGTTCTACCCAAGACTTTTCATTTTTTGAAGCCCTCTGTTGGGCGCCTTGGTGGCTCAGTCAGTTAAGCATCTGCCTTCAGCTCAGGTCATGATCTCAGGGTCCTGGGATAGAGCCCTGCATCGGGCTCTCTGCTCAGTGGGGATTCTGCTTCTCCCTCTGCGTCTGATGCTACCCCTGCTCGTGCTCTCTCTCACTCTGTCTCTCAAAAATAAATAAATAAAATCTTTAAAAAAATAAAGTCCTCTGTTATTTGTCCTGGCTCTAAAATTGAGTTGGTTGATAAAATGCAATACACTTAAATATATAAAATCTCTTCCTTGAGTCTCAGAAATATTACTGGTAGCTTAGAAGTGCTTTATTCTTTTAACACTTATAAGTGCATTGTTGTTATTTTCAATTAGTAACTTTTGAACGAGACTACCAATAATCATTCTATTTACATTTTGCTAGTATAAAATCTAAGCAAGGATTACCATGGAGAGGGCTCAGTTCAAAGTGTACAAGTCTAAGTTACTGGCTCCAGAAAGTACAGAGTTATGACGGGCTGACGACATCCTAGCTTCTGAGAGTAAACAGAGTCAGAAATGTATAACCTTGTACAGACCCCAAACTTTACAGCACGGGACCAATAGTGTGATCATACAAAATGATCATAACCTCAGACTATGACAGTTACTGTGTTAAGCAAGAATCATCTTTATTATTTTTTCACTATTGTTTTCCTATCGAAGTGTAATTAACCAACAGTGTTCTATTAGTTTTGGGTGTACGATATGATTCAACAATTCCGCACATCACTCAGTGCTCATCATGATAAGGGTGCTCTTTATCATCTTTAATGTTTATAACTCTATGTGGTAGGTACTATGACATCCAAATTTTACCAAGTAAGAAAACAGAAGTTTAAAAAAATTAAGCAGTTGTTAAAAGTCACAGAGGAACAAGCATAGCAGTGAACTCAAACCTAAAGCTGTCTGACTCCCACAGGAGTCTGTTCTTCTTTGAAAATAATTATCCTTGGATTAAATCCTTCTAATAGCTTTTGGAATTACAGCACCAACAGATCTCCTATAGAAATTCATTTTTTTTTCTCCTGTTCTGTAAACCTTTGTCCTCTCCTGGATAGAGAAGTTTGTTGAAAGACAGACTCCTCAGATATTCTCAGATCTTATTTCCAAGCAAGAAAACCTATCAGAACCAATGTTAAGGAGAATCCCAATACTCAATATTAGGTATGAAGAGATAATAAAAATATTTAACTACATCAAAAACTTTACAGTGAAAAAGCCATATAATGAATTTTGATTCACTCAGTGTGAAATACTGTTTTAAAAAGCTTAATTAATTAAATATAACACAGCTATAAGGAACCAGAGTTCATTAGAAGCTATTGTAGCCACATATGTAGGACATACGATCAATTTGATTATGCATTCCTATTAAGAAACTAACAAGGTTTATATAGACAGATACTTTAAAATATAAAATTTGTGAATTTTCTACTGATATATTTATAGTACATACAGCATTTTTCATGCAATCCAATCACTAATGCAGTATAAGAGATAAGCAAACTCCTAAACAGTTTTCCAGGGCAAAAAATATATTCCTGCTTTCAATACTTATTCCCTATTCCTCTAATAAGATACAGCATTTTCCCTTATTTCCTACACACTTACACACCCAAACACATACACAGCCAGAGTGAGAATATTGCATGTATGGTGGTGATCTGCCTTCCGAGTTTGAACAGGGCATGCTACAAAACCATTCTAAACTTGGAGGAAAGTTCATGATCAAAAATCAAAACAAAATAAAACATTGATGTCACAGATAAAAGTGGCTCAACTGTTTTTTTTTTTTATTTCAGCTTCCCAAAAGTTTTTAAAAATTCCACCCAAATATAAATAACCTAAAAATTATATATCTGCTTTGTATATAGTGAGTTGTGACCCAGCTTTGCCCCAATAGAGTGATAAATGAAACCTTTTATTTTTCAAGTTTCTTCCCCCTGAATCTCATAGGGTGCACCTGGCAGACTCTGAGGCCAGACACCATCATCTGGAAGGCAGGGTTTTATGGGTCCACAAAAGGCAAAGGGTTTTATGGGTCCAAGGTCAGCCTGTATATGAACTATCTGTTCTTTTTCTTCCCACTTAATATCAAATGATGTTGTCATTAACATCAGTGCATTTAAGGCTAAGACCACAACCTTAGACATGAAGTCTCTATTGTTATGAAGTTGGCAATATATACATCTAAGTAATTCTTCTTCTATTAAATAATCAAATATTATTCATATCTTATTTCTAAACTTGATGTCTTTAAACTTCTGAGCTAATAGATTTGTAACCAAACTTACTGTCTGTGATAGTTAATTTGATGTGTCAGTGTGACAGAGTTCATGGATGCCCATGTAACTGGGAACGTTATTTCCCAATGTGTATTTCTGGAAGAAACTAGCATTTGAATTGATAATCTGAGTAAAGCAGACAGCCCTCCCCTCCCCAACATGGGTGGGCCCCATCCAATCTATCCAGGGCCCTAATAGAACAAAAGGCAGAGGATGGGGGAATTTGCAGGCTCTCTGTTTTAGCGGGGACATCAATCTTCTGCCCTTGGGCATTAGAGGTCCTGGTTTGTGGAACCTGCATCATCAGCCCAGGACGGTTCTCAGACACTCAGACTCAGGCGGCAGCCAAAGAAGAGAAGCTTTGGGAAGTCATACATTTCAAAAGCAATTGAGAAGACAAAAAAAAAAAAAAAAAAAAAAAGATATCTGGTGGGAAAAATCTATTCAATTGAGGGACATGAAGTTAATTAGTAATTTAAATAAAGCTCTTCATGTGAAAAGGGCTGATGCCAGATTGTACTGTTGGGTTGCAGGGTTTTTGTCTCATGGAGTTGAAGGAGTCTCAAGGAGACATCGAGGTGAGGTGAAGTGAACACTTATTAAGGAAGGTAAAAAGAGAAAAGGGAAGCTCTCTAGAGCCAGAAGGCTCCCAAATGGGTTGCCAATGAGGGATTTTATGGTTGGTCTTTCACAGAAAACTGCCCAGGAAACTTGGTAAATATCGTGTCTATAACATTTACAACAAACAAGGTGGATTTGTAACTATCAGGTGAATAGCTCATCCATGACTTTTCTCCACATCTGGCCAAATCACCTAGCCCCCTACCCCTCTCTCCCTACCTAGCCCCACCTGTCTCTTACTCAGTACTATAGTAAATAAGCCATGGTGGCATGACTAAAAGATAGTTAAACCCAATATCAAGAATCAATCTAGGAGGTAAGCTAAGGGACTTATGAAATATGTAATTGCAGATAACATAAATATGAGCAGAGATGTATAAAATATATTAACACTGTTTTAAAAAATCACTTAAGTATTTGAAGATTATTTTAAGGAAACGATATTTGAAACATGACTTGAAGGATGGGCAAGATAGCAAAGCACAGACAGAAGGTAGGAATGGCCACCACATCATCTCAGAAGTGAGAGGAAAATACCCTGGGGGAGGCATGGGGGAAATTCGGGAGGAAAGCAGAATTAAATGCATGGGTCTCAAGATTCTTCGGAATGACAGATTCTGCAGATTCTGGAATCCCTACCATCTTCACGCCTGGAAGGTTCTGGGTCTGTGAGAAGATAAGTAATAACACGTGCATGGGTTTGAGAACACAAGACATGTGAACGGAGGATCCAGAGATTAGTGTCAGCCCTGCACACTGGCCAGGCAGGTGCTGAAGGCAGGGGCTGTGGGAGGGGAGGTTCTGCGTGGGGAACTGGACAAGCTCACAGCCAAGAGGAGGCCGGAGTCCAGGGGTGCAGAATGCCCCTCCCAAACAGACACAGAAGTTAGAAAAAAGTCAGTAAAGAAAGTATAATCAGTCACTGAGTGGTAAAATGTGGTACTTTTTTCAACTGGAAATTAAATTCCACTGCAATGTCATCATTTGCATTCCCTGTGATAAAACACACAGAAAAAAAGTTGTGAAGTGAATAATTCATTTGGAAATGATGAACATTTAAGGAAAAATTTACATAAGGCTACCTATCCTAGTCTAAGTGCTTAGCGAAGAGGTCAGTACTGATTACTTTTCTCCTCTTTCTACCCAAGTATTGCTTCTGAATGAGTGGCTTTTTAATGTATTTGCAAAGGAGGATAATATTTCTAAATAGCAATGAGTAAAGTTGGATTCCTTTCAAAGATCAAATATTAACATTTTATACTTAACATTGCAAACCACAAAGTCAATGGAATAGGCAACCAATAATGGTATCATAGCCAAAGTGGGGTTAGAGGAAAAGAGAGGGTTAGTTACTACAAATTAACCGTAAGGAAAAAAGTTACATAGGATATAAAGTGAGAACCAGAATTAGTTCACTTATAGAAAGAGATGCTTATGGTCGGGAGTGATATTCTGAAAACAATGGGGCTGGCCCAGGAGAACGCAAGCAGGTGTCAGCCAGGAATGAGAGTCTGAGAACCAGTCAGGAATGTCCTGCGTGAGTTTAGTTTCATTTTAAAATGTGGGAAGGCAATGAGACAGAAATATATATATATATATGTTTGTATCATGAGCACGTGAGCAGTGTAAGGACCATTCATGCCATTTAGATGCAACCGCTTCACGGTCTACAGAAGACGAGCGTTTTCCTTGATCATGTAAGTGCTGGTTGTGCCTTGAGTGTTGGGTAGAATATTCCATTAAAACAGTCATTGTGGTGTACTTCTATTAAAATATTTTAAATCACCAATTCAGTTTGGTAATATTTATAAAAACATTCAGATTTTCTATATAATCTTGAGTTAGTCTTTATAACTTAGTTTTTTTTAATTTTCAGTATTTGAATTTTTGACCTAAATATATCTTCAGGGTATTTCAAAATATTTTTAACCTAATTTGTGTTGGATCTATATTAAGTTTCCCTTTCTATTCCTAATATTGTTTATTTATATAGTCAATCTTTCTCCCCCCTTGTGGTCAACTGTACAAAAAATTTAGTAGTATTCTCAGTTTTGGTAATAATAAAAATGTTAAACTTCTTTATTGTATATATTCTATTTTATTAACCTCTATCTTAAGTACCATTTCCTTCCCCTTACTCTCTTCCAGTTTGTTTCCTTTATATATTTCTGATGACTTGTTAATTTTCAGCATTTTTTTTCAATATAAACATTAGATACTAAATTGACTTTAAATACTGCTTTGGGTACATTGCCTGCATTCGATGTGTGATGTTCTCATTTCAATTTTAAGTATTACTTACTTTCTATTATGAGCTCTTGACTTAAAAGTTATTTAGAAGTTTAATCTCAAGTATATGCATTTTTATAAGATATCTTGTTGTCATTGATTTCTAGCTTACTAGCATTGTCTTCAAAGAACATATTCTCTGTGATACAGATTTTTCTGACATTTGTTGGGACTAGCTTTATGGTTTTATGTGTTGTAAATTTTTGTAAAAATGTGCCTGAAAAGCAAACATGTGTTTTCCAGTTACTAGATGGGGCAATGGAAATCAATTGAATAGATAAAGCTTCTAAATCAACTTATATTGCCTTATTGTTTGTTTATTTTCTGGTCATTTTGATCTACCAACTACTGAAAGAGTATGACAGAAATTTCTATAATCATGGTATATTTGTCTACTCTTTACAGCGCTGTTGGTTTTATATATATTAAAAATAATGTATTTAGGTCCATACAAGTTTAGAACTTTTTTGTCCTCTTCATGGGTTTAAAACTTTTAACCTCATATACCCATTGTGCCTCTAGATTTTTCTTTCCATAATCCCAGTGTTATCTGGTATTTATATAGCATGCCACTTTTGTTTTTCTTCCTGTTTCCATGGGCATATTTTTCATTCTTTTACTTACATCCTTAAAACAAAAGGGCAGATGCAGTTTGTATTTTGCAAATAGCATAGCTGGGTTTGCTTTAAATCCACTGTGACAATTTCTGCCTTTTCACTGATGAGTTAAATCAATCTGCATGTATATATTTGTATTTATTACTACCTTTTTATTTGGAGATTTTTAGTTGTCATGTTTTTCCTGTGTTCACTTGTTTCTTCCTTCTTGCCTACATGGTGCTGAACTGAGTTGTCTCCCTCACCCCTTTGTCCTTCTTCCAAATCTGCTCTTTTCTCTGGTTTGGAAGCTGGGCATGCTTTAACCACTCTGCCGTGAGGATTCAAATACCAGGCTGCCCTCACATCTCAACAGCAAGCTGCGTGAATACAGTCAGTCTCTGAGGCTCCTTGCTCAGAGATTCTGTTGTGTGCCACTGTGTGACCACGCGCTCATGGTGCTCCCGGCCACTGCAACTGGACCTTCGCTTGAGAGAGCTTTTTCTAGGTGGTATGGCAGGCCTATTGAGTTTAATGCACTAGTTTTTTTTTTTTTTTTTTTTTTTTTTCCTTGTGTCTTCGGGTCATCAACATATCCACTGTGGATTCCTGCCTAGGATTTAGGCACAGTCTGGAATTATAAAATATATGAAAGCTAATTGGCTCCCAAAGGCCTCAAATCCATGATTTTATACTCATTAGCTCCGAGCATCTAGCAGGATAAGGAACATCTAAGTAGGATAGATACAACAATGAAGCCATTATGAAGCAGGAAAACGGCATTAAGAATTTGAAAATTAAAGAAAGACAATTAAGTAACCTTCTGGTCAGCACGTCGGCGTTTCTCCCTAACTAAATTCCAGGGATAAGGTGATGTTTCCTCAGGCAAGATGTAACCACCGATAGCAGGTGGTATGTGCAGCTGGTAGTCCTCTGCCTGTGAGCTCCTCCGTGTCTCTGTTGACCTCAGCATCACCGAAATGAAAGAGATTTCTGAAATCACTTAATTTGAGTACATCATTCACCTTCCACCTTTTAATTTAGTTCTGGACTGAGCAATTTGAACTTACTGGATAGGGCACAGCTTACGTCAATAAAATTCAGCACTCTTAGGTGGAGAGGAAAATGAAATTTAGCATCACACTTTTTTAGGATTTCTGATGTCAATTGATGGATGCTGGTTGTCTTGTCATCAACTGGGAAGGATCACTTCTTAGCCAGGACTTCCCCGGTACAGTAACTGTTGTTAGTTCCTAACTGTTAGCAACTTTGTAAACACTGAGTTGTGAGCATCTGTGTACATCCTCTCCCTCAAATCCCTTTCAGCTGGGACTAAGGTAGGACTTCCTTTATAGTTTCAGTTGTTTCTCTCGGTCTCAGAGACATCCAGGGTTTCTGAAGTCACTGCCTTATGTTATATAATACACCATGAAGGAGTGTAATGTCGTGCTTGACACCAGTTTCAGGGAGTAGGAAGGTGCTGAATAGAGCTGCTAAAAGCACGGACTCTGGCCTTGCTTCCAAATGCAGATCTGCCTCATATTCTCTGTATTATCCAGGGCTATGACCTCATTTCCATGTGCTTTTCCTTGTACATAAAATAAAATAATGCCTATCACCCATGAAAAGGTAGTAAGACAGCTCATCTAAAAATGCTTAAAGGTTAGTTTGTATTGTCCATCTAGCTCCCTTTCTGGCCTTACATCATCCTTTTCATACCTCTCGACAGTCACATGCCCTAACACCAAATTGGATGCACTTATAAGAGCTCTGTTTAACATTTCTGCACTTTTTAGAATATACATAAAGAGGCTGTTTTAGCAGGATAAATTTAGCAATAGTCAACTTAGCCAAGCTTTGCTTCCATGGAGAAATAAATGCCCTTCAAGTCTAAAGGCTCTGAGGATATGCAACATAACTCCTTCTTACCCTTCCTTTATATAAACCTTTTGTTTTTTGCATATATATTCTTATTCCCCATCATATTACAAGTCTGAGGGAAAATAACCTAGCATATATTTCTCAGACATTGTTGCTATGCAAAACTTAGACACAATCCTGTACTTAGCCATTGTCATAAACTTGATTATACTTATAAAATTTTATTTGGGAAATTAACTTTTCACAGAAATGCACATAAAGTTATCAATAATACTGTAAATTAACAACTGAAATTTAAAGTACCAGTAGAACAGGAAAGACAGGGGATTTTTCTTAAGCAATCAGGACATGTGCAGGTTTTTCCAGATCCAAGCTCTTTCTTATTTATACATTCCCCTCAACTAATGGGTCTGGGTTCATCATTATTTAAAAGCTAAATATTCAGCTTGACACACACTGGAAAAGAAAAGTGAAACTGGGGGACAAATCTGACTCTGAAAATTGCTGATACGGCCATGCATTTGGTCAATGTGACGAATTAGGGAGATGATTTCCCAATGATTACCTTTTCTCTCTCACTGAAACCATATTGACATAGAAAACATTTTTTTTCAAAATACATTTCAATTTTTTTTTTAAGATTTTATTTATGTATTTGAGAGAGAGAGAGTGAGACAAGAGAGCACAAGAGCGGGGTGAGGGGCAGAGGGAGAAGCAGACTCCCCGTGGAGCAGGGAGCCCAATGCGGGACTCGATCCCAGGACCCTGGCATCATGACCTGAGCCGAAGTCAGATGCTTAACCGACTGAGCCAACCAGGCGCCCCTACATTTCAATTTTAAATGAAAAATATGAAAAACTGTTTTTTGCCATTGTAAAAACTCTGAAAATCTTCTCTGTCACTGTACACATATCATTTGGTTGTATCAATTCACAACACTCTAAAAATACTTTTTCATATTCAGAGGGTTTTTTGTTTTTATATTCACAGCTCAATGCTTTCAAAATGAAAGCTTTAGTTATTCTTTACCAAGTGATGCACATAGAATAGAAGTCAGCCCAAGTATCTCACCTGCTCATCATTCATGTACTTTTTAAATAAATTCTAAACAAACTTAGGATCGATGAAGGTAAATTATATTGAGCAATAGCAATTAATAAGCAACAGAAATAACTGAACATTTTTCGAAATAGACTGCCTGAGAATTCTGTTAAATGACGTACACAGAAAAACACTCGTCACTGTTTCAAACACTGCTATTTCCCTTCTTTTGTTTACTTATTTTTAAATTTTTATTTATTTAAATTCAAGTTAGTTAATGTATTATGTATTATTAGTTTCAGGGGTAGAATTTAGTCATTCATCAGTTGCATATAACACCTAGTGCTCATTCCATCACATGCTCTCCTTAATGTCCATCACCCAGTTACCCCATCCCCCACCCACCTCCCCTCCAGCAACCCTCAGTTTGTTTTTTATGATTAAGAGTCTCTATGGTTTGTCTCCCTCTCTGATTTTATCTTATTTTTCCTTCACTTCCCCTATGTTCGTCTGCTTTCTTAAATTCCACATATGAGTGAAATCATATGGTATTTGTCTTGCTATTTCCCTTCTTGAACACAACTAATCAAATGAGATTTTTATTTTTAAGCTGTTGTAAAAAATTAAAAAGGAAAATTCATATTTGGGATGAGATTCTGTTTCTTAACAGTCTTTTTAATATTAGGGTGTACTTTGAATTATGTCACAAGTGCAAAATACACAGATTTTTAAAAATGCTTTCTGCCATGATCAATGTGGTTTCCTAAAATCCTGTAGGAAGGAGCACTTCTCCCTCTTTATGAAGAGGCTTCAGACACCTTTTTTGCTACTTAGGACACCAGGCTTCCAGGACAACAACTTTTTAAAACACCACGAGTGTTTCCCTTTTGCAGGTGAAAATACGGGAGCACAGAAACAGGAAATTTACTGTTCCTGGTCATGCAGCTAAGGAAGAGGATCTGTCTCCAGTGCAATCTGGATGAATCCAGCGGCCAATCCTATCCTTGTTGCAACCCATGGAGTCAAATGCATATTAAATATAGTAGTAGGGAGTTAACAGAATTGTAGGAACCAAGTGAAAATAATACAGAGAATGGGGATATAAATGAGAAAAACAATGGAAATCAAGAGAGAAGGTTATGATAGTGTGCATCAGTATTTTTTTTTGCCATGGATTCTATTTCTGGGACAGACCCTGATTTGGGTTTGGTGAACATTCCTCCCCAAATCTAGGGCCAAGTAGCTTTGTGTGAGCCAATTTCCATGTAAGGAATATGCGTAGCGTCTTGACCCAGGACCCTGTCAGTCATATACCTCCTTCACTCAGACTTGGAGATCAGTGGGCTGATCAAAGCAAGGTAAAATGAACCTGGGAAAATCAAGTCTTTGTTGAAATGTTCACTTGCTTTTCCTGCCATATTTAGAACATATGTTGTGGAAAACTCTGGGCACCTTGCTGAGCCTCTGAAAACAGAACGAAAAGGCGGGGAACCAAGAGAGGGATCTCTGTGACACCACGTGACCTCCATTTCTGCCTGCATGGAAATCCTGATCTACTTTTGGGTGTTTCAATTGTGGGAATGCTCTACTTTTTGTGAAAGTCATTTTGGATCTTTCCTATGTAAATGACGGCCAAAGCTTACATTTTGTTGATTCCCTCCATTTATATCTCAGAAACCGAGTCTCGTTCAGGACAGTGAGATTCCAGGCAGCAATACTCCCTCATAGTCTATCCTCTGACTTTGTTTTCATCACCCCTACAATCGCTCCCCATCCTGGTAGAAATACTGAAGGAGCTTAGATTAAAATCCACGTTGGGAGGAAGTCGCCGCTGACTAACCGCGGTGTGTGTCGCCCGTCAGATCTACCTGACATGCACACATACAGTTTTTTTAGGATTAGCAGACCATAAAGAAGTAGTATCTTCTCTGTTTCCAGTGTGGCTTTACATCCTGGCTTGTTCAGGGCAGTTTTAATTTGCACTTGTTTTTCTTGAAAAATTGCTAATAGTGCCTCATCTTTCCCTCACAAGATGGTTCCTGGTTTCATGAGAAATTATGGACTCACACCATCACTGATAGTTCTACTGCGACATTAAATCATTACACTATTAATGACAGCCACGTTTTAATTTCTGTCAGGTATATGTATCTAAAGTTCACAACACTGCTTCCTCTTATGTGTATTACACATTGACACTCTCAGGATATTCTCTGTGGCAAAACTTTAGATTAATCTATTCATTCAAAATATCACAAAATTTTATCTTAATATAAAACTTCAAATATATTTCAACTTAAGTCAGATACAATTTTATTTTCTTTATTTTCAAATGCGGTGAATGTAAATAGTGTCACAAGTTTTTCCAAGAACAGTGTGCAGTAAAATTTTGAGAAAATTATATTAAGATAATTTTTTATTTTATAAGACGAACATTAGTCATCAAATGCCTCAGTTTCCAGTTAACAGAATCTAAGTCACAAGTCCACAGTGAGAAAACCAAGGAGCTGAAGAACTATTCCTCAGAATCACATTCCAAATCTCTCTCAGAATGTTGGGCCCAGCAATCCTGCTATTCCAGACATGCGTGTGCACACACACACACACACACACGTGTGCACACACACGAGTACACACATGCGTGGCTTTCCTAGAATTTTAGGAATTCCTAGGCAGCTATTCTGATTCATTAACTGCTGTTCTCTTTTAAACTCTCCAATATATTTACAGGATGGCATGCTATGATGGACCACGTGGGTACTGCCAGTTCAGCCTTATACTACATTATGTATCAGAAATAAAACCACAGGTTAGGGGGCACGTGGGTGGCTCAGTGGGTTAAGCATCTGCCTTCGGCTCAGGTCATGATCCCAGGGTCCTGGGATCAAGCCCCGCATTGGGCATCAGGCTCCCTGTTCAGCGGGGAGTCCGCTTCACCCTGTGCACCCACCCCATCCCGCCCCACCCCCCGCTCATGCACACTCACTCTCTCTCTTGCAAAAATAAATAAAATCTTAAAAAAACAAAACAAAACAGGTTATTAGTTTTTCTCTTTATAGCTACTTACAACTAAGAGCCTGGCTCTTTGTGAAATCCCTCAAGCATACTGATCACCCTCCTGGTGACTTACAACAATGGTGCCAAACAAGAAGCAACCATCTTACAGCTTCCCATACCACAGAACTGTGTCCACAAACTCCCCCTGATCTGAACCGAAAGAGATAACAGTATCATTACATATTTTCTTCTCTTAATTTCAATGCAAAAGCCTTTCTCCCTCTCCTTCCCCCACCCCACTCTGTTTTTAAAACATTTTTCATTTATACAATTTATTTTTATAGCATGAGATGGGGGTCTAACCTCCTCCTCTTATTAAAAAAAATAGCCATGGGGCACCTGGGTGGCTCAGTCAGTTAAGCAGCTGCTTTCGACTTGGGTCATGATCCCGGGGTCCTGGGATCGAGTCCCGCATCGGGCTCCCTGCTCAGCGGGGAGTCTGCTTCTCCCTCTCCCTCTGCACCTCCTCCCACTTGTTCTCTCAATCTCTCTGTCAAATAAATAAAATATTTTTAAAAAGTAGCTAGTTTTCCAAACATCTTTCACTAAATTATATATATTTCCTATGGATATGAAAACGTTTTATATATATTTGACTTTGTGTCATCGTTCAGTTAGATACACATTTTTATATCTCAAAAGATGAGCATTTTTCCTTCAAATTTTGTTTTACATATTCCTCACTGAGTTTTACTTTTCTAAATAAAAATTTAGAATTTATGAATTATAAAAGAAATACCATCTGGTATGCACAAAATATTCACAGTAGCAGCATAATTCACAATAGCGAAAAACTGGAAACCAGCCCATCAGCAAGAGATTCATATGATGTGATGCTTCTCATAGTATCAACACCTCAAAGAAACAAATCCCAAATACACTAGTGGATTCTTGAAATGTGAGTGAAAGAAACCAGACACAGACATAGAGAGACAGACAGAGTATACACACACTGGAAACAGTGTGTCCAAGAAAAGGCAAATTTCATCTATGGTGATAAATTCGGGATACTCAGAATGTGGTTGTCTCTAGGGCTGGGGGAGACAGTAAACAGAGGCAGGGGTGTGCTGGCAAAGGTTTAACTTTCAAAATACGAATACATGCACATGTATATAAGTTTACTTACTATTTTAGTGACATAAAAAGTGTAGCAACATTTACACATAATGCAATCTACAACAATCTCTGTTGTCATTTTTATGGAGCCGACCAAATGCGTTTGCTGATGTTTCTGAACTCCTGTACCTGTCGGTAACCTGCGATGGTCAGCCATGATTAGACAAATAGGGATGCATACTTACCTGCTCTTTTCCAATAAATGTATTGTCATCAAAGCTGATATGTGATGTGCTGTAAACCACTCCACCTTTGTGCCATATGTACTCATTAAGCCAGAACCTCATCAGCTGCAGCACTAATGTCATGCTATTGATGGGCTGTTAACAGAATGTGCAGTTGAGACACACCGTGACACGCTGTATGTACTTCCAATAGATGTGAATCTCCCCAACACCATCAATAATGATTAGCAATCAACAAGTTTACACTATTCCCTATTTTTTTTAAATTTCTGTTATTGTTATGTTAATCACCATACATTACATCATTAGTTTTTGATGTAGTGTTCCATGATTCATTGTTTGTGCATAACACCCAGTGCTCCACGCAGAACATGCCCTCTTTAATACCCATCACTGGGCTAACCCATCCCCCCACCCCCTCCCCTCTAGAACCCTCAGTTTGTTTCTCAGCGTCCATAGTCTCTCATGGTTCGTCTCCCCCTCCGATTTCCCCCCCTTCATTTTTCCCTTCCTACTATCTTCTTCTTTTTTTTTTCTTAATATATATTGCATTATTTGTTTCAGAGGTACAGGTCTGTGATTCATCAGTCTTGCACAATTCACAGTGCTCACCATAGCACATACCCTTCCCAGTGTCTATCAACCAGCCACCCCATCCCTCCCACACCACCCCCCACTCCAGCAACCCTCAGTTTGTTTCCTGAGATTAAGAATTCCTCATATCAGTGAGGTCATATGATACATGTCTTTCTCTGATTGACTTATTTCACTCAGCATAACACCCTCCAGTTCCATCCACGTCGTTGCAAATGACAAGATCTCATTCCTTTTGATGGGTGCATAATATTCCATTGTATATATATACCACATCTTCTTTATTTTCCTAGAAAAATCACCAAAGGCAAGGGAAGCAAGGGCAAAAATGAACTATTGGGACTTCATCAAGATAAAAAGCTTTTGCACAGCAAAAGAAACAGTCAACAAAACCAAAAGACAACCGACAGAATGGGAGAAGATATTTGCAAATGACATATCAGATAAAGGGCTAGTATCCAAAATCTATAAAGAACTTATCAAACTCAACACCCAAAGAACAAAGAATCCAATCAAGAAATGGGCAGAAGACATGAACAGACATTTTTCCAAAGAAGACATCCAAATGGCCAACAGACACATGAAAAAGTGCTCAACATCGCTCGGCAACAGGGAAATCCAAATCAAAACCTCAATGAGATACCACCTCACACCAGTCAGAATGGCTAAAATTAACAAGTCAGGAAATGACAGATGTTGGCGGGGATGCGGAGAAAGGGGAACCCTCCTACACTGTTGGTGGGAATGCAAGCTGGTGCAGCCACTCTGGAAAACAGTATGGAGGTTCCTCAAAAAGTTGAAAATAGAGCTACCATATTCCGTATTTTTTTAAGATTTTATTTATTTGAGAGAGAGAGAGAGAGAGTGCATGCGTGGGGGGAGGGGCAGAGGGAGAAGCAGACTCTCCACTGAGCAGGGAGCCGGCCGTGCGACTCAATTCCAGGACCTTGTGATCATGACCTGAGCTGAAGGCAGACACCTAACCCACTGAGCCACCCAGGTGCCCCTACACTATTCCCTTTAAAATACATAACTTACTTACTTACCACTTTATATAATTTAATATTTAATATTAGCCGTGTTTAACAACATGCTTGCAAAATTCCTGAAATGCGAACAATCGTCCGTGGTTCAGCCAAGACTAGCTGACTCCAGCTCGCCACGGGCATGAGGGAATGGTATGCGGTTAGGTGGTATATCCCATTATCAAGATCCATTCAGGTAAACACCTATAAAAACATGCACTGAGGTCTGTACTGGAATGGAGGTGAACATATATTATCGAAGGGGTGCAAGCAGGATCAGCACCTTTGGAATATTGAATGCGGTAATGTGGTTAATGTGACTGAGAGACTATAGTATCTCTTTTCATTTAATTACTTTACTTAAATAGCCACATCTGGCTAGTGGCCACTATCTTGGGCATTGTGTGTGCCAAGAAGTTACTGTTAAAAAGTCACAAGCCGTTTGAGGAGAGAGCTACAGTACATTCATCTCCAGCCTTCCCTGCCCTGCACTCAGCTTTACCATCACGGTGGTGTTTTTATGCCCTGACCAGGATGCAGTCAAGACTTTCCTTTGGTCATTTTTTCTTTTTCTGACCACCTACCAAACACTGCCAACATTCAAATATCTATTTTACTTAGAATGCCTGAGGTTTATGACTCCCTAGAAAGAGTTGTCAGAAATACCATCTTCTTTGCTCCCTCCTGGAAACGGAGCTAAACTGGCTAAAATGCCGTAATTCATTTGCAACCTGATATATGAGAGGACTTTCTCCTAGTTTTAGAGCTGCAGATTTAGAAACATCTTTCTCTGGGCATAATGCAAACTCTGTTCCCTAATTTACACAAGCAAGTTATCAACTACAAGGCCTGCTCCACAAAACATCATTGCAAAGCCATATTTACAAGCACCATAATTGGGGAAATATATGGGCAGTTATCTGCTAAACTCTGGTCTTTAAAAACACAAGAAGATCTTGCCAAATACAGGTGGGTTGATTTCTTAGAATTGGAATGTATTAATTCTGATTAGCCTCCCCAAACTGAAAACACCCTTCAGTTTACTCCATGTAGCATTAGGTCATGCTTCCTACATAATAAGTAAAACAAGCCAACAACAAAACAAAATAAATAAATATGGACTAAGGAATGTGCTCAGAATCTTTATTCCGTCCTGTACCCATAGCTTTGCAAAGTGATTTTGTAAATCCTTCCATGAAGACAGAACATGTATTTCCCTCTATGTTTGAATCAGGGTGTAGGGGCCAAGATGGGCCACCCCGGCATGAAGATTATTTTGAGCTGAAGACAACTGAGACCCTGTGGGCACAAGAGAAACTTTTGTCCCTTCTTTACACAGAGGAATGTAATTGGGGGCCTTTCCCAGAATAAAAGTTGTTTGCTGAGATAAATGTTATGAGTGACCCATCTGTATGGTAGGGCAAACATCTAATTATCAAACATCTGTTCTTACCGCCCTGTGAAGAGCATCCCTTTCCTCTGAAGTCCCAGACCCCCATGCTCTTCTTAGTTCAGGATGGCACAGAGACCTCATCGTGCCTGACTGTCTTAGGAATTTCCACGTCTGTGTGGATTCCCCATAGATGCGCCTATTAAATTTGGTGTTCTCCTATTAATCTGTCTCATGCACATTTGATTCTCAGTCTGACCAGAAAGACCTTGAGAGGGGCAGGAATTCTTGCTCCCGGATAAGAGCCAGCTCTGACTAGCTGACAGTGGCCAAGCGGACATCGTATCAGTTCTGAGCCTTTGCTTTGAAAGCAGCCTGCTGCTTCTGCGTGTTCTCCCGGAGGCACAGGCTCGCTTCCTAGCACTTAGAGTGAGTGCCATTCTCTCGCTCAATCCTCCAGCTAAATGTAGAATAAAATCCCAACACCACACGATGGTCTACAGGGTTCCATGATGAGGCCCCCTTCCACCAGCTCACACCTCACCTCCTACCACTTTCAGCCAGGCCTGTTTACCTCTCTCCAGAATGGCATGCCCAATCTCACTTCTGGTCTCTTTGCTGCTCGTTCACCCTGCACCATCACCTGTCAGAGCCTCATGCTCACATCCTCATCAGGAATGTCAAAAAGGCCTTCCGGCAATATACCCACTGCAGCCACTCTTACTCAGCGATCTTCTTAATGCTTATCCTTAATTGCAACAATCTTGTTTCTTATTCCCTTTACTGAGCGTTTGTATCCCCTTTTAGAATGAAAATTCACAGGAGGAGACTGTTTTTCGTAGAACAATTGTAAAACCTGCAGTTAGCACTCAGACCAGGAAAGGACACATAGTAAAATTAGTGTGTAACAGATGAATGAATGAATAGCATCTCGTGTCCCTAACTGAATGAAGAAGTGACATACCATGTCCTTAATTAAGCATTTTGTCTACTAATTATTGCTGTAACTTGTTCCATCAAAGAATGCTCCTGTAACCTAAGCTTGGAAACTGACTACCTCCTAATTCTCCGTTAATATTTCTGTCAAGAAATGAAAGCGAAATCCTCTTCAGAGCAAGGTACAACTAGAACAGATGAGGGATATCAACTTAGTTTTGTATGATCAGAAGTGGATGGCCCAGCGCGAACGGCTTAAAAGAACCAAAAATAAATAACTATAAAAATAGAAAAGAAAAAAGAAAAAGAAAAAAAAAAATATCTGGCTGTTGCGTGGGAAGCCAGAAGAAAGGAAAACCAATTTGCACTGCAAAATCCCTTACAAGCTTCATAATTGTTGATGCCAGATGGCTTTGAAGGACTGTGTACTTTCAGGTGTGTGTGTGCGAGTGACAGAGAAGGAGGGAGCGACAAGAACAGGAGCATTGACTGTCAGTGTGAAGTGTAAGGAGCAATTAGATCCCCAGATTTCCTCTCTGATCTCCTAGTTAGGGAATCCTTAACACTCTACTAACTAGGAAAAGGCAGAAAGTTTATCCTCTGCAAGTTGGGACAAAGATTCTGTGCACACTGGGAACAGCAGAGAATAAGAGTGAGGTGCCCTATTTATTGATTACAAGCACACACTCCACCCCCTTCCTCCCTGGCTTCTAGAATGCGGAGTTAGAATTCTGTCTCTAAGACCAAACTAGAGTGGCTTTGGGGGAATCTGAACAGCCATAGAAAGAAAACAACATAAAAATATAAAAATGGACATTTGAAAGTTCCCCCAAGAAAGATGGGATTTCTCATCATATCAACATATGCTGATGCCTGTCAGTCAGTAAGGTTGGACAGAGTTTTTGTGTGTGTGTGGTTTTTTGTTTTGTTTTTTAAAAGATTATTTATTTTAGAGAGAGGGGGCAGGTGGGGAGGGGCATAGGGAGAGAGGAACTTTAGCAGACTTTTCTGAGTGGGGAGCCCCACACGGGGCTCGATCCCAGGACCCTGTGATCATGACCTGAGCCAAAATCAAGAGTTGGCCTCTTAACCGACTGAGCCACCCAGGTGCCCCTGGACAGAGTTTCTAATCAGCTTTTTAGTGCTTCACACTTAAATACAAACTGGCAGCCAATAAAAGACATTTGAGAAAAGTATCTAGCATATGAGGTCGATTAAACAAACAAGATTGATCTCAAAGGAAATAGTGATGAAGCAAGGACACCAATTTTTAAATTTCTATAATTATTTTCTTCAGATGGATAGTGACAGGATAATTACAACAGGATTCTTAAAAAAAGAGAGAGGGTATATTCAGAGAATAGGCAGACCTTTTTATAATAAAATAATATAAATAATAATTAATAATAATAGTTGACAACAGAAATGAAAATGATTTTAAATTGTCGAATGTAGAATAGGAGAAGGTTCCCAGAAAGCAGAACAAAAAGAGAAAAGTAAATAAGAGAAAGGATAAGGCAGTGGAGAACCAAGCCAGGCAGTCGGCCATCCAGCTAATAGAAGTCACAAGACCGGAAACAGAATGGGGAAGGAGTGGGAGGGAATTACCCAAAAAAAGAAAAAAAAAAAAGAAAAAAAAAGAAAATTAGAAAAGTTTCTAGTATCAAGAGACGTGAATTTTCAGATTTAAAAAGTGACCAAAATAAATGAAAACTAAGTGAACAAAAGTAATCAAATTGTGAAATTTCAAAACAATATAGAAAAGATCCTAAAAATTCTAAAAATGTAAAACAAAACAAAACAGGAGTAACAATGGTGTCAGACTTCTCAATAAAACCCTGAAAACCAGAAGGAAATGGATACATAGTTTCTAAATCCTTGGAACACATTTACACGAGTAGCCAAACTTTGAATAAAGCCAATTTGTACCCACTCGGGATCAGGAAATGCACCACCGATAGGCTTTTTTTTTTTTTTTTTTTTTTTTCTGTCAGGGTCTCTTCCACCAAAATGAGGACATAAATCAGTTATAGACGAAGACATGGAATGCAGGCGGAAGAGAATCCAACATTAGAAGGAGGCAGGAAGACTCTAGGTAGTGCTGGAAGAACTTCCAGGATGCAAGTGCTCTGCAGGGACCTCAGTGAGTTGTCAGCCAGAAGGAAGGGTGCTTCCTAACACACATCACCCTTGTGAGCAATGCTACAGAATTTGAATAAAAATGTGAGGCTTAAGTCATGGAAGCGCCACTGAAAGCTAGAAAATCAGAGGCGGCAGCGTTTATCGGGATGTGGTGAGACAAGAAGTGGACTCCCGGAGCCCCACTTCACGCAGCTATCGGCCCGAGGAACCGATCTGCAGTAATAAGCGGCTCACAAGGCATTTGCTACTGTTACACTCAGGGGATGGGCGTGTGCGCGAGGAGGAAGGAGCGGAGGACAGCAAGCCATCCCCGCCTTACAGGCGTGGACATAAAACATGGGTGACTTTTATTTGACATTTCTACAGATTTGACCGACCCTTCTCCCGATCACTGGTCCCGGGGTATATGGCAAATGCGCAGACTTCTATAGTGCAAGTCAGTCAATATCACATTCATCCGAGGCAAGGCGTCATGGGAGGAGCACATGTGGAGGCTCAGGAGATGCTGCTTTGTCCCGGTTCCTCGGACGAGCCGCCACCGCACAGGGACGGCCGAGGGAGGTGCGGTGGCCGCGGGCGGACGCGTGTGCCCCTGCCCAGGTTCCACGGAAATCGATGCACAGTGTGCTCCGTGCCCCGGCCCAGGTTCCACGGAAATCGATGCACAGTGTGCTCTGTGCCCCTGCCCAGGTTCCAAGCCCCATCGTCACCACATTCAAAAAGTCCGCATGTGATGTGTGATCTCAAAAAATTCAGAATAGCTGCGTAAGAGAACTATTTAGGAAGAAGGCAGTGAAAACAAAGGGGGTGTTTTATATGAAGTATCAGACTAGGAGTGGAATGGGGTGGTGTTAGTTTTTTAATAAGCCTGAAAAGGACTGCTTGCCTTTCAAAACTATGTACATATATTACTTTAATTAAATAAATATTAAAAAGCTAAAACGAAAACATTCATCTCTCTTTACAACCTAGCAATTCTTCTTCAATTGCATGTTAAATGTGTCTTTGTCCCTACGGAGAATCAGCAAATGTGTAACTGTTTGTTTCAATCTGATACGTTAATTCGGTATATTTTCATACTGTTGAAACTGAGGGAGCCTGCCAAGGCCATTGACCCTAGCCGTTATTTATACTTTTGAGACATCAGGTGATATACTAAGCACCTCTCACATTTGTTATTCTACAAATTATGGTAAATAAAATCTTATAATTTGTCACAACCAGCACTTTTATCACCTGGGATCTAATGGCCTCAATTCAACTGTATCTGTCACAGTTTCAAATTTTGCAAAATGACACTTATCATTTACCACAATAACTTAATACATTATTTCTTGAGTGCTTAGCAAAAATCTCAGAAGCATCAAATTTGAATTACATTACGATGTCCTAAAAGTGAATAAAAATGATTCATAATACAACATAAAATGATTCATAACAGAAGGAAAGGCACAAAGGGCAGTTCAGCAACACCACATTTTTTTCTCCAGTAGTGAGTTTATCATCTCTTTCAGGCCCTTTAGAGTTGAAATAGTGAACTAAAATCTATAAAATAAAAATTCCTTATTTTTTCCTAGAAAATCCATATAATGTTGAATTCTAAAATACTTTTAAAAGCACATAAATTTATAGTATGTATTAGACATGTGACTCTTTAGAGGGCAAAAGATAATCAAATATAAAATAGTACCTGAAAAATAATATGCCTAACAAAGTTTTTCCAAACAGAAAATTATAAATGATATGTAACTCCTAAAAGGAAATATAGCATTCAAAACTACACTAAAGTAGAGCCTTATAATCCACTGTGGAAAAGATTTGTTGATATTTCTATTGAGATTTGTGATAAAACATATATTTTAATAAAATTCTACTAAAATATTTGCCCCTGAGGTATTTTTCATATTAATTGTGAATTCCATATCATTTCCCTTTATTATCATAATAATGGTAACAATAGAAAGAAAACGATTAGCACATACTTCGTAATATTATGTGCCAGAAATTTTGTATATATGATTTTTATCATCACAACTCAATGAAATCCAGACAGACTTCCTTTGCCTTTTTTTTCTAACTTCATAATAAGTTACCAGTTGTAAATTTATTCTTTTATTTTCCCTTTATTTGCCAACTCTAGGCAAAATGGAATTATCTTCCAAACTACCTTTACAAAGCAATGGTTTGCCTCTTAATGACCCTTACTTGGTTACTCTTCCTAAAGTTCATACATCTTTTACCTGTAAGATCTAATTTAAAAAACTAAATTAATAATAGCAGATTATTATGTTCTCTTCCTTCCTAGCTGGTCAAAGGCCTTGATGATACCAGCCAACCATCATGCTGGCCTGGGGGCCATGATGAGCAGTGAGAGTCTCCCTCTGTTCAGGGATATATCACCTGCTCCATGATTCACTGTTACAGCAAGCTCTAACTTTGTCAGTAAATATTTTAAATCTGTGATGAAAAAACAAAATCTCTGCTGTCTCCTGACTAGAGGTAAATTTAAAATCAAAGTATAGATTTTCTTCTTTCTAAAACTGCTGACAGCCAAGGGTGATCAAGAGGAAAGAGGCCTGGGGGTCCCGTAGACCACAGTCTATCTTCTCCATTTTCTTGTCCTTTCTGGGCTTGGTTTTGCTTCATTTTGCTTTTACTTTCCTTCCATTTTCTTTTTTTTCCCCCTTCTAATTTGAAAGGTTGGTATAGCCTTCAGAAGCACGTGCTGTGTCTGTAGATTTTAATGACGAGGATTTAAATGAAATGTCCAGCGCACATCCTGACACATATTAGCACTACTCTAGTTAACTAAGCACTTCCCTGCTTTGACTGTTCTGTAAAATGCCTTTTAAAAATTATTCAATTCAGACAAATTGGAAAGAACATTAGAATGATTATCTATCGAAACATTCCTTGGAATATAGTTGAGGGTAAACTGAGTAGAACAAGACATCTTTCCGACAATTCATCCACCTACACACTTCACCATTATAATACAAGTAGCTTAATTTCTAATTGCTCAGTTAATGAGGTGAGCAACAGAAAGTGTGCTTTTAATAAGAAATACTAATTTCCAAGTATTGAGCAATCTGTGCACTATTAAACATTAATAGAAACGTCCATATTACTAATCAAAAGAAATATCATAAAAAGAAATCAAATTCCTTCACATTTAAGTTACCACT
The DNA here is from genome assembly GCF_964656455.1 of Halichoerus grypus. Taxonomy (NCBI): domain Eukaryota; kingdom Metazoa; phylum Chordata; class Mammalia; order Carnivora; family Phocidae; genus Halichoerus; species Halichoerus grypus. The sequence continues at coordinate 82,755,651 of NC_135718.1, forward strand.
CTACATTTAAAAGGCAACATTAATTTCATGTTTTGAAATAATACTGAACATTCAAAAAGTGATTTTTCCTATTAAATGTACTTAACTTTTATATGCATAAAAAACTCATGTTTGAAAATGTTCGCTACAAATGTACATGAATATTAAGGATATTCTATTTGTAGAATCAGTAAGCCATAGCACATTACTACTGGTTTTAAAATATATATTGTAATTGTGATAAATAAAACCAAATCAACTAAGAAAATTACTCAAGTAACTTAAGAAATTGTGGAGAAATCAGTATTAGTAAAAAAAAAAAATAGTATAATTATATTCAAAAGTCACATATACACATATCTGGATCACTTTTTAGTAGTGTTATAAGGAATTAGGGCTTAAATGTAACATAATAGTAGCATGCGGAACTAGATTGCTTTCAGAAACTTGTAATGTGTATTAGTTGTACATGTGCAGAATAGAGCAATTAAAACACTTTCCCCGGTCAGGTTGGAAGATAGTGGCAGGGTAGGAGAACCCTAGGCTCACCTCATTCCATGAACACAACTAGATACCTATCAAATCATCCTAAATACCCCCAGAAACCCACCCAAAGATTGGCAGGACAAACTCCTCAACTAAAGGGAAAGAAGAGGTCACAGGGAAGAAGGTAGGAAGTTCAGAGACACAGTTTGGGAGAGAAATGGATGGTGGCTGCTGTGGTGGGGAAGGATCCAGGGTTGTGGGAAAGGGTAAGAAACAGACTAACATACAGGGAGCTCACAGGGAAAATGAATCCCCATAGCAATTGGCTTGGAAAACCAACAGGGCCAAATTTTGTAGGTTCTTGGAAACACCTGGGCTCAAATCCTAGAGTTTTAAAGGTCAGCGGGCTTGGCTGGGATAGAGCTTTCAGGGCACTGCACTGATCTTGGAGAGAGGGCAGGGAAACAACCCTCAGACATACAGTGTGGAAACAACAATATGAAGAATACCTGCGGCACACAGAGGGAAAGTTACTCCCTCATCTTGGAGCACATTCCAGAGAGACAGCATTCATGGAGAACAGCTTCCTCTGGGGACAAAGGAACTAGCAGGTGCCATTACTGTCCCCCAAACCCTCACCATAAACACAGAGCCATCTGCAGGAACCTGTGTAGCACCCACATTTGCTACCAAACTTGCTTACACCAAGCCTCTCCCCTCCCACACTCTGGTGGAACTGCCCCTCCCAGTCACACCTGCTTCAGTTCCAGCACAGTGGGCCCCCTCCCCCAGAAGACTGGCTCAAACACCTGCACACACCATGTCTCCCCATGCTGGAGTTTTGTAGAGCCTCAGTTCTGGTGGCAGTGGCGATAGGTCTCATTTCACCAAGAAGCCAGAGCACACCTAACTAAAATGCACCACATTCAGGCCAGGGACCATACACTGCCCACAACACACAAAAGGAACCTCTGCAGATGACTGGCCTGAAGGATAAAGTAGCCAGGACAAAAGAGCAGAGCACACACAGCACACTTTGCAGATATTCCTGGAAGCACCGGGTCCTGGGAACCAGTAGACCCTCCAAAGAAAGGCACTACAGGACCTCTTCTTCATAAGGCCATTACCCTCAAGAACAGGAGATGTAGCTGACTTTCCTAACACAAAGAACCAGATACAGAGACTTAGACAAAATGAGAAGACAGAAGAATTTACACCAAATGAAAGAACAGGACAAGTCCACAGCCAGAGATCTAAGCAAAACAGATATAAGGAACATGCCTGATAGAGAATCTAATGTAATGGTCATAAGGATACACACTGGACTTAAGAGTGAAGATATGAGTGAGAACCTTAACACAGAGATAGGGAATAACATAGCAGACATAAAGGGCTCAGTAAGTGAAATTAGAAACACACTTGATGCAAGGAACAGCAGGCTGGAAGAAGGAGAGAAATGGATTAATGACCTAGGAGACAGAGTACTGGGAAGAAATCAAGCTGAACAAAAGAGAAAAAAAGAATTACACAAAATGAGAATAGACTTAGGGAATTCCGTGACTCCATCAAATGCAATAACATTCATAATATAGGAGTCCCAGAAGAAGAGAGAGAATGGGGGCAGAAATTTATTTGAAGAAATAAAGCCGAAAATTTCCCAAATCTGGGGAAGGAAACAGATATCTAGATCCAGGAGGCACAGAGAACTCCCATCAAAATCAACAAAAGCAGGAGTGCCTGGGTGGCTCAGTCGTTAAACATCTGCCTTCAGCTCAGGTCATGATCCCAAGGTCCTGGGATCGAGCCCCGCATTGGGCTCCCTGCTTGGCAGGAAGCCTGCTTCTCCCTCTCCCACTCCCCCTGCTTGTGTTTCCTCTCTTGTTGTGTCTCTCTCTGTCAAATAAATAAATAAATCTTTTTAAAAAAATTTAAAAATCAACAAAAGCAGACCCACACCAAGACATATTGTAACTAAAGTGGCAAAATATAGTGATAAAGAAAAAAATTTAGACATAACAAGACAAAAGAAGACAGTTACTATAAGGGAAAACCCATAAGGCTAGCTGGAGATTTTTTAGCAGAATGTTTCCAAGCCAGAAGGGAGTGGCATGATATATTCAAAGTGCTGGATGGACAAAATCTGCAGCCAAGAATACTCTCTCCAGCAAGGCTATCATTCAGAATAGAAGGTGAGATAAAGAGTTTCCCAGACAAACAAAATCCAAAGGAGTTCATGACTACTAAACTAGACCTACAATAATATTAAAGGGGACACTTTGAATGAAAAGTAGAAACAAAAAGTGATGGTATAAAGGTAGGAAACACAAAAGCAGTGAAAATGAATATTTCTGTAAAAAATTCAGTCAAGGAACTCACAAAATAAAAGGATGTAAAATATGACAACATATACCTAAAATGTGGGGAGGAGAGGAGTAAAGAATGGGTTCAAACTTAAACAACCATCAACTTAATGTAGACTGCTATTTTCAAAAGAGATTATATACAAACCTAGTGGTAACCATAAGTCAAAAACCACTAATAAACATGCAAAAAAATAAAGAGAAAGAAATCCAAATATATCACTAAAGAAAATCAGCAAACCATGAAAGAAAGGAACAGAGAAAATATCCAGAAACAACCACAAAACAAATAAAATGACAATAAATACATATCTATCAATAATTACTTTGAATGTAAGTGGACTAAACATTCCAATCAAAAATCACAGGTGACAAAATGAATAAAAAATTTATGATGAATCATAGACCTGTACCTCTGAAACAAATAATACATTATATGTTAAAAAAAAAAAAAAAAAGAAGATAGTAGGAAGGGAAAAATGAAGGGGGGGTGGAATCAGAGGGGGAGACGAACATGAGAGACTATGGTCTCTAGAAACAAACTGAGGGTTTTAGAGTGAAGAAGTGTGGGGGAATGGGTTAGCCCAGTGATGGGTATTAAGGAGGGCACGTATTGAATGGAGCACTGGGTGTTATACGCAAACAATGAATCATGGAACACTACATCAAAAACTAATGATGTGGGGCGCCTGGGTGGCTCAGTCGTTAAGCATCTGCCTTCGGCTCAGGTCACAATCCCAGGGTCCTGGGATCGAGCCCTGCATCGGGCTCTCTGCTCCGCAGGAAGCCTGCTTCTCCCTCTCCCACTCCCCCTGCTTGTGTTCCCTCTCTTGCTGTGTCTCTCTCTGTCAAATAAATAAATAAAATCTTAAAAAAAAGAAAAAGAAAAAACCTAATGATGTAATGAATGGTGACTAACATAATAAAATAAAATTTAAAAAACTTATATGCTGCCTAGAAGAGACTAATTTCAGACCTAAAGACATCTGCAGATTGAAAGTGAAGGGATGGGAAATCATCTATTAAGCAAATGGATGTCAAAAGAAAGCTTGAATAGCAACACTTTGTATCTGACAAAACAGACTTTAAAACAGAGAGACAAAGAAGGGACAATATATCATAATAAAGGGGACAATCTAACAAGAAGATAACAATTGCCAGCATTTATGTACCCAACATAGGAGCATGAAATTCATAAAACAGTTAATAACACACATAAAGGAACTAATTGATAGTAATATGACAACAGTAGGGAACTTTAACACCCTACTTACATCAATGGACATATCATCTAAGTAGAAAATCAACAGGGAAACGATGGCTTTGAATGACACCCTGGAACAGATGGATTTAATAAATATACTCAGAACATTCCATCTTAAAACCAGCAGAATACGCATTCTTTTAAATGAACATTACATACTCTCCAGAAAGATCACATATTAGCCCAAAAAACAAGCATCGACACATTTAAGAAAATTGAAATCATACCATCTATCTTTTCTGACCACATGTTATGAAGCTAGAAGTCAACCACAAGAAAAAATCTGGAAAGTCCACAAATACATGGAGGTTAAACAACATGCTACTACACAATGAATGGGCCAACCGGGAAATCAAAGAAGAAATTAAAAAGTACATGGAAACAAATGAAAATGTAAAAACAGTGGTCCAAAACCTTTGGGATGCAGCAAAACTGGTCCTAATAGGCAAGTTTATAGCAATATAGGCCTACCTCAAGAAGAAAAATCTGAAGGGGTGCCTGGGTGGCTCAGTCATTGAGCATCTGCCTTCGGCTCAGGTCATGATCTCAGGGTCCTGGGATCGAGCCCCGCATCAGGCTCCCTGCTTGGCAGGAAGCCAGCTTCTCCCTCTCCCACTCCCCCTGCTTGTGTTCCCTTTCTCGCTGTGTCTCTCTCTGTCAAATAAATAAAACCTTTAAAAAAAAAAGAGAGAAGAAAAAAGATCTGAAATAAACAATCTGCCCTTATACCTGAAGAAGCTATAAAGTGAATAAATGAAATCCAAAACCAGCAGAAAGAAGGAAATAAAGATTAGAGCAGACATAAATGAGAAATTAAAACAAAACAAAATAAAAACAAAAATAGATCAATGACACAAGGAGCTAGTTTTTTGGAAAAAATCAGTTTATAAACCTCTAGCCAGACTAATCAAGAAAAAAAAGGAGAAAGGACTCAAGTAAATAAAATCACAAATGAAAGAGAAGTAACAACCAACACTACAGAATGACAGTTATAAGACAGTATTTCAAAAAAACAAACTATATGCCAAAAAATTCAACAACCTAGAAGAAATGGATAAACTAGAAATATATAAACTACCAAAACTGAAAGAAATAAATAGAAAAAATTTTTTTGAGGATATTTTTCTTACATAGGTTTCTTCCATTTCATTTTTTTTCCATACACTTTATTTAATTTTTTTTTATTGTTATGTTAATCCCCATACATTACATCATTAGTTTTAGATATAGTGTTCCATGATTCATTGTTTGTGCATAACACACAGTGCTCCATGCAGAACGTGCCCTCCTCAATACCCATCACCAGGCTAACCCATCCTCCCACCCCCCTCCCCTCTAGAACCCTCAGTTTGTTTTTCAGAGTCCATTGTCTCTCATGGTTCTTCTCCCCCTCCGATTCCCCCCCCTTCATTCTTCCCCTCCTGCTACATTCTTCTTCTTCTTTTTTTCTTTCTTAACATATATTGCATTATTTGTTTCAGAGGTACAGATCTGAGATTCAACAGTCTTGCACAATTCACAGCGCTTACCAGAACACATACCCTCCCCAGTGTCCATCACCCAGTCACCCCATCCCTCCCACCCCACCCCCCACTCCAGCAACCCTCAGTTTGTTTCCTGAGATTAAGAATTCCTCATATCAGTGAGGTCATATGATACATGTCTTTCTCTGTTTGACTTATTTCGCTCAGCATAATACCCTCCAGTTCCATCCACGTCGTTGCAAATGCCAAGATCTTATTCCTTTTGATGGCTGCATAATATTCCATTGTATATATATACCACATCTTCTTTATCCATTCATCTGTTGATGGACATCTTGGCTCTTTCCACAGTTTGGCTATTGTGGACATTGCTGCTATAAACATCGGGGTGCACGTAGCCTTTCGGGTCCCTACTTTTGTATCTTTGGGGTAAATACCCAGTAGTGCAATTGCTGGATCATATGGTAGCTCTATTTTCAACTTTTTGAGGAACCTCCATACTGTTTTCCAGAGTGGCTGCACCAGCTTGCATTCCCACCAACAGTGTAGGAGGGTTCCCCTTTCTCCGCATCCCCGCCAACATCTGTCATTTCCTGACTTGTTAATTTTAGCCATTCTGACTGGTGTGAGGTGGTATCTCATTGAGGTTTTGATTTGGATTTCCCTGATGCCGAGCGATATTGAACACTTTTTCATGTGTCTGTTGGCCATTTGGATGTCTTCTTTGGAAAAATGTCTGTTCATGTCTTCTGCCCATTTCTTGATTGGATTCTTTGTTCTTTTGGTGTTGAGTTTGATGAGTTCTTTATAGATTTTGGATACTAGCCCTTTATCTGATATGTCATTTGCAAATATCTTCTCCCATTCTGTCAGTTGTCTTTTGGTTTTGTTGACTGTTTCCTTTGCTTTGCAAAAGCTTTTTATCTTGATGAAGTCCCAATAGTTCATTTTTGCCCTTGCTTCCCTTGCCTTTGGCGATGTTTCTAGGAAGAAGTTGCTGCGGCTGAGGTCGAAGAGGTTGCTGCCTGTGTTCTCCTTTAGGATTTTGATGGACTCCTGTCTCACATTGAGGTCTTTCAACCATTTGGAGTCTCTTTTTGTGTGTGGTGTAAGGAAATGGTCCAGTTTCATTCTTCTGCATGTGGTTGTCCAATTTTCCCAACACCATTTGTTGAAGAGACTGTCTTTTTTCCATTGGACATTCTTTCCTGCTTTGTCAAAGATTAGTTGACCATATAGTTGAGGGTGATTTCTGGGCTCTCTATTCTGTTCCACTGATCTGTGTCTGTTTTTGTGCCAGTACCATACTGTCTTGATGATGACAGCTTTGTAGTAGAGCTGGAAGTCTGGAATTGTGATGCCGCCAGCTTTGCTTTTCTTTTTCAACATTCCTCTGGCTATGCGGGGTCTTTTCTGGTTCCATACAAATTTTAGGATTATTTGTTCCATTTCTTTGAAGAAAGTGGATGGTATTTTGATGGGGATTGCATTGAATGTGTAGATTGCTCTAGGTAGGATTGACAACTTCACAATATTTGTTCTTCCAATCCATGAGCATGGAACGTTTTTCCATTTCTTTGTGTCTTCCTCAATTGGTTTCATGAGTATTTTATAGTTTTCTGAGTACAGATCCTTTGCCTCTTTGGTTAGATTTATTCCTAGGTATCTTATGGTTTTGGGTGCAATTGTAAATGGGATCGACTCCTTAATTTCTCTTTCTTCTGACTTGTTGTTGGTGTATAGGAATGCCACTGACTTCTGTGCATTGATTTTATATCCTGCCACTTTACTGAATTCCTGTATGAGTTCTAGCAGTTTTGGGGTGGAGTCTTTGGGATTTTCCACATAAAGTATCATATCATCTGCAAAGAGTAAGAGTTTGACTTCTTCTTTGCCAATTTGGATGCCTTTGATTTCTTTTTGTTGTCTGATTGCTGTGGCTAGGACTTCCAATACTATGTTGAATAGTAGTGGTGATAGTGGACATCCCTGCCGCGTTCCTGACCTTAGGGGGAAAGCTCTCAGTTTTTCCCCATTGAGAATGATATTCGCTGTGGGTTTTTCATAGATGGCTTTTATGATATTGAGGTATGTACCCTCTATCCCTATACTCTGAAGAGTTTTGATCAAGAAAGGATGCTGTACTTTGTCACAGGCTTTTTCTGCATCTATTGAAAGGATCATATGATTCTTGTTCTTTCTTTTGTTAATGTATTGTATCACGTTGATAGATTTGCGGATGTTGAACCAACCTTGCAGCCCAGGGATAAATCCCACTTGGTCGTGGTGAATAATCCTTTTAATGTACTGTTGGATCCTATTGGCTAGTATTTTGGTGAGAATTTTTGCATCCATGTTCATCAGGGATATTGGTCTGTAATTCTCCTTTTTGATGGGGTCTTTGTCTGGTTTTGGGATCAAGGTAATGCTGGCCTCATAAAATGAGTTTGGAAGTTTTCCTTCCATTTCTATTTTTTGGAACAGTTTCAGAAGGATAGATATTAATTCTTCTTTAAATGTTTGGAAGAATTCCCCTGGGAAGCCATCTGGCCCTGGGCTTTTGTGTTTTGGGAGATTTTTGATGACTGCTTCTATTTCCTTAGTGGTTATAGGTCTGTTCAGGTTTTCTATTTCTTCCTGGTTCAGTTTTGGTAGTTGATACATCTCTAGGAATGCATCCATTACTTCCAGGTTATCTAATTTGCTGGCATAGAATTGCTCATAATATGTTATTATAATTGTTTGTATTTCTTTGGTGTTGGTTGTGATTTCTCCTCTTTCATTCATGATTTTGTTGATTTGGGTCATTTCTCTTTTCTTTTTGATAAGTCTGGCCAGGGGCTTATCAATCTTGTTAATTCTTTCAAAGAACCAGCTCCTAGTTTCGTTGATCTGTTCTACTGTTCTTTTGGTTTCTATTTCATTGATTTCTGCTCTGATCTTTATTATTTCTCTTCTCTTGCTGGGTTTAGGCTTTATTTGCTGTTCTTTCTCCAGCTCCTTTAGGTGGAGGGTTAGCTTGTGTACTTGAGACCTTTCTTGTTTCTTGAGAAAGGCTTGTATTGCTATATACTTTCCTTTTAGGACTGTCTTTGCTGTATCCCAAAGATTTTGAATAGTTGTGTTTTCATTTTCATTGGTTTCCATGAATTTTTTTAATTCTTCTTTTATTTCCTGGTTGACCCATTCATTCTTCAGTAGGATGCTCTTTAGCCTCCATGTATTTGAGTTCTTTCCGACTTTCCTCTTGTATTGAGTTCTAGTTTCAAAGCATTGTGGTCTGAAAATATGCAGGGAATGATCCCAATCTTCTGCTACCAGTTGAGACCTGATTTATGACCTAGGATGTGATCTATTCTGGAGAATGTTCCACGGGCACTAGAGAAGAATGTGTATTCCGTTGCTTTGGGATGGAATGTTCTGAGTATGTCTGTGAAGTCCATTTGGTCCAGTGTGTCATTTAAAGTCTTTATTTCCTTGTTGATCTTTTGCTTAGACGATCTGTCCATTTCAGTGAGGGGGGTGTTAAAGTCCCCCACTATTATTGTATTGTTGTCGATGTGTTTCTTTGCTTTTGTTATTAATTGCCTTATATAATTGGCTGCTCCCATGTTAGGGGCATAGATATTTACAATTGTTAGATCTTCTTGTTGGATAGACCCTTTAAGTAGGATATAGTGTTCTTCCTCATCTCTTATTACAGTCTTTGGTTTAAAATCTAATTTGTCTGATATAAGGATTGCCACCCCAGCTTTCTTTTGGTTTCCATTAGCATGGTAAATGGTTTTCCACCCCCTCACTTTCAATCTGGGGGTGTCTTTGGGTCTAAAATGAGTCTCTTGTAGACAGCATATTGATGGGTCTTGTTTTTTAATCCAATCTGATAGCCTGTGTCTTTTGATTGGGGCATTTAGCCCATTTACATTCAGGGTAACTATTGAAAGATAGGAATTCAGTGCCATTGTATTGCCTGTAAAGTGACTGTTACTGTATATTGTTTGTGTTCCTTTCTGGTGTATGTTGCTTTTAGGCTCTCTCTTTGCTTAGAGGACCCCTTTCAAGATTTCTTGTAGGGCTGGTTTCGTGTTTGCAAATTCCTTTAGTTTTTGTTTGTCCTGGAAGCTTTTTATCTCTCCTTCAATTTTCAATGACAGCCTAGCTGGATATAGTATTCTTGGCTGCATATTTTTCTCATTTAGTGCTCTGAATATGTCCTGCCAGTCCTTTCTGGCCTGCCAGGTCTCTGTGGATAAGTCTGTTGCCAATCTAATGTTTCTACCATTGTAGGTTACATATCTCTTCTCCCGAGCTGCTTTCAGGATTTTCTCTTTGTCTCTGAGACTCGTAAGTTTTACCATTAGATGTTGGGGTGTTGACCTATTTTTATTGATTTTGAGAGGGGTTCTCTGTGCTTCCTGGATTTTGATGCCTGTTTCCTTCCTCAAATTAGGGAAGTTCTCTGCTATAATTTGCTCCATTATACCTTCTGCCCCTCTCTCTCCTTCTTCTTCTTCTGGGATCCCAATTATTCTAATGTTGTTTCGTCTTATGGTATCCTTTATCTCTCGAATTCTGCCCTCGTGATCCAGTAGTTGTTTCTCTCTCTTTTTCTCAGCTTCTTTATTTTCCATCATTTGGTCTTCTATCTCACTGATTCTTTCTTCTGCCTCATTTATCCTAGCAGTTAGCGCCCCCATATTTGATTGCACCTCATTGATAGCCTTTTTGATTTCTACTTGGTTAGATTTTAGTTCTTTTACTTCTCCAGAAAGGGTTTCTCTAATAACTTCCATGTTTTTTTCAAGCCCAGCTAGTATCTTTAAAGTGATGATTCTGAACTCTAGATCTGACATCGTACTAATGTCCGTATTGAGTAGGCCCCTGGCAGTCGGTACTACCTCTTGTTCTTTTTGTTGAGGTGAATTTTTCCGTCTTGTCATTTTGTGCAGAGGAGAATAGATTAATGAGAGAACAAAATGCTAGCAGGGTAACAACGTCACCAGAAAATATACTCTGAACAAATCAGAAAAGACCTGAAGCAATGGGAAAAGAAAGGGCAAGAGAGAAAAAAGAGAAGGGAAGAAAAAAAGAAAAAAGAAAAAGATAAAGATAAAAACAAACAAAAGCAGAACAAAACAAAACAAAACAAAAACAGAATGTGATCAAATATGATCAGGCTGGATTATAGATCAGTGCCACACACTAGATTTTGGGTGTATTTTGGTCTGTTAAAAGAAAGTCCCTCCCAAAATTTTAAAGAAAGAAAAACTTATATATGTACAAAAATAAGGGTTGATATGATGAAGGGATGGAATATGACTGTAAAGATGGAAATTATAAAAAAAATTTAAAAAAGGATTTGATAAGTTGTTTGAAAAAAGAAAGAAGAGGATTAAAAAAAAAAAAGAAAGAAAAAAGGGAGAGAATGTGATCAGACAGGGGAGTAGAAAAAAACCATACACTAGAGATTTAGAGTATATTTTGATCTGTTAGAAGAAACTATCTCAAGATTTTAAAGAGAGAACAACATATATATATATGCCAAAAATACAGGTAACTACTATGAAGGGATAGAATATGACTTTAAAAATGAAAAATAAAAATGTTTTTTTTTTTTAAAAAGGGATTGATAAGATGTTGGTTGAAAAAGGGAAAAAGAAAAATTCAAAAAAAAAGAAAAAAGGAAAAAAGAAAAAAAAGACAGTTAAAAAAAATAATTAACTTTGAAAGACTAAAGAATCATGGTAAAAAAGCCATGAATTCTATGTGCAGTATTCCCCTAGCGCTGGAGTTCTGCCGTTCTCATTGATCGGTAAACTTGGTCTTGGCTGGCTGTTCTCGCTGATCTTCTGGGGGAGGGGCATGTTGCCGTGGTTCCCAAATGTCTTTGCCGGAGGCAAATTGCCCCGCCCTTGCCGGTCCGGGCTAAGTAAGCTGCTCGGGTTTGCTCTCCGGAGCTTTTGTTCCCTGCAAGCTTTCCGTACAGCTTTGGAGGCGGAGAGTGAAAATGGCGGCCTCCCAGTCTCCGCCCCAGAGGAGCCGAGAACTCAGGGTCCCGCTCCCCAGTGCGCCCCCAGAGAAAAGCAATCAGTCACTCCCGTCTCCCCAGTCTCCGGCCACACTCCGCGCTCACCCGGCCTGTGACCGCGCCTTTCTATCTGGCACCCGACCCCGGGTGGAGTCTCCAAACCCAGCATATCTCCACGGTGCGCTCCCGCACCTCTCCTCCCGGGGGAAGAAGGTGAGTGTCCCTGGATCTGCCGCTTGTTGGGTCCCTGCTGGAGGAGCAGTGGCCCGACTGTGCCGCGGATCACGGTTTGTGACAACCCCGAGCTGAGAGCCCGCGCCTGGGCTCCGTCTCTGCAGCTGGCTTCCCTGCTCCGATACCTGGGAGCTCTGCCGCACTCAGGCACCCCCGGTCTTTCTGTGACCCCGAGGGTCCTGAGACCACACTGTCCTGCGAGGGTTCCACCCCCCACTTCGCCACCGGAGCGACGTCCCTCAGCGGAGCAGACTTCTAAAAGTTCCGATTTTGTGCTCCGCGGCTCTATCACTTGCCAGAAGCGGCTGACGGAGGCCCCTCCCCCGCCGTCTATCCTCCCGAATAACGCCTCGGATTCACTTCTCCGCACGTCCTACCTTCCAGAAAGTGGTCGCTTTTCTGTTCAGAGTTGTTGCTATTCTTTTCTTCGATCTCCTGTTGAGTTTGTAGGTGTTCAGAATGGTTTGATCCCTATCCAGCTGAATTCCTGAGAGGAGACGAAATCCAGGTCTCCTACTCCTCCGCCATCTTGCTCCGCCCCCCAGAAATAAATAGAAAATTTGAACAGACCCATAGCCAGCAAAGAAACTGAATCAGTAATCAAACTCCCAACAAACAAAAGTCCAGGACCAGATGGCTTCACAGGCAAATTATACCAAACATTTAAAGAACAGTTAATACCTATTCTTCTCAAACTATTCAAAAAAAGAAAAAAAAAAAATAGAAAAGGAAGGAAAACTTCCAAATTCATTCTATGAGGTCAACATGACCTAGATGCCAAAACCAGGTAAAGACACCACTGAAAAAGAGAACTACAGGCCAATATCCCTGAAGAACACAGATGCAAAATCCTCAACAGAATACTAGCAAGCCAAATCCAACAAAATATTTTAAAAAATCATTCACCATGATCAAGTGAAATTTATTCCTCAGTTGCAAGGGTGGCTCAATATTGGAAATCAATCCACATGATACATCGCATCAGTAAGAGAAAGGATAAGAACCATATGATCATTTCAGTAGATGCAGAAAAAACATTTGACAAAGTACAACATCTACTCTTTTTTTAAAATTATTTTTTACAACATCCTGTTCTGATTTAAAAAAAACACACCCTCAATAAAGTCAACTTAGAGGGAATTTTGTTTTCTAATGAACTGTCATTTGCAAAGAACACAGAAAGTTCTATAATCTGAGACTCTGAATTATTCCATTTTACAAATGTGAAAACTGTTTTGGAGGGGTTAAATGGTTTGGCCAAGATCACTCATCCTGTTAGGAGGACATCCAATAAGTTATCATTATTTTTGTTCAGTGCTATGATAATCTCATCTCAAACAGATTATTCTAAAAATTGATCATCTATAATTTTCTATATTTATAAATATGACTGCCTACCTAAATATCAAATGTAAATGATCACTGTTAGACAATCCTAGGGGGAACCAGATTGGATATGAAGAGAAATCATGCTCCAATTACTTTCCGCAAAATGCTTATTTCAAACAATAAAAGTAGGAAGACCTTTGAAGACCTAATGCACTTAGTGTTTATTCAAGGAATAGGGTCAATATACTGGAACTTTAACAACAATGAAACATGATGAAAATTTATATAGACTATTTAATATTCCAATGACATTCAAGATATACAATGTTAAATTGGAAATCTGAACTCTCTTCCTAATTGAAACAAAAATGCTTAATAATTTAGCTTTATGATACCATTTTTAATATGTAAGAGATCATAAAAATTCAAGTCTTTCCATGATTTAAAATTAAATATGAAACCCTCAATGTGTCAAACTGATGAATTATATATAAGATGACCAACTTGATCTGTCTTAAGATTTAACTCACAAATATTACAAGCCACGATGCATTGACATCTCCTAAAGGACCATATCCAATATTGAGAAAATTAAATGCTACTTTGTTAAGGAAATGAAGTAATTTTCTGAAATAAAAGGTTTAGTTTAATGTTGAAATCACTGACCTTGAAATCACTAATGATCCTCTTTTACAAGAACCTGAAAGTCTCATTTATTAAATGAAGATTACATTTCTAGATAACTTTGAGTAGGAAAAATTTTTGTTTCCATTTTACTTAAACTTCCTGACTCTGTTCATTTAGTCAACATCACCAATTTGTACTTAGTACACGAAGGAGTGTGAAACTTAGACACTCATCACTGACTCCAAATATTCTTTGAATCTTATCACTTATTTTTATGTACTCAACTGTCCACCATCCACATCAACCAAGTCATTATCCATTAAAAGAAACCCAATTACGTTAGATCATATATGCATGGTAGAAGATAAATTACAACTATTATTTTCAAAATATTTAGAGTCTTGTAACTTCTTGACACTGTGAAATGCCTAAAAATAAAACATTTTTAGATACCATTGATCCTTCTACCAAGCTTAAATAATGCTAAGATCCTTCTACCAAGCTTAAATAATGCTAAGTGGCATATCAATACAATAGATCTAAAGTAACTTTGAAAGGTATATGAGTACATGCATTTTTACTGTTCTGCAAAATATTTTTTACAATGCTTCTTATAGAGCTTTCATGAAAGTGCTAGAGCACCTTGCATTTTGTAACATTTCCCTCAATTTTCTATATTACTTTTTTACCTTTTTTTAAATTCAAAATGATTATAAGCTCATGAGAAGTTGTAAAAAATAGTACAGACTGGTCCATGGTACCTATTGCCAAGCTTCCCCTAATTGTTGTAACTTCAAAACTACAGTGCATTCTTAAAACCTAGAAATTGGCAGTACAAACACAGAATTAAATTTCCATCCTTCTAAAAGCTCTATAGTATGGCTTTTCATCAAAAACTATCACTGGTTTAAACATTTCTTATCCTTCCATGTATATCTATTTTTCTCATTAACCTACAAATATTGCTTTCTTATTACCATTATAATTAAGTGTCTTAAACCATTTTCTAAGTTTCTCTCATTTTAAATTTATTCTGTGCTAAATTTCCGAACTTCCCCATACTGTTATTTTGTCCATCACTGCAGCCTTCTATTTTATTTCCTTTGTCACAACCCCATATCCCTTTTGCACCGTGTACTTTTCTATTCTGTACATCATCAGCAAGAAACTACTACTTATAAGAAACCCTGAAAGTTTGCTAGGTTAGAAGAAAACCCCAATATATTTAGGGCTTCTAAAACATGCCCTCAGTGTTTGCCTTGTGTATGAGAATGTCATTGTAAAAGGTCATGTGGTCCAAATTCTCCATTGGTTTATAGAGCAAACAAAGTAGATTTTGTTTGAGCAGTCAGGGTATCATGATTAAATATAAACTACATGTGCAAATGAACAGTGAGGTGGCAGAGTGACTACATGGAGTTCTATTCAATCTGATTAGAGTGTTATTTCTCCTCATTGTCCAACAATGGGCAGAGCTTCACTTCAACATGTCAATTTATGTAGGCAGTCCCCCAAGCAGAGCTCAGCTGAAAGTCATCTTTCTCTCTGTGCTTTCTCCTCCCTGCTGTGTAAGTGCAAAGGTTTTTGAAAACAAGTCAACTCTGGTCATCAGTGTGTATGTACTGTTTGAATATAAATATCCAGTGTGACTACAAGTTGTTACAGCTCTGCTTTCAAACTTTGCATCTGTTAAATCAGAATTTTGGTGTCTAAATAAGAAAACACCCTTTCCCAGAATTATTTTGGTATTTAAGTATAGAGTATGCGTTTGTTTTCCCTCTTATTTAAAGCACTTGAGGGGCGCCTGGGTGGCTCAGTCGTTAAGCATCTGCCTTCGGCTCAGGTCATGATCCCAGGGTCCTGGGATCGAGCCCCGCATCGGGCTCCCTGCTCGGCAGGGAGTCTGCTTCTCCTTCTCCCACTCCCCCTGCTTGTGTTCCCTCTCTCGCTGTGTCTCTCTCTGTCAAATAAATAAATAAAAAATCTTTTAAAAAAAATAATAAAAAAAATAAAGCACTTGAGAACCACTCACTTGCCATTTATTAGTTAGGTATGCATCAAGTACTCTACGTAAGGATGAATTAAGTTTCAAAAGTCTTAAAAATCAGAATAAAAAAAAATTTTAAAGACTGCTTTAAAATTCTATCCCATTCCCCACTCCTACTAGACTTTTTTAAAAGGTAGATTACTGTCAAGGCCTAGAATGCAGTATCAGTTCTGATTCTTTCACTTAAAAGTTTAAGTAGTTGATTAACAAACCTCTGTTCATCTCTCAGTTCCACCTGGCATGTAGAATTTTTTGTAATCAGCACAGAGAATCAGAGCCCCATGATTTCTAAAAGTTAAGGACCAAGAAGCTATGCAACATGAGATGCTGCCATTAGGTGCAGATATCCCCCCATGGCAAGTAACATCTGGAGTAATTGTTCATAATTGAGAGAACGCAGACATCTAAGAAGATATTCATCTCCTGCTGGGCAGGGGAACAACTCTTGTGATCAGTGGATACTGTGGACTGAATGTTTGTGTCCTCCCAAAATGTAGATGTTGAAATCCTAACCCCCAATGTAATGGTACTAAGAGGCGTGGCCTTTGGAGGTAGTAAGTCACTGAATGTGGAGTTTTGGTGGATGAGATCAGTGCCCTTGTAACAGCGGCACGTGATCTTGTTCTCTCCGTCTCTTTCTCCCTCACCCTTCCCTCCCTCTCCACCATGGTAGAATATAATGAGAAGATAGTCATCAGCAACCCAGAAAGAGAAACTTCAGCAAGAACCCAACCATGCTGGCACCCTGATCTCAGACTTCCAGCCTCCGGAACTGAGGGAAATAAATGCTTGTTGTTTAAGCCAGCCAGTCTGTAGTTATTTGTTGTAGCCTGAACTAAGACAGTGAGTCACACTGGACTCCACTGATATTTACCCAACTTGTCAGATGGCTCTCTCCTATAGAATTTCGATTTCAACACTAAACAGCCCACTGCTTAGCCCAAGAACACAAAGTTCCAAATTACCTTGAATTCCCTTTGTCCGTTTCAGATCATCCTGACATCCATGAGGAAGTCACAGTTGCTAGAAAAGGGTTCTAGCCATAACACAAACAAACTAGCGGTAAAAACCCAGATCTTGGAGCAAGTATGTGGTATATGTGACTGAAAATAGGTATAGACCACATATAACAAGGTGTCCTTACTTTTGAATATATCCACAGTAGTGAACTAGGTATCTGTGATAGTGAAAAGTATACTTCCAACCCTTAGATATTTACAGAAGCGATTTACATCTACTATTCTTGGTTAGATATCCAGCACTAGATTCTCCTGAGTTTTTTCCCCCCAGTAATTCCTCCTCCTACTCAAGCCTGAAAAATATGGTAAATTCTTCTTTCTTAGAGTTTCAATGTAGTTAACTCAACACTCAATGGGACAAATCACAGCATACAGATATGACAAAATAGAAAATAATTAAATATACTTAATGTGACATTTCTGAAAAATCAAATAAATTTGGTGAGTGTAAATACATAGGACAGTTCTTCTGTCTCGGTTTATTTCTATTTGAATGATCTCTAAATAAACAGCAAAAAGATGGCTCTTAAAGAACAAATCTACAAATGATTTAGCAGACTGCAAAAGATAGCACTTACATGATTACAAAATCTTTTATTTTTTTAAATGCCTGCCTTGAATATCCTTTTTTTTTAAGATTTTATTTATTTATTGAGAGAGAGCATAAGCAGGGGAGCAGCTGAGGGAGAAGCATGCTCTCCGCTGAGCAGGGAGCCCGATACGGGGCTCAATCCCAGGACCCCGGGATCATGACCTGAGCTGAAGGCAGATGCTTAACCAACTGAGTCACCCAGGTGCCCCTACAAAATCTCCTTTTAAGAGAGAAATGATAGAGATAAATCAAGAGTATCCACTTTATATTGGTAAAACACAGGTCCCTTTGCCTTTTATGTATTCCTAATTAAATATATCACTGTGACCCATCGTTTGCCTCATGAGCACTCATGCTGTCTCAAATGCAGATGTTTCCGTCAGACGGTTTTGCTGGGCAACTGGCCAGGCTCAGTCTGTCACTAAATGATCATGCGTGCACACAGACTGCATCCGGGTCCCTGATTCCTGGGTGAGGAATGGGGATTCTAAGAGTCTGTTCATCAGAAGGCTAATTACCTATGCAAAAAGACACAGAGAGAAAATAATAAAACAGATGAAAAGATAACACTAAAATGCTTTTTAATGATGTTATCTGTTTCTCTTTCTTAAATATGATTTGAGGTTTTCAGGATATTTTTCTCAGAAATTAAAGAAATATATATATATATATATATATATATATATATATATATATATATATATATGAGATGCCATGGTTTTTCTAGCTTGCTTATGAATGGTGGAAAGCTCAAATGCCAAATCTAAGAACAGTGAGGGTGTTCTGTACATATATTCAATTAAATATATTTTAATATATACTGTTCAATGTATAAAACAAATATAAAATACTGCTACATAGTAGACAATGTACAAAAAAGGCATAGTAAAGAACAGACCCAAACTACTACTATCAGGAGTAACAAAATGAGCGAAGAGATGGAATACTGCTTTTCCTTTTCCTCAGGGACATGGAACTTCTCACAGAATGACAGGGGATAGTTTCTCTAATATCACCTGTTGGCTATGGGATGGCTCACAACTTCCTGGGGCAACAAAGAGTGAAGTCTGCGCCAGGCACTGCGCTATGTAATCTACACAAATACTGAATTTGATCCTATTAGCTCGGGGGTGTGTGTGTGTGTGTGTGTGTGTGTGTGTGTGTGTGTGTGTGTGTGTGTGTGTGTGTGTGTGTGTGTGTGTGTGTGTGTGTAGCTAGCTAGCTAGCTAGCTAGCTAGCTAGCTAGCTGAGGCTGAAGGACTGTCGATAGCACACCCAGGTTATGTAGCTAAGAAAGGCTGAGCTGAAGTCAGGACCCAGGACTCTCTCCCTTCTAGATCCAAGCTGCTAAACTCTTAGCAGTGTTGTCTCATGAGGGCGTTGACAATTTTAAGGTTTCGCTTTTTTTTTAAGATTTTTTTTTTTTTTTTTTTTTTTTTTTGAGAGAGAGAATGAGATACAGAGAGCATGAGAGGGAAGAGGGTCAGAGGGAGAAGCAGACTCCCCGCCGAGCAGGGAGCCCGATGCAGGACTCGATCCCGGGACTCCAGGATCATGACCTGAGCCGAAGGCAGTCGCTTAACCAACTATTACCCAAGTTTTCGCTTAATTTATTTTTTTAGAGAGCTCGAGTGCACGAGCAGGGTGGGGCAGAGCAGAGAGAGAGAGAATCTTAAGCAGACTTCGCACCTAGCACAGAGCCAATGTGGGGCTAAATCTCACAACCCTAAGATCATGACCTGAGCTGAGATCAAGAGTCAGATGCATAACCAACTGAGCCACCCAGGTGCCCCAAGGTTTTGCTTTTTTTAATTGAAAAGTTAGAGGAGAAGATGCTAGAAGGGAGGAAATCTTGGTCATAGAGCATTAAAGAATTTTCTGGAGAAGGGGGGGGTCTAGAATACATATATAATAGCCCCAGACATTGAAAATATCCTTACAAAATAAAGCAGTAGGCAAAGGTCCTGGTCTGACTTTTAGGAAGACAAAAGACCGGAGTCATTGTCACACACAAAGCAGGAGAGGTCCCACAGTCAAAGTGTTTAAGGTCTGCTAGAATGTCATGAAGGAGATAAAATTACACTTGGTGAGCATGAGGTGATGGTAAGTTCTCAATTTAGGATAGGCTGAAGTAGTTAAAAACCAGAACAAGGACATCAGGGGAAAATCACATTTGGAACTGGAGTGGGAGAGAGTGCACAACTACTAGCGGATATTTTTCTGGGGAAACAGAATGGAGAGGTTACAAAAAAGTTTGCTTATAGATCTTTTTCGAAACAACGTGCATTCATGGTAGAAAACAAAACAACTAAGAGTTGGTAACAGAACGCAGGGGGACGCTGCCTGAAAGGGAAAGTTTATCTCCCTGGAGAGTCTATCAGTTAGCAGCTATGTTCATAACAAGTATAATACAGTGTATTTTCATATTCTATTGAACTCTGAGTTGCACAGCTTCCCCCAAACACACAGCAAATGAATAAGAGCAGAACTCTAGGATTTTATTTAATTCAATATTGCATAAATATTAAATGCAGGCAGGGAATTGTAAATAGCAAAAGGAGACTCTGCTCAATCTAAATCGTGATGAAAATACCATGGGGAAATTGTGGTCCCAATTTGCAACTTAGGAAGATAATTTATGTGAATAACAATACCAGACTCTTCAAAAACCTCCATTAAATGGTTATCTACCCGATTTTGTTGTTAAAGTTTGCTGTTCAATCTCTTTACCTTTCTTAGGATGGTTCATGTAGGTGTAGCTCATGACATAAGCCCTCATCCTATCCCAAAATGAAAACGATACATCCACTCAGTAGGAACTGTTGTTTTTCAAACCATATTCTGTCCTGTCCAGAACAATGCTGGCACTCAATAAATGTGAAAACGGATAATTAACTGGCAATAATAATCAACATTCTGGCTTTAAGAGGCTCCCTCAAACACAGGCTCTGCCTAAAGTGAGTTCTGAGTGTCTCATTTATTTCCAGATTCAAAACAGCTTTTACTCACATCACTGAACACTGGGCTCGAAGTACCTTCTGGGATGGATTCCTTTGTTCAAAAGAAATCGCCCATATCCTACTGCCTCTCTGAATGCTCAATGGTAATATTTCTTCTCACTTAGCCTCTCCTTTTCCTCCACAAAATCATTCAAATTCAGGTTAAAAGTGTTGCTTAAAAACCTGTGTCTTCTTGGATACATGTATGGACTTGAAACATGTCCATTAAATGTCGACAAAATGGAATATTCTGATAACTTGTCCTTAATTCTCTTTAGAGATGTATGAGCCACACTGCTCTGGACCACAGTGCAGTGTGTTGTGGAAAATCACAGAGCCAGCCCCACATGAAGCAGCGTGCCTGGCCAGAGCGCCTTCCGTACGTTCCACCATTCTTCATCGTGACTGTTCACTTTACGACTACTTGCCACTGAACCTCTTTCACCTCAGCTCCTCCTTCGACTCTGTCCTGGTAGAGTGAATGATATGCCATCCTCTTCAGCATTAAGAAAGGTAAGCTACTGTACATTAACAGGCATGGACCTGTACAGTCAACAGAAGGAAGGCGCTCCCACCCCTCACTGGACCATGTTTCTCTACACCACTGCGATACTGAGCCAACACGCCGAGTCCTAAATCTCCCCTCAGACCTATGGCTTCTGCATCTCTGGGACAAGAACGAGAAAATAGGCAAGTTTCAAGTTCTCTGGGTTAGTCTTTGTGCAACAATTGGAAAAAAAAAACAAAAAAAAACAAAGTTTGCCATCATTCACCTGGGTTTTCTGTCTTCTCACATTCTGATATTCTTGGAAGCAAGTGAGATCAATGTGTGAAAATATAATCTCGATCTTCCAGTGGAATTCACTGCCCCAAGAAACAATGTTGGAATTAGGGAACCCATTAATTTTTAATGGGAAAATGATTTTATAGAATCTAGAATGTGCAGAAACGTAGGTGTTTATCTAAGCCAGGCAGCCATCACAATGGCAAAGTCTAAAAGAAATATGATCATTTTAGAAAGTATAGTAAATCAAATCTGTGCTCTGGCCCAAAGGCCTTCCTCGGGGTGACTTTATGTTTGTCCCATTATTGTTTTCTTAAATAAATGATACAAATTTTCTTTCTGCCTCGGCAGGCTCCCCTTGCTCTGAAGTGTTGGCACTCCTTGAAATTGGACCAGTGTTAGCAAGTCACTCATGCAAGAGATGAAAATCGAAGTAGTTTTGCATGAGTTTAAAGCACAAAGCTGGCTGTCAAAAAATCAATCACTCTTTAGAGTGTAACATAATGTGTAAAGCATAAAGGTAGAAGTTATTGCTTTAGTTCTCTTCTCTAGGAGAAGAAAATAAGAGTTTAAAGATAAATTCTACTCACTTTTCCCCATCTAGAAATATACACTGTAATGGTTTTGAACCTAAGATCCTCAAGATAATGCAATAGGGAACTACTAATATGGATGTGGAAGTTATAAAAAATACAAAGCAATATAAATTAAAAATAACTGAAAAGCAGCTAAAAACTCAAAGCATCTGTATTACTGTATTATTTTCTTACACTTGAGTTATTCAAATCACATTTGAAGGTTGTGTGTTTATTTCTAGATTTTGATTCTCCTCTCAAACTACAGAAATTTAGAGTCTTCTTCAACCAGATTAAAATTCAAAATACCAGGTGTTCTCACTTTGAGCTGCTGTAAAGAAATACCAGAGATTGGTAGTTTCAACAACAAACAATTAATTATTTCTCACGGTTCTGGAGGCTAAGAAGCCCAAGATCGAGGTGTCCGCAAATCCTGGGTCTGAGGAGAACCCACCTCCTGGTTTCTCATTGTATCTGCACAAGGCAGAGAGCAGAGGACAGGTGAGCGAGCCCTCCTGTCTCTTCCTTCAAGGACACGAATCAGTCCCCTTCGTGAAGGCTCCACCCTCATGACCTAGTCGCCTCCTAAAGGCCCCACCTTCTCACACCATCTCAGCAGGAGTTAGGATTTCAACCTATGAATTTTGGAGGACACAAACATTTAGTCCACAATACCAGGTGATTCGTAGATCGTAATTCCTTCGATTTGTGTTTAAAAATCTTTCCTGTTTTAAAACACTTTCAGTGCGGCAATGTTGCTCCAAGAGAAAGACAGGCTCTGGTAATGACTTCATAAATCTGAGTGTTCAACAAAAATTGTCTTTTATCTCAGGATAAATTTCAAAAGGGATGGCACTCCGGCAATTTGATCAATACCGTAAGATCCAATGCCTGACCTGGCTATAATATTTTTCTCTGGTATGCCATGATGGACAGCATAAAAAGAATTTGTGAAAATCAGTTTCCACTTTCCAAAAATAGTTTTCTTTGTTTGTTTGTTTTAATCAGAGCATGCATTAAATTTCGACTGAAGCCTCAAAAATTCTGAACCAGAACATATTCTCTGCTGGCAACCATGCTTAGAAGGCTCACCTTGGGCAGATGTGCAGTTGACAACCAGCACTCTGCACTGTCAGTTTCTGGCACCATGATGATGCCGACATCCTACACAGAGCAGAATCTGGAACATCAGGAAGGAAGCCCAAAGGTTGCATCAATGGCCCAGAAGTGTGTGTTTTTACCAGGATCTTACCGTTCCAGCAGGAAGTTGTCCACAGTGCTTTTCTCAATTAAGAGATAAGAGTCAGGACAAAGGAGCATTTTAGAAGGCTCACAGTAGATACCTGCCTGTGAATAAATATCACTGTAACCGAAACTTTATTTGCAGGTTATTTCCCTTACATGTCTGAATTCTAGACATGCTTCCACAGTCCTCCTAACAATATCCAATCAGACACGCAGGGACATATTAAATATTGCTACTCTGGGAATAAAGACAATATGGAAATAAATATGAGTTGTCTGCATTGAGCAACATGTATGAGAGGGAGTCTGAATGATTATAATTTTCTCAGCTAATTTTCCAGTCCCCAACTGAAGAAGACAGGCCCCAATTACAGAAGAATAATGTGTAACAAGAAAGCAGTCTGATTCAAATTAAAAGGCTCTCAGTTATAAGAATTCTTGGATTTATTACTTAAATAGAAATATAGTCCAGTTTAGGAAACTTTTGTTTCTAATCTGCTTTCAGTAGGAAAAGCAAACATTATTGGATCAAAGCAGAGAAATGGGGGAACCACAGCCTCTAATCAGAGGTACGTGCTCCTGGATATCAGAAGTTATGATGGTTTTACATCATTTTGCAAAATCATTTATTTTTGAACTTGTTGGATGGTGCAGTAAATTGTCAGTGTTATGAAGACTTACCAGTTCTTGTTTGTTTTTTAGACTAATGTATTTTCCTTGTAAAATTTTAACCACAAATAGGAACATAGCGAAAAATATACAACGTTCCCTCTTGTCAACGCTTTCAACCCTATTTTTCTCCCCAGAGTAAATCGCTCATCATGTGTTTGACCTGGAAGTCTCTGGTCCTCTTTCTATTCACGGATTAACACAGACGAGTGAAGCTCAGGTGCAGATATACACACACGTCCATTTTCAGACAGATGTGCATGTCCCTCCCAGGTAGGTATGCGTTTGACACAAATGAGGTCCTGTTTTCAAGCTATTCTTCTGCTGTATCTTTCATCAACTGATCGTGCGTCTTGGAGTTTGTTCATGTCAGTTAAGGAGAGCCTATTTTATTCTTTTAAATTGCTACGATGCAGTCTTTAGTGCAGACTGGCAATATTTTATCTAAACACCCACATCTGTCAGCCCACGGAGAGCTCGTATTTTCATTATGGTGAAATAACACTGGTGTGGAAATCCTTCATTCATATACTGATGCAAAAGCAAAGATATTTCGTCAATGTGAATTCATAGAAGAACATGGCCTGGTGAAAGAGGATATGTTCATTTTCAACCTCAAAGACAGCCAAATTTACGTCTGTAAAGCTCTGCCTGTTTATAAACTTCAAGGAATGTATGAGAGTGCTAACCAGCATATTATTTAAGGATTTTTTTTTTTTTCATTTTGCTCAAGCTGATGAGCAAGTAGGAGCAGTGTAGTTCTTTATTTGTTTATGGCCATTATAATTCTACTTAATATTTTTGGATTTGTAAGTTCTTTTCTTATTAAACTGGAATCTTGACTTTTTTGTAATTGATTATTATAGCCTTTCCTTATACTCAGTAATTATACATTTATTTATATTTGTATATAAAATATGTGTCTATTCACTTTTACATACATTATATTTATATATATACATACATATAAAAACTATATATGTAATAGTTTATTTCAATCTGTCATTTGCATTTAAATGTATTATTAAGAGATTTATTTTTAATATTTTTTAAATGTATAGGAAAGTATTCCCTTTATTCTCTAACTGCATTGCATCACATTCCTATCATATTATTTTATTTATTTATTTATTTATTTATTCATTCATTGAGCGTGGAGCCCAATGTGGGGCTTAAATTCACGACCCTGAGATCAAGATCTGAGCAGAGGTCAAGTATCTGATACTTAACCAACTGAGCCAGCTAGGTATACCCCTGTTTTTTTTCTAATGTTTTAATCAGATTTGTCAATTTTTTAAAAAAGCTTTTGGGTTTTGTGTCTATCTCAGAAATATACCTTCAGTTCAAATATTATAAACATATCTGCTTGTTTTCTGCTGAAACTTATTTTACATTTATCTATTTAATCAATTTATAATGTGTTTTGAAGCATGGTGTGAAATAAAAGCTAACATGCATGAGATTATAAATTGAAAAGTAACTAATAAACATGGATAGGAAGATTTAATATTATGAAAATGTCAATTCTTAGGATGCCTGGATGGCTCAGTTGGTTGAGTGTCTGACTCTTGATTTTGGCTTGGGTCATGATCTCAGGTTGTGGGATCGAGCCCCTTGTCAGGCTTCCTGCTGGGTGTGGAGCCTGCTTGGGATTCTGCCTGTTCCTCCCCCATGCCCCCTCATGTTCTCTCTCTCTCTAAAAATAGAAAAAAAAAATGTCAATTCTTTCCAAAGTGCTCTCTATATTTAATGTAGTCCCATTCAAAAAGCCAACAGTATTATGCAAAAGAGTAAAACTGGACCACTTTTTTTACACCATACACAAAAATAAATTCAAAGTGGACTAAAGACCTAAATGTGAGGCCTGAAACCATAAAACCCCTACAAGAGAGCACAGGCAGTAACTTCTTTGACACTGGCAGTGGAAACAATTTTTCTGGATATGTCTCCTGAGGCAAGGGAAACAAAAGCAAAAATAAACTATCGGGATTCCATAAAAATAAAAAGTTTTTGCACAGCAAAAGAAACAATCAACAAAACAAAAAGGAAACCTACTGAATAAAAGAATATATTTGCACATGATATATCTGATAAGGGGTAATTATTGGAAATATTTAAAGAATTTCTACAACTCAACACCCAGAAAATAAGTAATCCGATTAAAAATGGGCAGAGAACCTGAATAGACTTTTTCCAAAGAAGACATCCAGATGGCCAACAGACACATGAAATGATACTCAACATCACTCATCATCAGGGAAATACAAATCAAAACTACAATGAGATACCACCTCACACCTGTGAGAATGGCTAAAATCAACAACACAAGAAACAACAGGTGTTGGTGAGGATGCGGAGAAAGGGGAACCCTCTTACACTGTTGGTGGGAATGCAAACTGGTGCAGCCACTCTGGAAAACAGTATGGAGGTTCCTCAAAAAATTAAAAATCAAATCACCAAACAACCAAATTTCTGAGGAAACAAAACCTTAAGAAAGGGAAAGACAATACAAATTGAGAAGAGCTATCTGCAATACATAAGCCAGCAAATAATGACTATAAAATTCAAATCAGTAAGGAAAAGACTTAACCACTCCAAGGTTGATAGAGTATCATTACTATCATATCCATGGGCACCTGGATGGTAACAGCACAAACAAGTGAATACAACTAACCTTCCAGATCACAGAAGAATGGAAACGTAGGCGAGGCATGTTTGTCATTCAGCTACACACCATAGTGAAAATGAATGAACTATACTTATATGTGGTATGGTACAATTTTAAAATATTTTGCTGACAAGATGAAATATCAGAAAGATAACATATGGGACAAGACCCATTTTACACAGTTCAGAGTCAGGCAAAACCAAGCAAGATTTTGTTTCCTTAAACATATTTATGTGATTTTTTTTTTAAGAATAGCAGTTACTTTTCGAAGTGTTAAGAGGAAAATACAATGTAAAAATACATAGAGAAGTGTACATTTTAGGTATGCTCAAGTTCTTGGGCTGGGCAGTGATTCTATGGCGTTTACCGTATTATTTTAAATTATTAAATAAAAATGGAACACATGAAATAGAGACAGCCCATGTATGATCAATGATAACAGCACTTCCTAAATCAAATATTATGATTGATTTTATTCTGCTCCTCTGAAGCCCTAAAAATAATCTATTTATATGGTTATTTTTCTAAAAGAAAAAAATGCACTGTCAAACAGTATCTACTGAATATTCCATCTATAATAATTTTCATATAAATGCAGCATTCTGATTTTTGCATTATAGATGTGCCACTCACAACTTCCTGACATAGTGGTAATACTGTGTCTATATTTCCATGTTAAATTTAAATGGAACATACTGTGTCTTTGAGGAAACTCATGGAGATACTATGCTGTAATTCTAGACGTATTATATGCATAAATATAAGCCAATTAATCACCTACAGACATAATGGTCTTTTTTTTTTTCGTTTTTGATCATAATTTAAAAGAAATGCTGATATTTGACAGAAGGAAATTCTGGTTTATATTTGCTTTTCTACTTAATGCTTGAAACAAAAGATTCTGGGCATAATCTTAAATCTTTTTCTCCCTTCTTTTATTAGCTAACCCTAAGAATCTACTGCTGCAAGGATATATGGATAGCTTGTTATGGTATCTCTAGAGTCTAAGGAAAAAATGAATGTGGATTTTAAAGATTTTTCTTACTCTCCTTAGAACAAGCACAATAATCTTATTAAAATCTTTTATAATCAAACACTTGTAAAGAAATAAATGTAAATATCAAAAGGACCTCAGAAATTTAAGTAAATTCTTACAGGTGTGTTTTGCTACATGATCTGTTTTTATGCACATCAGAAATATCATTAAATTACCAATGTTACAAGTATATATTGCTCACTAGGCAATATTTATAATCCATAGGTTTGAAGTTATCTTATTTTTATTTTATTGGGATAATTTTATTGAGATAATCGAATATTCACATGCAGTTGTAAAAAATAATATAGACTCCTGTTTCCCCCAATGACAGAAACTGGCAAAACTTACAGTGATAATGTACACTAGCAATGTCTGCAATCCACAGATCTTGTTCAGATTTCCCCAGTTTTATTTGGAAAATTAATGTAATTAAGAATTACAGGTGGAGGAAAAGTCTGTCTTCCAAGACTTCTTTGCTAAAGCAGAGGAAAGTCTGGTACTGGTTCTTAAAACTTTTACCCAGAAACTGGGGTGTGTGGGTGGCACCGTGGGTTAAGCAGTGGACTCTTGGTTTCAGCTCAGGTTGCAACCTCAAGGTCATGAGATTGAGACCTGCATTAAGCCCCCCAGCAGACTCCTCGCTCAGCACGAAGTCTGCTTCAGATTCTCTCTCCCTCTCTCTCTGTCCCTCCCACTTGGGTGCTCTCTCTCTAAAATAAATAAATAAATCTAAAAAAAAAACAAAAACAAAAACCAAAAAACAAACAAAAACCTTTTACCCAGAAAGAACTTGGTATATTTCTGGTCATATGCATTGAGTAAGACGACAAAAAGAGGATGAAGAAGTTCTCAAAACAATATTTTTGATAACAAGGATCATTCACAAGCAACTAGACTTTTATTTGTTACATATTTTTTTCACTTTGTGAAATCATCCAAATGATATTTGTTCCACAAAGAAAGTCTAACTACTAGGTAACATTTCCTCTCCTTGGATTGGTGAGACTGTTACAGAGAGTTTCAGTGAAATTCCCAACACAGCCAGATACCAACAAACGTGCATTTTACCAGGCAAGCATGTTAGGACCTACACAAAAAGGAGTGCAAACAAAAAGCATTAACACATCAGAACACTCTTTGTTCAATAAATCAACAACTGCTACATCTCTTTGGCCTAGATTTAATTCTACCTTTGGAGAAAAAGGGGCTGGAAAAAAAAGGACTATTCACCTACTTCTTTCTTTTATAATATTTCATTCTTATTTACATTAACTTTTCAAAGTTATAAAATATTGGACCTAACAGTAGGACTTATATACTTCTACAACTTTAGTTCTTTCATTAGAAAGAAAAATATTTTTTGTAGGTAAAAACAATTTTAAAAATACAATAATTCAGAAAAGGGGACATTAATTAGCTATTAAAAGTAACATGGAGGAGTCTAAAATATCACTGGAGTGATAGTAAAACCAAGAACCAAGGGATATGAAGCTATAAGAATCTATGGCAATTTAGCCTTAACATTTGAGGGAAAAATTTTCCCTATATTTTCAGAAGCAGTTAAAGCCATCTAAAAAGAAGAATAATTTAAAGTCAAAGGAACACACACACACTCAGATACATAGAACTATAGAAATGAGTAGACTATTGAAGTTCAGTCACTAAAAAATTCTCTAAAATATTGTTAAAACTAGTTAAAATGAGTCTATTGAGAAATCAAAATTTTCTATATACCAAAGTCAGGAGACCCACTAATAATTTATAATTATCTTCAATAAGTTATTTTTCATAATTTCCAGTGACCTTCATAATTTTCAGTAAGTATATAATTTCAACCAGTATTCAGTGAAACAGGGAAGAAATCTATTAGAACACAAATGGATGTTTGCCAATTCATGCTTGGACAGAACAGAAAGTGTGAGAGAGGTATGAGGACATTTCATTTAATAAGGCAAAAAAGATTAAAGTATAAATATTGAGGACCATGATAGATGTTTGATTTTCAACTATCATGAAGTTTCAAGTATTTATAGACTCATCTAACTTGTAGGTTGCATCTAAATGTGTTATAAACAATTCAATGGAAGGGAGAGACACAGAGAGAGCGGGGGGAGAGAGAGAGCATTTAATTAGAATTCACCCAAATCAATTATTTGGTAAAAAGAATTTTTTTTTTCCAAACAGCCAAACTGGGTAACACCTATTCCCTGTTGTCATTTTTTTAACTATGTATTTTGACCCTCATGTCTCCTAAAATGTCACTACCTAAGTCTTGAATTCATTCATGCATATAATTTCATTTGCATCAAATTACTAATTGATACAGGAATCGAGTTACATGGAGAATGTAGCTTTACCAGTAAATTCAGAGGTAACAACAAGGAAACAGGCTTTGCCAGTGAACCACTAAGGTATTTATTTTGGCTAGGAGAGTTTGCAGCTAAATCCCAGAAACATATAAAGCTATTCTTGTAAAGTATATAGCTCATTCAGCAATGAACATTAAAGTGAACCACTAAAGTTTGCTGATTGATCAATAAAGTCTGTGGCTCCATTTGTAGAATGTGCAAAAATTAAACCATTTCACTATTTGGTTCACTGAGTTAAGTACATAATGGTTCAAACAGTATATTATGTATTTGAAGTCAAGCAAATTGCACATTGCAATGTAGTCAACCATGAAAATATGCTATTTCAGTGATTAGCTAAGAATATTAAATTTGAAATAAAATTTGTAATTTGGACAGAAAATTACACAAAATAATTATTAGTCTGAATTTCTTTTATCTGTCTTCATTTTTTATCAGCTTTTATATCTAAGCATTGATTTTATACATGATTCTCCTTTGAAAGCACCATGCTTGTTAGTGCATACACAAAAATGTATTTATTACAGTTTTAAGATTTTACAATATATGAAAGAAATGCATAAGCTCAATAAATAGGAATGTTTCACTAACTGAAATTAATCTTTAAAAATCTATTTATAGGTGGTCCAGGACCAGTAGTTATTTCCCACACCAAGAAATGGTGCCTCCCAGGGTAGGTTTTTCCAGGAAGGATCAACCCTTTCCCCTGATTTTTTATGTGGTAATAGTTACAAAATTAATGTCGCTTTTAAGTGAGGGTTTTGGAAGATGCTCTTTTCTAGGGACTGTGGTTTAGAGAGTTCAGGGCTCCAATTCCAGCAGCATCTGGGAGCCTGGACCCATAGCATCATTTGGAAACCTTTGTAATAAGGGCAAGGTGTCTCATCTAGTAGCAAGCTGTCAGTGGAATGGTGAGTTACAGATTTAAGGCAAAGAGAATCAGTTCAATTGAACAGCGGTTTATAATCCTCTGCTACTTGGTCAACACTAGACATATAAGCAAAGTATAAAAGAAGATCTCTTCTCAAAGTATCTTTTGGAAAAACGTATTACATACAGAAACAAACCAACAAAAAAACAATATATGAGGAAATAATTATATGTCATAATACATGATAAAGAGAACCAAACCGGTTCTGTGACTTTTCATAAATAGGGAAAGCTTTGTGAAGTTTATGGGACTTGAACTCTTGATAGGCTTGTGCAAAAAATAAATGATATTTCTAGATCTTAATCTTGCTATATCAAGAACACTGTGAATAATAAAATTTCAAATTCAAGTTGTTTTAGAAACAGCGTAGCCCATCCTACATCTCATGCCCTGGGTACCGACCAGAGAAATTGAGCTAGACAGCTTGAAGCATCCCGATTCATCGTGTTGCCTGCAATACACCCCAGAGGTTAGCAGTTCCATTTGGAGAGGTAAAATATAACTGGATTTTGAGATAACTTGAGAATAGAATGGCTTAGATTTAATCTGTTCATCGTCAGAATTTGCTATCGGTTATCAGGAAGGATCGGGATACGACAATCGCGGTATTTTAGAAAATTGGACTTGTTTCTACACAGAGTTTGAGGAAGAAATAGATTATGAGTTTATGGAAAACTGGAGCTAGATTAGTATTAGTAGAGAGAAGAGAGCAGAGTCTCAGTGTAAATGGGCCACAGACAGGACCAGATGGCAAAGGAAGGACAGAAGAGGATAGAGATTCTAATACGATTCTCAACACACAATTCTGGAAGATTCAATTTCTGAGATGTGTGCAGATAGTAAAGAAATGCTTTGAGAAATGCAGGAGTGGCGTATGAGGAAACAGCGGGAGACGCTGCATATGAGCCGTACCAACAAGGACGGAGTGCGTGCAGCCTTGGTCCTCGTCGGAGAGCCAGGGGCAGAAGCCTGAGACCTCACCTGCACGCTGTGGCCAGCTTGGGAGTGAGCACAGGAAGGGAGCAGGGACAGAATTAATAAGACTGAAAGATGTCAGGCCCAGAGGAAACAGAGCCAGGAGGATGCAATAGCATGAGCACCAAGAAAAATTATTTTTGAAGTAATTTTGAAATTTACCATGAAACCAAGAGTAGAAGAATTGGAAAAATTATGCCATAGGGCTTCATGGAAAAACCATGGTCACTTTATAACTTCACATCAGAATTTAAAAGTTTTATATTCCCTACCCTTATAAATTTCCCTTGATATAAATGTATGTGTGCGTGTGTGCACGTGTGTGCACGTTTGCGTGCATAAGGGAATCAGGAAGTGTGTGAGATAAGGAAAAGGAAACAGCGAATATATAACTGATCAGTAACATCTGCCATTAAAAAAAAAAAAAAAGTGAGGGTGAGACTAACTGAGTAAGGCCGAACAGAGAATTGTTTAACGACTGGGAAACCTGATCACATTCTAAAATGAGGGGAAAGGGCCATTAATAAAATGACGTAACACCTGGTGTCTGAATGCCTATGATGTGTCCTGAATAGTCATAATTGAGGAGGAAGATGGTGGTGAGCAAGACAGCGGGGTCATTGCCCTCAGGGAGCTTACATTCCAGGGGAGATTAGCAGTACATAATCAGGCAAAGAAATCCTATAATTCCATGCAGAACTAATGTTAGGTGGAAGGTGGAGGAGAGCAGTGGAATGAACTGCCCCAGGAGGAGCCCCGTGTCCTTGAAGTCCTTGAAGGGGGGTGGCAGAGACAAGAGCTGGAGGCCAAGGTGGTGATAAATAGATCACACACTGGAAGCCTGGGGGCACAACATCCTGACCTCATGGCTTCAAGACCCCGGGGTTGACAGGTGTAGGGGCAGGTGCTCTGCCTTCCACCTCTGTCCCAGGGTAACCCCCAGACTCATCACAGTGCATGTGCATGGTGCGTACAGCCCCCCACTGTGGAGAAAGGTTGCCAGGACGGTTCTGGTACAAACCTTGTAAAGTCAAAACCTTCCCCTTCCAATCTGTGGGAGGGGTCCCCCAAAGGATCAGAAGCACCTCCAGTAGAGACCACCCCCCTGCCCATCACAGCTCCTCCCAGCCCAGAGAGACCCCATAATATCCAATCCCACAGCAGCCTAGGGCGGGCTCCACCCCCAGGAGCCCTCCCGCTCTCCCACCTTGAGATACACTGCTTTGCCCTTGCCACTTCCCTCTGGCTGTCTTTATTACAACCCAG
The DNA here is from genome assembly GCF_964656455.1 of Halichoerus grypus. Taxonomy (NCBI): domain Eukaryota; kingdom Metazoa; phylum Chordata; class Mammalia; order Carnivora; family Phocidae; genus Halichoerus; species Halichoerus grypus. The sequence continues at coordinate 82,788,620 of NC_135718.1, forward strand.
ACCCCCAAGTAAATCCCCTGGTGGGGGATCCAAGGACTGAGACTGCCGTTCACACAAGGCAGACTCCCACCCACTAGGAACAATGAGAACATGAAAAAAAAACAAAAAACAAAAAACTATTCATTGGATGGGAATGGTATTTTTAATTATATTAACATAAAGAATTTCTTGGAGGAAATGACATTTGAGCAGGAATTTGAATGCAAAGGACTCATTAATTTCCAGTAGAGCAAATAGCAAATAAAAGCCCTTCATCAGGAACTACCAATTTTTCAGGAGTCTGGTATATGGTATAAGGAGGCAAGTGGTATGAAATGAGGTGCAAAGGGGTAGGTGGAGTCTATAGGACATGGGATCATGTGAAATTTTATAAGAAATGTAGTCTAAAACTTAGAGCAGCCATTGTTTGGTTTTATGCATGGTAATGACAGAATCTGTTCCTTTTGTTTGCTTTATTTTGTTTTGAAAGGCTCACCTTTGGTATTTCATAGGCAACTGTTTACGTGAGTAGGAATGGAGATGGGGAAGTAGGGAAAATTATTGTAGTATCTGTGTGAGAGATGCTGGTGGCTGGAAATCAAAACTGCTGTGTACAACATGAACAACGGTACACAGTGGCCCTGATTAAACCTCAACAGTTTATAAGACCAAAAAAGTACAATGGCTAGATTTGGGGTATGTTTGAGAAGTAGATCCAATATGGGACTGGTAGATAAATAGGATGCAGGATATGAAATACACAGAAGAATTAGAGATGATTTCTAAGTCCTTGGTTTGTTTTTGTTTTTTTTCCTTTTTTTTTTTTTTTTTTAAGATTTTATTTCTTTATTTGACAGAGAGAGACACAGCGAGAGAGGGAACACAAGCAGGGGGAGTGGGAGAGGGAGAAGCAGGCCCCCCGCAGAGCAGGGAGCCCAATGCGGGGCTTGATCCCAGGACCCTGGGATCATGACCTGAGCCAAAGGCAGACGCTTAACGACTGAGCCACCCAGGCGCCCCATAAGTCCTCAATTTGTGAGATAAACAATTGGGTGAATAATGCAGCAACAACTAGGTTGGAAAGACTTGGTGAGGCGAGGCTTGGTTTGGGCAGGAAGGGGAAATCTAGCACAACGATACAACGTAAGTTTGGTATAACTATTGAATATTCAAGAGGATAGATCAACCAAGAAGTGCAACGTAGGATGTGAACCTCTGGAGACCAGTCCGTATTTGGATTGTGAACACAGAAATAATAAACATATAGAAGCTGCTTAATACCTAGGACAACATCTATCCTAGCAAGTAATACTGAAGAGAAAAGAGAAAGGTCAAGAATCAAATCCTGGGCTCTGAAGGGGAAAAGGAAAAGAGACTGCAGAGGTGTGTCAGAAGCTAGGAAAGCATCTCGAGGGACAGGGTGTGGTCAGCATAAGGTGACGGCTGCGGGGTAGTCACTTGATTTGGCAGATGGGGCACTTACACAACCTTAATTCCACCCGGTGGTAGAAACCTGGCTGGAGTAAATCGGGGATAGAAGGAGACCTGAGGACAGGGAGACAGCAAGTACACACCTTTTTTACTCAGTTGCTAGGAGGAAGAAAAGAGCTGCATAAGAGCTAAAGAGGGATGTAATCAATTTTTAAAAGATGGTTACTAGTACTTATTTTTAGGCCAATGCAAACAATCCACCAATAGAAGGGGAGAAATGGAGGGTGCTGGAAAGCTAAGAAATCTTGGCAGGTGCGAACTTTCTGAGTGGGAGCACGGTGAGGTCCAAAGCACAAACGGAGCAATGCTGGCCCCGAGAGTAGAGGCAATATTGTGCCTCGGCCACATCTGAAGAGAAGCCAGAGGCTGCTACCAGTGCAGGTTTAGAGGAGCCCCTGTTCCCACGGGGCTAAAATAAGGGGTTGCAATTGGATTATTTCTACTTGCTCACTAAGTCAGCAAAGGTGATAGAGAAGAGAAGGAACGGGTGTAAGGAGGGCTAGAAAGGGGAGAGAGAGATGCTCATAAGCAAAGAAGGGATTGCCTCGTGAACAAAGACATGATCCCCACATTATTCTGGAGAAGAAATAAAATTGAAAAAAAATTACTGGCTAACATGTTTGACTAAAAGAAACAGAATTTTAAAGCATTAATGGATTGGTCAGACAAAATTTTCCTCCCCCCCACCTTTTTTTTAAATCAATGTTTCCATAGAGTTTAATGCATTAAGCCAATTTACACAGTCTCTTAAGATTAGTTTTTACTTGTAGCTGACTTCATTAAAATATTCTTCATACCCATTTGGAAGGCAAACCTCTAGGTAATATTGCAGGATGTTAAAGTCATTTAAATACAAATGACATATGCCATATTTGCATTTAACAAGTTAACTCAGATTTATCCTACCTGTAAGGCTTTTAAAATGGTACAGAAAGGACAGATAAGCAAAATCTTTTTAAGTACTGGGCTTCAAGTCTCAAAATGTAATGTGCAATGTGGAAAGACAAATGCCTCTGCTTTGATCTCTGTAGGAAGTTTGGGCTGAAATCCACATTGCAACTGATGTGTGAACTGTGTCTTGTCTAATGAACAGATTCATGGTAAAATCCTTTGGGCTTGTTAGCTTTTCTCCTACTGAATAGGGATACCTCTGGGGTAACCTGATGCTTCACAAACAGTATCGCTAAAGATGAAATCTTTAGGTGGTTAAGAAACAAGAAAAAGCACAGTATACCCAGCTATGCCATTCCTTCCGTGCAACTAATCACAATTCCTCAGGCTTTAATTAAGCAGCATGAGGCAGCCCAATTAATTCAACATATGCCCCAATAAGGCCTTGCCAAATTCATGGTTACGACACATGAAATGCAATTGGTAGGAATCAGAATGCCCCGGCTTCTCTCAGCCTTGCATACTAAGCCTACTGTTTCAAGGCTAACTTTTGGTCACAATGGCATCCCACCACTGAAGGACGAAGTTGTGCACATTGAGATAAATGGGCATAAGAAGGCTGGGTGCAGGCTGCATGTGTCACCATCCTCATACTGTTGTTTGTGGGTGTTAAAAAGCCCACTTACTGTGAAAACATCCAGCGTCCCCCTTGGGCAGCCACCGATGCCCCGAGAATCACCATGTTACACCCACCCTTTTGTAGGCATTTGGTCATTGCATCTATGGAAGCCAGTATTAAAATGTGAGTGTGTTCATCGGCACACTGTTTCACAAATACACCCACTGATACTTAGCTAAGTTTGGAGGAAACGGGACAGCAGGATTGTGATCTTGAGAATTATTCCTAGTAGTTTCCCGAAATGGCTTATACTATTTATAATTTTAAAACTTTTAACAAGCTTAGAAACCTCTGTCCTTGAAACATCAAAGCTGAGATGAATTATAAGTTTTTGTAAATTATATTAAAAAACACGTAAATTTTAAACTGATATCCAAAAAGTATGTGTATGTTATCTCACTACTTGTGAGATAGGGACATTTAAAAATTCCATGAAATTCCGCTTTTGGCTCCTTTTCCTGTTTTCTGTTTTTGCTAGGACCTACACTCCCACCTTACACATGTCTCATACTACAAATAATGTATGTCCTCCTTGTAAGGGACATGGAGGTAATGATTTCCTCAGAGTCTTCCAGCACAACAGATAACATCTAAGGAGTGACCAGACCTAACTACCATGTGCGTAATCCAGGCCACCGATGCTAGACATCTCAGCTCCAAGACCCCTGGCTCCAGGGAATAAGTGACTTACGGAGGACCTGGACACTTGTCCTTGTTCTAACCGGTCCCTGGATGCCTGAGAGGACACATACACCAGACCACAATCCTCAATAAAATTCCCAGACCCTGAGAGCAAAGACAAGACTCTTTCTCCCTTCCTCAGTCTCCCAAACACTCTGTCTGTACCTGTTGTCTCTCTATACCTTCGATAAACTCTATTCTCATTCCTTCCTGGATTGCAGTTGATTTCTATCCTGCACATAGCCAGGGACCCTCTTGGCTGATCCTGTGGGACCCCCTCTGGGTCCTCAGACCCAGCCTGCCTGCATCACTTGCTGGAAGTCACTGATTAAAGGTCATTTTTCATTGCATTGACAGCAAAAGAAAACTTGATCTACAGAAAGTCAAAGCCAAAATCAGACCATTTCTGGTTTCTGCACAGCTTCTCCTACAAATTCAATTTCACTGTTGGGAAAATGAAATATGATATATATATTTAACCCTGAAGATAAATCCTCAGATGGGTTGTTAAAATAATTTAAAGCAGTCTGAGAGATATGACAAACAAGGTTTATGTAAAACTTCAAATTTTAAAAGAAAACAATTCTTTAGGATTGTCAATATAGAAAGAATAAATCTTTGTGATTTAGTTACGGTACTAGAAAAAATACTTAGTTCCCACCCTGATAAACCCAAATATGAACCCATCTCATGCTATTCCTGGCTACACAAGTCACTCTTTAAATATTTCACCTCATCCAGGCCTGATACACCAAAAAATAGCTTTTTTCCTACTGAATAGGGATACCTCTGGGGTAACCTGATGGTCCACAAACACTATCGCTGAAGATGAAATCTTTATAAATCTCTATATCTAAATAAAGGAGAAAACATCCATAACAATGAATTAACTTTTCACTGTAAATTTCATGAATACACGTCTATGTCTTTTTTGTTCCTATTTCCAGCCAAGTAAGACAGTAATTATCACTTATCATATTTGCTATACAACAGTTCTTGAATGAATGACTCCTTCATGTTGCACTTAATCCTCACAATAAAATTTTTCTCAAGAACAGAATGACAATTTTATATATATGTCGCTATAAAAACCTGGGTTCAGAGAAGCCGACAGCCACGATGAAGAAAGGATAGAGGCTCAGTTCTGATTCCAAGCCCTGTGTTCTCTACATCACATCATAGCTGCCCATGACTCCTGGGTGACATTAACCGAGAACTTGCTCTGCTCCAACAACTTCTCTAAGAACTTCCAATGTGCCCATTCACACAGATATTATTAAAACCTATATGTTGACACTATTCTTACACTATTTTATGATGGTGAGACTGACTACAGAGAAAATACATTACTTGTGGGGGGAAAAAACGTCATTTCTCCAGGATTCAAGCCTAGGCAATATGACATGTCACTGCCCTTTTAAGCTCCATATTATATATCGGCATGCCTAGTTCAATACTGATTCATTAAATAATCACTGAATCAGAAAGTAGGGAATCAGGAGTGAAACACATTGTATCTACTCTGAAAAATCTAACCAACCAGGTAGATGGTCAATAAAGCACTTAAAGGATATGTTTCTATGTATCTAGAAAGTTATTTTCATTAGAGGCAGGATTTTTGTTTTGTACACTGCCTAAACACCAGCAATTTTTTATGTGTTAAAATAGTTTAATTCTCCCTGTACATTTCTGTCCATGTGAGCCAAGAGAAATCAAGAATGTATACTTTACAATATGTACCTGTTTTGAGACATTCAAGTCAATTCAGATGGCAAAGTAGAATTCAATCACTAATGAAATGTTTAAAAAATATATATTAAACAAAAAAATGTTTTTACAAGATAAAAATAATCTTCCACAATGCAATAAATTGCAGATCACCGAAATTTTAACTCTTTAGATGACTTCAGTTCAGTTTTTGGTTTCAAAATCTAGAGACAATCAAAAAGAAAAAGCGTTGGCAGAATTTCTGTTTTTACGTTTCTCTTTCTTGCTTCGACTACTTGTTACACTGTTTAAAGAACATGATGAAGGTGCCCTTACATGACCTGTGGCCTTCAGATGGTCAAAAAGTTTATTCCAGGATGGAAATTCACTATGGCAGGTTGCATAGCTGATAAGAACATCACTCACTGTCTGTGGTTTAGCAGGTACTTTGACAGATTTTTTCATATCTTTGGCTTTTTTTCCTTTGGGTTTAGGAGCATTCTTAGCTTCCCTTTTTGGATCATCACAGAGTTCGACAGTCTCAGTGACAGTGATACTTTCTTGGGGACTCCCATCCAATTCTTTGGCACGGTCTTGATTTAAGTTGGTATCTTCTGATTCAAACTTTACTTCTTCTCCAGTTCCATTTTCATTGAAATTATCATCATAATTCTGTGCTGGTTTCTGTTTCTTTTTCTTCTGCCTTTTGGAAAGCTTTTGTTTTGGTGCATCTTCTATTTCTTCCTCAGAATTGGCATTCAATGGATTTTCATCAGTTTGAAGTCCTGAAAAATTTTCTTCCTCCTCCTCCAACTGTTGTTTTAACAAGGCAACCATTTCCCGATGCTTCTTTGATTTTTCATGATTCCTCATGGCCTTTTCCATCTTGAAAGATTTGTCACACGCTGGGCAGTAAAGGTCATCATACAGCTCAGCATCCTCAGCCTCATCACTGTCTTTACCACTGTGCCGATCTTTGAGCTCAGATTCCTCTGCCCCATCTTTGGGCTCAGATTCCTCTGTCTCATCTTCATCTGATCCATCTCCAAACTCCTTCTCGTAGCCCACCTCCATTTCCTTGAGCTCCTTCCCCAGGTCGGCCACGGTCATCCAGCTCTGTCCCTTGTACTGCTCAGCCAGTTTGACCTGCTTCAGCTTCTGCAGCCGCCTCATCTCCTCTGCCTTCCTGGCCTTCTCGGCATTCTGTTCCTCCACGAGCTTCCGATGCGCCTGCACTCTTCTATCTCTCTTATGGATGAATGCGACCAGCTGGCGCACAAGCTCGTTCTCCTTCCTTGCTTTGTCGCGAGTTTTTTTTTTTTTCTTTTTCCATGGCTCTTTCGCCCAGCAGTTCGAAGCTTGTCATGTATCATATTCTTCCTTCCAAGGAAAGTTCTTCTGAGTGCAGAAACTGCCAACAGGCATAGAAAGGGTGGACTACCGTATCATAGTCATTCTGGGAGTCTCCAAAAGTGGGGAAATCTTCCATCTCCTCTTCTAACATAGATTCTAGCTCTTCCTTCACAATCATTTTAAAAACGTTATGATAAACTGCATAAAAGCCCTTTTCATCATCTCCATAACCAGAGTAACAGGTCCTTGTTTGTTGTGAGCACTCAAGATTTATTAATGAATTAATCTATTGCTCTAATCTTCCATCCAATCAGAAGGTATTTGCCAGACAACTAAGTGGGAACAGGTACATAGGAAGCAAGAGGACAGTGGCTATTTACTTTGGAATCAGAGACCTAAATTAAAGTCTCTCTCTTCTTAGTCCCATGGACTTGGGATAGGTTTCCTCTCTCTGAATTAGGGCAACTGACATACACAGAAAAAGGTAAAATGAGACTCCAATGACATAATCAAGTAAATCTCAAACCAGTGTCTAGCATTCAGTTATCTGATGAATAATTAAATTAATGAACAGAATAAGAATGGAGAAATATGTCCTAGAATGAAGTGTTTTTTCCATAGATTATTTAACAGTATCACCAGCCAGTCAAAATAACTAAATTCATTGGTGCAGCCCCTATGGGAAACAATACAGAGGTTCCTCAAAAAATTAAAAATATAGGGGTGCCTGGGTGGTGCATTTGGTTAAGCATCCAACTCTTGGTTTTTGGCTCAGGTCTTGGTCTCAGGGTCATGAGATTGAGCCCTGCATCAGACTCCACCGTGGAGTCAGCTTCAGAATCTCTATCTCTCCCTCCACTTCCCCTGCTTATGTGCTCTTTCTCTAAAATAAATAAACGGGGGCACTTGGGTGGCTCAGAAGGTTAAGTGTCTGCCTTCGGCTCAGGTCATCATCTCAGGGTCCTGGGATTGAGCCCCACATCTGGCTTCCTGCTCAACAGGGAGTCTGCTTCTCCCTCTGCCTCTCCCCCTGCTTGTGCTCTCTCTATGTCTCTCTCTCTCAAATAAAGAAATAAATCCTTGGAAAAATATCTTAAAAAATAAATCTTTTTAAAAATTAAAAATAGAAACACATATCATCTAGTAATTCCACTTCTAAGTACTTATCCAAAGAAAATGAAAACACTAATTCAAAAAGACATATATACCACTGTGTTCATTGCACCATTATTTAAAATTGCCAAGATACAGAAGCAACCTGAATGTCCATTAATGGATGTATGGATAAGGAAGAAGTAGAGTGTATATATATGTGTGTGTGTGTGTATTTATATAATATTTATATATTTTATGTATAAATTTTACTATATATTTTATATATAAATTTTATATATTTACATATAAAATATATTTATATATTTATTATATATATTTATTTGTATATTATATATATATTTATACACACACAGAATATTACTTAGCCATAAAGAATAGTGAAATTTTGCCATTTGTGACAACATGGATAGAGCTAGAGAATATTATGCTAAGTGAAATAAGTCAGACAGAGAAAGACAAATACCATGATTTCACTTACATGTGAAATCTAAAAAACAATAACAGAAATGGAATAACAAACAAAATCTAAAAAATAATAACAGTGACAAACAAAACAAAACAAAACAGAAATAGACTCCAAGATACAGAGAACAAACTGACGGTTGCCAGGGGGGAAGTGGGGGGGGGGGTGATAGGTGATGGGGATAAAGAGGTACAGATTTCCATTTGTAATATGGTTGAGGCATGGGGATGGAAAGTGCAGCATAGGGAATACAGTCAATAAAACAGTTTTGTATGGAGAAAGATGGTAACTAGATTTACTGTGGTGACCATTTTGTAATGTATATAAATATCAAATCACTGGGTTGTACACCTGAAATTAATGTATTATTGTATGCCAATTATTCTTCAGTTAAAGAAAAGAAGCAACACTATAAAGGTGTTTAGAATAATTTTTCCATTTTGCTGGCAGGTACTTTCACATTTAATTAGGAGGAAGGCTGAGGATACACACAATTTGTACTTTATAGTCTTGGCACTATTAAGTAAATATGGGGACAACCAAGAAGAAAATAGGTTGACTGTCAGGATCAGGCAGGTTGAAGCAGCGATCACCCCTGGTCTCATAGGCACATGCATTTTCCTACTTCCCCGCACATGATGGAAACCTGTCTCTGTGCTTCTGCTCCCCTCACTCATCCCCTCAACTATGCAACTTTTCTAATGCTCAGGCTCTCTCACCTCCGTGCAACTTCCTGAGACCTGTCCTTCTGCATCCCACAAAACATCTGTTCCACAAGAGATGCAAGCTTTTTATTCACTAAGTTTGCAAATAGGAACTAAGTATTTTATATTTTAAAAAATTCTAAAAGAAAACACCAATGAAAACCCGTTATTTCCACAAGAGTGGTTTTGACAGGAGTAGGTATGCAGAATCGATTCCATTTTATGTAACTCATGAAATCTTGGAGGCAGTGACATTATCAGGACTGCATCTCATCCTATTACAGGGTAACAATATCCACTATCTGAGAACAGAGAACAGGCATCAGCTATGAATTTGAGGAAATGAATACGGCTCTGTGCTTCTTGTGTAGCATTCCTTCCACAAAAGTAACATGTAAGAGAAATGAACAATCATCCCGAAGCTCATGTCAGTTAAGAGGACCAATTAAGTGGTTTTGTTTTGGTGCTCGCTTCAGCAGCACATATACTAAATGGTTTTGTTTTGTTTTTAAATCTTTCAATCTGTCAGCTAAGAGAACAGCAATGGGTAAAAACAAAACCACTCAGTGATAATTTTCTATGAATGTGGTGAAGTTGAAATAGACATCTTAAAAATTCTTGTGCTGCATTTCATGTTTTTCAAACAAGAATTTTTTCCCCATGTTTTTCAGACAAGAATTCAAACTCAACATCACAAGGCAGGATGAGGTTGGGTGGACAAGAGCATTAAGAAAAAGGAAGTTTTATACTCCCCCACCTCTGGCCTTGAATGGACGGTCCTGCTGGCCATTCCTCCTCATCACAGTTGCTAACACAATAGACTCGGCAAGATTTAATTCCCTTAGATACTCCTAAGATACTCCAAACATGTCTTTATCACAGTACTTAACAAATCTCTATTAAAACGGTCTGCTGTACCAAGTGGGATTTATCCCTGGGCTGCAAGGTTGGTTCAACATCCGCAAATCAATCAACGTGATACAATACATTAACAAAAGAAAGAACAAGAATCATATGATACTTTCAATAGATGCAGAAAAAGCATTTGACAAAGTACAGCATCCTTTCTTGATCAAAACTCTTCAGGGTATAGGGATCGAGGGTACATACCTCAATATCATAAAAGCCATCTATGAAAAACCTACAGCGAATATCATTCTCAATGGGGAAAAACTGAGAGCTTTCCCCCTAAGGTCAGGAATGCCTCAGGGATGTCCACTATCACCACTGCTATTCAACATAGTATTAGAAGTCCTAGCCACAGCAATCAGACAACAAAAAGAAATAAAAGGCATCCAAATCGGCAAAGAAGAAGTCAAACTCTCACTCTTTGCAGATGAGATGATACTTTATGTGGAAAACCCAAAAGACTCCACCCCAAAACTGGTAGAACTCCTACAGGAATTCAGTAAAGTGGCAGGATATAAAATCAATGCACAGAAGTCAGTGGCATTCCTATACACCAACAACAAGACAGAAGAAAGAGAAATTAAGGAGTCGATCCCATTTACAATTGCACCCAAAACCATAAGATACCTAGGAATAAATCTAACCAAAGAGGCAAAGGATCTGTACTCAGAAAACTACAAAATACTCATGAAAGAAATTGAGGAAGACACAAAGAAATGGAAAAACGTTCCATGCTCATGGATTGGAAGAACAAATATTGTGAAGATGTCAATGCTACCTAGAGCAATCTACACATTCAGTGCAATCCCCATCAAAATACCATCCACTTTTTTCAAAGAAATGGAACAAATAATCCTAAAATTTGTATGGAACCAGAAAAGACCCCGAATAGCCAGAGGAATGTTGAAAAAGAAAAGCAAAGCTGGTGGCATCACAATTCCGGACTTCCAGCTCTATTACAAAGCTGTCATCATCAAGACAAAAACAGACACATAGATCAATGGAACAGGATAGAGAGCCCAGAAATGGACCCTCAACTCTACAGTCAACTAATCTTTGACAAAGCAGGAAAGAATGTCCAATGGAAAAAAGACAGTCTCTTCAACAAATGGTGTTGGGAAAATTGGACAGCCACATGCAGAAGAATGAAACTGGACCATTTCCTTACACCACACACAAAAATAGACTCCAAATGGTTGAAAGACCTCAATGTGAGACAGGAGTCCATCAAAATCCTAAAGGAGAACACAGGCAGCAACCTCTTCGACTTCAGCTGCAGCAATGTCTTCCTAGAAACATCGCCAAAGGCAAGGGAAGCAAGGGCAAAAATGAACTATTGGGACTTCATCAAGATAAAAAACTTTTGCACAGCAAAAGAAACAGTCAACAAAACCAAAAGACAACCGACAGAATGGGAGAAGATATTTGCAAATGACATATCAGATAAAGGGCTAGTATCCAAAATCTATAAAGAACTTATCAAACTCAACACCCAAAGAACAAAGAATCCAATCAAGAAGTGGGCAGAAGACATGAACAGACATTTTTCCAAAGAAGACATCCAAATGGCCAACAGACACATGAAAAAGTGCTCAACATCGCTCGGCGTCAGGGAAATCCAAATCAAAACCTCGATGAGATACCACCTCACACCAGTCAGAATGGCTAAAATCAACAAGTCAGGAAATGACATGTTGGCTGGGATGCGGAGAAAGGGGCACCCTCCTACACTGTTGGTGGGAATGCAAGCTGGTGCAACCACTCTGGAAAACAGTATGGAGGTTCCTCAAAAAGTTGAAAATAGAGCTACCATACGACCCAGCAATTGCACTACTGGGTATTTACCCCAAAGATACAAAAGTAGGGATCCAAAGGGGTATGTGCACCCCGATGTTCATAGCAGCAATGTCCACAATAGCCAAACTGTGGAAAGAGCCAAGATGCCCATCGACAGACGAATGGATAAAGAAGATGTGGTATATATACACAATGGAATATTATGCAGCCATCAAAAGGAATGAAATCTTGCCATTTGCAACGACGTGGATGGAACTGGACGGTGTTATGCTGAGCGAAATAAGTCAATCAGAAAAAGACATGTATCAAATGACCTCACTGATATGAGGAATTCTTAATCTCAGGAAACAAACTGAGGGTTGCTGGAGTGGGGGGTGGGGTGGGAGGGATGGGGTGGCTGGGTGATAGACATTGAGGAGGGTATGGGCTATGGTGAGCGCTGTGAATTGTGCAAGACTGTTGAATCACAGATCTGTACCTCTGAAACAAATAATGCAATATATGTTAAGAAAAAAAAAAGAAGATAGCAGGAGGGGAAGAATGAGGGGGGAGAAATTGGAGGGGGAGACGAACCATGAGAGATGATGGACTCTGAAAAACAAACTGAGGGTTCTAGAGGGGAGGGGGTGGGAGGATGGGTTAGCCTGGTGATGGGTATTAAGGAGCGCACGTTCTTCATGGAGCACTGGGTGTTATACACAAACAATGAATCGTGGAACACTACATCAAAAACTAATGATGTAATGTATGGTGATTACCATAACAATAAAAATACAGAATCAAAAGACAAGCAAAAAAAATAAATTAAAATAAATAAAAAGGTTCATTGAGAAAAAAAAACGGTCTGTCTCTATTAGATTATGTAGCTGTGAACACTGGAGAGAAATCTTGTTTTTTTTTTTTTTTCTCTTTTTAAGATTTTATTTATTTGTCAGAGAGAGCGAGCGAGCACAAGCAGGGGGAGCGGCCGAGGGAGAAGCAGACTCCCCTTGATCCCAGGATCCTGGGATCATGACCTGAGCCAAACGTTGCTGCCACCCAGGCATCCCGAAATCTTGTTGTTCATATTTAAAGTCCTAAGCAGAACACTGCACGGTGCCTGGTGATACTGTTTCTGATGTTCAGTGGAAAACTATAAAATAACTTTCAGAGATTTTGCACATAGCACATTATATAAGTTCTTTTCAATGTAGGGTTCGGTAGTATTTAACACTCTCATTTTTCAATTAGGAAAATTATGCTAAAATGAAACAATAAATTTATTTTTGTTTACATAGCTGGTAAGTGGTGGATCAAAGATTCAAATCCTGGGCTACATCATTCAAAAAAAAAAAAATTGTCATTTCTATTACAACACTACATCCATAGCAAAGAAGGAAAAATGAAGAAATAACAACCTTTGAAGTAGACTGTGTTCAGACAATGGTCATTTATTAATACTGGCTCCATTTGATTTGACAAGTGTCTTCATATAGGAGGAAATCAGGAGGTAATTAAAGACGCTTTGTCAACCCATCTATAAAGGTGCAAGCCCGGGTGAGTGGTAGAATCATGACGAAATCCACGAACAAGAAGGTGTGTGTGTGACAAGACAAATTACTTTACTCCCACTAAGTTATCATCGCTGCCTGGCAGAGGGAAATGTATGTAAATACAGGCTCCCTGTTAGAACTTGCCTATATCCCAGTCACCCATCATCATTTACCAGAGATGTGGAGAAGTTAACCCACTCCTCCAAGGAGAAGCATGTGTTCTTATGCAGAAGAAAAGAAAGAATGGAAAGAGAATGTCACTAGTAAGCATACAACCTATTCTATCTTTAGAAAATTCACACACACTTTGAAGCAGGGATGTAGGAAGTATAGGAATCTAGGCTCAATAGTGAATTAGTTCACTGCAAAAGTTAACACACTCACATAAATAGATACACACATAATACACAATATGTGTATGTGCATTTATAGACAGTCCGAGTTATGTGGAATTACCTAGAAATTTCTTTTTTGTGAGAAAACTTCCAAGAACATCTACTAGGCATGTCTACTGAGCCATAACTTGCGTTTGTAATCAACCATGACAGGTGCTGAAATCTCAACTTGCCTCGACATCTGAAATAGGTCCCTTCCCCAGTAATGGTGATTTAAAGGACCCTAATAGGATCCAAGAATACAGACTGCAGATGTTCGTGATGCATGAAATTGGCAGAACACCTGACAATACTCTGCCTAAAGAGTGGACTTTCTGTCACTAAAACTAAGTAGAAAGAAAACCTGCTCTAGATACTTTCCCCATACATTTAATTCAAGAGGAAATGACAGATGTTCTCACTCTCACATTGGACTCTAATTTGTCTAAATATCCTTCCTGGTGGGAACTGAGCTCAGTAGGAAGTGTCAGCGGTCCCATTATCCTAGATTCCCGGCACCATCCTGCGACTCCCAGATCTTACTGATGGTGTGACCAGCAGGAAGACGCTTAGTCCTCTCTTGCCTCCGACCAGGTAACCTCACTCACCTGTCAGGTCGAGTGTGCCGGCAGCTTCTTTCTAACCTGTGTTCCTATAACCGACTTAAAAAATACGCAATGTTTCTTCTGCCCCCCCTCCTTTTTAGGAATATTTCTATTGAATTATTGGTGTTCTTTAAGTTAATCCTTAGCCATTCTATTGTATTCTGGGTCCTTCCAAGAAGTTCCTGATAATGTATTCTTGACCAACTTTTCTATTTGGTTAGTGGTATTTATCAAATTGTTTAATGCATAACATTTATATATTCTGGATGTTACTTTCAAATACCTTCTCCCTGCTTAGGACTTAGGTTTTTACTTTCATTTTGTTGTCTCTTGACAATTAGAAGTTCTCAAAGCTAATGCTATTGCAATGGTCAATTATACCATGGGTGGTTTGTGCTCTCTGTTTTAAGATATCTATCCCAATATCATGTTATAAATATGTTAACATATTCTTCTATAGTGCCCTCTAGATGTGCTACAGGGTTTAATTTTTAGTAAGTTCTACACCCAATGTGGGGCTTGAACTCATGACCCCAAGATCAAGAGTCCCATGCTCTACCAGCTGAGCCAGCCAGGCGCCCCTAGATGTGCTATAGTTTTGTCTCTTCCATTACCATTGCAAGTCCACATGAAAGTGACTTTTTTTTTTCATCCCAGCACTATTCTTCCCCTCTGATCTATATCCAAGCTCTATTCATCAGTTGTTATGAGTGTTTTTTCTATGCATTACATTCTTTCTACTGAAATTTTTATTGATACATACAATTTCACTTAGATATATTCTTCTTTTATAATAAATCTTTATAATTTCTAATATTATAACATATACTTTATAATTATTTATTTCACCCCACAATTAGGTGTATGAGTATAAATACTTATGTCTTTGGTTGTTCAAGGAAGGTTTGTAATTTTTCATAAATGATATTTATTCCTAGGCACATCATAGTATTTTTGCTGTGTCACATGATACCTATTTAAGTATAAATTCTAACTGTAGCTGGTAAAAACAAAAACAAAAAAACAACCATCAAGGTTTTTATAAATTGATTTTGCATCCAGTAACCTACCAAAACACATTAATTCTAAACCCCTGCCTATAGATTCTTCTGGGCTTTCTGCATAACATGCAAGTAATGAAAGTGTAATTTTTTGCTTTACAAAATTTACATTTTTTTTTTTTTACAAACTTGTAAAATTCTCAAGTAAAGTGTAAAGTAGAAGTAGTGAGAGTGGGCATCCTTAATTTATTCCGGATTGTGAAGGATTGTTTTCAACATGTCACCATTAAGTATGGTATTATTAAAATGATTTTGTGTTTGGGAATACATGACCGTTAATTTTTTTTTAGCTTGCTGATATGGTTTAAATCATTAATGAGTATTTAAATTAATCAAAAACTTTTAAAAATTTACTGAGTTTATCATGTTTTCCTCTCCCTTCTTTTAATGCAGTGTATTACTTCAATCAATTTTCTAAAACTACACCAACTTTACATTCAGGGAATAAATACAAGTACACATTTTTAAAACTTCTGGATTCGATGTGTTTATATTCTCATTAGGAATTTTGCAAATAGGACTGCAGTTTTAGTTTCTTGCACTAGATTTGTTTGATAATTTATTAAGTTTATGTTTGCCTCATAAAGTATGTCAGAAAAAATTCATTATTTTAGTATTCTCAGGATTATTTGCTGTATCATTGGATTATTTCCTTTTATATATACATAAATATATATTAATTGTATATAATATATAAACATATATATTAATATATATATATATTATATTTATATATATTATAATTTGTCTGCAAAGGTTTCTAGTCCTGACATTGTCTTGTAGGAAGACTTAACTACTGTCCTTAGCTGTTAAAGAAGAATCACTATGCTGTACACCTGAAAGTAATGTAACATTGTATGTACACTATACTGGAATTAAAAAAAAAAAAAGAATACAGGTTTCTTTTGCTTCTTTAGTTAGGAAAATTGTATTTTTCTAGGAATCCATATTTTTCAATATATTGAAATAATGTTTTTCATAATAATCACTCATTTTTTTAGGATCTTTGGCTATATTCTCATTTTCATTTCTACTATAATTTATTTGTGCCTTCTCTCTTGTGTACAATTCATATTTCTAGATTTTTCCCAAATTTTTAATCACTTGGAATAACCTCCTTCAACATCTGCAATAATTATCTTTACTATAACTTTAATATTCATTTCATCATTTGGTTTTTACAGGTATTATTTATGCATTTATATTTTGGGAGTTACTCTGTTCTAAATTATCTTTTTTAAAGATTTTATTTATTTTAGAGCGAGAGAGAGCAGGAGTTGGAGGAGGGGCAGAGGGGGAGGGAGAGAAGGTATGAGTTCCCCCTTATAGCAGTACTGGGGTAAATTTCCTAAATGTCACATGACCATTCAACTTTTAAAAAAGGGATATGTGATAAAATCTCCCACAAATTCTTGTAGTTTTGGAAATTCTTGCTTTATAATTTTGAGGCTATGTTGTTTATTATATTCAGACAAATGCAACATTGTTACATAAAATTTATAAATCTGCATGATTCGCTGGACAGATCTCAATATGTCTTTCAACTTTTCAACAATTCAGGGAAAACTATATTGCCTCTTCCCCATTTCCTGTTTCTTAAAAAAAAACAAATTAAAAAAAGTCAACTGTCTTTGAACATGACTTCTTGATGTCTCTTCCATAATTCTTATGTGGTGACATTTTATATTCTCCATAAATGATAAAGCAAATTAAAAATAAAACACACATTCTTACCAGTTTCTGGCTCTATCTCTTGTTCTTTTAGCTAATTTGCTGTTTAATGTGTCCCTTGAATTTTTTGTTTTTATTATTTTTGTAATTTTAAGAATATGTTTTTTAATTTGCTTTGTCATTATGCTGTCTTGTTCTCTACTAATATTTGCTAGCTTCTCATTCATATTTATGCCATTGTTACTTTGTTTTCTACCAACATTTTCTAATGTATTAAACCTGTGGGTCTTTTTTTGTTATATCTATTATTCACTCAGAGTGCTTTATTTTCTTAATTTTTTATAGTTTCACTATAAATTGTGGAATGTCAACTGCAGTTTTTCTATGGAAATTTTAATCTTGGGTTAAAGTTGAATTCATACATAGATACTTTTAATTTGCTTCTATCAGACAAATGAGGACTTCATCAGACAGCGTACATGTGAAATTATATGCCTGCCTGATTTTTTTTTTCCAGAATACAGAGTATCATGACTGGGAGTCTGCTTATGAGCTGCCTTGTGATTCTGAATTTTCAGGATAAACTTACGTTTCCTCTATCAAGCCCCACTGTGAAGATCAGCATTGCATTCTCGATTTCTGTACAGAGGGATGCATTTCTTTTTCACTCTTCCATATCTATAGCTCTTTGGTTCCCTAATTGTATTCATGTGCCTCCTCTCAACTACCCAGACTGGGAAGAGCCTAGCTAGGTCTTACTTCTAACATCCCTAGGGCTCTCAAAGCAGGGGTGCCAGATCTGAAGGTTTGGAAGAATCCTGCAGGAAGAGGGCTGACTTTAAAGCTCCCTTATTTGAGAGTTCCTCATTCTACTTTCTTTGGAGGATTTGCAGATTCCTTCATTTTATTTATTAGCTCACAGATTTGTTTTTAAAAATGTGTTTTTAAAATATTTTATCCAGATACTTTTTTTTTTCAGTTTGGAGAATCAGAGCATGTCATCTATCCTACTATCCCTTATCTACATTTTCCCTGATATTCTTGATATTTTCCAGTTTGACATGGTCTTGATTTTAGGTTGGCCATCAATGAGCAAGAAATCTAAAAACTCCACTATAAGTTCCTTTGCAACCCAGTCTGTCTTAATTTAGGTAGCTTATAGTCTATTAGTATAAGATACTAGCTGAATTGGAAAAAGTCCTTTAAAAAATAGCCCTATGATGTGTTATATTTTGAAAAAGAGAAACTGTTCCAAAATATGGATCTCTATCTACACACATTTTTCAGTTTGGGCAAGGTAGACATTTTATATACTAGACACACCTATATTCTAGTAAATATATTTCTTTCTTTCTGGATATCCATTCATTCTGAAATATTTCACAGAGGGGATTTAAGAACATGCGCACTACTGTGATAATTTGACCTGCTTTGTTGGAAACAAAAAGGTAGTATAATAATAGACTGCTAAAAACAGCTAATGATCCTAGTTTATTTTTCAAGACGTGCTGCAATGCGGAGCTTGTCACAGGGTATTTCTGAGATCATTTTTTTTCACCCTACTCAAGAACTAGAGTAATTATCTTCTGACTTTGCTTGTGCCTATAAGCACCATCTCCATTATGCTGCCACCATTAACAGAGTAATTAGGAAGGCTATCACGGCCTCAAAGTCTGCTAAGTGATGAGACTCCACCTCATAAAATGTTCATTAGAGGACAAATTACCATTTCTTAGAGAAAGCATCTTCTCAAAATATACCACTTCTGATCTTCTTTGCCAACATCTTGGGTTTGTTTACTACTGCTATTCATTATTACAGCCATTAGGACTAGGTACGTCCGGAAGTAACCATGTCCTAAATATAACCTATTGGGCAGTAACTCAATTTTAAAAATACCATTGTGCTATTTAAATAGTAAAAAACATACATCATAAATAAATATCAATGCAGTCAATAGATAAGAGTAGATCAGTTAATATATTGTTGAGATTGCCCTTAACAAGCATTGTTATTGATCTCTGTGTACAGCTTTGCTACTTCACTGGAATGGAACAGAATAGATTATTGGCTTGTCGTTGCTCTTGGTGGGGATGGATATGTATGTTTTCATGAAAATTAAAAGCATGTAAACAAAACCAAAAGCAGAAAGAGTCAAAAACCTAAAAAAGTTGTGGCTAGAAAGTTCATATATATACATATATTAATTTAAAGCTTTAATCAATCACTAACCAATATATCATTTTTTTGTCTTTCAGATCTGGTTATTTGCACATTTTGAACGAGACTGATGTGTTAAGACAATGATCATTCCCACCCATATCAACAACAACACTGCCTCCCATAAATAAAGAGCTGCTTAACAAGTAAGATAATCAGTTTAGACCGAATCAAAGAGGATTTCTAATTTGGATGTTTCCATTTGAATATATAGATTTGTAAACTTTTAAAGGATGTTTATTAATGGATTAATAAAATAATGGATAAATTAAAAATACGTTTGAATCAGAGGGCTATGATGTTTTGAGGGTTTTGAATTGTTGCTTTCTCTTTCACTTTAAGATTTCTCAGACATGAGTCTGCAATTCCTATCCACCTGAGAAGAACTCAGAGTCTGAGCTCTCCTGATAGTGGCTCGGAGCCCGAGGCAAACCCACACTCCAAAACAGGCCACTGCAATTTTATACTCCATTTAACACTTCATTTTTATGCTCAAACTTCATTTTAGTCTGCAGTGTTAAACTCCCAGCATCTACCTGATGTGGGCCACAGGTTTTGATAAAATATTCATGAAAGACAGTTTGGGCAAGTCTAGGTTTCGAAGCCCCAAAGGAGTAAATATTGAACATCTTACTTGATTTTTAAAACAAAAGGCCCTAAAACACAGAAAGGGAGCCTTACTTCAAAAGGAGCTACAAAATATATTCTGAAAATAGTGAGTTTCATCAGCAGATGGTCCACAGATCATCTGATGGATATGCAATGTCAAGAGGAGCTCTTGGGGGAAGAATGTATGTAGTAGACGCACATGGAAATTATATAGATGTTTAAATTCAGAAAAGTTTGGTGAGGATAAGAATGGTGAACTTCTTTTGGAGAGGACTGTGTTGTAAGAGATACATATGGAAGCTTCGTATTCAATTTCCTTTGGAATGGACTTTGAGATCCCGGCTTAGATTTCTCAGGACTGTTCAGATGTCTCATTATCAGGCTGATTTCATTGGCAAACTGTGCAGTTGCCCAGGATCCGCACTTAGAAGGGGACCACGCTTGTTTTTTTTTTTTTTTTTTTTTTAGATTTTATTTATTTATTTGACAGAGAGAGATAGCAAGAGAGGGACACAAACAGGGGGAGTGGGAGAGGGAGAAGCAGGCCTCCCGCGGAGCAGGGAGCCCAATGCGGGGCTCGATCCCAGGACCCTGGGATCATGACCTGAGCCGAAGGCAGACGTTTAACGACTGAGCCACCCAGGCGCCCCCCACGCTTGGTTTAATACTCTGCTGTTGCTGCCCTGAAATTCTTCAGAATTTTTGATCAAGAGGTCCTAACCTGTCATTTTGTACTGGGTCTCAGAAATTATATAACAAGTCTTTCTTCTCCCATACTAGAAATGGGGTTAAATGGGGGGAAAAAAGCAATTCACAAAACATCAGTTGGATGAGGCATCATTTCTCCTAGCTTGCAGATTGATAGCCATGGGAAGAGAATAAGGACAGAGCCCATGAATAACCATGCCTGATTCTCAAGGCCTTTTAGGCTTATTAAAACAAAATGGCAAGCAGCTACTTTTCTTCCTTTTTAAAACCACAGTTTTGAATTTCTACAATAAACCCACTGTTTAGTTAGGAAGAGATGGTGTTATTTGTTAGGTGCTTTTTAAGTTCTGTTCTCTAAAAAATCAAGCACAATAAATATACAACAGCCTGTTATGGTTCCACATAAAATAAGCAAGACAGTTTATTGGTAGACATTTATCTTCTCAGAACAAAGACAACCAATAGAATCCATTTGCTATAATAGATAAGCAAAGTGAAACGAACTAACAGAGGTAGCCCATTTGATAATGTTGAAATTTCATGACATGGATAAAGCCAATCAACCCCCCTTTGAAAGAAATGAGGATTCAAGAATATATCTCAACATCTGTCAATTATTTACAAAGAGAGAGGCTAGAACATGTGCAAAAAAGATAGGATATTGCTGATTCTCCATAAGCCACATTTGTTGAACAACATTAAACAGGGAGATGTTGATTATTTCTCCATCACAGTAATAAAGATGTTCTACTTTTAATTGAATATGCTTTATAAGTAGATAGAGTCTAGTAAGCCACATTCACCTAGAAGAACTAAAACTAAGATTTATTTTATCAGTCCCTGGTTAAATTCACATTTATAAATTGTCTTTTTCACAACCACCTCAGGGTTCTGCTTCAATTCAATATTAAACCATGTACCATCAAGTATTAATGAGAAAAGTCAGATCCATTTATATTTTATGCTGAAATATAGCCAATTCTTCCATAGTGATAATACAATTATGGAACTAATTTTGAAGCGCATAATGGATTTTCACAAGTTAACTTATCCATAATAGGCTGCAGCCAGATGTTCAAGAAGATACTGAAGGGCAAAAAAAAAGACCCTAATACTGTAACGTATTAATAATCTAGTATAGGAATAACTGAGTTGGTATAATGCTATTGGACTACTAAATACATACTAAATATTAATTATTTTCTCCAACGTTTTTGTTTTCTCCACCTCCAACAGAGTCTCCTTTTTGATGCCTAGTAATTCACAGACACAGAGGTCATGTTTAGTGAGGGGCTCGGAGAGGGGACTAACAACATCAGGAGGGAAGAATTCCATGTGCCACCTGCCCTGCCTTCCCAGCCTTGCCCCTGCTTTGTTCTACGCAATCCCCCCATAATTCCACCAAAGCAATGCTTCCGAAGCTCTTTCATGACATCCACACAACTCCATGTAATGGTCTTTGGGTTTTTCCCCATCCTATCACCCCTCAGCACTGCATTTCTGATAACACACTTGCTTTCTCGTGAAACTCTCACCTTTTCAGACACTACAATTTTTTTTCTTCCTGTGTCTCTGAGCCCTACTATTCATTTTCCTCAGCAAGTTCATCCTATTCTTTTATTAACTGAAATATTTTTTTAAAAAGATTTTATTTATTTGAGAGAGAGAGTGATGCACAAGCAGTGGGGAGGAACAGAGGGAGAAGCAGACTCCCGGCTGAGCAGGGAGCCCGAGGTGGGACTCGATCCCAGGACCCTAAGATCATGACATGAGCCAAAGGCAGATGCTTAACCAACTGAGCCACCCAGGGGCCCCTGGATAACTCATTTGGCCAAATACTTAGGAGTATAATCTCTGGATCATATAGTAAGTGTATTTTTGGCTTTGTAAAGGTTTTTTTTTTTTTTTTTTATTTAATTTTATTTATTTATTTCAGAGAGAGAGAGAGCACACAGGCAGAGGGAGATGCAGACTCCCTGTTGAGCAGGGAGCCCGATGCAAGACTCCATCCCAGGACCCTGAGATCATGACCTGAGCCGACGGCAGATGCTTAACCGACTGAGCCACCCAGGCACCTGATTAACTGAAATCTTATTCCTGGTCCTTTAACTGTTTCCCAGGAAATCTCACCCACGCCCAGTACTACGGCCACTGTGGATGTGACCACCATGCACGTGTCTCCATATCAGTTCTCGTCTCTGTGAATCAAATCCACACATGTGAAACCTGGAACTTAGATTTTTCAAAGTCCATAAAAACATATATGAAATAAAACTCATGATCATTGCTCAACTCCCTATTCCACTGAATGACACAAAAAGGCAAGGATCCTGTTCCAGAATATTCTCTCTCAATCATGTCTATCTGTTCAATGACATAGGATTGCGATCTCAAATTCATTTCTAATACTTTTCTCCCCTGTACTTCTTATTTCTAAAACTTTACCAATATGCTTTTCCCTCTCAAATATTTATGAAAATTATTCAGCAGCGAGTACCCCTGTCCATGCAGCCATCATTTCTCGCATGAACTGATGAAACAGCTTTATAAAGATTATGTACATGTCGGCTAGTATGGACTCTGTTCTCCAGTCTTCAAGAAGAGCAATCATTAAAAATTCAAACCCAGTCATTTAACACCCCTGTTTAAACTATCAATGGCTACCTCTCATTCTTATGGCCCAGACCAAGATCCTTAACATGACTACCTATGAGGCCCCTCACTCCCCGGTGTTGGGCCACACTGCTTGATTTCTGTGTCATTTAAACACCAGGCTCTCTATACACTCTGAGCCACTGCACATGGGGTCTCTTCTTCCGACAGTGCACATCCCCCTCCCCATCTCTGCTCTTCACCTAATTCCTTCCTTGCCTCCCAATCTCAGCTCAAGGACCACTCCTTCATAAAGACTTCCCTTCCTCATTCACCCTACTCCAGACTAGAGCAAACCTGTGTATTCTGCACTGTACTCGAGTTTGTAGCCCTGTTTCCTGATAGAATTCTGCGCCAATTTTCAATGATTCTGTGATCTCTATCTACATATCTAGTATCTTAATAGATCAAGCTCCTCGAGAGTAAATTCAGCTGTAATCTTCTCTGTGAAGACTTTATTCAACAATTATTGAATAAATCAATAATTTACTTGCAAGAATAAATTGATAAGTATATGAAAGCTAATTTACACAAACTATTGAGAAACATTTCAATAAGATAAAGCAAGAGCTTTAGAGAGTTTCAAAAACAGATTATCTTCCTTTCCTTCCTTCCTATTTTCTTTACTCTTCTTTTATTCCTCCCTTCATTCCCGCTTTTCTTTCCCCACTCACACCTGAGTACTTAACACAGAGCTTTGTGTACCCTTAGAAGCTCAATAAACTATGATGAATGAAGTAGTGAATCAGAGTATTAAATTCTGTTTTTAAAACTTTCTAGCTGTATAATTGGGCAAGGTTGTTTATCCTCTATAATTCTCAGCTAGTGGCTTGTCAAACAGAATAAGAAATAGAAAATCTATTAAAAAGCCTGTTTAAAAACTGGGAAAACAACTCACAGAAGTACTTTGTAAACTTAAAAGTTGATACAAACATATTTGTCATTATCATCATTATTTTTGAATGCCTATTGCTATAATTTGTTTTTTAAAATGTACAGATCAAAACAAAGTCCCATATGGGCTATGCATTTCAATCCCTAACAAAATACCAGCAGCATTCTTCACAGAACAAATAATACTAAAATTTGTATGGAACCACCAAAGACCCTGAATAGCCAAAGCAACCTTGAGAAAGGAGAACAAAGCTGGAGGCAGATTTCAAGAAATACTACAAAGCTGTAGGAATCAAAACCGTGTGGTATTGACACAAAAACAAACACATAGAGCAATGGAGCAGAATAGAGAGCCCAGAAATAAACCCACACTTATGTGGTCAATTAATCTTTGACAAAGGAGGCAAGAATATACAATGGGGGAAATACAGTCTCTTCAACAAATGGTGTTGG
Source organism: Halichoerus grypus (assembly GCF_964656455.1). Taxonomy (NCBI): domain Eukaryota; kingdom Metazoa; phylum Chordata; class Mammalia; order Carnivora; family Phocidae; genus Halichoerus; species Halichoerus grypus. The sequence continues at coordinate 82,813,169 of NC_135718.1, forward strand.
GAAAACTGGACAGCCACATGCAAAATAATGAAACTGGACTATTCTCTTACACCATATCCAAAAATAAACCAACATGACTTAAAGACCTGAATGTGACATCTGAACCCATAAAAATCACAGAAAGGAGCACAGGCATTAATCTCTCTGACATTGGCTGTAACAACATTTTTCTAGATATGAGTCCAGAGGCAAGGGAAACAAAAGCAAAAATACACCATCAGGACTACACCAAAATAAAAAGGTTTTGCACAGCAAAGAAACCTATCAACAAAATGAAAAGACAACCTACTGAATGGGAGAAGATATTTGCAAATGGTATCTCTGATAAAGGGTTAGTATCCAAAATATATAAAGAACTTCTATGACTCAATGTCAGTAACAAAAATAATCCAATACAAAATGGGCTGAAGACATGAACAGACATTTTTTCAAAGAACACATAGAGTGACCACCAGACACATGGAAAAATGCTCAGCATCATTTATCGTCAGGGAGATACAAATCAAAACCACAATGAGATATCACCTCACACCTGTCAGAATGGCTAAAATCAACAACACAAGAAACAACATGTGTTGGCAAGGATGTGAAGAAAGGGGAACTCTTGTGCAGTGTTGGTGGGAATGCAAGCTGGTGTGGCCACTGTGGAAAACAGGATGGAGGCTTCCCAAAAAATTAAAAACAGAAATACCATATCACCTAATAATTCCACCACTGGGTATCTACCCAAAGAAAACAAAAACACTAGTTAGAAAATATACATGAACCCTTATGTTTATTGCAGCATTATTTACAATACACAAGACATGAAAACAGCCTGTATCCACTGACAGATGAACGGATAAAGAAGATGTGGTTATATACATACAGTGGAATATTACTCGGCCATAAAGAAAATGAGATCTTGCCATTTGTGACCACGTGGATGGAACTATAGGATGCTTTGCTAAGTGAAATGAGTCAGAGAGAAAGACAAATGCCGTATGATTTCACTTATATGTAGAATCTAAACCAAAAAAGCAGAAACAGACCAATAAATATGGAGGATAAAGTAATGGTTGCGGGGGGTGGGGACAAAAGGGAGTGAAGGGGAGTGGGCGGTACGGACTTCCAGTTATGGAATGAGTAAGTCACAAGGATAAAGGGTAGACCCAAGAGAGTAGTCAGTGACACCGTAGCAGTGCTGTGTGGTGACAGACGGCACCTGCAGGCACGGTGAGCCCCACAAGCACACCGACAGATGGGCAACTGCCAGGTTGTACACTTGACACAAAGTCACGTTGTGTGTCAGCTACACTTCAATTAAGTAAAATAAACAAAATTGTAAAAAGTAAGCCCTGTATAAGAAATTACTTTGAGGGGCATCCGTGTGGCTCAGTCATTAAGCATCTGCCTTTGGCTCAGGTCATGATCCCAGGGTCCTGGGATCGAGCCCTGCATCGGGCTCCCTGCTCAGCGGGAAGCCTGCTTCTCCCTCTCCCACTACCCCTGCTGTGTTCCCTCTTCGCTGTGTCTTTCTCTGTCAAATAAATAAATATTTTTAAAAAAAGACTTTGAATATCCTAATGTTTAAGATTTAAACTGAATCCTAACTTTTAGGCCCCTTCCAAGAGTTTAAATCTGAAACCCTGAGGGATCAAGGGAATGCTCCAGTCCCCAGAAAAGTCCACATGAATCTCATGCACTACTCAAGGTTGTCTACAGTTTTCTAATCAGAACATGTGGCTCTTTTAGGAGTCGTGTGTACTTTACAGAGATGCTCAGAGCCACAGGACTGAGGTTAAAGGTCTCCAGAGATCACTCTCAACCCTTTTTAGGGGGGCCGTTAACAAAGGCAGTGCCCTAATAAATCAGGGCAGGCCGGAGACTGGCAGTAAACTCAATTCCCCTTTGCTCTCAACTACACTGAAGGTAAATTCTCTGTGGGGAATTAAGATGAATTGCATGATGAGAAGTAGTTTTCTTAAAAGGAATAAAGAAAATGGAGTATATCATTCAGAATCTGTGCAGTTTTCCTCCAAAGAGTGAGTTACGGTCATAAAGGTAGAGTTTATGTAGAAACTCGAACAGAAGATGATGTTACAACTCTGACCCTGTACTTGTCTCCTACTTTTTTTTTTCTATTTCTCACAGGTATATACCAATAACTCACTCTAACCTGTCACCCAGTCTGCTTTTATGATACCAAAAATGTTAAGGTGTCTCTCTTGTACCATCCCAGCATTTAATTCCCAGTGTATTTGTTGACTTCAATACTCCTATATTACTTTTTTAAAAAATATTTATTTATTTATTTATTTGAGAGAGACCAGAGATAGTGAGAGAGAGCATGAACAGGAAGGAGAGGGAGAAGCAGATTCCCCGCTGAGCAGGGAGCCCAATGCAGGACTCGATTCCAGGACCCTGAGATCATGACCTGAGCTGAAGGTAGATGCTTAACCGACTGAGCCACCCAGGCGTCCCTATATTACTTTTCATGTCCCCATATTCATGCTATTTGGCCAGGAAAGCAAGAGACACAATTATCATGGGCAGTAACAACGGCATCAAAACAAATGCTGAAAGTTTCAGTGTATTTTTTTAGGGACAGTAGATGGTTTGTGTAATGCTAATTTTTGGCTTCTTCTTAATATCCATTAGAAGTCAGAGTTCAGATAAAGAAAAGAAATGGTCAATAGGTGGTATAAACAACAGGAGGATCCTAAGTTTGGAGAAAGAAACAAGGAAACCGTGAACCCCTCAAATTCTAAACAGAATAAATTAAATATTAACTAGAGACCAATAGTTTTCTCAATCGCTCCAAATATATTGAGCTTCCAATGTATACTTCTACAATTCTCTTGTATCCTAAATATAGATTTGCAGTGGATTATATGTTCTCTGCGGACATGCAAAAGGCTAAAAAAAAAAAAAAAAAAAAAAAAAAAAAACACAATGAATTAAATTCTCTCATAACAACACCAATCAGAGATTTAAAAAAACCAAACAAACATTTAATTCTTGTTTGGTATATATTTAAGAAGATACCATGTGCACATTTTATACTAATGTTACTTCACAACATCATTTTCAAGGCACAGTGACATTTAATTTGAAATGTATCTTTTAAGGTTAACCCCCACTCTGTTAAAAGTATAGGATGTTCAGGTTCTTGTTTCAATTCTGAAATGTTATAAAAATGAAATTCTACATTTTTAAGATTCACATGGCAATAACCTAGCCATAAACTCTCATATAACATCTACTGATGCTTTTTTTTCCCCATTAAAAATATCCAAACTGGAAAGGAAAATCTGCCTTTGGAAACTTCACTTGTGGGCCCCTATCACACAGCAATAACTTTCTGCATTAAGGTGCTACTCAGTGATAATTAGTTTCCAGAACAGCACTCGCTGTAGCTTGTTTTAGCTAATTACTGTCATACAACAGTTCTCGTCTGCCTTCTCACTAAATATTTGAATGAGACCTTTGAAAGTTATTTATGTATATAACTATAAAGTTTGTGATGCAGAATATAATTTTATAAAAGAAAACTATCAGATTCGGTTATATCTGTACTTGCCATCTGAGTTTGCCTATAAGATGCTTTCTTTCCTTCATTCAACAAATACTCATTGAATACCACAGGTGAGGGCCCTGCTCCGTGCACTAGGAATGCACAATGAATAAAGCACACAGAAGAGCCAACTTGGTTACAAAGTTCTATTTCAAAACTGGCCCTAGACTGAGACCTGAATGAGTCTCCTATTTGTCCCCACTTAACTGTACCCATCCAGTCACAGTTGGCCTCTATTTTGCATAATCATTTTTTATACTGAGAAGTGAGACTTATTCTATTTCCACCGCTCATGATGAAGGATATTTCTCTTTATATCCTTACACTTTTACATTTTATTATATATTTCTTTCCATGTATTAGTATGAACCAAGTACTGATTTAATGGACTTGCTATTTTAGGATCCATTTGTTAAACCTTCAATTTTCTTTTAAAGTCTCAAATCAGTTCCAGGATTTAAAACTAGCCTATTATTACTCACTTATTTTTGCCTAAAATAGTGCCTTATTTTATATTTAGAACTCAAAAGTGTTCTTCATTAATACAGATTATGTACTAATACATAAAAGCTATCGATTAGAATATGTTAACACTCACAATAAGAGAAAAGAACAGCAGTTTGGAGTTGTCACAGCATGAAAGAAAAGAGTCTTGTGTTGAGAGGAAGGTTCTACTCAAAAGTGGGCTCCAAGTTTAAAGTTTGATGAGGCTGTGACTTGTTTTGCTTAGAAGTCAAATTAAAATGCACATGCTAGGTGAAGTAAGTCAAGCAGAGAAAGTCAATTATCATATGGTTTCACTTACTTGTGGAACATAAGGAATAGCATGGAGGACATTAGGAGAAGGAAGGGAAAAATGAAGGGGGGGGAAATCGGAGGGGGAGATGAACCATGAGAGACTATGGACTCCGGGAATCAAACTGAGGGTTTTAGAGGGGAGAGGGGTGGGGGAATGGGTTAGCCCAGTGATGGGTATTAAGGAGGGCACGTATTGCATGGAGCACTGGGTGTTATATGCAAACAATGAATCACGGACACTACATCAAAAACTAATGATGTACTGGGTGCCTGGGTGGCTCAGTTGGTTGAGCAACTGCCTTCAGCTCAGGTCATGATCCTGGAGTCCCGGGATCGAGTCCCGCATCAGGCTCCCTGCTCGGCAGGGAGTCTGCTTCTACCTCTGACCCTCCCCCCTCTCATGTGCTCTCTCTCTCCTCTCATCCTCTCTCTCAAATAAATAAATAAAATCTTTAAAAAAAAATAAAAAAAAAATAAAAAAATAAAAAAAAAATAAAAAAACTAATGATGTACTGTACGGTGACTAATATAATAAAAATAAAATTAAAAAAATAAAAAGGGGTGAACTACTGATACACATCACAACACAGGATGAAGATAAAAGACAAAATTATACTGACCAAAGGAAGCACATATAAAAGGGTACATTCTGTATGGTTTCATATATATTAAGTCCAGGAACAGGAAAAGCCAAGCTATAGTGATAAAAATCAGACTAACGCCTGCCCTTGGGAGTTGGGAGATTGAGAGGAACAAGGCACTCCTAAGAAAACTTGGGGCTTTTGGAAATGTTTTATATCTTGCTTTGGATGGTGATTATGGGAGTGTATAGAGGTGTCAAAACTTGCTTGTAATATCTGTGCTATTATTGTATAAAATTGTACCTTGATACATATTACAGATTTATCTTTAAAAAAGAAAATATAATGAACATTAAAAATAATAAAAAAAATGCACATGCAAATTTGACAATAGACTGTGTTCTACCCACCTGGATAGCCCTTGTCCCGATTATAGTACCTAACATTTAATAAACAGTAAATTTTAATGAAGGAACGAATGCATGGATAACTAACTGAAATAAACCAACAGTGCTTGGTAACCCAGCTGACATGATCATATAATGACTCTAAGCCACCGATTTGAAAGATTTTTTGAAAAATTACTTCCATAAAGATACGCTTTGCTGCTTAATTATTACCAAAAAATAATAATAAGTAATTTGGCAAGTAGGTGGACTGTAGGCACTCCCTCAGTGGGCTTCAACACAAGAGCAGGAGGGACAGCGGGTGGTGAGCCCTGGGCCAGGAGCTGCCCCGAGGGCCCATCAAAGGCAAGTCAGCTCTGACTGGAGGAACCCAGCTCAGTTACTGTGTGCGTGGTGTGTGTGCGCATGCGTGCATGTGTGTGTGTCCTGTAGTCTTTGCTTTTTCTTTTTTTTGGCCCTGGGTGAGTCAGAGGAAACAAGGTACACATAAGATGGGAACACGCATTATAAACAACGATTAATTCTTAGGCTATGCAAGAGAAGTACTGAGATATGAACTTTCCAGAAACTACACATCATGCTTCCCACTCCTATTTCAGCCACACCAAATTATCATGAATCTTTAAACAATCTCATTAAAAACAATCTGACATCTTGTTTAGCAGCATAGAGTCTAGAACAAGACAGTTTCACTCAGCTAGGTCATTACTGATTGAGGTGCTGAGATAGGAAACTTAATTGTACCACAACAGTCCCATCTGTAAAGTGGGGATGATAATGGCATATACTCCACAGGGTGGTACTGAAGCTTAATTAAATTTGTATTTGTAAGGCTCTGAGACCAGTAGTGGCACATAATTAGCCCCATATATATGCACTTAAATTTAAGATAGGATGGGTGACTAAATAAATACACATATGAATAATACGTTTTCCTCTATTTAGCAATATTCTTCTGTTTCTCATACTGTAAAGTACTCCAATCCTTTCTGCTTTTATATCCCAACATGTAGAGTATTTGGCATGTATAGTTTGATTGAAAAAAAAAAAAGTTGAGGCAAAAAATCATGCTTGAAGATACAATTTTGCCCAAATTCAAGAGGAAATGTTTATGTTCAAAATGGACAGTATCATAGAAAGTAAGCCATTTTGTTTTGACAACAGAACAATTGAACAATCTCAACTAAGCAAGGTAAGTCAAATAAACCCATATATAAGTCCATCAGAATAAAAACTAAGACATTCAAAAAGGTACAAAGACAACCACATGGAGGAGACAGATGACCCAGACAGGCAACCATGACTCCAGGGCTCCTCAGCCTGACATCCAGGGAGCCCCTAACAAGATGTGAATATATGAGTCTCTAAGTTTCCTAAAATGCTATGCAAAAGACATCAATTAATCAATTGGTCCATCTAAGTGTCTATCAACATAGTAAAATATATATTTTATACCTGGATTTTATATAAGCTACGCATTCTTGTATGTACACACACGTGTCTGTTGAGGGATGAATGCATAAAGAAAATGTGTTTGTAGACATCTACACATACACACAGTGAAACAGTCCACTGTAAAAATGAAGGAAATGTTGTCATTTTCAACAACACAGATGAGGTGGAGGGCATTTTGCTCAATGAAATAAGCCAGATAGAGAAAGGCCAAAAAACCATGGTCTTGATGACCTGTGAACTCTGAAGGGGCCGGAGGATGGGGCAACCACTATGGAAAACGTTTCTTGTTCATGCACCAGTAATATTCTCCTTTTATAACTGTGATGTTTATTACTGTATGTCTTGTTCATTAAGGCTTGTTGACAGCAATTGGTCACCAAATCTCTGTGATGCTGGACTTCAATGGTTTGTGGTTCACAAGAAGCCTAAGAAAATACTGAAGTCCATTTTACTGACTCAGGAAAAGCTAATACTGAACTAATAACTAAGACTGAATTCAGGAACAGCTGACCTCAAGATATGATGCGTATTCTGAACCACGGTTGATGCACCTATCCTAGCCAAGGCAATATCTGAAAGTTTTCCAAAATAAAAACAGCTTACAACTTTAGGTAGAAGAAAACAAAATCAAGATTAGTTTTCTTCCGCATTACACAGAACGTTTTTTCTGATCTTGTTAAAAGTAAAATGGTACTTTTCCTGAACTATTTTTGTTAAAATACTAGTATGAAATGTTTCACCTTTTTAAAAATAATGCTTCCTCTAAGAAAATAATTTTTACATCATCCGTTTCAAAGACTGAAGGTTTTTCTGGACCCTTTTCTTTCTAATGATGTTAGATAAACATGAGAGTGACTTTGTGTCAACATCTACTGGAAGAAACAAAATCACTTCTAATTTCTAACGTACGAGTCCTTTATGCAGAGTCTCAATTATACTTTCTCTTTCTTTCATTTCTACTTACTATTTCCATTTAATCTCTAAAACTGTTTCAAGCTTAAATGTACACTGGTCTGAAAGTATAGTTTCAGTATTAACCTTCACCGAGCATAGAGTCCTCCTTTCCCATGCTTTCTGCACGGCACACATCCACAAGCCCATATGCACGAGAAGTCAGACTCAGGCAAGGATTTCTTTCAATTTGCAGATAGACACCAGCAATGTGATTAATAAAAATTATTTACAAAGTATAGAAAAACAAGATGTCCAGAAATACGTGCTATAAAAACTTCCAATGTTCTCACCTCCTTTGTAGAAAAGGGAGAAAGGACCAGGGTTGCCTAAACATGGTCTTAGATGTACACATTCTCCCTCACGTCCTGAGACCATGAGTAAGAGACGCACTTCACCTCTTTTTTTTTATATATCTTTTTATATATATCTCCAAAGAATATTATTTGAAGCACTTATACATTGATTTGCAGACTTGTTTTTGTGTGTGTGAATATGGACCTGATTTTTAATTTCTTTTTCAGAAGTTTTCAGATAGTAAAATTCATTTTTTATTTGTATGTATACAGTTCTATGACTTTTGACACATAATTATATAATGATCTCAATCAAGATATGGAACAATCTCATCACTCGTCCCTCCCTTTCCAAAAGTCACCTTATGCTGTCCTTTATAACTCTTCAAATTATAAAAACATTTTTAAAAAGATTTTATTTATTTATTTGACAGAGAGACAGACAGCACAAGCAGGGGCAGAGGGAGAGGGAGAAGCAGACTCCCCGCTGAGGAAGAGCCTGATGCGGGACTCGATCCCAGGACCCTGAGATCATGACCTGAGCCGAAAGCAGACGCATCACTGATTGAGCCACCCAGGCATCCCCAAAACAAGTGTTTTTCAGGCCGCTTTTACTGTTTCTATTTTATAATTGTTTTGTATGATCCATTTTACTTTTTAAAAAGATTTCTAGAAGCAATCCATTTATTTTCCACAAAGCTTAGTAACTGCTACTTACCAGGAACTAGATAAGAAGGCATGTGACACCTGAATGAATAAAATATCTGTCTTGTGCTGTATACATATTTCATTGCGGTCAGGTAGGGACCAAGCAGTTAACAAGAAGCACAATAAATAAAAACATTATATATTACATTAGAAAAAAATGTCCTATAGAGTTTGGAAGTGGAGAGTTGCAGAAGGATGACTGAAAATTTTAATAAGATGACCACTGAGCAACTCATTCCATAAAGATTTGGGGAAGAATGAAGGGGGGGAAATCGGAGGGGGAGAGGAACCATGAGAGACTATGGACTCTGAAAAACAAACTGAAGGTTCTAGAGGGGAGGGGGGTGGGAAGATGGGTTAGCCTCGTGATGGGTATTAAAGAGGGCACGTTCTGCATGGAGCACTGGGTGTTATATGCAAACAATGAATCATGGAACACTACATCAAAAACTAATGATGTAATGTATAGTGATTAACATAACATAGTAATAATAAATAAATAAATAAATAAATAAATAAATAAATAAATAAATAAATAAATTCTAAATCCCTAGAACTACCATACGACCCAGGAATTGCAGTACTGGGTATTTACCCCAAAGATACAAATGTAGGGATCCGAAGGGGTACGTGCACCCTGATGTTTATAGCAGCAATGTCCACAACAGCCAAACTATGGAAAGAGCCAAGATGTCCATCGACAGATGAATGGATAAAGAAGATGTGGTAAATATATATACAATGGAATATTATGTAGCCATCAAAATGAATGAAATCTTGCCATTTGCAATGACATGGATGGAACTGGAGGGTATTATGCTGAGTGAAATAAGTCAGTCAGAGAAAGACATGTATCATATGACCTCACTGATATGAGGAATTCTTAATCTCAGGAAACTAACTGAGGGTTGCTGGAGTGGTGGGGGGTGGGAGGGATGGGGTGGCTGGGTGATAGACACTGGGGAGGGTGTGTGCTATGGTGAGCGCTGTGAATTGTGCAAGACTGTTGAATCACAGATCTGTACCTCTGAAACAAATAATACATTATATGTTTAAAAAAAGGGGGGCACCTGGGTGGCTCAGTCGGTTAATCGGGTGCTTTCGGCTCGGGTCATGATCCCAGGGTCCTGGGATCGAGCCCCACGTCGGGCTCCCTGCTCAGTGGAGAGTCTGCTTCTCCCTCTCCCTCTGCCTGCCTCTCTGCCTACTTGTGCTCTCTCTCTAATAAATTAAAAAAAAAAAAAAAAAAAGATAGTAGGAAGGGAAAAATGAAGGGGGGGAATCAGAGGGGAAGACGAACCATGAGAGACGATGGACTCTGAGAAACAAACTGAGGGTTCTAGAGGGGAGGGGTGGGGGGATGGGTTAGCCTGGTGATGGGTATTAAAGAGGGCACGTATTGAATGCAGCCCTAGGTGTTATATGCAAACAATGAATCATGGAACACTACATCTAAAACTAATGATGTAATGTATGGTGATTAACATAACAAAATAAAAATAAAAAATAAACAATTATACATTAAAAAAACAAAAAAATAAATCCCTGTGACATTTAATCTGAAATTTTCACCTATTTTTAGTGAATTTACATAAAAATGTGTTAAATTTAATGTCCTAAATATATCTTATCTTTGTATATAATATCTTTGATTCTACTTTTCTCTATATTGCATTGTTTTTGTTTGTTTTCAAAGATTTTATTTATTTATTTGACAGAGAGCATAAGTAGGGGGAGCGGCAGTGGGAGAGGGAGAAGCAGACTCCCTGCTGAGCAAGGAGCCCGACGTGGGGCTTAATCCCAGGACCCTGAGATCATGATCTGAGCCGAAGGCAGATGCTTAACCAACTGAGCCACCCAGGTGCCCCTATATTGCATTGTTTTTATTTCTAATTAAATTCATCTCTTCCATATATATTTGAAAATTGCATAGGCAAGAAAGGTCTTAATATAAATTTGTATGACTGAAGTTTTTTTTTTCATTTAGAAATATGTTGATTAGTGTTTAACCAGGTACAATTATAACCCCATCCTCTCATACCCAATTAGCACGACTTTAGGTGATTGAGAAAGTTATTAACCTACATGTATGAGTGATGCCAACATACAAAGATGGAATAATGCATCCTAAGGTGGTGCCCAAATGAATCTGAGCTCCAAGACCCTAGATGCAGAATGAAAAGATCCCATAAAATAAAATATTTAATCTGAAATAGAAAATTAGAAAATCACAAAGAGTACAACACACTCACACACTCATACACACACGCCTATGTGCACACTTCTCCAGCCCTTTTGTGATGTGGAAAATGTAGAGATTTGGGACTCAGGAACAGAAGGTATAGACAGGAATGGACTTGAATAAGGCGCTAGGGCAGGACTAAGAAGAGATGGAAATGCACAGACTAAATAGCTGGACAAATTAAACTATGATATTATCTAACTTCCACTCCAGAATCCTGCTCATCCACTGGCAACTGCAGGGCGGGTCCATCTCGAAGCAGGACACTGAGTGAGGATTCTCTGCTGCGAGCCTGACTGGGTGGTCGAGGAGCACAGACTTCCAGAACAAGAACATTTACTGGTTCCCAGAGACAGGTACACTTTCACTCTTGATTACTGGACAACAAACACTGCTGGCCCACCTGGGGCTTCCCAGCAGATTTTACTGTTTCCCTCTTCAATGTGAAATGATGGCCGGAAATCCAAAATGAGGAAAGCCTCCAAACAGGATAGAATCCAGAATGTACACATAAAGGAAAGGAGAAAATAGGACAAAGTAGAATGAAATTTTTGTTATTTACTAAGAATTAAAAAAGAAAGTTTTCTGTTTTATTCCCAGAAATTTGGCATTAAGCTTAATATATAGTACTTACCCACTAAATTTTTGTGGGAAGTTACAACAAATTTGAGTGTACACATTAAATATATACATATGTACATATATATCTTAAATATCAATATGTAAAATATTGTATACCAATATAAAAATCCACATTTGTAGTATGCATTGTATATAATTTAAATTGGAACAAAAATGTGTTTTGAGAAAAATGTACTTTTATGCTTAATAAGAAATAACAGGTAATAATTATTGGAGGTTTGCAAAATGCTGGACACAGTTCTATACTATTTACATAAACTAAATGAAATAATCACCAGACCAAATAATTTTCAAACTGAGACAGAAAGAGGTCAAGTGATTTATCCACATACAGAGAATAGGAAATTACAGAGCCAGCATTCAAACCCAGGATTTCTAACAAAGCATAAAAATCTTTAAGAACAAAGTAGTAAGAAAACATATTCTGAGTATTCCACGGGATCATAAAGATTATAAATTCAGAGTCATTTAGTCACATGTGATTCTGAGGATCTTCATGATGTGGTTTGGAGTGTTACTGGGGTCCCGAGCCCACAGCCAAGAATGAATTCTTAAGGGCACCTGGGTGGCTCAGTCAGTTAAGCGTCTGCCTTTGGCTCAGGTCATGGTCTCAGGGTCCTGGGATCTAGTCCCTTGTCGGGCTCCCTGCTCAGCGGGGAGCTTGCTTCTCCCTCTCCCTCTGCCCTTCCCCCTGCTTGTGCTCTCTCTCTTTCTCTCAAATAAATAAATAAAATCTTAAAAAAAAAAAAAAAAAAGAATGAATTCCTAAGACGTCTTTGGTGCAAAAAAAGGTGGTTTTATTAAAGCACAGGGACAGGACCCCCGGGCAGTGTGAGGAGTGACTGGTTATATATTTGGGAGTTGGGAGAGGTAAGGACACAGGGGGGTGGTCCAAGAGGACTCTGATATGCTAAAGCAGACTCCCAGGATACTGGAGGCCTGGCTATTGTCAAGCTAAGGTTGTTTCCTCCTCTAGCAAAGCATTAACACGAAGGCAGTTGGGAGCTTCCTGGAGGAATGTTATTCTCTGCCTGCCTCAAGTATTTGTCAATGGACTGCAGGTTATAAGGACATTTTACTTTATTTACAATCCCTTCTGCCTCTTTTTCCCCCATCACTAAGGAGGGGAGCGTGATGTTAGGGCTCCAGGAAATTGGGTCTGTGGGTCTCTGGAAGTCAGGTTATTGATAAGAATGCTTTTTCCTGGGGCGCCTGGGTGGCTCAGTTGGTTAAGCGACTCCCTTCAGCTCAGGTCATGATCCCAGGGTCCTGGGATCGAGTCCCACATTGGGCTCCCAGCTCATCGGGGAGCCTGCTTCTCCCTCTGACCCTCTCCCCTGCCATGCTGTTTCTCTCTCTAATAAAAAAATAAAATCTTTAAAAAAAAAAAGATAAAAGAATGCTTTTTCCTTGTAAATCACTAAGACATTGGTAAATGATGGAGACTCACATTCTGCAGGACCGTGATTTCTGCCAATGAACCATTTGCTTTTTCCTTCCCTTAGTTTTAGGGAAGGCAGGAGTGCAGATCCCAATGGACCCAGGGTGTCAGCTTGTGCTTTGCCCTCTGCCTACCTGCTGCTCCCTAGTCATTCAGGTGCGAAAATACTCCTTAACCAAGAAGAGACAAACTCAAGGTTTTCCTTAGGTAAATCCTAAAGCGTCTGGGCATGTAGTTGAACAGTTGTGAGTTAAAGACCACTGAACTCTGCAAACATGAAAAATAAACCTTTTGATTTGGGGTACAATTAATGGTAGAGGAGAAAATAGCATCAGGGACTTTATTGCAGGATACCAATTAGACAGTGTTGATGAGACATGTAGGTCCAATGCCCTGAGCAGCTTCTGTAATATTCTCCTAAGGATTAAACACCATGTATCTAGAATGTCCTCCCTGCAAGTTTCTCTGTGAGAGCAATGAGATGGCCATTTATGGGATGGTATGCTAACAGCTAATCGTTAAACATTATTATTTCACTATACATCTGATCTAAAATCCTTCTTTAACGTAACCAATGTAAATGGATAACCTATGTTCAGTCCTGGGTTGGTCCCTTTTTATGATTTATTCCTGACTCTACAGAAGACAGCCCCTTCTTCCTGGTAGCTCAGACTTCTGGTAGCCTCACCTGAGGGAGCAGTGGAAATGGGATGAAAACCGTAAATCTTTCCATCATTTAAGTGGCAATTTAGAGCCCAGCAAATTCAAAGTGTTGTGGCTCTTAATTAAAGGTGTTACTTATCAACCCATAGATGAGAAATGCTATGACATCACTCCCCTTGCAGAAGAAGGGACACCTTGGGTCCTACCTGTGAAGAGTACATAAAGAAACCTCATTTACAATGGCGTCAGGAAGCCTTGGGGGGATTCGCACTCGGGTCACCTGCTGCAGCCTGCACCACCAGCAGAAGGCAGAAGAACTCTCTTAACCAGGAAGAACACTCTTCACATAGGAATTTCATCTCCTGTTTTTAAGAAAAAGAAGATCTCTCCCTGCCCAGCACTAACCACTGCTTGCAACCAACAAGAAACTGCCACCGGCTTGAACTCTTGTTCTTCCCCCAATGAACTTTGGTTTAAAACAACTCTCCTAAAACCTAAGAAAAGCTGGCCTTCCCTTTGTCTTTGGAGACTTGCCTTTGGCTTACCATTGTTTGCCATTCTTCTGCCATTCCCAGTTCCCAAATTACCTCTTTTATGCTAGGAAAATAATTACTTTGAGGTCGACATACTGTATGACCGTATTTCTATACCTTATGACGCTCTTTGTATAAATTAGATGTATCACAAAATGATGTCCGTCTTTCCATACAGCAAAGTGCTGAACTCCTGGCAAGCGATGAATAAACAATTAGGAAAAGGATCCGAAATCAGAGGACTCTTGTTGCCAAACTCAGGCAAAAATTTTATCTGGCTTTAATTGGTCTTTAATTAGTAAATTCATACTTTTCATAGTTAAATGTCTTTGAGATTCTTTACTATTCTCAGAAAAAGAATTTTCCTGCCAGGAGGACAGACCTTCATTCAAATGCCAACATTCAGAATCCAATCCCAAGGACAACGGTCAAGAGCCTAGGTTACTTGATGCTGATGCAGGTCTTCACTAATGGTTGAACCAGATGGCACCTGGTGGGGGGGGGGGTGGGCTTTTTTTGAAGGCAGAAACCCAGTGTTCCATTGTTTATATACAAATCGAGTTGGGTTTACACTGAACGATTAAAGAAGAGATGCATGCAGCTTGTCCCTTGAAGAATACAGAATTACATAACTTAGAAATATCTAAATGCATCCCTGATCTTTTAATTTCACACCAATAAATACAATAGTATATGTTGCTAGCAAATTTTATTACACAACTCTACAAGTCTTAGCTACTTTAAAAAATACTCCATATGGTCTCTTTCTAGAGAGACCTGAGATTATATTTTTACCACCTCCACTCGGAAGCCAGAGTTTAATCTCCATTCACCTCTGAAATATCTTCTTGTTGTCCACTGAAATTGCAACCCAACTTTACCCTCCATCCATCACTGACATTTCTCGTTGAGGCCATGGCTGAAGAGGGAGTGCTTCTTTCCAGCAGATACAAGCAGCATCTAAAGGGCCTGCTAGGTAATTTTAGCCTTCACCGGAGAGTGACACATTGACGAGCATGCTAGCAAAGACGCATTATGCAAGACGCATTCACCAAAGAGATACAGTGTGTAGACACAGTGAAATCCAAAACAGGGACAGAGGGATTCTGAAAACCCTGTGTCATGTCTCCCATCAGGTAATATACCTCTCCGCATGTCACATTCAGAGTGTGGCTTAGGAAGGCACATTCCCTTAAACAGACACAAAATACACTGTTATTTTTAAATGGATATGTGCTCAGTATTTAAATCAGGACGTGCATGTTTTTATCTAAATAGGGATTTCCCTTAGTGGTCTTTAAAAACTGAGCTCACATATTGCATTTAAATTTGATTCAATTTAGGTAAAATATTGTTTATAAGAAGTTTGAGTTTCCATTATCACCTGTTATAACACTAGTGATTAGAGCCAACCTGATTTTTTTTTCTAATGTGTTAAGCTGTTTTTAACTAAAATTTTGAGATAATTGTAGCTTTACACGTTGTTTTAAGAAACAACACAGAAGGATTCTGCCCGCCTTTCCCCCAGTCACTACCAATGGTAACATGTTGGAAAATCAAGTGACAATATCACAACCTGCATACTGACCTTCACACAGGCAGGAATCAGAATATTTTCATCACTGCAAAGATCCCTCATCTTGACCCCTTCTAGTCGTGCCCGCTTGCCTCCTGCCCTTACCCTTCCTTTACTCCTAGCTCTAGAGCCTGCTTTCAGGCCAACAGTCTTGAGTAATGGAATGTAGAAATGGCCATAAACCCACCTCAGAGTATCCACAGGCCCTCACTGACCTGTGGGCTCCTTACAACCAGGCACAGTTCCCCAAAAAAGGAGAATCCATAGTCGCCATACCTCCTCATCTCCCCCCTTACCAGCAGCCTCCTTGCTGACAGCCTCTCCCCTGCAGTCCTGCCCCCACTCCCTTACAGTGTATTCCATAAACTTCTATCTCCTTTGTTCGGCCTCAGGTGAATTCTGTCACCTCCCGTGTGCCACGGGCTTCCGCCCGATCACTGCCCCACATTTGGGGCCCCCATCCGATCAGGAATCACACCCCATGTGGACACCACACCGACCACCAAGCATCTGCTCTCCATGTTTATGGCTTTGCCATCCCAAGAAAGCTGTATCAGTCATACAGTAGGTCCCCGTTGGGTTTGGCTGCTCCCACCTGTTATTCTCTGGAGACGGATCCAGGCTGTTGCACGCACCCACAGCTCATTCCTTTCTCTTGCTGAGTAGTATTTCACAACATCAATGTACCATCCGTTGTTTAATCCTTCACTCACTGAAGGACATCAGGATGGTTCCCAGTGTGGAGCTGACACAAAGGTTTGAGAGTAGGTTTTTGTGTGAACTTTTTCTTTTATCTAGGATAAAGGCCAGGAGTACAATTGTGTGTCATACTGGAGCTGCTTATTTAGTTTTGCAAGAAACCATCAAAATGTTTCCCAGAGTAGTTGTGCAATGTTACATTCCCACCAGCAATACACGGTCAGCCAGTGTCTACTTCCTCACCAGGATTTGGTGGGGTAATGGTTACTCATGTTAGTCACTCTAACAGGTGTGCAATGATACCTGATTATGGTTTTAACATGCATTTCCTTAATGGCTATGATGTTAAACATCTTTTCATGGGCTGCTTTGTCTAGATCTTTTGTAAAATATCTATTACTGTCTTTTGCTCATTTTCTACTTGATTTGTTTTTATTGTTGTGTATTGAGTTCCTTTTATATTCTAGATATGAGTCTTCAATAGATATGCAGTTTGCAATGCTTTTCTCCCAATCTGAAACATCCCTTCCCATCCCCTTAGCAGGATCTTCTGCAAAGCAAAGGTTTTCATCTTGATGAAGCCCAATTTCTCACCTTCCTTTAATGGATCAGACTTTCTGAGGTCAAGTCTAAGAACTCTTTGCTTTACTTTAGATCTGAAAGATTTTTCCTAAGTTTTTACCTTAACAGTTCTATAATTTTATCTTTTGTATTTTAGTCCATGATCCAGTTAATTTTTATGTAAGGTGTGAGAATCCTGTCGAGATGCATTCTTTTGTATGTGGATGCTCAATCGCTCCAGCAGAGATTGTTGAAAAGCCCATCTTTACTACACTTGGCTCAAGCAAGCACCTCAGATTCTTGGCATGTGGGGCCAACCCAAACCTTCATTCCCACAGGGCCTGGGCCATTAGTAGTGCTGCCTGAATTAGGCTGTGGCAGTTTTCCATTGACTTAATTACAGGGCCTGACACTACTAAGAGATCTCCTACACTGCAGACATATTCCTCTTTGCATCCACCCACCGTGGCACAGCCGTTGACTTATCCCTTTGTACTCAGCACCAACCACTCAGGAGCACAGTGACTCCCTTCTCTGCCTCTTGGTTCTGAGCTATGGGTCCAAAGTGGCCCAGCAGTGGTCTTTACTCCCAGTGCAATACTTTGACCAGTTATGGGGCCATTCAGATGAACAATTTCCTATCAGGTAAATTCTGATATTCATTGTTTTCAGAGAAATTGGTGTATTGTATGTTAAGTTTTCTAAGTTAGGTCAGAGAATTGTTGGTAGCATTCCCTTACCTTTTGGATATCTGCAGAGTCTGATCTGATATTCCTGACTTGTGTCCCTCTCTTTGTCAGCCTGCCAAAAGGCTTGCCAATTTTATGGATTGTTTCAAGTAAAACACTTTGCTTCATTGATTTTCCTATGGCTTATGGATTCCCTTTTGTTCTCTATTTCATTGATTTCTGATCCTATCTTTATCATCTCCTCCCTTCTCCTTGCTCTGGATTTATTTTGCTTTTCATTTTCCACATTCTTGAAGAGGGAGCTTGCATGACTGATTTGGGTTTTCCTCTTTTCTAATGCATGTGTTTAATGCTATCTATACATTTCCCTCTGACCACTGCTTTACTCGTGTGTTACTAAGGCTGATACGTTTGGGGCACACGGTTACCAATGTGGCAAGGAGCCTCCTCCTTTGGCTTTTGCTGCCCTGAGTGGGAGGGATCCCAGTTTTTTCTGTGGTGTTTGCTACAAGTTTTTCATCTTGCTAGACTTCCTCTATCTTGGTACTTGGGATGGAAAGAGCAAACTTTCAAGGCAGAATTTTTTTTTTTTTTTTTTAATCTGAACCCATTAGGTGTTTCCAGGTTGTCTTCTCCAGCACACACTTTTGATATGGGAGGCACAGAGAAAACCCAGGGAAATCGTAACAGTGACTTTCTTCAGGTTCCAAAGTCCCTGCCCGTGTGCCTTATTTTCTCTTTCAGAGTCTTCTTTATCTATCTATCTATCTATCTATCTATCTATCTATCTATCTATCTATTTACCTACCTACCTACCTACATACCTACCTATCACATATAAGCAACATAGGGAAGATATTACACATGTAAGAAAAAACATACAATAAGGAAAAATATATGTCTACTCCATCTTCCTTCCAACCTGTTTTTGATGGACTCCAAATCGCTTTCACAAATCTCCCACACAAGAAAAAAGAAAAGAAAGTATTGCTTTCAACCCTATATAACACTGTAATGGCATAAAAATTCTAAAATAATTGGCAAAAGAGTGAAGTGCTTATCTGCACTCAACTACTCAGTTGTTTGAGGTAGCTTCCATTATTCATGGGTCCTGGCTTCAGTGTTCACTTATAAAACAGGGTTAATTATAGGTTACATGCTGTAGCCCACAGTCCCAACCTGCTTAGCAATATCTAAAAATTCTTTGTACTTGCATGTTGTAAAGCTCTCTTATATCTCACTTAGGAAGAGAGATATCAAATTCTAATATACAATGTAATAGTTTAATGGATTGAACTATTTCTCTCAAATAGACAGTATTTTCATAGTATCTCAAACACAGATGGTTTTGAAGACTCATAAAACCAAAGGGCTTGCGCCTATGATTTTACAGAAGAAAGTAAAGCTGTGAAAAATGTAACTAAAACAGGCACTGCTTCCCTAGTCCATCCAGAACACAAAAGTAAGTGTCAAATTGGCTTATTTCTCAAATGGCCAGTGCAACTGCATAAAAGGCATATGGTGTCAGCACTGCCAGAAATGGAAGAATGAACCAAACCTGTACCTAGAGGTCTAGCTCACGACCCACTGGGTGAACCAAGTTTGCCTGGCTTCACAATTTAACTTTAATTGCAATCTTTGGCTCAAACAAAGCATATGAATTGAGGGGGATATCACCCAGAGGCAGAGATGAAATGTGTTAGAATCTCTTACCACCAACTACCGTCTCCCTGCCAGGCAGGAACATCTGTTGCACAGACTGCGAGGAGCAGTGTGGCATTGCCCTGACACCGGAGGGAAGACCCACAGCCGCTGGGCCTCCTGGCACCATCTGCCCTAGTGGCACAGAGCTACCACGCCCTCAGGGGAGAAGGAAACACAATGAAGGGAAAACTAAAGGAGTCCTGTGATTTATTTCTGCATCCTCTGGAACTATCACCATGTCTGGTGCAAACAGGAACTGCAAACTTTTACAAGAATGAACTAAACTGATTTCAACTCCCTTCGCTTGCTTTGCAACACTGGGGAAGGCAAGAGCATCCATAGAAACACTAGTTTTCATCTTTGTGAGATAGGTAAGGAAATCACACGAAATCGTTAAAAGGGCAAAATTTGACGACGCTTATAAACATACCTTGTGAACTTTAAAGTCCTATGACAACATAAGGGGGATGGAATGCATCAACTATGTCCACATTCTCTCCACATATGACAACCAGATGTGAACACTAGTGACAAAAATATCATGCCATTATTCTATTTAATACATAATTTAACTTTCAATAATCCCACATGAACTATCGTAAAGTAGTATTTTTAAATTTAGACACAATTTTAGCTTGCAATTGATTTTTCTACTGGATCTGCAAAAAGGTATTTAAAAATTGGCAAACCTATATATCTTAAAATGGTGATTTGTAGACCCACCCAAACTATCACTAAAATCATGAAAATATTGATAATCTGTCAGTTATATCAATCTATCAAGATAGATAATCTACCCAACTGAAAGTTTAGAGAAGGGCCACTGATTCAAGGTTGTTTTTTTTCTTTCCCCTCCAATTTCCTCTAATAGAAATAGAAGTTTTGAATCAACCAAAATATCTTATAACCCTAGAGGGTTTTAAGGTCAAATATTTCCCCCTACACAGTCCCTAGAAGTACTTCAGTTTCTGTATTTATTTTGAATCCAGAACTTCTAGGAAACAGAGGTACATTTGGTAAGAATGAAAATCATGGCATGTTCCCTTCTTGGAGAGCCCAGTCCTCCGGAAATAAGTTTTGAAACTAGAGCAGTGGCAGCAGAAGTGGATAGGAGAGCATCCTCAGGATGGCAGAGTTTTACATATTCCATAAATTCAAAGTGTCAAGAGAGCCTGGAAGTAATGGTAAGAGAAGCTGACATTAAATTTAATAGAGGCAGCATAGATATAATAAAATCTCCAGACACTAAGTATTGGAACTCATATAGAAGATCATATTGATTGCCAGACTGCACAAGTCAAATCTCACGCCATGCACGCTGGAATTCTCAGAATGGAAGGCTCAGATAAATTTTATTTATTTATTTTTAAAGATTTTATTTATTCATTCGAGACACAGATACAGAGACAGAGAGCATGAGCAAGGGGAGAGGCAGAGGGAGAGGGAGAAGCAGGCTCTCTGCTGAGCCAAGAGCCAGACGTGGGGCTCGATCCCAGGACCCTGGGATCATGACCTGAGCTGAAGGCAGATGCCCAACCATCTGAGCCACCCAGGCGCCCCAGTTCAGATAAATTTTAATGTGAACGTGTCGATATTCACGTTCACATTCAAAGATGACAGTACGGAAGAAAAGAAATGGCGAAAGTCCAATAGCAAAATATAACACGGCAAAATGAAGGAAAACTATACCTCCTTGAAGATGCTGACAAAGTGCACATTATAAAATACCTGCTGGAGAAATTTTCAATAACATGAAAAAGATTTGTTCCGACTATGATTAGAAATATGTATATGAATTATGGTCTTAAAAGGAGGGGCATCCCTAAAGGAGGGGGACCTGGGTGGCTCAGTCACCTCTGCCTTCAGCTCAGGTCATGATCTCAGGGCCCTGGGATCAAGCCTCACATCAGGCTCCCTGCTCAGTGGGGAGTCTGCTTCTCCCTCTGCCTCTGCCCCTCCTCCCTGCTTGTGCACTCTCTCTCTCAAATCAATAAATAAAATCTTAAAACAAACAAACTTCCTAAACAACGCACAACTGTGTCTCAATTTAGTACAGTGAGTATATTTTACTCCTATTAAAAAGAATGTTATCATTATATAATGAATACAGTTGAGCCTTGAACAGTGTGAAGACTGGGGGCATCAACCCCCTCCCATGCAGTCAAAAATCCATGTGTAATTTTCACTCCCCCAAAACTTAACTACTAATCATCTCCTGTTGACTAGAAGCCCTACTGATAACAGTCAATTAACACATATTTTGTATGTTACATGTATTATATTCTGTATTCCTACCATTTAATAAGCTGGGAAAGAGAAAATGTTAAAATCATATGAAAGAGAAAATACATTTATAGTGCTGTACTTTATGTATAAGAAAATGCATATAAGTGCACCCATCCAATTCAAACCTATGTTGTTCAAGAGTCAGCTGCATATAAAATATATATGTTATAAATAAGATATATAACACATTTTAAAATATTTTTCTGGCATGTAACATATATTTTATATATATTTTTTGTATTTCTCTCTGATCATCTTGGAAAAATCAGATTATCCTTAAATTACATAGGAGGTATTTTATGATATTTCAAATCTCTTGCTCCCTTCTAGAGATTCACATTTTCATTCACAAAATCAAAGTTAATCTTAAATCAATCTTATAAAATGGTACATCTTATCTCTTTTCTTTCCTTCCCTCCGTCCTTTCAATTGCTTCCCATTTTTATATAAATAAGAGCTTTTTGGCATCTACTGCCCATCTTATATTCCTCTTGATCCAACTTGCCCTCCACAATTACAATGATTTGCTTATATAGTTTTACTCAGAGATTATAGAAACCATACTTCTTGATAATAATTCTAGATATCTATCCAAGCAGTCATTTTTTTAGTCTATGAATATGGAAAATATAGAGAACTATAGAAAAAAAACAACACTGTAAATGTAATATTTACAACTATTTTATTTGAAATAAAACTTTGTGATTGGTTCATATTAGATTAAAATACAATTTTAATAGAAACTTTGGAAATTTTATATTCAATGATTGCATCACCCAACCCTGAGGGAGACAGATTAATGAGAGTCACACTAACACCTATTCCTATTTGCTAAGCACAATTATCATTGAAAATAATTTAAGAACTAGGATTATTTTAATGGGTCAGCATGAACTGTATAGAATACACTTTGATATATTGAACAAGTTTCACTAAGTAAGATAAATAGTTGTGCAGATTATAAGGAGACCTAATCAACCTGATTGAATTCAAAAAAGAAGTAGCCAATAAGATTCTCTCCTGGGCGCTTGGTTGTGAAGGTGTGTTCCTATGAGAGGTGATCAAATACTTAGCCTTCCTCTCTCAGAAAGGACTCAGGAGTGGAAGAAAAAAAAAAATTAAATACAGGAGAGATGAGTGCACTTTGGTAGGCACTAAACTCGATTCTCTCCAAATGATACCCTGAGACCATTTCCACTCCTCTGCCTTCTGGACTGGAGAATGGCAGGGCAGTAACAGCTGTTGAACAGGGACCCCCAGGAAGAGCCACTAAGTGCCCTTTCTATTGTAAATCCCACTATTCTGAATGGGAAAATGCCTTATCTTTAAACATCTGCTATCTGGGGGCATTTCACAGTCCGGAGGTCAGAACGTAACAATGGGAAGCAAGGAAAAGTATCTGTTAAAAATATAAAATAAATAGAAAATTAGATACTTCAAATCTACTTCTATCTTAGCTATCTCTGTATTCCCCTCACATAGATTAAAAATCACCTCTTTGTGCTGCTTCATTTTGGGTATAGAGAAATGCAACAAATTTCTGTATATTGATTTTGTATTGTGTGACTTTACTGAATTCATTTATCAGTTCTAGTGGTTTTTTGGTAGAGTCTTTAGTGTTTTCTACATAGAGTATCATGTCACCTGCAAATAGTGAAAAGTTTTACTTCTTCCTTACCAATGTGGATGCCTTTTGTTTCTTTTTCTTGTCTGCTTGCTGTGGCTAGGACCTCTAGTACTATGCTGAATGCAAGTACTGAGAGTGGAGATCCTTGCCTTATTCCTGATCTTAGAGGAAAAGGTCTGTTTTTCACCATCAAATACGATGTTAGCTGTGGGTTTTTCATATATGGCCTTTATTATGTTGAGGTATGTTCCCTCTAAATTTACTTTGTTGAGGATTTTTATCATGAATCAATGTTGTACTTTGTCAAATGCTTTTTCTGCATTGATTGAAATGATCATATGGTTTTTTATTCTTTCTCTTGTCGACTGTTGGTGGAAATGCAAACTGGTGCAGCCATTGTGGAACACAGTATGGAGGTTGCTCAAAAAATTAAAAATAGAATTACCATATGATCCACTAATTTCACTACTGGGTATTTACTCAAAGAATATGAAAACACTAATTCAAAAAGACTTATGCACCCCATGTTAATTACAGCATTACTTACAATAGCCAAGATATAGAAGAAACTCAACTGTCCATCCATAGATGGATGGATAAAGAAGATGTGAGATATTTTATATATATATATATATAAATAAATGGAATGGTATACAGCCATAAGAATGAAATCTTGCCATATGTAACAACATGGAGGATATAATGCTAAGTGAAATAAGTCAATCAGAAAAAGACAAATACCATTTGATTTCACTTACATGTAGAATTTAAGAACATTTCAAACAAGCAATGAAAAAAGAGACAAACTAAAAAGACAGACTTTTCACTATAGAGAACAAACCAGAGGGGAGGTGGGTAGGGGGATGGGTGAAATAGGTGAAGGGGATTGAATACACTTATCATGATGAGCACTGAGCAATGTATGGAACTGCTGAATAATTATATTATATACCTGAAACTAATATAACACTGTATATTAACTACACTGGAACTTAAAATTAAAAAAAAAAAATCACCTCTTACCACTTTCTTCAGTGATAATAGGGAGCAACTATTCCCAGAAGACTAAGCCATACTGGTATCTGATTTTCTGTTAAACAGCAAAATCCTCAATCTCAGTTTTAGTAAAGCAAAACCACACTGCTAGAGTTTTGTGGCTATTTATATAGGATTATAATACAGTTACAAAGGTAAGCAAAACACAAAAATATCAGTTCTAGCTCTTTTGAACTTGTAGCCATGCTTTATTTGGAAGTCATTTTAAGTGGAAAGCAATATATTTACTTTTTTTTTTTTTTTTAATATCAGCATCTTGAATGTGAATCGCAAAGCAATACAGATGGGACCATAAGAAACAGTCTAAGACAAAAACTGCTTAGCTTGAAGAAATAAGCTAAAAGACCTAATATATTTTAATGTTATAAGAATACTACAACTCAGGCATATTTCATTTTTCTGCATAAAAGCCAGTAGTCATAATTTAAACATCTCTTAAAATGGCTGCTCTTTTAGCTATTTTTTTGCAAATCTCAATTTTAATATATTCAGGTTATATACTATTCTCTATCCATGATGATACACAAATTAAAAGATGTGTCATTTCAACATGGTGTTTGTATTAAACCTCGTATTTTTCAAGAACCAGAAAACTCACTGAACTAGGAAAAAGATATAATATATGACTCACAGGAAAATTATAACAGGAAAATCAAAGTTCCTTATGCAACACGTAGCAGAAAATCTGTAGAGGAAAAAACTCAGGCCATGACAACAGCTTCCCAAGAAAGGTTCCACTCTTGCCCCCATAGTCCATTTTCTCCACAGTAGAGTATCCTACAAAGGGGCACACTGGGCCATGTCCAACATGGCTTCAAATTTTGTAACTGCTGCCCTTACATGAGATAATCCTGACCCACTACTATGGCTGGAGCGGCTTTGCTTGGTCTTTGCATTGCCTGTTTTTCAGCCCATTTGTGACTTTCTGGCTCCTTCTCCTTGCCTATGAGTAACTTTGCTTCCCTGGTCCCTTTCCTACCTCAAGATTTTGTTCACATTTCTTCCCATGCTGGAAATCTCACTTTCCCTGTGTTTGTGGGTACGTCCATTTATTTTCTCTCTCAGGGCTTAGCTTAAATACCTTCTAAGGGATTTTTAACCCCTGTAAATGCATCTCTCATTATTTACTTTAAAATCCCCATTTGTTATGGGGCACCTGGGTGACTCGGTCATTAAGCAGCTGCCTTTGGCTCAGATCATGATCCCAGGGTCCTGGGATCGAGCCCCGCATCGGGCTCCCTGCTCAGCGGGAAGCCTGCTTCTCCCTCTCCCACTCCTCCTGCTTGTGTTCCCTCTCTGTGTCTCTGTCAAATAAATAAATATAATCTTTAAAAAGAATAAAAAATATAAAATCCCCATTTGCATTTATTATCACATTAACAATCTATAATTAACCCATTTCTTAATCTTTTATAAATCAGCCTCCCCCACCAGCATATAAATACCTCAAAAGCAGGAAACCTACCCATTTTGTTCACTGCTATGTCCCCAGCATCTGTCTGGCACATAATAAGTTCCTAAAATTTTTTGTAATTATTCCATTCATTTAGGAGTATTTTTGAATAAAGAGTATATACATCATGAAAGTAAAATGGAATGAATTTGATCACCCAGAAAACTATCATAACCCTTTCTGTTACCGAATGTCATTGTTAATTTATCTCTTTTGTAATTCAACCCAGATTAGCTTTATATTTAGAGATTTTTATTCTGAACATCACTAATACAGTCAGCTTTCACTGGCCTTTAATGAAAGGAATTAAAAACATACATGCACAGCCATACATATGCACACACAATTCTATTACACATGTTCTTCACAGCATGTATCACAAAGTTGGAAATTAACCAGTGAATCGAGATGGGTAGACCATTTGTTTACATAATTCCATGTAAATAATGCCAGAGGTTTGTGATCTGTGCAAGTCAAATGCAATATAACATTGTAAATGTATGACATTATGGTGTGTTCTATGAGTTGCCTTCCACAGAAGGTGGCTTTAGTCCATTCATTCATATACTGTCTACTAAAAAATCAGTTTTGTTAGGTTTCACAATACATTCCCTAGTAACAGAAAATCTGGTAATCCATGCTGAAGTCTATTTTGCTTTTAAAATATTCTGATTGGGCAGCTTCTCTAGGTGTTTTTCCATCCTAAGAATGGAAGGGCATCAGAGTGAGTGATTAAGTTTGAATCCATGAGCTTGGTAATAAGGAATGCCCTTAAAGCTGGAAGTCCTACAACTGTATTCAGAGCGAAGTTCCTGTCTTGCACTAACTACTAGTCAGGTGACCTCAGTACAATAACTGTATCTTATTTACTTACGTTTCCCTCCTGTCTAACACAGTGTTTGGCATTTATGAGGGCTTCATAAATGTTTACTGAAGGCATTTAACCCCATGCATTAGCCAGAGCCTATCAGCATTCTTGAAAATTTATGAAACAGGTAACAATCTCACTTTATTCACTCTAATGAAATAAACTTTCCTGGAAAAACTGGGAAATAAAGTTTTGAAGATTGGGCAGACTGATAAACTACAGAGTCACAAATGAAGGTTCAGTAGAAGTATGTTCTGGATTATCTCCTGGGATCCTCTCTTCTGTGTAGCAAAATGATGCTGGAGAACACAAGTCAAAATCTAGGCTTTAGCCCAACCTACAGCTAAGTCATTATGAGCCCATGAAATGAGAAATGTGGACTAGATGTCTACCAATATTGGCCCAAGAGCAAAAAGCTATGATTCTGAAATGTTCATTCTTGTATGTGAAAACAGACTGTTTTCAATATTTATGCACTCAATCTATTAGGTGACATTTGGTGATCAAGCAATGAATCATTCAACTCTACTAATGCAGGTCTCCCCACAACTACAAAGGGCCTCTGGTGTTTACCTACTGTGAATCGAGGGAGAAACACTCTATTAAAAGAGGTTGTAATATGGGGATTGTGAATTTCAGCGGCTGCGAGTCACTGTTATGGTAAACTTTTGTATTAATTGTCTTTTCATGTTGCTCCAGGCAAGTGGCTGAAAGGAGATTATTGTACATAAGCCATGAGTATAAAAACCCATTCTTGCCACATCGAGAAAAAAAAAAAAAAAAAATCAAAGGAAGCTATTAACTTTGCTTTGCCAGTGAGCTACCCAACTCATGCATCCGAGTGTTTTTCTGTTGTAGTTAAAGGTAAGAAATGCCATATGAAGCCAGTGGTAAAGCGAGTTAGCCGTAAGAATAAGCAAGAAACATGGAAGGGAGGGAGGGAGGGAGGAATTGCACTGCCTAGAAATCCTGAAACCTTAGGAAATGAGAGCAGGCACATCCACCGGTAAGGATGAAGGTCCTAAGGTCCCATCGCATGGATGGCAACCTGCAGCACGCACCGAGGGACAGGTGAGGACTACTGCGGCCTCAAATTTTTAAAACCAGGCAAAATGTGAGTTTCCTATGATGTTTTTATTGACCGTCTAAAAGGACCATGAGCATGGATTCTTCATCATGGACCCTGAATGTTCTAAGGAATATAGAACAGAAATGCCTTACAGTTTTACGAGGAGCCCCTTCTGCTGTGTTTAATACAGAACTGCGGGCCAGCACCTCGACTAGATTTCTTGCGTTCATGATCACTATTTTTAGCACGAAAATAATAGCAGGATAATAGAAGGATGGATGTATCACTGGCTTCATAAAAAAGGACAATTAAAAATTATTCACATAAATTATAATAAAATAATTCCACGGACATTTTTTGGATACTGACTAGCTGCAGGGGCTGCATCAGAGAACAAGAGAAATCTCCCTGCCTTCCTAGAACATAACCCACGCCACTAAGGATCATTAATTCCAAACACCATGAGAACAGCCCTTCAACCACGGAGGCTCCCTTCTTCACTGCAGTGGTTTGACAAAGGGGGAATTCACAAAAAATAAGGTTCTTCTTCGTCTTTTTTTTTTTTTTTTTTTTAGAAATCCAAATTCCATTAAAATCTCTTAGAAAATTATTTTAAAATTAAACTATGGGAAAAAATGAAACTATGGAGAACTGACATCTTAATAGATGATTTTGTCCACAGGTTTCCCCGTGGGGTGTCAGAACAGATGTTTAAAACCTAGAACAGTCAAAATACAAGGTTCTGTTTTTTTTTCTTTCTTTTTAAAGTTTTGAAGTTGACCCCACCACTGTCCAGCATGTATGGCAATTAATCTTTGAATTAATACACAGATACAAACTTTCAAATGGCTTTTGAATAAATTGTAAGTGGATTTCACTCACATTTTGCCTGGTTTTAAAAAGTGGATTTCTCTTCACATATTTCTGTAGGTTATCCACTATATGTTGATTTATTACATTGTACACGCTGATGTAAAGTGTTATATTGTAAGGCTACTGTGTTCTATAGGAAAGTGAAATGGAATCATTTACAAAGGCTAATTAAATTTTAGGAACCTGAATAAAATTACTGGACCAATTATGTTGAGAAACAGACCACAGAAGTGAATTAGAGTAAAATAAAATACACATCCCCATAAAATACAAGGTATCTGTACTATGTGAAGGAAATGACCTTCTATATGGGATGTAGATGGTATAGGGGAGCAGCGAGGGGGAGGTCAGAGTCACTTGCAGAAATTTCTCACAATACACCTGTCCAGCTGGTAATCACCCTTCCCCTGGCCTGACTATCTTGTTCCAGCCACAGGCAATTAAACACCCTGTGTAGAGTATTATGCTAAGTACACAGTCCACAGTTATCTCATGTTATCCTTAAAACATTTTCATAAATTAGGAACATCATCTTCCAGTTAGAGTAGAAAAATTGAGGCTTACTAAATTAAAATTATTGAATTAATGATGCACAACCAGTTCATGACAGATATAGATTTGAACCCAGGTTTATCCTGTCTCCGAATTCTATGTTCTTAACTACCTCACTGTACGTAGGAGTACTTTGATATTAGAATAGACAGCACATCACTGTACACGCTCACGCTAGGAAGCCCCTCTTTCTGTAGTGTTATATATTATAACCACCTTTCCTTTGATATGGTTTTCTCTAAGATAGACTAAGATAAAACTCAGCGTTGGATTCCTTAAAAACTAAACAAAATAAAGCACAGCAAACACAATGTAATTGTACCTTCATGTATTCTTATCTTAAATAGCTCAGTTATGTTATCCACACTCAAGTTTTAGTTTCCATACATATCTCTTGAAAATTATCTACACAAAATATGGGAGAGACATTTGATATTATTAAAAACACACTGTTTAGGGGCGTTTGGGTGGCTCAGTTGTTAAGCGTCTGCCTTCGGCTCAGGTCATGGTCCTGGGGTCCTGGGATCGAGCCCCGCATCGGGCTCCCTGCTCCAAGGGAAGCCTGCTTCTCCCTCTCCCACTCCCCTTGCTTGTGTTCCCCCTCTCGCTGTGTCTCTCTCTGTCAACTAAATAAAACAAATCTTAAAAAAAAAAAAAAAAAAAAACACTGTTTAAAAATATTTTGCTCCATGATGACATTCAGAATAAAATTACTGCACTGCCAAATGTTGTTTTCTCAATGAATTAAAATAACTGGGCATTATATCAAGAATCATGCAAACTTCCACTATTAATAGCTGGTGATTCATGATATATGTATTTGTAAAATTGATGTACCTTATATTCTGTCTATTTATAACCAAAGTAGGCATGATTTTCCTTCTACTTAAAGACTAGAAATGTTATAATTCATTTATAATAATTCATAATTCATTCATAATAATTCATCTTGTGAACATGTGCAGAGTTATTTGCCAGATACATGTTATAGAAATGTCTGATAATATATAAAGTTATATCTGTTCTAGCCACAACTAGTAATTTGCTATTTTTTCGTAGACTATATTATAAAACTATTTTTTTGGAGAATTGCAAGAATTTTGTAAATTTCTTACAAATTAAAATGTGTAAAATGAAAACAATCAGGAGAAAAGATGAAACTCAGAAGCTAGGATTTAAAAAGAACTAGCTATAGGAGAGAAAGTCTTATTAAAGACGATTTTCAAAGATGGAAGTGATAGGCCAAGGTCACTCAGTTGACTAGTGGTCACACCTCTCTCCCTCTGGTTAACCTTCCCACCTCCGGTTAGCCCTCCTGTCAGTATGCTTCTGTGTCTATGTGTTTCATCCACTCTGCCCCCGTCACAGCCTGCACATTCACAAATCTAGCCGGGAACCCTGCTTGTGATGACACAGCTCTGCACTAAGGTATAAAGGCCAGATTTGCACACACAGCACTTCTCAGTAGTTAGGAACGCTGCAATATCTCTACCGAAATACCAAATGATCCTAATCAACAGGAGTCTCACAGAGGTTAGATCTAAAAACATTCTCTGTAAATAGCATATGCTCCAAAGATTCTTCTGTTTTCTGTATATTTGTAATAACTTAAGAATAAGTAGAGCACATACAGACATGAACATGCAACTATAAATTATACCCCTTGGTTCAGGTGATGAACAAAACTTCAAAACTAAATACCAATTAGAGTGTCTGTTCTCAAACCCATCAGCATTACTTGCTCAGTAAATTTCTATCTCGGCATGACATGATTAAGAAAGAAATGGTATCTTTAATATATTATTTTTAATCTAGAATTAAGCAGAAATGATTTTCAGAACACCATAAATGGCACAAATCTTACCGCTTATAAATAAAATCTCTAGAATTGCTAGATACCCATTCCTAACATTTTCTGAGAGGGCATGTTTAATTTTAATATCAGCTGCAGAATATTAAGAATATTGATCAAAATTCTTACTGCTTCCTGTTAACCCTTTAAAACGATCTATCACTCATGAACTTCCTACAGCCCTTTTTGAGTCCACTTGTAGTCTGTGCCTGTATTTGTTTTGGGACCTGTGTGAATGAAGACAAAGACTACAGAGGGACTAAGGGCTTGCTTTGAGGTCAGCTACCCAAGATGCTAATTCCCTTTTTTAATTTTTGGTGCAGTTTTTTTTTTTTTTTTTTTAGCAAATTACTTCTAAGTCTTGGTTTCCATAATGTTATTTTAAATTTGAAAATGAGATGGGGCGCCTGGGTGGCTCAGTCATTAAGTGTCTGCCTTTGGCTCAGGTCATGATCCCAGGGTCCTGGGATTGAGCCCCGCATCGGGCTCCCTGCTCGGCAGGAAGCCTGTTTTTCCCTCTCCCCCTCCCTCTGCTTGTGTTCCCTCTCTAGCTATGTCTCTCTCTGTCAAATAAATAAAATCTTAAAAAAAAAAAAAAAAAAAGAAAAGAAAATGAGAAAATATCTCCTTTAAATGTCTTATGTAAATTGGTGGCTAATATTGTTCTGATTACTCATATAATTCTCGCACTGAACTTTTTTCCCAGGTACCAGACTTGGTTACAAATTCCACTAGTTTCTATGTCTCAATGTTTCTAAAACAGAACTGATCCTCCTCACTCATATAAACCAGCTCTTCCTCAAAACTGGGTTACATTAGCTTCTGACATGGATACCTCCTCTCAGTCACACTCCTCAAAACCTCAGGTATTGGCTCCACTACCCACTGGCTGGGAACCTGAGCAGGTGGCAAGACACTTAATGTCATCATCTGAAAGGGACCCACAGTTTTAAAGATTTGCCTCATTGAGTTGTTGTGATTAAATGTGTTAATATATGTAAAATGGTTAACTTTACTAGCCACAAAGCAATGATTCAAGAATGTTAACAAATACTGTTACATTATTACATTGTTACTGTCTTTTTGTAATCTTCTTTCTTCTTCTTTCCCTTTCAATTCTCCAAGTCCATTGTATTCTCCCTTGGGCTATTCTATTCTACAAACTCAGTCCTATATTCAAACCAAATCCAATGGAAATCTAGGTTTTAAAATATTATTTGGTATTAGAAAAATCTAATTTTCAATTAAGCCTTTGGAATAGAAATTTATCACAGTAACTCTGCATTTTAGTTCAGCTAGTTTTTTTTTTTTTTTTTTCCTTTTTTTCCCCTTTAATCACAAACGCATCTCCTACATCAAAGAAATTAAGAGGTCTTATCGGGGTCTTAAGGGCACTTTTCCCCCTATAGAAACAGTTTTCTTTCTTATGCATATTAAAATTTAACACTCTTAATTATTTTAAGAACTCTGCGATATGGAAGATAGACTCAATAGAGTTTGCTTCTCTGCTCTTCCTAAGATTATTTCTTATCAATGGAGCTTTAATCAATAATGCACTTTTTAAAAGTTTTCAATAATTTCAGCCTGAAGCTCTTCAAAATTTACGTTGGTGTGCTCCAACACAGAATGCTGGACAAGCTGTATGGACAGACCATTTCTCCTACTATTGCCACCCAGTAATGGTTCTTAAAATACAGTAATAAAGGGGCTCGTGGGTGTCTCTATCAGTTGAGTGTCAAATACTTGACCTCAGCTCAGGTCTTGAGCTCAGAGTCAGGAGTTCAAGCCCCACATCGGGCTCCATGCTGGGCATGGAGCCTGCTTAAAAAAATAAAGTATAGCAATAAAAATTGTTTTTATATTTAAAGTTCAGCTTAAAAGGGAAAAAAAGTAAAGAACAGAAAATTTTCAGGTGATAAAAGTAGAAAATGATCAAAAGCACATGAGGAGGGTAGGGAAACCCTTATGCTTGGGTGAATGTCCAAATGGTGGTCCCTAGCACCCATGAAGAAAATGGAGAGATGCTTTGTGGATTATAAAAAGCAAAGTCACTAGAATTAGGTTTGAGATTTCTAAAAACATCAGTTAAAATAAGACAGGGTGGGGATTTGACTCACTAGCTGTGGGCAAGAGTAGGAAATAATTGCCATCTCTATGAAGTCTTGAGTGAAGAACCAGAAGCATTGACCTGTAGCATGTTCACATATAGGGTAGTTACAGGAGTTTCAAATTGAGAACATAAAATAACAATTGGACAAGGGCAATTGAATTCCCTTGGCACTGATGGAGCAAAATAAAAACCACTCTGCTGAAACCTTTTTATAATGCAGTCATTCATCTCCCACAGGAAAAAATTTACCCCTTGAAGAAAAGCAAGATGACAATTAAAACATATATTGGGGGGGTTGGGGGATGAAGGAATATCAATGAGTTCTGACTGTAGAAGAAATAACATCTTAGTAACTGGAAATGATAAACTAATCTGAAAGAAATAATACATTAAATATTTTAAAGTAAGTATAGAAATAAAACAAGGATAAAAGACTTAATATAGTTCATTTTGGAAACCAAAAATCAGATTTCAAAAAAAAAAAAAAAGAGAATGCTTAGAAATCTGGAAGTAGTGATAAAAATTGCCTCTCAATGTCAAAGAGCAGATTAGACAAAGCTGAAGAGAAAAGAGCAAACTGGAGACAGAAACAAGGAAATTGTCTGGGACCCATTGCAGAAAATATGAAAAGAGAGGCGAAGAAAAGGCAATTAGGAGACCCAAATTACGTTAATAAAAACATCCTAAAACAGAAAACTGAGAATGAGGATGGAAAATATTTGAGAATATAATATCTGACAAAGTTGCTTAAATAAACACATGAGTTTCCAAACTGGAGGAGAC
Organism: Halichoerus grypus; assembly: GCF_964656455.1. NCBI lineage: Eukaryota > Metazoa > Chordata > Mammalia > Carnivora > Phocidae > Halichoerus > Halichoerus grypus. The sequence goes on from NC_135718.1 coordinate 82,847,200, forward strand.
ACAAAGTCCTGGTGAAGAGCAATAAAAGCAGAATCAGCAAATAGCTAGATTTTGGTGAAGCTGCAGACCAACAAAAATAAAGAAAACTTAAAGAAAGCTGTCTTCCTCAACCAGGTCCATCTAAGAGAAGAAAAAGATTTCCCCTGAGAAACTACAATACCCTCACACAGGTGTGAGGGTGGATTTCTTATTTTCAGTGTGTTCTGAAAATTTGTGGGAAGAGAATCTAATTTGCAGTAGTTAGGAGTAATGCTGCCCACATGCACCTTGCCAGGAAGAATCACCATCTCAGCTCTGTCATCAAAGCCTTACCCAAAGCAAAGTCCAAAGGAAAATGATCAAGGTAAAAAGTCTCAAAGGATCCAAGGACCAAAGGTACTACAGTAAGAACCAGAATAAAAACAAAAACAAAAAAATCAGACCTCAATAGATTTCAGACACTGGAATTATAAAACATGTAATTTTGTAAAAAGTTTGAGGTATCTATAGATACATATACATGCACACATATATGTATATACATATACATGCATGCATATATATAAAATCTCAATAACATGAACAGAAAGTAAGAGATTTCAAAGGAGTTTCATTTGAAAATTAAAACTTATGGGAATAAAAAATGCAATACATTTAAATTTGATACATAGTTTAAAGGACAGATTTTAATGAAAACAATACTTATTAACTAGAGAATAAATCTGAAGCTATTACTGGGTGTGCAACACAATGAAACAAAAGATACAAAATATGACAGATTCAAAGACACTGCCAATAAAATGAGGAAATCTAACATGTTCCTAATGGAGTTCCAGAAAGATATACTATAAACATTGGAAAGAAGAATTATATATATTATGTATTTGAAGAGGTAATGGAAAACAAATCCCAGAAGTTTTGAAAGACACGCACATACAGATCCAGACAGCCCAACAAAATTCAATCATGGCAAACTAAAGGACATTTTCTCAACAAATTGTTCTGGAATAGCTGTGCATCCACATGTTTAAAAAAATGTTATCGAGACACAGACCTTACACCATTCACAAATATTAACTTGAGAAGGATCAGAGTCCTAAATGCAAAATGCAAAACAAAAAGGATAAGGAAGGAAGAAAAATTCTGAGAACTTTACTTCAAATTTATTAAAGAACTTAAGAGGAAATGTTTCCCAATGAGCTTAAAAATTTAAATGAAAAAGACAAATGCTTAGAAATGTAAATCCAAATTGACAAAAAAAATTTGAATAGTCCTGTAACTACTGAAAAATTGAATAAGTAATTAGAAATCCTGTCCCTCAAAATACTTTGAAGCCCATATATTATTATGGGTGAATTATAGCAAACACTTCATGAAAACAATTGTACTCTTACACAATTTTTTCAGCATACACTAAAAAGGAGCTTTATTAGGCCAGTGTAACCTTGATATCAAAAGCAGATGAGGAAATCAGGTGATTTTCATCCAACTTTTCTCATGAATACTGATGCAAAAATTATAAACAAACCAGTTCCAATTATAGCAAATCAGTTACACGCCAGTGTTTTTAGAATGCATAATATTTGTTAACCAAGTTGGATGTATTCAGGAGTGCAAGTTTCATGTAGTATTTTGAGATGAATTGACATTTTCACCATAATGACAACAACGAGACATATCACCAATGAATAGATTTAGAAAAAAATATTTTATACAATTCATCATCTGTGACTAAATTACATTTAAAAATCCTACAATCTAGATAGTGCATGAAACAAGTTTGTTGTTGTTGTGTTGTTCCTGTTTTTTTTCCCAAGTTTTTATTTAAATTCAAGTTAGTTAACATGTAGTGTAGTATTTGTTTCAGAAGTAGAATTCAATGATTCATCCCTTACATACAATACCCAGTGATCATCACAACTAGCACCCTCCTTAATGCCCATCACCCATCCAACCCGTCCTGCACCCACCTCCCTCCATCAACCCTAAGTTCTCTTAAGTATAGAGTCTCTTATGGTTTACCTGTCTCTGTTTTTATCTTACTTTATTTGTCCTTCCCTTTCCCTATGTTCATCTGTTTTGTTTCTTAAATTGAAACATCTTTAATCTTACACAGGTATTTGCAAAATTACCAATAGCAAACATTGCATATCATAGGAAAATATTGGATATTTTTTCCTTTCAGTTTGGGAATGAGAAAAATCCCTGTCATCATTGCTTTTTTTCAACATTGACTGGGGATCCTACTCTGTGCATGAAGAAAGGAAAATAATTTAAGGATATAGGATTGGTGAAAAAAATTATTAGTTCTATGTAGTCTTTTAGCACATGTAAAAAATCCAAAATAATCTATTAAAAATTTAATGAATTTAGCAAGTTTGTTGTAGCAATATACAAAAATTAATTGCAGTTCTATATGCCAGGCATAACTTAAAAAGCAAAAGAAACAAAACTGTTTATTATAGAATAATAAATATCAAATGTGTAAGAACAATTCTAAAAAAGATGGTAATTATCCATAATCCAGTTTTCTATTTGGAAAAATGAGAATCCTTATGGAAAAACTAAAAACCTAAATAAATGCAAAGATGTATATTAATGGATTTGAAACATGCTATATTATGATGTCATATATGATGATACCTACAGTCAAAAAAAAAAAAAAACAACCCTCAACACAATTATTTGTGGAAATACACAAGCTGATAGTAAAATTTATGTGAGAATTCAATGACAGAGACTAGTCAGGAAACTCTTTAAAAAGAAAAACAATGGAGGACTTTTTTATCAGATATAATGTAATATGCATGCATATATACCAGATGCTTATAATACTTATATGAATACCTCAAATATATACAAATACAATATTGTGAAAAGATGAACAGAATAGAGGCCTCAGAATCAGAGCTACTCACACAGGGGCATTTGATGTAAGGCAAGGTTTGTCCTACAGACAAGTGAAGAGATTAAAAGTTTTGAAAAATTAATACTAGGTTAATTATACAAATATATGTATACCTATGTATATGTATGTTAAAAAAAAAAAAAGAAATACCCTGCCTAAAACTATGCACATAAATCAACTGCAGATAAATTATAGATCTAAATGTGAAGTGCAAAGCAACAAAGCTTTTAGAAGTTATACTAAGATAATATATTTTTGACCTTAGGGCAGGGAAAGAATTTTTAAACAGTTCAAGAAAAAGTACTAACCATACAGTATTAAACCTAAGAATCCTTTTCTTCAAAAGATACCATTAAGAGAGTTGAAAAGAAAACCACAAAGTTGAAAAATAAGATCTGTAATACATGTAACCAGCACATATCTTGTTTCAAGTGTATATTTAAAATTTTTTAAATCAATAAGAAAAAGATAAGAGCAAATAGGCCAGTTAGTTGAAAGAGCACAACACAGCTATAATAGTTGTATTCAATAAATATATGAAAAATGCTCTAACATTAATAACCAAGGAAATAAAATCAAAACCATAGTTAAACATCACTACACACATACCAGAAGATCTAAAATTGGTTAATATCAAGGGTGACAATTGTATGGAGCAACTAAAGTCTCATTTGCTGCCTCTGGACATTTTAAGTTATTAACACCACTTCAGAAAAGAATCATTATCCAGGGAAGTTAGATATAGGCATTGTCTGTGACTCAGTAATTCTACTCCAAAGTGTGTGTGTGTGTGTATGTGTGTGTGTGTGCAGATATATATATATATATATATATCTGTGTGCTCAGGTACACCAAGAAAAATATAGAAGAATGGGGCGCCTGGATGGCTCAGTGGTTAAGCATCTGTTTTTGGCTCAGGTCATGATCCCAGGGTCCTGGGATTGAGCCCCGTATTGGGCTCCCTGCTCAGCGGGAAGCCTGCTTCTCCCTCTCCCACTCCCGCTGTTTGTGTTCCTGCTCTCGCTGTGTCTGTGTCAAATAAATAAATAAATAATCTCTTAAAATGAAATATAGGAGAATGATCACAACAGTTGAAATCATATAACTGAAAAATGAAACAACCCAACTGTTGATCAAAAGTAGAATGAATAAATTGTGATGTATTCACATAATTGAAAGATATGTAGCAATACACATTTCAAAGAAACAAGAATTATCTACAACAAGGTTAAATATCATAAATGTATGGGCATGAAAGAAAAAGACACAAAAGAATATATTCTATATATTTATGGAAAGTCAAAAAAAAAAAAAAGGTAAAACTAAGCCATACTCTTTAGGAATGCATACTAAGTTTGTCATGGAAAAACATGCACAGAGGAGGCATTTCCATAGAATTCAGGAAAGTAGTGTGTTGTGTGGGAACAAGGAGGAATGCTGAGAGGCAGGCAACACGGTCCTTCCTGGTGTGAACACTTGTTACAGAGCTGCGTTCTCTGTGATAAAGCACCAACGTGGAAATACTGGGCTTGCACATATTTATATATATGCTATATATTAAAAAGAGGAAACACATAAAAATAAAATGTACTATTATTTAATGTAGCAAGAAATGTTATCTCAATTTCAAGTCAAATTTAATTGTATTCACTAAACTAAAGGAGGATTTTTTTTTTTTTTAAAGATTGTATTTATTTGAGAGAGATTGAGAACGAGCATGAGCTGGGGGGTGAGAGAGAAGCAGACTCCTCGCTGAGCAGGGAGCCTGATGGGGACTCGATCCCAGGACCCTGAGATCATGACCTAAGCTGAAGGCAGACACTCAACCGACTGAGCACCTCCTAAAGCGGGATTTTGAGTGTCAACTTTTTTCACTTCAATTGCTTTACTCCATAATAATTTTAGGGAATGCTAAAAAACAAAAACAAAACAAAAACGTAATAAAGTGGTGATTGCAGTTTTATTTGATACTTGGCCTCAAGACTGAAACAAGGTAATGGCTGGTAAATATTTAAGAGGAAACTTAACCATCTCAAATTTCTGTCCAATTTGTTCTATGCTCAGAGATCATGTTGATATGGGGTTAGAGAGGACATGTCTAAATGCCACCGAGCCACTGTTTTTTCTTTTGATTTCTTCGAGATAGTGTGTGAGAATAGTTTATATTGAAGGATGAACTGAAGAAGAGCACAGAGAGTGAAGACATGGACAATAGCTGTTCGGATTAAGGAAGAAGAGGACACCAGTACAGCTAATGGAGAGCTTCGCCTGTCTTCACGATCTTGGGAAAGGCTAGTGTGTAGAGGACATGGTGTCAAGATGAGCTGGTGGACATAGGGCTGTAGGAACCAGGAATCAAAGCCTCATTTAAAAAGCTGTGTTCCCCAAGTACTGTGGAGAAACAGCCATGATCCCGCACATGAAGGATCTCTTCCTGTTGAGACCACAGTAATCAGGGATCTCTAGAAATACTTGAACCGAGACATAACTTTAACACCCATGTGTATCAATAAAAAGTATATATATATATGTATATGTATACATACAACTACGTGTATGGTATATAGTATATACAGTATAAAACTACAGAGTTCCATTCATATAGAAAATAATGAGGAAATTTAGCTAAATATGTAATGATTCTAAGGCATAATTTGTTGAATGATTTTGTGATACACTAATATGGAAAATACATTGATTCATCCAACAAATACTGACCAAGAGTTTACCATGAGTTAATGATTTTACTGGGTTCTGGAAACAAAGTTAAATAATATATGCTCCATGGAAACAAGAACCACGGAGCAGAGGAGACACGTGAAACAATTGTGGCAGAGAATAGTTCCAAAAATGTGTTTTGGGGAACCTGGGGTCCCCAAGGCCCTTTCATGGGACCTGAGAACCTAACTCAAGTCCATATACTTGTGGCGCATCGTCTGCCATCTTCAGCGTCTGTTCCTCATGAGGACCACGGGGTTTTCAGGAGGTTGTATGTGCTGTGACAGCATCATTGCTCTTGTGTCTAGTAGAATATGTGTTTGTGTGTTCTTGTGTTCAAAATGGTTTTTCGGTACAAAGGCTCTGTGGGGTCCTCAATAATTTTAAGAGTGTAAAGGGATCCTGCAACCAAAAAAGGTTGAGAACCACTTGTATACACAAGTGTCATTTCTATGTATGTTAATTCTATGAAGAAATGACAAGGTGTTTGGGGAAGTAAGGAAAAAATTACTGAGAAAAATCCAGGGATTAAGGGAGATCAAGAGGAGGGACTCCTCAATTAGACTGGGGTTATCCCTGAAAACTTACTCTGGTTTATTCAACCTCATCACCCAATGACATAGAAACCTACAGAGAACGCAAAGGTTTCAAAAGAAGGGAGGGCTTTATAGGCAATGATGGGAAACCACCACAATATATTTTTTAAGAATACAGACTTAAATGGTAAATACGGGCTAATCATAGAGAGTTTTCACTACTACAAGGCCACCAAAGAATTAGTTGTACTTTCTTCTATACAAAAGACAAATGGAGACATGGTTACCTTACAAATACCTTCCCAATAGAGCAATGCGGGTACCTCAGAACGCAACTACCATATGGTAATAAACGACCATTTCCCTCATTCACATTGCTTCCTTTCACTGTAAATGAGATACCTCGAATATCCTGAAGTATAATAAAACCCTTGATAAAAAACATCAAATTTCCTTACAAAATTTATGTTACCTACTGCAGGGATTAAACTTCTTTTAATAGTTGAATTAAAACATACAATTTCACCTGTTTAGTATCTAGGTATTTGAGGCTTTCACACATGATTCTTGGTTCATCAGATTTTTAAAGGGCTAAAAACAAGCTTTACTTGCCCAAGAAATATTTGCTCTACACTTGTCATTATTATAAAAGACGGTGCTGGGGCGCCTGGGTGGCTCAGTTGTTAGGCGTCTGCCTTCGGCTCGGGTCATGATTCCAGGTCCTGGGATCGAGCCCCACATCGGGCTCCCTGCTCAGCAGGAAGCCTGCTTCTACCTCTCCCACTCCCCCTGCTTGTATTCCCTCTCTCGCTGTGTCTCTCTCTGTCAAATAAATAAATAAAATCTAAAAAAAAAAAAAAAAAGATGGTGCTGATGAAGCCATACATACATACAAAACCCAACTGAACAAATGAAAGGAACATTATTAGTAAAAAACCACCATCATAAAGTATTACATATTATATAAAGTATTTCAGATTCAGTGGCAATGATTTTTTTTTCTTTTCCTAAAGAATAAAATGTTCTTTTTAATTGCCTTCTGTGTTTTTTACATGCATTTCTATTAGAGAGTATAAATATACAGGGTTGTCAAGTCCTCATGCATTATTTGCAAATTATAGCTGTTATTTTAAACACAAATTAAGCAACCCCATGTATTTTACATGACAGGTTTACAATTGTTCATAGAGAACCATATAGGACCTTTATAAAAATTGCCCATGTGTGACTCATCATATTATTACAGTGCTCATGTAAAATTAACACCAGAAAAGTTTAGCTTTTTGTTCCCAATGCCAAGGGATTCTGCATTATGAATGGAAATAAGTGAAGCTGGTTGATTTTCCTTTTTCCCTTTGTTTTTTTTTAAATTGAGTATAGTCGAGACACAGCGTTACGTTAGTAGGTGCATAAAACACTGATTCAGCTTCTAAGTTCTGCTGCGCTCACAAGTGTAAGCTGCCATCTGTCCCCATACAACGCTATCACAGTATCATTGACGACATTCCCCGCACCATGCCCTTCATCCCTGTGGCTTCCTCATTCCATAGCTGGAAGCCTGGGTCTCTTCACCCATTTTCCCCATTCCCCACCCACCTCCCTTCTGGTGACCATCAGTTTGTTATAAGTCTGATTCTGTTTTGATTATTCACTTGCTTTGTTTTTTAGATCCCACATGTGAGTGAAATCATAGGGTATTTGTCTTTTCCAGTCTGACTTACTTTGCTTAGCATAACCTCTAGGTCCAGCCATGTTGTCACAAATGGCAAGATTTCTTTTTTTTTTTTGGTTAAGGAATGTTTTATTGTGTGTGTGTATACACAAACACACACCCACATCTTCTTTATCTATTCCTTGATCAATGGAAACTGGAACTGCTTCCATTTCTTGGTACTGAAAATAATGCTTCTGTAAACATAGGGATGCATGTATGTTTTAAAATTAGTGTTGTTTCCTTTCAGTAAATAGCCAGTATTGGAATTATTGGATCATCTGGTAATTCTATTTTTAGTTTTTTTGATAACCTTACATACTGTTTTCCACGGTACCTGTATGCTCTCAGCTTTAGTCTAGCTGTTAGTGTTAATTTTGTACTCTCAAAAATGCTGTGTGGACTCAGGAAATCTTGAAAGATGAGGCTTCTCCATTGCACTGCCTGATGTCATTTAGTGTAGTTACTCCTGACATTTTGCCCCTCATTTAGTATTTAAGAAATTCTCTTCTCTAGAGGAAAATGATGCTATCAGAAGTCATTTCTCTTTTTTTCCCCAGAGATATTTCCAGAACTTCTCTTTCTAGAAATAAGGCACAATCACTGTTACCATTTGAATAGCATGTATTCTGCAAAAATAGATTACACAATTCAGAATTGTAATTGTTAAAAACCATGAGTCATACTGTAGGGGACATGTGCTGGATACTGTTTCACCAACCATAACCTTCATATGGACTTTAGATAACTTCTATCCTCCCAGAATTGTTATTCATGTAGTTAATATTCTAGAGATTGCTATACTTTTTTTTTAGTTTGGGAATAATAATTTTTTATTTTTTTTTATTTTTTTATTTTTTTTTTTAAGATTTTATTTATTTATTCATGAGAGACAGAGAGAGAGAGAGACAGAGGCAGAGGGAGAAGCAGGCTCCCCGCGGAGCAGGGAGCCCGATGTGGGACTCGATCCCAGGACCCTGGGATCATGACCTGAGCCGAAGGCAGACGCTTAACCGACTGAGCCACCCAGGTGTCCCGAGAATAATAATTTTTTAAAAGATTTATGTATTTATTTTAAGAGAGAGAGAGAGAGTGCGGGGGTGGGGGGCAGGCAGAGGTAGAGGGAGAGAATCTCAAGCGGGCACCCTGCTGAGTGTGGAGCCCAGTGCAGAGCCTGACACGGGCTCGATCCCATGACCTGAGCCGAAATCAAGACCTGACGGATTAACTGAGCCACCCAGGCGCCCCAATAATAATTTTTTTTAAGGAAGGAAAGCTATATGTATTTATTCCAAGAAATTAAGTCCTTCCCATTGAGTGTCTCTGGAAAGCCTAAAGCAAGGAGCCCTAAGAAACCAGAAAGTTTAACAAAGTAGTTGGAGGAGAGAGTCCACAAAGGCGCAGTTCTGCGCACACAGACGAGGACACCCTTTGCTATAAAACAGAGCCCCGCGGCTCTCACTGCGCAAACTACCAGGACGGGTCTCTAGAAAGACATGGGGTCCCATCACTACCGCCCTCTGCAGCTTGCACAAGGTCTGAAAGACTGACCTCTACCAAGGGCAAGGCCGCCGCTTTTTTTTTTTTTTTTTAAGATTTTATTTATTTGACAAAAAGAGCACAAGCAGAGGGAGCAGCACGCAGAGGCAGAGGGAGCAGCAGGCCCCCCGCCCAGCAGGGAGCCCGATGCGGGGCTCGATCCCAGGACCCCGGGATCATGACCCGAGCCAAAGGCAGACACTTAACTGACTGAGCAAGGCAGCCTCTTAACAAACATTCTGGACTCCAGATTTGAAAGTTGGACAGATAGTGGGACCTAAGAGACGGTAAAACACCCCCCCATATAGAGTCACTGGCACTTACCACAGTGTAATTTGCATAGTGACTATCACAGTACCCCATGACGATGGAGGGGAAGGCAACAAGCAGAAAGTGATGATGGAATGCAAAATACACAACACAGCATTCATGACGTAGGGGGTTGACCTCAATACTGGCTTCCCCTTACAATCACTCCGAAGGAAGTGTAGAAGTTTGACACGCAAGAATAGAACCAAGTGACAGGAGAGGTCTTTCTGCACATGACTGTCAATTACTTGGGAATAATAATGTACATTATAGATCATTTGGGAGACTTGATTCATTTACTCTCATTAAGGTTTTAGGAGATATGTTAACTTTTATTTCAAAATTAAATATGATACTGTTGCGATTCATTACATGTTTTCTAGGTCTCAGATATGAGGCAGATAATGGGCATTTGATACTATTGAAGAATCGAGCCAAAAACTAGATACCAAAGAAAACTACCTGACTCAAGAGGCCCTGACTGGCCAATGAGGAGGAAGTCTGGACATTAGTAACAATAAGGCTGCAAGAGATTAAATGAGATGAGGTCATGACTTCAGGCTGATACTAAAATCCTATCTTAATGGTCACATGTGGAAGATGCTAGAAAGCCAAATCATTAATCACAAAAATAATATAGGTAAAGAATAAAAATCCTGTTTTGCCTTGAGATAAAATGTATCTTGAAACAACAGTTGATGAGAGAAAATTATTTCTTGAAAAAATGTATTCTTGCTAATAAAGGAGGGATAAGACAATTAGAATATCACCAAATTTAATCAAAAATGAAATAAAACAGTAAGAAACATAAAGCAAAAATGTGGAACTTCATAATAAATCATGCTAGTAGCAACTGAACGCATTTGTAATTTTAACATCACAGTAAGACAGCCCAGAATTTATGTGACTCCCAACGCAAGTTACCAATACCACAGAAGACAGATTCCTGCAAACAAAAAAATAAGAACTCTGAATCAGAACCACATTTCACTAATTTAGAGGAAATACAGGGGAGTATATAATCAGAAAAACAGCATGCAAGAAACTCTACAGGACAAATCACTCAGTTCCCCCACACCCAAATAAATTCCAAGTAGTTGAACGGCTAGATGTGTGCCTTTGATAAAGGCTCCCTCTTCCATTTCCCTGAAACTTTGTGATTCTTCTGTCTGCATTATATTTCACTGTTTCCTTTTCTGTAAGGAGTAGTGACACTCCACCTGGGGTTCTGAGTGCCTAATTTTCCCCCAAATGTATGAAAAACCTGGCATTTGAATACTAAAAAGCAGCTAAATTATTTATTTCTTTTGTAATAATTTTAATTTGGTGTGAAAGCATTTTTAAAACATGGTTCTATGGAGAGGATAACATTAATGGTGCTAAAAGTGTAGAAAGCAATTTATGTGCAGAATGCTGAATACGTTGAAATGCACTCAAAGATTACACATCATCATATGTGGTCATTGTAACCAACACTGGTTGTGGATACTATCATTAATAAACACCTGCAATAAAGTTAATTTCTATTTAGGCATCTTAACCTTCAGGAAGTGGATTTCCATCTGCTACTGGGTCCCCGAATTTGTTGCTCCTATGGCCAAGAACCCTTAGCCCTTTTCTGCCATTTGCTCTGATTCCCAAGAAGGACAAAAGCAAGTACTGTTTGCTCCATTTCTTCTCCCTCTCAACGGACAGATACTATGGTCAATGATCTCCCCTTAGGTCTGCCTCCAGGTGAGGTCTGGGGTTGGTACCACTGTCTTACTAAAAGCTGGGGAAAGAAACTGTAAAGTGTGTGCATGAGGGTGGGCCAGAGACACAAAACCAAAGTGACTTTAGAGGAATCAGAACATCACTGTTGTGTTCCCTGATTAAAAGATTAGTAGGGGATGGAAAGGGAAGAAAATTGTGTGGTATCCCAAAATCTGTGAAAGATTTTCTCTTTCCTGGTGATTCACACCCTGATGGCTATTAGAGGTTGGCACTGCATGGTGATAATTGATAGTAATTTGCTTGTGGTAATCAAGCAAGTTTAAAGAGATATTTATAGAGAAATCAAGAGTAAAGCATTAATAGTAGTTTTGAAAAACTGGAGAGATCAGAGACGAACAGGAAATAAACAGTTTGTTATTACAGTTATCTGGGCCAACTACCAAAGGAAATTATGAAGTACAACATATTTTTCTCTAAATCTGAGAAAAAAAAATAGAAGATGAATTATGCTCCAAATGCAGCCTTTCTCATGCTGAGAAGGAAAGTAATGGATAGCACCTCACAGTGTAGCTTGCAATCTGCAGCAGGGTTAAGAATCTGTGCAGAAGGGATGCCTGGGTGGCTCAGTCGGTTAAGCGTCTGCCTTCAGCTCAGGTCATGATCCTGGGGTCCTGGGACCGAGTCCCGCGCTGGGCTCCCTGCTCAGCAGGGAGTCCTCTTCTCCCTCTCCCTCTGCCTTTCCCCCCTGCTCATGCTCTCTCTCTCTCTCAAATAAATAAATTAATAATAAAAAAAAAGAATCAGTGCAGAAGTCTGTTAAAAAGCAGATTTCATGCCTCCATGCCCACCCTAATATTATGATTCAATGACGACTGGGTGGGGCTCAAATTTGTTGATCTGTGCACCAAAAGTTTAGAAATACTTTTATATTCTCTACAACCGGGTTTCTTAACCTCAGCAGTATTGACATTTTCACCCAGATAATTGTTTGCTGCAGGTAGGTGTCCTGTGCCCTGTGGGACATTCAGTGGCATCACCAGCTCCTACGCACTAGCTGCTAGGAGCCAGCCCCACTCTCATGCTCTGTAACAGCTAAAAACCTATCCACACATGGCCGTATATCCCCCGGGGGTAGAATTTTACAATTGAGAATCTCAAAAAAAAAAAAAAAAAAGTTTTAAGACAGAATGTGTTATTATAGAAAAAATAAGAAACACATAGAGTCTCAAAAATAAAATTAAAACCAACCAGACCCATTAGCAGACTTTCTACATTTTCTTTTTTTCTCTCTTCATCTCTCCCTCTCCACTCCAGTCCCTCACCAACCGCATAAGTGGAAAAGAAAAAAAAAAAATATATATATATATATATCCCTCTCCTATGGTTTAAACTGTAGAAAATAAAATTAACAAGTAGAGGTTGCAGGCAATCATATTTCTCACAGGAAAGAACACCATTCTCTAGTGAACGAGAGAAGAAAGCCCCTAAGAACATAAAAGAAACCAATATGGAATCAGAGAGGTAGAGAGTTGGTATAGCTTTAGCTCCTGGCACCGCTTGATTAAGAGGCCAAGCTGTATCCTTACTCACTCTGAAATTGCGGTCTTTAACACCACCTTGCATTCTAAGATCCAAATTATTCCATTTATCCCAAGCTAGTTCAGAATACATTGAGATGAAATGCATTTCTGAAGACAAATGACAAATATTATAGAATGTACATGTTTTGAGAGCAGATGCTATAGCTTATTGAGGAGGAAAACAAGAAAGTCAGCATAAAATAGAATCTGGTACTTACACAGTGAAAAGGAGTGAGTTTTGATATTTAGTGACTCATTGTTTAGTGATACCAAAGCATTGGTATGGAAATGACCTCTGAGCACAGAACTGAAGAACACTGGAGTACTTATGGCCCATTCATTCATTCTTCCAGTTTGTAACTGCAACATGAGAAAGGATGATCTAAGAGGACTGGATATTAATTACAGTGACATACAAGAATGACAGGTCCTTGGCAAGAGATACATGTATACATCTTGTATGAGCCTATTGAATCTGGCAACACAAACCTTAAACAGGGTGAAAAATGCATCCAAAGGCATTTATTGATACTTAGATAGCCCAGGGATAGGTATCTAGTTCTATGTTAGGTGGCTTGTAAGACTTGATCCTTTTAGCATTTATCAGTGACTTTGATAAAGATGTAGAAGGTACATTAATCACATTTTCTAGGTCCATGAGGTTGAAGAGATAGTTATGGCAGATTAGAAATAACCTAAGATCATAAACAGAAGAATGTGACGAGGATTCACCACATGCTACATTTGGGTCAAGGAGCCAGCCACCGTGAGCACTGGAGGGTGAATTTTAGCTCTATACATCAGAACATGTACATACAGGGCGCCTGGGTGGCTCAGTTGGTTAAGCGACTGCCTTCGGCTCAGGTCATGATCCTGGAGTCCCGGGATCGAGTCCCACATCAGGCTCCCTGCTCAGCAGGGAGTCTGCTTCTCCCTCTGACCCTCCTCCCTCTCATGCTCTCTGTCTGTCATTGTCTCTCTCGCAAATAAATAAAATCTTAAAAAAAAAAAAAAAAGAACATGTACATACAAGACTCAAGGTTTAATTAACTTGAAACAATGTATTTCAGCAGCATAATGGGCACACCAAAACGTTAATGCAATTTTAGTTGTCTTTATGTATAAATAAAGGAGGTGACCAATCTTTCTGCACTAATCAGATCACATCAAGGGTGTTCTAATAGTTTTAGGTCAGGTATGAAAAATAACATTGATAGGGCGCCTGGGTGGCTCAGTCGTTAAGCTTCTGCCTTCGGCTCAGGTCATGATCCCGGGGTCCTGGGATCAAGGCCTGCATCGGGCTCCCTGCTCCGCAGGAAGCCTGCTTCTCCCTCTCCCACTCCCCCGGCTTGTGTTCCCTCTCTTGCTATCTCTCTCTCTGTAAAATAAATAAATTAAAAAAAAAAATCTTTAAAAAAAAGAAAAATAACATTGATAAACTAAAACTCACCCAGAGCACTATAAACAAAACCCCAAACTGTTTTTGAGGTCATTTTATATAAGGAATGGTTGACAGTCTGAAGTAAAAAATAGAAATTTGGGACTTGTCAGCTTTTAGTTTATGAAGTGATTTTCCACTTGTATTGATTTTACCTAGAGGTGATGAGAGAAACTTGAGTACACGGAAAAAACTATAAAGAGGAATCTGTACTAAGCCAAGTATCGTGTAACTGCCCCCCCCCCAAGTTTGGCTATGGAGGGAGCTCTTTCTACCAGTAGAGTGTTACCCAGAAAATATAAATAAGACAACAAATATAGTTCTTTTTTGTGAAAGGGACAGATGAAAGGACTGCCCCCATTCACACAATAGAGCATTGTACAGAAGCAACTCATAACTTTAATTATCTTTCTTCTTCCATTTAGTATTAAGAAACAAACATCTAAGCAATAAAAAAGGAAGCATAGTGTGCATGTGTACACATATATGTGCATATATACATATGTAATATAATATGTATTTGTCATTGTGTATACTAATAGATTATATACGTTTCATATACTTTATATATTTTATAGATGGCATTTTTACACCTATTGGCAGAATGGCCATAAGACATGTAGCCCTGTTTACATGGGACAATATAGGTTTATGCTTGTAGCACTGGTATAATTGTTTTCATATCTCCTACACTCCCCAAATTATCCTGGTTTAGATGATAAAGTATATGGTTACATTAGGATGGGAAGCTAATCATTTCATAATTGTCTCTTCTCAGTTGGTATTTGTTATGTTTCAGGGTATATGCCATGCTCATATAAGACTTCATGGTTTTCATGCAAAACTTCCTCTGCATGGCACAAATAGCGTAATGGTAAGAAGACATCATGAACATCAATATAATACATCTGTATATAACAAATCTCATGTCTATTATTTTTCTTTCCAAGAAACAAGAATATTATTAGTAGTTAATTTAACCAGTCAGAATATCAAGAATCTTATTCTCCCAAGTATAGGAAAATAAAAATGGACAGATTTTATATATTTTATGGACAATAATATGAAATGTGATGATCTATGGAATTTTGTTTCAAGCAAATGTTGATAAACATTTATGTAAATTTTTTTCTGTGCCTACTAATATTTCTGTGCCTGATAAGTTCAGTGAATCAATGATTTTCAAATACACTTTATAATTCATATATATGTAGACTACAGCTTTTTAAATACCCCAATATTTCAAAATTTATGCACTTTGTAATCTCATTTTCTTCTTTGTTTTGTTTTTCTATATGGTAGAGCTTTATTGGTCTTATATTCATCCTTAACTCCTTTTATCACATCAAGGCTTTTAATAATAAGCTTAACTAGCCAAATAGTGAAGATTTATTGCTTTAATAATACATGTTGGGATATCATACCCTCAGTACAAAATCAAGTTCTTACGTTTATTTTTAAAGGCCTTCTTACCTTTTACGTGTGTAAAGACTACTGTAACTCTCTACTACCCTGTGATCCATAGTATCTACCTATCAAATGTACTGACTGCGAAATTAAAATACCACCCTGTCCATAAAAAAATTGGCTGCACCTACAACATTAAGAAAGTCACTGTTGTACTCAATGAGAATTGGAATGATAAGAAATGAAGATTTTTAATGAGAATATGTTTATCAAACTAATATCATAGTAAAAGCATTTACTGAATATTTTCCATTTTAATAAATAACTATTCTAAGTGCTTTGCATGTATCAACTTGTATACTTTTCACAATCTTCTTCAAGGTTAGTACTATTATTATTTACATTTTGTAGATGAGCAACTGGTTTTGTTTGGACTGAGGTAATGTTTATTAGCAACTGGATTTGAATTGGATTAGAAGATTAGTAGTATAGATGCTAACAGCAGCCAAGGGAGAAAATAAGTATGTCAAGAAAGTCAAACTTGCACTTTAATATATATACATATCTTCTTAATGTCAAAGGCAAACTATTTTCTGAGTCAATTTTATTCATATCTTCAATGGCTTGTTTCCACCATTCTTGCTTTGTGAATGACCTGCAAGGTGAAATCCATTTTTTTTTCAAATTTGTTTATGGTTATTTATGGGATTAATAAAATTGATGATTATTTAAATTATCTGAATAAACTATACAGTATGTAAGAGCACATAAAAATATAAAGTATTTAGTTTAAAAAATAATTTGTCTTTTGCTTTATCTGTTTTCAAAAAATTGAAAAAAAAAAAATGGAGAGGGGCACCTGGGTGGCTCAGTCATTGAGTGTCTGCCTTCGGCTCAGGTCATGATCCCAGGATCCTGGGATCGAGCCCCACATCAGGCTCCCTGCTCCGTGGGAAGCCTGCTTCTCTCTCTCCCACTCCCCCTGCTTGTGGTCCCTCTCTCGCTGTGTCTCTGTCAAATAAATAAATAAATAAATAAATCTTAAAAAAAAAAAAATGGAGAAATTGTGTAAGACCATAGAATTTACCAAAAACACCTATATGACAAAACCTACAGACTCCGTAAGTCAGACTCACTTGCGCAGTCATATTAATTTTTGTGTGTTTTAAACAGCCAGCCAGGCTTTGTGACTTCTTGCCACAGGGATTCTAGCAGGACAGGAAACAGAAGCAGCTTTTCTCCCGGTCTTGCAACATGATGGACCCAATAATGAGATTACCCCAGGGAGCCACAGATGCTTCCTGTCCCAGCAGCAGCAAGGACTCGGACACTGCTTCCGTGCAGGGAAGTGGTGGGACCTCGGAGCTGCAGGTGGCTTCTAGGAAGCAGAGTCCTTGTCCCACGCCTGGTCTCACACTCCAGTTTCCCGAGCTCCCAGTGTGGCACAGCAGGGCCAAGGCCGAGTGGACGGAGCAAACTTCCTCCCGACCCCGGGGGACAGCCCCAGTGGAGCAGGCAGAGGTGGGGGCACAGGGACAAGAACCCAAACTTCAGTTCACAGCCAGCTTGCAGGGAGAAATCAGGAATTAAGAAGTCTTCAGCTCAGGCAGGCTGAAATGCAGGCCCTTGAAGACTGTGAGAAGGAGAGATATTTCCGCTACAGCAAGCAAAATGTTTTACTCCAATGTTAACTGGGGACAGAAACTGGAGTTGAAGTGGTAACCTCTTTAGAGACCAGCGTTTATCTCCTCAGGCTTTCCTGTCTGTTCCATGCTCCTTCCTCTGACAAATACTTTTTCTCTTTACTTGAGGCTTCTTTTTCCCTCTGACCCATTATCTCTTCCCATAGCCCCTCTTCTTGTTCTCTTTAGATAATGACCTTCGTGGCTTTGTTGCCAAGTATAACTGGCCAGATTCTTGCAGTTCTCAGTTCAAATTGCTGAAAAAAGAGATCTGTGTGATTCAGCTCATCTTGAGAGAAATCAAGTGCCTAAAGTTTTTGGTCACTATAGTCTGGGAATTGGCTGGTGTCAAGGCAGATGCACGACACTCCTCAATTTGCATTGGCAGGAGAGAGAAGTAAAGGACTTACATGGTTCAAACATTTATTCATTCATTCAAGCAAGCAAATATCATGACCCACTCATGTTCCATGCACACTTACTAAAACAGCAAAACCAGATAAAACTCCCTGCCCTCACAAAGCTTCCATCGGAAACAAAAATAACCATACATAATAAGTTAAATGTATCAAATGTTATATGATTGGGGTTACAGAGAAAAATAAAGCACTGGTGGGTGATAAAGAAGAGGGGTTTAGTTTTGACCAGGGTGGACAGGGAGATATTTATGGAAAAGTAACACCGAGTAAACATGTAACAGAAGGGAGCAAACAAGCCATAGGCAGAAAAGCTTCCCAGCAAGGAGAGTTAAGTGGGTGAGGGTTCAAATGAAGTTTGTCTGGAAAAGCTCAAGGAGTAGCAAGAAGGCCATTGGGTCCGAATGGGGTGAGTCTGACCTCGATGGCAGAGGATGAGGAGGTCCCACTGTGGTTATCTTGGTTTTTGTCCAGAGTGATAGAGACGGACACTGGAGGGTCTCACACAAAGGAGTGACATGATTTTACTTGTGTTTTAACATGTTTCCACTGTACACACCATGTTGTGGATAAAATGCAGGAGTTTGGGGGAAAGCAGACATGAATTAGGAGTGGGCTGAAATAATTTGCAGGAGAGCTGGTGATGAGTAGGACCAGGCTGAGGGGACAGGGTTGAAGGTACTCTGGAGGTAGAATCGATAAGATCTGATGGGCTGCACGGGATTTGTGGCAGAGAGAAGGCTCTGGCCGTGCCACCAGGGGGACAGAGTTGCTACAACCTGGGTGGGAAGACCCGAGGGGCAAATGCAAAGAGAGAACCATCAGAAGCTCAGTTTCCATGAGACTTTGAGATACACAGGCAGAGAGGTCCCTAGGCAACTGGGTGCAGACTTGTTGGGATGGGTCCATGCTGAAGAAAGAAATTTGGGAGTGACGATGGTACAGACGGGGTGTAAAGTTCTCAGACTGGGGAGGACATCAGGGGATACGCACACAGTCCAGAGCTCCCGTCCACACTGCACACGGGGACCCTGAACAGAGGGCAGCTCAGCCTGGAAGGTGACAGGGGCAGGGTGACCTCACACGGTGACAATGAGTGAGAGCAGGGTGACGCTCTAGTAACCCTCGCTTCCTATCTCTGAAGGACTTTGCACAAATGCTTCCTGGATCATCGCTTACCTCACGCAGAATTCTGGGAATAGATAGTATTTTTAAGAATTCCTCTCATATATCTACCCCGCATCTTACTTAGTTGATTCATGCTATTTCATGATGTTTCACCCAAAGGTCACCTCTCCAGCAATCATATATCCCACAGATTCTCCAACCTGCAGTTCCCATTCTTCCTTTCTGTGCTGCCTGAGAAGTAGATTCTGTAGCTTTTATTCCCAACATGCTTGTCTTTACTCAAGTAGCCTTTCTAACTACCCCCAAGTGCTTCATGAGCAGGGCTGGATGATTTGCCCTGATCTTCAGGACTAGCCTCCCTTCTGAAGGACTACACTTCTCATCCTTCTGTCCACTGCCCCTGCTTTCCCATATTTCATTCTCATATGTCTCCCTATTTCCTTGTATTTTTTTAAAGATTTATTTTAGAGAGAGAGGGTGGAGGGCAAGTGGGGGAGGGGCAGAGAGAGAGGGAGACAAGCAGACTCCTGCTGAGCATGGAGACAGACCCCAGGACCCTGCAATCATGACCTGAGCCTAAACCAAGAGCCACCTAGGTGCCCCATGCCTCCCTATTTCTTTTTAATCAAATAATATCTATTTTGCACCCCAATATTATTAACATGGTAACACGAGATTGATAGTTATGCCTATAGCATAACAAAACATGCCAAGCCCAGCTGATTCATCTGTGGTGCCCAGTAGCGGACTGCTATTTAAACGCTGGAAGCAGATCCCAGTGTTTGGGGCTGCCACATACCTCTTCATTCAAGGCTCCCCAAGTGCCATTCATCATCATGCTCTATAAAATGGAAGGTGAACTATTTTACTGTGAGAATAACGGTATAACACCACTTCAAAGCCCTAAGCCAGAGTTGAACTATGGCAATTCCCACACCTTCTTGTCAGTCCTGCACTCTATAAATCAAAGTTAAATCATTTCAGAGAACATCCAGCTATAATTTACACTACCCTCAAAGCTCACAGGTGGAAAGACAAAATTTTTTCCAATTCTCAATTTATTTGCAATGGTAAACTGTGTACAATGCTCCTGTTTTCTTGTTCTATGATGTACTTTGTTTTTCCTTTTGTTGAAGATACTGGTGTTTTCTATAATAGCTTAGTTTGCCTTTATATTTTATTATTTTCTTATATAGTCTGGTGGAAAAGCATCTAAAATTCAGAAAAGATGTTTCTTTTCAGAGAATACATAAATCCAGGTCAAAATAACTATTTTTGTTAAATTGTGTTTTTTTGGTTATATTAATACAAAAATAGTTTATAGTGATGTTTGTTCTGTCTGTGCAGATGACACTGATAGGCACAGGAGGGCATGCCATGATTAACCCATGAGTAGATGCTGATCTAAGCAAGCAGGGTACTCTAACACCAGACCAAAGATGATTTCAAAAACAATCCCTACAGGAAAACAAAACAAAACTAAAAAAGCCACACCAACCCCCCCCCCAAAAAAACAATAACAGCTATGATGCCAGATTAACAAACCTTGACTAAAATAACAACCTGCTATTGTTTGACACTTAACACTACATCACACCTCATCTGTCATCTAACCCACACAAAGGAAACCTATAAATACTTATATGGTAAATAATAGCCCTGATCAAAGATCTAAACAGTTGTGGACATGAAAAAGTATCAAAGATAAATGAGCAGATCTGGTGGTTCCATATAGAGAAGTGCTATGTTTTATGCATTTTGCTACCAGCTTGTGTCCGAACCATTCTCTCATAGTGTGGGGACCCACTGCAGTCAGGAATAGAGGGGGTAGAATTCAGTTCTGTAGCTGACCGTGCAGGCTTTCTTCCTAGGATGAACGTTTCCTTTCATCCTTTCTAACAGACTCCAATTTTAATTTGAGGTACATGTGGATCCAGGAGAGTTTATCCCATTCCTCACTGCAAGGTTCAAGCAGGTTCCACAGATGTAACCACTTGCATCCCACTGAATAACTCAGCACTGAACATGTGGTCAAACGGAAAGCTTTGAATTTCAGGACCTTTCAGGGAGGGGAGGGCAGGAAGGAAGCCAGACTTCTGAACCCCTGTGGCATGCATGAAACCAGGCCCAGTTATCCCCATTGTGGATTTCTTTCTATTAACCCTGGCGTCAGTGTGAGTCAGTGTAAGTCATAGGTTATCTTTCTTGCAAACAAAAACATCTTAACTGATGTAGGTCTACCCTGGCTGTGTAGGGTCTTCTGAGCTGAAGCTGTAGGTGACAGAGAAGCGAGACCCAAGGACAAGCTGGTAAATTGGAGAGACTGACAGGTTATTAGAACCTACAAGGAGAATGAAAAGGATATAGTGGAAGTATTTCTTTTTAGGTTAAGTTGAAGGAGGTTTACCTGAGAAAATGCAAAGCTATACAATATATGGGAAGTAGCCTTACAAAGTAGACCAAGGACAAATGGACTGTTAGTTTTTACTTCAGAGATAATTACCCCTAGCCAGTGCAGTTACTGAAAATATAGTCTCCTGAAACAGAAAAATACAAAGTTACCATTGATGGCTTAAGCAATTCTAAATTATGCACATTATTACATACACACAGAAGGTTCTGTTGTATGTTATACTCTTTTTAGGACAAAATCAGTGGGTTAGCCCCACATGTGTGCTTCAACAATAGGATGCACTGCATTTCCAGTTCATATAAATCCATTATCCTTGGGTTGTAAGGATTACCTCGCATCACATTGTTATAAATAATAGCTTCATTGGAAATTCTTGTACACCAAACACGTTTAACCTGTATCTGATTATTTCACTGGCAAATGTATAGACCTGGAATTAAGTAAACAAACCATTTAATTTTAAATAAATCCATTCAAAGATCTGCCAACACTATAAATGTTTAATAAATGTTTTGAAAATTTGGAATATCAGGGAGCCTGGGTGGCTCAGTCAGTTAAGCATCTGCCTTCGGCTCCAGTCATGCTCTCGGGGTCCTGGGATGGAGTCCCACATCGGGCTCCCTGCTCAGCAGGGAGCAGCCCAGTGTGGGACTCGATTGCAGGACCCTGGGATCCTGACCTGAGCCAAAGGCAGATGCTTAACTGACTGAGCCACCGAGGTATCCCATAAATTGAAAATTTTGATAATGAATAACACCAGAGCACTCATTTTGAGCAATACAAAAATTCCAAGGGGAATTTTTAAAAACTGTGATCATACAATGACTATTTGGGTCGACATGCGCTGTGTAGTCCCACATTGGACTCCTCCCAATGGGGAGGGAACGGTAGGTAAGCACAAAGGTGCGAGGCAGGATCCTCCCTACTGTGGGTCAGGGAAGAGCGATACACCCGTTCGACTGAAGGGACAGAGTGATACAGGGGCCAGATTATGTCCATGCTTGTCTTCAAAGTCCTGCTCAGGACTCTGGATTACACACAGAGATGTCACAGAGTCACTGGAGGGTTTGAGTGTGGGTTTAAGCACGATAGGATTTATTGTTTTACAGCATTACTCTGTTGTGTGGAGGGCAGAACATGGTGGGTGTAGGCAGGAATGAGCAGGAAATCGAAAGCTAACTGGAGAGGCTGCTAGGTAACAGGTGGTGCTGACAGGGACCAATATGGGAGTATCGGAAGTCCAGAGAAATGAAGACTTAAGATAAGTGCGTATTTTCTATCTTGATTAGGTCTCCTGTGGGTCTACTCTAGTTCTGGGCCACCAACAAAGTGTTCGAGGCTTACATTATGCACAATTATTATCTCTGTTGAGCTGCAGTCCCAGGCTCTCGATTCTGACTCATGACCGGTGCGGAAAGACCTTGCTTGCTCTCAGAGACACTGGGCTACACAGGGTCATTTAAAACCTACGTTCGCAGCTTCACAATCATTAACAGTTTCAAGAAAACAACAGTTTTCATGGCTTTTCTCATGAGGACCATTTTCTAGTCACATTGAGACACACCTCTTCATACCCTTTAGCTTAATGGTCATTTTTCTTCTGCCAATCACGAAGTGACCGCTTCCTGGTGCTCTTGGTTTTCAAAGGTAAGGGCCACCTCAGATGCATCAGATACTGTGTGTTCTACTCTTCAGTTTTCTCCCTGTTTCCTCTTTTCATAGCACGTCACAGATTGCTTGGTAACAGTGGATTCAATCAGAAGTCAAATAATCAAGAAAGTGACTACGAAATATTTCATTAACAGAACGTTTGAGCAAATATGCAGTTTTAAATGGTCAAAGAATCTTAATTTTTTGTTAGTAATCTGGAAGTTAACCTAACTCAACTAGATGGATTCCACCACCTGGCTATTCATCAATTGTTTAAAAATAGATCATGACATATCTAATTTAATCCATTTTTAAATTGCGTGGTCCTCAACGTATTTTTTTTAAATGTTTTACTGTGTATCAGACAAATTTAAGTCTATTTAGATAGTGGCTTTTCTTGCTGAGTTCCTTCCTAGTGGTGTTTTGTATGTTCCAAACTGTTCCTACATTTGAAACAGCTCCTACTTTTTTTTTTCCTTCATAAACCCCCTCTTTTTTCATGACTCCCATATGCATTCTTTCCAATGACAATTTTCTGTTTGATACTCACTTCAGAGGATGGAAAAAAAATAATGTCCTCTTTCTCATACTATATTCAATATAAAACACATGCCTTTTATCTATGGATTCCATCCCTACTCATCTTGCAAGGGCATAAACTGTGCCGTTGTTGCTCAAATAATCCGAAACATAAGACAACAATAAGTAAGCCTTCTCTATGGATTTAACAGTAATCCCCTTTCTACTCTATTATATTGAAATTTCATCCCTAAAATCCCTCTTTTGTCTCAAATTCAAACCTGTCACTTCAAGTCTTTTTATTGACATCACTTATTTTCTCTGTTGACCACAAACTGTTTATCTCTTTGAGGAACTTTTATATCCTCTCTCTTTCAGTCAGTTATTTTTACACTGATCATCCTGTCATACTCTTTTCCCACATCTGTGCTACTTATGTTTGCCTTTCAAGGAATAAACATTTCCAAATGACATCGATGCTGTGCTCTTACGTGATTTAATCTCCCCTCAAGACCTCAGTGCCCAAGTATCTCTGCATTTTCCTGGGTGCAGAGTCTCATGCTCCATCTTAAAGAGGTTCATTTTATAAATACTGTACTAATTACAAGTAAAATAAGTTATACAAATTGAGAGGCCTCTATGGGCCAGACATGGTACTAATATTAATTCTGCTCTTTCCCCCCCAAAATCTTTGATTTCTCTCCCTACTATCCAGAAGAGAAATGGGGGCAAAAAATGTAATTGCTCAAGTTTAGAGAGCTACCAACCTGCTCTCTGATAAAGCAACTCTACATATATATATATATATATAGCAATCATATATATATATGATTGTAAAAAATAAGAAAAACCTATCTGCATGAAAGGCCTCCCCAAGAATAAGGAAACTGTATTTGTAACATTCAAACCATACAAATAATGTAAATGTCCATCAACTGGAGAACAAGAAAACCATGTTACATTCATAAAATATTCTTCAGCAATATGGAGGAATGCATCAGTGATATACCCAAAAGCATGGATGAATTTCATAAAAGGCATGTTGAGTGAAAGAAGTCAGAAACAAAGAGTATAAATTTTAATTCCATTTTATATGAGTTTCTTTTAATTTTATTTTAATTCAATTAACATATAGTGCATTATTAGTTTTGAGGTATAGGTCTGTGACTCATCAGTCTTATATAATACCCAGTGCTCATTCCATCAAGTGCTCTCCCTAATGTCCATCACTCAGTTACCCCAATCCTCCACCTCCCTTTCCCTCCAGCAACCCTCAATTTGTTTCCTATAGTTAAGAGTCTCTTATGGTTTGTCTCCCTCTCTGATTTCATCTTGCTTTATTTTTTCCTCCTTTCCCCTATGATCCTCTGTTTTGCTTCTTAAATTCCACATATCAGTGAAATCATATAATTGTCTTTCTCTGACTTATTTCACTTAGCATAATACCCTCCAATTCCATCCACATCATTGCAAAAGATTTCATTTTTTGATGGCTGAGTAATATTCCATTGCCATTTCATATGAATTTCAATAAAAGGCTAATCTACTGTAATAGAGAAGAGAAGTTACTGACTGCTGGGGGTAGGGATAACCAGAAAGATATGATGAACATGTTATATACCTGGATTGCTATGGCAGTAAAATGGGTATATTAATTCATACAAACATATGAATTAGACATTTAAAATCTGTATTTAACAGATTTTTTTTTTACCTAATAAAAAGTATTACAAGTATTATTTTATTCACTTAAAAATGCAACTGAGCTCTACTACTTAGGATTGATCATAGAATTGAATAAGTAGGCCATAATTCTAGTAATAAGGATAAATGAGCATGATAATACTGAATATGTATTATCAAAGAACATAAAAGATTCCTACCTAATATTGAATGCACTTAAAGTTGAAAAAAGAGGAATTAGAATACAAATATATTCTTTCATCTTTATATTTTAATTTTTGTAACAGTTTTTCTTAGTTGGTGGGTTTCCATTTATTTTTGTTTATTTACCAGAAAATAATTCAACCTCCAATAAGCTGCAGAAAGTCTGAGATTCCAAAGATCATCTTGCTATCAATTCATTTTTGCAACATTAGTGCTTAATTTGTGCTAGATGAAGGAAAATCTTTTCATCAAAAATGAATATTTCTTCCAAAGCTCTATTCTAATTAGATGAAAGCATCTGATTCTACTTTCAAAAGGTCCTTCAAGCAGAAGCTTCAGTGCACAAAACCTGAAGAAATTTGAACAAAGGTCTGCCAGCACACTATAAACTTAAGCTTTTGATAATCTATAAGCAACTTCTCAATCTTTATATCTTTATATGTGACTATTTAACAGATGTAAATATAACCAATAAATTCAATTGCATTTATAATATTTTTTAAATTAAAACATAGTACGCAGGGGTGCCTGGGTGCCTCAGTCAGTTAAGCGTCTGCCTTCGGCTCAGGTCATGATCCCAGGGTCCTGGGATGGAGCCCCGCATCGGGCTCCCTGCTCGGCAGGAAGCCTGCTTCTCCCTCTCCCTCTGCCTGCCTGTCTGCCTACTTGTGATCTCTCTCTCTCTCTCTGTCAAATAAATTAAAAAAAAAATCTTTAAAAAAATTTTAAAAAATAAAATAAGACATAGTATGCAAATACCTAGAAGGTTTAACGTTTCAATAGTATAGCAAACTGTCTTAAAATATTTCATTAAGTCCTACAAAGATTAAAAGAAATTCTAACACAAATGTCTCTATTTAAAATAATGGAATTGGGGCACCTGGGTGGCTTAGGTCAAGATCTCAGGATCGTGAGATTGAGCCCCGCATCAGTCTCCACACTCAGCACAGAGTTTGCTTAAGGCTCTTTCTCCCTCTGCTCTTCCATCTCTCACTCTCGTTCTCTCTCAAATAAATCTTTAAAAAGTATATAAAATAATGGAATCAATTCAAATTTCTGCTTTCTTTATGAACACTCAATTTTGTACATTTCACCTGAGTGACTTTTACAGAGGATTCTATAGTTTGAAGCACAAGGAACTTTGAATTTTGGGCACTAATAACTTTTCAATGCAGGGTACACGTTTCAATGGAATAATTCAATAATCTGAATGTCATTTTCTTCTTGATCTGTGTATCTGTCTGGAGATAATTATAAGTCCATTATCTATTTTCAACTAAAAAAATTGTAATCTTAGTCTCTATATAGCAAACCAAATACCTGCTCAGAGCACTATTCATATCTACCTTAATATTTATAACACTTGATATGAAGACAGCGCCATGTTTGAGTGAGGATAAATCTATGGACACAGACATTCTTGCTTCCTGTTACTTGGCCATCAATTATATGGGATGATGCAAACCAAGATGTGAATAAAGTATAATCCCAAAGCTAATGATTCAGATTTTTATTTCTTATCTCTTCAATAATCTTATCTCTAAACTGAAAGATAAATATTAGAAAATTGCTTCTCTGACGTATAGTACTCAGCACTTAAACATAAAAGCCCAACACAATAACAGAATATGTGTGGCAACAAACAAACAAAATACCCTCATAAATATGCCAAAACTTTGGGAAATGCCCATAAAAGCAACAAGCCTTCTGGAGCCTCAGGATCAACTATATATAAAAGTTCACAATAAACTTTGAATCTCAAGTATATAGACAAAGAGAAATGGACTTTAGGTTAAAAAGTGTATGACTAAAAACTGGTAAAAAAAAAAAAATCCAATTTTCCTCAGAGTATAGTATTACTGCTTTGGATTCCCAACTTTCAGAAGTTTTGTTTTTCCATATTATTTGCCGATTATTTTTAATTCATGTCACTTGTCAAATATTTTTTGAATTGACTTGAATATATTTATCTTTGTAGTGGATGTACCAGCAACCCCATTAAAATGTAGAAAGGTCCACAATGAAATAGCTCTACAATTCTAGTAGTTGATACAAATCCTTAAACGACTCTACTCTTCTCCTGTGTTCTGACAAGCACTAGCAGGCTCAGAGGTGTGGACTGCTAACCCTTGGTTTGAACAGATGTCTCTTACTTAAAAGCCTTGCATTTTTATTGGTATAAATAATACGATAGGTACCATTACTTCCCTTACAGATTTCTTAAATTCATACCACCACAATTCCGAAGCCTATGGAATTTCCAGTATATAGGAAAATGATGATCAGGTTCACAAATTCTACACCATCATCACTCTCACTTGATGAGCACCCAGTTTCTCTTCAATACTTTCAATATTAAGCTTCATCGCATCTGACTTGTTGGGGTTGTTTGTTTTCGTTATTCAAATGACATATGAAAACAACCTTTTAACAATTTCAAACAATTCAAAGATACATGTAACAATGATTGAAAGTCTCCTTTCCCTACAACCATATTAATAGTTTACTGTGCATCTTTCCAGACTTCGTGTTTTCCTTATTTACATGAACATATGTTAACATGAGATCTTTTTTCACATAAACTGAATCTAACTATATGTATTCTTATGAAGTTCCTCAAATATTGTTTAATGGCCACACAAATTTCCATGAATGGATATTCAAGCTGAATATATCATTTGATATATAACTAATTTTTAGGTCTTTGCTTGAGGGGGAAAAAAGCTACAATTTTGTATGGGCTAATCTTTGTGCAAATGCAACCAATTTTGTAGAAGAGATTTCCAGAAGTGTTATTTTTCAATTAATGTCTGAATTTGTATCTGAAATTCTTCCAAGCAGAGGAGTGCTTTGACTTTCAGTTTTGATCATCAAATCACTGTAAATGTTATATGAGTAATTTAAATAAACTACACAGTTTAAAAACAGAAATCATATCCTATAGTTAAAACTGTGAAAAAATATCAGAAATGCTTACTTTTACGACCTCTCTTTTTCCCTATCCCTCTTCTATCACTACTAATAAATATATTTCCAACCAATTGTATTAATTTATAAGATCATTTTTTATGAAAAATACAGATAGCTCTTGAAATAGGACTTAGCAAATATGGACTTAATATATTGGGTCAGATGCTCCATCAGCATGACATCAGTTAAACAGCCATTTATAACTTGCTGGAGAACATAACAATGTAGTTAATGTCTTAAGAACAGGCAATACAGGTGGGTTCTGGGAAGATGGGGTAGGAAGCACCCAGAATCTGTTTCCCCACCTATACAACCATTGCACGAGAAGAAGGAATGTGCTACAAGGATGCTGGAATTCTGGAATCTATGGAAGGCTTGGAACATCCAGGGGAAATATACTTGGACAGTAAACTGAGTTAATTTCAATCCATTTCCGCTCTTAGCTTAGTAGCAGTCACACACCCCCACCCTTCAACCCATGGCAGACAGTGCACCTGTTTTCCTGGAGCACCTTTCACACAGCCTGTGAGAGTCAAGGAGAGCAGACAAGGACCCTAGTCTCTAAATATTAGGGATCTGTGATGATTGCTGCTTCTAAGCTCAGAGTTGCAAAGAGATGGATGGCTACTCACTGTCCTTGCAAATCTCTCCATCTCCCCCTAAAGTGACTTCCAGAGGATTTAAAGGGCCAATTCCCTTTCCTGCTATATATTTTGTACATTTTTCTTTTTTCCTCCTGGGAGCCAGACATTAAGGACTAGGACATTCACAAGCAACTATGCATACAGGGGAAATTAGGAAGTCACTGTGCAAGACCAGGAAAAGGTGCATGCTTGGAAAAGACTGGGACAGCCTGCAGATGACACCACAGACTGATCTGGACAGAGTGCCTACAAAAAACGAAAAACAAATACAATAAAGAAAACAGCAAACCCTGGTGAAGGAGGAAGATCTGGCTTCCATATTTACCATGTTATTAGATTCAAATGCCCAGTTTTTCAGCAACAACAAAAATCAAAATGTATACAACAAAAGAACAGGAAAGTATGGCCCATTCAAAGAAAAAAAACAATAAATCTGTCCCTGAAGGAGATCTGATGGTGGATCAGTGAGACAAAGACTTTAAAACAATGGTCTTAAGGGTGCTGGAAGAACTGAAGATGTGGAGAAAGACAAGCAAATGATGTGTGAACAAAATGGAAATATAAAGAGACAGAAAACCGACAAAGAAACCAAAGAGAAATTTTGGAGCTCAAAGGCACAATAACTGAAATGAAAACTTTATTAGAAGGATTCAAAGGCAGATTTGAGCATTCAAAAGACTCCACTAACCTGAAGTTAAAATAATGGAAATTATCAAGGCTGAGGAACAGAATAAGAAAAGACTGAAAAAAACTAAACAAAACAAAACCAACAACATAAACAGAACCAAAGGGGCCTGTGAGATACCATCAAATAGCCCAACATACACACTGTGGGGATGCAAGAAGGAAAACAGGTAAGGGCGGAGGGAATATGTGAAGAAGTAATGACTGAAACATTCTAAAGTTTTATGAAAGGTGTGAATATAAATATCTAAGAAGCTCAAGAAACTCCAAGTGAGATGAACTCAAAGAGATGCACAATGACATGCATTATACTCACTTTTTTGTTTTGTTTTTTGGAGAAAGAGAGAGATCAAGCAAGCCTATGGGGGGTTGAGGGGGAGGGCAGAAGGGGAGGAAGAGAGAGAATCCTAAGCAGACTCCATCCTCAGAGCAGAGCCCAATGGGCTTGATCTCACGACCCTGAGATCACGACCTGAGCTGAAATCAAGAGTTAGACTCTCAACCGACTGAGCCACTCAGGTGCCCTTCATTGTACTCACTTTTAAAAACCAAGAACAAAGAATCTTGAAAGAAATAAGAGACAAGCAATCATATACAAAATATTCTCAATACAATCATCACATTTCTCATCAGCAAGTTTGGAGACCAGAAGGTAATATGCTAATGTATTCAAAGTGCTGAAATAGATAGACAGACAGACAAAACTGTCATCCAAGAATCCCCTCTCTGGCAAAACTGTCCTTCCCAGGTGAGGGAGAAATGAAGACATTCCAGGATAAAAAAAAAAGCTCATGGAAAGTATTACCACTGGATCTGCCTAGTATGAAATGCTACAGCAAGTCCAGGAGGTTGAGATGAAAGGACACTAGACAGTAACTCAAAGCCATAAAAACAAATGAACATCTCAGTAAAAGTGAGGACCCAGGTAAGTATGAAAGCCTGTGTTATTGCAAGTTTTAACTCCTTTTTTTGTTTTACATGATTTAAGAGACTGACACATTTAAAATAAAACAGTAACAGTATTATTGTAACTTTGGTTTGTAACTCCACAGTTTCCTCCATTGTTTCAGAGGCTCACATGATTAAAAGAATTGTGTTTTGGGACACATGATGCATAAACATTTTTGTGATGGAAATACTGAAGGAAGTGCTGACAGAGCTTCATAGGTTATCAAAGTTAAGCTGGTATAAATTTGAATGTTATAATTTTAGGATGTTAAATGTAATTCTCATGAGACCACAAAAAAACAGCTATAGATTTTACACAAAAGCAATTGGAAGGGAATTTAAACCTTTATTTACAAAACAACAACAACAACAACAACAACTAAATACAAAAGATGATAGTAATTCAAGAAATAAATGACCAAAGGGGGCTGGGGGAAGCAATAAGGATCACAAGAAACATAACAAAATGATACAAGTTGTTCCTTATCAGTGATTGTGCTGATGAAAATAGATTAACTCTGATCAAAAGTCAGAGATTGGCCAAATGGATAAAAAAACAAAAATTAAAACCAAACAGGATGACCCACCCATGTGCTGTCTATGAAACACTCAAATTAGATCCAATGACACACACAGACCAAAAATAAAAGGACAGAAATGAAATAAAATAGAAAGAGATAGTTCACACAAATAGTAACAAGAAGAGAGTATGGTAGCCATACTAACATCAGTCAAAATAGACTATCTCAAAAATGTTGTAAGAGACAAAGAAATTATATATTAACAAAAGTTCCAATGCAGCAAGAAGATAGAACAATTATAAGCACTGACTTAATAATAAGCCCTAAAAATAAATATAAAAAAGCAAAAAATTTGAGATGGGAAGTAGACACTTGAACAATAATCGTGGGAGACTTCAATATTCCACTCTCAATATCGGACCAGATAAAGAGAAGGAAATAAACAACGTGAGTACTACAATAAACCAACTAGATTTAACATATGCAAAGCACTCTATGCCAAAACAACAGAATACAAACTAAAGTGCACATGGGACATTTTGCAGGTTAGGGCATATGTTGGGCCCAAAAGGAAGTCTCAATAGAGTAAATGGAAATATGAAATATCAGGAAAATTCAAAAACTGGTGGAAAGTAAACAATACTTTTTGTATTATTGTGTTTCTCAATTCCTTTATTTCCTTATTTCTCTTTTTATCTGGTTGTTCTATCCATTAGTAAGAGTGGGATATTGAACCAGTAGATCAAAGAATAAATCGAAAGGGAAGTTAGAAATCATTTAAATGAAAACAGAAATACAGTATGCCAAAACCAAAGGACACAGCAAAAATGGTGCTAAGGGAAAACTGTATAGCTATAAGTGCTTAGATTAAAAAGCAAGAATGAGGGGCGCCTGGGTGGCTCAGTCGTTAAGCGTCTGCCTTCGGCTCAGGTCATGATCTCAGGGTCCTGGGATCGAGCCCCGCATCAGGCTCCCTGCTCCGCGGGAAGCCTGCTTCTCCCTCTCCCACTCCCCCTGCTTGTGTTCCCTCTCTCGCTGTCTCTCTGTCAAATAAATAAACAAGATAAAATTTAAAAAAAAATAAAAATAAAAATAAAAAGCAAGAATGATTAGGGCACCTGGGTGGCTCAGCTGGTTAAGTGTCCAACTCTTAATTTTGGCTCAGGTCATGATCTCAGGGTTGAGAGATCAAACCCCACATTGGGCTCCCTGCTCGTCGTAGAGTCTGCTTGAGAATCTCTCTCTCCCTCTGTACCACCCCCGCCGCCACTCACGCTCCCTCTCCCTACACCCCTCCCCCTGCTCTCTCATCTAAGATAAATCATAAAAAAAAAAACAAGAATTATCTCAAAACCACCTAACTTTATAACTTAAAATGATAAAGAGCAAACTAAAGCCAAAGCTAACAGAAGGAAATAATAGATTAGAACAGAGATAAATAAAATGGAGAATAGAAAGATACAGAAAAACCAATAAAACCAACATTGGTTCTTTGAAAAGATCTTTTTTTTTTATTTCTATTTGAGAGAGCGAGTGAGTGAGCACAAGCAGGGGGAGGAGCAGAGGGAGAAGTAGACTCCCCGCTGAGCAGGGAGCCCAACTCTGGGCTGGATCCCAGGACCACACTGAGAATTACTGTTCTTGCTTTCTTGTATTATGCAGATCAGACCGAAAATCAGATTAAAAATTCAGAAGCTCTTTCTTCACAAAAATATAATTAAGAAATGCATGCAAACTTTTGCATGTAAACATCCAGGGCGTCCTGTATCTCCGTAAGAGTTAAGGTACCTGAGATTAAGAATCATTGCATAAAACTAATCGAATAATGATGGTAGTTTTTTTAAGAATGTTGCTTTTCTCACAAACCATATTTATTCTTTTAATAATATCCTGACTCCATCGTGATGGTCAAGATTTCATCAAGGGTATCTGACAAGAGAGAGAAGTTTTGGGAAGGAAATGGCTGTAATTTAGTGTAGTTTACTACTGAACTGGGATTAAAGTTTGTAACATAGGTCTTCACCTAAACCATCTAGGTTTTCTCACGTATTAATGAAGTGATTTCATTCTTCTCGAGGGCATATTTCAGCAATACTTTCCTGTGATACAACTCTAACGAGACACCCCACAGAGCATCGCAGGTAATTTGTGATTTCTGGGTCTCCATGAACCATCTGTGTCGTGGGGATCAGAGGACAAGTGTCCTGGACAGTGTCCCTCAGCTGTGAGTCTATCACCCTCTCTAGGCTTAAGCTACTCACTTTGGAGTGCTGTTGTGACAATTCTATGAGGTGCTTGAACACACTGTTAAAGTTCAAACAGTATTTAATGATAATGAATATCACCACTTACATATTGTGTAGTGTGTTCTATGCCCCCAAATGTGTTTTGCCTACTTTTTTTCCATTTGACCTTCAGAAATGCCTTATAAGATAGTGTGGAAATCCCCATTTTACAAGGAAAATTATGAGCGCCAGAGAGATCGAGGTGCACTGTTGATGAATTACAGAAGTGGGGCTTGAGCTAATATCAATATCCTTTCACTATTCACTTTAAGATATTATTGGCACAATCCTATAAAGAAATATAGAAAATGAGATTCTATTTTTAAAAGTAGAATCAAACCCAGAGCCTTTAAGATATTGTCTCTACATTATAATATTAGTAATTTTGAGTCACAATTAGGTAAGTGGGATATGGTGAAAAAATGTTTCTGTTCTATCAATTTGAACGTAACATTTGAAAACTTTCTTAAACTAATTAAAGTTCTTTCAACAAGATGATTTGTGACTTTAAACAGTGCTCAAGATTTTTTGAATAGCTCATTAGTAAGTTCTTTCTAATTTGCTTCTAAATGATATCTCACAGAGCAGGTTTATGAAGTCAAGTGTTTGGTTTTGTACCACGGCCCGAGGCAAAATTCTCACTCTTGGCCGATAGGGCACAGATGGCCAGCTAAGGACATCACTCGTGTACCCCTTCCATGGCATGGAGTGAAGGCTAGAAAACGGTCCTACCATTTGAGAGGATACCTCAGGCAATAGGCGTAGGCGAGCGCTAAATGCACACACCCAAGAGCCTGCTGCCCCAGGAAAAGTAAGTTTCTACTGCATCGAGACACTGAAGTCTCGATGTTTGCTGCAGCAGGTAATATGATTTATCAAAGATAACTGTTCAACTCTTAAAATTATATTCTAATTTTCAAAAAAAAAGCAAACTATTCAAAATGTTCACTAACAAAATCTGTCTTGCAAATGCACCTCTGGATAGTAACATGGCCCACTTTCCACACTTAAAAGGAAGTACTAGAAAAATAAATACATATCAACATCTCTTTAAAAATTATGGCATTTAAGCCCATGCAGAACAGGAAAAGATAGACCAAAAAATGGAACCAAACAGAAAATGCAGAGACTCACACGTAGACAGTCACCCAATTAATGACAGTACAGTTGAAAAGAATGTGTTTTTTCCCCCAGTTAATTGTGTTGGATCTTTTTGTTATCCCTATGGAAATCTTTAAGAAATGGTTCTTGACTCCTATATCGCACCATATACAAAAAAATATCCCAGGTACATTACATTACAGAAATAAATGTGACAAGATTTATATTTATATATATATATATATACACACACACACACACACACACACATATATATATAAAACATATGCATATAAGTAAAAAAAGATATATATATAACATATATTATTATATAATATATAGTCCATAATATAAACATATAAAACAAATTTATAAATAGTAATATAAAATATATATGCATATAACATATACAAATATTTATATACAATATGTTTAAAATATAAGAATATCTTCATGACCCCTGACTTCAGGATAAGCAAATATTTCTTAGAATATAAAAAGCACTAATGAAGAGGAAAACTAGTTAATTGCAGTTCACTATAAACAAAACACCATTAAGATAGTGAAAGGACACAGGACAGAAGAAGATATTTGAATCATCTGGAGAATATACACAACAGAAAGATAACAGGAAAACAGGGGAATGTGAACATGTACTCTATATAAGAGGATATCCAAATGGCTAATAATCATGTAATTGTGCTCAATTTGATTAATCATCACAACCATGCAAATTAAAACCATAACAGGATATCCCTAAGTGCTCCCCACAAAAGCTTAAGGGAAGCAGCAGGAATATCCGATGACCGGATCTCTTTCAGAGAATGTATAGATTGGTACAGTCACTCTGGATAACGTTTTGACGGTTAACCTAAACTGAACCCACACATTGCCTAGGACCCAGCATTTCCTTCCCTTGCATACACCACACACAAATGCATAAATAAGCTCACGAAAAGACACACATAAGGATGTTCATAAAAACACTCTTTAAAATACCTCAAACCAGAAACATCCCAAGTGGGTAGCAATAGTAAAAAGGATGAACGAATTGTGGAATTCACAGCATACTGCACGGCAATAAAATGAATGTACTACAAATATAGGCAAGAACACGAAGGAATTCCAAAACCATGTTGAATGAAGTAAGCCATTCACAAAATAGGACACTGTGTGATTTTCTTAAAGTTCAAAAATAGAGCTATTCTAGGGTGTTAGAAGTCTGAGCAATGGCTAACCTCGGTGCGGTAAGGTAAACTGAGACAAGATACAGCTTAAGGGTGCTCCCAGGTGACATTGTTTCTTTTATCTGCCGTGGCTGGTTACCTATTTTTACTTTATAAATTCTCATTGGCGTGTACCTTTGTGTTCTTTTATTAAACAAAAAGTATTAATAGTCAAATGTTACCCCCCAAAAAATCAGTTAGCCAGGATTCTGCTCTGTGGTTTCATATAAATTTGTAATCTGTAATATTCATATTCTAAGTACAAAGTTCAGAAATTTGATAAGCCTCTTCTAACACTATTTTTATTACAAACAATCTCATTGTTCACTGTGCTATGGTTTGATTTAGAAAGTTTCAAAATAACCTAAGATAAAGGGATATTTGATAGTAGCCAACCATAGAAAGTAGTTTCAAATATATGAGCAATAATGTCTCTGTAAAGGAAATAGAAGAGATAAAACAATATAGGGAGTATGTGTACCTCATCAATATAACATTATCTAAACTATTGAATGTGAAGGAGATCTTTAATTTTTTTTTTAATCTTTATTTAACTCTCGGGCCCAAGTACAGGACCAGTGGGAGCGGAGGAAGTGATATTTTATCACGGATGAATAGTGATATTCAGGCAAGCCAGCAAACACCAGGCCTAGCGGATGATAGTCCAGGGAGGCCAAAGGCGAGACCTGGACACAGCAATGGAGGCTTAGGCTTTTGGGGGAAGCTGATGGACAGGGAGTCCAGGAGCGGCTGACTGGATGGACATCCGCAGTGGGATGCACCTGCAGCAAGCTCTCAGATCCCAGCAGCTGAGTGCAGCAACGGCTCTGAGTACTCATGTCCCTCCTTGCACAGCCCGCGTTCCCAGGAGGTCAGGGCCTGCCATACAGACACTCGTTGTTATAAAGAGGATGCTGTGGGTTGACGTCCCCAGAGCCTCCAACCTTGAACACGCAACGTGTTCTGCACATTCTGCTCGATGGGAATGTGGAGGGAGGACAGGACCGCTATGTTCTCAAGACAGTGATTAACAGGGCCGCTCAGGGCATGCTTGCACACGGTAGCTACCCAGCACATACCGTACAACAGTGTTATATTGAATACATGCTTGTTTTTATTATTCTTAAAAAGAATACTAAGACCAGGTAATACAATTTGTTTTTGAAGTGAGAGCAATAGTCATAATTTGCATACTACATTTACCACGCACCTCCTCTAGGCTAGCTCTGAAAGCAAGTACCTCCTCTTGGATGAAGAATTACGTTGGGAGAGCCATGCCTCTATCTCCCTTTGCACACCTTAATAGAAATTACGTGGTCATGTTGGCTGTGGCTATTTAAGATAGAACACAGACCATACTTTCATGAGGCAGAATTCCTTTTATCATAGAGAAACGGACTCCACATAATAGAAGAAACCGTATCAAGATTCTAACACCTAAAATTTGACATTTCTCTTTAAAATAATTTTTCAATAAATGGGTCTCTGGAGGCCTAAGAAATTCGTCAGAGTACATTTTTATTAATTAGTGGCATCTCACTCTTTCATGTATTCATTCATTGCAGAAATATTTATCAAGCGCCTATCATGTGCTGGGCACAAGACGAGGTTCTGGGAATACAAAAACAGATAGGACACCATGGCCTTCCTCAATAAACTCACACATCAGGGAGAAGGTGAGACTTATAAACAATATGGTATACTGAGTCCTAGAGCAGAAGATGGTGCCAGCTCTCAGGGAGAAATGGTCTCCTCTGTACCTGATCTACATAAGCCTAAATAGAAAAAATGGAACTTGATGTGTTCAGATGTGTTTGCACCCACACTCCCCCAGCGGTGAGATCTTGTATGAACACAGCACAATACCACAGTCAGTAGACCAAAGTAGACGTCATCATGGACCCATTCAGATTCACCATTTTACATTACCCCATGCGTGTGTGCGGGTGTTTAGGTCTGTGCAATTTTCTCACATGTGTTCATGCAGGTGATCACAACCACAGTCAAGGCACAGAATATCAGCACAAGGATTGCCCATGATGCCCTTTTATACCACGGCTGCCTCCTTGCCCCCACCCCCCTCTTTCTAATCCCTGGAAACCAGGAACCTGTTCTCTAGCTCTGCCATTTTGTCATCTAAAAATTGTTATGTAAGTGGAATCACACACTCTGTTAAGTATTTGAGATACATTTTCCTCTCACCCAGCATAATTTCCTAGAGACCCATCCCCACACCTGCATGGGCCAATGTATCAATAGTTCCTTCCTCTTCATTGCTGAGTAGTATTCGACAGCAGGAACGCACCACGGATGGTTTAACCCTTCACCCATGACAGACACCTGGCTTTGTTTTCCCTGTTTAACTGTTATAAAGTTGCTATGAACATTCATGTGCAGGTTTTTGTGTGGATGTAAATTTTCATTTCTCTGGTATAAATGCCCGAGAATGCAGCTCCTAGATCACAGTGCATGCATGTATAGTTTTATTAGATACTGACAATTCTTTGAGAGCTTGTGCCATTTTATATTCCTATCAGTGATGTAGGAGTGTTCCAGTTTCTATCCATGCTCATTGTATATATAAATATATATGCGGTTTTCATTGTTAACAATTTTCCTAGCTGTGTTGGAGTCAGACCAAAAGTCTCTCCTTCACTGTGGTTTTAATGTGCATCTAGCAGTAAATAACATCCAATCTTCATCTCTTTCAACTGGTGTGTTTAAACTATTTATATTTAATTATGGATACATTTGGATTTGGACACATCATTTTTGGGGGGTGTGCATCATTTTATGACATTTTCTGTTTGGCTCTTTTTATTTCTTCTGTTTCTCATTTTCTGTCTCTTGAAATTTGATTTTTTTAGTATTTTATTTAAATTTATATATTGACTGTATAGTTTTTATGTAATTTTTTCAGGGATAATATATGTGCTTAACATTTCATAGTCTACTTAGTATTTTTACCACTTCAAGTAAATTGAGAAATGTAGAAACTTTACCAATATAAATGTATCATCTCATGGCTATCCCTCTTTTTGTTTGCAAATATTGTATTATGTGAAAATGTTACCAGATTGTTATAACTTTTACATTCAACTATTGCATACATTTTTACAAACTTAGGAGAAAAAAGTTCATCACATTTACTCACAAATCTGCAATTGATGTTGCACATTTTTTTCATTTTTGAACGTCCATCTTTATCTGTGTTATTTTCTTTCTGAGGAGTGTTTTTTAGTGTTTACTTAGAACAGATCTGCTGACAACAAATTCCTCTAGTTTGTTTTCATTTGACATCTTTATTTTCATTAGAAGAATATTTTCACTGGATATAAAATTCTCTTCTATCAGCACCTGAAAAATGATATCTGGTTTTCTATGGTTTCTGATGAGCCATCTGAAGTCATCTGGATCCTTGTTCTCCCAGGCATATCATTTCCTCTGGATGTTTACAGGATTCTTATTCCCATACCTTTGGCTTTCAAAAGCTTTCTTCTGATACACTGGACGTAGGTTTCTTTGAAATTATCTAGTTTGAATTTTGCCGAAGCACTTGATTATGCAAGTTCATATCCTCTGCCTAATTTAGAAAGTTTTCAGTTTCAGGACTTCAATTATTTCTCCCTCCCCGGGCCACTGTCTTTCTCCCCCTTTTCAAGATTCTTATGGCATAAATATTAGAATTCTTGATATTGTCCTCAAAGATTCCTGAAGCTCTGTTAATTTTTTCTTTAAATGTTTCCCCTGGCCCGTAGTGCTACAGATTGGAAGATATCTATTGTTTATTTTCAAGTTTTCATATTCATTCCTTATCTCCATTCTGTGTTTGAGCACTTTCAGTGATTTTTTTTTTTTATTTTTCAGTTCTAAAATTTCCATGTATTTTTTTAAAAAACTCTTCTATCAGTCTGCTGAGACTTTTTGTATTTCTATTTGTTTCAACAGGTTTGCCATTTCTTCACAGAGCACAGTTATAATATCTTAGTTATGGTCCAAATATTTTAGGATATAGTCCTTCTCAGGTTTGACATCAGTTGATTGCCTTTTCCTTTGACAGTATGTCCGACTCTGGGATTCTTTGTAGGTTGTGCTTAGAGGTGACAAGATGCCCGTCATGTACCACACCCACCTTGGTATTTAACCTTTGGTTAATCCCTTCCTATGCTGAAGTAGGAAAGATGTGTTTGACTAACAGATTGCAGCAGAAGTAATGTTATCTTTTTTTCTTTTTTAATATGAGAGAGAGAGCAAGCTTGCACACACTGTGGGGAGGGGCAGAGGGAGAGAGAAATGCAAGCAGACTCCACGCTGAGCACAGAGCCTGACACAGGGCTCAATCTCACAACCCTGAGATCATAGCCTGAGCCAAAATCAAGAGTTGGATGCTCAACTGACTGAGCCGCCTAGGTGCCCCAGTAATGGTATCTTCAAGTGAAGTTACAGTAAGAGTGCTGGGCACTCTCTCTCTTCCTTCCCCTGCTTGCATCATCCCCTATGAAGGAATACACTGCCGTGTCATGAGCTGCTCTATGGAGAGGCCCACATGGGGATGACCCGCAGCCTCCTGCAAACAGTTGTGTGTGTGAGCATGGATGTAGATCTCCTAAGACAGGCCAGGCCTTCAGGTGCTTGCAGCCTTGGCTGACTGTTTAACTGCAAACTAGTGAGACACTGTTCTATCCCATAGGGGCTCCCTTCCCCACCCCCCACCCCATGATTAGGCAAAAGTCGGGTGAAGAGTGCTTCTTCTATCTTCACTGCAAATGAATACAACATTTTTTGATTGTTTTTAATGATGGGGTGACAGTTACAATAATAGACACACAAAATAAAACATAAGTAATTCTAACACTACTGATTCATTTTTATATTTGTAAGATAATTATAAACATTATAGACAATTGCTTTAAAACTAGTGTAACATTTTAATGAAATCATTCACATTCCTGTCCCTGGTAATAAAGTGCTTTTGTTTTCCTTTCTAGATAGGAGAGAAAGCACGATGTGTACACCGTCGTCAGACATCTCACACACACCTAAGAGATTTTTCTTAGCAAACTTCAGTAAGCTGTCACACTCTTGTAAGCTAACTATAATAAGCTGAAAGTATTTCAAAACAGGAGCTAACATATCCTTTTTCCTGCTGCATAAGCACTGCGAACTCAGGAGGTTTATTAGAGTCTGACATAATGATCCTTAATAACAACACCGATCTCAGAAGTTCCGTGTTGCCATCTTTCTACTCATGTGGCTCAGATACCAACCCTAGTCTCTAGCGGCACCTCAGCAAGTTGGCGCAGAAGTGGAGACCTCCATGCAGAATTCACCACTTAGAAAAAATCCAATATATATTACTCTCTTCAAAGTGTTTGGCTACGGCTGTTTTTGGTGTGTGTTGGTATGCCTTTTGTTTGATTCTGTAAAAATGTCATAGGGGAGTTAGAGGTGGGGTGCTTACTTTCGACACTGCACACTTCTATTTGTCCCCCCCCCCCCACCGCCCCGCCAGTCAGGAATCAGGAGGACCTCGGGAATGGATACTGTCTGTGTCTCTCTGTCACAGACTATTGGGTTTCTTATGTTTTCCCTACCATACCCCTCCCCGCTTTGGTCATTTGGAACTTTAATATTCTTAACCTCCTAAGTGAAGTTTAATAGTGTTCACCTATCTACTTATTTCTTCCAAATACAGGGTTTCCTAAATAATAATTCAAGTATAAAAATTCTTGCCGTCCTGTTATACATACATTTTTCTCTTGATACATAAAGATTAAATCCACTTAGGGTGCCTGGGTGGCTCAGTGGGTTAAGCGTCTGCCTTCGGTTCAGGTCATGATCCCAGGGTCCTGGGATTGAGTCCCACATCGGGCTCCCTGCTCAGCGGGGAGTCTGCTTCTCCCTCTGCCCCTCCCCCCTGCTCATGCTCTGTCTCTCTCTCTAATAAATAAAATCTTTAAAAAAATGGGTTTTGAGGGAAATTTGAGTGTGCATTTGTGTACACGTCTTTCAAAGCATGAACATTTTCTTCAGGTTCTTCTGGTTGTGGTCATGCTTCTTTGTGAGCTATATGTTGCCAGAAATTTCAATTATTCAAGAAAAACTAGAAATATAAATTCAAAGTGAAATATCCTCAGTTTTAAAATTGGCCTAACTGGGGCACTTGGGTGGCTCAGTCAGTAAAGTGTCTGCCTTAGGCCCCAGGACATAGGATCGAGTCCTGCATCGGGCTCCCTGCTCAGTGGGGAGCCTGCTTCTCCTTCTCCCTCTGCCCCTCACCCTGGCTTGTGCTCACTCACTCTCTCACACAAATAAAATCTTAAAAAAAAAAAAAAAAAAGATTGTCTACTTAATGTCTTTGTCTTCTGTGTTAGTTATGACTTATAACTGGATATTCCAGATAAAAAGTTTATTTGATATAGAGCAAAATACCTTAGAAATGATACCATGAGCAATAAATACAAAAGTTACTCCTTCTCTCCTTTGGTGCATAGATACCATTTTTGTCAATAGTTCTATATAATCAACAATAGCAAGGGATACATTTTAAAAGTTCAGATCACATCATTTTATGTTAAATTAAAAAAAATTCAATTGTATTGTCCTAACATATGTGTGTACACATACATAAGCCACAAACACAAGCAACCCCCCCCCCCAGGTTAGGCATATTTATAAATCAGAAATGACTACCTTTAAGAAGTTCTGCACTGAATTTCCTTAGAAATCACCTTAAAAAACTCTGGAAGCCTAAGAAACTCTAAAACTCTGTGCGATCTTAAAATACTTCGGCATTTAGTATTGATTGCTCTATCTGCAGAACAGATAGCTCTCAGAATCACTCAGAAATGCCTGCTAGAGTACCCAGTCTGAATTCTGAAAGGTATTTGCCATTATTTATAATTTGTGGAATGGATAGCTAATAATATCTGTAATCTTGGTAGTTCTAAGAATAATACTATAGTCTGCACAGTAAGACTTAATCAGGATTGGCTGAAAGCCCTGTAAGTATGTATAATGTGCCCTTTCCATGGCTATGAATAACTCTAAGAAAATGTCACTATTTCACATTTGGATCAGGTGTAGTTCTTGCTGAATGCTTTATTGAAACCGTACGGATGTCTTATTTATATGTAGGCAACTACAGGCAGCTGAAAGAGGATGTGTGTTGAAATCATTAATGGGGAAGGCAGACAGATGTTGTTATCCCTGGTAGTTTATAAAACTACCATTTATGAGTTGTGATAGAGCTTGGATGGGTCCTCCACTCATTTCTGAGAGAAGGAAACGTCGCAGGAACATCACAGACATGCCTGTGGTCTGAAGGTCACTCCTTTCTCTTCGTCCCAGGGTCATTCTTGCAGCCTGTGTCACAGCACCCGATCTCTGTGTATCCACGGTGCTTTTAGATAATTATTGACGTAACCTCATCAATGCAAGCAAGTAGAAGACATTGACACAGAAACTTCTCAATGCCTGGCAAACTCCCCAGGAGGAGACCCAGCTCTTCAACTAACACATGAAATTGTTTGTAACGCAGGTACCTGGCTCTCCACTCACCTGGAGGGGCAATTTCACCTCTGTCAAGCTGTTGGCTCTCTCCACCCACTGATTCCAGGAAAACTAAAAGATGGCGGAGGTCTCTGTAAGTAACAGAGTCGCGTCACACATGAAAATCAGTAAGGCGTATATGGAATACCTACAGTAGGCAAGACCTGATGGTATTAGTCCAATACCAAAAAATACACTGGGTGATGCCTAAGAGAGCATTTCTCTAACAGGACAGTGAAGCATATTAAATTGTGTTGTACTTTGCACTGTATCCAATAGCCTACAACAGACCACATAAACACAAACTAGAAACACCACCTAAAATATACCAGAATATGCTATAATTTATTCTGTTTTTCAAGTAGATTAATTCCCAAACCTTTCATTTTGATTCCTACAAATTTAAGAGTTAACAGCCACTCTACTAAGACCTCACTTTACTGATTCCACAGTTATGGCCTCAGATCTAGGATGACTACAGAAATGGTCATCCAATTGTGTACAATTTTTTGAGAGTGAAAGGAGGAATATCAATAATTACATCAGAACAACAGTTGTAAACAGGGACTGCCTTGGGACTGAGACATATGGTTATCCCAGTGAACCAGGTTTCTCTTTGAATAGGAATCAAAATGGCCAAGTACTGCTAATAGCTTGAAAAATATCAGGGGCCATCCATCAAATGACAGAGGCTAAATTGGGCAAGATCACAGACAATAACTTACACATTTTAAATGTTTAATATTTTGTAGAGAGTGGATACCCACTTGCAAAGAATGTTTGCAACTAACCAAAGAACCTCAGAAATCAAAGCTTTTCCTCAAATCACATGCAAATGAAGCTTCCCATTGTCCCTTTAAAATAAACAAGGGGGCACAGAGGCCTTCACATAATCACTAAATTACAAAGAACAGATGTGAGCCATTTACTGGTAAATGTGCTTCCTGGCAGAGAGAAAACAAGATAAAACAGCATGCACTGAACCAACCAGATTGGCTTTTTAATGACTCATACATGTGTGATTACTAAAGACAGCAACA
This sequence comes from Halichoerus grypus, assembly GCF_964656455.1. Lineage (NCBI taxonomy): Eukaryota > Metazoa > Chordata > Mammalia > Carnivora > Phocidae > Halichoerus > Halichoerus grypus. Next base: position 82,891,703 of record NC_135718.1, read on the forward strand.
AAAATAAAACTGTTCACTTGACTAAAGCTAATACACTTTAGTTACTTTAAATTAACTGCTCATTATGCCATTTTCGTGGGTCATACATCCCTTTTGGACAGCCACATAGAAATGCACCTTTTTAGAATTTATAGGAACAAAGACAACGCCTGACTCCCTCGTGTTAGGGCATTACTGGTTCTGTGACCAACTGTTCTTTCGGATAAATGTGTTCTTTCCTAAGTTATAAAATTTCTATTCAGAAATCACATCTTAAGTTACTCATAATGAATGTTATATCCAGTAATCTTTACGAATCTCTTATTTTTATGTTAGCACCATTTTTTTAATGTTTTGAAATAAAGCAGGGAGGGATCTTACCTTTAAAGTACATCAGAAACGCAACTTTAACCCAGAGTTGCTGACCCATCTCTGTTCCCCCTCCTCATCCCCTACACCCACCCCATTCCAGTTCACACTCTCTGGGACGTGTAGTCCACCAACTCATTCTACTGAGGCCACTTCTCAGCATGCCAAATATGAAACACGGGTCTTGATCTTAAATTACGTTATCACTTTTTGAGAGTAAACATATATGCGGGGACCGTGAGGGATAATAGTTAAAATTATATGTATCAGAGAAGTGCTATGTGATTTCAGAGCAAAGAGAGCACTTTCAACAGTCGCATTTAAATTTCAACAGTGAGGCAAGGTCAAACTTCAGCCAAAATGAGAACATGGTTGCACTTGGGCTCACTTAGCAAACTCCCTAACTTCTCCCATTGCTTCTCTCCAGCCACCAGGGCCTTGCAAAGATGCCCCACCAGACACATCATCCCAGAAGTTCAGTCTTCTCCAAAGAATTTTGAATACTGCACAGAAAATGGATTTAAGCAAAACTGGGAAGTGATGCTAATGTGGGTTAGATACTCTGCAAGTAAAACATTAAGTATTTTTTACGTAAGTGTCTTGCTAGATTAGTGCTCCAGAAAACACACCTTATAAGTACTGCTCTGGGGCGCCTGGGTGGCTCAGTTGGTTAAGCGTCTGCCTCAGCTCAGGTCATGATCTCAGGGTCCTGGGATCAAGCCCCACATCGGGCTCCCTGCTTGGGGGTGGGGGAGTCTGCTTCTCCCCCTCCCACTGCTGCTCCCCCTGCTTGTGCTCTCTCTCAAATGAATGAAGTAAAAAAAAAAAAAAAAAGAAAAAAGTACTACTCTATAGTTTCTCCTCACAGAAAGGCTCTATCACTTCATGACTAGAAGATACCAGGAGAAAGAAAATTTGTTAAGTTCATGTATGGTAATGAGACTACACCACAATAAGTAGGTTTTAGTAACTTTTCTGAGCCTAGTACTGAGTTAGACATTAAGATTCAAAAAACAATAAAGGCTGCCTGACCTCAAGCAATTCTTAGTGTAGTGGGGTTAGTGTGTTCGTCCTCTAAGCCAGTAAAGCTAGGTCTTTTTTAAAGAGATATTTTGAAGTGGTGTATTTTGAAGTGGTGTCATTCATAAAAAGAGAATTCTACAGATAAAATATTTCATCTCATCTCATTTCATCAAATGAGACCTGATTCTTTTTTAAAAAGATTTTATTTTATTTGAGAAAGCAAGGCTTCAAGCAAGCGGGGGGGGGGGGGGCACAAAAGGAATGACCTCAAGCCGACTCTCCGCTGGGCATGGGGCCCTACACAGGGATCAATCCCAGGACCCTGAGATTGTGACCTGAGCCAAAACCAAGAGGCAGACACTCAACCAACTGAGCCATCCACAGACCCCTTGATTCTTCGTTTTTCTGACATTAATGATTTAAAGCCCTCATGGGAACGTGGAGAGAGATTAGGGTTTCTCAAATTCCCTTATAAGCGTCCGATTCCACTCACATCTGTATTAAAAGTGTTTGTATAATAAATTGCAAATAAGCCAACTTTTCAATTAGAAAAGTAAACCTTACTAGAGCAAACATATATGTTAAGTACAGTCAGTCTTACTACTTTTTCACTTGTGATGTATATAAACAGAGAGATAGATGATAGATAACCGATAGAGAGAACACTAGAACTATGAAATCTAGTAAAAAATCTTTTATGAAGTGAGTACTGTCCCGCAAGTAAGACTTTTCATTACTTTTGGCACTGGACAAACTTCCAGACTAAGGTCAGATCGAAGTCAGGATTTATAGTGGCCTTCCTATGTTGATGAGTCTAAAGTTCTCTCATGCACGGCGCCTATAAAACTAAGTTTCTGAATATTTACTTTAAATTAAATTTAGCAAGCAAGCAGTTTTTGAGCACATTTCTTATGCAAAGCATGATGTTAGGCACTTCCAGAAAAACAGAGTTAAATCCTGTTGAGGTGGGGGTCTTAAAAAAGACCATACAAAATACATATTAAAATATCACAACCATATTGATCCAAATGCTATTTTTCCATAATAAAGGGCTTTGTTAATTGCAGTATCACAAAAGATCATTTACTTATTTTAAAGACAACCTAATATAGCTGAAAGAAATGGCATTAGTTATACAATCTTCATTTGATATAAAATATTGTGATTTTTGTAGTCTCCTTTTTAATGTTTGTTTTCCTACTCACAGTAATTGGGTGGCACATTGAGCTCACCAGAATGATCTTTAAACTTTCAACAAATCTACCAAAGTCAGAAAGATATGCCAGACTATTTGTGTTCATTAATTGCTCCATTCCTTCTGCAATGTTTGAGGAAATTTGGGAGGGCACTGTGTTACACACATGATGCAAGGGTAAATAGGACAATCTCATCTTTATTGATCTCATTGGAACATGAAAAAATAAACTATGTGCCACATTAAAATGTGACAAATACCATCCAGAATTTTACAGTTTTTATGGAATAGTAAATTTTTCACCCAGGATTCTGTGTTTTATGGGGGATTAGCAATAAAAACTGCATCTGTGTTGGGACTAAGAAATTAGCCAAGTGAAGATGTAGGAGATGATCCAGGAATCTGATTCTCAAACCTGGGGAGGGGGATTCTTCTTGCTATGCACCCCAATCCCTGACTACCTAACTTCAAATTTGCCCTCACTTATGTTAATGATTGAAAATAAAACAACAAACATGAGGCACCTGGGTGGTTCAGTTGGTTAAGCATCCAACTCTTGATTTCAGCTCAAGTCATGATCTCAGGGTCATGAGATCAGTGGGGAGTCTGCTTAAGATTCTCTCCCTCTGCCCTTCCATGCCCCCCACATTTGCATGTGCTCTCTCTCAAAGAAATCTTTTTTTTGTTTTTAAAGATTTTTTACTCATTCATTTGAGAGAAGAGAGAGAGTGAGCACAAGCAGGGGCAGAGGGAGAGAGAGAAGCAGACCACTGAGCAGGGAGCCCGACATGGGACTCGATCCCAGGACCCCAGGATCACAACCCAAGCTGAAGGCAGATGCTTAACCGATGAAGCCACACAGGTGACCCTCTAAATTAAGTCTTAAAAAATAAATAAAACAGCAAACAAACATAAATCTTCCTGTCCCTCGTGCAAATGTTCCCTAGAGGGGATAAACTGCACCACAGTAACCAATAACAGCAAATGCTCAAAGAGGTGTGAACGTGGCATCCTGGGAAATAGCAAGCAATCTATACACAATTAGTGTTCCCTCAGTAATCACCAAAATCTCCTAAAAATGCTACAATGTTATATTACACTACTATTGTTGTTGTAGGGCTCTGTCTTCAAAATGTTAAAAATCTGGAGTAGCTTTCTTCCATGATAGAACACTCTATTCACATTCATTTCCTCTATATTCACTCCCAGTAGCTAATAAACACTGAGAACACAGAATACTCCATGCAAGAGCTATGAATTTCCACATACATACACACACACACACACACACACACACACACACACACACATATGGTTTAGAGAATAGTTTATTGGTTTAGTTTATATGGTAATAGTTTAGTATATATGGTAATAGTTTATATGGTATTAGTTTTGATATACTATACTTATTAACAGCATTTATAAAGGTGAATATAAGTTGGAACAACTTGAGAGAGGGCTATCACTCTACAAGGGGGTGTTTTTGTGAATATGCAAAATGGGAGCATCTCCAGGAGCTTATCAATGTTCCAGCAAGAACCAGTAACTTGGAGATTACAGCAACCCTACCAGGCAGGTATGTCAAGAGTCCAACAAGTGTCTTGTGAATTCAGAAGAGGAGGAAGTAACTTTGTGCTACCAACAGGGAAAGCTCCATACCTAAGGGGTGACGGGTTGGACCTTTAATGATTTCCATAGATAGAGAGACCACTCCAGATGGGAGTAATGCTTGTCACAGAAGGAGGAATGCCCATGATTTCTTTAACCACAATGAGGTCGACTAGTTAGCTGGAGCAGGGTCTTTACATAGGGGGAAAATCAATTACATATTTCTGTGCTAGAAGGAGGACAGGATTTCTTCTGTAGAGACATAGCTGGAAGTAGGGATATGGACTAAACATGGTAGCATGCACTGTTTTTAACTGCAGTTAAATAAAAGGAAGCTCTGTGTTATCACATCTAGGACACACTAATATATAAAAGACTAGCACAGGTAAGGGGAGAGAGAGAGAGAGAGAGAGGATCCCCCGTGGTAACCATGCTGGAGAGAGATCACAGTAATCATGTGGCATAACTGCAGCCGGTGACAAGCAGGATAGCTTCCTGTAATCTACACAAAAGAGGCAAACCCAAGACAGGGAAGCCCAGCCACAGGTCAGTACGGATTTTATCTCAAATTTATAAATCAAGTACTTATTTGTATATGCAAGAAAACAAGATTCTGCGCAGTCACTACCATAAATACAAAAAGGGATGAGGGGACTGTAATATTTTCATCTTAATTATCAACTTAATTTTGAAATGCCCACATGCCACTGTCACTGAGGAAGTGGGGAGAGAGGCCGGTGGCCAGGGCATGGCACCTCACCAGCATGCCACAACTCTGGATAAGCTTACTTCACAACCACAAATGAATAAATGGAATGAGAACTAATCTGACCCGAATATAAAATTATCCTAGAAGGGGCGCTCTGTGAAGTTCTACTTAATCACTATGAGGAACCATGTCAAAATCGGTACAAAGGCTGGACTCCACGTACCAGGTAATGATCTTCTATTGTCTCCTGCATGTCCTGTTTTAACACGTCCCCATACTCATCACCCCATACGGGTTGTGTGGGCCACGCAGAGGTCATTTAAAGCAGGCAAATCACTTCTTCTGGTATTGACTTTGGTGTCAATTCAAATTTTGAGTTTGCCACAGAAAGTGCTAAGAACTCATGGTTTCAATTTCCCTATGCCAAAAAGTGTTGAATATGTGGCTGTTTTTCCAGTGAGTGTGCTTGAAAGGTGCCAAATCTCATTAAGGAAGAATAAAACATAGATGGTATGGAAGTGATGTTTAAGGAGATTCCTAAGTGAGGCATTCTAAGATTAACAACTTCGGTAGTGGAAACTGTTGTCACAAAAGCTAACATCTCATTCTTTCACCTCTTTAAATGCAGAGAAGAGAAGGTCCTGTCTAGTCTGCTTTCTGAGACTCAAAATCAGTTTTATTCTGCCTGCATCCAGTATTTGAAAGTACCTGGGCTTGGTCCCCCGCCTCAACCAAAATAAAAAATTCTCCTTTTAGCCCTCCCGAGATCCCTGGTGATGTCCATTTGCTTAATCAGCTTGGTGATTTTTTTTTTTCTTCCCAGCTCATTAACATACCTGACATTTACATTTGCCCTTGAAAAAGACACTCAAATTAATGAAAAGGAAATTTAATGATCATAAAATAGGAATAGACACTTTGATTTTTTAAAACCACAGTCCTAGACATGCACCTAAGAAAAGTAGGTAACGTTCAAAAGTAACATGGCAATAACAGTTTTTAAAAAAAGAAGCTTTAAGTAGAGGGCTATACCTATTAAGAAGCAATGTAACATTTCAGGGCCATATTTATCAAATTGAGATCATGGCTCTGACACCCACTTATATTCCTTAAGCGGTTATTAAAAATGATAACAGTTTATAGACGATAATTATTTCCTCATATTTGAAATTTTCATCTTTGCTGCCCTTCATCTAGAAGCTTTGCTCGAAATTACATCTGATAGGGTATAGTTTTCTGCAGAAAACCAAATACCATGTGGAAAAATCAGTCTTTAATCCTCTACTTCTTACAGGCAAACCCAGTGTTTAATTAGATAAATGACAGGTACATTATCCCACAGGACCTGCAGGACTCGGAGCCATGCTACTATGAGAAAATTGGACCTCAGAAGAATTCTTGCCCTTGGTTTCTCAGGTCTCATCACAAGACTCACCATTTATGGAAGATGATGATTTCTGGCTTCTGTTTAAGCTTATCTCTTTGTCCTTGGTTTTTAAAGCAATGCTTCCTTTCAGCAAGGAGCAGGAATCTGAATCATGTTCTGCTTCTGTTTGCCAGACTCCCAATTTTAGCTTTGATTACTCAGAGAAGAAGGTATGTAATATTCCTGCATGACCTTTTAGTAATTAATATTTTAATTTTGTTGGCTTTTTCTCAACTAAACTTTCCTACAGGCTCAAGATTCCAAATTGGATTTCACTCTTGTTCTTGGGGAGACAATGTATCTATTAATGAATGCTTCGAATAAAATTTGAAATAACACTGAAAAATATAGGACCTGTCTAAAAATGGGTTAAATATTTCATTTAGGTTATTCATCCACATTAGTGGCTTCAGATTTACTAAGTTGGTCAAAATAAAGTATTAATGCTTTATTTGATGGAATATCAATAGTAGAAAGTTATAAGCAACAAAGTTAAATATTTGTTTCCTGACCTAAGATTACTCACCTATCTTAAAAAACAAAGTTAGGTACTTAGCCAAATTTTAAAAGAATGCATTTTCTCAATAGTAAGCAAGGCATTTAAGTGTTTAAATGATGACGAAGCACCACCAGGAAGAACATTTAGCTCATAGACGGGTAATGGTGTCATAGCTAGAAAGCGCTTCTTGGCTCTTAACCTTGTAGCAAGTTTTCCTTCATTTCAAAGGACAGCCTGGAAATACGGTCACAGATGCCCCAGACTTGGGACGTCACATTCTCAAGGCAATTTTGTTACAACAAAGGGAGGGAAGCATTATTCTACAGTCATTTTCTTCGCTATAGGTTATAAGGATGTTATTTTCTACCTTGCGCTGTCTCTACAGAAGAAGAGAGGAGGACTGTATTTCAAATTCTAACATGTTAAAATAAGTTATTGACTAATTTGTAATCTGGAAAGGAAAACACGTCTCCTTGATGTTTATATTTAAAACAGGATCATGTGGGTTTGCATAAACTTTTCTAGGCAAACTAGCTTACTATTGCTATGTTCCCAGTTTTCCATAGAAGACTGCATAGAACAAGGCATTCCTCACGTTGCTCTTAGATCATTACACTGAGCTCTTGGAGGTCAGTACACCTTGGTTTACCTTGGGCTAACCTTGACTAGTAGGACTAATTAATATTCTTCTATGCTTTTATTTTAGCATCCTTTCTGAGCATCTACTATTTAAGACACTATGCTAGCTATGGCAGAGGTTTTCAAAAGGAAACCTGTCTTCAAGCAGCTTACGTAATATACTTGGATAGGAGACAAATACATAAGCAACTATCAGAAGGGAGAATGATGAACTGCCCTGGGAATTCAAAAGAAAGAGATCAGTATTGCAATTCAATGTTATTCTCAGACTTTGTTTTGTGCATGCTGTGAAACAGGAATAAATCTCTCTTTAAAGGAAGCTACACATTTGAAACTCTACTTGATGTAGCAAAAAGAGTTAAAGGGATATGCTTAACTTCTCACAGACTGATTTTTTTCCCATTTTTGGTAAAGGCTCAGAGGCCGAAGTACCGGTTTCAGAAAAGGAACTGAATGATAGCAATGAGGCCTAGTATATAACTTCTACCTCCTCTTTATGTAGCTAGTAATTTTGAATTAAGTCTTCCAAACCTAATCGTTAGTAAAAATGTTAACATATTTTTTTATTTAGCCATGTTTTAAGATTTTGTTACCAGATATGAACATTGTGGCAAAATAACTGGCTTATCAAGTATATTTATAAATTATACTTTTTATATTAAAGTATAACATTTTTTTTTTTAAAGATTTTATTTATTTGACAGAGAGACAGCTAGAGAGGGAACACAAGCAGGGGGAGAGGGAGAGGGAGAAGCAGGCTTCCTGCGGAGCAGGGAGCCCGATGTGGGGCTTGATCCCAGGACCCTGGGATCATGACCTGAGCCGAAGGCAGACGCTTAACGACTGAGCCACCCAGGCGCCCCATTAAAGTATAACATTTTAGGGGTACTTGGGTGGCACAGTCAGTTAAGCATTTGACTTGATTTCAGCTGAGGTCCTGATATCAGGGTGGTGATATTGAGTCCGGCATCACCTGGGGCTCCCTCCTCGGCAGGGAGTCTGCTTCCCTCCGCCCCTCCCCCTGCTTGCATTCTCTAAAATAAATCTTTTTAAAAAATAATAATAAAGTATAAGGTTTTAATTAGGGAAAACTAGTAATATTAATGATCATGATAATTAAAAACTAAACCAGTACAGCCTAAAAGTCAACACAAAATTAGAAATATTTTAGGAAGGGAACGAAAGAAGATCTGTAACCCTTTGTTTCCAGAACAAAACACTTAGGCATTCATCAATCCCACAGTGATAGACAGCACTGAGTGAACGGATGAAGCATCAGTAGAAGAACTGCAATCCATGAACTTGGCCAAATGAGGCCTAACCACCTACTTACTGACCAGCACTGCTTCACATATGATGAGCACATTAACACAGGGATAAATTAAGTAATTTGCTTAAGGCTGTACAGCTAAATAAGTATTAGAACAATTGGTCAAACCTACATAGTATGGCTCCAAAATCTACACCCTAAAATACTATACTTAGCCACACATGCACAGTTATTAACTGTTTGAAAACAGGGTGTGTAGCTTGGCTTTCTGAAAGGCTAGTCCCCATGTGTGTAACATCACTAATGAGTTTACTACAGAAGAAAGGGGAAAATAATACAACACCCAAAGCAATCTACACATCCAGTGCAATCCCTATTAATACCAACAGCATTTTCACAGAACTAGAATACTAAAATTGGTAGGGAATTATAAAAGACCCCAAAAAGCAAAAACAATCTTGAGAAAGAAAAAGCTGGAGGCATCACAATCCCAGATTTCAAGATATACTACAAAGCTATAGTATTCAAAATAGTGTGGTATTGTCTATTACCCTCAATTTATCAAATTCTCATGAAATGACGGGCATGGTATGGATGTAGTAGGAAGGAAGAATTATAGAGTGAGTGATGATGTTGCAGTTGTCCAAATATTCAGTGGCCAGTAACAGATAAAAATAACACTAAAATACATAGGGAAATAAATTAAGAAGTATATGAACAAATTGGTTTTAGGCCACAGTTTAAAGAGCTATCTGATACTGCAAGCCAGATGATTAATAATAAAGGTGAGCAGAATAATAGTCTTCATAGGAACCTGGAAGTACATTACAGGAAAAAAGAGAATCAGCAGACCTTAACACAGAGAGATTATCCTGGATTGTCCTGATGGGCCCAAAACAATTATGGGGGTCCTGACAAGTGGAAGAGGAAAACAGAGAAGGGGCCCAAGTAACGCAGCTTGAGAAGGACTCTACCCACCACTGCTGGCTTTGAAGACAGAGGAAGGGAACAGATTCCCAGCTAGAGTCTCCAAAAAGTACACAGCCCAGTTATTAGCCCCATGAGACTTGCATCGGATTATCTCCTATAGAACTCTAAGGTAACAAATCGGTGTCGTTTAAGATGCTACGTTTCTGGAGACTTGTAGGAAAGTCAGTCCGTGGCCATGAATCCCTCTGTGGGAGCTTTGTCCTGTCACTGTGGAGGGTCCTGACTAGGGAATAAGTTCCCATGGCACAGCGAGCTAGAGTCTGCTCTGCAGAAGAATGGGAGCTCCCCAGGTTTTCATAGGTTGTCCTTAGGCTCTGAAGCAGCTGCTTAAATCTCTGTGATGCTCACACACATTTATATCAGTGTGCTTTCATCCCCATCTCCTGCTGCCCTGAACTATGTCTTATCCTTGAAAAGATACCTGACTGGGCTGAAGAGAACTAGAGCCCACGTCGTTCCCTCTAATAATAGAGAAACCAGTTATGTCCATAGGTAACTGTGGAGTGAACATGTTTGAAATAGTACATAAAAGCACATCCTAGAGTATACACAATTATGTTTTAACCATATGAGATAACAGCATATGTAACAGAATACAAGGATCTGTTATTATATAAAAAAGCATTAAGAATACAGAATGTTTCAGATTCCCAATGCATTGTATAGATAAAAGGGTTCCTTAATAGGTAATAAAGTGTCAAATGATAATCCACTGACTTGTTTACATCTCTTGCAAGTAAAAGCCTGTGGGAGGAAATCGAGGTCAGTCTTGGACTTTATTGTTCTACTCACCAACTACGTCCTTTGGGCATGCTGGCAAGATTTTGAGAAGATCTGAAACTTTTTTTTTTTTTTTTAAGATTTTATTTATTTGACAGAGAGAGCACAAGCAGAGGGAGAGAGAGAGAAGCAGGCTCCCCACCGAGCAAGGAGCCCGATGCGGGACTCGATCCCAGGACCCTGGGATCACGACCCGGGCCGGAGGCAGCCACTTAACCGACTGAGCCACCCAGGCGTCCCTGAAACTCTTTTGATTTTGAAGAAAACTATGTTCCAAAAGTTTAAACTCGGACTCATAACATTTCATACTACTATCAAACCATACTAGGATTTGAGAAATTGTTTATAGTTTACTTTTGTAAAAATTTAATACATTTATATTTTAAAATTTAACCTCACGGGCGCCTGGGTGGAGTCTGACTCTTGGTTTCAGCTCAGGTCATGATCTCGGGGTTATGGGATTGGGTCCGTGTCACGCTCCGTGCTCAGGAGGGAGTCAGCTTGAGATTCTCTTCCCCTCTTCCTCTGCCCCTCTCCCCACTCATGCACATGTGCACTCTCTCTCTCAAAAATAAATCTTTAAAAATAAAATAAAATTTAACCTCAAAGGAAGGCTATGAAATACTCAAGTTGTAACTATCTCAAATGAGAACACTCAACTTATGGTTGATTATAAACGAAATCTTAAACACCCATATTCTGATGAAGAAACAAGTCATTAATAACCAATGAATTTGACTTGAATTATCTATTTTTTTTTTTTTTTGGTAAGAAGTAAATAAATAACTCTTCCCCCTCTGCTTTCCTTTCTCCTCTTAGTCCTTCCTTGTTTTCTCTAGTTTCATCTAGTTGAACAAAGCTACCTAAGAAAATATTCCAACTTATTTTTTAATTTATGACCACTTCTTGTGACACTTTTTGTAATAATACTGGCCATATTGGCAAGTTTTTAACATTTGCATTTAGAAAATAATCAAAATAAAAAAATAAAATAATCCACATGATTCTCACACTTCATCACAGTTAACAATTTATGATTTTGACAAAGCAAAACCAAATAAGTTAGAAATTGTCTGTTACAGATCTAACAATACTGTATTCTATAATCTAAGGTCTATTATGTTTTGGTAAACTTATACAATATAAACTCAAACTTTTTATGTAACTTAAAAAGATATCAAATCCTGTATTATGCATGGAATTCCATATATATTTGATATTTTGTTAATATAAAGATTTAGAAGTCAACCAATGAAAAGGTGACAAAAAAGATAATTCCATCATTATATCAATATTCATGTTTTTTTATTATTTTTTTTAAATTATGTCAGTATTTGATTAAATAGAAGACAAAAAACTGGAATTCCTTCATTGCACATTACCAAAGGATTTGGTATTCATTTAACCAAAATAAAACACTTTGAGAACCACAGATTATTTATACATGTATTGAAATATTTTAATGAGAAAAACTACAAAAAACTGATTAAAAGTTTTAAATTATGCTAGATAATAGAATATGTTCTAAAATTTCAGATAATTTTTTTTGCTTTTCTTTTGCAGGATATAAATCTGGAGGACCTCAAAGAAAAATGTAGCAATTAAGTTTGGAAAAGATATAAAAGAGACTTTTGCTTTTAGAATGGACATTTTTTCCCTTTCCTAAACTATTATTCAAGAAGCATGCTTATAAATTTCACTGAAGAAATTATATTTTTTATAATGTAATAGATGTGCTCCATCAAGCGGTTCTCTTATCTAGAAAACATCTTTTGCACTGCAGTCAACTACAAAACCAAAAACAGCAAAATTCAAATTTAAAGAAACACTCTTTCTAAGGGAAGCCTATTTAAACCCTATAACATTTAGAAAGTTCTCAGAGCCCCAAATATATTTCACAGAAATATAGTTTTATCAGTTTCGTGTAATGTGAACAAACCTACTATTCTCTAACATTTTGAGTAAATGATTGAACAGTCAATGCACAGTTGGATTACTAAATAAATTGAAAGTCAAGGAGTCTATATTTCTCATAAAAATAAATTAAATTATAGGACATTATGGTCTTGGCTGTCCAATTCTGTTGCCAAGATCTACCTGGCAAATTTTAAAATCAGTCCTGAATCCTGCTACTCTAAGTTCTTGATTATGCTTGCTACTATAAGATGTCTGTCCATGATTAAGACCCAAACCATAAAGTCTTGGGTGTTTAGCAGAATAACAGGGCTCATGTTTTTCCCAGGGGTATTAAATGAACATTCTGGAAGTGGACTACTAGGTCTAGATGGAGTAAACGTGACAAGGTTTGAATCATTAGCATCCTTTAAAGGAGGCACTGGAATTAGGTGATGATCTGAAAAGTGTAGGACATTGGCTGCAACAGGTATAATCCAACCATCCCTGAGAATTTGAACGAAGTAGACATTAGAGTGTATAGCCTGTTGGTCACCTGAGCAAGAACCTTGTGTTTGTTTGCATCTCATCGAATTCTTTTATGCTCTGATCCAGCCAATGAGCCAAAACTTAGGGCCCCAAAATGCTCATTTTGAACTTCTAAAACTCCATCCACGGTAGATCCCTCTCTGATAACTTTGTCCAACTGACCAGTAACTTGGGGTGGTGTCTGGTGGGACACTCGGCCACTGGACACACTCACTGGATACAGACATCATCAGAGCTATGGCAGAGGGAGTGTCCACAGCAAAATAATTATTCATTTCAATTAGCATATATGTAATACAAAGAGCAGATGCCCCCACAAGATCATTCGGGGAAAGAAGATACTGCTAAGTCCTAGAAGAATTCTACACAAGCTTCAACTAAGAACCACAGCACACTCTCAAAGCCAACTCATACTAGCAGCTTCAGAGACAGAAGCAAGAGGTTGATTTCAAATAGAAAGCATCGTGAGCAACTTAAAACAAAGAGCCACAAAAGTACCAACTAATAATCTTCCCATGTGTATCTCGTGTGACTCGAAAAAGTATTCTTTAACATAAAGAGAGCTCCCATGGGGGCAAAGACGGCCGAGACCTCTAATCTTTCAAATCCAAATGAATAGATTGGTCTCGGTTTCCTCCTCATCACCCAGGAACTTATCAAGCATGCATCAAAAAGATCAAACAGTCAAGTAGGTATAGGCAGGGAAAGCTCCACCGTTACCGGAACGACATCACATCAGCAGGATGTCGGTACGCGTAAGGTTTACTGCACCAAAGAGCAAGATGTCCCAGGACTCCCACTCAGCTGCTACATGTCTAAACCTCTGTCATAACTTGCCAAAAAAAAAAAAAAAAAAAAAAAAAGATCTTTGTGGTTTTCTAAAGAGATGAACGGTCCCCCACGATAAGGAGCAGCACACACCTGCCGGAAGATGCTCTGGGAGCTGGTTTTCCCTATTTGATTATTCCAACCTCCAGGGGTACAAACAGTTTTGTGATATTTTGTTAAAAGGTAAATGGAATTAAGATTTGAAACAGATCAGATTTGGGAATCTCTTCTTCAGAGTGGTCACGTGGTATACCCACTGTGGATCACAGACATCTGTAAAGGATACGTGTTCATAGACTTAACAACTACCTGAAATCCTAAGTGAAAATCACCTTTAATGTAGGAAATTTGTAACACATGCTCTTATGATAAAGCTCAGTGAGTCAAAGAATTACAAGATAGAAGAAAAATTCTGTACATTTACAGAAAGTGAATGGGTAGGCAAATAATATCATATGTAAAATATAGTGACTCAAGAAAGGTTATAGGCTATATTTCACAGCTTATAAGCATTTTTTTTCTCTAACATCGCATTTTCCTAAACCCAAATGACCTTATTTTTTAATATAAGTATTTTCAATTAAACTATTTAAAGGTCCATATTTGATAACTATGTAATGATTTAAATTAAACATGAGTTTTTGGGTCATGAGGTGCCCTAGTCATTCCCCTTAAGGTCCATGACCTTGAGCCCTAACCATCCTTCAGATGCATTCTTAGACTAAAAGCTCTTAACAAATTTCATCTTATTTCTAATTCAATGTCAGAGAATTAATGTGTTGACACTGGAATTATTAATCCCAGTATAATTAAAATGATATATATTTAACCACTTAATAGAACAAGGAGTGTGGATGGAGAAGAATCTAAAAACTAGATTCTCTAGCTGAAAGGAAAACAGTTATTTTGATCTCTATGCTAATTCAATCCATGGCCCCCAGAACGGAACTATGGGGCACTCTATTTCATTCTGTCTTTAATGAATCTGAACTAACTGGAACCAATAGCCATTTATTCACAAATGTAGTCTATTTCTAATTCTTGGCCAAATAAGCTCTCAGAAAGATGATTTTAAAAAAAAATCTTAGCACCCATATATATATGACAAAGGTATTTTGGCTTGTGAAGAATGAATATAGCTTCAATTCTGGCAAGATTTTAGAAAAGATGAAAATCAGCATCATCCTTACAGGAAACAATTCCTAACCCCCTCTGCCCTGTTTGAAGAACAGTCACAAGTCATTTTAAAGTCCTTGATCCCAGTGGTGAATTCTCACACTGTCCTAGGCTTTCTACTTTTTGGGGTTTGAAAACTCAATGAGATAATTTCATTCAGAATAAAAATGTGAGCTCCCTGAACTTGGGAAGGAGCAAATGACACCATAGCACATCAATATCTTCCATTGGTACCAGTTGGTACAGAGGTTAAGAATTTTTAAAAACAAAACCACAAAAGCAGGAAAGAGAGAGGGAGATGGCTAATTGGAAGGGGAAGGGTGATATATAGACAGTACATACACAACTCCGTACCTGCTCAAGCCCTTAATCTTCGTGCAAGAATGGTATTGGTAAGCTTCTGAAAACACTAATGGAAGTGAGTGTCCACGTAACATACCAAGGAAGGTTAAGGAGCACGATGGAAAGCTCATTTATCACAGATGCAGCCAAACTTGGGTTCAATTGCCCACTCTGCCACTGGTCAGCTCTAGGACTTAGGGCAAGCTATTTGTCCCCTTTTAACCTCAGTCTTGCCATCTGAGAAATGAGGCTAATAGCCCCTACTTTATAGGGTTATTGTGGAGATTTTATGAAGTCTCGGATTATGAGTGTTGGAAGGAGAGCCCATGGAGAAGGCAGACCACCCAGATTCTAGTCTTTGTCCAGCCACACACCAGCTGTGCAA
Source organism: Halichoerus grypus (assembly GCF_964656455.1). NCBI lineage: Eukaryota > Metazoa > Chordata > Mammalia > Carnivora > Phocidae > Halichoerus > Halichoerus grypus. Next base: position 82,907,363 of record NC_135718.1, read on the forward strand.
CTTGCATGTGTGATGGGAACTCTCTGAGCCTCATCAGCTCTGCCTGAGGAATGCACAGGATTCTATTGACTCGACTTTCCGCATTGTTCTATTTTCAAATCACGTGAGATAATTACATTTATAAATGGGAAAAAGACTGTTTTTAGGATAATAAGTATAGTAGAGAAGCAGTCTTTAAAGACCTTTTTTACTTTCAAAGAACCTGCAGACTCTTTAGGGAAAAAAATGCATGAAAAAAAGCATATATTTACATTATGTTCTTTCCTTTAAAAAGGTTTAATATTTGTTAATTAAAAGGCCTAATTAACATTAAAAGGTTTAATGCTTACTGAGATCAATTATCTTCACTTGTATCAGCTAAATTAACAAAAGTGAGATTAAATGGGTATTCATACAATATTTGTCTTGAAATCTCATATCCTGTGTTAAGACATTCGACCCATCTAAAGAGAGGGTCTTTAGTATTTTCCACTGAGAATAACTTTTTAAAATAATAATCTTAGGTGATTGTGAAGCCTCTTAGGTTTTCACTTTGGATTTCAAACACAGTAATCCTCCCTGCTTCTATACTAACTGCACCACACACAAAAAAGCCCTTTATAATGAGGTATCATTATTCATAGATGCTCTTAAACAATCATTCCAAATCCAACTCCTTAAACAAGTATGTAAAAAGAAAACAGTCATTACAGTTTTTCAGAGGAACCTTAGAAGGCCTATTAGGATTGGTGGGGTTTCTTGAACATAATACAAGTTCTCTGACAGTGAGCCAAGAGCTAAAAAAAAACCCACAAAAAACAACAAAAAAACCCACTATGTTTAAAAAAAGAAAGCTATTGGAGGTTATGATGCATTTGACTTATTTCAGGAATGCTTAAAATACTCATAAAGGAAAGATGAGTTGCTCAGTAGGTGCCTTTTTTTTTTTCCCTTGGGTGTGGGGAGGGCTCTCTGAAATATAAATGTCAACAAAAGAAAACCAAATATTCAAGTTTTAATTTAGCCTTACAAGAAAACCCATGTCAGCCATGCTCAATTGCTCCTGCCACTCTTGGTTAACATGGTATGGGTTTTGCAACAGGTGGGAATCATTCATTCCTGCATCCATTCACCCAACACGTATCGAACACTTGTTACCTTGTCCCCCCACCCCCGCCCCGGTTCCAGAAGGAAAGCAAGCATACAAAGTTGCTCATCTCTTGAAGATCACATTCTAGAAGTGTGGGAAAATCAATGAATATGTATTTATGTGAGGTGGGGGGGATCTGCTAGACAGAAAACCAACCAGAGCCACTGTCTGAATATTACTGTGTGTCACAGAACCTGATTACAGATGGAATTCGTCAATAATTGGTCAAGAAGTCCTCAAAAAAAAAAAAATTATTATGCCCCAAACAGCAAAAGTTATTTGTTGAAAACGTACTTAAAATCTAAGTACCGCGTTAGACATTTTATATCTATTATTTTTTTGTTATGACACTTTGGGGTTTATTCAGAGGCTGCTGTAGATGCAGTATGGCTACAACATATTTGCAGCTCCTGCCATCAAGAAGCGGAGCCTATGTTGCCCACCTTGAATCTGGGGTTTCATTAGTAGATGGTGGGAGAAGTAGCATCATGGGGAGTCCCAGGGCCTCATTTCAACAAGAATGCTGCTTCTGTCTTTGCGCTCTGGGGACCCTGAGGGTGCCATGCAGTGAGGAAGCTTGCAACAGAAGACCACTTGCAGGAAGATTCCAGACAATTCAGCTGTCCCAGCTGAGCTCGGGCTCAGGCAAACAAGCAGTTTCTGAGCAAATTTAAGTCAGATTGGCAGAGAAACCTCCCAGGTAACCCACACAGTCCATAGACATAATAAACCTTTGTTGTTTGAAGCCTCTAAGCTTTGGGGCAGGTTTTTATGCTGCAGTAGGCAGAGAAATGGAAGCTGCCTGTGTTCAGAGGCTCACAGCGAGAAAGAACAGAGCCAGGACTGCGAGTCTTGTCTGTCCGACTGCAACCACTAATCTTTGTAGCACTGCAGGTCTAATTTTCCTGGAAACCCATTTCTTTATCATGAAAAAATGAGGTTAAAATAATCCATCAATTTCTACCATACTCAACATTTCTATGATTCTATGAATCTATAAGCATTTAGGTACATTCCCTGCCCATCCCCCTCCTCAAATAATCACACCATCCCAGCAATTTCCAGGATAAAAAGTTCTTACATCACTAGATTAAGCAATCTAACCTAAGACAAATTATTCTATTTCCAAATATGTAAAAAAAAAAAAAAAAAAAAAAAAGGTGGGATTATAATAGCCACCCAGTACTGTTGTGAGGAGATGGAGTAAGGGGTATGAAATGCCTTTAGAGCACACAGAGAGTTATATTCAGTGCAGTGTAGCACAGGGTGTATGTGTGTGTGGGGGGGGGGTCTTAAGTAACATCCGAAGTAATACCCGCTTAGGGGCGCCTGGGTGGCTTAGTCGTTAAGCATCTGCCTTCGGCTCAGGTCATGATCCCAGGGTCCTGGGATAGAGCCCCGCATCGGGCTCCCTGCTCAGCGGGAACCCTGCTTCTCCCTCTCCCACTCCCCCTGCTTGTGTTCCCTCTTTGGCTGTCTCTCTCTCAAATAAATAAATAAAATCTTAAAAAAAAAAGTAATACCCAATTACATTGCATCTGAGATTAAAGATGGTCCCCAATCTTTTGATGGTCCTTTCATTGAGAATCGAGGTCTAGGTTTTCTCTTTTAGATTTTTTTGGAATTCTAAGCCACCACGTAAGAAATCCAACTTTTCTGAGATTATCAGGCTGAGGAGAAGGTCAAGTTAGTCACCTGAAGAGGTCACATGGAGAGACAGGATAGTTCCCGTCAGTCCAACCATCTCAATCCAAGTGACAGGGGTCCATGAAGCTTTGAAGGTGACAGCTGCAGCGCCATGTACACAAGGGACCACACAGACAACAGCCTACTTCCACCCACCGACTCCCCAAATCATAAACGATCACATACTGTTAGTTTGTGGCAGTTTATTATGTAGAAATAGATAACTAGGACACACATTCTTCTAAGTACAAGAAAAACAAAATTCCTAAAATTTCTGTCTCAGTTAATAACTTCATGGCTATTTGGGACAGATTCTCTGCCCCCCTTCCTCCCCCCACTGACCGACACACACACACACACTCTGTCTCCTACATACAGATCTAAATCTACACAAACACATAAAATAGCATTTTCTTTTTATTAAAATCATTTTTTTAAAGATTTTATTTATTCATTTGAGACCAGAGATAGAGAGAGAGAGAGCATGAGCAGGGGAGAAGCAGGGGGAGAAGCAGAGGGAGAGGGAGGAGCAGGCTCCCCGCTGAGCCAGGAACCCTATCTGGGGCTTGATCCCAGGACCCTGAGATCATGACCTAAGTCGAAGGCAGACACCTAACCGTCTGAGCCACCCAGGTGCCCCAAAATAGCATTATTTTCAAGTTGCCTGATAAATTATGAATCCATAGTGAGAAGTGTATTGTAAAATGGAGGATAAAATATACTAAAAATGACAGCAAACACAAATTTGACTATTAAACTCAACCATGAAACTTGCAACAGCCATGAATCAGGAACGAAAAATAAAAGACTATATATCTCTCATTGCTGAAAGGGAAAAAACACTACTACTGAAGGTATGTACTGTTTTCCCAGACACAAAGGAAAATTCTCTCAATGGTTCATTTTATCTGCGCCACTAGATAACATATAAAAAACGTCTGACATTAACAAGAACTCACAATTAGTTTTTACATCAAAACCAGAAACTATAAAAGAAAATGTTAAATGTAAACTCATAAATACGATTTAAAAAACAAGAAAACGTGGACTTTTTTTTCTAAACCATATAAAAAGGGGTAGTTTCCTTAATATTAGAAAGGTTCTTACAAATTCATTAGAAATTGGGATACTGACATGAACAGGCAGTTTATAGGAAAAAAATAATGAAATGGCTTTGAAATATAGGAAAACACTCTCAGTCTACTAGCTATTAGAGAATGCAACTTAAAATAAAAAATGATGCAGTGTTTTCAGATCTCTGACAGAGATAAAATAGATTTGATGACCCGGCATGTGCTGGTGGAGGTAGAGGTACCATCCCGCTCATGTCACCGTGGATTTGGGTCTCCACGGCTCGTTGGCGGGCATTTCTGCAATAACTCTCCAGCATACACCTCTAGGACTCCACCCTATATAACTGTTTGCACACATCTGCAAATATATCTGTAAAGATGGTCATTCAATCACTGTAATAAATACTTTAGTCTAAAAATGGACAGTCTGTTAATGACTGGTAAAATATTAACGTTCAAATATTGAAATTTTATGCAATGTTTAATAAATATAAGTATATACCAAATACAGAGAGAACTCTAATATTTATTCTTAGGTACATAAAGCAAAGTGCAAGTCAGTATGCTTTTTACTTTCTCATTCATATTAAAAAGGGGCATGGGGTATGTATATGCACATATGTACGCAGGCATGTGCATGGAATCTTTTTGGAAAGATTTGTAAGAAACAATATATCTGGGAAATACAACAGGAAAATAATATGGGTAGCAGTCTCATTTTTATATAATTTTTCCTATTTATTTAGTTTTGCATTTTTACCATGTGCCATTATTTCTCTCTAAAATTAGTGGGGTGTGGAGAAATTCAATGATTTCCCAAAGGCTTCCAAATGACATGCAACAAAATAACTGTAATACACAAATGCAGTATCTTGGGAGCTGCAGGCTGTGTAGTTACATTCCAGAGAACCCCAGAATCCCCCAGAGTTACTTGGTACCACTGCAGAGTCCGATGGGGAGGCAAAGTGGTCAAAATTCTACCTCTCACCCTCACCAGCTTCAATCAAAGCATTCAGCTTTTATCTATTTTATACATTGCAGCTACACAAATGCTTTGAATGGGAAAATTCCACTGTTAAACAAGTCTGGGAATTCTTGACATATAGGAATACAGTAACAACATATCCCTTAGCTGTCAACTGCGATACAAGACATAGCTGGCTAGTTTGATTTTAACCTACATCATTCCATGATAGCTGAAGGACTCTTTATAAATATATGCAGCTGACACAAATCATAGAGTCTTCTACTGACCTCTCTTGTTTGAAAGCATTCTGATTACGGCACAGTATCTATAAAAAGTATTGGCAATCTATTCACCAAATCTCCAAACAGGGAAAAAAAGAAACCCAAACAAAAGCAACAAATGGTTTGTATTTGATTCTTTAAGGTTTGCTGTGTTTTATATAACAGAATAATTTCACATCTGCCTTTATAACTTTGTCACATTTACTGAGGAACCAATTGTGGGAATCTAGAACTTCATAGACTACAACTTGATGTTTTCCTTAATAAAAAGAGTTTTCAAGGTGCCTGGGTGGTTCAGTTGCTTAAGCGACTGCCTTCGGCTCAGGTCATGATCCTGGAGTCCCTGGATCGAGTCCCGCATCGGGCTCCCTGCTCGGCAGGGAGTCTGCTTCTCCCTCTGACCTTCTCCCCTCTCATGTGCTCTCTCTCTCTCTCTCAAATAAATAAATAAAATCTTAAAAAAAAAAAAAAAGAGTTTTCAGATGTGAAGTCTTGGCTGTTTAACTAGGGCCTATGCTTGCATCATATTCCTTTTCTAACCACAACTAAATAGGTCTTCTTTCTCACATCACTTCTGGCTATCATTTACAATGTGTTGGCTCCAGTATTTTATTCCTGAATGCACAGCCTGCTTGTATGTCCGAGACCCACATCTGCTTCCTTAAGCAGAGTGCTCTGTGCAACAGAGAGCTTCTATGGACGCTGGTTTCTTCCTGTCTTCTGTAATTTGAGCAGGAGGATTTTATCCTGATGCTCCTGATACACACAACAGCTCAAATACCAGTCTCTCTTGCAATGCATAATTCCTATAAATTGTCACTTCCCCGCCTTATGTATAACATCCCTTTTCAGCCACATTTCTCCACTGGATTCTACTCAGAGGTCTAATAACTCCTGGGAACTGATCCTTTTCTAACAGTTGATCTTCATTTCTGGACTTAATTTTCATCACTATTACTCTTCCCTTGACCCCTTCCCATGCCCCCCCACCCCCCCGCCGTGACCTTTCCTTGGACATTCCTATGTGCAGCCTAACTGATGGCTTCACTTGTTCTAGGCTCCACTGAGATCCCAGATAAGATGACCTTCTATCCACCTGGAAGGAGAGGTCTCACAGAATTTTCAAACAAAATTCAAGTTTTGAAATTCTGTCAGGTCAACAATAAGAATTTAAATCCTGAATGTTATTCTATATGTACAATCACAAAGACTTTTTAAAAAATCTTATTTGACAGAAAGAGACAGAAAGACAGCACAAGCAGGCGGAGCAGGGAGAGGCAGAGACAGAGGGAGAAATAGGCTCCCGCCGAGCAGGGAGCCCAACATGGGGCTCCATCCCAGGACACTGAGATCATGACCTGATCTGAAGGCAGACGCTTAACAGACTGAGCCACCCAAGCACCCTGCAAAGACTCTTCATTAGAAACCGACTAGATATTAATGGGGAACTTAATATTTGTTATCAAAAGTCCACAGCCAGAAACCATACTTTTACTACAAAATTAAAGAAATGGAAGTTTTCTCTACCATAAATTCTGGTACACTTGATTTTTGCAGTAATATTGACCAGTTCCCTAAACTTCACCAATCTATTAGGCAGAGCAGTGCCACGTAATTTGTAGGAATGGATTAAACTTTAATGTCTCCTCATCATTTGGAACTGAGCCACTGGAAATTTGCAAGCTATCCTGCTTTGTTGTTGTTTTTAGTAGATAGAGAGCAGGTAGGGGAATCAAATCATCAGAGGTAACCAGTCCCCTCTCTGAATAATTCTGGGAGAGGTCTTAACTGGATTATTAAAGAAAGCAACTAACAATAAGGATCACATACCTTCCTTATAGTTGTGTTAATATAATTGCATATGCACATCTAAACAATATAGTGAAGAATGGTGTAAAGGAGAAATGAACACCATACAGTGAATCAATCTTTTTCAGAGTCAAAGCTGACATTTCAGCTTCCCAGAGGGACAGTGTAGGGAAAGTGAGGGGTGGGGTGAGACTAAGAAAGTCAGCAGGCTGTCTGGGAGAGGGAGGTGAGCTGAAGAGCTGTCACCTGAAAAGGGAAAGTAGGATACAGGGAATATTCCAGCAAACCAGCTGCGCTCTACTACTTTACACAAGCCAGCAAAGTCACTACTTTTCATCTCAAAAAATAACTCATCCCCAGAATACAATATTCTTGCTTAATTCTCAATTATCTACGTACAGTTTAGCATTAATCTTTGCAGTTGCTAATTTTCAACAATGTCACTCCTTGGAAGCATTGAGAACACGGTTAATAAAAGCCAAATGGAATGATAACACAGTCATGAGTGACGTTAAAAATAGAAATGAGACATCCTTACAGACAGTGTTCAAAATCCATACACATCTCTTACTAAGCCAGATTCCCAATGTCTCTGTAATCCTAGAGGGACAATTTTGGCACACTGGGAAGTTGCCTCATTTTTCTTATCTTCCTGAGGGGAACATATTAGCAAGATACCTACAAAGCCTCTTAAACACTGAACTGTAATTTTCAGCCACCCTCACTCATATCTCGAAGCCAGGACCTGAAACAGTACTCATGTCTTGTCTTTGAAGTCTGGGAGAAGTTTAAATACCCAAAAATAATGTCTCTGTGAAAAAATTTAAAAATAAACATCCAGAAGAAATTTTGGTATCTTGCAAACTGTTGAATACACTACAAATCCTGATTTAGTAGTTACATTTATAATACAAAAGTCTTTTAATAAAATTTTCATTTTGGAATATTTTTTAAAGATTTTATTTAACAGAAAGAGAGCAAGCGTGAGAGAGCGAGCACATGAGCAAGAGCAGAGCAGGGAGCCCGACGCAGGATTCGATCCCAGGACCTGAGATTATGACCTGAGCTGAAGGCAGATGCTTAACTGAGCCACCCAGGTGCCCTGGAATATTTTTAGATTTTCTGAAAAGTTGGGGGCAGATTACAGAGTTTCCACATACTCCACACCCATTTTCTCTATTATTAAAATCTTACCTTCTGGTTCATTTATCATAACTCATGAACCAATACCGATATACTCTTTTAATCTTAAGTCCATGCTGTATTCAGATTTCCTCTTTGGTACCCAGGGCCCGTTCTGCGGTTTTATTGCCGCAGCAGGCCATCCAGGATACCGCCGAGTTGTCGTCATGTCTCCCTAGGCTTTCAGATGTGACAGCTTCCCAAACTCTGTTTTTGATGACCTTGACAGTTTTGAAGTAGCTCGGTCAGGTATTTTGTAGATTGTTCCTCAACTGGGATTGTAGAAATGTTTTTCCATGGTTCGATTGGGGTGACTGGTTTGGCGGAGGAAGACCACAGTGGTGATGTGCCATGTTCATCATTTATCAAAGGTACATACTATCGACATGACTTCATGATGTTGATCATGATCATTAGGCTCAGGGTTTTTCAGGTTTATCCACTGTAAATTGATCTTCCTGCCCTTTTCATACAGTACTTTCTGGAGGGAAGTCACTAGCAGCCCACACTGCAGGAGTGGGGAGCTATGTTCCCCCTCTGGAGACTGGAGTATTTATATAAATTACCGGTAATTCTTCTACAGGTGAGGTCTGTCTTTTCTCCCCTATTATTTATTCAGTCATTTCTTTATATCAGCATGGGTGTAAGGATATTTTATATTTTGTGTTACACACTCCAATATTACTCATATTGCTCCATATTTGGCCATCAGCAGCTCTTTCAGGAAGCTCCTGAGTCCCTATGACACAACCCCATGATTGTGGGCTTTGTTTTCAGAACTTCCTGACTTTCTGGAAAAATCAGATGTTCCAGGCTCATGTTACATATTTCTTGCCTGCGTCCTAGAACCAGCCATTTCCCCAAGGCATCTTATTTGCTTTTATTGGAGAATGGCATTAGAAACCAAGGTCTGGGTACCAAGTGTGCACACTGGTACTGAGTCTGGTGGCTTCCAGGCTCTCCCCACTGCCTGAACAAAGAACTGTGTGTGAACTCACTAATGTATGCAAATATATCCGTGCATCCAACCAGATCTACACTGAGCTAAACACGAGTTCATGCATAGATCATTCTAGTCTTCTCTCTCTGCTTACCTAAAAGCTCTCACTCCAGCAGTGAGAAATTTGGCTCCCATGCACCACCATCCTTTCAAAATTATTTGCTTATAAGATTCTGTAACTTTCTCTCGAGGTCTATTTTCTACGGGGAGCCTGGGTGGATAGATACACAGACTTGAAAAAGACCTCAGAGATCATCGGGTTCATCCTCCCTTTTACATATGTGGGAATTGAAGGTTACATGACTTATCAAAGGTCATAAAACTAGTTGTGGACGTCTTTACAACAAAAGCCAGGTGTCTTCTCATTAAAATTATTGAACATTTTAGGTTTTACAGTGATGCAGCCAAACATTCATATTATAGATGAAGAAACTTAACATCCATGGCATTAAATGGTTTACATCAGGTTAATGACAGACTAAAAGACCATGGAAAATAGGAAATAATGACCAGCAAACCCTATACTTAACTGAAAAAAACATTAAAATGTTAACGATCAAAATATAGTCTTTGGCTAAACTAGGAGTTCATACCGCCCTGTGTTAAAGACCGATATTGTAAGTAAATGTAAGATGATAGCTAAAATATTTTGAAATAGATGATCCATGACTCAGTGCTGAAGGAAAGTGAATCCATTTAGGTAATTACAGAAATGCTCACTGAGATACAACAGTGTGCTTAAATTCTGCCCTTTCCTACGTAACGGAACAATATCATTCCAATGGTCCTGACACTCCTCACAATCAGTTATGAAGGAAATAAATGTTGATGTAGGTCTGCCAAAGTCAAGTGATCAAAGACCTACTGTTATTTGATTTGCATAGGAGTTAATATTCATGGAAAATAATATATTTCATTATAGGTAAATGACTTTTTGGTTATTAGTATAAGTCATATTAGAAAGTACAAAACAGAATTTTTCTAGAAAGTAGTTTTTACAGTTTTTCATAGTAAAATTTACAGAGGACATTTGTAAAGTAATATAATCGAGCAACAGAAACCAAAATAAAAATTAAAATAGGGCGCCTGGGTGGCTCAGTTGGTTGGGCGACTGCCTTCGGCTCGGGTCATGATCCTGGAGTCCCAGGATCGAGTCCCGCATCGGGCTCCCTGCTCGGCGGGGGGTCTGCTTCTCCCTCTGCCCTCTTCCCTCTCGTGCTGTTTCTCATTCTCTCTCTCTCAAATAAATAAATAAAATCTTAAAAAAAAAATTAAAATAACATTTATTTAGCTCTTATGTCAGGCACTAAAGTTTTATATGTATTAGCTTATTTAGTCTTCAATGAAAATTATTTTCCTTATTTTTATTTGAGGAATCTGTATCATAGAGCAAAACAAATCCAAGAGGTAAGGTGTGTGTATTCTAGCTTTTATTGAGTTTCAACTTTTCTTTTAAAGTGAGATTTTAGGGCCCTTGCGTTCAGAGATCACCTCATCCAGGGGTTCTTACTACTACCTGCATGTTAGATAACTTATAGGACTAAAATACAATACCACTCTGGGACCTTAGATGTGGTTCTCAAATTTATGCAAAGATACACATGAAATTTTTTTTAAACACTAATCACTGAGCCCCAATCTCAGGGTTTCCGATTTAGTAGATCTGGAGTAGATTCCAATTCATTCTATTTTTTTTTTTAAGATTTTATTTATTTATTTGACAGAGAGAGACACAGCGAGAGAGGGAACACAGCAGGGGGAGTGGGAGAGGGAGAAGCAGGCCTCCTGCTGAGCAGAAAGCCTGATGCGGGGCTCGATCCCAGGATCCTGGTTGGGATCATGACCTGAGCCAAAGGCAGACACGTAATGACTGAGCCACCCAGGCGCCCCATAATTAGTTCTATTTCAAAGAAGTGCCCAGGTGATGTCAGTGGCCTGGACACCACACTTGAAACCACCGATTCAGAGTCTTGAATTAAAATCTATAGAACAACATTTGTTGGTTTTTTAAGTGAACTTTGCAACCATAGGAAAATGTATGGAGAATGAACCCCATGTATCAATTAGCCAATGTCAACAAGTATGGACCATCTTGTTTTATATATTACACAAAGTTTCTTTTTTTTTTTCTTTTCCTCGTTTTCTATTTTTTGGGGGGGGGTCCCATTTCTCCTATTTCCTTCACTTTTCTTTCCCTTCTGTTTTCCTTCATTTCTTTTTTCCTTCTGTCTTTCTGGAGACTATCTGAAAGCAAATCCCAGATGTGATTTCCTTCATAAAGAATTCACATGTGGGGCGCCTGGGTGGCTCAGTCAGTTAAGCATCTGACTCTTGGTTTCAGCTCAGGTCATGATCTCAGGGTCCTGGGATGTAGTCCCACATGGGGCTCCCTGCTCAGTAGGGAGTCTGCCCGCACTCTGCCTCTACTCCTCCCCTGCTTGTGCACGCTCTTTCTCAAATAAATATTTTTAAAAAATAAATAAAAATGTATGTGTGTATGTTTTTAATGGGCAAAGTATTACGGTTCTAACTTTTAAATATTCTAAATCTGTTTAAGGACTTGTAATATCTGACTTAAGCTATCCATTAAATGTACCAGTTACTAATAGTTGAATCTGATCTTCAAACTACTATTCAATTTCCTAACATTTTTGTTTCTCATTTATAGATTAAATTATGTATGAAAATCAGATCATCTCCTTTCTAGTTTACTGAAAGGTACTGATTATAAAATTTCACATTAAAAATTTACAAAGCTTGTATTAATGGCCCCTCAATGATGAATAAAGTAAAGAAAATTAAGATTGAACATGTTAAACTTGGCAGAGTTGAATATTTGTATATTTTTAAACATACCGTCTGAGTTTTCTCTAGCTCGTATAATCTAGGATAAGGGAAACTTCAAACAGGTAAGCAAGCTTGGAAATTTTCAGTTTAACATTAGCTAATGAAATCCAGCTTTGTAAAGAAAATTAAGATTGAACACGTTAAACTTGTCAGAGTTGAATATTTTTATATTTTTAAACATACAGTCTGAGTTTTCTCTAGCTCGTATAATCCAGGATAAGGAAAACTTCAAACAGGTAAGCAAGCCTGGAAATTTTCAGTTTAACATTAGCTAATGAAATCCAGCTTCCTTGTATTATTTAACACTATTAAGTAAGAGAAGGAGTGGATCTGAACAAAACCAAAAACACTCCCAAACATCTCGATAGATACATTATGATGAAATTTCATTATGCCAACAGAAAAGATATCCAAAAAAATCTCCAGAATGTAAACAACTCAAGTTATGTATAGATGGACGAGAAACAAATTAACAATATCAAGTGCTGAAAAACAGTAGAAAATATTTTCTAAGTTCTGAGCAAAAATGGTTTAAAAAATGAAATTCTGTACTATACAATACTAGCATTCAAATTGGAGAGAAAAATAACACATTCACATGCAAAGACTCAGAAATGTTATGACCAGGGACACATTTCTGGAAGAATTATTTGAAGTGCATTTTCAAAAAACAAATCATGATTCCATAAAAACAGGAAAGGTGAAGTCATGGGGTATGTTAGCAAGAAAATCAATAAAACATGTTTAAGTGTACATACTTTTTCATGTAAAGTGTGTATTTTTTTAGAGGATCGCTATAAAGCTCCATAGAAAGTGTTTTAATTTTTTCAGTAAATAATAAACCCTAATTGTCAAATGAGCAAAAGAAAATTAAAAAAAAAAAAATAAAGAAGGAGTGGATCTGGACAGGCACATGGTATGAAGGAAACTATCTTCTCTTGGGTTTTCTTTCCATTTCAAACTTAGGGTCAGCACCCTCTTGTGTCACCAAGACTCTATAGTGCAGCGTGCACAGTGTATATAAAATGAGAGTAATGCCTGAATTTGATCTGAATTCTACCAGAGGAACCACGTCTGCCTGCCCGCAACAATTCATCTCATGAATGCTACATGCACAAGCACGGTAATGCAAACTTACATAAAAAGTAAGTTTTACTTAGCAAAATCCCCTCCAGTGGAATATAAGCAGTAGCACGGAGGACCATAGGGGAAGGGAGGGAAAACTGAAGGGGAAGAAATCAGAGAGGGAGATGAACCATGAGAGACTCTGGACTCTGGAAAACAAACTGAGGGTTTCAGAAGGCGGGGGTGGGAGGTTGGGGAAATCTGGTGGTGGGTATTAAGGAGGGCACGTGATGTGATGAGCACTGGGTGTTATAAGTAATGAATCATTGAACACTACATCAAAAACTAATGATGTACTGTATGTTGGCTAATTGAACATAAACCAAAAATAAAAATAAATTAAAAAAATAAGTTTTAGTATCATTTGGATTCAGGAGTGTTAAAAAAAAAAAACTGAGGACTTATGTATCAATGTCTTTGGTACTTAGCATAACTGATTTAATGCTTTCTGGAAAGCTGCTTTCTTTCTCAAGTGAACTATGTTTCAGCATCAGTAGAATGAAGGGCAGCATGGAGATCTTCCCCTCTCGGTCATTCCAACACTTTGAAACACGTCCCCACTGCCTGATTCCCCTTGTAGAGGAAAGAGAAGATGCCGGCCTAGGTTATTCTAAGGAAATCAAGCAAAGAATGGCCTTTTGCTGTTGGAAGCATATTAGCTGCCTAACTGAATTTCTTCCCCTTTTGTCAATACTCAAACCAGCCAAAATACAGCTGGGTGGATTTTCATCAAAGTTTGACATTTTAACAGTTTGGTCTAAGACATAGTTTATGCCGTGTCTTCAAGATTTACATGCAGGTGGCATCAGATGAGCTATCATCCCTCAGAGTTGCTAAAGCTGAATTCTAATCAGAGACAGGTAGGGTTGCCCAAAGAGCCAGAAATACTGGAAAAACACTGGCAGACGAGACACACTTTGGTTCCGTAAGTTCGCTGCCATTCAAAATCACAAGGGCATACACATTGATTTGCAGTTTCAGTTTCTAGTAAAGATGCTTTGTATTTGGGCAGTTGTGTGTGAGGAAGAGAGGAGACTCATCAGGGATTGTCCAATGATGGTAAGTTCAAGCGGAGAACAGAGATAACCATCCCCCACAGGCTACAGAAACCTGAGACCACTTCTGACAGGAGCCTAGTGTTGTATCAGACACTGGGGTGGATCAGTCTCCCCATGAGAGAAAAAAAGATTCCTCTTCTATAAGTAACTGATTCCACACAGAGGCATTCTAGCTCTGGCAATATATCACACAGTATGTGTGTCCTTAGAACGGGAACGTGTCCGTATCAGGGGATTATATTCAACCCACTTCAGAATATTTTATACTGACCCCAACACACATCAATTACTCAACAATGACTGTGAGAACCAGGCTCAGTAGCTAAAATTTTACATAAGTTATCAAAGATCAGCTTGATGCACCTGCTTAGTTATCATTCATAATATTCATTTTAATTTTTTATTAACATATAACATATTATTTCAGGGGTAAAGGTCTGTGATTCATCAGTCTTACACAATTCACAGCGCTCACCATAGCACATACCCTCCCCAATGTCCATCATCCAGCCACCCCATCCCTCCCACCACCCACCACTCCAGCAACCCTCAGTTTGTTTCTTGAGATTAAGAGTCTCTTATGGTTTGTCTCCCTCTCTGGTTTCATCTTGTTTCATTTTTCCCTCCCTTCCCCTATGATCCTCTATCTTGTTTCTCAAATTCCACATATCAGTGAGATCATAGGATACTTGTCTTTCTCTGATTGACTTAAGCTTGAGGACAATAAAACACTCTTAAAATCTAGCAGACAAAACACACAGCCCATACATTTCCAAAGCTGTTCCACACTGAGAACAGTTATCATTTCCATCATTTTAAAAAATCTGAATTTATTACACTTGGGTTTAATTGGACAGGTTACAAAATAATTCCACTCTTTTAGCATAGTTCTTGCTTTGTAAATATAGTCCTGGATGTTACCCGTAAATGTTTCACGGAAAAGTGCAAGGCATTCCTTTGTCATCATTTATCGTGTTGTGTGTGTTCGTTTTGTTTTTCATAGCAAGTTCTTTAAGGAAATAAAGACTATTTATTCATTTTATTCACTTGAGTTTTTGGGTTTCATTTTTTACTGGCTCTCCTCTACACTGCCTTTCAAATCTGAGCAGGCCCAGTGATTGACATGAGAGTAGATGCTAATGAAGGAACTAATCTTCCAAAAGGGTTGATGAAAAGGACAATTTCCATTTCTAACATTGCCAATGGTAAAAAGATTATTTTTATTTGCTGACATACGATGTAGGAAGTCTATGTGCTAGAATAGGATATGAAATGCAGGCATACCTCATCTTACTGCGCTTCGCTTTGTACTTCACAGATATTACTATTTTTATTTAAAAACAAATTGAAGTTTCAAGACTTCAGGGGAGGAAGTCACTGCAGATGTGGTGGGAACAGCACGAGAACTAGAATCAGAAGCGGGGCCTGAAGATGGGACCGGATCACTGTCATCTCATGATAGAACTTGAATGGACAAGTGGCTTCCTATGGATGAGCAAAGAAATAGTTTCTTGAGAGGAGTCTATTCCTGGTGAGGATGCTGTGGAGACTGTTGAAACGACAACAAAGGATTGAGAATATCCCATAAACTTAGTTGATAAAGCAGTGGCAGGGTTTGAGAGGATGGACTCCAATTTTGAGAGAAGTTCTACTGTGGGTAAAATGCTATCAAACAGCATCACATGCTATAGAGAAATTGTTCATGAAAGAAGAGTCAATTGATGCAACACACTTCACTGTTGTCTTATTCTAAGAACTTGCCACGGCCACCCCAACCTTCAGCAGCCACCACCCTGGTCGGTCATCAACAGCCATCAACACCAAGGCAAGCAAAAAGACTACACCAGCAAAAAGACTACAGCAAAAGACTACAACTCGCTGAAAGCTCAGATGACAGGATTTTTTAGCAATAAGCTATTCTTTTAATTAAGGTATGAACACATTTTTAGACATAATGCTATCACACGTTTAACAGACTATAGTGTAAACATAACTTTGATATGCACTGGGAAACCAAAAAAAATCACTTTACTCGCTTTATCACAATATTTGCATTATTGTGGTTGTCTGTAACTCTGGAGTGTGCCTGTGGTCCTCTAACTCACACACCAACCCAAATGATCTCCTTTTTATTATTTTGGATGTCACAATTTTTTTCTATCACCCAGCCACCCATGCCTCCCACCCCCCACCACTCCAGCAACCCTCAGTTTGTTTCCTGAGATTAAGAGTCTCTTATGGTTTGTCTCCCTCTCTGGTTTCGTCTTGTTTCATTTTTCCCTCCCTTCCCCTAAAAGGTTTTGCTTTTGTGTTGTAACACTTGAAAAATGAGTGACTGGAGCTCAGCATGGAAACCCTTTAACCTGCTGGATGAACCCAAGAGAGGCAAGAAAATAAATAAAAGGGAGAGAGATTTAACATATTCAGTTTTATCACTTCTCTAGAGGACAGACCCGCAGATGCTGAGTTAGGTCAACAGAAAGTGCTTTGGTGCTTTCTGATCAGTTACACACGATGAACGCAATCCAAAAAAATGTTAGTTCTATGTGGAGGAGACATCTGTTTTATCACATCATTAAGTGTAAGGTCCCTTTCTTGAAAATTATCTCCCTCTTTCTCTTCCTTCCCTCTCAGCCTGTTTTAAACAATAGAATGGTTCTAAATAAATCAATCCATACTTTGGTAAGTATAATTTGCCAGTTCAAAGAATCAGACTTAACCATAACAGGGCCATTCTCCTTTCTGATTTTATTTCCCTTCATTGCATCCTCACCATCTGGCATATTATATGCTTGGCTCATTTAATTGTTTACTGTCCATCTCATCACACTAAAATTACCCTTGCTGAACGTAGGGGTCTTTATAGGTCTCTTATATGGTGGTTACATAGTACATACTCAATAAATATTTGCTCAATTGCTAAAAGAATAGATAATATAAGAAACAATGTTATCAGATAAGTAAAACATACATATTCTCTAACACACATACACAAATGGAAAAATATAACTACCACATCCAAATGATTTAATGAACCAATCATGCCATGATTATTCATCTTGTCAAAAAAATCAGGTCACTGTAATAAAAATTTTAAATTTTTATGTATATGGAAAAACAGTATTTTTCAGAACTATTTGGTTTATTTGGTATATTCCCCATATAAACAACTCAGCACACAGAATTTTAAAATTAAAAAAAATTGTATTTTCCACCCAGTATATTGAAATAGTTTCTTTTATAATGAACAGAAATTTTTTTTTTTCTTCAAAAGATCAGAACTCAGGTGACTAATAAGCACTAAGCACTCTCTGCATGATGAACTTTCCTTCACGCCATAGAAGGTGTGAGAATCAGAGGGATGGTAGCTTTTGAACCTACGGACTGTGCTAAATCTCACTTCACAATGCATGCTTGATTTTGCACAAGAAAGCAAACAGATCAAGGGTTCCTGAGGAAGACCTGAGGCATGAGAAGCGGCCTCTTTTGCGACCGAAGGACAAAAGGGAAAATCATGAAATTGATTCTCCATCACACTGGCAGCAGGAGAAGGCTTCAAGTCAATTCCTTCTGTTAGAGTGTATTTATCTTGCGAGAAAAATTCACTCTTTGGTTCAATGGAACACAAAGATAGTTCTATAATATAGAGCTTGCAAGCCTTGCTTACCATCATCCTCCTAGCACCTAGCTGAGATCTTCAAAACTAGCAGAAATTTGCACAGTAATTATTCATTCCTGCTTAGGTATAGTTTGTTAATCGTCGTGTGGCAGTCTTAAAACCTTCAACAAATATTTCTGGTTTCCTTCCCAGGCATTTATCTCACCCTGCTTCTAGATACATGGTAAGATGGCACCCCTGGTCCTTTTCTGGGTGGGGAAGATGCGTGATTAGTTCTGGCTAATGAGTTGAAGGAAACAAGGGCCACTTCCAGGCTGAGGACTTCACTGCTGGAGGGGGGGGTCCTCCTGAGCTTTCTCTCCCTGGCATGATGCACGGAAACCATGATGTTGGCTGGGCTGTTACCTTGGGATTCTGAGTGATTACACTCAGCAGGAACTCCGCATCCAAACCCTGCCTCCAAAATGTGATGGATAAGTAACAGGAGTGAGGAATAAAGCTTTGTTATTTTAAGCCATTAAAGTTGATGTGGTTGTTACACAACATAATTTAGACTTCTCTAAGTATAAAGCTTTCCAGAGTCAATACCTGGGTGTGCTCATGGCCATTCCCAGGCACGCACAGAGCAGTTATCAGTTGGGGTCACCTGAAGAGCACCTCCAGCTGAGGTCAAAAAAGGGCCTCACACTCTAACAAGTGTTCTTTACACGGTCTATTCAGGGTTTTTTTTGTTTTGTTCGCATTTTTGTGTTTTGGTGATTTTGCATGTGTCACTCTCCCTAAGCTTCCATAGAGTTTCCTAAATGTCCCCTTTTCATCTCTCAGATGAAGCCCTGACTGACTGGTACAGTGGCCCCACAGCCTAGCTCTGCACTTTCACAATCCAGGTACCAAGGAGTTGGGATACGCCTACGTGTGTACATTTGAGACAGGGCGGGAGCTAAGACAGAGTTCTGCCTCCCTCTCTGGTAAAAATATATTCCCGTTGAAACTAATAAATCAAGCCTGCTTTATCCAGCCTGGTTAGGTTCTAGATTAATGTTTATTACAGATAAGTAGGCATGTTATAGGTTGTCTTGGGAACCTAACCATTTTTAATATTGTTTCTATGAGAAAATGTATTCCAAGTTCCAAACAATTGATTCACAAATTAACTTCTGGAACACTCCCAGCTTTTAAGATGTGGACTCCTGCATGGCAGAATGAGCAAGGTCCAGAAACAAAGAGATAAGACCGCGGTTTGCTCTGTTCTGTGGACAAGGATGGTAGCTTAACAATGGTAAGACTATCTGCTAGAGCAGCCTGTAAATTATAGGTTTACTTAGCATTCACTTAGGAGATTCCATTTTTTTTTTCTGACAGTTTCTGCTACATAATTCACAGCCATATGGGAGGAATTGGGCCCTAGAAATGATAGAGAAAAGGGGACAGAATCTATGGTATTGTGATCCTGTCCACAGTATATCACCATATTTGTAGTCCAGAGGCCTGAACCCTGACAATTTCCTACAATAGGTTGTTCCTGTGGCAGAGAACAGATGGGGAGTCGCTGACAGGCAGAACTCTCTACTTTTTCATGTACTTTTTTGTCACACTGACATTTGATAGAAGTATGTTGGACTATCCATTATTTTACACATATCTGCCTGGTCATGCTACTATGTTAAAATGATCACCCCGATTTAGAGAAAGGGAAGACAACCAAAGGTAAGGCTGGAATTTCTATTAGTGCACCAAGTATACACTTGATATACAATGCACATTTGGGCAAAACCATTTAGTGTTTGGCTACTCATCATGCTTGGTATGGAATTTCTGCCACTACAGGGGATTTCCAGAAACAAGAGGAATTAGGAGCTACAGTTCTTGTTAAAATGTTTAGTTTTCAACCAAGCAATACTGGCATATTTACAGAATGGAAGCAACTCTGAAAAATAATTGAGTCTATTACAGGTTGTAAAGAAAAGCCAGGACTCCACTGTCCACTGAACATGCTAATTGAACCCGACCTTGCAAGAAGATGAAGCAAAGAATGTTTTCTCTAATTGCAAAGGTCCCTGGCTGGGTACATATTCCTATTTATCACTTCACACTTGGGCAATACATGGTGCTTCATATAGAACTGCTTTCTTAGGAAAAGATTCTTAATTTGCAGAATAAGCCCATTGCTCTTTTTACTGATGCCTCATAGAGTGATTTGGCATAAACACTTGGGGAAGAAAACTCCAATTAATTTCAAGGGATTTTTTTCAGATTTCTAGGTTATGGATAACTTCAGAGCCAATGATAACTACTCAAGTAGCTTCCCAGATTAAACACCAGATGAAAGGAGCAGATCATGTTTATGTTGACTGTATTCACTTTCTAGGAGTTGTATCTAGTAACAGAAGTTCGGGTGGTCAGAAATTCCTTAAGAGTTAAAAGTGGAGGATGGTCATGTCACACTGGCAGTTATCCATGCTATCAATAGCAATTACTAAGTTATAGATACATCCAACATGTAACTTTCAAAATTAGATGAGTAAAAATATTCCCAACTTCCTTTTTGGTGTACTGGAGTATTAGGAAGGGCAGAGCCTGGAGAATATACCCGTAAGGCCCACGGCAGAAGACCAACTTACTAACTCAACCAGTGGAGTAGCCCATATTGACAAAGATCAAGAATATTTTACATCAATGGAGCGACCACCACAGTTCCTCAATCTAATGAGCCAGAGATGCTCTGGTAATTCCATAACTGTTTTCCCAGGGAGACTGTGCTGTTCTATACTATTGAGATATACTGGTGGAAAAACAGACAAAAAAAAAAAAAAAAAAAAAAAAAAAAAAACCTGCCTTTTTGGAACTTAGGATTATAGCAGTGGAACCTAGACTACACAAATAGATATAACAGGAAAATGTTTAGTATGTCAGAAGACTAGAAAGGTTATGGAAAAAAAATCCAGGTAAGTGGAATAGGGAATTTAAGTGGTAGGAGGAGGTAGAGGTGGTTTGAAATCGAGTAGGGTCACCCTTGATAAGAAAGTGACATCTGATAGATTGGCAACAGACCTATTCAGAGAGACCTGGCAGGCCAGAAAGGACTGGCAGGATATATTCAGAGCACTAAATGAGAAAAATATGCAGCCAAGAATACTATATCCAGCTAGGCTGTCATTGAAAATAGAAGGAGAGATAAAAAGCTTCCAGGACAAACAAAAACTAAAGGAATTTGCAAACATGAAACCAGCCCTACAAGAAATATTGAAAGGGGTCTTGTAAGCAAAGAGAGGGCCTAAAAGCAACATAGACCAGGAAGGAACACAGACAATATACAGTAACAGTCACCTTACAGGCAATACAATGGCACTAAATTCATATCTTTCAGTAGTTACCCTGAATGTAAATGGGCTAAATGCCCCAATCAAAAGACACAGGCTATCAGATTGGATTAAAAAATAAGACCCATCGGGCGCCTGGGTGGCTCAGTCGGTTAAGCGACTGCTTTCGGCTCAGGTCATGATCCCAGGGTCCTGGGATCAAGTCCCACATTGGGCTCCCTGCTCTGCGGGGAGCCTGCTTCTCCCTCTCCCCCTCCCCCTGCTTGTGTTCCCTCTCTCGCTGTGTCTCTCTCTGTCAAATAAATAAATAAAATCTTTAAAAAAAAAAAAATAAGACCCATCGATATGCTGACTGCAAGAGACTCATTTTAGACCCAAAGACACCCCCAGATTGAAAGTGACGGGGCGGAAAATCATTTACCATGCTAATGGACACCAAAAGAAAGCTGGGGTGGCAATCCTTATATCAGACAAATTAGATTTTAAACCAAAGACTGTAATAAGAGATGAGGAAGGACACTATATCATACTTAAAGGGTCTATCCAACAAGAAGATCTAACAATTGTAAATATCTATGCCCCTAACATGGGAGCAGCCAATTATATAAGGCAATTAATAACAAAAGCAAAGAAACACATCGACAACAATACAATAATAGTGGGGGACTTTAACACCCTCCTCACTGAAATGGACAGATCATCTAAGCAAAAGATCAACAAGGAAATAAAGACTTTAAATGACACACTGGACCAAATGGACTTCACAGACATATTCAGAACATTCCATCCCAAAGCAACGGAATACACATTCTTCTCTAGTGCCCATGGAACATTCTCCAGAATAGATCACATCCTAGGTCATAAATCAGGTCTCAACCGGTACCAGAAGATTGGGATCATCCCCTGCCTATTTTCAGACCACAATGCTTTGAAACTAGAACTCAATCACAAGAGGAAAGTCGGAAAGAACTCAAATACATGGAGGCTAAAGAGCATCCTACTAAAGAATGAATGGGTCAACCACGAAATTAAAGAAGAATTAAAAAAATTCGTGTAACCAATGAAAATGAAAACACAACTGTTCAAAATCTTTGGGATGCAGCAAAGCCAGTCCTTAGAGGAAAGTATATAGCAATACAAGCCTTTCTCAAGAAACAAGAAAGGTCTCAAGCACACAACCTAACCCTACACCTAAAGGAGCTGGAGAAAGAACAGCAAATAAAGCCTAAACCCAGCGGGAGAAGAGAAATAATAAAGATCAGAGCAGAAATCAATGAAATAGAAACCAAAAGAACAGTAGAACAAATCAACGAAACTAGGAGCTGGTTCTTTGAAAGAATTAACAAGATTCATAAACCCCTGGCCAGACTTATCAAAAAGAAAAATGACCCAAATCAACAAAATCATGAATGAAAGAGGAGAGATCACAACCAACACCAAAGAAATACAAACATTTATAAGAACATATTATGAGCAACTCTATGCCAGCAAATTAGATAACCTGGAAGAAATGGATGCATTCCTAGAGATGTATCAACTACCAAAACTGAACCAGGAAGAAATAGAACACCTGAACAGACCTATAACCACTAAGGTAATTGAAGCAGTCATCAAAAATCTCCCAACAAACAAAAGCCCAGGGCCAGATGGTTTCCCAGGGGAATTCTACCAAACATTTAAAGAAGAATTAATACCTATTCTTCTGAAACTGTTCCAAAAAATAGAAATGGAAGGAAAACTTCCAAACTCGTTTTATGAGGCCACCATTGCCTTGATCCCAAAACCAGACAAAGACCCCATCAAAAAGGAGAATTACAGACCAATATCCTTGATGAATATGGATGCAAAAATTCTCACCAAAATACTAGCCAATAGGATCCAACAGTACATTAAAAGGATTATTCACCACGACCAAGTGGGATTTATCCCTGGGCTGCAAGGTTGGTTCAACATCCGCAAATCAATCAACGTGATATAATACATTAGCAAAAGAAAGAACAAGAATCATATGAACCTCTCAATAGATGCAGAAAAAGCATTTGACAAAGCACAGCATCCTTTCTTGATCAAAACTTGTCAGAGTATAGGGATAGAGGGTACATACCTCAATATCATAAAAGCCATCTATGAAAAACCCACAGCGAATATCATTCTCAATGGGGAAAAACTGAGAGCTTTCCCCCTAAGGTCAGGAACGTGGCAGGGACGTCCACTATCACCACTGCTATTCAACATAGTATTAGAAGTCCTAGCCACAGCAATCAGACAACAAAAAGAAATCAAAGGCATCCAAATTGGCAAAGAAGAAGTCAAACTCTCACTCTTTGCAGATGATGTGATACTTTATGTGGAAAACCCAAAAGACCACCCCAAAACTGCTAGAACTCATACAGGAATTCAGTAAAGTGGCAGGATATAAAATCAATGCACAGAAGTCAGTGGCATTCCTATACACCAACAACAAGACAGAAGAAAGAGAAACTAAGGAGTCGATCCCATTTACAATTGCACCCAAAACCATAAGATACCTAGGAATAAATCTAACCAAAGAGGCAAAGGATCTGTACTCAGAAAACTATTAAATACTCATGAAAGAAATTGAGGAAGACACAAAGAAATGGAAAAATGTTCCATGCTCATGGATTGGAAGAACAAATATTGTGAAGATGTCAATGCTACCTGGAGCAATCTACACATTCAATGCAATACCCATCAAAATACCATCCACTTTTTTCAAAGAAATGGAACAAATAATCCTAAAATTTGTATGGAACCAGAAAAGACCTCGAATAGCCAGAGGAATGTTGAAAAAGAAAAGCAAAGCTGGCGGCATCACAATTCCGGACTTCCAGCTCTGTTACAAAGCTGTCATCATCAAGACAGTATGGTACTGGCACAAAAACAGACACATAGATCAATGGAACAGAGTAGAGAGCCCAAAAATGGACCCTCAACTCTATGGTCAACTAATCTTTGACAAAGCAGGAAAGAATATCCAATGGAAAAAAGACAGTCTCTTCAACAAATGGTGTTGGGAAAATTGGACAGCCACATGCAGAAGAATGAAACTGGACCATTTCCTTACACCACACACAAAAATAGACTCCAAATGGTTGAAAGACCTAAATGTGAGACAGGAGCCCATCAAAATCCTAAAGGAGAACACAGGCAGCAACCTCTTCAACCTCAGCCGCAGCAACTTCTTCCTAGAAATATCACCAAAGGCAAGGGAAGCAAGGGCAAAAATGAACTATTGGGACTTCATCAAGATAAAAAGCTTTTGCACAGCAAAACAAACAGTCAACAAAACCAAAAGACAACCGACAGAATGGGAGAAGATATTTGTAAATGACATATCAGATAAAGGGCTAGTATCCAAAATCTATAAAGAACTTATCAAACTCAACACCCAAAGAACAAATGATCCAATCAAGAAATGGGCAGAAGACATGAACAGACATTTCTGCAAAGAAGACATCCAAATGGCCAACAGACACATGAAAAAGTGCTCAACATCACTCAGCATCAGGGAAATCCAAATCAAAACCTCAATGAGATACCACCTCACACCAGTCAGAATGGCTAAAATTAACAAGTCAGGAAAGGACAGATGTTGGTGGGGATGTGGAGAAAGGGGAACCCTCCTACACTGTTGGTGGGAATGCAAGCTGGTGCAACCACTCTGGAAAACAGTATGGAGGTTCCTCAAAAAGTTGAAAATAGAGCTACCATACGACCCAGCAATTGCACTACTGGGTATTTACCCCAAAGATACAAATGTAGGGATCCGAAGGGGTACGTGCACCCCAATGTTTATAGCGGCAATGTCCACAATAGCCAGACTGTGGAAATAGCCAAGATGTCCATCAACAGATGAATGGATAAAGAAGATGTGGTATATATATACAATGGAATATTATGCAGCCATCAAAAGGAATAAGATCTTGCCATTTGCAATGACGTGGATGGAACTGGAGGGTGTTATGCTGAGCGAAATAAGTCAATCAGAGAAAGACATGTATCATATGACCTCACTGATATGAGGAATTCTTAATCTCAGGAAACAAACTGAGGGTTGCTGGAGTGGGGGGTGGGGTGGGAGGGATGGGGTGGCTGGGTGATAGACACTGGGGAGGGTATGTGCTATGGTGAGCGCTGTGAATTGTGCAAGACTGTTGAATCTCAGATCTGTACCTCTGAAACAAATAATGCAATATATGTTAAGAAAAAAAAAAAAGAAGAAGATAGCAGGAGGGGAAGAATGAAGTGGGGGAAATCGGAGGGGGAGGCGAACCATGAGAGATGATGGACTCTGAAAAACAAACTGAGGGTTCTAGAGGGGATGGGGGTGGCAGGATGGGTTAGCCTGGTGATGGGTATTAAAGAGGGCACGTTCTGCATGGAGCACTGGGTGTTATGCACAATGAATCATGGAACACTACATCAAAAACTGATGATGTAATGTATGGTGATTAACATAACAATAAAAAATTTTTAAAAAAAGAAATACATTAGGAAATGCTATAGACTGAATGCTCGTGTGCCCCCTCCACATTTATATGTTGAACTCTAATCCCCAATGTGATGGTATTTAGAGGTGGGGCTTTGGGGAGGTGATTACATCACGAGGGGAGAGCCCTCATGAAGGGATTAGTGCCCTTATATAAGAGTCCCCAAGTCATGTGAGGCCCTCAACAGACATGGAATCTGCTGCTTCTTGATTTCGGACCTCCAGACTCTGGAACTGTACAAAATAAATTTCTGTTGTTTAAAAGCCAAAAAGAAAAAGGAAAAGAAAAGAGAGTGACATCTGAGTGAAACCGTGAAGGACCAGAATGTGTTAGCTGGCCATTCCAATCTAAGATTACCGAGTAGGAGAGTCCAGCTCTGGTAATAGGAGGAGGTCAGTGTGCCTGCAGAAGCATGGGCTAGAAATCCAGCACGAGATGAGGCCAGGAAAAGAACAGGGGTCTAACCTGTCTAAGAGCCTACAGGCAGGAGAAGACTGTGCCCTCACCAGGAGTGGAGTGAGGACACGATGCTAGATGTTTGACAGATGGGTAACATGAGCACACACTGCATAAAGATGACTCTGGTCATGTGTTGAGTAGAATCAGGGAAACTACTCACAAGCCCACTGTAATCATCTAACAGAGAGGTTGTCCCTGGACCTTGGTTACAGTGAAAATGGTAAAAATTGGTCAGAATATATTTTGAGAAATTTTATAATGGGTTAATCACCTATGAGAGACAATGGTAGGAGTTAAATAGGACACTAAGGTTTGGGGACTGGGCAGGCCAATGGAGGCCATGACACATGCAGGTTTGGTGGGAAGATGGGAAGGTCGGACAGAAGCACAGGTGTGGAGTAGGCGGTTGGAGGTTCAAGAGTGGAGTTCAGGAGAGAGGTCTGAGCTATAGACAGAAGTGTGGGAGTCACTATGTATAGAAAGTATTTACAGCATATAGTGGGTAGGAATACCAGGAGAAGGAGAGGTGTCCCATTACCTGGAAGTGCGGGGAGAATGGCAATCCTGGGGCACTTCAACGATGACAAGCAGAAAACGAGATGTCAGAAAATGAGATAGAGTGACAAGTAAAAGAGGATACAAACATAATGACCAGTAAAGAAAACTGGTTCAAAAAAGAAAGGGAAAAAAAAAAAGGAAAATGAGGTGAACAAAACTGAGAGCTGAAAATGGACCATGGGTATGTGAGAGGGAGGATCCCCATGACCTTGAGCAGATGGGGCAGTGATGTGACAGGGATGAAAGTCTGGTGGGAAAGGGTGAAAGGAAGAACACAAGCTGCAGAGCTGGAAACACGTGAGCAGTTTTGCAGAAAACGTGAGCAGAAATATGGGAAGACAACTGACGGGCAAGACTGTCAAGGGAAGGCTTTACATTTTATTTAGGAAAAATAACTGCAGATCATCTGATGGCAGGGAAAACCTGAGGAGAATAAACCCTTCTGTGATCTTAAGAGTGCAAGGATTTAGTTCACCAAACCCCCTTCCGGTACATCAGGATGTTTCTGGATCTGAAATGGGCATTTCACACGGAGAACTGCACATAAAGCTTTCATGGTTAAAAATAGGTCTACTTAAAAATCAGAATTGTAAAAGGTATGAATGTCTAACACATGTTTTTAGTGTAAAACCATTGTGAACCAAAGGGCCAAATGAAATAATCCCTGGATATATATATACGTGTGTGCATTCAAAGAAAGTTTCTGAAATGTGATCTTACTGCCAATGAAAACAATTTGAATTTTAGAGGACCAAAAAAACATCAGCTGACCTAGGTCAAAAATATAATATCCAAGTGTAATTCATTCCAGATATACAAAAGGTGACTATATAATCCGCATATCTGTTAAAATAACTCCTATCAATGAACTGAGATATTGACATTATTCTGTCAGACACATAAAATTTGATGAAATTAACTTTCAATTATGATACAAATTCTCAGAAAATTAGACCTAAAGACAACTTAAGTTGATTTCAGAATGAGCAGTAAAATTAATTCCACATATAAATATTTTAGAGGTACTCCACTTATATTAGATATACAAGATGGTACTTTATCATTGCCACCGTATAAAATGGTACTAGTGATCCTGGCTAATGTAACATTACATGAAAGACAAACAGATAAATATATGGAAAGGTTAAAAATTTTTTTTGCAAGTGATATAAAATCTCATAGAAAATGCAACAGAATCAATTAAGAGAATGAGTGTTAACAGATTGGCTGAAAGGATTAACTTTGAAAAGTCAGGGATATCTCCCCACCTCATCGTTAGCAATTACTAAGGCAGAAAGGGGAAGAAATAAGACAGCAACAAACCAATATTTCATCTACAAAGCAGCCTACAAATCATGTGCAATGCCATCCATTTGTTTGAGTTCTGTTTTTTTAAATATGCACGCAGGTACATAAACATGACAATCATGAAAACAGATTCATGCATCTAGAAAAAGGGCACATGACAAATATGGCAACATAAAATCGATCAATGAGAAAATGAGGAGCTCTGTTATGAGTTGCAGGACAAGTGCCCTTGGTTTTGGCAGCCCACAGCATCCACCCTCTGAGAGCTTTCTGTGAGGGTCAGAGTCCACCCATCCACCAGCAAGGTAACCCAGAAGTGGCAGAGAGTCCAAATGTCCCTCGGTGGGACATGACCCCGGGGTGGTGTTACGCCCCAGTTACACACCACGGTAGCTTGCTGGAAGACACATCTTCCACTGGGTCTCTTCCTTTTTTCACTTAACCACTCCCCCGCTGATTTTTCTTCCTAAGATATTATCTCATAAATCACTTGCATTGTCTGGAATTTTTTTTTTTAAGATTTTATTTATTTATTTGACATAGACAGAGACAGCAAGAGCAGGAACACAAGCAGGGGGAGTGGGAGAGGGAGAAGCAGGCTTCCCGCTGAGCAGAGAGCCCGATGTGGGGCTCGATCCCAGGACTCTGGGATCATGACCTGAGCTGAAGGCAGCCGCTTAACGACTGAGCCACCCAGGGGCCCATATTGTCTGGAATTCTTGTCTAAGAGTTGGTTTTGGGGAAACCAAACCAAGGTAGAGCTGTACTTCATTCTTCCAAGATGAAATTCAGTTGGATTAATACCCAAATATCAAAACTAAAATTTAATATAGAAAATTCATGGAAGAAAATCTAATCCCAGGGCAAGCAACACTTGTTAAATGAAACATCAAAAATACAACTTGTTGGACACCATAAACTAAGTTTGAGAGGGTAACTGGCCAGGAGAAAATATGTACAACATATAAAACTGAAAATTGATCCATACATGAAACTAAAAATTCTGAAAAAAATATATGAAAAAGAGAATGTTTAGCAGAAAAATGGGCAGAGTGACCAGGCAGTGCAGAGAAAAAGGAAAAGCAAATGGCTAACAGAGGAAAAGAGGCACTCCTCCTTCTGCATCAGAGAAACAGAAATTAGAAATAGCTAGATGCTCTCCGTATGAATATAATCTGAGTTTCAAAAACTAGAAATTCTGATAATACTGTTAGGAAGGGAGGATGTGGAAATGGTGACCTTCCAACACTGCTGACTTGACAAAACCATTATAATAATTCTGCTGAGAATTTACAGGACCTACTGAAACTAAGATTTGTATGACCTATGGCCCTTCAAAAAAATTCTGCCAATGTGGCGGTTTCTTACAAAACCAAATGTAGCTTAGGATCTTAGCTTGGGATCCAGCAATCATGCCCCTTACTGGGGCTGAGAAAAGGTCTACGCAAAAACCTGCACACAGATTTACAACAGTTTTATTCTTAATTACCAAAACCTGACAGCAATGAAGATTTTCTTCATCAGGGGTGTGGATAAAGACACAGTGGTGCAACCAGACAACTGAATACGCGTGTGAGAAAGGAATGAGCTGTGAAGCCATGAAATGATACTACAAAGTAAGAGCAGCCAATCTTCAAAGGCTACCTACTGCAGGATTCCAACTACAGGACATTCTGGGAAAAGCAGAACTAGGGACACAGTCAAAAGATGAGGGGTTGGGGGCAGGAGGGGTAAACACGTAGCACAGAGGACTCTTATTTATGGCAGCATAACTACTCTGTACCATTTGGTCACGATGGATACACGTCATTATGAGTTGTCTACACCCACAGAATGCACAACATGGAGCGAGTCATAATGGACACTGGTGATAATGATTTGTCAGTGTAGGTTCACCAGTTGTAAGAAATGTAGCATTCTGGTGGGGATGTGGACAGTCGGGGATAGTGTGGATAGTGTACGCGTGGGGGGCAGGGGCATGTAGGAAATCTGTACTTTCCTCTCAATTCTGCTGTGTACCTACAACTGCTCCCAATGTCTTTTTAAAAAGTCTATATGATCTTGAGTATAGCTTGCCCAGATACTAAGCTTCTATCTTAATAGCATGATCTTGTGAATATTAAACTATGTTTGACCTACAAATGGTGATTTCCATTGTATGTTCACTATTGTGCAGAGTTTTGATAGTGGGGAGTAGAATACCACAGTTGCCTATCATGGGAAGAAGGGTTAGGTCAAATGTGGTCGATAATAATCCTGTGTAGTGGCTAGAACCAACAGAATCAGTATACAAGTCCACACCACAGGTAGAGCTTTATAACTTAGTGTCAAATGATTCTGTAAAAGAAATCTCTAATAGCAGTTACATAAAGTAAGAACACATACAGCTCTGTGTTTAGCAAAGATAGGTAAATACATGCTTATCCAGGGACATACACTGACACAATTAAGTGTTCATTTGCCTGGTGAGGAAGATAATGGGCACAGAGATTAGGAACAAAGGAAGAAAACATTAAAAATGCATGCCTAGCAAGAAGTGGGGTTCGCATACACAGGCCAGTCATGAAAGCGTGCTGGGAACTGATGAGTATCATTAATTCAAGTCTCTAAATCTGTGGTTAAAACAAAGTGAGAAATGGTATTTCCTACTTATTAGGATTATTGTGAAAATTAACTTAGAAAATACGTTTAAAGGGTTTAGCCCAGCTTAGTACGTAGTGAATATTTAATACATGATATTATGCTGTCATAATTATCGTCATTGTGATTATAGTTGCTGTTTTTTCAATCTTTAGTGGACATTTCCACCAGGGCTGTTTTCCCCACAAGGTCCTCTAAAACCAAGCATCACAAAGAGCGATTGATAAAAAGCTGTGACTCACTTTTAGAAACAAAGTATGCAGTTTATCTTAATATTCTACTGGTTTCCCTGAAACTGACAGGGGAGATGGAACAGGTTCACTTTTTGAATGAAATGGCAAGACTGAATTTTCACTTGTGTTAAAACAAACAAAAACAAAACCTCTCCAGCCAGGTTCAGAAGCTGGAAACTAGGTGATAGGACACAATGTGGTAGCCTGCTGGATTTCACTCTCGAGTTTCCGAGACCAGGGAATGAAACGAGGAGTGAACAGCTTTATAAATTCAATCCATACACAAAGCTGATTTGCTGCAGGTTGATTTTCAGAAAAGCAAAACCTGCAGTCTTACCCCAGCCAGTCAAAACTAATATGATGAAGCAATGCTCTCTGATGGGATGCATGCTGGAAGAAATCCCAGGTCACACAATGTGATGCTTCCCAGGCAGAAAGCTCAGTTCATCGTGCCAAACTATGGCTAGAGATCAGTAGCTCTCCTTCGGAAGTGGGCTGCCAGTTCTGCCTGCCTTCAGGAGGCTGTCTGAGGGAGGGAAGGAAATCACAGGGCTCAGTCCTTAACCCCTCCCACACTGCAGGCAGGAAGAAGCAACCTGACCTCTTCTGCCCCTCACAGCCTCACCCCCCCCCCCCCCCGCCATGTGGAGGCCTGTCTTTGCTTTTCCTAGAGCTATTACCACATGTGTGTGCAGAGACAGCTCCTGGTGCCCACGGGCCCTTCTGGTAGCAGCCTTTCCAGCGTTCGCCGAGGACTTTGGATGGACTTAATGCCTGCCCTAAATAGAAAACCAAGCACTGAACAGGGTGAATATTTGTGTTTTATAAGCAATTTCAATGAAGTTACTAGTGAAGAAACTGCAACTGAAGATAAGGAGAAAGTGTAGTAATATCAAAGAAATGATGAACAAGAAGAAAACCAAGATCTACCGTCTTTGGAGTGGCAATTCTAGGTGTAAACAGGCAGAATTTGAATTTAGAGACACAGTTGGAATCTTGACTTTACTCCTTACTTGTGAGTTGACCCTAAAGAATTCAGTTGACGCCTCGACATCTTAGTTTACTCAGCTGTAAAACTGGGTCCAGTGTTGCTAGAATAATTAAATGACATTACCTATGTAGACTGATTAATCTAACACCCAGTGCATGACAGGATCAATAAATAATATAATTATGAGCTAAGATTAATAAATTTTACTAATTATAATATACTGTGTTATTTAATAAGTAGTAAAACAACTATGAATCCCATTACTACTTGTCATACTATAATTAGGCTATACTTTGTCCAAGGCATAGTTAACAATTCTGTCCCCAAATATTTTCTAGCTTTTTGGCCCAATAGTTGTCAAGGAGTATCTTTCAGTGGCTATGAAAATGCATTAAGATGCCATTAATATGGAATTTATTCTCAATACCACGACCCCCTTTTAGTCTTTTGCCTTCAGTTTTCAATATAGTGTATCACACATTAGGAGGTAAACAGACTAAGAAAGAAACATATTTACCCCGGTTCTCCCCTAAATCACTGTTGGTGGTGGTTTAGTCAAAACAGTCAACAGCTACTGATTTGTTGTACATGTAGCTCATGAATCCACCACACTGTACAGCCCCCTTACTATGGAGCCTCACATTCATGAGGACAGACTATGGCAAGTTAGTAATTACGGGAGCATAAAGAGATGTACAGAGAGCTCTGGAATCCCAAACCACAGGTCATGTGGGAAGACAGAGACCCTTCATAGCCCGTGATGCCAGAGACTGTGGGCAGTGAAGACTTGTAGAGAGAAAAGGATGAAGAGAATTCTGGTCAGAGGAGAAAAAAATTGGATCCATGAATGTGAAAGCACCCAACAGACAAGGGCTTAACACGACTCCTCCTGCATCCAGTACCCACCAAAATGCACCCCCTTCTCTCACTGAGCAGAATGTATGTAGTACCAGCAGAGGTCGGAGCTGCAGTGGATAAGCTGGTATAGCGACCCATTGTTTAGACATGTTTGTAAAGAAATACTGATTTTGAGGTTTCTTATGTCCACATTCTCAGCTTTTTGGAGCCTCACATGGGTTTTGTAGGTCTGGACAAGTCATCCATTCCGTGACTAAAAAAATGACCAACAGATGCAAGCATCCCAGCAGACGCCCAATAATGGGTAACCGGGAGCGTGGTTATGTACTGGGCAGTATGGAAGGAAGTGTGAACACAGAAATCTGTAAAAGGAGGTCTTATTCAAAGAATGGATACATAATCAAGTATTAACAAGATAGAGGGGAAATGGAAATGATTTTCGGGGAAACATGGTGAAGACTGGTTTTGTGTATAAGACAGAGGGATTGGTGAAATTAAAGATTAAAATGGAAAAGAACACTTGAGAGATTTCTATAAGAATCTAAAAAATATTGTGTGTTTGTTAGGCTACCAGGTCTATAAGAATAAAAAAAAGCTCCAGAGTGATGAGGGATATCAAATTTCCATTATTATTTGGGGAAATTTCAACTATTTGGGAGAATAAATGTGGTTATATACATCTCTTTAAATATTCTGTCCTCAGGTAACACTTGATTCCCGCCAAAAGGTTTAATCAGTAATAACAATAAAACACATACATAGCAAATTTAACTGGGCTAGTTACTTGCATAATTAAAATGCAAAAGAACTAGTCACCTTCCAGCTGCAAGAGAAGGATCCATACATTATAAATGATGATCATTAGGTAGCAGGTATATCATTAATGCATCTTGATGAAAAACAAAAATAGTTCAGATTGTTAAACACATCCAGTATATATTTTATATACTATTTGTAACTCTACTCCACCACAATTTTGAAAATATTAAGCAAAAATGCCGTTCCCTGAATGTTTGTGTTCCCTCAAATTCATATGTTGAATTCGTAACCCCAGGTGATGGTGTTAGAAGGTGGGCCATTGGGAGTGAGGAGCTCATGAGTGGGGACCCCCATGAATGACATCACTGCTCTTAGGAAAGAGACCCACAGAGCTCCCTCACCCCTGCCGTCCTGAGGGACTGGGAAGAGGACACTCAACTCGACCATGCTGGCCTCCTGATCTCAGACTTTCAGCTCCAAAGGGTAAGAAATAAATCCCCATTTTTAATAAGCCACCCAGTCTGTGTTATTTAGTTACAGCAGCCTGAAGAGATGAACACAAATGCCTTCTGTCAACTATCGTCAATTGGTCTGAGAGCAAATCAAATTAATATACGTTCATTCATTTGACATAAAAGTGTTGGATACTGACTGTCTTCCATCATTCTTGGTACTGGAAATAGAGCAGTGAACCAAACAGATGAATGCCCCTATCTTCATGGCCCTTATGTTCTAGAGGGGAATTATTCAGTATTTTTATTTTATTTTATTATGTTAATCACCATACATCATTAGCTTTTGATGTAGTGTTCCATGATTCATTGTTTGCGTATAACACCCAGTACTCCATTCAATACAAGCACTCGTTAATACCCATCACCAGGCTAACACATCCCCCCATGCCCCTCCCCTCTACAACCCTCAGTTTGTTTCTCAGAGTCCATAGTCTCTCATGGTTCGTCTCCCCCTCCGATTTCTCCCCTTCATTTTTCTCTTCCTACTATCTTCCCTTTTTTTTTTTTTTAAACATATAATGTATTATTTGTTTCAGAGGTACAGGTCTATGATTCATCAGTCTTACACAATTCACAGCGCTCACCATAGCACATACCCTCCCCAATGTCTATCACCCAGCCACCCCATCCCTCCCACCCCCCACCACTCCAGCAACCCTCAGTTTGTTTCCTGAGATTAAGAATTCCTCATCAGTGAGATCACATGATACATGTCTTTCCCTGACTGACTTATTTCGCTCAGCATAACACCCTCCAGTTCCAACCACGTCGTTGCAAAGGGCAAGATTTCATTTTTGTGATGACTGCATTATATTCAATTGTATACCACATCTT
The DNA here is from genome assembly GCF_964656455.1 of Halichoerus grypus. Taxonomy (NCBI): domain Eukaryota; kingdom Metazoa; phylum Chordata; class Mammalia; order Carnivora; family Phocidae; genus Halichoerus; species Halichoerus grypus. The sequence goes on from NC_135718.1 coordinate 82,942,125, forward strand.
CTTTATCCATTCATCTGTTGATGGACATCTTGGCTCTTTCCATAATTTGGCTATTGTGGACATTGCTGCTATAAACATTGGGGTGCATGTACCCCTTCAGATCACTACATTTTATCTTTGGGGTAAATACCCAGTAGTGCAATCGCTAGGTCATAGGGTAGCTCTATTTTCAACTTTTTGAGGAACCTCCATACTGTTTTCAGAGTGACTGCACCAGCTTGCATTCCCACCAACAGTGTAGGAGGGTTCCCCTTTCTCCGCATCCCTGCCAACATCTGTTGTTTCCTGACTTGTTAATTTTAGCCATTCTGATGGGTGTGAGATGGTATCTCATTGAGGTTTTGATTTGGATTTCCCTGTTGCCGAGTGATGTTGAGCACTTTTTCATGTGTCAGTTGGACATTTGGATGTCTTCTTTGGAAAAATGTCTGTTCATGTCTTCTGCCCATTTCTTGATTGGATTCTTTGTTCTTTGGGTGTTGAGTTTGATAAGTTCTTTATAGATTTTGGATACTAGCCCTTTATCTGATATGTCATTTACAAATATCTTCTCCCATTCTGTCGGTTTTCTTTTGGTTCTGTTGACTGTTTCTTTCTCTGTGCAAAAGCTTTTTATCTTGATGAAGTCCCAATAGTTCATTTTTGCCCTTGCTTCCCTTGCCTTTGGTGATGTTTCTAGGAAGAAGTTGCTGTGGCTGAGGTCGAAGAGGTTGCTGCCTGTGTTCTCCTTTAGGATGTTGATGGACCCCTGTCTCACATTGAGGTCTTTCATCCATTTTGAGTTTATTTTTGTGTGTGGTGTTAGGAAATGGTCCAGTTTCATTCTTTGCATGTGGCTGTCCAATTTTTCCAACACCATTTGTTGAAGAGACTGTCTTTTTTTCATTGGACATTCTTTCCTGCTTTTTCAAAGATTAGGTGACCATAGAGTTGAGGGTCCATTTTTGGGCTCTCTCTTCTGTTCCATTGATCTATGTGTCTGTTTTTGTGCCAGTACCATACTGTCTTGATGATGACAGCTTTGAAATAGAGCTGGAAGTCAGGAATTGTGATGCCACCAGCTTTGCTTTTCTTTTCAACATTCCTGTGGCTATTTGGGGTCTTTTCTGATTTCATATAAATTTTAGGATTATTTGTTCTACTTATTTGAAAAAAGTTGATGGTATTTTTATAGGGATTGCATCGAATGTGTAGATTGCTCTAGGTAGCATTGACATCTTCACAATATTTGTTCTTCCTATCTATGATCATGGAACATTTTTCCATCTCTTTGTGTCTTCCTCAATTTCTTGCATGGGCATTTTATACTTTTCTGAGTACAGATCCTTTGCCTCTTTGGTTAGATTTATTCCTGGGTATCTTATGGTTTTGGGTGCAATTGTAAATGAGATTGACTCCTTAGTTTCATTTCATCTGTCTTGTTGTTGGTGTATAGGAATGCCACTGATTTCTGTGCATTGATTTTATATCCTGCCACTTTACTGTATTCCTGTATGAGTTCTAGCAGTTTTGGGGTGGAGTCTTTTGGGTTTTCCACATAAAGTATCATATCATCTACAAAGAGTGAGAGTTTGACTTCTTCTTTGCCAATTTGGATGCCTTTGATTTCTTTTTGTTGTCTGATTGCTGTGGCTAGGACTTCTAGTACTATGTTGAATAGCAGTGGTGATAGTGGACGTCCCTGCCACGTTCCTGACCTTAGGGGGAAAGCTCTCAGTTTTCCCCACTGAGAATGATATTCGCTGTGGGTTTTTCATAGATGGCTTTTATGATATTGAGGTATGTACCCTCTATCCCTACACTCTGAAGAGTTTTGATCAAGAGAGGATGTTGTACTTAGTCAAATGCTTTTTCTGCAACTATTGAGAGGATCATATAGTTCTTGTTCTTTCTTTTATTAATGTATTGTATCACATTGATTGATTTGCGGATGTTGAACCAACCTTGCAACCCAGAGATAAATCCCACTTGGTCATGGTGAATAATCCTTTTAATGTACTGTTGGATCGTATTGGCTAGTATTTTGGTGAGAATTTTTGCATCCATGTTCATCAGGGATATTGGTCTGTAATTCTCCTTTTTGATGGGGTCTTTGTCTGTTTTGGGGATCAAGGTAATGGTGGCCTCATAAAATGAGTTTGGAAGTTTTCCTTCCATTTCTATTTTTTGGAACAGTTTCAGAAGAATAGGTATTAATTCTTCTTTAAATGTTTGGTAGAATTCCCCTGGGAAGCCATCTGGCCCTGGGCTCTTGTTTGTTGGGAGATTTTTGATGACTGCTTCAATTACCTTAGTGGTTATAGGTCTGTTCAGGTTTTCTAGGTCTTCCTGGTTCAGTTTTGGTAGTTTATAATCTCGAGGAATGCATCCATTTCTTCCAGATTATCTATTTGCTGGCATAGAGTTGCTCATAATATGTTCTTATAAATGTTTGTATTTCTTTGGTGTTGGTTGTGATCTCTCCTCTTTCATTCATGATTTTATTTATTTGGGTCATTTCTCTTTACTTTTTGATAAGTCTGGCCAGGGGTTTATCAATCTTGTTAATTCTTTCAAAGAACCAGCTCCTAGTTTCGTTGATCTGTTCTACTGTTCTTTTGGTTTCTAGTTCGTTGATTTCTGCTCTGATCTTAATTATTTCTCTTCACCTGCTGGGTTTAGGCTTTATTTGCTGTTCTTTCTCCAGCCCCTTTAGGTGTGGAGTTAGGTTGTGTATTTGAGACCTTTCTTGTTTCTTGAGAAAGGCTTGTATTGCTATATACTTTCCTCTAAGGACTGGCTTTGCTGCATCCCAAAGATTTTGAATAGTTGTGTTTTCATTTTCATTGGTTTCCATGAATTTTTTTTTAAATTCTTCTTTAATTTCCTGGTTGACCCATTCATTAGTAGGATGCTCTTTAGCCTCCATGTATTTGAGTTCTTTCCAACTTTCCTCTTGTGATTGAGTTCTGGTTTCAAAGCATTATGGTCTGAGAATAGGCAGAGGATGATCCCAATCTTTTGGTACTGGTTGAGACCTGATTTGTGACCTAGGATGTGATCTATTCTGGAGAATGTTCCATGGGCACTAGAGAAGAATGTGTATTCTGTTGCTTTGGGATGGAATGTTCTGAATATATCTGTGAAGTCCATTTGGTCCAGTGTGTCATTTAAAGTCTTTATTTCCTTGTTGATCTTTTGCTTAGATGATCTGTCCATTTCAGTGAGGGGGGTGTTAAAGTCCCCCACTATTATTGTATTGTTGTCAATGTGTTTCTTTGCTTTTGTTATTAATTGCCTTATATAATTGGCTGCTCCCATGTTAGGGGCATAGATATTTACAATTGTTAGATCTTCTTGTTGGATAGACCCTTTAAGTAGGATATAGTGTCCTTCCTCATCTCTTATTACAGTCTTTGGTTTAAAATCTAATTTGTCTGATATAAGGATTGCCACCCCAGCTTTCTTTTGGTGTCCATTAGCATGGTAAATTGTTTTCCACCCCCTCACTTTCAATCTGGAGATGTCTTTGGGCCTAAAATGAATCTCTTGCAAGCAGCATATTGATGAGTCTTATTTTTTTTTCCAATATGATAATCCTGTGTCTTTGATTTGGGCATTTAGCCCATTTACATTCAGGGTAACTGTTGAAAGGTATGAATTTAGTGCCATTGTATTGCCTGTAAGGTGACTGTTACTGTATGTTGTCTGTGTTCCTTTATGATCTATGTTGCTTTTAGGCTCTCTCTTTGCTTAGAGGACCCCTTTCAATATTTCTTGTAGGGCTGGTTTTGTGTTTGCATATTCTTTTAGTTTTTGTTTGTCCTGGAAGCTTTTTATCTCTCCTTCTATTTTCAATGACAGCCTAGCTGGATATAGCATTCTTGGCTGCATATTTTTCTCGTTTAGTGCTCTGAATATATCCTGCCAGTCCTTTCTGGCCTGCCAGGTCTCTGTGGATAGGTCTGTTGCCAATCTAATATTTCTACTATTGTAGGTTACAGACCTCTTGTCCCAAGCTGATTTAAGGATTTTCTCTTCGTCTCTGAGATTTGTAAGTTTTACTATTAGATGTCGGGGTGTTGACCTATTTTTATTGATTTTGAGGGGGGGGTTCTCTGTGCCTTCTGCATTTTGATGCCTGTTTCCTTCCCCAAATTAGGGAAGTTCTCTACTATAATTTGCTCCAATATACCTTCTGCCCCTCTTTCTTCTTCTTCTGGTATCCCCATTATTCTAATATTGTTTCATCTTATGGTATCACTTATCTCTCGAATCCTGCCCTTGTGATCCAGTAGTTGTTTCTCTCTCTCAGCTTCTTTATTCTCCATCATTTGGTCTTCTATATCACTAAAATTCTCTTCTGCCTCATTGATCCTAGTAGTTAGAGCCTCTATATTTATTGCATCTCATTAATAGCCTTTTTGATTTCGAATTGGTTAGATTTTAGTTCTTTTATGTCTCCAGAAAGGGTTTCTCTAGTATCTTCCATGGTTTTTTAAAGCCCAGCTAGTATCTTTATAATCATCATTCTGAACTCTAGTTCTGACATCGTACTAATGTCCGTATTGATTAGGTCCCTGGGAACCCCACAGCCTGGAGATGGTGCTTATTGGCTGTCATGGCTCTGGCACAGTCCAGTGGACCCATGAAGAAGGCACAGGGGTCTGACTGCCAGCCCCAGACCTCCATGTTGCCAGACATGCTGCTATCTGTGGCCCTGACTGAACTCGGGGTGGAGGAAGGGGGCAGCCACCCCTCCAGGATTCTGTGCTGCCCGCCCCCAGGCTCACGGTGGGGAGCCAGAGAATTAAAGAGCCTCAGCGGCAGGCCCCAGGCTGAAAATCTCTGGGCCCCTCCTCAGCCTACTCCTCTGTTTCCCTCTGCAGGATGGGAGACAGAGGACTGAGGCCAAGGAGGGATTCTGCCACCCCCTGCATTGTGTCCCTGCCTCACCAGTCCCATTTTTTATATTAAAAAAAGTCAGTACTGCCTCCTCTTCTTTTTTTTTTTTTTTTGAGGTGAGTTTTTCCGTCTTGTCATTTTGTCCAGAGGAAAACAGATGAATGAGAAAACAAAATGCTAACAGGGTAACAATGATCCCAGAAAAATATACACTAAAGAAATCAGAAGAGACCTGGAACTGGGAAAAAGAAAGGGAAAGAAAGAAAAAAGAAAAAAAAAAGAATATGATCAAATATAATCAGGCTGGTGAATAGATCAGTGCCACACACTAGATTTTGGGTGTATTTTGGTCTGTTAGAAGAAACTGCCTCCCAAAATTTTAAAGAAAGAAAAACTTACACATGTAAAAAAATAAGGATAAATATGATCAAGAGATAGAATATGACTGTAAAGATAAAAATTATAAAAGATTTTTATAAAAAGGAATTAATAAGAAGTTGGTTGAAATTAGAAAGAAGAGAAATTAAAAAAAAAAAAAAAAAAAGAGAGAGAGAGAGAATGTGACCAGGCAGGAGACTAAAACAAAGCCATACACTAGAGATTTAGGGTATATTTTGGTCTTTTAGAAGAAACTGTATCCCAAAATTTTAAAGAGAAAACTTATATATATATATATACACAAAAAATAAGGTTAACTACAGCAAAGGGATAGAATATGACTCTAAAAATAAAGATTTTTTAAAAAGGGATTGAAAAGATGTTGGTTGAAAAAGGGAAAAAGAGAAATTCAAAAAAAACAGAAAAAAAATGTAAAAAATTAACTTTGAAAGACTAAAGAATCATGTGGAAAAAGCCATGGATTCTATGTGCAGTATTCCAGTAGCGCTAGAGTTCTGCCGTTCTCTTTGATCGGTAAACTTGGTCTTGGCTGGCTGTTCTTACTGATCTTCTGGGGGAGGGGCCTGTTGCTGTGGTTCCCAAATGTCTTTGCCAGAGGCGGAATTGCCCCGCCCTTGCCTGGTCTGGGCTAAGTAATCTGCTTGGGTTTGCTCTCGGGAGCTTTTGTTCCCTGCAAGCTTTCCGTACAGCTTTGGAGGATGGGAGTGAAAATGGCGGCCTCCCAATCTCTGCCCCGGAGGAGCCAAGAACTTGGGCCCGCTCCTCAGTGAGCCCCCAGAGAAAAGCAGTCAGTCACTCCCGTCTCCCCGGTCTCCAGCTGTACTCTGTGCTCACTCGGCCTGTGACTGAGCATTTCTATCTCTGGCACACGACTAGGTGTGGAGTCTCCAAACCCAGCAGATCCCTGTGGTGCGCTCCCATGCCACTCCTCCCGGGGCAGGAAGGGGAGTCTCCCCAGATCTGCCGCTTGTTGGGTCCCTGCTGGAGGAGCAGTAGCCCGAGTGTGCAGTGGATCATGGTTTATGGCAACCCCAAGCTGAGAGCCTGCACCTCGGCTCTGACTCTGCAGCCCGCTTCCCCGCTCCGATACCTGGGAGCTCTGCCGCACTCAGGCACCCCCGGTCTTTCTGTGACCCTGAGGGTCCTGAGACCACACTGTCCTGCGAGGGTTCCACCCCCCGCTTAGCCACTGGGGTGACATCCCTCAGTGGAGCCGACTTCTAAAAGTTCCGATTTTGTGCTCTGGGCTCTATCACTTGCCAGAAGCGGCTGATGGAGGCCCCCTCCCCCCGCCATCTATCCTCCCAAATATCGCCTCGGATTCACTTCTCTGCACGTCCTACCTTCCAGAAAGTGGTCGCTTTTCTGTTCAGAGAGTTGTTGCTATTCTTTTCTTTGATCTCCTGTTGAGTTTGTAGGTGTTCAGAATGGTTTGATCCCTATCCAGCTGAATTCCTGGGACCAGACGAAATTTAGGTCTCCTACTCCTTCACCATCTTGCTCCTCCTCCTCAGTATGTTTAAAAGTGAAGAAATACTTAGGTATACTTTTAGATGATGCCCATGTGGTATGAGTTTAGAATTTTTAGAAGAGCTAGGATATTCAAACTTTGCATTTCAAGTGCATAGATGAACTCTGTTCCAAAGTGGGAGGGGGGATGTTTTCAAACACTTTTGGGACTACTGAACTTGTAAGATGCAATCTAAGGCCTTGTAAGCATACATCACTATACCCTCCATAAATCTATGAGCTCTGACCACCTCTTCATAAGGTTTCATTTTCTGTGTATTGGTTCAGATATTATAAGAGAAAGCTCACTGCTTCAGGGGCTGACTCTGAATACAAATGTAGTCTTCAGTAGGTTCCTAAAACACAGTACTGCACATATTTATAATTTGGAATGAAATAGAGTTGATAAAGAGAATGATTTGACTTCATCTTCATCAGATATATCACATGCATGTCATTCTCATGAGGCTGCAGAGAAGACATTCTAGAATTACAGACTCCCTAGTATATTTAACATCAGTGATACTGCCTGGGACCCTTAACCAGTTATCAAAATAGCACAGAAGAGCAGGGAGCCAACTTGGAGCAGTCTCTTTGGTCTCATATCAATTAGTATGAACACAAGAGAGTTTTTATTTCCTGAACCACTTGTTCTCCTAATTTCATACTCTTTAACAAGTGATTTGAAGGCAATCTTCAGTATTTTTGACATTAACATACATACATATATAAAAAGATGTGCAAGTTTTTAGAGGTTTTCAGACTTAAAAAGTCACTTCCTCAAACAAATAGTACATTTTTAGAATATTTAATTCTCTTCCCCACAATGGCCTAGTCCAATTTTGATAGTAAATGACATATAAAGCACTATCTGAACTACAAACTCTCTTTACTAGCAAGTGCTGGAGTTTTATGTTACACCCTTCAGTCTGAGAAGTCTGTTTAACTTCTGAGTGAAAGGCAGACCTGAAAAATGTATTCTCATTCGATCAGTGTAAGCTGGATGAAATACAAATTGAATGTTCAAACACTGAAAGGTGGTCAAGTTTCCATCCAGCTTGAACCTAACTCACATTATAAAATGGCACTCCATGAAAAAACACGTTTACATAGTCATTTGTTCAAGACATACAATAGTAAAATACTGCACAAATTTTAGAGAAATCTGTAACAGCTCTCAAGAGGGAGATACCACAGAACTGGTAGCATTTAACATTTCTCAGAAAGTGGTACTCAGTAAGACCTAACGGAATCCAATTATTTTTTTTCTCTCTTGAAAAATGTAATTATGACAAAATAGTGCAACTAACAAGTCTTGTGGGTGTAGCCAATTTTTAAAATTTGTTTACTTATAAGAAATGTGTTTTAGTACATTTTACTTTATGATAATAGTTTAAAATATAAGAGTTAAATTATAAATATTAAAGGAATAGCTATGTATTATTTAATTTGAAAATCATAAAATGTTTTTAACAGAATTCTCTTGCCTTCCTTAAAAGAATGTCTTTGTATTTGAGTGTGCTTTCCTCATTAAGAAAATAAAAAGTGTGGTAAAAGATCCAGCTCAGATTAACAAAGGTCCAACTGTTTGACACCACTGTGGTAACACCTGAGTAACTTGGTATTCTCAAGCACTTACTGTGAAGTTGTAGTGCATACTCGCAGAGGGTAGTTCTACATACCTATCAAAATAATACACATTCTATTTCACCCACCAGTTATATTTCTATGAATTTTTCTTTAGGTAAACTTATACATATGGAAATAACATGCATAAATATATATACATATATACTGCAACTTGTATATATATATATATATATATATATATATATATATATATATATGTGATATAGATATATGTACATATAAATATACACACATGCACATACATATACTGCAATATTTTTAAAAATTAAGAATTAGGGAAAACTTAAAAGTCCACCAAAATGAGACTGGTTCAATTATGGTATATACATGTACTGGAATACTATGCAAAATGAACAAAAAAATTATGAATCAAAGTGTACATATAATATTAACAGAGAAACAAGGTGCAGGTCAGTGTATCTGTTATGTTAACTTCAGTGTGAAAAGGGGGTTATGTATTTACATATGTTTTAATATAAAACTTTTCATCTAAGTAAACACAAACTAATAGAAGGGGGTATCAAAGAAACAGATGTGTTTAAGTTGTGGTTGGCCAAGCTGGAAAAATGATTTCCCCATACATGCCCTTACAAGTTAGTATTATAGAAGCATGTGATAGAATTACCTATTAAGTTTAAGAACAAACTAATTAATGGGAAGGAAAATCAGCCCTCATTTTCCTTACTTTTGTAGTCTAGCTTTCACCCTCTTTCCTCATTACTACTCTTAGAGGTGAGAACTGCAAGGGTCTCAGACCTGGCTAGAAGAACCAGCACAGAGGGGGGCAACCACATTGGGGGAGGTGGGGAGAAGGGAAGTGCCCACCTAGTATTAGCTCCTAAGAATTCTTAGTTGTGCTCTCATTCTCAAATGTTCCTACACTCTAAATGTTAAACTCAGCAAGATCAAGAGAATGGAAAGATAAGCCACAGACTGGGAGACCGTATCTGCAAAAGACACATCTGATGAAGGATTGTTCTCCAAATGACACAAAAAAATATTAAAACTCAAGAAAATAAGCAACTCCATTAAAAAATGGGCCAAAGAACTTCACACTTCACCAAAGAAGATATGCAGATGGAAAATAAGCATGTGAAAAGATGCTCCACACCATATGTCATCAGGGAAATGCAATATAGAACAATGAGTTACCACTACACACCATCAAAATGGCCAAAACTTAAAACACCAACAACACCAAATGCTGGTAAGGATATGGGGCAGCAGGAATTCTCATATGTTGCTGGTGGGAATGCAAAACGGTGCAGCCACTTTGGAAGATAGTTTGTGGTTTCTTATAAAACTAAACATATTTCACTAAACATATTTCACATATTTCAAACAAATATCATCCACCAATCATATCTGGTGGTATTTCCCAAAGGAGTTCTTGAAAGCTTATGTTCACAAACCTGCATACAGATGTTCACAGCAGACGTTCATTTGCAATTGTCAAAATTTAGAAGCAACCAACATGTCCTCCATTTGGGTAATGGTTAAAGAAACGGCGGTATATCCATGACTAGCATCATATTCAAAGGTGAGAAACAGACTTTCCCCTAAGGTCAGGAATGAGACAAGGATGTCCACTCGCACTACTATTATTCAACATAGTATTGGACATCTTAGCCACAGCAATCAGACAAGAAAGGAATCCAAATTGGCAAGGAAGAAATAAAACTTTCACTCTTTGCAGATGACATGATACCATATAGAAAGAACCCTAAAGACTCTACCAAAAAACTAGTAGGACTGCAAAATGAAAAGTTTGCAGGATACAAAAATCAATGTATAGAAATCCATTGCATTTCTATGCAGTAATGATGAAGCAGCAGAAAGAGAAATTGAGAAAGCAATCCCATTTACAATTGCACCAAAAATAAAATGCCGAGGAATAAATTTGAATAAGGAGGTGAAAGACCTATACTCCAAAACTGTCAAACACTGATGAAAGAAACTGAAGATGACACAAAGAAGTAGAAAGAAATTCCATGCTCATCGATGGGAAGAACAAATACTGTTAAAATGTCCATGCCACTCAGAACAATCTACTATTTAATGCAATCCTACTCAGGATACCAATAGCATTTTTCACAGAACTAGAATAATCCTAAAATTTGTATGGGACCACAAAAGACCCAGAATAGCCAAAGCAATCTTGAAGAGAAACAAAGCTGACATACCATAATTCAAGATTTTAAGTTATACTACAAAGCCAGATTAATCAAAACAGTATGGTACAGACATAAAAACAGAAACATAAATAGACAAGAATAGAAAATTCAGAAATAAACCCACAATAATATGGTCAATTAATGTTTGACCAAAGGGCAAAAATATGCAATGGGAAAAAGTCTCTTCAACAAATGGTGTTGGGAAAAGTGGGCCGCTACATGCAAAAGAGTGAAACTGGACCATTTTTATACCATACACAAAAATAAACCCAAAATCGATTACAAACCTAAATGTCAGACCAGAAACCTAACAATCCTAGGAGAGAGCACAGGCAACAACCTCTTTGACCTAGGCTGCAGCAACTTCTTACTAGACATATCTCCAAGGGCAAGGGGGAAAAAAGAAACAAAAATAAACTACTGAAACTACATCAAAATAAAAAGCTTCTGCAGAGAAAAGGAAACCTTCAAAAAATTAAAAGACAACCTACTGTATGGAGAAGATATTTGCAAATGACATATAAGATAAAGGGATAGTATCCAAAATCAAGAACTTCTACGGCTCAACACCAAAAAATGATCCAATTAAAATGGGAAGACATGAAGAGACATTTTTCCAAAGAAGACAGATGTCCACCAGATACAGAATAATATGCTCACCATCTCTCATCATCAGGGAAATACAAATCAAAACCATGAGATATCACCTCACACCTGTCAGAATAGTTAAAATAAAAAATTCAAGGAACAGCAAATACTGGTAAGGATCTGGAGAAAAAGGAACCCTCATGCACTTGTTGTTGGGAATATAAACTGGTGAAGCCACTGTGGAAAACAGTATGGAGGCTCCTCAAAAAAATGCTGGATTATAGGGTAGTTCTATTTTTAATCACACTACTAGGTATTTACCCAAAGGATATAAAAACACTAATTTGAAAAGATATATGCACCTGCAAGTTTATTGCAGTATTATTTACAATCGTCAACCCATTGTCCATCCATAGATGAATGGATAAGGAAGATGTGGTTTACATATGTGTGTGCATGCGCACATGGGCGTGTGCACACGCACACACACATGCACGCACACACACACACCAGAATATTACCCAACCATAAAAAAGAGTAAGATCTTGACATTTATACAATATGGTTGGACCTAGAGAGCAAAATGCTAAGCAAACTAAGTCAGAGAAAGACAAATACTGCATGACCTCACTCATGTAGAAGAAATAAAATACCCGAAAGGAAAAAAAAAAAAAAAAAAGACACACCAAACCAAAAAAAAAAAAAAGTCTTAAATATAGAGAACAAACTCAAGGTTACCAGAAGGGAGGTGGGCAAGGGAATGGACTAACTAGCTGAAGGGATTTAATAGTACATTTATTGTGACTTGCAGGAAATATTAAAATAGACTCTTTGAGTGCAAAGGAGAGACCAAAAGTGACAAAGACTAGAAAGGATCTGAGAAAATCTCCAGAACCAACAAAACAAGTAGTAAAATGGCAATACATACATATTGATAATTACTTTGAATGTAAATGGACTAAACACTCTAGTCAAAAGACATAGGGTGACAGAATGGATTTAAAAAAAAGCAAGACCCATCTATATGCTGCCTACAAGAAACTCATTTTAGACCTAAAGACACCTGCAGATTGTAAGTGAGGGGGATTTATCATGCAAATGGATGTCAAGGAAAGCCAAAGTACGAATACTTATTTTGGACAAACTAGACTTTAAAACTGTAAAAAGAGACAAAGAAGGACACTTTATAATAATAAAGGGGATAATAGAAGAAAATCTAGCAATTTGAAATATTTATGCATGCAACATGGGAGCACCCAAATATATAACATAATAACAAAAAGGAACTGATAATACCATAATACTAAGGGATTTTACCACCCCACTTACATCAATGACAGATCATCTAAACAGAAAATAAACAAGGAAACAACAGTTTTGAATGACACACTGGACCAGATGGATTTAACTGAAATATTCAGAACATTCCTTCCTAAAACAGCAGAATACACATTCTTTTCAAGTGCACATGGAAAATTTTCCAGAATAGATCACATATTAGGTCACAAAACAGGCCTCAACAAATACAGAAAGACTGAAGTCATACCATGCACCTTTTCTGACCACAATGTTACAAAACTTGAAGTCAACCACAAGAAAAAATCTGGAAAGACCACAAATACACGGAGGTTAGAGAACATCCCACTAAAGAATGAAGAAGTCAAACAGGAAACCAAAGAGGAAATTAAAAAAAAAAAAAAATACACGGGAACAAATGAAAATGAAAACACAATGGTCCAACCTTTGGGATGCAGCAAAAGTGGTTCTAAGAGAGAAGTTTATAGCAATACAGGCCTATCTCAAGAAGCAAGAAAAATCTCAAACAACCTAGCCTTATACCTAAAGGAGCTAGAAAAAGAACAAACCCTAAAACCAGAAGAAGGAAGGAAATAATAAAGAGTAGAACAGAAATAAATGATATAGAAAGTATAATATAGAACAGATCAATGAAACCAGGAGTTGGTTCTTTAAAAAAATAAAATTGATAAACCTAGGCCAGACTTACCAAAAAGAGAAAAAAAATAAAATCACAATGAGAGAGGAGAAAAATCAACCAATACCACAGAAATACAATCATGAGATAATATGAAAAACTATATGTCAACAAATTGGACAATCCAGAAGAAATGGATAAATTCCTAGAAACAGATAAACTACTGAAACTGAAGCAGGAATACAAAACTTGTGCAGACCGATAACCAACAAAGAAACTGAATCAGTTAGCAAAAGACTCCCAACAAACAAAAGGTCCAGGATCAGATATCTTCACAGGCAAATTACACCAAACGTTTAAAGAAGAGTTAATACCTATTCTCAAACTATTCCAAAAAATAGAAAAGAGAAACTTCCAAATTTGTTCTATAAGTCCAGCATAACTCTGATACAAAAAGCAGATAAAGACACTAGTAAACAAACTGGAACTGAACATGGATGCAAAAATCCAGAATAAAATATTAGCAAACAGAATCCACCAGTACAATAAAAAAAAAGTCATTCACCACCATCAATTGAGATTTATTCCTGGGTTGCAACATTCTCAAATCAGTCTATGTGATACACCACAGTAATAAAAGGGTAAGACTCATGTTCCTCTTAATAGATGCAGAAAAAAACATTTGACAAAGTACAGCATCCATTCATGATAAAAACCCTCAACAAAATAGGTTTAGAGGAAACATACTTCAACACAGTAAGAGCCACATTTGAAAAACTCACAGCTAACATCATCCTTAATGGGGAAAAACAGTTTTTCCTCTACAGCAAAGAACAAGACAGGGATGTCCACTCCACTCTCACCATTTTTATTCAACATAGTTCCTGAAGTTCTAGCCACAGCAATCAGACAACAAAAGGAAATAAAAGGCATCCAAATCAGCAAGGTAGAAGGAAAACTTTCACTATTTTCAGATGACATGATACTCTACATAGAAAATTTGAAAGATCCAACATAAAAGTGGTAGAACTGATGCACAAATCCAGTAAAGTCACAGGATACAAAGTCAATGTACAGAAATCCATTGCAAGGGGGCGCCTGGGTGCCTCAGATGGTTAAAAGCGTCTGCCTTCCACTCAGGTCATGATCCCAGAGTCCTGGGATCAAGTCCTGCATCAGGCTCCCTGCTCAATGCAGAGCCTGCTTCTCCCTCTCCCTCTGCCATTCCCTCTGCTTGTGCTCTTCTGTCTATCTCTCTGTCAAATAAATAAATAAAATCTTAAAAAAAAAAAAAAAAAGAATCTGTTGCAAGGACAGATCATTTAAGCAGAAAATCAACAAGGTAACAATGGCTTTGAATGACACACTGGACCAGATGGATTTAATGGATATATTCAGAAAATTTCATCCTAAAGCAGAATACACATTCTTTTCAAGTGCACATACAACAGTCTCTAGGACAGATCCCATATTGGGTCACAAATCATGTCTTAACTGGTACAAAAAGACTGAGATCATACCATGCATATTTTCAGACCACAACACTATGAAACTTGAAGTCAACCCCAAGAAAAAATTTGGAAAGACCAATACACGGAGGTTAAAGAACATCCTCCTAAAGAATGAATGGGTTAACCAGGAAATTAAAGAAAACATAAAGTACATGGAAGCAAATGAAAATAAAAACATGACAGTCCAAAATCTTTGGGATGCAGCAAAGGCAGTCTTAAGAGGGAAGGATATTGCAATACAGGCCTTCCTGAAGAAGTAAGAAAAGTCGCAAATACACAACCTAACATTACATCTAAAGGAGCTAGAAAATTAAGAGCAAATAAAGTCTATTTAATTAATTTAATAAATCCCATCAGAAGGGAAATAATAAGTACTACAGCAGAAATAAATGATGTAGAAACAAAACAGATCAATGAAACTAAGAGCTGGTTATTTGAAAGAATAAAATTGATAAAATCCTATCCAGACTTATCAAAAAGTGAAAGGTCCCAAATGAAATCATGAATGAAAGAGGAGAGATCACAACCAACACCACAGAAACACAGATAATCATAAGAGAATACTATGAAAAATCGTATGCCAACAAACTGGACAATCTGGAAGAAATGGACAAAGTCCTAGAAAAATACAAACTACCGAAATTGAAACAGGAAGAAATAGAAAATTTGAATAGACCCATAACCAGCAAAGAAATTGAATCAGTAATCAAAAATCTCCCAACAAACAAAAATCCAGGGCCTGATGCTTCCCAGGGAATTCTACCGGACATTTAAAGAAGAGTTAATACCTGTCCTTCTCAAATTTAGTTCTAAAAAAAAATAGAATGGAAGGAAAACTGCCAAACTCCTTCTATGAAGGCCAGCACTACCTTGATTGTAAAACCAAAGACCCCACTAAAAAGGAGAATTACAGGCCAATATCCCTGATGAACATCAATGCAAAATTCTCAACAAGATAATAATTGAATCAAATCCAACAATACATTAAAAGAATCATTCACCACAATCAAGTGGGATTTATTCCTAGGTTGCCGGAGTGGTTCAATATTTGCAAATCAATCAGTGTGATACACCACATTAATAAAAGAAAGGATAAGAAACATGATCCTCTCAATAGTTGAAAAAAAAAAAAAAAGCATATGACAAAATACAGCATCCATTCTTGATAAAAACCCTCAACAAAGTAGGGATAAACAGAATATATCTCAACATCATAAAGGCTATATATGAAAGACCCACAGCTAGCATCATCCTCAATGGGGAAAAATGGAGAGCTTCTCATTTATAGTCAGGAATGAGACAGGGATGTCCACTCTCACCATTACTATTAACATAGTACTGGAAGTCTTGGCCTTGGGAAACAGAAAACAAAAATAAAAGGCATCCAAATCAGTAAGGAAGAAGTCAAACTTTCACTATTTGCAGATGACATGACACTTAGGTACAAAACCTGAAAGATTCCACCTAAAAAATTGCTAGAATACATGAATTTAGCAAAGTCACAGGATATAAAAATCAACATACAGAAATCCGTTACATTTCTATACACCAATAATGAAGTAGCTGAAAAAACAATTGATCCCATTTACAACTGCACCAAAAACATTAAGCTACCTACAAATAAACTTAACCAAAGAGGTAAAAGCTCTGTACTCAGAAAAATATAGAACACTGATTAAAGAAATTGAAGATGACACAAAGAAACAGAAAAACATTCCATGCTCATGGACTGGAAGAACAGATATTGTTAAAATGTCTATACCACCCAAAGCAATCCACATATATAATGCAATCTCTATCAGAATGCCAACACCATTTTTCACAGAGCTAGAAAAAACAATCCTAAAATTTTTAAGGAACCATAAAAGACCCTGAATAGCTAAAGCGATCCTGAAAAAGAAAAGCAAACCTGGAGGCATCACAATTCTGGACTTCAAACTGTATTACAAAGATATAATTATCAAGACAGTATGGTACTGGCACAAAAACACACGCATAGATTTATGGGACAAGAACAGAAACCCCAGAAATGAACCTTCAACTCTATGGTCAACTAATCTATGACAAAGTAGGAAAAATTACCCAATGGAAAAAGACAGTCTCTTTAACAAATGGTGTTGGGAAAACTGGACAGCCACATGCAGAAGAAGGACATTGGACCAATTTCTTACACCATACACAAAAATAAACTCAAAATGGATGGAAACAGGAATCCATCAAAATCCTAGAGAACACAGGCAGCAACTTCTTTGATCTAGGCTACAGAAATTTCTTACTAGACATGTCTCCAGAGGCAAGGGAAACAAAAGCAAAAATGAACTATTGGGACTTCATCAAGATAGAAAGCTTCTGCACAGCAAAAGAAACAGTCAACACAACTGAAAGTCAGCCTACAGAATGGGAGAAGATATCTGCAAAAGACATATCTGATAAAGGGTTAGTATCCAAAAGTTATCAAGCTCAACACCCAAAAAACAAGTAGTCCAGTAAAGAAATGGGCAGAAGACATGAACAGGCATTTCTCCAAAGAAGATATCCAGATGGCCAACAGACACATGGAAAGATGCTCAATATCACTCAGCATCAGGGAAATACAGAAATACAAATCAAAACCTCAATGAGATACCACCTCACACCAGTCAGAATGGCTAAAATTAACAAGTCAGGAAACAACAGATGTTGGCGGGGATGCAGAAAAGGGGAACCCTCCTACACTGTTGGTGGGAATGCAAACTGGTGCAGCCATTTTGAAAAACAGGGTTGCTGGAGTGGGGGGTGGGGTGGGAGGGATGGGGTGACTGGGTGATGGACACTGGGGAGGGTATGTGTTCTGGTAAGTGCTGTGAATTGTGCAAGACTGTTGAATCTCAGATCTGTACCTCTGAAACAAATAATGCAATATATGTTAAGAAAGAAAAAAAGAAGAAGAAGAATGTAGCAGGAGGGGAAGAATGAAGGGGGGGAAATCGGAGGGGGAGAAGAACCATGAGAGACAATGGACTCTGAAAAACAAACTGAGGGTTCTAGAGGGGAGGGGGTTGGGAGGATGGGTTAGCCTGGTGATGGGTATTGAGGAGGGCACGTTCCGCATGGAGCACTGGGTGTTATGCACAAACAATGAATCATGGAACACTATATCTAAAACTAATGATGTAATGTATGGGGATTAACATAACAATAAAAAAAATTAAAAAAAAAAAAAGTTGAAAATAGAAGTACCTTATGTCCCAGCAATTGCACTACTAGGTATCTACCCAAAGGATACAAACATAGTGATTTGAAGGAGCACAAGCACCCCGATGTTTACAGCATTATCAACAATAGCCAAACTATGGAAAGAGCCCAAATGTCCAAATACACACACACACACACACACACACACTAGAATATTACTCAGCCATCAAAAAGAATGAAATCTTGCCATTTGCTATGATGTGGATAGAGCTAAAGAATATTATGCAAAGTAAAATAAGGCAGAAAGACAGACTGTATGATTTCACTCCTATGTGGAATTTAAATAACAAAACAGATGAACATAAGGAAGGAAAGGAAAAATAAGATAAAAACATTAAGAGACTCTTAACTATAGAGAACTGAGGGTTGATGGAGGGAGGTGGGTGGGGGTGGGCTGGATGGGGGATGGGGATTAAGGAGCGCACTGGTTGGGGCACCTGGGTGGCTCAGTCGTTAAGCGTCTGCCTTTGGCTCAGGTCATGATCCCAGGGTCCTGGGATCGAGCCCCGCATCAGGCTCCCTGCTCTGCAGGAAGCCTGCTTCTCCCTCTCCCACTCCCCCTGCTTGCGTTCCCTCTCTCACTGTCTCTCTCTGTCAGATAAATAAATAAAATCTTAAAGAAAAAAAAAAGCGCCCTGGTTGTGATGAGCACCGGGTGTTGTATTAAGTGATGAATCACTGAACTCTACTCCTGAAACTAAAACTGCACTATGTTAACTAACTTGAATTTGAACAAAAACTGTAGGAAAAGAAAATAAAGGGCTGTAAAAATGTAAAGTACAAGAAAAATTGGTGCTATGAATAAAAGATGGTCTTGAACACCCAAAAAAAAAAAAAAATTACATTGAAAAATGTAAAAAAAAAAAAAAAGTACACTTACTGTGATGAGCTTGAGTAATGTGTAGAATTGTTATACTGTATTGTATATTGTATACAATATTGTATGCCTGAGACTAATACTACATTGTACATTAACTATACTGGAATTAATTTTTTTTTTAAAGGAAAGACACGGTGGTATATTCAGACAATGGAATATTCAGTCCTAAAAGGAAATGAGGTATAAGCCGTGCAAATGGGAACCTTAAATGCTTATTAGTAAGTGAAAGAAGCCAATCTGGAAATGCTACATACCGTGGAATTCCAACTATAGAACATTTTGGAAAAGGTAAAACTATGGAGACTGTAAAGAAATCAGCGGTTGCAGGGAGGGAGGGACGAAGAAACAGAGCACAGAGTTTATTTAGGGCAGAGAAACTCTTCTGTATGGTAGAATGGTGGATACAGCTCAATAGGAATTTGTCTAAACCCATACGACGTACCACACCAGTAGTGAACGTTAGCATGAGCAGCGGTCGTCGGATGATGATGTGTCCAAGCAGGTTCATCAGTTGCAATAAATGATGATGGGGAGGTTGGTAATTGGCAGGCTGTGCATGTGGGAGAAGGGATATATGGGAAATCTGACTTCATCCCCCACCCCTGCACCCAGTAGGGATTATGGAGAAGTTGCCAAATGACAAAGAAGTGTGTTCCTTTGGAGATCCCTGGCAGCACACGGAGTGAGGTCCTGCACAGCAACCTGAATGAAACTTCTCTCCATACAAAAAGATCACCCCACAGTGCCCAGTGGTCACCTGATGAGGCACGAATACGGGGACCAAGGCCTTGCCATTACACAGGGGAGCGCTATCACACAGTTTCATTTTCAGGTATTTTATTTTTACCTGCAGGTTGGACAAGCCTCCTAGTGATTTTGTTACACATGTATTTTGTCTAATCTATGTAAAAAGTCCCCAATTAGTCCTGTTTCCATTTTACACATGGATACAGCACTAGGTAAGCAATTTTTCCCCAAGGTATTGCAGGTAGAAAGGGGTGGATTCCAGATTTGATCCTGGTGGGTAGATAAGCCACACTCTCAAACATCAAGGACAGAACTCTTGAGCTGCAATTGGAAATGATGAGTTTCTCAGATGCTCTGCTTTCTAATTTCAATGAAGACTTCCACAAATTGGTTGTATAGTCACAGTCATGATACAGCCAATGTAATTGCCACTTTAATTATTCACAGTGATTAATTCACAAGGGAAAGAGAATCAGCACCCCACACTTGCAGTTTCAAGTTCTAGATTTTGAATGCCTTTATTTTTTTTTTTACCATTTGTTGTGGATTTATCTATTGTTGCACAGCAGTTGTACTTCACAAATTGGCTTTTGAAAAAGAAAAACTTAACTCTTGAAAGTAAAAATACAGTTTTAGAAACTTTTAGAATAATTACCCTAATTTTCTTTATGTATATTTCATGTGGGCTGTCTTCTGCCCTGCTGCACTTTGCATCCTTTTTTTTTTTTTTCCTTCCCTGAGATTTTTTTCATAGGAAAAATATAAAAAATATGTTTGCTAAACGTTTAGCTCAGCATTAAGTAAATGTGATTTACCCTTTCTGGGTACCAAAGCAATCACGCCATAACATTGTAGAGAAAAAGCAGCACCTTGAGCGTACAATGAAACAGTTACCCAGAAATCATTTAATTTTCCCAATCACTAAGAATTAGCCACCAGATGCTGCAGCTGGAGTTCATTTTAACGGTACTGCTCTAAGGAAGACACAGGGAAAGTCATTGTCTGCAGGGTCCACGGACTTGAGAACCGCAGTAGGGGATATAGAGGCTACATTATCTCCTGAGAGTTTCCCCTCTGTCAGAGTGAATTCTTAGATGTCTGTGTCTCTGCAGAAGCAGCTTAAAAGGATTTGAACAAGGTAAGTCCATGCGGTATCCCCTCTGCTACGCTATGGGGCACAGGATGCAGAAGGGAAAGAAAAATCAGAGTGGGGAGTGATAGCGCTAAGCTATTTAGCATATTATTTTTAAGCAGGATTTTACTTTGTGCCTATCGTTTGTACACACATAATAAAATTACCTAATATTTATTGCGCATTCACAGCTACATTCATTTTAGGGACAAAGGAGCAGAGGATAAACAGGATCCAAGAACGGGACCAGGTAGCATGGTTTCGGAGCCAAGACTCAGACCAGCCTGAAACCAAGGCTAATCATTTTGATGCAAGACTCAGGCCTCAGCACAATCAATACTGCCTCCTTATCTGTGTCTCCCTTTGCACTGGCCTCACCAGAACCCAGTTATTTCCTCACTGGAATACTGCTTAGAAGATGTGTCCCTTCTTTCAATAACCACTTACAGTTGGAAAATTGATTCTTTTCTGTTTGAAAGCGATTCTTGTTTTTATATTAAGAAGACATTTTCAGGCAAACTACCTCCCTCCCTCTGGCTCTGCAAGTGTAACTCAGAGAAGCAGCCTCCTTATATTTTCTGAGTGAATCAAAGCATCAAGAAAGATTAAAAAACATCACCACATATGTATACTTCCTATGCTGAACCTCAAGAGCCTGCAGCATTAGTGTTCTGCCAACAAAACGTGTCCTGAGGCATTATATTTCGCTTTTTACAGACAGGGTAAGGAAAGAGTCCTGAGATGTCTGTGTCAGTGCCAGAAAAGACAATCTTCTGCCCTACCTCTAATTAAGACTTATATTTGACAATAAATCCATTTTTAAAAAATGAGCATATCAACTATTGAACCATATCACTGCTGACTTTTAGCAGAAATGAGAACTCTGTAGTGTAAGCCTAATTATAGCCATTAACCAATATATAATGTAAACAGTAAAGCAATGATTTATCTGTCTTTCCAGGAAGTCTCACTGTTCAGAGAAATAGGAATTATTGACTAACTCCTTCCACTCTTTCACAGGTGGCAAGTGACTAAGCTTGTTTATATGTTTGCTTTTCCTTAATTTCCAACATTCCAGCTGTAAGATGTTCTTTATATTCCAGAAAAGGAATCTTACAGACTGACTATGGCCTCATAAAGTGTCAATTATGCTAAAATACTCATTTCTTTGATTATATATGTGTGTGCACATATACACACACACACACACACACACACATTTCATAAACAAGATTAAACAATCTTCTTCCAATTATTCCATTCTGAGATTCACTTAAAAGCTATATTTTGTATTTCAGATATCGGGATTTAAAACTGGAGAAGATGAAATCAAGTTCAGGGATTGAGCATGATTCTCAGTTCCAGATTAAGAGAATCTCATTCTTCAAATTTCCATTCTTCTAAGCATAGTAAATAAGGGTCACCAATTGTATCTGATACATAAAGGTAGTTAACCATGGATTTACAAGTTAGTTCAAGCTAGGGGATGGGAGCCCAGGGTAGAATATAAGCAATACCCCCACCAAATTAACGCCAAGTATAATTTTGGAGTTGTAAGTTGGCTAGGATTTTTAGTTGTCATATACACTCAAGAATTATGCTGAAGGAAATTGAAGTGACTTATGGTCCAGGATCTTGGTTTGACAGTTCAATGGGAAGAGGGAGTTATGCATTCATGAATGCTCTAAGAAGTTACAAGCAAAGAGCCTCAGGGCACTTTGAGGTGATTCTATAGTCTGTCTTAGCAATATTTATAAGACGTATCTATATTTTCTCTTATCAGTAGCAAATCTCAAGAATAAAAGTCCAACATTCCAGTTGATAGAATCCATACTGTTAAAAGTTTGAAAGATGACAAAATAATCGTAGACCCCCAAAGAGGCATACAGAACATGCAAATGAAAATAAACACTAAACTGTAATTTTCAGTAGAAAATTATAATCAGTAAAATAGATCTCATGGAAGATTTTTTTCTTCCTTTCATAACAACCTCCCCACCACCAACAAAAGAGGTGGTTCTTGTTACTGGAATTTGAGCCACTATCCTGTGTGGCCTTGATGTGGAGGACTGAGCCTCGATAACCACCGTGAGCCTGAGATCACATTGTCACTTAAGGATAAATATGTCTAGTATGTCGTGTCTAGTCAAGGGGACTATGTAATTACATATATGTGCCTTATCTATAACCCTGCCTTATCTACAACCCTGCTGAGAACACTGAAAACACAGAAAGGGATAAATCAACAAGAGTGAAGAGAAGAGGTGGCACCTAGGTGGCTCAATTGTTAAGTATCTGCCTTCGGCTCAGGTCATGATCCCAGGGTCCTGGGATCGAGTCCCGCATCGGGCTCCCTGCTCTGCAGGAAGCCTGCTTCTCCCTCTCCCACTCCCCCTGCTTGTGTCCTCTCTCTCGCTGTGTATCTCTCTCTGTCAAATAAATAAACAAAATCTTAAAAAAAAAAAAAAAAAAAAAAAGAGCGAAGAAAAGAAAATGGGGCTCACGGGTGGGGAGGAGTTATCCGCAGAAGAGAAAACACAACACACTTGAGAAAGATGAGAAGCAAATGGAGCCATGGGTGGTGGATCAAATCTGCCCTGGGGGTGGGTGGGTGGTTCAAATCCCAATAGCAGGAAGGTCCCGAGGAGGCGGGACCAGGACCCCAGTCCTTTCCTGAGGGCTGTGCTGCTGTGTGCATCC
The DNA here is from genome assembly GCF_964656455.1 of Halichoerus grypus. NCBI lineage: Eukaryota > Metazoa > Chordata > Mammalia > Carnivora > Phocidae > Halichoerus > Halichoerus grypus. The sequence goes on from NC_135718.1 coordinate 82,965,466, forward strand.
TCACAGCTGCCGCAGGAGGTGATGCTGAGCTTTGAGCATAGGCGATCATCGACGCCAGCACCCTTCACAGCCCGTGTTGCCACAGCACAAACAGCAAATGGCCCTGCATTTTCCCAGGTCCGCACTTGTGGGTTAATCAGTGCCTTCTAGAAAGAAGAAGGGGCTCCATGGGGAGATCTGTTGACACAACATTGTAAAATTTACTAATGATGGCCATAAAGAAAGATGGAAACTTCCAAATAATGGTTAATAAACTTCTGATGAGTCAACTGTCTCCATGTTGAATTTTTATACAGCCTAATGGCTAAGAATACTTTAAGAATTATTGAAAAAATAAAAAATATTTTAGGCACTTAGAAATTATCTGAAAATCAAATTCAGTCTCCATTCACAGTTTTACTGGAATGCGGCCACACCCAATTGCTTGCTTATCACTCATGCCCAGGTTAGCACTACAACAGCAGAGACAGACTCCACGGCCTGCAAAGTCTAAAATATTTACAGGAAACATTTGCTAATGGCTCTTCTCTAATTAAAAACAAACAAACAAACAAAAAACACCACAACAAGGCATAATGCAAAGAAAAAACACCAGCATTATTAGATGCTAGAATAGAGAGTTGCTATCAAAAGTTTTGAGAAATAAAATGATTCTTAAACTAGAATTCTATAGCTGAAGAAATAACACTCAAATAGAAGGGAGAATAAATGTGTTTTCAAACATAAGGATTCAGAAAATTTATCATCTGTGATCCATTCTTGAGATATTACTTGAGGATATATTCTAGCAAACTGAAGGGGGGAAATGTGAAGACATCTGTTTCTTCAAGCAGTAGTTTGAGTTGAGAACGCCAGGAAGAGAATATCAGGATTACAGCTGTGTATCACTTTTCAGCGTGTCTTATTATTTTTAACAGATTTTGAAGAAAAAAATGCAGTAAGAAACTCAAAAAAAATGAAAATCCAATTAGCTCATAGTCCAATATAAAGAAACCTAAAATATCAAAAATTATAAAAGAGGAATGTCTAGGAGGAAAATGCTTACGAGTCAAAACACTGAAGTCGTAAAAAAGGAAATACATTTACAGAACACTATACGGTCAAGAAATAAAGGGTAAAAAGTCAGAGTAGTCATAATAATATAAATGCTGTTTTCTCATGTTCAGCCTTTATAGCTAGCCTATGAACAAAGCAGGAATGTCTTAGTTTTCATTTTCAATGCAGAACATAACGGTTAACCTTGAAAATGTGAAAATAAAAGTTTTGCTGACTGTGGGAGACTGAAGTTGGAGGGGAAGGGCAGGGGACTGATAGTCTCATTCTTCATAGAGTGGAACAAGATACTGGACTGTGTGCAGAACAGAATCAGGATGCTGGTTAGAAGTTGGAAAATACAGACCTAAGAAAATAATTTCAAATGGGAATTACAGACTAATGCCTAGGTGATGTGAATGAACACAAGCAAAAGACAGAAGAAAATATGTATTGGGCTATTAATATTGTAACCAGGCACCAACCTAATATTTATGGTATTTTTCCAGATATCATGTGGGCCACCCAGAACACACAGGCAAGATGAGTCTAACTCTTGGACGCCATTTTTATAACCTCCTAGGTTACAAAACAAGTGGAAAAACAAAGATAAAAGAAGAATATGAGGAGGAGAAAGAGGAAGGTAAGTATAATCAAGTCAAGCATCTCTGATGGCAAGCTCTCTTTACTGCTGACTGATCACAGAAATGTTTTCAGAATGTTGGAGGCAAACCCTAAAAAAACTCAGAGCAGAAGTTCCAAAGTCTCCCTCTGGATGAGGAAAAGGTGGGGTTGGATCACCACCCTTCCCCTCACCAGCAGTTTCACCTTCCGACTTCTCCACAGGGGTCAGGTGTTACCTTTGTCTTAGGATATTGAATTTTCTAAAACTCTTTGCTGACAAAATAGCAAAAATGGTTTTTAACATATGGAAAGTTTTATCATCTACAGAGAATATTCCGTACCTGTCAGTTTGTAAATTCAAGTACAGCACGATCAAATTCCTAGGAATTGAGAATGCAGACTTAGGATTGTAAGGTAGTGCACAAACCTGAATGGGATGGGCAGGCGGTCTGATGGGCCAGAGGCAAAAACTGCTGAAAGCCCAAACATGAAATCTGTTCCCAAGACACCAAACAAATTTTCTGTCTGGGAAGGCATCATGCTAGGATACTGATGGCAGGGATTTATTTTTTTTAAATAGCAATACCAAGTGATGTAAACAGGAGCAAGAGTGAAAGAAAAAGAAAACATCAGAGATCTTCCTCATTTGTCTCCAAGTCAGCATTGGCAGAGATGGGCTCCGGGGACAGAGAACGCACCAGTGGGACATTCGTGGTCCTCAGTGGTGTTAAGGCAGGACTGAGGAGTGAGGTCATTCTCGCCATAGCGGTTTGGAGGCCAAAGATTTTGTTGGTTCAGAATGACAGGTCATGCCCATCAGTGAGACTTCTGAAGCTCTGGTGCAGTAGGAAATGGCTTATACAAACATCAACGACAGAACAGCAAATTAGAAGACAACGGGATGGCTGATGGGCCCACGGAGTCTCACCAGTGCTGCTACCAACACAAAAAACGTATATTATGCCCATTATGTAAAACCAACTTCGTTTATGCAACCCTCTGCAGTAGAAACCTCCTGGGAGAAGAACTTAAATTTGTTTCCTTTTAAAAAATTATCCTAGGGGCGCCTGGGTGGCTCAGTCGTTAAGCGTCTGCCTTCGGCTCAGGTCATGGTCCCATGGTCCTGGGATCTAGCCCCAGGTCGGGTTCCCTGCTCGGCGGGAAGCCTGCTTCTCCCTCTCCCACTCCCCCCTGCTTGTGTTCCCTCTCTGTGTCTCTGCCAAATAAATAAATAAAATCTTAAAAAAAATTATCCTAAAAGTACCTTCAGAGATCACTGCATCTATGAACACACACACACACACACACCAACCAAGAGTAAAAGAGATAAACTAGAAATGGAACTAGGCTTAGGTCTCAGAATGGGGATGTGACTGAACATGGCCACCCCATTTCTATACGGACCACGAGCTAACAGCTGTTTGCATTTAATGAAACTAGCCAGCACTCCGTGGTCCCCATACATGCTTATTTCAAGCCCAAGTCCGCTGGTTGGATGACTGTGGACTGATCCAGGCCAGTTTGTGTCTGCTGCGTAGACGCTTCATACTTCTCATCAGACAAGCAAGTGAGCCTAGGCATGTTCCTGTCCTGTAAAAAGATCCGGATCCATCTCCAGCTCAGATTCTTTTCCTCAGCCATGTCCACTCCACTCAGAAGCCCAAAGATAGTCTTCATTTCTGTGTTTTTTATCTCTAGCCTTTCTTTTAGGTTCCTTTTTAGATTTCCACCTCTCTGGTCACATCGCCCCTCTGTGCTGCATGCTGTCTTGTCTATTCGAGCTCTTAGCATATGAATTTTAACAATTCCCTGGGAATTCCAACACCCCTTGCATGTCTGGTTCTGATACTTGCTGTGTCCCTTCAAATCATGTCATTTGCCTTTAGGTACCCGTTTCATTGTTTTCTTGACCAGGGGTGTGGAATGGTGGACATACCAAGTGGAAGGAACTGCTATAAATAGGTCTTTTGTGATGTGGTAGTGATTGGGGGGGGGCGGATTAAACATTCTATAGTCCTGTGATTAGACCTCAGTCTTCTAGTTAATCTATGTTCCTGGACAGTGAACTTCAGTTTTTTCCTACCCCCTTTTGGAGGGGGTATCAAGATGGCTAGCATAGGCCTGAGTGGAGCATTTTCTTTTCTCCACATAGAAGGCTAGAGCTGGCTGGATGGGGGTATATTTCTCTTCTCCAGATCAGTAGGACTCTCTTACTATTGCTCAGGTAATTTAGACCCAGGTTAACTAGTTTTCCTCCAGGGCAGGCTGTTCTAAGAACAGAGTACTCGGAAGTATTTCAAGGTGGTTCCTTTTCCCCTCTCCCCAATGGGAGCAGGAGGGGACTTATCTCCCCTCTTTTCTGGGAACTCCTGGTTGTACATCTCACAGTATTGTCGGGGTCCCCCTAACATGGGGTCCTCCTGCGGAGATTTTAACTCTCAGGGATGTTCTCGCTCAGCCTCCAGCAATAGTCACTCCTGATCCGGGTTCCCTACCTGTGAGGCCTGCTCAGGAAGCTATGACACCCCATATTCACTGGTCTTTCTCTACTCTTGGAGGCAGTGGTTTGTCCTGGGTTTCCCCATCTTACAGGTCCAAGAAGAGGTGTCAGCTTTTCAGTCTGTTCACTTTACACTTTGTAGGAAGGACTGGAGACTTCAAACCTCCTTACACACAGAACAGGAAAAACCCTATTCCATTGCTGGTTGCCGTAGCTAACGTGGTTTTGACGCTAAGGTTTTCCAAGTCCGCCTCAGAGTTACAAAGAGGTGCATGTGAACAGGGCAAGTTAAAACATCAAAAAGCCAACTATTTTATTTTATTTTATTATGTTGTGTTAATCACCATACATTACATCATTAGTTTTTGATGTACTGTTCCATGTTTCATTTTCTGCGTATAACACCCAGTGCTCCATGCAGTACGTGCCCTCCTTAATACCCATCACCAGGCTAACCCATCCCCCACCCCCTCCCCTCTAGAACCCTCAGTTTGTTTCTCAGAGTCCATCGTCTCTCATGGTTCTTCTCCCCCTCTGATTCCCCCCCTTCATTTTTCTTTTTTTTTCATATAATGTATTATTTGTTTCAGAGGTACAGATCTGAGATTCATCAGTCTGACACAATTCACAGCGCTCACCAGAGCACATACCCTCCCCAGTGTCTATCACCCAGCCACCCCATCCCTCCCACCCCCCACCTATTTTTATTAGGATTCGGCTAGGGGTGCTGCCGCCTGTTTTGGCTGGGTTTCTGATTATATGCTCCTCAGATTGTTACAAGCCTTTGGTTCATTTCAGAGATCCGGAGAAGCTGGTTCTGACTGGTTTTAATCTTCTAAAATCATACTTTTTCAGAAGATGCGATTTTTGAAGGTCCCTTCTGCACCATTTCAAAAGCGCTTCTTTTCATTAGTGGATATTTACAACACAAATCTGTCCCTATCCCTCCTGCTGACAATAAATCGGTATTTATTTAATGGAAATTTCCTAAGATTAGAATTCAGACAGGGTCCTAGATCTCACCCTTTTTAGAAGTTCTTAAAATGTGTCCTGTACTTACAAAAGGTAAAAATTAACATTTCTTAAAGTACCCCCAATAAAAATGGCATTCTAAAATTAACCAAACAATTCTTCATCACCAGCTCTTTTTTTTTTTTTTACTTCATAACATATAAACTTTACATTTAATACCATGTATTTATTGGGCACATACTGTGTGCAAACTACAAAATAAGTTGCAACATATGGTATTAGTACTCAAGATCCTGTTAACACAGGTAGTGTTACATGATTTGACTGCCAAAAATAGGAGCTAACATTTAAAATTATAAAAATGAGGAATAAATTAATGTTACGAAATACAAGAACACTTTAAATGGTTATTAGTGAAGACTGAGTGAGAGTGTGTAACTGGGAGAGGGCTTCAATGGTGATGAAGATTAGGATTCCCAGTGCCATTTCAAAAGTTAATATTTATGGAAAAAACTTGTGTTTCTAATTCAAGGTTAGCTATCCTTTCATAAATCTGATGACCTGACATATGTGGATATGTTTCTGTTCATTTTTGTTAACCCACTATGTTTTAATAACTAGTAGAAGTCTTTTTTTTTTTAAGATTTTATTTATTTAACAGAGAGAGACAGAGCAAGAGAGGGAACACAAGCAGGGGGAGTGGGAGAGGGAGAAGCAGGCTCCCTGCTGAACAGGGAGACCAATGAGGGGCTCGATCCCAGGACCCTGGGACCATGACCTGAGCCGAAGGCAGATGCTTAACGACTGAGCCACCCAGGCACCTGGATAACTAATAGAAGTCTTAAGACATCCATGTTCTTCTAAAAGTTACCCTTAGATATTTTTGGTCTTTTGAATTTTCATTTATTATTGATCCCACCACACATTCGTGCACGTGTTCCCAGGAACATACCCATAGATGCTGTGATTTTAATCAGACTGCTTGAATCTACTATAGAGGAACTGAATTTATCTGGATCAGTTGGATTCCCAAGTAGAAGAACGAATCATGACCCCTACTTTTTACTCTACACAGAAATGAATCCCAGATTGATTTACATGTAAAAAAAAAAAAAAACTATAAAATATTTAGAAATATTGAAAAAAAGGGAGAAAGAGCTTCATGACTTGGTGTCAGAAATGTTAAAGACACACAAAGTTTTAACTCTAAAGATTTTTTTAACATAATACATTGACTACATTAAAATTAGGATACCATTAAAATTGAAAAGAAAAAGGCATCGAATGTAACAGGTTTTTGGAACAGATATATCTGACCAGGATCTGCTATTCCAAATACATAATAAAAAATCCTACAAACCAAAAAATAAAGGTATCTTTTATTTTTTTAATTTTAAAATTTATTTATTTATTTATTTGACAGAGAAAGAGACAGCAAGAGAGGGAACACAAGCAGGGGGAGTGGGAGAGGAAGAAGCAGGCTTCCTGCTGAGCAGAGAGTCTGATGCGGGGTTCGATCCCAGGACCCTGGGATCATGACCTGAGCCACCCAGATGCCCCTAAAGACATCTTTTAATGGGCAAAAGACTCAAAGGAGTAGTCAGAAGATTTCCACATGACCTTGAAATGTACAGAAAGGTGCCCAAATACTTTATTCATCAGGGACATGAAAAATAAAACCACAGCAGAAGGGTTAATATTTACAAGAGTGATGGACCAAGCCAACCCAGTCTGAGGGACAGATCCCCAGGTCCTGGTTTCGCAGATAGGTCAAGAGCATCTATCTGCACACAACCAAAGAATATAGACAGATAGGTTTTCATCTGTGCTTATAGTAAAGTCCCTCAGTGCCGTCTTAAATCTGAATAATAATTACATGTGGTAGTTTTCTGTTTCTTTTAAGGTATATTCCCCCCTCCCAATATCTGACCCATTACTGGATATCAGTCTAATTCAGTTTTCATGAGGAAGCTCATCTTAGAGGTTAAATATTTGCCATGATTCCCACTCTGAGTAGCTGCTGATCAGAAAAACATACACTCAACTGGTGGCCATATATTTGGGGGTTAATCCTGGTTCTTCTGAATTAAACACCTAACTGAAAGCATTATGGAGTGAATCATAACATTATTATTCTGTCCTTGGCACTATGCTAACATCATTTAATCCTCATGACAGACTATGACTCTACCTTCTCATTTGAAAACAAGGAGCCTAATGAATTAAGGGGTAATAGGGTACAATGGTTAAGAACAGGAGCTCTAGGCCAAACTTCCTGGGTTTCAAACACAGCTCTGGTGTTTTACTGTGTGATTTGGGGTAAGTTAGTTAATGAACAAAACTAGTGAGAGACATACAGATATTTCAACTATCAGGTTTTGTTTGTATGTTTAACATATGAAAAAATTAACATTTGGTCAATCGAGTGGTACTTACAGGAGCTTGTACTATTATAGTATCTTCTGTCATTACCTTAATTTTATGTTAAAAACAATTTTCTCCATTTAAATAATTTTTCAAGATAAAAAAATTATTTTATTTCTGTTTATATATTTTTATGGATATGAACTCTATAGACGAACTAAAATCCACCCATCTTCACGATGGATCTAGTTTTATCAAGGCTTAGGGTACAACCTATGCGCTAAAACTCCTCAATAACCTACTAGATCACAGACCCTACAGCTCTCCATTTGACTCCACATAGGTTAGGTCTGAGAATAAAAAGCCATATTTATTTGTATTTCATTTGCTGAGAAGACTAAAATTATCTAGTAATTTTTTTACTTTTTTAAAATATCCTTGCTAACAGACACAAATCCGTACACGCGCACGTGCACACACACACAATTATTGCTGTAGCCAGAAGTAAAGGCTTCTTTAGGATTAAGATGAGAAAGAAGTTCATATGTTGTTATGATGTTAACTTTTTAATAGATTCCAGGTCTATAAAATAGAGCCATTATATATAGCGACAGAGCATTATCGAAACTAAAATTAAGGTCAGAAACTTGATGATCAGGACATGCAGTTAATAGGGTTAAAGAATATTTTTTCAATTTTAGGAAATGCTCACATCCTAGTCAACTCTAATATCAACACGAAGAGTTGGGAAATTTTATCCCATTGTACCAGCAAGAGCATTGAAAATAAGGAGTTTACATAATTTAAATGAATTCTCTCCATGACTGTAAGCGTTTGGGGCTGAGAACCCATTCTCCTCCCATTGAACCACTATGACTAACTGGATGCTCGATTGTGTGTCACAATCAGAGGGAGCTCAGATCCTGCTGGGGACACTTGGATAATGGCAAAGTAGACTTTTTAGTAACTAATGAAAATAATAGAATTATACCTTGAAAATCATATTAAACCTTATTTCTTGCTAATAAATAAGACAGCAAAGAATATGAATACTGGCAAGAGATTTTGACAGACAATAGAACAGAGATTGACCTCTGTTGTAGGGAGTCACACAATTAGCAGAAAAGGATAAACAGTTGCAACAGGTGAGTTAGCTGGTGGATTCAGCAGTTATTTTTTTCTTGGAAACATAGCTTTACTTGGGTAAACCTTATACGGTAAGCTGAGTGTAGCTCATGTTGTGGCATAATTGTAAGAATATAAAGAGGAAGGATATAACATCTTATTAGGACTGATTATTAATAAAGAAAATGGAAAGCATTTGGCTAACTTCATGGCTTTACAATTAAGAGAAAGTAATATGACAGAAAAGCCTATGGAGGGTTAAAACTAGTATACAAAAATAATTTATAATAAAAAATGGAAATTACTACATCTAGGGATTACAGAGAGTAGATGCTCATTTTATGAGAACCTTGTAACTAGAATCATTCAAGGACATCGTAAATAATAGCAAGCAGAAAGTTTTACAGAAGAGAACTCCATACAACGTTAATGAAAAGATGGGAGTGCAGGATATTTTGTTGTTTTATTCCTATAAAGTCCAACAGTAAAAAACCACAAATTGACCTAGAGAGGCATGGTTTTAATATGTTAGCAGGGAATGATTGAGGACAGGTGAAGTGGTCTCCTCTGTCATATAATTTGCAGGTCAAACATGATAACCTTGGTCAATGACTAACCAGCAAAAGAGGTCTCATAACTAATTAGGATTAAAAATAATCCTGTCATAAGTCCTGTTGAGCAGCATATACCCCAGTGTAACAGTAATTGACAGATTGTTTCCAACCTGGAAGCCCACAAAAAAATCAGTCTTTCTTAGGGACACAAAGGCAGAGAATGTTAAAGCAACTCAGTGGAGGGTGGGCTGGGTGCGGGTGGACCAGGGGACTCAGTGCATGCCGTGTAGCCCAATAACCAGATCCGGTAGACCTCTTTCAGATGTGGAAGAATACAAGAAAACATATGTCACAGTTCACCATTTTACCCAAATGCATCACCATGGGTCAACAAAGGAAAAATAAGGACCCACTGCTGCTGCAGCTGTCTGGAGACTTCTTACTCAGCATCAAGTATGGACATGTTACAAACAATGTACATGACCTACTGAAGAGGAAGACCACAGAATTTAGGACGTGCTTACTCCTGTTCAGCTGCAACCTGCACCTACGCATAAATGTAGTCCCTAAAAGAAGATTCATTAAGTTTCCTAAGGAAGTCACCTTGTAAGCCATCCTAAATCTGTAAGTTATTTAATCATTTTTAATCTTTGTTTTATTAATTACACTTGCCTGGGGACTAAGAATAGACAACAAAGAAAATGAACTACTTCAAATGTACTTGTTTAAACAAAGTTCAAATTTCTTCTATAGCAAGACTGCTACATTTGATAAAAGTGATTGTTCTGACATTTACTGCATTGTTGGGGACTGTTTAAATGCTACCTTTGGGGGCGCCTGGGTGGCTCAGTTGCTTGAGCATCTGCCTTTGGCTCAGGTCATGATCCTGGAGTCCCAGATTGAGTCCTGCATCGGGCTCCCTGCTCAGTGGGGAGTCTACTTCTCCCTCTCCTGCTCCCCCCTCGTGCTCTCTCTCTCTCTCATATTCTCTCTCTCAAATAAATAAAATCTTAAAAAAAATAAATAAATGCTACCTTTGGAATGGAGGTCAAAGTTCTCAATATTTGCATTCATTCAAATATTAGTAAGTAACAACATGTATCTTCAACATCACTGCATAGATTTAGCAGCAGATATGTGTAATTCTAATTTGAGGGGCTACGGGAGGAAAAAAAAAAAAACTAATTTTGCTAAAATCTACCAGGAACTCTCTCTCCCTCACCCACCCCTCCCACAAGACTCTGTGCTACTCCAACTATACCCTGTAGAAATGAACACAGACCATGAAGTGAACATGGATTTTATTCAACCCCAACTTTGCTTTATATAACTTGTGCAGGTTAGAAAAATCCATGTGGACCTTCATGTCTCCTTAATAAGGGCTCTTCTTCTCAGATCCATGTACTTCTGCTTGCAGTTCCTTTCCTGGGTCTTCTGGATTGCTACATCCTTGGGTGACTGAAATTTTGACCTTCTACCTGATTAGGAAATACTCCGCTTTGACTTAGTTGGCTCTGCAAATCTGTGCTTCTAGGTTACTTAAGTCTATTCTTGCAACTCGAGTTAGAGATGCTTATTTAGAAATCATCTTCCATTTCTAACCTTAAAACTCCATTCTAGCTCTGGATTTCCCGCCTCTAGCTCACATTCCCACAGACTCCCTGGGCTTGCACTTGGCTGTGGGGTTTTCCAGGCATGGCTTGACAACAGGGACAACGGAGGGACCCGGGACTGGGAGACCGGCCTGTGGGGGAAGGGCAAAGAAGGAAAAACCATCAGGAGTGCCCGTGGTAGGATGCAGTCGTTGGTAACTGAAGGGTAGCAGACGTGGCTAGACAGAGGGAATGTACAAATCTTGTCACGTCACTTACGTAGTAACACGCCAACCTATAAGGATACTTGGTGAGACCGAGAGTCTGCATACATACATGCCTTGCAGGGTTAGAAGAAATAAATGATTGGGGGAAAGATGGACCACTCCTACATAGGTGCACACACTGTAAGGCAGTGCACACGGTTTCCAAAGCTAATTAGACTTAAAGAGGCAAAAGGAAAGGAAAAAAAAAAAAAAAAAAAACCTCTGATTAGGGCAGGTGTGTTAACTGCTTTCCCTGTAGGAGCTTTTTAATGGAGGACCTATTCAAGGTTAGAACCCTTACCACCTACTGGATGACAGAGGCTGGAAATTTCCTGATCTTATGGAGAATCTGAATATGCAGCTTACATCTTGATGTGCATCAGGCAGACCAAGCTGAGCAAATAATAAGATTTTAGTTAAGTGAAGGATTATGTAAGAATCTTTGTATGTCCCATAAATTCTAATAGTTATTTTAATAGCTTTACTTTTATTTTTATTTTTTTTAAAGATTTTATTTATTTATTTGATAGAGACAGGAAGAGCGGGAACACAAGCAGGGGGAATGGCAGAGGGAGAGGGAGAAGAAGACTTCCCGCAGAGCAGGGAGCCCAATGCGGGGCTCAATCCCAGGATGCTGGGATCATGACCGGAGCGAAAGGCAGATGCTTAACGAATGAGCCACCCAGGCGCCCCAATAGCTTTACTTTTAAACATCTTGGGGGGAATGTATGTTTCTAAAATGTGGTTTTCAAATACAAGAGGCTGTCTATTTCTGCATGGGGCTATTTAGTTATGGGGCTAACTGGAAAATGCTGTGTATGACAAGATAACAAATACCCGCAAGAAAAGACATGGACACAGTCTAATTCCCCAACAAGGAACACAAAGTGTCAGACGATGGCCTCTTTCCAGGCTGTCCTGTGCTACGGTTGCTCTGGCCATGAATGGGATGGAATGGATTGCTCTCGGAGGTGGAGGGAGGCAATGTGCACACTCCTGACAAGGTCCGTCAGTACCGGGAGATTCAACCTGGTTTGTCTCCTCCGCCCCCCACTGCTTTCTTGAGGTACAGTTTACAAATAAAATGTCAAGATATTTAAAGTGTACCATGGGATGATTTGATATGTATACAATAGGAAAAGATTTCCTCCACTGAATTCATTCATCCATCACCTCACATGTGTAACTTTTATTTGGTGAGTATGTTTAAGTTCTACTCTTGGGAAATTTCCATTACACCAAACAGCATTATCAACTATGGTTACCATGTCCTATGTTAGCTCCTCAGACCGTATTCATTTTACCACAGAAAGTGTGTACCCTTTTAAAAAAACCTCTCCCTACTTCCTCCTCCCCAGTCAAGATCAGCAGCTGGAAGGTGGCCAATGGCTGGCCCTGCCCGTAGACCTGGGGACATCGGCTCCTGTCCCGGGTCCCGTGCAGTGAAGGACTCTGGGATTACAGAGGCAAGCACAGGCTAGACAACCCAGGCGTCTGGCTCGCTTCCGGCACAAGCCAACGCTGGACTCCAAACATCGATTCTGCTAGCTAACGCTCTTCACGCCCTAGGAAAATGGGACCACCTGTCCCTGGCCACCCGTCCTCCAAACTCAAGGCAGCAGCATCCCAGGGCAGCGAATGCCCGTGGTCTGCGCCTACTGCTGGCAGGCAACTGCTCTGGAGTCTGCTGAAGACTTGAGTGCTGAAAATGATTATATCAGAGGCAAACTGATTTATCAAATTTCACTCTCAAAATGAGTGTCATACATTCTCCCATAACAATGTACCAAACATTGATTTGTGTGCTTCTCCTGTTGAGTAAGCACAGTGATCATTAACAGCTGACATGGAAATTTTGTTTAAGAATTATGGTATTACAGAATATATAGAGACATGCCTGGTTTGAAATGAATGAAAAATGAATGCTATAAATACAAGTTATTTTAAAAATTCAGATCAAATTATAGAAAGTATTGAAGATATTTGAAGGAATTGAGTAGATGTATTAAAAGCTCAAATCTCAAGATAGAAAACAATTAGAAAGAGGAGGTCAAATCCTGGAAGGACTTTTGTTTCAAGAAAAACTCACAATATATGTGACATAGATTTATATAATCAAACGGGCTTATTTTTATATTCTTGTGACAATTTATCATGTTCACTTATACAGGTGTTAAAGACTTTTTGAATCTATTATTTTTTAAAATTTTATTGACCATCCCAGTTGCTAGCGCTACAGAAGATAATCACTTCAAGTGGAAATCCACCAAAACCCCCTAAGAACCACAAGGACTCAAAAGTTACCTAGCATTACGGACAGTATAAGAAAACAAGGTGAGAATCTTGATTATATCAACATAATTGGTGATTTGCTGCAATGAAAAAGCATATACTAAATAGTTGTACTCACAAATCATACTAATACATTTCTTCACAACTTTTAGAGATCACATAATTTCCCACAAATTCTCAAATGTGTTTCTTTCATTTAATTTCTAATCTAAAATCTCTTTATGTCACATTTTTAAACATTATTTACGTGAGAGAAAGGTTAAATGCACCTTTTTAAAAATAGTGTTACTAAGATTTCTGATTTCAGAACCATCAGTGGCTTCTAACTGAAAGACAAATATTTCAAAGCATCCACTTGAATATTTCTTATATTCTATTAATATCTACAATGCAGGTACTTATGCTACAAAATGTCTCTCAAATTGAGATTTTAGATTGTGAAAATTCTCAAACCTGCTTTTACTAATTAAGAAGTTAATGGTATATGTACATATGTGAAATAAAATAGTAATAAAATATTTTAAGATTTTTTTATTTATTCATTTGTGAGAGAGAGAGAGAGCATGAGCACAGGAACGGGGGGGGGGCGGCAGAGGCAGAAGCAGACTCTCTGCTGAGCAGGGAGCCCGATGTGGGGCTCGATCCCAGGACCCTGAGATCATGACCTGAGCCAAAGGCAGATGCTTAACTGAGCCACCCAGGCATCCCTAAAATAGTGTTTTTAAAGTAACTTAGAGAAAAATGCTAACAAATCAAAGAATGGTAAACATAATTTACTCTTTAGAGGTGGTGGTTCAAGACGGTGGTTTAGTAAGATCTTGAACTCAACTCCTATAAATACAAGAAATCTACAGCTACTTACGGAATAGTTTCCTCTGAAAAAGTCTTGAAAAAGTAGATGAATAGCAACTCCACAACAAAGGATAAAAGGGTCACACTGAGACAAGAAGGAGAGGTGGAGACAGACTCTCTCTGAGGCACGGTAACCCACAATTGGGAAGTATCTCAAAGATATGGTCTTTTAACTGAGGAGTAAAGGATTCACCCCCACATCAGGTACCCCAAATGTTGGGTCCTACACCAGAAAGAAGAGCCCCTGGAACATTTGGCTTTGAAAACCAAAGAAGAGTGTGTTTAGGAGAACCACAGAACCGTAGGGAACAGAGAAAAAGGCAGGCTCTTCAAAAAATGGTGCTGGGGAAACAGGACAGCTACATACAAAAGAATGGAAATGGACCACTAGCTGACATCTCACACACACACACACACACACACACACACACACACACACACACACTCAAGATGGATTGAGATTTGCATGTAAGACTTGAAACCACAAAACTCCTAGGAGAAAACATAGGTGGTAAGCTCCTTAACATCAGTCCTAGTGACTTTTTTTCCTAATTTGACTTTTGTTGGCAAAGGCAACAAAAGCAACAACAAACAAATGGGACTATACCAAACTAAGAAGCTTCTGCACAGTGAAGGAAACAATCAACAAAACGAAATAGCCAACTGGTGAATGGGAGAAGATATTTGCACATCATATATCCAGAAGGGGTTAATATCCAAAATATATATAAAGAGGTCATACAATTCAACAATCAAAAAGAAGGAACCCAATTAAAAATTGGACAGAGGATCTGAATAGAGACTTTTCCAAAGATGACCTATAGATGGCCAACAGACAGATGAGAAGATGCTCAAAATCACTCATCGGGGAAATGCAAATCAAAACTAAAATATCACCCCACACCTGTCAGATGGGCTATTATTTAAAAGACAAAAAATAGTTAAGTGTTAGTGAGGATGTGGAGGGGGGGGAAACCCTTGTGCACCTTGTATATGTATATATATGTGTGTACCTACACACACACACACACACACACGCACACACAGAACACTACTCAGCCATAGAAAAGAGTGAAATCTTGCAATTTTCAACAACATGGATGGACTTATAGGTATAGGGTATTATGCTTAGTGAACAGAGTCAAAGACAAATATCACATGATGTTATTTACAAGTAGAATCTAAAAAGCAAAACAAACCCAGACTAACAGATACAGAAAACGGACTGGTGATTGCCACAGGGGAAGCCGGTGGGTAGGTGGCAAATCAGTGAAGGAGATTAAGAGGTACAAACTTCCAGTTATAAAATAAAGGTCATAGGGATGTAACTTAGAGCATGAAAAATACAGTCATATTGTATTAACTTTGTATGGTGATAGACTGTAATTAGACTTATTATCATTGGTTTACGATGTATACAAATACAAATGTAGAACCACTATGTTGTACACATGAAACAGAATGTTAGAGGTCAATTAGACTTCATTAATATAAAATGTACATTAGGGGAAAAATTAAGAGAAAATAACAAAAAGAGGGAGAATAATGGCTACTTCAAAAGTTATAAATGCATTGTACTGAAGTCCTTAAAGTACATGGTTGTATTACCTTCCAGAATTAAGATCAAGCACAGCTTACTTATAAGCAGTAATTCAAATACAGATGTAATATATGGACCTTTTTTAAAACCTCATATTACAACATGCAACTGTAATAGTTTAAAATAACCTCAACCAGGCCGCCTGGGTGGCTCAGAAGGTTGGGTGTCTCCCTTTGGCTCAGGTCATGATCTCAGGGTCCTGGGAACGAGTCCCGCATCGGGCTCCCTGTTCCTTGAGAAGCCTGCTTCTCCCTCTGCCTCTGCTTCTCTCTCTCCCTCTCTCTCATAATTAAATAAAAAACTAAAATAAAATAAAATAACCTCAACCAAAGTAACCTAACCGGTCTGCCTTGCATCGTAAGCATACTTATATGAAAATGAGTACAAAGCCCAACTCTGGTTAAGGAAATGGAAATACTTTTGTTTTTTTTGTTTGTTTGTTTTTGTTTTTTTGTTTTTTAAAGATTTTATTTGACAGAGAGACACAGCGAGAGAGGGAACACAAGCAGGGGGAGTGGGAGAGGGAGAAGCAGGCTTCCCGCCAAGGAGGGAGCCCAATGCGGGGCTCGATCCCAGGACCCTGGGATCATGACCTGAGCCGAAGGCAGACGCTTAATGATTGATCCACCCAGGCGCCCCAGAAATACTTTTGTTTTGGATTGGACAGAATGATGCATGAAGTGGTAGAAATTTGTCTTCACAAATGGGTCTATATACTTGATTTAAAAATCTCTTACTAAATGTTTGACCATTTTAATACTTGAGATTGATCACTCTATAATCTTATTCTGTACAAATGCTACGTATAACCTACATTGACTGCCTGTACTGGATTAATAAAGCATATAATTAGACATTTATTTAAACATCCATTTCAACATTGATTGACTTAACCCACAGGAGTGTTTTAAGGAGATTAATAAAACGAAGGGTGGGGGGAAAAAGGTAAAATTTGTCATGATTTTTTTAACAAATTACAGAATTCTTTGGGGGCAGCATTCATGACTTATAGAAGAGTTACCTGCTTCTGAAGAGGTGTTAGTATTGACAATTTCATTTCCTGGTTTTTTTGGACTGGACCCCTGAGAGTTAAATTCTGCTAATATTGATTATTACACTAAAATTTACTTTGCCATCCACCCATTCAAACCTAAGCTGAAATGTGATCACACACTAGAACTTATCCAGAGATCAACTCATTATGTTTTGTGCTCCTTTTCTTTAGACCTTTTTGACCATTACTTTTTTGAGATAGCTAAGTGTATATGCAGGAGTGAATATATATATATATATATATATATATATATATATATACATACATATACATATGAATATATATATTCAGTTTCATACTTTAATTATCTAAGTTTTAAAACATAGTAAACATGAATTCAAAAGCTTTTTATCAAGTCAAAAAAATTTAAAGAGATAACTTTAGAAAACCCAATTAACTTTACTATTTGATCCTGTTAAGTCCTACCATACTCAAAATAATCCAAAAATTGTTGTTAATGTAGCTCCTTTTGAGGGGCTCTTTGCTTTTTTTTTTTTTTTTTTTTTAAGATTTTATTTGACAGAGACACAGCGAGAGAGGAAACACAAGCAGGGGGAGTGGGAGAGGGAGAAGCAGGCTTCCCGCTGGGCGGGGAGCCCGATGTGGGGCTCGACCCCAGGACCCTGGGATCATGACCTGAGCCGAAGGCAGACGCTTAACGACTGAGCCACCCAGGCACCCCTGCTTCTTTAAGTAGTAGGTACAGAGGGTATTTAACTAGACTTGTATGTTCCCCAAATAAGGAAAACCATCAAAATGAATACTCTGTCTACATTCAAGTCCAGTCCTTATGTATAAAGTTCTAGGAGTTTCGACGGATTCAAGTTTGGAATCATTTTGTAGGGTATTTGTTCTCCCTGCTTCATAATTAAACGGCCATCAGCTAACAAGTCTGGTGCTTCTACTTTGGAACCTTCACCCTGATTTCAGCTACTTCTAACCTTCTTTTATTCCCTAACACACAATACAGATTAGGGATGCAGAGATTCACTGCTTTACCCTCTACATTCTCCTACCCTGGGAAGTATTGCCTTAACTCAACTCAACTAATAAAGGAAGAAATGAAGGGATGGAGAAAAAGAGGAAAACCATCTAACCAGGGTCAAATTAAAATAAACAGAGGAAATACAGAAAAATGATAGGAAACAAAATTGTGAAGTGTGGAGCTGAAACACTTTTTCAAAAAGCCAGAGCACTGAGTGTTACATGCAAACAATGAATCATGGAACACTACATCAAAAACTAAAAAAGAAAAAAAAAAATAGTGAGAGATAAAAAATATAATCACTTAAAAAGAAAAAAAGCCAGAAATAGTACAATGGCAGAGAAGTTTTATATATTTATGTTAATGAAGAGAAAGGGATAGGTTTTTAAAATACTCTGAGTTTTACAAACTTGTTTCCTTAATTTTTTTTTTTACTTGATATGAAATAGTTGAGTTTATGGCAAAAATTGTTCTCCTTGCCATCTTTTATGAATTAAGTTACTTGTAATGTATTAGAAAGATACTCTTTAGCCATAAATATTTGTTCTTTTAAACCAGAAAGTGAAAATTCCCAATTTTGGAAAGTAAACGGATTATCTTATATCCAACCAAGTTAAGAAGTTCAGTGTTACTGTTGCAAAGAGAACGAAGTCTCACAAATCAAAACCATTCTGGAAGGTTTTGGATTTCTAATATTTTGCTTTAAAATCCCTTTAGAGAAATCATTAAAATACAAATTGCAAAAGATAAATATGGGGAGAAACTCCTCTAAGCATATAAGAAAAAATGAAATTGTAAGAATCAATGTTTTAAAATATAGAGACTTAAAATTGTCTTGGTTTTACTATATTTAAAAAATAGAAAATAATTTTTTAAACATTTGAGAGAGAGAGAGAGAGCAGAGAGAGAGAGAGAGCATGAACAGGGGGAAGAGGCAGAGGGAGAAGCAGACTCCTGCTGAGCAGGGAGCCTGAGGTGAGACTCCATCCCAGGACCCTGAGATCATGACCTGAGGCGAAGGCAGACACTTAACTGACTGAGCCATTCAGGCGCCCCCTCAAAAACAAAGAATTTTAATGCCTATTAAATTTTATTAAATAGTATTCTCAATGCTGCATTTTAAATATTTTCAACGTTACAGACCTACAATTTATTTATGTCTTGTATAATGTCTAATAGGCTGTGGGTTTTTGCTTTTTTGTTTTGTTTTACTTAGTTCTATATTCTCTTAGTCTTCAGGTCATTTTCCAGAGAACCCTCTATTGATTATTGACAAAGATAAAAGGAAATTACCTTAGGAGATCTGAGGTACCATCAATGAGAGGTTCAGTTTGCAAAGCCCCATGCTAGAGAAGACTGTTATATGTACAAAATAAAGTCTGCAGACACTTCATTGTCTCTGCAAGTTTGCATAAAGAGAATGAATTTATGGCAAGTTCAAAGTACTTAAAGAAAGAACAACTGTGTTCAGATAATTTTGGAATTGTTACCTAAGGATATAAGGGATTATAAATGAGGCTATTTACTGTGCCAGGAAAATTCCACTGTATCCTTTGGAAAAGAAACTTCTGTCTATTGTAGCAAATAAATATTCTATGAAGGGTCTTCTCATGTTAAAATAAGTCATCCTTTTAATTTCCATTTCTCAATTCTATACATATTTTACACATTATTTTAGCCCAGAAGTGTTATTTCATTCCAATGATTTGTTTTTTTGGTGATTTGTGCATGTGTTTTGTCCAAGTTTGGACTTCACAATAATACAAAAACTTAATGGGGATAATGGTGGCCATATAGTTTAAATATCTCCACCTACTTTTCTTTTTAAACCATGCACATCAATAAGGAAATCAAATTCCACTCATATCAAGTTTACAAATAACTATGGCAAGAGGACTTCAGGCTTCCAGGCATCTATCATTGGAGAAACAAAGGTGAGACCAGCGGACGTGGGCCCTTTGCAGAGAATCAGACCACCTGCAAAGGAGATAGGAGAGTGTGGGGGATCTGGGGTTTGCACTCAGAAGGTTATTCACCACACCTATGCAGGAAATGATGGAGTGTGTCTCAACTCTATAGAGATTCAGAGTATCAACTACTAGGAAACTAAAAGGAAGGGGCTTGGGAAGGCAGTGTGTGAGCTCAAGATGACAATATTGCAAAGGGCACACCTGGATGGTAAGGTCTCTATTTTGGGCGATAAAGGATAACAAAGAAATAAAGGGCTCTATTGATGGAAGTGTCAGAGTTCTAGAAGACAAACATTTATAAAGACAAACATCTATAAGGTGTTAGAGTTTCAGAAGACAAACATTTATAAAGCACCATTTATAAAGAAACTGCACACCTACTTAGGAACAAACAAGGCAGTAATGGAACCAAGAACCAAACTAAGCATGTCACCTATTCCCTCTCCCATGTTATTTCTTGCTAAACCAGAAAACAACAACGAAAAACCAAATACACGTAAAGAGGAAAGAGCAGAATCAAACATTAAAAGGTACAAGAAGACAAGAGATAATAGACTAATTTTTTCTCTATGCAATTTAAAAAATGAATTCCATACACAAAGTACCAGAGTGCTCATTAAATATTATTTTGTTGTTCCAGCTAAGCATGGTACAACTATTAATATTCTATGTAAGATACAAAATAACGTTTCTCTATGAAAAAGTACATAAAATTGGAGGAATTTTTAATCAATAGGAATGAAGTTAAAGTAGAAACATCAACAGTCAGCTAAGTATCCATATTGTTTTGTATCTTTATGAGAATCTGATAGTCTAAAGTGTAATGGTTGAATATATTTTTGCCCTCATGCCATTGGTCACCAGGCCTTCAGAAGCTTATTCTCAAGTGAGCTAACAATAGAAAGAGGTAAAACACAGATGATAGGGTACAGGAAAAAAACTGGAAGATGCCTGAGAACAAATAGAACTAAGAGTGCAGTAAAGAACACTGAATACAGAAATAGAAAGTCAAGAAGTAGAAGCCAAGTCACAGGTTTAAAATTATCAGAGTAAAAAAAAAAAAAAAATTCAGTATGGCAACAGAACAAAATTAATGTTAAAACCAGTAACTCAATGGGGCGCCTGGGTGGCTCAGTCAGTTAAGCGTCTGACTCTGGGTTTCGGCTCAGGCGTGATCTCATGATTGTGGATCGAGCCCCATGTCGGGCTCTGCACTCAGTGCAGAGTCTGCTTCAGATTCTCTCTCCCTCTCCCTCCCTCCCTCCCTCCCACCCTCCAATGAATAAATAAGATCTTAAAAAATAAATAAATAAATAAATAAAATAAATAAGACCAGTAACTCAAGAAAACTGTCCTTGAAGGTGGTGGTGGCTTGAATTTACATGATGGAAGCTTCTACACAAGCCAGGGAAAAACTGCCTTGAATAGTCAAAATATAAGGATCCCCAAGCAAAAAATACCAAGTCACATACAACAGAAAGAAAATGATGTGTATCAGAATTCTGGACAGCATTACACAGGATATGACAGCATGGAGTAGTAAGAAATCCAATGAAAGAAATACCAGACAAGTATATATCCACCCAAGCTGACCTTTAACTATCAAGGCTACAGAAATGCAATTTTAAATATACCAGCATTCAATGCATATTGTGCCCAAGAGCTATCCTGAAGATTCTACTAGAGAAGGGCTTTCATTCTATAAAAGATGGTTGGGTAAACATGGACATAATACCAATTGAATTGAATCAAAAATAAATTGAAGATTTAAGATTAAAACAAATATGGAAGTAGGAGTCAAAATGCATTATAGAAAAAAATTAACATAGATGAGGGAGAAAGAGGAAAGCAAAAATAACTCATTGATTACTTGATAGGCTGTAAGTGCAGAATCTCATTTCTGACCAACAGGCTAGCAAAATATAAAGGTTTTGGTATAAAGATAATTGCTAAAGTGAAAGCTATTCTTAAGGGGAAAAAAGGAACAATAAAACTCTAAAACCTAAAATAGCAATGAAAATAACACAGTTCATGATAGGGAGTACACAGAACACAGCATGCATAGTAACAAAATACTGAAAAATTGAGACCAAAGATCAGCTGTACTGATAAATGCAAACACATCTAGCTCACCTACTAAAAGGTAAGTGTTGTCCTAGTAGTATATAGAAGAAAACTCAATGCTACTTTGCATAAAAGAGACAGTTTATTTACAATCAGAATGGTTAAAAAATTAATCAATGGCATGCCAGACAAATGCAAACAAATTAGGGCAGTGATATGGGTATCTGATAAGTCAGAATTTAAATGAAGGGAACCAAAGTAGGACACCAAATTATAAGCAACATTCTTCATAAAGCAAAGGATTATAATGGATAAAAAAGAAAAGACAACAAAAGTGAACCGATTTTAGGCAATTTTTCTACACCCTCTCAATGCAAAACAAATCCTGTGGATATAAAAGCGTAAGCATGCATAAGGGCCAAACAACATAGTTAATGAGGTAATTCTTTTGGATATTCTGTTGAACACCTAACCCAAGATTTAGAAAAACAACAATAAAGCAAACCAACAGAATAAGAGTAAGAAATCAGTATTTTTTTTTTCTATTAAAAGACACTAAGCTAATAACTAAACATGCTGTTTCTTTGGGGAAAAATATCCATAAAATTTAAAAATAAAAAGACATGAAGGCACTAACACACCACCAATAGCAAGCGGAAATTAAGTATCAATATGGTGGGACTTTTGAAAGACAAATTTAGAAAGACCAAAAGTAAGGTAGAGAGAGAAGGAAGGAACTGAAATGAACTGACTACTTTTCTCAGAAAATGTAATTCACCAAATTGATACCAGTATATAGAAATTTTAAATTCCAATTTTCTAAAAGAAATGGAATTTATCTAAGAACTATACCCTAACCCACATTCTTTAGAAACAGTCTCGTATTTTCACAGAAGAATCTTATCTTCAAAAACCAGATAATCCTAATGCTGCTTAAAATTACAACCAAGATGGGGCACATGGGTGGCTCAGTCTGTTAAGTGTCCAACTCTTGGTTTCGGCTCAGGTCATGATCTCAGGTAATGATCTCAGGGTCTTGGGATTTGATAAATTACATGGAGAAGAAAAAAAAAAAACAACTAGCAGGATAATAATTTAAAAAAGAAGCAGGATAATAATATACAAAAGTCAAAAACTATCCTATATATAAAGAAGCAAAAATTATATAAGGGAAAGAGTGATCCAATATATAATAACAATAGCAACATAAAATAAATAGAAAAAAAAAAACTTTTAAAGTATGCCAAACTTACAGGGATCTCTATAAAAAAGATTTAAAGTGTCAAATGATACCAAGAGACTTCAACAAATAGGATCACATTAAATATTTCTACAAAAGACCAGAAAAGGTCAAAAAGATGCTTGTTCTCCCCAATTGTCTTTAATGACATTAACACTAGTATCAAGCTTTTGTATGTGTGGTTGCTGTTATATTAACTGTTTGCGTAAGCTAGACAGGTTGATTGTAAAGTTTGTGTTGAAAAAAAATCATAAAAAGGAAAAACGTTTTAAAAAAGGAACAAAGTGGAGAAAGGACAACTTCCTCTACCAGATTACATGTAAGCCTTAACTGAGCCACTGTGGTATGAACACAGACACCTATTAACAGAACAGCATAAGGAATCTGGAATAAACCTGAGTGCATAAAGAAATTTAGGATATGAACACAGTCTCTTAATACATGGCTCTAAAAAACTCGATAGCATTTTATAAAATAAACTAAGGATTTATTCCTTAGATCATATACAAAATAAACCTCATATGGACCTAAGCTACCAATATGAAAAGACAACTACTAGAAAATCATGGGTGAATTTGTGATAAATTTTTTTATCATCTTCATCATCTGTGAATGGGGAAAGCCGTATCTCTAGGACTCAAAATTAGCTCTAAGTTTTAATTCAGCCAAAGCACCAAACCATATATTTCAATCATGATAGCAAGTGATATTGATGGTTGAGACTATGAATGTACAGATACTCATACTATTCCTTCCACTTTTGCATATGGTTGAAATATCAAAAATTAAAATTAAACAATATGATTTGGTGAGATTACATTTACATCCAATGATACCAAAGTAATGATAATCTTATAGCACACACTGCTCCAATATTAAAAAAAGTAGATTACAATTAACATTTTTTAAGATTTTATTTGAGAGAGAGAAATGGAGAAGGGGAATAGGGGGAGGACAGAGGGAAAGGGACAAGCATACTCTGTGCTAAGCACAGAGTCTGACGTGGGGCTCTATCCCAGGACCCTAAGATCATGACCTGAGTCAAAATCAAGAGATGCTTATTAACCAACTGAGCCACCCAGGTGCCCCTGGAATTAACATTTCAGAGCAAGAAAAAAGGCACTGCTATTGCAGTATGAAATCCAGGATAAAAAGAAAACACAGGATAGAGAAATTAACATTTTAGAGTTTACTGATTATTTTGGCAAACATAATAGGGCAGTAGTATTTTTAAGTTTTAAAGTCTTTTCTATCTCATAAGCATACATCTATACACATACACTGCTATCCATCATTACAAGTCACCGGTTTCCTAAAAATTACTAGTGGTGAGGACCTATTAAGATCAGCTATAGTCAGGAATATGGAATATAATTCTAGAATCAGCCATTCACATGCAGATACTCCTCATACTAAGATACTTAAAAAAAAATGGATATTTAATTCAAATAAATTTAAACGATTTAAAACATTTCCTTTGGGCTGATTATAAAAGTAAAATGCAATTGTCCAAATTTATTGGAAATTAAAATCTCTTGCCAAAACTGAGAGAGGAAATCTAAAATCCAGCACTGCTGCCAATGACAGAGATGGAAACATTCTGGAGTGCGGTCCGTAACGGCTCTCATGTGACTGGTGCTTTCAATATTAGGAGTGGCAGCCCTCTTCCATCCACTTGCTTAAAAATGGCAAGGTGGTGAGTAACAAATCTGCTAGAAATTTAGTTGAGAACACTGAAAAGCATGCATAACTACGCCAAATGATGTTTAAACATGCATCCATCCTATGACAGATGAAAAAAAAAAAAAAAGGAGTTAAGCTGAATCTATTTAGAACAAAATACCCTGTATTTGTACTATAGGCAAGGGTGCATAGCATTTAATGGAGAGTGAATAGAGGGGAGTGAAAAAAAAATTCACATGAAGATTAAATATGAATGAAGCTGTCAAAAAAGAAGGGGGAAATTAAACTTCCAATCATGCCTATTGGGATGTCTAAGTTAGAAAATATATAGAAATGGTGAATATAGAAATGTCAGTGTCAATGGCTTGTTTTTTCTCTTCTTTCTTCAATGTTTGCTTAATGAGGCAGAAGTCTGTTTAAGTTCCTAAATTGGTGCCTGAACACCTTGATTTTCTTGCTTCTTTTCTGCCTCCCTGGAGAATTATCTACATTACAGTGAGTCAAAGGGATGAAGATTCACAGCCAGAGAAAAGTATCATTGAACCCCTTTCTATCACCAGAAAGCAAAGGGTAAAAAGGGGCTCTGTCTCAACCTTGCCTGTCCATCTGGGAGACATGGACAAATACTCAAACCGTTTTGAGTCCCAGCTTCTTCATCTTTAAGATGGAGATATTAGTTGTATCAACTATACACCAAAACCAATATTGCATAATAATTAGGCACAGACAGGCAAACCTGCTCTAAAACAGCTGGGTTGGATCACATTCTGGTAATTTCCTTTTATATACAAATTGTTTGGGGCTTCAGGAAAACGTGGTGAAAAATGAAACATGCTTCATCAAGCTCTACCAAAAATAATTAAGTACAAAAAATATGTAAAAATTCCAGAGACTTTATAAACGGGGGCATCATGTGCTTGTAAATGCAGGATGTGAGCAGGGGCTGAAAAACCACAGAATCTGGTGCAAGTCTCTATGTGGGGCTTCGAGGTCCTTTGACCCACCCTGAGCAGCTACACAACTAACCCTCCTCCACCTTAAGATCGGAGTAAAGCCGCTCCTTGGAAAAACCAAACCAAAGAATAACCCGAGGAACACCAGATGCAGAGGAGGGGAGCTACTAGAAACCAGGGCTTTAACTGAGACTTTTGTATCAATCAGCAAGACACCAAGCACTTCTGTTCCGTGCCACCTGAAATACTGGAGACCAGGCCTCACCTGCAAACAGAAATTACAGTGTCCATCTCTGCACGGGGCCCACCAGTCTGCGACTAGTCCTACAGGCAGAGTTCTCCTTCACTTTCTCATTCTCCATCTTCAATGCAAATTAATTAATGAGGATCACCAGATACTTGACAAGACCTTTGACATGGAAGACAAAGTCACACCAACAAGAACGGAAAGAGTCCTAAAGAAACCATCCTGTCCAAGAATGAGAGTAGCGCTCTCTCGCTCTCTCTCTCTATATATATACACATATGTATATGCACACATAATTAACATTCTTGGACAAAAATGTCTCCTAAAACCAAGATACTATAAAAATAAAACATTCACAGAGGTGTTGTGAAATAAAATAAGACATTCACAGAGGTGTTGTGAAATTAAAAACATATAATTAAAAAATAAACTGAAGGGTTAAAAGAGCAAGTCAAAGGGGATTTCCCAAAATGTAGAGTAGAGAAAGAAGGGGTGGGGATAAAGGTAACCAAGGCAGACTTACAAGACCCAGTGAATACAATTTCCAGAAGGCGATGGATAGCCTTAGTGGCCCCAGTTCTCCTGAGTCCTCTCCTCACACACACACTGTGGGCAGAGGGTACTTCTCTGCTGATCTTACGTGGGTGGCAAGGACAGTGTGCCACCGGCATGTGAGGACCACACTGGGAGGCCACTAGTCGGGGGGCCACACGGGGCAGACTCACCCCAGCAGACTCACCTGCAGGGAAGCGTGCGGCCACGGAGCTAAGCTGCGTGTGGTCAGTCAAGCCATAGTGAGAAAGCAGAGGTGAGGAGTGGGCGCTGTTGTGCACTGTGGAAGCTTCTAAGTTTTGAGGAGGTCCGTTACATAGTACCTGATGACTGAGCTACAGAGCTAATAAATGAAATTCATCAAGTTACCAAAGAAATAATGAAGTTTTTCTGGAGCTGTAGATGTAATATTGCAGTTTGAAAACCATCAAAAAGTGTCAAACACAATGAGTAATACTGATCACAACAGATACAAATCACGTGACACAATTACAGTAACAAAGCGGATAAGAAAGCACTCCACATTTTTTAAGGGCATTGGTAACGGTAAGATTAGTAAGAATCTTCATACAACGTAGAGAAGTCAAAAATCACGAACTATTAAACTTACAAAAAGTGGACAAGCACCTAGGAGACAATGGGGGAAGGACTTCAGAATAAGGGAAATTTATCTTCACCTGAGAATTCTGTATCCAGATGCTCTGTAGTCAGGGATAGAAGTAGAATAAAGAGATGCCAGGTCGGTATGATCTCAGAATGTCTCATTCCCAAACATGCTTCCTTAGGCAACTCCTAAAGGCTGCCCCCCCAAAGGAGAAAGGGGAAAGGATTTGTGAGACGGATCGCATGAAGTACTGGGTCTCCAGGAAGGCAGAATGCTTACCAAGCAACTGGATCCAAGGAGGACCGACGCGAGGCAGGTGTCAGACGCAGAAGAGAAGAGACTGGAGAGTTTCAGAATGACAGAGTCCTTGCAAACTAAGCCCAACGAAAAAGTCAGCACTTGTTTCTTTCAACTCTACACTTGTAAAGAGTTGTGAAATAAAAGAAGTAAAAACCATGTGGAGGAGAGAAGTACGTTTACGTAGTCAGAATATTACAAATCAAACGCCTGTGGTATTAAAGATGAAGGAGCTGGGAAAGTTTGTACAGAGATGTTCCAGTTTAAGGACCACATTATTTTTCACAGGAGTGCATCTACAAGTAACAAATGACATGGGAAAATCAATAAAGAGATGCATACAAAAGCTGCCAGGAAAAGCCAAAAAAAATTAGTCAACGCTGAGCCATGAGAGTAATTTTGGGGAGGGACATACAGTAGGTATTTTCATTACGAATTATGCATACTATTTCATATGTCAACCTATATACATATTATGTGAGAAAAAAATCTTAAGGACAATGGCTTAAAATAAACTAGAGAGTTTTGCTAAAGAAAAGGAGACACAAGGACCTGGCTAAGCTGGTCCTACTGTCGTCAGTTGTCAGGAATCAGACACATGGGGCTGCCTTTTCTACAAGACTAAGACAATAAAATTACAGAGTGAGTCATATTGTCCTGTAGGTTAACAGTACCCTTTGTAATAAATTGCTCACCTATCTACAATGAATCAAAATTTATGTATTTCCAAATAGCAAATTTGTTTTTAAAAAGATTTTTTCTTCTACCTCCAGGGAGGATAGGTTATAGGACTAGTCTGTTCCCACAAAACAATCCTCTATTTAGAAAAGAATGAAGTCCACAGATATTTACAACAAAAGATTGTTTCTAGTGGAAAACTTGAGACTTTTAGGCTAACATTTTGAAATTTATAACTTATGATTTGTTATTACTGACAGAATTTGAAATGTGAAAGGACAATGATTATTTATACAAACTTGTTTATATGCATAGTCAGGTTCTGTCTGATGCAAATCTGTCCAACATTATTGCTTATGTAATCATTATTCCTAACATCCAAAATATATTTCTGAAGGTCCACAGGAGCCAGGAAATACATAATTAGCAACACATTCAGACTTATGTACTGAGAAGACCAAACTTAGGAATTCAAAGCAATCAGTTAATTGGTCACTCTAGTTGTATTAGGAAGCTACTCTATTCAGGACTAGTAAGTCAAAATGGTTATGAAATTAAACAGAATGATCAATCCTTTCACCAGTTTTGATTTTATAATACTATGCAATCACTTTCTAAATCCTACACTTTCTATCTCCCCAATGTGTATCAATAGATATGCTTAATACCATGTTTATAATCACTTATGCATCATATTGATAGACCCTGGGTAAGGATTTTTGTTAAAGATCACCTTTAAATGTGAATAAAAACTCTAAATAGTTTTAAAAGCAAAGAAAAATCTCAAAAAACATCACCAATCATTTCATTTCAGTTACAACAGCTTTTCAATCCAAAGCTCTGCTTACTTCTCAATGTTTCAGGACTTCAGAACTCTCTTTATTATTTTGTACAGTGTTAGATGCATCAAGAAAAAATGCTGATTCTCCAGTACTCCAGGAATCAAGGCAGCTCTCAGAGTTCAACATGTTAAATCATAGGAAACTATTGACAATAGGCGTAAAATCCAAAGGGCGCACCTACAGCGAAGTGTCTACCTACCTGTACCAAAGGTATTAGACTGACCTGTTTAAAATGAGATTTAAAATTATGGTAGTTGAGATATATCCAAAATAACAGAGGAATGCAATTTTTAAAGAAATAAAACTAGAATTGGATACAAAGCTGGACATGAAAAGACAGAAAGCTTCAGTAAAAGTATCTGCACATCACAGAATATAGTAGGAATAATAAGATTTTATGGACCTCCATATTAATTTTAAGGGCCTCAGAAAGCTCATAAGATTATCTGCATATCTTTTAATTATTCTTACTTGATGGCAACATTTTATGTCTTCTAGCTTTCTCAGTTTAAGAAAAGGTGAGCCCAACAATCCTCCGTTCACAAATTGTCCCCATTTTTTTTTAAGGAAATATTTGTTTTAGGAAAAAAAAATCTCAGTAGTCCATTTCACCCCAAACCCCAATATATTAATGAGAACTTGATAGCATCACTAGATCATTTTTTTTTTTTTTTTTTTTTTTTTAGATTAACGAATTTTTGAGCAAAGGTATTTCTGGGGACTCAAGGAAGATCTAAACCAAAAAAAGACATCCATGGCCCAGACTTGGCTTAAAATACCCCCCACCCCCGTTTTAACATTTGCTTATCATGTAGGACGGATATCTGCTCCTTTTAGGGCACTACAGGAAGATACAATAATGCTCCATAATACCAAGCTAAGTGCATAATGTAGATAATGCCCCCGCATGGAATCTGGAAAATCTAGTTAATCTTTCAGAGGTCAAGGAAGTGTATCTCCCTGCAGGAATAAACTTGAGAAAATCTGGGAAAAAAGGACAGTGCCACTCAATGCAATCATAAAATGTAATTATTTCTCAGGCTCATTTATGCATGGGAAAAAGGTTATCCTATTCTCAAATAGTCTGAAGGAATAAAAAATGGTCAGTGATGAGAGACACTGTCACTTTGGATAGGGGATTACAGCCCATCTGAGGAGAGGGTTGCAGACAAGTGGAACCAACTTAGAAAGTGCCCTCAGGGACCTGTGAGTGGGGCAGCTCTGAACCCATCAGGAGCCGCCTACCAGTGGTTCATGCAGTCAGGCCCTCTCCAGCATCTACCATAGAGCCAAATGATAACTCCCTGAGAGCTAAATGAGAGTAACTGGAGACACTAAATATTACGGGATTGTCTTCTCAAACTGGTCAACTGTTGAGATTCACTGGCATTTCCACTAATTAGTTACTACTGTACAGACAGGAGTCTTGATATGGTCCATTAAGAGGAGTATACATTTTCTACTTCAAGGTCTTCCTGGTCAAGGGCAGGTGTTCTCCTGGCTGTTTGCCAAGGTGTGTGCTTTCCCAAGGGGTCTATTCTGGTCTTACATAAACTCATATTGACATGAAGAACAGATGGGTTCCCGCTAACTAGCCAATCAATCTCACAAATGCCCCCAACTCCTATGGCACACCATTGTTCTTCCAGAGCTCCCAATCCTCAAAAAAATAAAAATAAAAATAATAAAAAAAGAATTATACTATTTTAAAGGAACAGGTAGATGGAGGAAGGAGCACCTACCATGTATCTGGTATTCTCCGAAGCCTGCCACATAAGCCAGCTCTAACCCGTAAGCAGAGCCTTCTACCAGAGCTGCAACAGGGCATGATGGGCCAGGCAGACAGAAGGAATCTGCACTATGGACATTCAAATTTCAGAATCCAGAGCCCACATGCTCATTAGACCACCCTGCCCTGACCTAAACCTTGCTCCACATCCCCCATCTCTAAAAAGAGAGACAAATGTGTTGATGCTGTGGCATGCTCAGATCTGACCGTATGCTGTCAGAGTGGACTCCTTGACCAACACATGAATCATGGACAGTCCCGTCAAAGATCTGAGATCAACCAAAGTGTCTTGGTCCAAAAATCTTTGTGACCAAGAAAACCTCTATTATTTCTAGCTCTGCTGCCCAGATGACCTATCTACACTATGGAAAAGTCAAATAGGGGCACCTGGGTGGCTCCATCGTTGTGTGTCTACCTTCAGCTCACATCATGGTCCCGGGGTCCTGGGATCAAATCCCACATCGGGCTCCCCCTGCTCTATGGGGAGCCTGCTTCTCCCTCTGCCTCTGCCTGCCCCTCCCCCTGCTTGTGCTCTCTGTCAAATAAAATCTAAAAAAAAAGTCAAACAAAGCCTATGCATGTTCGTAGGTATCTATGCAGCTACATTTAAAGATTACCCAGCTGTTTCTAAACATTTAGAATTATACAGCTTTAGCTGTATTTCCCCAGATAGGTCTCTATGCTCTATTGTCAATAAAGGCAAGTTACCCCAACACATTCCTAGATATCTAAGAAGGAGGTGATATCTGTAAAATTATATGGGCTGTGAGAAAATGTATTAATATTAATATGACCACATAGTTCTTCAGTATCTTAAGCATTTCACATTACAGATGAAGAGATAATTCTGTCTTTCCATTATTGCATACCCTAGCATTCGACGTAACTTTCTGATTTACAGATATATTCAAGGATACCCTTGAAACAGGGTAAGTTCTGAGAAATGATTACATGCCTATTTCAAATACTACAAAATTGCATTTTATGAGTGTCGCTTAAAACCCAAAGACTGCAGCAAAACTCACATTGTGACGGGTGGTCTCTGAAGTAAACCTAATTATCCACATGTTTGGCCTGCGTGTCATCTTGACCCATAGCCAGAAACTAATGCAGGGAAATGCAGAGATAACAGGAGCCCGGAGGGCAGATGCAGGCCAAGGTGAGAGTGGTTGTCGCATTCTGAACTCGCCAAGGAGGTCTGCTTTAATACCCAACTATGCTCCAAACTTTTTAAAAGGCATCCAAAACTAATGATGTACTATACGGTGACTAACATAATAAAATGAAATTAAATTAAAAATAAAAAAAGAACCTAGATTCCAGTTGCCTCCTTCAACCTGACACTGAGCCCACAGTTGAGAGTGAATAATTCATCCTAGTGTTGAGAAAATAATTGAGATGCATTTTACATATCAGTGTCCTGTCCCTTTGTTATAGAACGCAGAATCTGAAATACTGCATTCGAAATTTTCTTACTTCACTCCTTTGAGTTTGAGACACAAATACTAGCTTTAAAACAAAACAAAAGCAACAACAAAAGACACCCCCTCATCTTAGTGTATTTATAGCCACAAGAACAGGTGTGCATGCAGAGACTCCGCTATTGAGAAGAGTAACAGTGCCAAGTCCTGAAATAAAGAAGGAGATCAGATCATCCACCTCGTACCACCAACTGTAGCCCCACTACGAAGAGTATGCATCTTTTAAATATTAAATGCATTGTAGGACTCACGTGGAGGGGCCTTGGAGCAGAGTAAAAGTAGGCAGTGGGCAAGGACTTCAAGAAATTTAAACCATCTGTGCATCTCTTCAGTTTATAGTGTATTCAAGAAACTGTAGAAATACAGATAAATACCTCTGCCTGTGCCCATTTCCTCAACAGACACTTTCTCCGAAAGTTGTTTACGGGTTAAGGGGGCTAATGTGTTATCACATACACAGGATTTAGCACCACGCCTTCTGTCTGCCTTTCCAGCCTCTGCATTCTGTGAACAGTTCTGTTGGGACAGCTCCCGTGAAAACAGGAGACCATCAGCCCGCGGAGCAGTGGGGTAGATGTCCTCTCGATGCCAACTTTTTATTTGAAATGGAAACAAGAAATGATTTCCTGAAGGCGGTGGATTGGGCAGGACACGTAAACGTCTACAGGGAGAAAGTTGTTATTTATGTGTGTTGAGGACAACCACAGCTGCTCCTGTCTCCGTCCCGCACAAAGTTTCTGGACACTCAGAGTGGGTGTGGAGGCGGCATGAAGGAGCTGCCCACCCCCACCCCCAAGGAGGGCAGACGGAAAGTGCGACTGGATTGGCAAAAGGCTGCTTTCTCCAACCCCAGGCTCCATGGAAGGCAGGTACACCCCTGACCCTCCCCCAGCCGCTACTGCCGGCCCTGTGCAGGCTGGCATGAGAATCAGACCAGCCGAGCGGGCCCATGAATAGCCTTGTAGCAGTGAAGCCAGGCAGCAGGGCACCTCAGGAGCTGGGGAGGCATGGGTGGAAAGCAGAGAGTCTTGGCCCTGCCTCCCTTGCCCCTACCCAGCCTGGAGGGGTTGCCTGGTGGGAGCCCGGGGATACAGTAGCAGGAGGAGGAGGCAGGGATGAGGCACCGTCACTTCGTTGACCGCCAGCCCGACTCCAGCGGAAATGTCAATCACAGACCCCAACAAAGAACCATGAAGAGGAAGAGGATCTCAGTTATAGGTCCCAACAGGAAAAGATGGGCACGGCATCTCCTGTGAGAAACCTACTTCCCTTGCAACTCAGCCAAGGAGAAACCATCACCACCATGAACTCTCGCTTTCCTCCAAGGGGCTTTCACTCAGAACCACCCCCCCATTTCCCTCCTCCAGAAAATAATGTTCTTTCATTTGTTGGACTTGCCTATGGTTTTGCCCTAGTTTGCAGGTCTCAAACTGCATTTCTCGGATATTATAAAATAAACTCTTACTTAAGGAAAAAAAAGAAAAAGAGAAAAAGACACTGAATAGGAGGCTCCGTTTACCCATGAAATACACCCAAAGCCAATCTGCTTACTGAAGCTTCGTAGCTACTTTAAGTCCTCATTCCTACCTCTTCTCTCCCTTTGTGCACCTTGGGGGTACTTCCTTTTACTGAAGCCTGCTTTTTCCACATACTGACTTATCACTTGTTCCTAGTGGGGTAAGGGGGGGCAACCAGTCATTAGGTTTGGTCTTCACCCCCATTTCCCCTGGCATTGACAACTTCACCCCCATTTCCCCTGGCGTTGACACCTTCTCTGGACAGTCAGGCCCAGGTGGTGTGGCACTCGCTGCGAGCAAACATCCCCAAACCGCAGCTCCAAGCCGCCTTCTCGCTCTCCTCCCTCTGTGCCCCTGGCCATACGTCCATCATGCTCAAGCCTGCATTACACGGCTTTTCAGCTTCCCCCCGCACTTGGCGGTATAAATGACAACTAGGAATCACATAGATTTACGGTATACAGCTTGAGGTTTTGACAAACATAGGCTTTGTGAAATGATCCCCACAAGCACGCACATGTGTGTACGCATGTGGTGAGAACACTTAAGATGTACCCAGTCAGCAAATTTCCAGTAGACCATGCAGTATTTTGAACTATTTATCACCCTGCGGTGCATTGGATCCCCGGAACTTACTCACCCTGCATAAATCAAAGTTTGTACCCTTCCACGCACACCTCCCCATCCCGCCCCCCCGCCCCACCATCCCACTCTCTGCTTCCTGAGTCTAGTTTAGATTCCACAAGTGAGATCATGCAAAAGTTGCTTTTCGGTGTCTGCTCCTTTCACTAAACATAGTATCTTTCAGCTTCATCCATGTGGTCATAAATGGCAAGATTTCCTTCTTAAGGCCGAATATTCCATTCTATGTGTATGTACATAACATATATGCATATGTGTGTGCATACATTTTAGGTATGTACTGACAAATATTTAGATTGTTTCCTTAGATTAGCTATTGTGAATAATGCTGCAATGAATGTCATCATGCAGAGATCTCAGATACTGATTTCATTTCCTTTGGATAAATACCCAGAAAGGGCATTGCTGGATCACATAGTTCTATAACTTTTGATGGTCATTGTTTTCCATAAGGAGTGTACCCTTTCTGTATATCTTGAAAGATGATTTGTTGGCAAAACTCACTGAGCTCCTATCATATCTAGACAATTTAAGAGGGTCAACTACGGAAACTGTACTTTTTAATCTTTCCCAGAATAGAATCCAATATATCAACAGCAGGAAAAATGAATGTTTTCACTAAGCTGGAAGGATTTTTATTTGGTTTGGTTCTTTAGTATAAATGGGATACACATAACGGGCCAGAGAAGAGAAACTTAGGTCTCCTTCCACATAATAGTGTATGTGTTTTAAAGGATATTGACCAGAATACAGAAAGGTAATATGTCTATTTATATTTGAAGATATCACTCATTCAGTATTCAGAATAACTCATACACTGATAATCTAAAGCTAAGAGGTTCATTTATGTCCATATGTGTCATTTAAAGGAAATTTTCAGAGTACATGCAAAGCAATTTAGTGCAATTAAAAAATTGCTTAGCACAGTTTTTGCCAGTCTAATCAGCTTAAATACTGCTGTATCAGCTCTTAAAAACTAAGGAAATGCAGTAAATATTCAACTTTTATCCCCAATTTAAATAGTTTCATATTCTAGCAATTGACAAAGGCAAAACCATAGTGGAAATCAAATTATAATAATCTACATAATTGCCTTTTAAGTGGTCAGTGATATTTACATGTTTTAAAAGTTTAGCTTGATAATTATATATACGTATACCATAGTGGCAAATAAATGATGCCGAAACACTCATTAAGTCTGCCAAAGTTTTGCCTTTCCTGAATAGTGGAATTTATGACACATATATAATCTCCTAATAGTGATATCTATAGTGTTATTATATATGTATATATGTGTATATACATATGCACATATATACACTCACACACACATTTATACACATAGATATATACACAAATATACAAACACCATCTCCTATGCTTTGAATAGTGTTTTCAAATAGTACCAACATTTTGTCCTATATCTTCAAGAATGCTGAACATTGTGTAGTGTGGTGCAGAGTACCACTGGTCTTTGAAAGAGGAAATCTGAACTGAAATCCAACAGGCCATTTTCTGTGCTTAGTATCTAGCTAGACACAAACTCATTTGCTTCTAATGACTCATTTTTAAGCAACAACCCCAACTTACAGGGTCTTGATAAGACTCAAATATGACTGTCTTGGGAAACATGGAACGAGAGATTGTCAATTATTGATAGTTCACTAACTCAAATGTGAAATATCCATGGAAGATAAAACATCTTTTTTGTGTATTCAGACTATATTTATCCCTAAGCTTATTTTAGACTTACTGTCCATCTTCTGCTATACCAAGAAAATTCTACACCTCGGAGTCTCAATATACTACTAGAAAATGGTGTGAAGTTACAATATCAACATTTAGCATTTACTGAAATCATAGCATAAATATTAAAATCATTATCAGCTGTTACACAACTTTAAAGACATCAATAATATATTCTTCATTGCCACAAAGAAAAGTAAATTGGTCCTTTTGCTTACTTTCTATTCAATATCAACGTAAACATAACATTCATTCAAATTCAAACTCATACAAATTTGTATACCTCTTTTTCAGAGACATTGGCTTATATCAAAAATATAATTATTAACGA
This sequence comes from Halichoerus grypus, assembly GCF_964656455.1. Classification (NCBI taxonomy): domain Eukaryota; kingdom Metazoa; phylum Chordata; class Mammalia; order Carnivora; family Phocidae; genus Halichoerus; species Halichoerus grypus. Next base: position 83,001,914 of record NC_135718.1, read on the forward strand.
CCTAATTCCAAATTAGTCTGTTAATATATTTATATGTAAAGCATTCTGCAAAAATTATAAAGTATCAATTCAGGGCCTGTTTTAAAAACTCTGGGGTATATGACATGAGAAAGATGAAATATGAAATTTTGTGTATGGTATGATGTTTTCTGTGTAAACAAAAGCCAACTTGTTCATGACACCAGCATCACCTAATTTAGGCAAAAATCTGGGGCTTACCAAGGGTGCATTTTCATTAAAAATACAATTTCTTGGATCTAGAAGCTTGAAACATTTTTTTTTTCAGTAGTAGCAATGATTATAACAATGCAGGCATTATTCAACGTGTGACTTGTGATTCAAGAGAAGAAAAATCAAAGCTTACTTGCCTGAAGTCACTGTGGTAGTAAGAAGCATAGTCAGAACTCGAACCCAAGACCTACTGCCTATAATGATAGGGTCTTTCTCGAACCCGGTTATCTATTTTGAAACCTTTGTGGACTAGGGTTAGTGCCTATTTCACAACTGGACAAATCAGTCAAAAAACCAGCTATCAATTCAGAAAGCTGCTTACTCATCAAACCTACAAACTGTTTTTATTGATTTGATCAACACTTGTCTACTTAAGTCACACAAAACCAAAATTCGACACAAAGTCCTAAAACCTCAGCATAACAGCAATTTTTTTTTTTTTTTTTTTTTTTTTTTTTCCCGGCATGAAACCTCTGGAACATTGCCACTCCCAATGGCTAGGGATGAAAACCGTGTCACCTCCCTGACCGTTCGTTCACTCATTTCATTTCTGAGAGAATCCTTAGAAGAGCTCCCGATTTTGAAACCACTTTGGTTCTGGTAAAAATCTTGGTTAATGGAAACTTCCCCGAAATGATTAAAAAGTTCTAAGTGGATTTTATGTGCTCTAAAACTTGAGAATCTCCACTCATCAGTGGAAAGATATCCTAATGTTAAAATGTGCTTCCATGTGAAAAAAAATCATATACAACGTGTGAACTTTATATATTCCTTGGGCTAAAACATTCACTTTTTCCAAGGACTTCTACCCCCTGAACACGGTCTGCCAGGTCTAGGACCTTTACTGAAAAACAGGGACAATAGCAGGATTCTCAAACCTGAGTATGTATCATAATCACCCGGGGGGGGGGGGCTTGTTAAACCAGCGATGGCTGCCCCCCTCCCCAACCAGAATCTGAATGCTTGGGGTGGACAGGAAGATGGCGGCGTTTATGTTTCCAGTACTTTCCCAATGCTACTGAAGCTAATCTGGGGAGGAAACCTTGAGAACCACTGGACTGGATAAGAACTTGAATTCCCCCTACTGTTTCAGTCAGTCCTCCAGCAAACGGGGACAGACAGGGTCCCCTCCCTAATGACCACATGAGGCTGCAACCAACCCCAGCCTAAGTGTGCACCCCTGGGCCACGTGTAACACACAGGGTCTCCAAATCATAATGACCTACGATTTTATGTGTTTCCATGGTGTTTTTCAGTTGATGTTTTGATTGCTTGATACTTGACTTCCTCGTTTTGTGCTTGTTTTAACTCAAATGCTGGTTGCTTTCTCTCTCCATATGTATTTTACTTCACTTTGCTAGAGTTCACCCATCAGTTGATACCTGTCAAGTTATTTATAGAAACAGATTCCATCACTTAACTAGATCTCCCAGATTTTTCTCTTCAGAATTCAGTTGTCTTTATTACATACTGACAACTTCATTATAGTTGGGTCTTTGCCAAACCAGTTTGCCCGTGTTTACCAAATATGTTAACACATTTTTGAGCAACACAGGTTTAAATGGCATAGACCTACTTATACATGGATATTCCATAAATACAGTATAGCACTATAAATGTATTATTTTCTCAACATTTTTTCTCTAGATTATATAGTATATACTACATATAACATACCAAATATGTGTTATTCGCTTGTTACTAGTAAGGCTTCTGGTCAACATAGGCTACCACTGGTTAAGTTTCTTTTTTTTTTTTTTGGGGGGGGGGGGGAGTCAAAAAGTTACATGCAGATTTTCAACTGTACAGGGGTTTGGGGCCCCTAACCTGCATGTTGTTCTAAGGTCAACTGTACTTGCTCACAAAATATTTGGTGTAGTCTCTCCTTCCCAGCCTAAAATGGATTCTAGTCACATGTGTAAAATTAAGAATTAAGTCCAATAATTGCAAAAATACAGCCATGACTATATGGAACTGACTCACATAGAACCCAGCCATTCCTCTTGAATTAATTTCAGTTTTCCACAGTTTCAGTGATGGAGCATTATTTTAAAATATCCATCCCAGCCCCCTTACACTCTTAATACTTTTAAAGCATTCCAGGGTCAAATATTTGAACCAAATATTATGGTCCTTAACTAATTTATTTGCCCTGTGTAACCTAGCTGATCTTTCAGTAAATCTGGGTTATAAACTTGACTCTTTGAGGGACACCTGGGTGGCTCAGTCGGTTGAGCAGCTGCCTTCGGCTCAGGTCATGATCCCAGGGTCCTGGGATCGAGTCCCACATCGGGTTCCTTGCTCGGCGGGGAGCCTGCTTCTCCCTCTGCCTACTTCTCCCCTGCTTGTGTTCTGTCTCTCTCTCTCTGAGAAATAAATAAAATCTTTAAAAGAATAAAAATTAAAAAAAATAAACTTGACTTTTTGAATATTCAATACTTTACAGGCAAATAGGTGAACAATATGTTATTCTGTGAAGTCAAACATTTTCAAGGTAGTAGGGGACAGAGGCAAAATTCTTTATTTAGCTTGTGATTATATTCTGCATTCAGTTAAAAGAAGCTTGCTTGATTTGGGGCCATTGAAATCTCGCACTAGACGGTCAAATGAAGGGAAAACTGAAAGTTGCAACGTAGAGAAGCCAGCAGGTCAAATAGTTTGTACCAGATTGGTATTGAATTTCATGGTGTTTAACAGAAATCCAACGACACTGACTTAACCAAATGGGTATTTATTCACTTAAGAGGCTTGGAAATAAGCACTATAGATATAGTAGCTCAATGTCCTGAATGCCCTCGCTTTCCACTTAGGGGTTCTCCAATCTCACAGCTGCCTCATGGGAAGAAAACATCTGTCCCACTCACGGTCACCTGCTGCTAGGCAGGAACACAAACGAGAGGAGTTCCTTTTCTATCGTGACTTCCTGGGATCCACAGAAAACTTTTGCTTGGGTTTTTGGGACAAGCTTCTGTTATACATCTACCCTGCAACAGCAACGGAGGTCTGAAAAGTAGATTTAAAGAAATGCATTTCGGGCGCCTGGGTGGCTCAGATGGTTAAGCAACTGCCTTCGGCTCAGGTCATGATCCCAGAGTCCCGGGATTGAGTCCCACACCGGGCTCCCTGCTCAGCAGGGAGTCTCCTTCTCCCTCTGACCCTACCGCCTCTTGTGCTCTCTCAAATAAATAAAATTAAATTAAAAATAAAGAAATGCATTTCATTCCCAGATAAAATCCATGTTCTGCCGTTGAGAGAGGAGGAGGAGATATGTGGCTGAATAGCCACGTTTGCCACACAATTCATGTACATGATCAGGGATAAACTCAGGTTTGGAGTCTAAACTCTCCTCTATTTGGAGGGGTCCTCTTTAAATAAAGGACAATAAAGTTATGAAAAGAAATTTGGATATGAAAGTACTTAAGAAACAGTAATATTACAAATTAAAAATACAAATAACGTGATCACATGAGACATCTCAGGACTTGGAAGAGGCCCACAGCAACTCTCCAGAGGCATCAAACTTTATAGTCTCTAAATACAAACAACATCCACCCACAATTTTGTTTGCCGGCTACCTTTATTTTTATTTTTAGATTTTACAGAAAGAGAATGAGAGAATAGTGTGCATGCAGGGGGAGGGGCAGAGGGAGAATCCTGAAGCTGACTCCTCGCTCAACAGGAAGCCCCATGTGGGGCTCGATCTCATGACCCTGAGACCATGACCCGAGCTGAAACCAAGTCAGCCATTTAACCGACTGAGCCACCCAGGTGTCCCACCGGCTACATTTATTAAGACCACCTAGGTCATGGACACTTGGTTGTAAAAAAGATAAAAAAACAAAACAACTTTCGAGGGCAAAGTAGTTCTAGTTATTAAGTGGTCACAGAGATGGCCTTTGTGACTTGCTGTTCACCATTATTCTGATACAAAGATTATCTCTACACATTAAAGAATATCACCTATTGGAGTTAACCTATTAGTCATTCAAGTTAAGTGTATTTCCTACAAATCATTATCAAAGGAAAAATTACATTTGGAGTCTACATATGCACTGAATGTCACTATTTGTCACTGTATTAATAAATTACCTGAAGAACTACTTTCTTAGATTAGTAGGGAGGAAGCATAAATCTCTTTTGGGCTTTTTAGATATTAAAAAAAGCACAGATTTACTAGATTACTAGTGATTTAACAACCGAGACAAGCAATCTTTGAATGCATATCTAAATGTCTAATGTTGTGTTTGGTTAAATCTAAATCTTGCTGGTTTTGTTATTTCATAAAAAAAAAAAAAAATCAACTTTCCCACATTTATTTTCCAACATTGGCTTGCTTTAAAGGAATTATGTATAAGGTAAATTTTTACATGGTTTGGTCACAAATCCTAAATATCATTAATCTCAATATCTTCTCTTTCAAATATACCATAACTAGAACTCAATAAAGCCTTAAAAAATCTACACTCATAACTCCTGCTGAGGACTTGAATAGAATACAAGAACACAGAATGATGATGAAGTGACAGGATTTACCTCGGATTCTACTGTAAAGAAGCCTTTTGATTTCAAACAAAAACTTTCCTCATCTGTAAAATGTTTATAAAAGATCTTATGATTCTACTTAATGATAACATTTAGATTTTAGAGGAAAATATGAATTTAGGGCATGGTCTTAAAAGTAACCTAGTGCCCCATTCAATATAATTAGTATCTTTTGGGAGGCAGATAATTCAGAAATCCTAGTGTGTACAACATCTCAGGATTCAGACCCCAAACTATATAGATGGCATTTCTAGGGAGAACAATGTAAACAGGAAGATTAAGATCCCTAAGAAGTAAAATCATTAAGCTGAAAATCAGAAAGAAGTAACCAGGGCGGGTAGTACACTTCAGTAAAATAACTCAGAGAAAGACAAATACCGTAGGATTTCACTTACATGTGGAATCTAAAAACAGATGAATACACACAAAGCAGAAACAGACCCATAGACACAGAACAAACTCCTGGTTGTCAGAGGGGAGGGGGCGAAGGGGCTTCCAGTTTTGGAATGAGTAAGGCATGGGGATGAAAGACACAGCATAACAGAGTCAATGATCCTGTTGTAGCATCCTACGGTGACAGATGGTAGCTACACTTCCAGCGAGCCCAGTGTGATGTAGAACGATGTTGAATCACGCTGTCATACAACTGAAACTACTGTAACAGTGTGTCCGCTGTACTCAAGAAAAGAAAAAAAGAAAGAACCAGGAGGTAAGGGATAAAATGACCATGAACAGAAAGAAAAGGAGTCCTTTATGCAGATTAACACTCTTTCAAGTATTTATTAAATGTGAATTGCTGAATCACAGACAATAGATAGCGGAGTAAAAGACTCAAGGGATTACATGTAGAATACCCACCTTCAAAAGTCCGTAACTGAGAACATACAGTACAGTCTTGCAGGCTATATGGACTGTAACTTTAATGCAGAGATGGGTTTTGAGAACAGCTGTTCTGTGATTTTGCTCTATTTTGCACAAGAATGCAGAACAGCTATACAGAGCTTGGTTTAAGAACCAGATGAATGGAAGTATAGAGATTATTTTAGGTTCTTAGGAAATGAAACAAACCTAAGTAGAGTGGAGCAGTGCTGAGGCAAGGGCTGGTTTCCATTCTCAATTCCAGGGAACCCACAGGACTAGAGGACAGCTGCGTGCCTGGTCACAGCCTGGGGGCAAGGAAAGGGCCCTGCAAATCTTCCCTGTAGGTGAGCCAACCTATGTAGCTCTTCCATTTCTGTAAACTTCTCAATCCTCAGCCAGGTAAGTCAGGAAAGTATGGTTTCCTCCTACTTCTCTGAAATGCATTTGCAGCACAGGTGTGACCGCAAAAAGCTGAGGCTAAAAAGTTAAACAGACCAATAATTATCAGCCTCTTAAACCTGTGTGTAGTTTGAATTCTATCTGGAGAAAGACGAGGAACATTTGAGTAATTTTAACCAGTAAAGTGTCATCTGTGGTTTTTGCGAGCAAAGCCGAAGGGGGAAGAAGAGTGCGCAGCAAAGCGAGACTGGACATGGAGTCCTTAGAGGCGGGGGCCGTGAGTCTCCTAGCTGGTGGTGGGGACAGGGCTGGAGAAGGTGACGAACTAAAGAGAGACTGGACTGGTGGACTAGAAAGACTCCAGGATTCTTGGCTGGAAGAGGAAGATAGCAAAGTTTAAGCAGATGGTCGGATGCTGGGGAGTTGGAGGTCTGAAAGGTACAGTGGGCATGTCTACGGGGACGCACTCATGTGGCTGTACACGTGGAAACAGGAGGTGGAAGAACAAAGACACTGGGGGAAGTTCAGGGGGCAGACACATGACTGGTGCACATGACAGTGACACTGTATAATGTAACCCAGACAGAACAGTCACGAGAAGAGCAGGAAGACCAGAATGGAATCCTGCAAAACATAAGTAATTGTGGAACAGGAAGGAAATGCTACAGGGGGGATAATAAAAACCAGGAAAATGGAGTCACTTGTAGACAAGAGATGGTTTCTAAAAAAAAAACAACAAAACAAAACAAAACAGAAGATCTTTAAAATGCTCTAGAAAAAGTGATCCATAGTGATGATGAGGAGAGATTTTGGGGACATCTGGAAGCACGTTTAGTGCAGTGGTAGGGACCAGACTGCAGGAAGAATTCTGGAAGGGGATGCCTACCATGGAGGAGTTTCATCCTGGACAGGTTTTGTTGAGAGTACTTCAATGCATTAATGTTTTCTTTGGCTAACTTATGCAGTTTTCATATTCAGAAGTTCAATTTTGGTCCTTTAAATAGAGGTCATGTCTACTTATTTGTGACATATGGGATGGTTATGATAAATGCCTTAGTAGGTTTGTTTGCTACTATTAACATCTGAGTCAGCCCTGGGCTGGTTTCAGTTGTGTGATTTACCACCACATTATGGGTCATGTTCACCTGTGTCTTCTCCGGCCTACCTTAGATTGAATGCCAGACATTGTGTATTTTACCTCGTTGGGTGTTTTGCATGTTTGTATTCTAATAATTCTGAACTCTGATGGGGAACACTGTTGTTACTTGCAAACCTATTGATACTTCCATGGCTTAAATGTGGTAGGCAGGACCCATGTGGTGCTCATCCTGGTCCAATTCTCTCTCCCTGCAGAGGTAAGAGCATTCTGCAAAGTTGCCAGCATGTTTGTCATGGACCGTCCCCATGCTCAGCCCTCTGAGCCCCAGGAACTATTCTCTGATCGTCTGGGTTTGTTCTAAGGTTCAGACAGTCTCCCCAGATACACACACCGATCAGTAAGCAACTGGATCCGGGCGGTGGCACTCCGAAGGTCTCTGCCTTCACCTGCATGGGCATGCCCCACTGTGTGGTCCGTCTGTCTGTGCCGTGGTCCGTCTGTCTGTGCCGCGGTCCGCTCACTCTCAGAGCAGCAGCCTGCTTCAGATGTAGTCCTTAGTGCTGTCTTAGCCAAGACAGACGTCCACAGCCAGAGGTTCTAAAATGTTGCTGTATCCCTTATAATCCTTTAAATTATGCTGAGATCTAGGGAATTCTCTTTTGGATTTTTTTTATAGATTTTATTGTGTATTTCCTATTGTCCTTAGGAGGCACATCATGTTGCTTTCATTTTTAACTGACTTCTGGGGCTTGTTTTAAAATTATATAATAGGGCACCTGGGTGGCTCAGTCATGAAGTGTCTGCCTTCGGCTCAGGTCATGGTCCCAGGGTCCTGGGATCGAGCCCCGCATCGGGCTCCCTGCTCAGCAGGAAGTCTGCTTCTCCCTCTCCCACTCCCCCTGCTTGTGTTCCCTCTCTTGCTGTGTCTTTCTCTGTCAAATAAATAAATAAAATCTTTAAAAAATAAAAAAATAAAATTATATAATAAAATCCTATATAATTAACATTCACCAAGAGGTATCAAACACCCTAAAGTTTTAAGTTGCCTATTTACTTTATAGGACAACACTGAAGGAACAAGGACCAAGGCTTTACAATTTTTGATATGACAACACCCAAATACTTATTTTGATTCCTGGGACCTATTTCTTGGTCTATTTTAATTCTCACTTAGACGTAACAAATATTAGTCCGTGCCAAAATAACCAAACTCAGAAGAGCGTCTCAGGTGAGGTTTCTGATGAAGTTGTCTTACCATGTAAAGATCACTATGCCACGGCCAACTTCAGAAAATTTAGTCACCCCAATAAGTGACCAGATCTACCATCTTTAGGTCTGAAGAGATGGTTCTTTCACTGAATCTATGCGACAAGGGTAAATATATATTGACTTACATAAATACACTACCACACGTAGAACCACTTCGCTAATTCAAGACCTGCTAGTAGAAGGCATTCTTATGGGCATGAAACATCTTCAAACGCAACTGATGTAATAATTTGTGACATGTGTTCATATCCTTGGGATGTGCTCGCTTATATGCCCAAACTAGGATTATAACTCCCACTCTGCTCTTATTTCAAGGAGACTGATAACCAATAAACCACAAGCCCTTTGGTATTTTTTCCTATGATACATCACAACATACACCGGACAAGTAAAACAAATTTCATTCTAGAAAGTAACAAAAAGATAGACTCTAAGAATATTTTTACTGGCCAGAAATTTAGAAATTCTTCCAAACATGGCAAAGCTTGTCAATATTTCCATTGTTGCTTTAAGGCATTCATAATCGATCTCAATCAGTAATATTGTCCTCTCAGACTGCTAACCCGTATGAAAATGTATAGGACACCATGAGGTTAGAAGTGCTTGTTATGGGTCCTGCTGCTAAATGCACAGCACCTGTTCAATCCTAACCCCGGTATTACTTTCTGTCATTTGTCTGGGCTCGATTACACCTGTCATCTTCTGCGGTCAATGCAAAATCTGCTTTAACCAACATATTTGTTCCTTAGGCTTCGACAAATAAACCTTTAAGTTTGCTAAGTTTGCCAACTCTATGTAAGAAATATAGGATATACTAAATCTGCAATAGCTGTAGGATCATAAGTTTATTATTTTTCCTTAATGAGCTTGTTTAAAATAAAGAAATTTGTAGAGGACTTTTTTCCAATGGCACATGTGGATGTCTTATGTAGTAAGTGTTGATCTCAGGCAAAATCCTGACTGCACACCTATCACCTGCATCTCTCTGCACGTGAGCAAAGATAAGTGGTAAAAGCAACTGAAAACAGAATGTAGGAAGGGTCAGTACCCAATAGCAACAGCAAACAAAAAAGAACCCCAAAAAACAAAGCAGAAAAATCAGCAATAACCTGAAGTACAATTCAGTAATTTCAGAATGAATGTACCAGCCCTATTTTCTAGAACAAATGTAAACAAAGCAAGGTACTCAGACTTCAAATTTCACATACTAGAGTGAGTCGAGTTACAATGATAGGAAATCCACCTGTTTATCATCCTGTCAATATTGATCACAGGATAATATGTATTCTGGTCCAGCTGGGGTGGAGAAGACTGAGGCCTAAACAGAAGACTTGCTCTACTGAGGGCTGGATCCATCCGTGTTCAAGGGTAACATGCTAATCACTAAGAGCATGGAGGGAATTACACAAAACTCCCCAGAAGAAATGCATAGGACAAAAAAGTGAGAGAGCCATTGTTTGTGTGTACGTACACAAACAGGTTCTCAGCTTCAAAAATCCACAGAAGATAGGAATATAAGTGTTGTGATCCTCAGAACATCCCTTACTTTATCAATTCATTTTTAGCGGAGACCGCGCTGTTAAGTTTTTAAGAGAGTAGCAAGGAATGAGCCTGCAGTCCACTGCTTCAACTTAGAGATGGGTTTCATGGCTTTATAATTACAATGAAAGTATGCATTTATAAACATGCACCCAAACATGGATGCTGAGAAACCTCAGAAGGATGAATACGTTGTACAATGCTGTTATGATTAAGCATTTTTTTCCTCTAAAGGGCTTTTAGGTTTTTATTGTTATCTTGCAGTTTAATAAAAATGTAAATGCTGTTCTGGATGGCAAGAATGGGGAAAACAGTGAGGGGGAAAAAAGGGAAGTAGATGCCCCAGATCACCTGAGTAACAGACGGCAAGAATGAGGTTCTGGGTCCACCTGGGGGAAGCGAGACTCACAGAGCTCACCCCTACTCCCTGAGCGGCCAGACACGGCTTCACGTCTGCCCCAAAGCTATAAAAACAGCCTAAATAGCAAGTAGGGGCAAACATTATGCAAGTAAACATACTGAAAGTGTGCTTGCAGAAATCTCTCAGTTCCAAGGTACTCCTTTGTATTCAAGCATTTTGTTCATTTTAAGCATTATTTCAACCTTCAGGTTTTTCACAGTTCATAAGTTGGAATTAGCAGTAATTGATAATGTTGTCATTAAAAAAAAGCGTGACGTTTTAGGGGCACCCAGGTGGTTCAGTCTGTTGAGTGTCTGCCTTTGGCTCAGGTTATGATCCCAAGATCCTGGAACAGGGATCCTATATCTGGCTCCCTGCTCAGTGGGGAGCCTGCTTCTCCCTCTCTCTCCGCCTTTGCCTCTCTCCCTGCTTACTCTTATTCACGCTCCCTCAAATAAAGTCTTTAAAAAAAATCGTGTGGTGTTTCCTATCGAGAAAGATACACTGAAGGGTCTGTTCCGCTCAACAAGAGACTGGGGTAGAGCCAAACCCTCCTGTGGGCCTGAGCACTTTGATTACATCCTAGGAACACAACCAGTGCCATAGAAGTCTGTCGGGTTTTAGCCTGCCCCGCACCGCTGCCCAGAAAGGGTCAAGAACAGTTCTGTCTGCAGGGTCAGGCAGACGTGGGTTTAAACAACCAACAGGAGTTTTAATTAGCTGTGTGACCCGGATAAGCGACTCTTTCTGCCTGGCCTTTAGTCTGCTTACCTGTAGGTTGGGTTCTGAGGCTTAAAGATAAAGCTGGGTGTTAGTCCGCGTTCTCCAGAGAGACAAAACCAACAGGACGTGCGTGGGCCTGTGTCGACCCTCCAACAACGTGGGCTTGAACTGCACACGTCCACAAACACACCCATTTTTTTTTTTTGATAAATACACTACACTAAATCCATTTTCCCTTCCTTATGATTTTCTTAATAGCATTCTTTTCTCTAGCTTAATTATGAGAATATAGAATATAATACATGGAACATACAAACCATGTGCTAACTGACAGTTCACACTATCGGTAAGGCTTTTAGTCAAGGCTCGTAGTTAAGTTTTGGGGAGCCAAACGCTCTCTATGGATTTTCGACAGCATGAGGGCCGGCGCCCCCAACCCTGCAATGCTCAAGGGTCACCCTTACACATGGAAAGACGTATATTGTCAGGAGTTGACTCACCTACTGTAGGGCGGTAGAGCCAGCCGGTGACCCAGGGGAGTGTGCATGCACACCACCGTCCGAGCCAACAGGCAGCTCGGGGTAGGAACGCAGTTCTCCTGGAATTGGATGCCTGTGGGGCCTTTTTAAGCCTGTAGTGCCATTTCCAGGGCAACCGGGTCAATCACAGGTGCACTGCATCATCAGGGTGAGGGGGAGGTGATGGTATGCGGTGCCGGGGCCCTCAGACCCCACTGCAACCAGGGTCAGCTGCCCAGCTCTGAAAACTTACTCATGCCAGCCCCTCTCCATTTGTCCGAATCCAAAAGCTCCCCAGGTGATTCCCCAGGTGAACTCCATCTAGAGTTGGAAACCAGCTTTGCAAGGAATAAAGGGGGGGTCTAGAAATAATTAGAAGGGTGCTGCCCACCACATATCAGAGCTCTCAGCTCAGACGCTGCTCAGGCTCACAGACTTCCTGCACACCTTCACATCACTTTTAGTGCTGGCGGGAAAACACCCCAAATCATTCTCCGACATCAGTGTGTTACCTCAACACAGAACGCTCCGTCAGAGCACCTGTGTTAAGCGCAAGTGAAGTTAAGACGATGCGAAATCCATGCCGGTTAATGGTTTTTCCTATTTAGAATCATGTAGCTCCAGGAAACTCTAAACATGACTAAAACTATGAAAATCAACCAAAAAAATACTCCATGTGTGAAAAGTGAAAATGAAACCGTACTAGTCAGGTTAATTAGCATCAATTAACCTTACCGAGCGTCCATCACCTCTCTATTCTGGCCTAGCTTTTCTATCAAGATCGTGCCTGCCACAGCAATAACCCCGCATTCAAGGGGCTTCGCGCCTCGTCAGAGGTGAGGACGCCAGATGGGGAGTAACCGTACTACCTGTCACTCGAGCTACACAGTAAACGCTGCTGAAGGACCCACAGGAATGAACTTCTCACAGAATGTATGTGGTGATAATTACCATCTCTGAGATGAGGAATAAATTATTAAAGACACGCTCAGGGATACGGCTGATTCCTAGTGGAAGTAAGATAAAACTAGGAAATAGGAAACTGGAGAGCGAGGGCTCAAGGCAAGTGTCTGGCATGGAAAGGCCACTCGTGCAGGTCCAGATGGCCGTGGAAGGTCCAGGGAGGAGCTGAAGTCACCCGGAAGAGAATATAACGGGGGAAGGAGCAAGCGGTCCCCACTCTCCCCGGACTCTGTCCACTCATCCTCCTGGACTTCTCGCTGGTGGCTTGTCCTAGAAGCAGTCTTCACCAAGTCTTCACCAAGTGCCTTATCCAAGTGCCCCAGGGTCACACCCCTGACTTCTGGGGAGCAAGCAGCCCGTCTCCCCAGCTGTGCTCTCCCCATCCTCATCCACACCACATGGCCGGTCGCCTCCCCGGCCGCCCAGAGTCAGCGCTCTGTGTGCTGCCCTCAGAACACACTCCACCTGTCACTCCCGTGTCACTGGAGTCTATTGACTGGGGAGCCCATCTCTTCTAGGGACTGAGCGTGTCCTCAAAGACAGAGCTCCTGGCTTACGGAGAGTCATGTCCCAGGTTCTCAACAGAAGACTGGATCTGCAGCTAGGACAATGTCCAAGTCTGAAAGGACTAAACGCGACAGGAGAAGAGGGGGTAAGCGGGCTGGAACCAGCGGGGTTTGTGAACCGGGGGCAGCACTGGGACACAGAGGACCGGCTGTCAGAGAGACAGGTTTGCAGGGGAGGAGGATGGAAGGAAAGCCGGCCAAGCCTGGAAGTCAGACATCCTCAGTCTTTCCAAAGCAGCAGAGCTCCCAACACTGAGATTTCTAAGCGAAGTAAGAATCTGGCCTCACATACAAAAATCTTCCATAAATCTGGACTGTGATGAAATTTGAAATAGAAAATAGAAAATTTCAAAATTTATTTTAACGCTATGAGAAAGCATACACTTGCCTAGATTGTCCAGTTTTCTGAGCAAATTGTTTAGAAATATGCATATATATTTACACATGGAAACATATAAACTCATTTTTTATAAAAATAAATTCATGAATGCCTTCTGCAAATAAATACATCCTCTATCCATGACCTCTCAAAGTTAGCAAAAGTAAATGAAGTAACCAGAAAAAGAGCAACAGGTTTCACTCAGAATTAAAAATAAATGAGTTTTTCAGGCCCACTTTCCATCCACCTAATGGCAGTTTCTCAACTGAGAAAATTATTTCCTCAACCTATAAATGTGGGTATTTGTTAAGTGTCAGAAGTCAGTTATTAAAGAAGCAGTTTCTCAAAAACAGAAAAAAAAATCATCAGGAATAGATGATGTGTAAATAATTTGGGTCTTGAGAATGAGCTTCGTAAAAAAATGCTAAAATCAATCCTAGAAAGTCGCCAAACAGAATCCAGATGGTTCTGCCTAGTGAATGTGCTCAAGACATCAGACCCCAGAAGGCAATGGAATTTAAATATCTCCATTTCCTTTTAAGCATAATCTAAACTTGGATTGGAATTTTATGCTACAAGGTAATTCCTGAGCAGAGCTTCAGCTTCTGGCTCCTTTCAGGGAAAGGTCAGTATGTTTAAATTGCTTTGTGTACAAGAAACTGAACCGTGAAAAGTACTTTGAGGCATGTTCCCTGCTGTAAAACATAAGGCTGTGGAATTTATCTTCATTTTAAAATGGAAATACATTTTATTTTCCTACTAGAATGTAATCAAATATCTAAACAACGCAAATGAAGCATTTTCCAAAACATGTTCGTTGTTATCCTCTACTACAGCTTTTACCCAGGGGTTAGTCTTTAGTGACAAAATAATAAAATGCCTATTTCTAAAGGTGTTTGGATTTCATTAGAGATTCTATAGACAGAAATCAAGCCAATGGATGTACTAACAGCCTGTGCGGGCTTCACCTGCTCAAATGTAAGCAAAAACCATCTCCAGCTTTGAAGCAAGAGAAAAATCATAATTATCTTTTATTTTCACACACTGTCACCTAATTAACTCTTCAAAAGTGCGGGGAATTGTGCTTTGATTCCTTTCTTGTTATCAACGTTAGCTTTATATTCATCAACTATGATAGTGAATCAAAACAGTTCAGAATTTTAACCTTGATAAATTGGAATCAAATTAATTTTTTAAGTTGTCACCATAGGAATGAAAAAAAAAGGCACAATGAAGGAGAAAACTAAAATGGAGCCATGTGAGGATTACAGTCTAGAGGCAGAAGAAGCGTGGGTTATGCATGACATGACCAGAGGGAAGGGAACGTCTTACAGCCACTTGAAAGAAATAAACATGAAAGCACCTGTATCGAAAATTTGCACTTACCTGGTTTTGCCACATTTAGGTATTCCAATATATATAATTTTTCTTCTAGTGAATTAGCATGCAACAATTTGCTTCATAATTATCTTCCACAGGTCTTTATAACTTAATCATTTAGAAATATATATGTATATACATATATGCTTAAGTACTTATATACGAATACATAACATCACCATTTTTATGTAAGTAGATTAAGACATTTGTCCTGTTTTTTATTTTTATTTTTTTAAAGATTTTTATTTATTTTTTGACAGAGAGAGAGACAGCAAGAGAGGGAACACAAGCAGGGGGAGTGGGAGAGGGAGAAGCAGGCTTCCCGCAGAGCAAGGAGCCCGATGTGGGACTCGATCCTAGGACCCTGGGACCATGACCTGAGCCGAAGGCAGAAGCTTAACGACTGAGCCACCCAGGCGCCTCTGTCCTGTTTTATACCTAACCAGTATAATAGAATCATTTCTGTTATAATCCACATAGATATGCTTTCTTATTTTATATTGATGCTGAATATTAGTCAACATTGCTATATCATATATAATTATTTCCCATTGATGAAATTTAACTTATATCCTAATTTTCCCTCTAAAAATTACAGCTGTGCATTTTATCATCTTCATACAGATTTCTTTGTGAAGTTCGAAGTTTTCAAGGTTTCTGTTTTTACATCTGAGGTGGCCTTTTTACTGCTTAATTTGCAAAATAATATACTTATGAATATTAGTCCTTTGTCATACTGCAACAACTATTTTCCCCCAAGTTGTTAATTTTCATTTGCTCATATTTTAATAATTTTATTCATGCATTGTGGCAATAATGCTATGCTTAGAAAAGCTGATATATAAAATAAAATATGAAAATTATGACATTAATTATATTAAAGTACTTTATTGATGTTTCATGGTTTTATTTTTTCCACTTTTTAAAAACATTAATTTGTTGGGGTGTCTGGCTGGTTCTTTTGGTAGAACATATGACTTCTGATCTTGGGGTCATGAGTTTGAACCCCACATTGAGTAAAATCTTAAAAAAAAACACATTAATTTGTTGATCAGTCTAGAATATATTTTGGTTTAAGACAGCAGGTGAATCCAACTTCTCCCCTTTTCTCCAAATAGTTAAGTGTGTTTGTGTCCACACTATTCATTAACTGACTCATTGTTAGCTTGATATAGGAACAGAATTCTGTATAATTTCTTCATGCTATTTATCTTACACAGGTAATCTGTCTATAATTATGCTGTTTGATTACTAAACCTTAACAGTAGGTCTTCCCCTAGGTCTCACTCACTACTCTTTTTTTTTCCCCTGAAAGTTTCATGACTAAGTTTATATAATCAACTTTCATTTAATTTTAATGAGTACAAAAGTATTGTCGGGGCGCCTGGGTGGCTCAGTTGTTAAGCGTCTGCCTTCGGCTCAGGTCATGATCCCAGGGTCCTGGGATCGAGCCCCACATCGGGCTCCCTGCTCCATGGGAAGCCTGCTTCTCCCTCTCCCACTCCCCCTTCTTGTGTTCCCTCTCTCGCTGTGTCTCTCTCTGTCAAATAAATAAATAAAATCTTAAAAAAAAAAAAAAAGTATTGTCAATTTGCTAGGGCTGCATTTAACATAATTTATTAGGGACCAACATCTTCAAATGAAGAGACTATATTATGTAGAATTTGGTAGGGTCATATAATCTAGGAATATTTTATACTAATCATATATCATTAAACATGGCTGATTAAGTTCACTCTCAGAGAGTTCATATCCATATTAATATTTTTAAAGTTTTTTTTTAATTTATATTGGATTACACTTTGTAAAGTTATTCACTTTAGGTGTCAATGATATTGCCAATGAACTTACTAACTAATTTAAGGACATTTTAATTCTTTACTATATTTTAAGTTATTCAACAGTATATTCATACAGAAAAAAATACATTCTTTTTAAGTTTTTTTTTTTTTAATTTACTGGGTTTTTTACTTTAACTGGAAGAAATCTGATATCAAAGTTAAGACAGAAGATGTGTTCTCTTCCCTTGATTTTACATTTTGTGGGCTGTTTTGTTCTGGGACCAGATAATGATTTGAGAGAGGAGACATTATGTAAACACACATTCATTAATTCAATAAATACATATTGAGCATCTTCCATGGCAGGCACTGTTCTAGATGCTTTGAAAGAGCACATCTTTGCTGCAGCTTGTCACTGCCATGGTGGGTGAAATCAGGTCCTGGCTACGTCCAGGCCTGCACCTGCTCAGCTGAATGTGGCTGAAGAAAAGGACAACTGTTTTCACCCAAATCCAGGATCTCTAATTACCAGATAAGTACTCTGGACTCTCCAGCAGTCACTGGATTGCCCTGCTCCATCTTCTCTCTCCCTTTCCGTTTCTATTGTTCCCATTTCCTCATACTGTGAGCACCTTGGTATTTTTTAGAAAATACACGGTTCATGTGCTGTTGACTTCCACGTGCAAAATTCCAGGCTGGCCCAGCCCCAAATCCAGAACTCTGGAAACCACTGATGACCCAGCGGCTCTGCCTGTATATGGACCAGCTATTTTTTTTTTTTAATTTAATTTAATTTTATTATGTTAGTCACCATACATCATTAGTTTTTGATGTAGTGATCCACGATTCATTGTTTTCCAGCTATTTTAAATGAATGTGCCCCAACCTGAGCTTCTGACGTACCCCTTTCACACGGGTTAACCCATTTCAGCTAAAAGCAACTGCACTTTAACCTTGAGTTTAACAACTCAGGCCAAGCAACTACTCATTGCTTCCCTTCCATTCACACTCCGCACACAGCACATTCTGTTACCTCTCACTTTAAGACAGATCATAATTCAATCATTTCCCAGGACCCCACTGTCATCACAGGGGGAGATGTGCCCATGCTACCAAATACCATCCATGCCTGGCTAAGACGGATCGACCTGCAATTCACATGCAGAAACACAGGCATACCGTACTCACTCCCATGAATATCGGCAGCATCTATATATGCATATGTTAAGGAAATACACCTCTATTTCTGTTTTGCAAAAATATTGAGAGTTTTCATGATTCTTTTGGTATACTAAAAATGTGCCACCTAGAAAATATGGCTTTTTTCTTCCATTGACCTATGAGTACATCCAACCCATACATAGATTCCTTAGTATCAAACTAGAGTAAAACAATCAGCCATGTCTCCTACTCCCTAACTGGATCGTGGCTGCTTGAACATGCATGTGCTGGTGATATGAATAAGACTGTGTGTGTGTGTGTGTGTGTGTGTGTGTGTGTGTGTGTGTGTGTCTGCTAATGATCTTTGGAACATGTTACTATAAGTTCAATGCTGGTTTTGTGAAAAAAAAAATCGGTAGTGTTTCTTCTTTTTCTGTGCATGGGGCATATTAAATAGCAAGTTTTGCTTTCTACACCATCCAGGTTTGCTGCTCTGTAGGGGATGGTTCTTAGATCAACCTCTTTACCTCTTTGCTGGTTTTGACTTTGTTACTCTAACTCAGGTCAGTCTCAGAAGTTGTAATTCCTAAAACTGCACTCAGGGCACAAAGATTCCGCTTGTTCTTACTGACACGGGAGTATCTCTGATTATTCCTACATCCATCCTCCCACCCACGGCTCATGATGTGCTTGCAGCTTCTCATTGCACCCTTTATGAGTCTAAGTAGTTGTTCATTTAATATGATTTTTGAAAAATCTCTTAGATTTGATTACCAGTTCTATATTTTTCTGTTTTATATTAATTATATTTGTATTTATTCTTTTTATTTTTATTCATGTTTATCCTATTTTTCTAGATTTGTTTGGTGGATTCTCTCGTAATTCATTTGGTAGAATGCTAAATCCTCTTAGTTTTCTTTTGTTCTTTGGTTAATAATGTAAGTTTTTAAGACTCATCTTTTATGTTGCTTCAGCTGCATCTCCCAGGTACTGACTGTCATGTTTTCACTGTCTCTGCTTCTGGGATTCAGTGATGACTGTTTAACCCAAGGGATGTTCTGAAAGCATTTTTTGCTTTCTTCAAAGTGGTTCTCTTTTGTGTTTTGTTTTGCAATTTACTTGTATTATTAACTTTGTTAGAATGCAGTATGTTCAGAAAACAGGATCTGTATCAGTGCTACTCAAAATATGGCTCCATAACCCACGTCATGAGCATTACCCGGGAACCTGCTAGAGCTGCACATCTATGGGCTCCACCCTAGGCCTCTAGAACCAGCATTTCTGTGCGTGGGGCCCAGAAATCCATGCTTTCCAAGGTCTCCAGGTCATTCCCCAGCATGCCAACATGTAAGAGGGAATTTCCATTTTCTCTCTACTTTGGATTCCTTTTCCTCTGCTATTTGTTACTGTTTGGTAATTAGTTTGTGGACACACGAAAAGCAGCTGCATTATTGTTATTATTAATTATTATTATTATTTGAATTGAAGAATTTACTCTTGCAAAGGAAGCTTGATGCCCTCCTCCTTGGCTGACCTGTGAGTTGACTTGTAGCTCTGAGAGACAATTTCCCTCAAATTCAGAGTTTCTACCTCAAACTTTGTTTCTCTCATTTGCCTGGGTGCTCATCTTATAGTCAGAGGGTCTTGCTCTGTTCTTGCTTGAACAAGCCCAAACTAAAAATGAGATGAGTTTCAGCTCCGGGGCCTAGGGGTGTGACCCACAACCAATATGGAAGGAGATGGTGGGTCCATGTCCAGGTTCTCTGTCCTCTGGCTACTTCACATTTTCTGAGTGTCCTTGATGGACCTGAATGTTACACACCCACAGTGGTAGCTGAAAGGACTATTCTGTTTCTCTCCATCTCCTTTCCCCTCTCCTTGTACTTCTTGGAGTAACTTTTGAAGTAAACTAACTGTATCAAATAGTTATTGAGTATGTGCTTTGGGAGGCACCCCGTTGAAAGCATGTATCTATTTGTTTATATTCCAAATTAATTATCTTTTTCAGATTTATCTATGGTGCTAATTATGCTTTCTACTTAAAAGAGACATGTTGAGAACTATAAATCAAGTTTTTCTATTATTATGTTTTCTTATTTCTTCTAAAGTTTTTAACTTCAAAAAAAAAAGTTTTTAACTTCAATTTACATTTTATGTATTTTACTATGTTATTTGGAAGGTAGATCTTTAGAATCACAGTTCTGATTTATCTCTTTATGATAAAATGGTTACCAGAACCATGACTCTAATAATGGGCAGAATTCAACATATACAGGAAGAAAAGGAGACTGCACACCTGAAGGAGTGTTTTGACTCAGAGTTTTATAAATACAATAAAGATTTATCGACAAATCACCAAATTTTCTCTATTTAAAGAGAATGTTATTATTGAGAGATGGATAAAATTATCTTGAGAAATGCTTAATCTCAGATGTACTGTTGTTGGAGTTCTCTTATATATAAGTCCTCTGCGATCCCTGTTACAAAGACCTAATCATATAATGTTCCAGTGGAATGTCCTAATTCAGGTGCCTAAAGCAGCAATATGAAAATATGGGTAAGTCCTGATTAATGCAAATAAAGAATACCCCCACTAGCTAGGAGCTGTTTTCTTTCTGTGACTCATCTGTGATGTAGATGAAACACTGTTGATTCAGACTGGTGGAGTTACTGCAATTTGTGTTTCCTGACCATCAACGAGAATGGAATTCTGACCTAATACAGCTGTTTGCATACTCCCTGAAAGAAATAAATCCGAAGTCTCAAGAGATAGCAACATATCTAGGGTAGATCTGGAAACAACGTAACACAGAAAAATCATTTCCCAAAGCATCCACTCTCTTCTCTAACAAAAAGACCACGAAACCACTACAATCTCAGCAATGAGAATGTTGCCTTTAATAAAAGGCTGGACCCATGGACACTGGTGATATAAAGTATCTCATTCAATTATGAAGCATGTGCATGCAGAAAATACAGATTAGAATATCCTGAAACAGAGAGTTTGAGTATATTTCCTAAATTCTTACAAGTAACACAAGTTGAGCTTGTATTCATATAGAACAGTTTTTACAATACAAACTAAACTATATCGCTTCAGGTAAAAATAACCCTGATTGGAGATGGACCTGAAAATGGAGGTTTCATTAAACACAAAAATATTTGATTAATAATTCCATATCCACTGTTCTGTTTCTTCCAGTAGCAGGGAAGAAAAATCAATGTGCTGTTTCTTAAGTAAATTATCAAATATTTTTATTTCATTTCACTTCATTTTTAATTCCAGTGTAGCTAACATATAGTGTTATATTAGTTGCCGGTATACAATACAGTGATTCAACACTTCCATACACCATTCCCGTGTTCATCACAGTAAGTGCCCTCCTTCAAACCCTTCACCCACTTAACCCATCCGCCTGCCCACCTCCCGTCTGGTAACATCTGTTTGTACTGTATAGTTAAGACTCTGTTTGGGGGTTGACTTTTTTTTTTTTTCCTTAAATCCCACATGTGAGTGAAATCATATGGCATTTGTCTTTCTCTGACTGACTTATTTCGCTCAATGTAATACCCTCTAGGTCCATCCATGTTGTCACAAATGGCAAGATTTCATTCTTTTTGATGGCTGAGTAATATTCCATCATGTATATACACAACTTCTTCTTTATCCATTCATCTGTTGATGGACACTTGGGCTGCTTCTGTAACTTGGAATAATGCTGCAATAAACACAGGGGCACATCTATCCCTTCGAATTAGTATTTTTGTATTCTTTGGGTAAATACCAGTAGTGTGATTACTGGATCACATGGTAGTTCTATTTTTAATTCTTTGAGAAACCTCCATACTGTTTTCCACAGTAACTACACCAGCTTGCATTCCTACCAACAGTGCACGAGGGTTCCCCTTTCTCTGCATCCTCACCAACACCTGTTGTTCCTTGCATTTTTTATTTTAGCCATTCTGGCAGTTGTGAGGTGATATGTCATTGTAGTTTTGATTTACATTTCCCTGATGATGAGTGATGTTGAGCAGCTTTTCATGTGTCTGTTGGCCATCCGGATGTCTTCTTTGGAAAAATGTCTGTTCATGTCTTCTGCCCATTTTTAACTGGATTATTTGTGGGGTTTTCTGGTGTTGAGTTATATAAGTTCTTTACATATTTTGGATACTAACCCTTTACCAGATATGTCATCTGCAAATATCTTCTCCCATTCCGTAGGTTGCCTTATAGTTTTACTGATTGTTTGTTGTGCAGAAGGTTTACATTTTGATAAAGTCCCAAGAGTTTATTTTTGCTTTTGTTTCCTTTGCCTCAGGAGACATATCTAGAAAGATGTTCTTATAGCTGATGTCAGAGACCTTACTGCCTGTGCTCTCTTCTGGTATTTTTATCATTTCAGATTTTATGGTTTCTCACATTTAGGTTCTTAATCCATTTTGAATTTACTTTTGTGTATGGTGTAAGGAAATGGTCCAGTGTCATTCTTTTGCATGTGGCTGTCCTATTTTCCCAACACCATTTGTTGAAGAGACTGTCTTTTTCCCATTATATATATTTTTCCTGCTTTGTCAAAGATTAATAGACCATATAATTGTGAGTTTATTTCTGGGTTTTCTGTTCTGTCCCATTGATTTACATATCTATTTTGTGCCAGTACAATACTTTCTTGATTACTACAGCTTTGTAATATAACTGGAAGTCTGGAATTGTGATGCCTCCAGCTTTGTTGTTCCTTTTCAAGATTGCTTTGGCTATTTGGGGTCTTTTGTGGTCAAACATTTATTTATTCATCACTTTTTTCAAGCAGATCAATAATAGTTGACACTTATTAAGTATCCATTACATACAAATCTCTATTCTTATTAATGCCTTATTTTATTTATTTTTTACAATCATAGTATATGTTTAAAAAATATAACAAAAATTGAGGCTTGAGAAAATTGTTTCAAAACCAAATCACTCTGGTGGCCAGTTAGAGCAAAACTAAGCTGTGCACCTCTGTCCAGCTGCATGAAAGACCATACTATTTACTACCGGACAATAATGTCTTCATGTGGGGTTGAGGAATAAAAAGGTGAATTACACCTATTTTCAATGTTCACAAAGCTCAAGTTGAGATGTATGTGTGTGTTTGTGTGTATTAACTTTGACACACAAATAAATAAAAATACAAATAAATAAAAACTGGGTACAAATAAATAAAAACTATAAAAGACATGCAAAGTATTAGGAGCATCCAGATCAAAGAGAAAGGGACAATGTCTCAGGAGGCAGGAGATCTTACCACACTAGTCTACACTACACTGACTGGAAGAGTAATGGCATATGGAGCGGAGAGTAGCATCATACTAATAACAATAATAACACCTTCATAAAACCAAATCCAGATTTTTCGAAACACTAAGCTCTAAAATTGGCTTCAGAGAGAAAAATAAGCTTATTTAGCAATTTTCTGAAGAATGTTTACTTGGCAGACTACCACCATATTAAATTTTTAGATGGGCTTTCCTAAGTCAGCTAAGAGGGATATTCAGAGGCAGGAATCTATTCTTATCCCTGACCTTCTATATTCCAGCATAGCCTAAGTTATCATAAAATTATTAGAATATGTTATTGCAATTCACTTAATTTAAATCACAGTATTTCTTCATACAGTTTAAAACAATGTTAAGTATAAAAAATAATAAGAATAATAAGTGTCCTCCTTTTAAATGGGCTAAGAAATATTGACTCTAGCAATTTGCTGCCTCTAAACTTTGGCTGATAAGACTCAAGTCAGGGACAGAAGCCCCAAAAGATTTTAGAAAGACAGATTTTTTTTTTTTTATTTTAAGTGTATTAATCATAAAGTTTAATACTGTCAACATATTATTGGCCAAAATTAATAGATACTTAAAACTATCTAACAGATGCTGAAAGTTAAAATGATAGTTTAAATTTTTGAAAATTTTGCTATTATTCTTAACCTTAACTGCATTAGGAAATCCTGTTGGTTCTACCTTCCAAATACTCTTTACCCCTGATTTGCTACCCTGGGTGTTCATCTGTCTGTTCAAATGTCACCTTTCCAAAGGGGTCATTTCTGGTCATCTTATTAAAATTAGGAACCCCCTAACATCACTTTCTTTTTTTTTTTTTCTTTTTAAAAGATTTTATTTGAGAGAAAGAGAGAGAGAGAGCATGAGAGGGAGGAGGGGCAGAGGGAGAGGGAGAAGCAGACTGCCCACTGAGCAGGGAGCCCGATGTGGGGCTTGATCCCAGGACCCTGGGATCATGACCTGAGCCGAAGGCAGACACTTAACTGACTGAGCTACCCAGACACCCCCTAACATTATTTTCTAACCTTGTATCTGTTTCTTCATTATAACACTCTTCTTCAGCCGACATTATTTAGTAAAACACTGTAATACTAATAAATAAGTTCCAAAATTATTAAGAGGTCACATTATTGGGAGACTATGTTATTGTGAAAAACATCATTTTAAAATGCATTGTTAAAACTCTATTCTGCATTGTTAAAACTGTATTCTGAAACAAGAAAGTCCCAATCACAACAATTACTTCCTGACGTGCCCACATGTGTCCTGCCCTTACAAGGTTGGAATTCTGGCCAGCCCAGCCCAGCCCAGGAGTGGTTAGACCGACTGCCCGTCAGCTGCCAGCCCCGTGGTGTCTGGACACGAGCCAGCTCAGGTGCACGGATGCAGGGCCCCCTCCCCAGTCATACAGCCGAGGGTTTGCTGGTTTAATCACCGACTGCGATACAGGTTCCATGAGGACAGGAATTTGGTCAGTTCACTCCTTACTACCTAGTGCAGAACAGTGGGGCTCACTTCCTATATGCATCAGCAATCCCAGGATGGATGTGACCGCCCCAGATGCACCAGGGTGTGGGTTGTGTTTCTAGGAAAGCTTCAGAGGGATTGATTCGAGATCTTTTTTTTTTTTTTTTTTTTTTTTTAAGATTTTATTTATTTATTTGACAGAGAGAGACACAGCGAGAGAGGGAACACAAGCAGGGGGAGTGGGAGAGGGAGAAGCAGGCTTCCCGCAGAGCAGGGAGCCCGATGCAGAGCTCGATCCCAGGACCCTGGGACCATAACCTGGGCCGAAGGCAGACGCTTAACGACCGAGCCACCCAGGCGCCCCTGATTTCCCGATCTTTCACACGTTGCACCACCCAAATAATGCTCCCAGGCTTCAGTGTGGTGGATGAGGGTGGAACAGCGGAGCTCACTGCAGTCACGGACAAACTATGAAATAGCAGCAGTGACGCATGAGACAGACGCCCATCAAATGAGTCATTCTGATGACTCAGCGTCTCACTTCATAACACAGCCACTCCCAAAACAGGAGCAGTTCAGCATCTTCTGAAAATGGTATATTTGGTAGAAGTCGATACTATTCCAAGAACACTGTCTCATGACCTAGGAAGTTAAAATGAAATGGGGGAATGCTCCCAACTTTGCCCTGCGTAGAAAATACAATAGAGCCACGGATAGAGTTGTGTTCCCATCATTGCATACTTAGAAGATCCTAGTTTCAAAAGGGCAATAAAGAGACATACAGAAAAAGAAATTTCAGGTTGACTAATGTTATTTGGTCCAAAAAGGTTTAAACATGAAGAAAATCAATCCAACCTTCTTTTGATCTGCTTAATGCTTACTTATTGCAGTTTTAAACTCTGTATGATTTTCCTTCTAAGCTATCTTGTATTCCAAATATAATTAAAGAGAATTCCAATTGTACTTACTCAAGGCAATAAATATTCTATAAAGTGCCCCCTGATTATCTTTTTCCTCAGTTACTTAGCTGCTTAACCCTCCTTGCCTTTATAAACTGAGAAAAATTGATTCAATTCTGTGTTCCCGACTTTTATGATATTTTTAGCTCTATAATACAATCCTTATTCAGCAAAAAACATGTAAACTGCCAAGTTATGTTGCATTTTAATATATTTAAATGTGAAACAACAAATTAATTATTTATGTATACCTGTACATCCTTGACTGTGTGATGAAGAACCCATATTCAGCTAAAATCGATGCCCCTTCCTTTCTCTCCACAGACCTGAACATTAGAATACAATTGTACTCATTGTTAGGTACAGATCTCTCTCACTGGAGAGAGGAGAGAAGTGTGGGACTGCAGCAGAGGGATGAGACAGAGGTGGAGCCTTGGACATATGACGTGACTTCTCTTTAACACAGCTCCTTGCACTGGGTTTGAAAAAACATGTTTAAATGAATGAGGCCTCAGATTAGGAATTCCTCATATCAGTGAGGTCATATGATACATGTCTTTCTCTGATTGACTTGTTTCGCTCAGCATAACACCCTCCAGTAAAAAAATTAAAAAAAAAAAAAAAGAATGAGGCCAAACCCAAACATCACGTGTGCACAGACAAAAGTATGAGATTAAGGACAAGGACTGGAGAATCAAGTCAGAAGACTGCTCAGCAGAGACTAGACTGATCAAGGGCAGCTCTGCCTCAGTGCTTCGGGGGATGTGGTCTGGCAAGGATGAAAGGGTCCATTCTCTTTACACCAGTCCCAAAGTCATCAGCACTCTGGAGCTCTGTGGATTATGGATTTGGGGAGCACGGTGGAAACACCATGCCTGACACAAACACCTGTGATTTCACAAGAGATGACATTCGCCTGGCATCTTGCAGTGTTCTGGAAGTGGCTTTTTCTGCCTCCGTCAATGACTAGAATGCAATGTTTATGAAAGAAAGGGCTGTGCTTATTGTGCTAATGCTCTACTTGGGTGCCTAAAACAATGCCTGAGACAAGGTAGGTCTCCCATAAATGCAGGTGGGATGGAAGAATGAAGTGCCAGCCTCAACAGGGGAGGAAGAACACGGAACATATTACATGGGGACTTTTCCTGGCTCGATGGGTACCATGTACTATGGGGGCAAGAAAGAATCTCTTCGCTGACTTCCAGAAATAAATAAGAGAAAGAGAATCATGTTGAGGCATAAATATCTTCCTTTAGTCAAACTGAGGCTTGGAGTCCATGTAATTTGTGCATGAAGATGAATTTATATCATTGTTTATATATACACTCGTGAGTTTGGGTTCATTTAGATTTCATACATAAGAGAAGTAAAGCAT
The DNA here is from genome assembly GCF_964656455.1 of Halichoerus grypus. NCBI lineage: Eukaryota > Metazoa > Chordata > Mammalia > Carnivora > Phocidae > Halichoerus > Halichoerus grypus. The sequence goes on from NC_135718.1 coordinate 83,028,848, forward strand.
AAAGGTGAGTCAACAAAGAACATGATAATAATGACACCAGGCTGTAAGTTAGGATGACTTCTCATTTGCTCTTCATGTGTATTTTTCTAAATGTATAGTAAAGATAGCTATAAAAGGGTCTTTAACACTCAGAAAAGGCCTATATTTAAAATAATATGAGGGTGCCTGGGTGGCACATTTAAGCATCTGACTCTTGATTTTGGCTCAGGTCATGATCTCAGGGTTGTAGGACTAAGGCCTTTATTGGGTTCTGTGCTCAGTGGGGAGTCTCCTTGGGATTCTCTCTCTCTCCCTCCACCCCTCCCCACTGTGCTTTCTCTCTCTAAAATAAATAAATCTTTAAAAAAATAAAAATAATAAAATGAAATGAAATAAGATAATATGGATGATGACTTCCACCCTTAGTAATAACTATGTAAGCCTCTTCTGGACAGCTACCTCCCAAAACATACCTATAACAGTTGGACACACTGTTTTTGTGTTTATTATTTTATTAAGATGATAATTCTCCCCACATTGATCTAGAGATTCAGTGCATTCCCAGTACAAATCACAGCAGGTCTTTTTGAACAAAATGACAACATTTTTTTCCAAAATTTAAAAGGAAAGGCAAATAAACTAGAAGAGCCAAAACCATTTTATAAAGAAAAACTCCAGCATACTCACACTACCTGGTCTTAAGATTTCCTGTAAAGCTGCAGCAACTAAAAGTGAGCCTTGTTTGCCTAAGGATAGACGTACAGTTCAAAATAATAGAGCCAAGACCTAGACCCTCACTTACAAGTCACCTGCCTTTTGACAAAGATGTCTGGATAAATCAATGGGATAAAGATACTGTTTACACTAAACAGTACTGGGGAAGCTGGATTTCTGTTTGGAAAAAGAATAAACCTTTACTTTAACTTCATACCACATTAAAATACTAATGTTTTACTAAACTACTCAAGGAAAATAGGGAGAAACTTAGTGACATTGGGTCAGGCAAAGATTTCTTAAACAGAAAAAAGTATAATTCATAAAAGAAAAACAGTAATAAAATGGATTTCATCAAATTTAAAAAAAAGGTCAGCCACAGATTGGGAAAAAATACCGATAAAACCTATATCTGACAATGAAGTTGAATATGTAAAATACATATTTTCAAAATATCTTACAAATCAGAAATAATAAAGCATCACAGTAAAATAATGGGAAGATATTTAAAACACACTTCACAAAGAAGACATATGAGTGGACAAGGAGTACATGGAAAAATACAACTTCAAACAATGAGACATCACTACAGACGTACACCAGAATGGCTGAAGTTAAAGACTGACATTATCAAGTGTCAGCAAGAAATGGAACAACTTTAACTCCTATGTTGCTGGTAAGAATGCAAAATGGCACAACCACTCTCACACACACTTGGCTAGTTTCTCAAAATTTTAAACACATGTTTGCCACATGACCCAGCAATTCCATTATGAGATATTTGCTCAATATATATCCACAAATATTCATAGCAGTACTTTCCATAATAGTTAAAAAACTGGAAATAACTCAAACATGCATGAACTGGTGCAAGGATAAATTACAGACTATCTCTACTACCCACACTCAGTAATGTAAGGGAACAAAATACTAATCTCCACTGTGATATGGATAAAGCTTAAAAACATAATACAGAGTGAAGAAAATCAAATATAAAAGACTGCATGTGTATTATCCCATCTGTTTGATATTATAGAAGAGGAATTAGAAATTATTCTTCAAGTTTGACAAAAATAATTGGAGTTTAAAAGTTTCATAAATGATCATTAATATTATTTGTCTCAAAGTCGATAATTTTATCTCTAAAAATGTCCTGGGAATTGAGGGTCTGGAGCCAAGCTGGACTGCCTAGGTCGGTCTGTCTAGCTGGTCTGTATAAACAAGGTGAATTAGGGTGCTGGCTCTCCTTGGGGGTCTGGAGCCTCAGTGACCACGGTCGTCACATAGCATTACGTGCCTCCAGGACCACTCCCCAGTAAAAACCCTGGAGTCTGGAGCCCAGGCGAGTGTGGCTGGCAGACAACACAGTACACACATCAGAATTCACTGAGAGACTGTGTCCTGTGCAACCCCACTGTGAGAGAAAGCTCGTTCTTGGTTTCCTTAGGACATCGCTCCACATGCTTACTCCCTTTGCTGATTTTGCTGTGTATCTCTCCACTGTAATAAGCCAAAACCATGAGTACAATGCCTTCTGAGTCCTGTGAATCATTTTATCAAATCACCAAATTTTGGGATGATCCCAAAGACCCTTCCACAGTAGTTTTTAACATAACAGAAATATGACGGGAGCAAAGAGAAAAGAATACAGTGACTATTGTACAATTAGTGAAAGAGTAATCAACCAAACATATCTATTTATAGCATTCTGCATATTGAATATATATGATAATATATATCAGAAATGCTTAAAATCATAGATGTAAAGATACAAAACATCTTTCTCTAAATTTCTGTATTATAAATAATGCAGGCCATTTTATGAAAACATAAAAAATTAAAATTTTCTGGAGCAATGAGTATATTAAAAACACCATTCAGAAGCCGCATCTGTATATATTCATATATTTCCCTTATACTGAGAAAATACCAAGGTGAGGGCCTGAATCCTCCAATGCCCATCAGCTAATATAAAGCTCCAGCTGTAAAACATGTGTAAGATGTCTTAGGGTCCCTGTCTTGGTCTATTTCAGGTCCCCAGAAAGAGGTAATGACAACTAGTTCCCTTCCTTTGATCCAAGGACACCAGTAAGATGAACGGCCCTAGGCTTCTGTGTGTTTGCCATCTCCCTGGATCTGACATTCATAGTAGCTTATGCTTCATGCTGAGGATCTCCCCACTGCTGATTTCCATTTTAAGCAGTTTCACTACGTATCTAGAACCAATATTTTACTGGGCAAAAATTCTATCACCTAAAACCTCAACATTTTCCCTAAATGTCTTTCCTTCGTGCTTGACTTAATGGGGCATAAATTTTTCTTCTCCTCAAAGAACTAAAGCTCTTTCTCCAGGTCTGGTTTTCTGAGGCCACATCAAGTATGAAGACGTGAGCACAATTTTCTCTCTCTTGCCTGCAGTCATTTCAGCCACTCATATTTTAGTCATCAGCCCAAATCCTGCCTACATTTGTGGTCATGTTCCTTGATCAAATATTTTGATATTTATGGGTCCTCATTGTGGACTCCATGACATTTTGGTGCATTCACCCACAGAGCAGTGAACAGAGCAGTGAAACACCTCAAAGCCTTTTTCTGTATTGCCTCCTTCGGGGACACAATTCCACAACCACACCAGAGCTCTGTGTTCACCAGATGCTTTCCACTCATCCACATGTAGCCTCATGCTTCCTACCAGCTGCTGGTATCCTGACACTCTGCCTGTCCACCAGTCAAGGGCAGGACAGCTCAGAGGACACCTGACCTTCCCTCCACACTTGCTTCTGTCACAGCATCTCCCCGAGACACATGCAGTTAACACTCCACAACCAGAACTCACAACACTCTTGCCAGGTTGTCCTTTGTTGAATGTTCCGTGGTGATAAATGGGTTACATCAGCTGTCATATTTACCACATTTGAGTGCTGCTATGAAATTTGATGCCACCAAAATGTGTAGCATTTAATTTCAGGTGCCTCCTTATTGATTTTCCTATGTATCATCAACAACATACATTTGGGCACTAAAAGCACATATGTATGCAGGGTCCATTTCCAGAGCTTTATATATATATATATATATATATATATATATATATATATATATATATGTATAGTTAATGTGAAGGTAAAGAGAATTTCTGAGTAGATCACTGCCAATTCATGTTTAGATAATAAATGCATAATAATTTTCCCCAAGCCACAAGTATCCCACCCACCATTCTTCAGCTGAAAGAATAATTTTGATTTTTATTTTCATAATTCAAAATGTGAGGGGCGCCTGGGTGGCTCAGACGGTTCAGCATCTGCCTTCGGCTCAGGTCATGATCCTAGGGTCCTGGGATCAAGTCCCTCATCAGGCTCCCTGCTCAGCAGGAAGCCTGCTTCTCCCTCTCCCTCTGCTGCTCCCCGTGCTTGTACACACTCTCTCTCTGTCAAAAATAAATAAAATCTTAAAAAAAATTCAAAATGTGGTTTTATACTTTCTTAACATAATGGGATTATTTTGGTTAAAATTAATGTAAAATATTCTTATGGGTGAGGCTTTTTCTTTTTTCCCTGAGAAACAATTGATCCATACATATGAGACTGTCTATACTGCAGTGCCTTAAGGAAGTATCTACACAGATCAACCGTGACACACATCAGTAGGATTTCAGTGTGCTGTGTGGATGGCATGTCAGGTAGTCACGGCAGATTCCCTGGGGTAGAAGAGCTGAACTGGACATTTTCATTAGAGGCAGAAGAAGACTTATTGATTTTGATTTAAACATTTCAAGTAAATATTTGGCAGAAAAATGGACATTTTTCTTGATGAAACAACTTTTGAGACCATTGTTATGAGTTAGATACTGAATTTCATATGTAACCCATTTTGTATTGTTTTACTAGTCCATTCTGACCCAACTAGGAAAAAAGCTGGAGAAGGAACTTAGTCTAATTCACTATTGGAATAATTTTTTATAAAGAAAATCAATTGGATCATCATCAAGTTAAAATTATCACATAAAGTATAAAACAAATCAATTATAGATGTTCTGAATTACCAATGGAGAAAAAAATTGTATACGTTATTGAGGAACAGTCATAAGAAAACACACACAAAGGATTTTGTTTTTGTTTTTGTTTTTGTTTTTCATCAGCTGATATATTATCCAGGAATGAGTTAAGAAATACACTAGAATAACATTTAGAAAGTAATGCAGTAAAAGGTGTTGCAATACTTTTCTGAAAAAAGATATTTCAAATAGTTTAAGAATCACTGAAGCATGTGTGGTTTGTGAAAGACATAAAGACTTATACATTCAAATCAAGTTAAATTTTATTATTTAATTATGGAATAACTGATGTATCCCATGTACTTAAGAATACACTTATATTCTTTGTTTGACTATGATAAGTCAGATATTCAAACTGGGAAGCCAAAATGTATAATAAAAATCTTAAAAATAAAAAAAAAAAGTACTAAGAAAAAATGTGTAGCCCTAGAAATACTTTAACCACCATAATTTTTTGTTTTCTTTTAAAAGAAAAATAATTACCTACTGAAATAATTTTATGGATTTAGTTATAAGATAAAAAGCTAATGCATTACTTATCTTTCAACATTCTCTAAAAATTGTCATCTAAGTAGTGATTGCAGAATTTTATTTCTGCCAATGATAAATGTGCCAGAAAGAGACAGGTTCGCTTTGCCACACCAGCAGTTACAAAACTATCTGTGTCTTGATATATCATAGAATTTTATTTAAAAGCCATTGAGAAGGAATAAATACGGAATCCCATAATGTCATTTTTACACTCACTTTTTCGGAGAGTATCTTCACTTTAAAATATGTGTTCTTACACTTTATAGGCAGTACTTAGCTTTCTAATGTAAAATCCACTTCCTACTGTTACTCCATGAATAATTCTGGTATGGAAAGTTATCTCAGTAAATTTCTCACACACCTCAAGTAAGAAACACTTCCATTTATATCTTCTTATCAGGGAGATGAGTAGGTAGCATCACATATTCCTTTCAAAATCCCTAAAGCTCCTATTTAACCACAGAACCATGTTCTTGTATTTTTTCTACCACCTTGAAAGTTTTGAAATATCATTGTAACTTGGGCAGAGAATATTATTCAGTGTAGAAGTTTATTCTGGTATCAATGTAAAGCTACACAAATGAGGACTCAAATAACTAAGCAGGTTTTTGTTTTTGATATTATCTGAAATGTGAGAAATTAACGACTGCTAAATGTAAAAAAAAAAATAAAATAAAAGAAGTTAGGAAAAATAAAAGAAACTATGAGTTTGTTACCAATTTCAAAAGTGGTATTTCTGCTTCAAGACATGCTTTTGCCCAGGAAGTGATAACTATTATAAAACTTGTCTTCTCAAAATAAACAGAAAGAAACTTGGGGGGAAAATGTATGAACTGTTCTTTTTGGGCTCTGGGTCACAGACAACAGAGGATCCATGTGAAACGGGAAATAACTAGGTGTGTTCAGCAAGTCCTTACCCTTCGGCGATTTAACCCCTGCAGTACAGAAAGGGAACACAAACAGAATCCCTGGGGGCACGACGAGGAGAGAGGGATCATGGTCAGGGCACACAGGTACCTAGAATTCGCAAGACAGAGAACTGGGGAGAAAGGAGCGATACAGAGCTGGAGTTCCAGAAGGAGTTTCAGACCAGAGGGCTGTCCCATTGACGGTGGGACATGAACTCCACGGGGCTGAGCAAACGGCAAGAGCTGAGGACGGAAAATCTGCAGTGGGCTTGTACGCTCCACAGTCTCCAGATCTCACCAAGTGCTAGCAGTCTCTCAGGAACCCATGAGCAGAGCCAGGTGACACAGCTGAATCCACAGGGTTTGCCTAGAGACCCCCGAGGAACCGCTAACCCTCAGGGCAGCGACATGGGTGACTCTTGACTCTCCTGAAGAAAGCCACAAAACACCCATTTAAGTAAATCAAGCTGATCTGGGTATTATCAGCCTAACGTATGTATAATTCCATTGCCTGGAGGGGAGTGGGTGGGAGACAGAAAAAATATTTGAAGAAATCACAGCTGAGAAATTACCACATTTGATAAAAAGTATAAACTAATGATCCCAGAAGCTCAATGAAGCCTAAAGAGGATAAACATAAAGAACATCACATAAAGACATGCCATAATGAAGATTTATAAACTAGGATAAAGAGGCATTTTCAAGACCTCCATCACATGCCTTGCACACAGGGAAGGACATTAAGACCAATCACAGGGGGACAGGACTTCTGGAAAGACAAGAGCTCCGCTGACCCTATCCCCAATAAAGTAACAAATTAAATGGTGAAAATTATTTTTAAAAAGTTATTAGTTATTTAAAAAGTTATTTAGAAAGTAATTATATGGAAGTTTTCATAAGACCATGCAGAAAATGGAAAAGAACATTTCTTCAGAAGACTTCAGTAAGAACAGTGAGGATGGGTGGCTTTTGGAGCACCATCAGCTCCCTTACCACCTGATGCAGATTTGCGTCCTGGAAACCCCGCCTGGATGCGTGGCCAGGCAGCCAGGGCTTGTTGACCGGGGTCTCAGGCTGTGACTGGGTCCCCCTGCTGCAGACACGGGATGACTAGGTCTCAGCCACCCAGCATCCCTCCCAGGACTGAGGCTCCGCATCCTTGCAGCACGCTGGCAGTAAGCGGCCCTCTGCCTCTGGCCCCTCCTGCTCCTAAGGTGAGCTGGGCGAGGACAGTGAGAACCCCAGACTGGTGCAGGGGAGTGGGGTCAGCCAAGGAGAGAGGAGGACCAGGAGGAGGAAGGGCCGCACCTCAGCAGGACGGGGCTGCCTCTACTTGGAACAGAATATGGGAAGTTCCATGTCTACGGCCATTCTTGATGGAAAGCAAAGAAGAGGAAACGTGAGCTCCACAACATAAGCAGAGAGGGCTGAGTGGGCAGTTTAAGGAGGCACTGGGGGCGCTAAGAGACTCCAGGGATCAGTTCATCTCCAGGCTGGGGATGCCTGTGTGCACCGGCAGAGGTGGGGCCACCTGGAGAGGGCAGTGCGCGGGGCACCAGCCTCCTTGACGCTGGCTCGGACCACACTCTTGACTTCACCATCCAACCTCCAACCTACAGGTGATTCCCAGGAGAACGGGCTCAACTGTAAAATAAACATAGTCTTTCTCGGCAGTCTTGAAGAATGTGTGCATGACCAAAGCCACAAACTGTCAGAAATTATCAGAGAGGGTATTTCCAAGCTTCTAGTCCCAGGACAACCAGGGGGTAAAAACATAAACCCTCAGAATGTGAAAGCAGCCTCCCTCAAATCACCCACATATCCAGGGGTCAATGGACCATATTAACTGGCTAAAGGGATTTAGGCACAATCTTTGACCAATAAATGGCTTATATCATCCCAGGGGCTCCCCCCCCCTTTTTTTAAGACTTTATTTATTTTAGAGAGAGAGAGAGAGTGAGCAAGGGGAGGAGCAGAGGGAGAAGGAGGAGGTAATCTCCAGCAGACTCCATGCTGGGTGGGGGAACCCCCAGCGGGGCTCCTCCCAGGACTCTGAGATTATGACCTGAGCTGAAACCAAGAGTCCAGTGCTTAACCCAAACCACCGAGCCACCCAGATGCCTCCCTCCCCCCTACTTTTAGACAATCAGCTTAAAAAAAAGGCGGGGGGCATGGCTCAGTCTTAAGTGTCTGCCTTCAGCTAAGGTCATGGTCCCAGGGTTCTGGGATCAAGCCCCTCATCGGGCTCTCTGCTCGGCGGGAAGCCTGCTTCTCCCTCACCCACTCCCCCTGCTTGTGTTTCCTCTCTCCTGTGTCTCTCTGTCAAATAAATAAATAAAATCTTTAAAAAAAAAAAAATAAGGAAAGGGCACCTGGGTGGCTCAGGTCATGATCTCAGGGTCGTGAAATCCCCCAATGACTCTCTCTCTCTCAAAAAGAAAAATACATTATGAACAAGGACATCAGAGGGGAAATATGCCTTACAAAATTAGTTCTACTAGGTCACTAGACAAATAAATGACCAGGTGTACAACAACAGCAACCCTCTGGGAGTGTAGGTAGAAAGAAGGTCAGGATCAAGAATTACAACTATTATAACCTACTTTTTTTCAGCAACAACAATTTTTAAAAAGGCAAGAAAATGTTAATCAATGCACAGGGGAAAAATGCGAGATATAGAGCTTATTAACAGTTTGTTATAATTATTATTTCATATAATCTTCTATTTGTAGGTATAACATTTTGAAAAAAAGAACAAAGTTGGAGAACTCACACTTCCTAATTTCAAAACTACTACAATGTGATAGTAATTAACAGAGTGATGTGCTGTCATAAATATAGACATATAGATCAATAGAATAGTATAGAGAATTCATAAATAATCCTTGTATTTATGGCCAATTACTTTTTGACTAAAGTGTCAAGAATATCTTTCAACAAATAGTACTGGTAGAACTGGATAGCCACATGCAGAAAGATCATATACAAGACCCCTACTCAAACCACACACAAAAGTTAGCTCAAAATGGAACACATACCTAAATACAAGAGCCACGCCATAAAATTCTTGTAAGAAAACAGAGATGTATATCTTCATGTCCTTGGGTTAGCCAGTGGTGTTTTTTTTTTTGTTTTGTTTTGTTTTTTTTAGATACAATACCAAATTTACGATCAACAAAAGAAAAATACATAAATTGCATTTCATAAACATTAATAATCTTTGAGCTATAAAGAACACCATTAAGTAAAAAGAAAACCAAAGAATGGTAGAAAATATGTGAAAGTCCTGTATCTTTTTTTTTAAAGATTTTATTTATTTCGAAGAGAAAGCTCACATGTGCATGAGTGGGGATGGAGAGAGAATCTCAAGCAGACTCCCTGCTGAGCATGGAGCCTGATGCAGGGTTCAATCCCATGACCCTGAGATCGTGACCTGAGCTGCAATCAAGCGTTGGACACTTAACTGACTGAGCCACCCAGGCGCTCCCCTATATCTAATAAGGGACTTCTATTCAGAATTTATAAAGAATGCTTACAAGCCAATAATACATAATAATAACAATAAAAAATAGAGGAAAGATTTGAACAGACATTTCTCCAAAGAAGACATACAAATGACCACAAGCACATGGACAGATGCTCGGTATCATCAGTCAGTGGATAAATGAGACTCAGCTCATAAAGGAGACACAGCTTCACACCCGGTGGTGTGACTATTCAGGATCATGTAACAACTCCTACTGCTGAATATGGAGAAATCAGAAGACTCACACAATTTAAAAGATTTCAGATGCTTTAGAAAAAAGATTTCATTTTCTCAAAATGTTAAACATAGTAACCAACAATTCCACCCCTACTTAGATGCCTGAGAGAAATGAAAATCTTATATATGGATATTTGTGGCAGCATTATTAGTAACAGCCAAAAAAGTGGAAACAGTACAGGTGTCAACTGAACAAAAAAATAAAATGTTGACTAAACAAACAATGGATTCTTATTCACTAGTAAAAATAAATGACTTACTGATACATGCCACAGCAGGTATAAATGTTGAAAATGCGGTGAGTGGAAGAAGCAGTCATAAAAGACCACACCGTAGGAATGCACTTCTACGGAGTGTCTAGAAGAGGCAAATCTATAGGACAGAAAGTAGTTTAGGGGTTCCCTACAGCTGGAGGTAGTGTGGGGGTGGGAAATGGGCTTTTTCTGCTAAATGGTTGGGTGTTTTTTTTCAGGGAGAAATAGAAGATTTTAAATTAGATTGCAGTGATGTTTGCACAACAGTAGGACCTCACTAAAAACTTTGGATTGGGCACTTAAAATGGGTGAAACGTGTTACATGTCCATTAGATCTCAATAAAACGTGGGAAAAAAAAGAAGTGACAGACTGCTCTTCAGAAACTCCATAAACCAGAAGATAATGGAAAAATATCTTTAAAGGACTGCAAGCCCAAAATTAAGAGAAATGAAATAATTTATTTACACACACACACATACACACACACAGGGTTAAATAATTAAGTAAATAAGCTATAGGCAAAGGTAGCTAAGTTTTTAACTATCAGAGACAACATTATAGGAGAGGAGGGTCATATAAATCCTGTGCTGCTAAATTTAAGTTAGAGACATTACTTTGAACTCATTTTAATGTTAACATACACAGAAAACTATGAAATATTACAGATACGTGTGTATACTTACAGATTAGTACTATATATATATACATACACTAGTTAGGTATGTGTGTATAGATATGGGTTTATATATAGGTATGTCTACATGGGTTTCTATATGTACATATATGTGTGTGTACATATATACACACATATATATGTTTTTTTTTTTTTTAAAGATTTTATTTATTTTATTTGAGAGAGAGAATGAGAGACAGAGCACGAGAGGGAAGAGGGTCAGAGGGAGAAGCAGACCCCCCGCTGAGCAGGGAGCCCGATGTGGGACTCGATCCCGGGACTCGAGGATCATGACCTGAGCCGAAGGCAGTCGCTTAACCAACTGAGCCACCCAGGCGCCCCAATATATGTTAATCACACTATAGAAAACTGGTAAGAAAAAGCTAAATGTACAACAAAGTCAACAATCCCAAATATTCTTTTAAACTAATGTTTCAATTATCGTTGACAGATGTAATTCAGAAAAGATACCAGATTTCATGGTTGATAAATTTTTCAAAAAGGTCAAGTTAATAAGATTAGCCATTTCTGCATGACTTCACATTGACTTTAATAAGCTGTTTTATGAATCTCAAAAAATGCACAAAACATGCAGTTTACTGGGATTTATTTGACCACAGAATACTTTTCTGAGCCATTTTTCATAGAAAATGTTCTGCAAAAAATGACAGGCTAGAATAAATTAACCCAAATACAGGGTGAAATAAAAACTAAGGGACATAGCAGAACATCAGCATGCATATATATACTGAAAGATGTATTCTTTTTAAAACACTTTTTAAAAAAATTTGGGCTGGCTGTATTTTGTGTAAGTAATAATAACAGATTTGATGAACTGATCATCAATATGATTTCATAAAATTTTGTCCAATTAAATGTTTGTTCCATTGGGCATTTTATATTAAAAATGAAATATTTTTTACACAAAAATTAACAACATTTAAACTGCAAATCTAGTCAAAAATAAAATAAAATGGTTTCTGAATACCCTGCCAAAATTATTTCTGGAGAAATAATGACAAAGTTTTCTTAGATCCATACATAAGAATCTTATTCTCTGAATGCTGCTTTCTCACCCACACTCCTGGAATTCATTTTTCACATAAGCTTACATCAAATATCCAGCAGGATGACTCTATCTACATGTAGATAAATGTAAGTGAAGAGATGTGAAATGAGCAGAGTGAACTCATGAAATTCTATCAAGTTCAAACTGTATAAGATTAACTGGCAATTTCTGGAGTCTTTTGATTTAAATTCTCTTTTATCTGTGGCTAAGCATAAATCTGTTGGGTTTAGCTCATATCTACTTTTAAGTGCAGCTTCATTAATGTTTATACTTTTGAAGATGGATATGGGTTCCAAAGATTCCATGTTCCTCATTCAACTATAAAATGACTAAGTGCAGAATGCAGTTATCTCTACTAAAATGTCTCTAAACAGATTTAGGTAGGCAGAATGATTATATTTAAAGTCAGGATTACACCCAAGATTCCTTCTGGGTCTCACTGACTCATTGGAGATTTGCAACTGATGAAAATTTCCAAAAAGGTGCAGGTTATTTAATTATTTGTGCAGACATATGACACCTTCCCATGAACTGAGAGATGGCTGCAGAATCTGCCCTTACTGTGCTTTTAAAATGGTAGGGAGTTCTGCCTATACCAGCAAAAGCAAATCAGGGACCTGATTCTATAATGTATGTCCATTTATCTCAAGTCCAAAGACATAGCAACAAAACCACCATAAAAGTTCAACATTTACTTTTCATCAAGCCACTTGCAAACAAGAACTGAAGCGTATACTCATAGCGCCACGTGTCTGATATACCCTGAAATGACCAATGAATTTCGGTTATATGCTGTGTCACCACTGAACACTGTATTCTGTGTCCTAGTGCAGTAAAAACCGAGTTCCATGATGATAAACATGGTCTGTGCCAAGGACCATATAAACAGTTGTTGCTATAGATGCTCGCCATCCTTGGAATGAACTTGCACCTGAGCCTTTTGGAATCTTAAGGTGGAAGCTGACAATCATCTTTGTGGTAAACAGCATTCTAAGATGCCCCCTGCCAATTCCTACCCCCTGGTGAACACACCTTGTACAACAGTCTCCTCTTGAGTAGGGGAGGCCAATCTGATGAGCCCTTTCAAAAGAACATAGATAACAGAAATAGAAGCCAGAGAGACTCCTATATGAAGCAGACGCTCTCCTGTTGGCTTGGAGCCAGCAAACTATAAGGCAGACGGGGCCCCTGGCAGAAAATGGTGGCATCCTCTAGCTGTTGGAAATGATCTCCGATGACAGCCAACAAGAAAATGAGGGCCTCGGTCCTACAATCACAAGGAACTGAATTTTGCCAACACTCACTGAGTTTGGAAGAGGACTGGAACCTCACAGGAGATCACAACCTCGACCGACGGATGTCTTGATTCCCCCTGGTGAGACTGAACAGAGGATGAGGCTCACCCACACCCGGACTCCTGACCCAGGAAACAGAGAGCACCGACCTCATCCACACCAGGACTCCTGACCCAGGGGAGCAGGGGAGATAATAAACCGGTGTTGCTTCAAATTGCCAAGTTTGTGGCTATCTATCTGACAGCGATAGAAAACCAATGCAATCTTGATATGATCTTTCAAATGACCTGAAGGGAAAAAGTACATATGCATATGAGAACAAAATGCCATCAACCTTCCTAAAATAATCATAAAAGGGAAATTTACACTCTCTTCTTTGTTGAGTCTCTCAACACACATAAATTATGCTGCATCTTTCAGCGTGTCTTACAATTCCAGGTTTATCAATCATTCTCACAAAAAATCTTTACCATTTTGTTTATACTTCTTAATACATTCTTTTTCAGTTTAACTGTCCAAGTCAAACCTGGACTCAAATAAAATAGAAAAGTTTATCCAATTAAAAATACATTTTCTAGGATTTCTAGACAAGTAGCCCCAAAATATTCCAAGTGGAAATAGAGTTTGTGTTTGTGTTTAATTTATAATGTTTTTAAAAAGCAAGTTAAAATGAAAATCCTTCAAGGTTTAAGGTTTTGTACAATATCAAAATTGATACTTCAAATTAGTAAAATTACATTTATTTGTCTAGTAACAGTTTCTTTTAGAATAAAAGATTTCAAATATCACATTGCTTAGACCAAGTAGATATGAAAGAGGTTTTAAAAATCAATAATACATTGAAATGATTGTGTGGTTTTATTCTGTGAATGTAAAAAGACACAATCTCAAAATTATGAGACTCCATGCTCCATTAGATGAGAAAAAGTATTAGAAAATATAATACCTCTGATAAATACGTTAACCACTATGAGTCATAGTGTAACTAAGACTGTTGTCATAGTCATAAAAGCAATTGTTAATGATGATTATGGGAACAGTCTCTTAAAATTGAATTTAGGTTTAATAAATCAAATAAGAAGAACAATAGAGGAACAGGAGAATTCCTATAAATGACTAGGGAAAAGAACACTTGAAAGAATTTATTAGAACATGCCATGTTTTAAAATTTTCTATGGTTGCACCAATTACTTTAGGATAAATTTGACCAAAGTAGGTTCAAAAGAAAATTGAAATAGGACAATTAAGCTTACTGAAACAATTATACAAAATAGCATATATTTCTTAATTAATTTGCTTTTTGATAAATTGATTACCCTATTATTATAACTTCAATATTAGGCAGTGGACAAAATAGATTACCAGGAGACAAGAAATTTTAAAAATTTATAGAGTGCTGACAGACTTACTAAAATTCTCTCAAGAAGCACTTCTCGATCTTTGATATGAGCATGCATTTCCTGGGAATCTCATTACAATGAAGATACTAATTCAGTAGAACTGAAGGAGGGACCTACCTTTTTCATTTCTAATAAGCGCCTGTGTCTTCACTACCTCATTCCTCTGAAGCCTGTGGGCAACCACTGTGAATTACGAATCACTTGAACAAGAGGTAAAATCTCTGAATGTATATAAATTCAGAATTCTGTATTACTGCTTCTATGATTATTTTTTTTAAATGTTTAACAAATCTATATTGATTAGTTGATTCTTTATTTGAGAGTGCCTCAATGCATTTCAAAGTGAGGTTGACCTTAAGGTCAAAATCAGTGATGGTTGGTCATTGTTATGGGTTGAACTATATCCACACAAAAGACACACTGAAGTCCTAATCATTAATATCTATGATTTGGAAACAGGTTCTTTGCACACACAATCAACTTAAAATGAGGTCGTTAGAGTGGTTCCTAATCAACTATGACTCGTCTCCTAAGAAGAGGAGTAAACAGAGACAGGGAGAAGACTGCCATGTGACACCAGAAGTAGGGACTAGCAGGATCCACTTCCAAGCCAAGGAACACCTGGTGCCACACAAAGCTGGAAGAAAGAACCTACCCAAGAGACTCTGGAGGGATCATGGTGCTACCAACACCTTGATTTTAGAAATCCAGTACTCTGTAGAGAAAACTCCCAAACAACAAGAGAATAATTCCTGTTGTTTGAAGCAACCCAGTTTGTATCACTTTGTTATAGAAACCCTAGGAAACTAATGCAATTATTAATCATATGGGGGTGGTGCACTTGAAAGCTCATTTTCATAAGAGTATTGAATAGTAATTATTAATTACTCATTTTCTAAATTTCCTCTCTTCTAATCTATTTATTCCTTTTAGCTTTAACAGGCAAAAGCCTTATTGAGCTAGTGAAGTAAAACACAAGAAAAATTTACAGTACCACCTAGATGATTAGAAATTAAACATCTTTTAATAAATTAATAATTCCCTCTAAAATCTTAAAATTGTCACATAAGTCAGAAAGTATAATTATGCCCATTGTAAAATACAAGCTTAGAGTATCTGAATGATTTGTGCAAACAGTAAATAGTGGCAATAAGTGAGGAGATCCCCATTGCGAAGGCATTGTTTAAAGTTTCTGTGGGTTGTATGGTGAAATGGATACTACTACAATATAAAAAAAAATCAATCCTTTGGTTATCAATCAATCAATCAACCAATCATCAATGTTGACTTTGTGATCAACATTGAGCCACGTACTGGAATATGAACGAAGATACATCCCTTTACCAGGGACCTTACAATAGAACCAAAATAAATAATATTTTTAAGGACAGTATATTATTCCTTTCTTCTCCTTCTAACTTGTATTTCTTTGTAAGCCTATGTGACCTCTAAACCAATATTTTTGCAGTAAAAGTTCCTTCTTAAATAAGGCATCATTCCTCTTGGGGGGCCTGGGTGGCTCAGTCGGCCAAGCATATGCCTTCAGCTCAGGTCATGATCCAGGGTCCTGGGATCGAGCCCCGCATCGGGCTCCCTGCTCAGCAGGGAGTCTGCTTCTCTCTCTGTCCTTCACCCCTCTCATGCTCTCTCTCTCGCTTGCTCTCTCAAATAAAAATAAAAATAAATCTTTAAAAAAAGAAATCATTCCTCTAAGTAAAAGGTGGTTTATGGTTCACCACTGCTCCTGCTCCAACTGCCATTTCATCCTCATAGTGCACTTGACTCTCCATCTCTCTCCACCCCACCCACATTGCTTTCACACTGTTCCTTGAAGACACCATCTTCCTGTAATAACAGCATCACTGACCCATGCTGTTTTGTCTACAGTGGGCGCCTTCCCATCCTCTTTGCCCAGATAGCGTCCTTGTAAGCTTTGTATTTCAACAAATCTTATAAGACTTCCATGGATTTCCTGCATCAGTTAGACACCCCGGTATACGCTATCACCATCACATGTATGTCTACGTCATAACTTGGATGTCACTTTGGATTGTTTTATTTATTATCAGATCAAATATATCTCATTTTGCAGTGATAAAGTATGTTTCACATGCTTTATCAATCTTAAGACCTAAAAGACTGTCTGGAACTTAATAGTCAGTAGATGTTTTCTTAGTCAAGAAGTAGAGGCATGTGATTACGTACTTCATAGGAAGAGAACACAGAGTAGCTGAGAGAGTAAATGCTGGAGTGCTACTTTCCTACAGAAGCCCTCTAGGAGACTAATGCAGCTATTAATCATATTGGGGGCGGTACTTAAAGGCTCATTTGCATAAACTCCCATCTAGGCTCTGGCAGTAACTGGGCTAATTGTTAGATTTGCCAAACTATATTACCTTTCTGAGTTTCGATTTCATCATCCATGAAGTGAATATAAATATAGTACCAATATTACAGTGTGATTAGAAAGATTAAATGAAGGAATTGATGTCAAGAATTTAATATATAGACTGAAATTTAGTACACACTAAAAATTTAATTATATTATTTATCACTCTTATTTTTATTTTGAAAAACAGTTCTAACATTTAAAAAAGCATTTCTCAGTAATTTAGGTTTTCACTACCTACTTATCCAAATGTTACTTAACTGAAAGAAATTAATTTCTAAAGGAATATATTTTTGTGATAAATTGAATGATAATAGAATGATACACATTTCTCTGAATTAATACCTATTAAATAATCCATCAGTTTTTAAAGAAAAACTTATGTTGAATATGAGAGAAATCTTAAAGAATACAGTGCATCAGGTCTGAGTTGATTTATTAAACACATATCTTATATACCTATTATGAGCTAAGTGCCAGGTTCCATGGTAGAAATATAATGATAAATCTCCAGACTTTGAGAAATTTTACATAGTTTACTCAATAAAACTACAAGGCTTTACAATTATCAAAGATAAAGGTTTTCATAAATTTATAAAACCTTTATTTGTACAGATTACATTTCTTCCAGTAAAGTAACATTTCCCTAAGATAGACAATAAAACCTTTATTTAATGTTAATAATGAAATTTATCACACTGTATTCTTTTTTTTAAGGTTTATTTATTTTATTTGAGAGAGAGAGAGAGAGCAGGAGTGGGAGGGGGAGAGATTCTCTAGCAGACTCCCTGCTGAGCAGAGAACCCAGCTCAGGTCTCGATCCCATGACCCTGAGATCAGGCGCCCCCACACTGTATTCTTAGGTTTTTGCACAATTCCTGAAAGTTGGCTTATGAAGCCATAGCACAACACCAAAGACAAATTTTTAAAAAGAATTGGTAATATATGAGAATAATACATTATTTATAGGCATACTGAAAATGGTATAATAATAAAAAAATTACTTACATGTTGCAAATGAGGTTTTAAAGATAACAAATGCCAAAATGGGATAAAATGCTCACCATCACAAACTCTGAATTTAGGACACCCAAGTTTAATTACTGGGATGTCCATGACTGTGTGACATTAAGGAAATTGTTTAGCTTCTCTGGGGTTCATTTCTCTTCGTATCAAAAAGGGAAAGGATAAAATCTGCCTTGCCAACTTGAAGGATAATTCATATAAACTCTGAGCAAATAGTAGAAGCATCCCATGAGCATTCAGTAGGAGTAGCTTTCAATACGGTTCCATTACTCAAAAACACTACAACATGCTATATACAATAGGAGTGACAAAATGTTTCCTGTTTTATCATCAAAAACATCCATAAATATACATATTTAATGCATAAATTTAAACATGTTCCTCTTGGCAACCAAAATATTTACTGGAAAATATTCACTGGAAAATCCAAACAAAAACACTTGAGCGCTATAGGTCTCCTTCAATCAAACAAAATTATAGATTCAAGAACGTCCAACTAAGTTTTCAACCCATTCCCTGATACGGGATTGACGCAACAGCCAAATCCAGGGGTTAAAATGTTCTGTTTCATCTTGGAAAATTTCCTGATGGCAAGATTTTTTTTTGCTAGAAAAAAATTGATAGGAACTAATGAGGAAACATCTGAATAATAATATAAAAAATCTACAGTAAAGCTGAACACTTATGTAAGGGATAAAGTCTAAGAAGTAATCTGAAATACATCATGAAAATTAATCTTAGTAATTTGAATTAATGCTTGAGGCAATTGAGGGCTATTAAAGATGGATGAAGGCAATAGTGATCACAGATACTTATTCTAGATATTTAACTGGAATTAAAGTTCACAGTTGTTTGAAAAATGAAGATATCGGGAAAACACTACAAGGTGTCTACCTGGATTTTCAAAAAAAATAAATAAAATTGAAAGACTGATATCACAAACTTTACAGGGGAGACAATAAATTTGTGACAACAGGAGAGATGAAGAATACACAGATTCAAAACCACTGAGCCGGAGAGGAGGTACAATGGTAGAGTATGGGGCTTCAGGAGGACAACTGCCACCTGGGTTTAGTCCTGAAGACTTTGAGATGGCATCCAAATATTAAATTCAATTCACTTATTCATTCGACAAACATGTGTCTGACAACTTTGTGTCAGATGCTGAGAATGCAGTACTCAACAAGAGTGGCATAATCTGTCCTCATGAAGTTTCACTCTACGTGGAAAAGCAGCTATCAAAAAAATAACCATGCCATCAGTCATGGAAACCTCTATGACAAACCTGTCTTTAGAGAAGTCTGGGGTCTGGGAAGGCTTCCTTGCAAAATATGATGCTTTGGCTGAACACTGAGTGGCACTGGACTAATTAAAGAGGAGGCTGGACACTGAACAGGGATATGAAGGTGGGAGAAGCATTGAGTGAGTGTTAGAACACACATAAGGTCAGAGTATGCAGGACCCTTTGTCTATGTTTACATTTTAGTCTGCAGCCTAGGATTATTGTGATTCCACTGAAATACTTTAAGTAGATGGTGTTGAGCTGAATAAGTTCCTTAAGTAGATGAATGCTATAGGAAGATTCTGATGTAGATGATTGACCCCAGTAGACAAACAGGTTAGTGGAGGACAATAGCAAGTGCGTGGATACCAGTTGGTAATCTGCTTTATTCCTCTAGAGAGAAGGCCATCGCATCTTAGTCTGGATAACTCGGTAGATGATGGTACCATTCATCAGTAGGGCAGACACTGAAGAAGACGTGGTCTGCACGGAGGCTTCTTGTGGTGTGGGATACAGGTGCCTGGGAAGCATTCTACTGTATAGGTAGCTGGATATGTGGCCCAGGACATGACACAAGGTCCCATATGTACTGAAGGTAGTAAGTACATTTGTGTTGCTGACACTTTGTCATCTACCTAGAGGATAGACATGAAGCTACATACCTAGAGAAGAGCTCCAAAAGAGAGTGGGTTTCATGAGCATATCCTAGGAGCCACCACTGAGCCAGGAAGGAAGCCCATGTGCAGGTCAAAAAGATAAATCTGTCACTAGAAGAGACATGAAGGAGAAATCAACATTGTGGTTCTTTAGAAGCTCAATACTTCTGTTAAGGCTCTAATTTCTATTTCTGAGAATTTGTATGATCAACGGAACTACACGGTAAGCTTCTCAGTTCTTCTGCATGTACGTGTCCACAGTATAACAGCTCACGTATCCTTGATATTTAGATTTTCTTAGGGATATCCAGATTCCTTAGTTGTATCTAGTTTTGAATTTCATCATACATTCTTTAACCCCAAAACAAATAGTTGTTTTGTTTTTTTTTTAAAGATTTTATTTATTTGACAGAGACACAGCAAGAGAGGAAACACAAGCAAGGGAAGTGGGAGAGGGAGAAGCAGGCCTCCCGCCCTGCAGGGAGCCCAATGCGGGGCTTGATCCCAGGACCCTGAGATCATGACCTGAGCCGAAGGCAGACGCTTAATGACTGAGCCACCCAGGTGCCCCCCAAAACAAATAGTTTTTACTTATTTTATTCCATAGTAATAATTCTGGGAACAAAAAAATTTTTTTTTCAGCTACTATTTTCTGAAAGCTAATTGACTGGGTGTTCACAGATTTGAAAGATCACTACATGATATAGCAATATAGGACATAAAAACATGGAATTTTTGTTAAATTAAGGTATATATGTTGATATATGTACATATGATTTCTTTTTAAGATTTTATTTATTTATTTGAGAGAGAGAGTGCATGTGAGCATGAGCAGGGGGAGAAGCAGAGGTAGAGAGAAAGGGAGAAGAAGACTCTCTGTTTAGCAGGGAGCCCGATGTGGGGCTCGATCCCAGGACCCTGAAATCATGACCTGAGCCGAAAGTAGATGCTTAACCAACTGAGCCACCCAGGTGCCCCCATACGTATGATTTCTTAAAGACATGAATTTTTAAGTGGTTAATCACAGTATCCATATATTTTAACATATTATAATACAAATGTTGTCTTGAGATTACATTAAATTAAAGCTAAGAAATTTTCTACAAATGAATCCCAATCAACATGTTATAGTGAAGTTTAAATGAAAAGTACATATAAAGCATTTACCATGTGCTCCCCCCACAAAACACTCAGAAATATTAACTTTTATTGTAATCATAAAATATGTGACCACCTTAATGTTATAATGCATAATATTTCTTGAGACATAAATAGCTATCATCACCATCTGTGCGCAAGTTCATACAAATACACACACACACACATGCTATGTCCACGTATGTTTGGAAACAACTCACCACTGCATCCTCCCTTAAATACAATAATATAAACTATAAGAACCCAAGTAACTTGCATTTCCCATTTGAGCATGAACACTGTCATAGAGCTCAATTAGGAAAAATTTACCCAGAGAGTGGTCTTGAGTTTTTGTGGACTCAAGTTATTTACACAATGACTAAGCATTTTAATAATTCAAGGTAAATGAATCTTAAACACTAAAACCTCTCCTGGAAAAGGTAATGGTTAGTTATATAGAATCCTTCAGATGTAAACATGAGCAACAGATGAGGTATCTCTCTTAATCATGATCAGTGTAAGGTATCCACATTGAAATTCCTCTGCCTACTTAAAAAAAAAAGTGTGGTCATTGTGCCATTTTTAAAACTTAAAAATATCCTATATGACACACTTTATATATATAATGTATATATGTTTATATATATATATATAGTATATATATTCATACTATTATGCTTACATTTATATACCAAGGCATAGTATCAGCTTTGTAATTTGAATGATTTTGATAATCAAATAGAACAAATGCAACCATACTCAGTTTAACAGATCATCATGGAATCTTATTATTTAAGATTTTTAAATAATTTTTTTAAATTAGATTTTATTATAACTTAGTAGGGAAGGCCATAATTAAAGTGGATGATATATTTACATGTTATGGGTCCACTATAGTAAACATGATCAGAAAATGATATAAAAATATGATTATATTATGTAAGGGCTGTAGTATTGTTTGATTTAATGAAATCACATAGGTAGAGAATTATTCCTTTAAAAAAAACTTTCACACATTCTCTATTATTTATTTTTTCTAAACTAAGAAACCAATATAAGGATTCTATGTGACTATCAATTTAAATTACAGCAAATTTCACTTAGTTTGGGAAACACTGCCATATTTTTAGATAAACAGTGAAACTGAAATTTTAAAAATTACTCAGATGAGGTATTTCTAAGTGAAGTGATATCGTGTCAGTGTGTTTAACGCAAAGCTTTACCTGGGGCTTCATTCAGAACTAGAAAATACCAACCACTAGATGAAAGGAATCATGCTCATAACTTGGAACTACTTTCCTATGTCATTTCTCTGTACATAACTTTAAATTTTAGAAGTTGACACGAACATTTCCAAGGCCATGGCTTTCTAAAATAGTTGGGGGAAATTGTTTTATTTAGATTTCATTTCGAAGTTCTATTTATTTAAATTTTTTGTCTATTCCAAAAGCATATTAGACACTTCACCCTACTGTATGCAGCATTACGAAATAAAAGTTGATAAGAATCCAGTTGAAAAAGAAGTTAAATCATAAATAAAGATCAGGAATAAAGCTAGTGAGAAAAAATTCATGTGCAATTATCCTATACAAGGATAATTAACACCGCAATTTATGATTTGAGGTCCAAATAACCAAAGCCAAGCAAAACAAAACGTTATTCATGTATTAGTCCATAAGACAAAAGTTTAAAATAGATAAAACACAAAAATACATTTAATATATTGTTTCATTAATCACCTTGGGGCAAGCACATGAAGGGAACATCAGAGAAGCTGATTATTGAAGAAACTGGAGTAAGATGAGCAGAGGGGAGTCAACGCGATCAAGGGATGCGTGCCGTTAGAGGTCTGGCTCAGTTGACATATAAAATGAAGGCTTGAGGTCCGAAACCCAAATGCTATCAGGAGCCAGGCAGGCAGCAAAGGCGTTGAACCCCCAATGCAACAGCACTGAAAGGAGAGGGTGGTGGTCGACGCTAACAGCACGCGTTTCCACACTGAAAATAATGAACATTGGGTGACCCAAACCAAAACCACAACCGCAATCCCAAAACCAACCAGAAATCAACATGCAGAGGCTCTCAGATGGACGGTGTCTCCTGCTTTACAGAAATATCTGGGGCATAACCCAAAAAAGATGTCAAGGTGATAGTAACTAATAAATCCCGCCCTGCAGTTAGGGGAGAAGCCACCATTGAGAGATGTAGTGATTTCCATGGCTGCCTCATGAAAACAATGACAGCAACTGAGAATAATTTATACAGATGTTCACTTTATAGAACTGTCATCAAAAATAGCATGGCAGGGTGCATATAATCTTTTTTTGTTGTTGTTAACTCTCACTATTTCTCAATATCCCCACATTTAATTGGATAAGGACTTTGGCAGCAATTTACACTTAATTTTAAGCTTGCAGAAAATTGGGTTCTAAGTGTGTAAGCGAGGCTGCGACAAAGCATGTATTGATGATCCCTGAGAAACACATGTGCCTCAGAGTCACAAATCATAGCACTCCCATGTGGAAGAAGCCCTGGGGACAATCCAATTATTCTACAGATGAGGAAGCAGCTACCTACACACATAAAACAGGAAGTCTGACCCGTGGCCCCGGAGTTTCCTCAGGAAGGCAGGACGGAAGCTTGAGTTTCTGAATAAAAACCCTGCCACCCTATTCCACCAAGGCTCATCACTTCCCATGCCCGATGGCCTGCTCAACACCAGACACAGCTCTGCATCGATCTGCCGGAGGGGTGTGAAAAGGGTCTACTGAATGGAATCTCCGAACGCTAAGAAATGTTATTTTTAAGAGCATTTGTATTTGAAGATGTGTTTGATGTTCTCTGATAGTAAATTATAGCAATGCCATTTTTTGATAGACTATGTTTCAATCACCGCAATATATTTTTGAAAAATCAGAGCAGACTAAAAAAAATATTCTCTTCGTATGGTAGAACATACTGATTTGAGATAACAAACCCCCGAAGCCAAAACTAAATTATTGGTGCTTTCTTCCTTCAAGTTCAGCTTCTTTGAGTCCCAGTGTTGACATGTTTTGTTTCAGGTAAATTTACAAAGGGATTGCAGAAGGACGGAATGCAGGGGTATGGAATTTATAGAGATAATACCAGAAAAGCCATGGTTTAAAATTAGTAGTTAAATGTGTTTTTCTCCCGTTAATCTTTTAAAAAAGTTTCTAAGCTGTCAACATTTCAATAACCATCACTCCTATTCTTAGAAGTCCAGCTTCTTACAAAAAGATTTGAGGAGCTAATTTCTGATGAAACTAGATTTGGGGGCATTCACTTACTTGCTCTGATTATATAGCTCTTAAAATTTATTTATTATTGTAAGAAAAGTCTTCAAACTCAAAAGCAAAAACAATGTAGAATAAAAAATAAATTTTCCTTTAATTCAGATCCCAAACTATCTAATGCTCGCCCTGAGGGAAAAATAGCTGATTTTAGTTTCTTGATTCTCCTCCTAAAATTAACTTAAGCATTTATATACATACATATTCATTTATTTCACATGTTAATGACAATACAAGTTGTTCATTTACCCTCTGATGTATTTTTTTATGGCAACAGACACTAAGTTTCGTTCTCAAACTTTAACCAAGTCTGTACTGCTTAGTGAGTGTCCTGTATGTGCAACATAATATCATGTACAATTTGGACGCAAATCAGACACAGTGCCCACCATGTAGAACACTGCTATGTCATGTCTAATTTTCTTCCTCTTTATTTCAAAAAATTATTATCAAAACACAACGCCAATACTAGAAGACTGTCCTCATATATTTTCTTCTGATATTAAAATAAAATTCTGTCACTTGGACAGAAATCATTAAGTTTTTAGGGGTTTAGCTACATGTCACACAAACTGTTTTCACACCATGTGAAGATTTGGTGAGGACTTGCAAGACAATTTTGATCATCCTTATACGGCAAATAAACAGAGTTGGTATATTCTGCCCAGTGCAGTGCAAAGTTCTCGGCATAAAGCCAACTTTCTTACTGGGCCCAAATCCAAATGTTACTTACTTCAGAGCTACGCACTTGCTACTTTCATGTGCAGGAGGATAATACGGGACCTTTGAAATGCTGATATTATTAGCATCTACAGGAGATGGACTATAAAATACTAATTCAGTTATTCACAGAAAAAACAGAGGCCAGATCAATGCCACCCACACCTTCTCACTGCTGTCCGACACCCCTGAGACTCAGGCCATTCCCAGGGAGGTCTGGATAGAGCGTACAACACATGAACTCATCGACACTACACTGACCGATGCTTAATTTCAGAATCATTTCTGAGGGGGGAAATATTTCCATAAGAGATGCAAAGTATTATCAGCAATGTGCTGAAGAATCTTCAAGAAGATGCAATCACAAAGGGTGCTGGAAGTTAAGATTACTTCAGGCTGGTCTCTTTTCCTAGACCAGAAAGTCAAGGTTCTCCATTTGTATCAGAACACTGACTAATGGAACTTTAAGTGATTCTTTATTATAAAATGTGAACTACTAGTTATACAATGATAAACCAGCTTCTTTATTTAAATATTTCTAAGATAATTTAATAAGCTACAATGATCTTCTATGATGAGGGCAGAATACTTGGAATTTTTCTAAATTCATTTGCCTGAAGAATTTGTTTGTAACTGTAGGACATCTTGTGGGGTTGGTGCTCTGCGAATGCACCTCATGAAATGCGGCTCTCCATCCTTCTTCAAGCAACTAGCCCCTCTTGCCCTAAGTGTTTCCACGCTGACTTTTAGTGGACCATCTACTTTTCCCTGGGTCGACTAACAGATATTTGAGAATTCGTTCAGGCAACTGACAAGGGGGAAATAGCTGGTTTATCCTTGCTCAGTGACCACAGAGAGCCTTTTATTTCCAGAACCCCAACACCTGTAAGTATGACTGGCAGTTAGGAGAAGGAAGCATATTAAATTTAAAGATTGTTTTCTAGGGATGCCTGGGTGGCTTAGTCAGTTAAGCGTCTGCTTTCGGCTCAGGTCATGATCCCAGGATCCTGGGATTGAGTCCCGCATCGGGCTCCTTGCTCAGCGAGGAGTCTGCTTCTCCCTCTGCCTGCCACTCCTGCTGCTTGTGCTTTCTCTCTCTCTAATAAATAAATAAAATCTTTAAAAAAAAAAATAATAAAATAAAGATTGTTTTCTAACCACAGGGGTCCCGGCCAAGCCACTGGCAAAATTCATGTACCCCAGTTCTTCAGACTTTGGTTCAGGGTTTTATCATCCTCAGTCACTTGCTTTTCCAATGCAGAAAGAACAGAGGGAGAAGTAATTAAATAACATTTCTTCCTTCTCTACAGGAAACCAAGATGACAATGGCAATTTGTTAACTTCTGGAAATAAGGGAGCAATTAAGGGAGAAATAAATCTTTAAGGATTTTCCTAAATCTTGAGCTCCTTCTACAGCAGCTTATTACCAAGTGCTAGTGTGTAGACTGGCTTCATTTGGAACAATGCCTTAACACATATGTGGTCCTTCATAAGTTTGGTGATTAATTGATTGATTAAGTAAATATCAGCAAAAAGAGTAATAAGGAGTAAAAATTAATAGTTGGGCAGATTTCAAGACATGATTGATATCATTATTTGTAGAAACTTAGAGAAGCCAACAGTCCACCTCCCATAAAAAATGAGATCTGAAACAAATTAAAAAAAAAAAAAAAAAACATAAGAAAGGGCTTGTTTGTGATAGTCTCCAACTCAGTTACCTAGATAGATAGAGATTGTGCTTCTGTCTTACTGTGACATCAAAACTCAATCCTTGTACTTGATTCTGTCAATAAAAGCTAAATTTCTCTGCTTGAAAATTGACCTTGGTCATCTATCAAGTGTCCTCTAGTATTGCTCATGCTTTGTCTTTGTTTATACAACTTGGATTTCAATTACAGATCATTGTTAGAATATTATATCAGATCAAAGATAATTTAAAAAATAAAATAAACAAATATCAGGAGTACTTGGGAATAAACACACATAATTACATCCCAATTTATAAAAGACAAAGATAATGTTGGGGAAAAGTAAATAAGTTATTTAATATTGGATCTTTGCATCTCTAATGGTGATAAACATCCTATACTACCGAATACTTCTATTAGAACAATTTTTAAAAATTAATATAAAGATGTAGGAAGAAAAATAGTTATAAATCTTGCTGTTTTTTTTTTAAAGATTTTATTTATTTATTTGACAGAGAGAGACACAGCGAGAGAGGGAACACAAGCAGGGGAGTGGGAGAGGGAGAAGCAGGCTTCCCGCCGAGCAGGGAGCCCGATGAGGGGCTAGATCCCAGGACCCCGGGATCATGACCTGAGCCAAAGGCAGACGCTTAACGACTGAGCCACCCAGGCGCCCAAATCTTGCTGTTTTCTGACATCTCTATAGCAATATGCTTTTCATATTTGTTTAAGCACTAATTATTACTAACTCTATCTTGGCCCAAGACACTATTATTTTTGAGAATACTTTATGTGTAGGAATTGCCACTGAAAAGCTATCTTTTATAGCCTAGTCCCCATCTTTTACCCCAAAATCCATTAAAAAAAAGTATAGAAAAACATTGAAATATTTACAGTTCTCATTTCAGATTACAAACTTTTATCTAATATCCTTTAAACCAGGGATTCTGAAAGGGTAGTCTAGAGAGCCCTGGTGTTCCTTGCCATCCTTTTGAGGGGTCTTCAAGGGCAAAACAATTCCATAATATAATAAGATGATATTTACTTTTCCCACTCCCATTTGTTTTAGAGTGTAGGATGACAATTTCCTAAAGATCCATGATGTGTGATCATTTTTTGTAATGAAATATTTCAGCATATGAAAGAATTTAGTGACTAATATTTTCCAAATGACTGATGCATGATGTTACAAAATCATGCAGGATTGGGGCACCTGGGTGGCTCAGTTCATGAACCATCTGACTTTAGCTCAGGTCATGATCTCAGGGTCCTGGGATTGAGCCCCGCATTGGGCTCCCTGCTCAGCCTGGGAACCTGCTTCTCCCTCTCCCTCTGCCCCAACCCTGCTCCTGCTCTCTCGCGTGTTCCGCTTCCTGTCAAATAAGTAAAATCTTAAAAAAATATCATGCAGGATAAAAGATCCAATCAAATTATAAGATTGACAAGTGCATTTTAACAAAACATAATGAAAATGTTTTTTTTTTTTTTTACTTTAATATGGTTTCATATTTCCCATTGCAATTACCTTTAAGAAACTACCAGTTGATAAGTTTTGGTGCAGCATCTAAAAATAATATTCCCTATTATCCAAAAAGGCTACTAAGTACCCCTTTCTCTTACAACTACAGATATATGGGTGGCTAAATTTATTTCATATATTTCAAGAAAAAGAACGTATTATAGAGGATTGAATGCAGAAGCTGGTATGAGAATCTGGCTGAAAAATCACCATATTTTATTCAAGTATTTTATTTATAAGTAACAGGTTTAGTATTATTATATTTAAATTAATTAGTAAACTACTGTAAAATGTCACAATTAACATTTTTAATCTGGTTGATCAATATGTATAGCCCACATAAATACAAGTTCCATGGGAGTCCCCAGTAATTTTAGGAATGAAAAAGAGGTCTTGAGGCTGAAAAGGTTGAGAACTGCTACTTAATTTTTTTTTTAAGATTCATGTATTTATTTTAGACAAGGAGAGAGAGCAAGAGAGAGAATCTCAAGCAGACTCTGCACTGAGCGCAGAACCTGACTAGGGCTCCATCCCACGAACCTGAGATCATGACCTCAGTGAAATCAAAAGTCTGTCCCTTAAGTGACTGCACCACCCAGGTACCCCAAGAGCTGCTACTTTAAATAAAACATAACTGTTACACAAATCAGACGCAAAAGAATTTCAGTGGTGCATATCAGCCCCTTAATGTGGCTATTTCTCATTCACTTAATACAATGCAATTGCCCCAAAGTTTGTGAATTATTATTTTTTATGTGTTTGTGTCTCTTTCTCTCAAAAAGATCTTCAAAAATAGACCTTTATTCCTTATTTGCTTGTATTGCAGAAACTCAGGTTTCTAAACAACTGAGCGGCATTCAATTTCAAATTTCCAGCTCCACAGATTTTTATCTCCCTGAGAAGTATGCTCTTTGATCTTACTCATCTGGATAATTACTTACTCTCCATACCAGCTGGTTACTGCAGGTTTTACATTATGCACACTTCTTCAACCACTCACCAGTCAAGAACTAAAGAACGCAGTAGCAGGTGGAAACGGTCAGAAACACAACCCAGGCCACTGCCTTTTTACATAGCAAAACCTATGTTACTTTGGATACTGCACGAGAAACAGCATTTTCTTTCCCTATTAGCTTCACAGCATCTGCAAAGCATACAGTTGTTAACTTTTTTACCACTCACCTCTTCTCTATAAATTTTAGAATCTACTGGAGAGAAGAATCAGAGGTAGTAAGCTCTTTTATAGGAATATTTGACTTGATGTCTAGGGATTCATAATAATGAATATTTAGTGCTTTGTGACTGCAAGTGAAGGCAAAATCTAATATAATCAGCTAGATCACTGTTCTGGAGAATAATGACTTTAGATTTTTTGTGTGTGAATTTGATCACATAGACTGTGTATTTCAATAACTGTCCCCTGTAATTTTAGGTCAGCTAATGGGAGACTTTATATAAATTGCTACCAAGTATAAATACTCAAGTTTAAAGTGACACTAAAAATTTGATGATTGTTCAATGAATACAGAAGTACAAATTCTGTGAAGGCAAATGAAACTTCTAAAGAAATATTATAGGAATAAAAACTAAATTAACTAGTTAAGGAACTACTATGAGTATTTGAAGGATACAAAGGGCATAAAGAAGGAGATTGAATAAAAGTAGTTTAACATGATTTTAGAGGCAAGAAAGAGGTGAAAAATTCATGAAAATTGGACAGCCAAATTTAATAGTCAACCACCAGCAAGCTCCTTCAAGTAACATTTTACTTGTCAATTGGTCAAATTCAATCCTTATTGCTATTGTTTTCCCTCCAGGAGAAGTGGGATATAAACTAACAAAATATTAAAATTTTGAGCATCTGAGTCCTACTAGTATTCATTACGTTAGGATCCCAAACACTTTTACTATATTTTTCTTTATTTTTTTAAAAGATTTTATTTATTTTTTGACATAGAGAGACAGCGAGAGAGGGAACACAAGCAGGGAGAGTGGCAGAGGGAGGGAGAAGCAGGCTTCCCGTGGAGCAGGGATCCCGATGCAGGACTTGATCCCAGGACCCTGGGATCATGACCTGAGCCGAAGGCAGACACTTAACTGACTGAGCCACCCAGGTGACCCATTTTTACTATATTTAACCAGGAAACTGCATTCTTCTTTAGAGACCGGAGACACCAGAGGCCAGTGAACCCCAAAGTCCAGATCTGGGCATCTGGCTTTCAGTGTCAGCCATGGTTCACTCTCTGACATACCCCTGAAATTATATCCACCCAGAGGAGGGTTTAGTAAACAAGAAATAGATTGGGAGAAATGCATGACCAGACAATGGCCAAATATACAGACGTGATCATTATCTAATAGTGATGATAATGATTTTGTTTAAATCATTTACCCCAAAACCCTTGCTTTATTATTATTTAAATCATTTACCCCAAAACCCCTGCTTTATTTATTATTTTATTTATTATTATTATTGGTATTAAAATAAATAATAAATTTAATAAATCTTTGAAGATTTCCTAAGATAATGTTTTGTATAAATCTATTAGATCTGGACTATACAAAGAAGTCTTAAAACTCAACAGTAAAAGCCAAACAAAATGAGCCCAAACCATAAGCGGGCATCTCACCATAGCGGATGTGGGAAGATGGCAGTACTGTTAGCCATTAGGAGAAGATGTGTATCATGCACATTTAGGAGCGTGGTTACAATGAAAGAAAGAATCAGCGCTGCGGGTGCTGGTGCAGATGCAGAAGAACCACGCACTCACACATTGTGACGGGCTGCGTCAGGTCACACAGCAGCTCTGGAGGACGCTTTGGTCACATGTTACAAAACTAAACATGGAACTGCTACGTCACCCAGGAGTTGTGCTCCCAGAATTTATCCCCTGGAATGAAAACTTATGTTCCCATGAGCACCTGCACACAGGTGTCCCCACTGTAGCTTCACCCCTAACCTTCAAAACGGAGAACCACCCAGGTGTCCTGCCACAGGTGGATGGCTACGCAGCTACGGTAAACCCACAGCATGGAGTACAAGCCCACAAGAGAAAGGGACATGCTCCTGCTACTGGGAAAGACCCTCG
Source organism: Halichoerus grypus (assembly GCF_964656455.1). NCBI lineage: Eukaryota > Metazoa > Chordata > Mammalia > Carnivora > Phocidae > Halichoerus > Halichoerus grypus. Next base: position 83,060,306 of record NC_135718.1, read on the forward strand.
CAGGACGGAACACAAGCCCAGAGCCCCTGAGCCCTCCTGCCCACTGAGCCCCCACCTTGGCCTAGATGGACCTGAACAAACACTGGTGTTTCTAGCAGCTCAAGGCTGCAACCCTGGGATGACCCTAGACTCCCTTAAATGCATGGATGAGAAAACTGAAGGCCTGGTGAAGAATTTAACGTTTGTTCCAACCTAGTCTTACTGAAATGAGGGCCCATGTCTCCCAGTCTCTCTGGGAAGGTGGAAGCCCAACCTAGATAAGCCCCAGAGAACCACCCCAGATGGCTTGCACAGGGACTGAAGCTTAGAGCTTTTTGTAATTTTTCATTTCCCTGACTGTACTTATGACCCCCCCATTCCTTCATTCTCCCTTTAAAATACCCAGCCACCCCCATACAAATTGGAGTTCAGTTCCAGGAGACTTTCTTCCCTACTGCAATGATACATTACTGATTAAAATCTCTCTGCACCATTTTAACTGGTGTCGGATTTATTTATCTTTGACAAGGCACATACCAGCCTGGATCAATCTCCAGAGAATTATGCTGAGTGAAAAAAAGTCAATCCCAATTATACTGCATAATTGCAAACAAACATTCTTGAAATGACATTAGAAATGGGGAACAGATGAATCGTTTCCAGGGGTTAAGGACAGGATAGGTGTGGGTGTGGGGGGAGGGAAGAGACCTTTGTGCTGATAGAATTGTCGGCATCCTCACTGTATCAATGTCAATATTCTGGCCCTGATATTGTACTACATTGATGCAAGATGTTATCATTGGTAAAAAGTGGGCAAAGGGGACACCAGATCTTTTTGTATTATTTCTCATAACTTTATATGAATTTGCAATTAACTCAAAGTAAAGAAAAATTAAAATATCTTTATGGTAATTAGAAATCTTATCAGGCTATATGTTTAAAAATTGCAAGAGATCTCCAAAAGGAAATATCCTTGACTTATTTTTATGAACGCCAAAGAGATGATTTCCTTATTGTACGTGTTTTAAAATTTCCCAATGTTCCAGGATGAAAAACTTTTTTAAAAAAGATTTTATTAATTTATTTATTTGAGAGAGAGAGAGAGAGATCACAAGTAGGGGGAGAGGCAGAGGCAGAGGGAGAAGGAGACTCCCTACTGAGCAGGGAGCCCAATGCGGGGGGCTCTATCCCAGGACCCTGAGGTCATGACCTGAGCCGAAGGCAGAAGCTTAACCGACTGAGCCACCCAGGTGTCCCTCAGTATGAAAAACTTTAAAAAAACTATTGTCATACTCAAAAGCTTTTACTGTAAATATCAAGTGGCTTGTTTTTTGTTACCTAATATCTAAGCATATGATGTATATTATCTGCTCTTGAAGAGGTGGTATAGCAGAAAAAAAGTTTAAAAAGGTGCATGATACTGTTACTTACATTCTCTGAACTTCCTTAAATAAACCAGTAATGCATGGGATAAATGCACCTAGGTTATAAGGTATTTCCTTCGGGATAAAACAACATGTTTGTAAGAACACACACTGCTCTGTGGTAAAACTAAAAAAATAGGGGTTATAGGTATTATTTATCAATGAGTTTTATTCAGGGCGCCTGGGTGGCTCAGTCGTTAGGTGTCTGCCTTCGGCTCGGGTCATGATCCCAGGGTCCTGGGATCGAGCCCCGAGTCGGGCTCCCTGCTCTGCCTGCTTCTCCCTCTCCCACTCCCCTGCTTGTGTTCCTGCTCTCGCTATCTCTCTCTCTGTCAAATAAATAAATAAAATCTTTAAAAAAATGAGTTTTATTCATTTGAAAATGAAATTCAAACGAGGATTCTATTCACTAATTATATTATGTCAATCATTAGCTAATGAACAACGACACAAAGAAATCATTCTTATTTTTGGAAGAGATCATGGTATTTCCAACCTACTGAAATAATTCTCTATAGCATTTTGCTAACTGGCTCACCAGTGAGCATTCCAAATGGTTGAGAATGACACTTCACTCTACAATCTATTCACATCGATTGCAATCTAGAAGGGCTGTATAACTGAGAAAGGGATATACCTCTCTAACTTCTCTCCTCTCTTCTTTTTCTTTATAAGGTTTTATTTTTAAGTAATCTCTACACACAACGTGGGGCTTGAACTCACAACCCCGAGATCAAGAGTCCCATGCTCTACCCACTGAGCCATCCTGGTGCCCCTGTTCTCTATTCTTAAATCGACCCACCAGAGGAACTCAGAGAGGATTGCAACGGTATAACACTTAAGCCTCCATGAAGTTATAGACTTGCAGTTATTATTCTATCATTTCTCAATTACAACTGCAACTTTTAATTCTTATTAAATAAATCTTATTAGCAATGTTATTAGAATTCAAGTGCAACTGAAAAATTAGGAAGCTTAAGGATTTAAATTTGAATGAGCAAAAATTCAGAGTCCTGCGGAGTTACTATTCCAGAATGACAGACGCTGAAATTATAATTTTCCAAACAAGTTGGATTTGTACCTTCTTAATGATGCATTAAGTCTCTAGATGACATAAATCATTTGATATAATGATGTAACACAGCAATTTTCATTAAGTAGAGATACAAAAATCTGTTTTATCTTCAAATCTCACATTAATAGTTTATAAAAGCGGTCAAAACTACATTTTCTTTAGACATCTGTCTTTTTTGGCCCCCAAAAGGTTTTATCAATCTGCCTTTCACCATATTCATTTATTTATCCCAAGGATAATTTCTAAGCTCATTATATCTTATTTGTATTTTATTTAATCTTTGATAGACAAGTGATTTGATCGCAGACCTGGAAGAGTCTATAAATTTATACCCTGTTTTCAATAAGGTGCTACTGCTAAGAAAGATAATTTAATAAAAATCTCCTTGGAACTTTAACATTTGTATATATTGTAAAATGCTTGAAATAATGGGCATAAGTCTTCAAGTCCAAGTAAACGCTGATCTTGAAATTTTGGCTATTTTCAATATTCCATCAACTTTTCATAATTTAATATTTTTGACAATTACATTATAAAAAATTCTGATTTGTTGAGGAGACTCTCCTTTCCCCATAGTGTATTCTTGTCCCCCTTGTCAAAGACCAGCTGACTATATATATGTGGATTTTTTATCTGGGCTCTCTATTCTCTTTCATCTCTATGTGTGTCTTTAAGCCAATAACAATGTTTTGATTACTGAAGATTTATAATATATTCTGAAATCAAGAATGACACTTCCAGCTTGTTTCTTTCTTAAGATTGCTTTGGCTATTCTGGGTATTTTGTGGTCCCACGTCAATTTTGAGATGGTTCTTTCTATTTATGAAAAATGTGTCATTGGGATTTTGATGTGCATCGTATTGAATCTGTAGATGTTTTGAGTAGTTTGGATTTTAACAATATTTAGTCTTCTAATCCAAGAACATGGGCTGTCTTTCCATTTATTTGTGTCTGCTTTAATTTCTTTCATCAGTATTTTATAGTTTTCAGTATACAAATTTTTCACTTCCTTGATTAAGTTTATACGTATTTTTTAAAGTTTTTTGTTTATTTAAGTCATCTCTATACCCAATGTGGGGGCTGAACTCACAACCCTGAGATGAAGAGTCACACACTCTCCTGACTGAACCAGCCAGATGCCCCATTCCTAACAATTTTATTCTTTTGATGATATTATAAATGAGATTGTTTTGGGCACTTGAGTGGCTCAGTCGTTCAGCATCTGCCTTCGGCTCAGGTCATGATCCCAGGGTCCTGGGATTGAGCCCCACATCAGGCTCCTTGCTCAGCAGGAAGCCTGCTTCTCCCTCTGCTCCCACTGCTTGTGCTCTCGCTCTCTGTCAAATAAATAAATAAAATCTTTAAAAAATGAGATTGTTTACTTAATTGTGTTTTCAGATGGTTGTTAGTATATAGAAATGCAACTGATTTGTGTATGTTTATTTGTATTCTGCATCTTTATTTATTAGTTCTAGCAGTTTTTTCTAAAGAACTAGCAGTGTTCTTTAGAATTTTCTACATATAGCATAAGTCATCTGCTAAAAGAGGTAATTTTACTTCTTCTTTTCTGATTTAGATTCATTTTATTCCTTTTCGCTTGCCTCACTCTTCTGGCTAGGACCTCCGGTACTATATTGAATAGTATTGAGAGTGGTTGTCCTTGTCTTGTGCCTAATTCTAGAGGGAAAACTTTCAATTTTTTACCATTAAGTAGAATTTTAATTGTGGACTAGTCATACATAGCCTTTATTATTTTGAAGTACATTCTCTATATACCTAGTTTGTGGAGTGTTTTTCTATCATAAGAGGGCACTGAATTTTGTCAAATGCCTTTTCTGCATCTGTTGAGATGATCCTGTGACGTCTATCTGTCATTCTGTTCATGTGGTGCATCACATTGATCGATTTGTAGATGTTAACACATCCTTGCATCCCAGGGGCAAATTTCACTCAGTTGTGGTACATGATCCTTTTAATGTACCATGAAAGCCCGTTTGATAGTATTTTATTGAGGATGTTTGCATCTATGTTCATCAGGGATATTGGAATGTAATTTTCTTTTCTTGAAGTGTCTTTGGTTTTGGTTCAGGGTAATACTGTCCACATAGTGAGGGTGGAAGTTCTCCCTTCTCTTCCATTTTTTTTTTTTTTGGAAGTGTTTGTTGAACAACTGGCTCTCCATATGCAAAAACAACGAAAGAAAATATGAAAAAGAAAGAAATTGGACACCTGCCTCACAACACACACAAAAATCAACTCAAAATGGGTTGAAGACTTAAATATAAGATCCCAAACCATAAAACTCCTAGGAGAAAGCCTCTTGATATTGATTTGCTAATGATTTCTTGGATGTGACACCAAAAGCATAGGCAACAGAAGCATGAATAGACAAGTGAGAGTACATCGAACTAAAAGATTCTACAGAGCAAAGGAAGTAATCAACAGAATGAAAAAGCAACCTATGAAATGGAGGAAAATATATGCAAACCATATACCTGATGAAGGGTTAATTTGCAAAATATATAAGAAACTCCTAACTCAACAGTAAAAACAAAACAAAACAAAAAACCAAATAACTTCATTTGAAAAATGGGCAAAGGACCTAGACCTTTCTACAAATAAAACATACAAATGGCCAATGGGTGTATTAAAAGATGCTCAACATCAGTAATTACCAGGAAAATGTTAATCAGAACTACAATGAGGGATCACCTCGCACCTGTTAGGATGACTATTATAAAAGAAAAAGATAACAAGTGTTCATGAGGATGGGAGAATTTGGGACCATTGTACATTATTAGTGGGAATGTAAAACGGTGCAGTGGTTATTGAAAACAGTCTAGAGGTTCTCCAAAAAATTACAATATAGAACTAGCATATGATCCAGCAATTCCACTTTTGGGGATATATGCAAAAGAATTAAAATCAGGATCTTAAGAGAGATCTGTTCCTGTGCTCACTGAAGCAATATTTGCAATAGCCAAGAAATATAAACTATTGTTTATAGTAATTACAGGTTGAAATGATAATACTTTGGATATTTTAATGATATGTATATGTATAAATAATTTTCATCTTACTGTAGGATAGTGAGCTCCATGTGTGTCTTCTAACACCTCATCAATCAATGGGTCCTTTGGAGTCACTGACCACAGCTAAATTACTGTTCCCAAAGCACTATGCCTGGCCCATAGCAGAGACTCTAAAAAGGCTGCTGAAGTAGTTTCTCATTAACCTCACTCTTAATAGAACAAAATAAATCTAAACACCCATCAGAGCCATGAGTTAAGTTCCATTAAACAACTTTTAACATATCTTTAAGCCAGTATCCTTAAAAAAATTAAACTCAAAATTTATATTGAACCACATACTTCACTTAAGTAGTTATTTCTTGTCGAATGTCTCTCCTTGTGCTGGACTGTGCATATTAACTCCTACCACCACGTTAATATACCACATGGTGTGTGTGTATATATATATAATTCTTGGTGTAGATTTGAAGTAACTGTTCACCCAAAGAGGAAGAATGTAATGCAGGACTCTGAAGTGTACAGTAGACTGAATTTGGAGAAATATTTAGAATGAAATAGAAAGAGGCGACAGTAAAACACATTTGATTCTGGCGTTGTGAGATTATACAACAGAAATAAAATAATAATGCAGGTGGATACTCTAAATATCTCAGAATTCTGCTAGACAAATCACATGTGCAGAAATATTTGTATTAGAAACCGTGCAACCAACTATCATAGCTATGAACTATATGTGAAGATATGTTTCACTTCCTAGGTATGTTACTCTCATCATAATTTTCATATTTGAAAAGTCATTAGGTGGATAAATGATGGAGTATAATCATTTATTCAAACTGAGGCTTACATATCTTAAAACTAAACTGTTTACTTCTCATGCTGAAGTCGTATGTTACCAAAATACACACTGTAGTATCACTCAATTTAAAAAATATTTTGGCTCGGGACGCCTGGGTGGCTCAGTTGTTAAGCGTCTGCCTTCGGCTCAGGTCATGATCCCAGGGTCCTGGGATCGAGCCCTGCATCGGGCTCCCTGCTCAGCCCGAAGCCTGCTTCTCCCTCTCCCACTCCCCCTGCTTGTGTTCCCTCTCTCGCTGTGTCTCTCTCTGTCAAATAAATAAATAAAATATTAAAAAAATAAATATTTTGGCTCATAGGGGCACCTGAGTGGCTCAGTCAGTGAGTGTCTGCCTTCGGCTCAGGTCATGATCTCAGAGTCCTGGGATCGAGTTCCACGTTGGGCTCCCTGCTCAGCAGGGAGTCTGCTTCTCCCTCTGCCTCTCACTTGTTCTCTCTCTCTCTCTCTCTCAAATAAATAAAATCTTTAAAAATATATTTTGGCTCATAAAAATCTCTGCCTTTAGTATCCATATATTTTCTTTTGTAAATTGAAAGAACTTTTATTCATGGAATTTTAAGCAATGTCAAAACCTATCTAAACTTCCCAAACCTCCAAAAATATAAACTTTGCTATCGGGTGATTAATATATTTTTTACTGAAATGAAATACATTCAGAAATATAGCAGGTTCTTTTAAAGTACTTTCATAGGATGGAATCAAAGTAACTCCAAAATCTGTCTTTATAATTTCACTATTCATCACTGTAGAAATATGGTAGAATCAGTATCATGTGGCAGCAAGGGGCAAAGGAGGCCAGGCGCACAGGCAGTTGCTGAGACCTTCAGCACTTGTGTGATTGACAGCATCCAGCAAAACGGTTAATCATCCTGACAAGACTCTATTTCATGAAAATGAGTTGTTAGATTGAGAGCTGTCAGGATCAATACTGTGAATTTTAAACATATAGTCGACCTAATTCTGTGTGCAATTTGTTTAAAATTATTTCCTTTATTTTTATATATTTAGTGTCCTTCATTTAACAATATTACTGGGTGATAATAAACGGTTCTGAGTCGGCATATGTTTATGCTGCGAACAGACAAGGCTATGACTGCACTCTAATTAGCTACTTAATCTCCCTAAGACAATCAATATAATTATAATGTATTCATTCGGTGTTATCGAAATCAGCATTGTTATGAAATTCAAGACACATTTGTCTGTGTGTCCAATGTCTAGAAAACAGGATATGCTCAATAAATCTTTGTAGATGTCATGGATGACAAACCTCAAAATAGTTATTAGCATCTTTAACCAAATACTCCCACAGTAATTTATTCTGACCTGTTATTTAAGGCCTTGGAATATGATAATTAATATTTGCCTTTGCTTCCTGAGTATCTGGCAAGATCCCCTGTCAATGGCTTTCCTTTGCACAGCATCCTATGTGCTCTAAAACACACAATCATGCTTAGATACAAGTGCTCTGCATCTAGTGGTATTTAAGCATCTTGCCCAGAAATGTATCTTTCCACTGCTGTTAATATTGATTCAGGGTCTTTGACAGACTAACGCACTCAACCAACATAATCAGGTTTGTAATCTATACTCTTGATTATGTCATTAAGACCTGTCACTAAAGTTTTTCAAACTTACAGTTTTTGAATTAAAGAGATTCATAGAGTACCCTTGTAGAATTAAAAAGAAAGGACTTGAAACTTCTCAAATGAGGCATTAGGCGACAGAAGTCATGTAATTCAAAGGCAGTAGATATTGCTAAAAATCTTCCATAATGATTCCCAGGCTCTATTTCTATAGGCAGTTTCATGAAGTGGCAAGACAAATTTTCAACAGTTGTCTGTACGTTATCTGTCTAGTTTATTATATATAAAAAAGAAAGACGCCCCCTCCCCCGCAAGCATCATTTATATTACTAGACATGCTTTCATGTCTATCCATTTGATCATGATTTGTTTTCACTTTGGTTGAGTCAAAGTTTGAGCTAGATAGCAACTTTTTTAAGTTAAATATTGCAGCACGAAGCAACCAAAGATAGAATGGACTAATTTTAAAGATGGTATTGATTTATAGGTACATGGTATATAGGTGTATTAGCCTTCTAGAGCTGCAGTAACAAAGCAGACAAATTGGGTGGATGAGAACCCAACTGAATGCCCTACAGTTCTGGGGTCTAGAAGTCCAAGATCAGGTGTTTGTCAGGGTTCGCCCCTTCTGAGATCTGGAGTGAATTAGCTTCTGGCGGTATGCTAACAACCTTTGGTGTTCCTTGTCTTGTAGATGATGAATCACACAGATCTCTGCCTTTACCTTCACATGGCATTCCCCTGTGTAAGGGTCTGTGCCCAGATTTCCCTTTTTATGAGAACACCAGGGTGGCGCCTGGGTGGCTCAGTCATTAAGCGTCTGCCTTCGGCTCAGGTCATGATCCCAGGGTCCTGGGATCAAGCCCCGCATCCGGCTCCCTGCTCAGCAGGAAGCCTGCTTCTCCCTCTCCCTCTCCCCCTGCTTGTGTTCCCTCTCTCGCTGTGTCTCTCTCTGTCAAATAAATAAATAAAATCTTAAAAAAAAAAAAAAAGAGAACACCAGTATGACCTCATCTTCTGCAACAACCCTATTTCTAAATAAGGTCACATTCTGAGGTGCCGGGGATTAGGGTTTCAACCTACGAATTTTGGAGGGATACAATTCAGACATTAACATATGAAACTCTGGACATATCTGAATGTGGTCTGCTTTATATTTTTAAGTCCAATTTATTAAGAGAAAGAAGAAAGCAACTGAAAAATCTGGCTTTGATGTATGACTTGAATTCAGTGCTTTGTCATTCTAACAATGCTGCCTTCAAGTACTGTGAATGCATTTTTTTAAACTGCAGACTTCCATGGATAAAAAAAGCAAATACAATGTTTGATGTTTGGATAATAGATATTTTTCTCTTCTGACACTGAGATAGACAATTTTCTCTTTATGCAGGCAAAACACTCTTCTGAGTGCTTAACACTCATGAGTTAATAGCATTTTTTGAGGCTGGAGGAGAGAGAAAATATTGATGCTGGTCCCGACAAGCAGCTCACTGGAGTGTGTCCGCTATTTTTATATCTATTCAACTACAATTTACTCACAAATCCAAGTAAGAGATGCAGTGACAGATCTTACCTCCAATAGATGCATTTGGGTTTTATCATTCTATTTTTAAGATCACATCTACTGAAACCGATCTTTCAAATTCTCCTGTGGTTCTCCAGAGAGAATAACACATGTTCTCCCCACATGACTCCTGGCTCCTCGGTACAAGGTTCACGCAACACCTGCGCAGTTCTTTATAACCACAGACCCTAAAATGGTGCTGCAAGTACCGTAAGCATTAGTAAAAGATAAAGGGATTTGAGTTTTCCTTCACTGATGTACCATGTTAATGTTTCTTGGGGATGTTTTTACATGACTGATAAGTGTGAATGAATCAACTCTAAAACTGCCAAAAAATATTACTGAGCATCTCAACCCATGTCTTCCTTTTTCTTAAGATTTTATTTATTTGAAACAAAGAGAGAGAGTGAGCATGAGGAGGAGCAGAGGGAGAGGGAGAAGTAGGCTTCCCGCTGAGCAGGGAGCCCAAAGCGGGACTCGATCCCAGGACCTGGGATCATGACCTGAGCCGAAGGCAGATGATTAACCAACTGAGCCACCCAGGCCCCCTGCGTATTCCTTTTAAAGCAGATTCCTCAATATAATTACCTGAAAATTAAAAAGAAGTTAACTGGTCTCTTCCTTCTGGCTTCAATAGAAGCCTGAGCAGGTGAAGTCACCTGTATTAAAATGAACATGTCTCATGACTTTTCAACTCTTTCAATCTAATTCCCCTTGTTCCATTATGTGTGTGTGATGTAGAACAACACATTTTCATTTATTTTAGTTTCATCTATTCTTGTGACAAAGAGTGTGTGGCTCCATATTTTGATGTTTGATTGTCAGCATCGTTTAAACCTAACCTTCTTCTTTACCTTCTGCCCCAGATTTGGGAAAGCTTGTTAGAAGCTCCCTGGTTTGGCACAGGCAGAGGTTCAGACCACATGGCAAGGAAACCATCCTGGGGTGACAACCACGGTACACAAACAGAAACACAACAACAAAGCAAAATCCCAGCCAGCCTTCCCCAGTTCTTTCAAGCTACTCAAAGCCAGACTGAAAGTCCCACTAGTCTCCCGTGTGTGTGTGTGTGTGTGTGTGTGTGTGACCATTAGGAACGACATCAGATCCAAATACTGGCTAGGGATCCATCTTGATTCTGCAGCTATAACAACTTTGTATGGCTCTGTTCTCTATATCATCAGACATCTACAGAAGAATAACTATGCATTTTTGTCTTTGTTTTAAGTCATGATACCCAGAAAAACAAGTGATCCACATAGAGCCTTGAATAAATAGAACAAAATGTAGGGAAGAGGGATCATTTTCTCCATGATGAGTGAGATATTGTATGTTTTCTTTGGTTTATTTTTTAGCTTTGTGGGGGCCTGAATCTCATCCAAATTTCCTCTGTAGTTAATCTCTAGAAAATTAATCATTTTAAGCTAGTCAAATATATTTAACTCAATTCCAAGCAAAAAAGAAGTAAACATCATGTTTCTTTGCACAAATAATTTTACATTAGGAATAGTGTGCTGGAGCTGCGGGCTCTTACAGTTTCCAAGAGTTTGTTCACAGTAATTCCCAAAGACACATTCAGTGATGTCATGTCGGTAGCGGCTAATTTTCAGCCAGAGTGGAGCATTTACACAGGAAAATTCTACAAATTAGGACTTTTTTTGGAGAGCACTATCAGATTTTTTTTATTAAGTTATGTTAATCACCATACATTACATCATTAGTTTTTGATGTAGTGTTCCATGATTCATTGTTTGCATATAACACCCAGTGCTCCATGCAGAATGTGCCTTCTTTAATACCCATCACCAGGCTAACCCATCCCCCCATGCCCCTCCCCTCTAGAACCCTCAGTTTGTTTCTCAGAGTCCATAGTCTCTCATGGTTCATCTCCCCCTCCGATTTCCCCCCCTTCATTTTTCCCTTCCGCTATCTTCTTCTTCTTTTTTTTTGCATATAATGTATTATTTGTTTCAGAGGTACAGGTCTGTGATTCAACAGTCTTGCACACTTCACAGGGCTCACCATAGCCCATACCCTCCTCAATGTCTATCACCCAGCCACCCCATCCCTCCCACCCCCCACCACTCCAGCAACCCTCAGTTTGTTTCCTGAGATTAAGAATTCCTCATATCAGTAAGGTCATATGATACATGTCTTTCTCTGATTGACTTATTTCGCTCAGCATAACACCCTGCAGTTCCATCCACGTCGTTGCAAATGGCAAGATCTCATTCCTTTTGATGGCTGCATAATATTCCATTGTATATATATACCACTTCTTCTTTATCCATTCATCTGTCGATGGACATCTTGGCTCTTTCCACAGTTTGGCTACTGTGGACATTGCTGCTATTAACATCGGGGTGCACATACCCCTTCGGATCCCTACATTTGTATCTTTGGGGTAAATACCCAGTAGTGCAATTGCTGGATCATATGGTAGCTCTATTTTCAACTTTTTGAGGAACCTCCATACTGTTTTCCAGAGTGGCTACACCAGCTTGCATTCCCACCAACAGTGTAGGAGGGTTCCCCTTTCTCTGCATCCCCGCCAACATCTGTCATTTCCTGACTTGTTAATTTTAGCCATTCTGACTGGTGTGAGATGGTATCTCATTGAGGTTTTGATTTGGATTTCCCTGACGCCGAGCAATGTTGAGCACTTTTTCATGTGTCTGTTGGCCATTTGGATGTCTTCTTTGGAAAAATGTCTGTTCATGTCTTCTGCCCATTTCTTGATTGGATTCTTTGTTCTTTGGGTGTTGAGTTTGATAAGTTCTTTATACATTTTGGATACTAGCCCTTTATCTGCTATGTCATTTTCAAATATCTTCTCCCATTCTGTTGGTTGTCTTTTGGTTTTGTTGACTGTTTCTTTTGCTGTGCAAAAGCTTTTTATCTTGATGAAGTCCCAATAGTTCATTTTGCCCTTGCTTCCCTTGCCTTTGGCGATGTGTCTAGGAAGAAGTTGCTGCGGCTGAGGTCAAAGAGGTTGCTGCCTGTGTTCTCCTTTAGGATGTTGATGGACTCCTGTCTCACATTGAGGTCTTTCAACCATTTGGAGTCTATTTTTGTGTGTGGTGTAAGGAAATGGTCCAGTTTCATTCTTCTGCATGTGGCTGTCCAATTTTCCCAACACCATTTGTTGAAGAGACTGTCTTTTTTCCACTGGACATTCTTTCCTGCTTTGTCAAAGATTAGTTGACCATAGAGTTGAGGGTCCATTTCTGGGCTCTCTATTCTGTTCCATTGATCTATGTGCCTGTTTTTGTGCCAGTACCATACTGTCTTGATGATGACAGCTTTGTAGTAGAGCTGGAAGTCCGGAATTGTGATGCCGCCAGCTTTGCTTTTCTTTTTCAACATTCTTCTGGCTATTCGGGGTCTTTTCTGGTTCCATAAAATTTTAGGATTATTTGTTCCATTTCTTTGAAAAAAGTGGATGGTATTTTGATGGGGATTGCACTGAATGTGTAGATTGCTCTAGGTAGCATTGACATCTTCACAATATTTGTTCTTCCAATCCATGAGCATGGAACGTTTTTCCATTTCTTTGTGTCTTCCTCAATTTCTTTCATGAGTATTTAATAGTTTTCTGAGTACAGATCCTTTGCCTCTTTGGTTAGATTTATTCCTAGGTATCTTATGGTTTTGGATGCAATTGTAAATGGGATCGACTCCTTAGTTTCTCTTTCTTCTGTCTTGTTGTTGGTGTATAGGAATGCCACTGATTTCTGTGCATTGATTTTATATCCTGCCACTTGACTGAATTCCTGTATGAGTTCTAGCAGTTTTGGGGTGGAGTCTTTGGGGTTTTCCACATAAAGTATCACATCATCTGCAAAGAGTGAGAGTTTGACTTCTTCTTTGCCGATTTAGATGCCTTTGATTTCTTTTTGTTGTCTGATTGCTGTGGCTAGGACTTCTAATACTATGTTGAACAGCAGTGGTGATAGTGGACATCCCTGCCGCATTCCTGACCTTAGGGGGAAAGCTCTCAGTTTTTCCCCATTGAGAATGATATTTGCTGTGGGTTTTTCATAGATGGCTTTTATGATATTGAGTTATGTACCCTCTATCCCTATACTCTGAAGAGTTTTGATCAAGAAACGTTGCTGTACTTGGTCAAATGGTTTTTCTGCATCTATTGAGAGGATCATGGTTCTTGTTCTTTCTTTTATTAATGTATTTAACACATTGATTTGCGGATGTTGAATCAAACTTGCAGTCAGATTTTATAAAGGAAAAGAAGGTAAATGATTTGGTGTTGGTCTCGATAGCAATGTGTTTGTCCCAGCTGGTAGCTGCAAAGGTTTAGCTGTTTTTAATCTACTAAATTAAAATTCTCTCACAAATCCAGGTAAGGTAAGAGATCCACTGACAAATTATCTTTCAACGGACGCATTTGGTTTTTATCCTCATAATGCTAACATTAAACCCCTCCGGTGTACAAGTAGAAAAAAAAAGAATAGGTGGGGGACAAATTAGAATCAAATGTTATCTTCCTTACTACATCAAACCAGCTTATTTGAGGTTATTCCTTTTTTAAACATGTATCCTCTCTATACAAAGATGGGCAATGTGAGAGCTATACAGTGCTTACTTATGGCTGTATGTTGAAATAGCCCACAGAGCTATTTACCAATGTAAATATGTAAATTCACATGTTGGAAAAACATAAGTCATAATCTCTGGGAACAGGACCCCAAGAGATTCTACATCAGAAACTTATTCTGAAATCAACAGTCCCCCCCCCCCCCCACTGGCAATATGACTGACCTTCGTTTCTTACAGCTCAACCTTCTGGATATCTCTCAGTAAGAAGGTCCTCCTCTGTACAAAAGCACAGACACAACTGTGGTTGTGACTGACGTCACTGAAATCTACAGAATCATTTCTGGTTTGTCACTGAGTAACAGATGTTGCATCCAGATTGCCAGATCATTCTCCCATCCATGTAAATGAGAAACTACTAACCCAAAGCATTATTTTGTAAGATATGACATCACTTGATTAATCTTATGTATATTAATTAATAGAGCAAGTGACAGCAGTTCATAAAGTGTTTTAAAGATAGCTATATAAGAGACCCTTAAAATGATCAGCATCTTGAGAGAAAGCAATGTTTCCAACTGGAAGGAAAACTAACAGAAAAATTATTGGAGACACTGCATATTAAGAAGTAAATAAATACTTTTGATTAAATTAAAGATCTATGTTATTGCAATTTTATGTTAGAACTTTATCAAGTAAGAATATAAAATCAAATTTAATGAATAATAAAATATCTAGAAGATTATGAATAGCAGTTGTGGGTAGCTATTTATACTTTTTAAATGTGTCATAAAGCAGTTTGATGAAGGGAGAATTCATAGAGCACCTGCTGTCTGACTCAAGGACTATGTAATACACATAACATATCTCAATGGTGCACAATAATTCTGCAATTATCTGATAGTAGGAAACAGTCGTAGAGGGGTTAATGCAGCTGCTCATGTTGACCCAGCCAGGAAAAGACAACTAGATTTGAATTTAAATCTATCAATTGCAAAATGCATGGCATTTTTTTTTTTCTGAAGCTTAGTCCTTAATGAAATTAGCACCACAGCCCCTCCTGCTTTCTCCATAATCAGGAGCAGCTCCACTCAATGGCCTCATTAATCCCAACTTCCTGCAGAACAATCACTCATTTATTTGGTCACCAAATATTTTCTGAGCAACTTCTGTAACAGATGCTGCAGATTCAAAGGTGAATCAAACAAAATAGTTGCTCTTTTCATTGAAGTAGGAAACCAATATTTTCGAGTAGTAATTTAAGGCAAAATTCGAAAAAGAGTTTATATCTTAAAAGATTAAACCCATGGACGTTTGCTGAGGAAGCTCCATCTTTCCATCTGTCCCTCCTTCCCTGTGGCCACTGGGCAGTTCTGGGACGGGAAGAACAGGGCTGGATGCTGTTACATCTGATGGGTTGATGCCAGGATGGGAGGAGGGATCTGCCTGGAGAATCCTGCACATCAGGGATCTCCAGCTCTGCCAGCAGGTGAAGCATCCTTGATAAAAAACGTCCTCCATGACACCCACTACCACAGGTGTCCCCTGAAGCGGAATTCCAGTTCATACTCTTCCTGTCACCACTCGACTTGTCTTCTCATGATTAATCTCTCGAGGCTTCAGGAAAATGGAACTAACCACCAGTTTGGAAACTTGACATTTCTTGATGGTCTCTCAGGACATTAATTTATCAATTCCTAAAACCCTCCTTTCTCAGCCACAAATCAAATATATCCCTATCAAAGTAGATTTTCAAAAACTGAAAACACGATTCCCACTTAATATGTAGAAAGCACCAATGTCATATATTTATAGCATCATGAATGAGAAAAACAGTAAGATGGTAAAGATGTGTCTGAGAACATTTGAGGAACTCAGTATTTAAAGGCATGTAAAATCTATGTTAGAATAAGACTTCTAGATTAAATATGGAACTAGATAATGTGCTATAGGACACCAAAACTGTAGCCTTTGGGGTCAACTGTTTTATCAGACAGAAATCTACAAGGTAACATTTAACTCCATAATTTCTAGGGCATAATCAGTTAGAAGAAAGCAGAGTGAAAGCAGATAAATTACCCCCAAAGAACTAAATAATAGTTAGGTAGGCCTATTAAAATATGCCCCAAGGTGACAATGAAAAAACATGTTGTACTTTTCTTTCTGTCTTATTTCCAAAATTTGGACAATTTTCCTTAACACTTCACATCTAATTAGTGTCTATCCCCACTGTGTTCAGGAATACACCCCAGTATTATGAACTGTCATCTTTAAAAAACAGTGTGGTTAAAATTCTCCAGACCACATGTTGTGTAGCAGGTACACTGAGGACTAAGAGGCTAAATGGAATGCGATCAGACGTTGGGAATTACAACATCGTGTTCTGATTTGCAACATTATGCCTTCCTAGAACGTTAGATGAGTTGAAAACAACTGAGTTCCTCTACACGTTATGGATGTAAAAATATACACTAAACATAGCTCCATCACATTTCCATCGATTTCTCCTTATCACCTATCCTTCCTGAGGCTTCCAAGATGCCTGATGGATGGATTTATTTCATATCCAGAGATACGTCAGGAAATAAATTTTGAACTTTAAAACATCAAAATATGAAACTATGAATGCCCTCTACACTCTAATTTTCGAACACAGTTGTATTCCTATATCATATAAATGAAATTTTGCACACTTTGCTTTCATATGATTGCCATTATATTTGCTGAGAAACAACACATTATTCAAATTTTGCTGCTTGCAGGATCCCATTAAAGAGTTTTAATGTCCTTAATCTGTCACTGCTGTCGCTCAAGGGATTCTTCCAAAAAACATTTTTGAAAGTATTTCCGTCCTTAATTTGGAGAAGCTCCTGATTTCCTCTACTTAAAAATTGGAGGAGAAAATATGCAAATACCAGCAGCATTTGCATATCTCCTCTTTCCTGCACTTTCCCGACCCATGAGCAAGTCCTCATGTCCTCAAATGCTACAGGCAGGTCTGGGGAGGAAGCAGTCCTCTCTTCCTTCCTGTGTTTGCCTGGAGAGAGGAAATGGCCAAGAAAGCTGAGCCTGGCAACCCCAGAGAGTTAGAGTTTAATGCTTTCTCTTACTTAAGCTGCGGGTTTGAATCTCTAACTTTGTAGTAGAAATTCCACTTAAATTTCTCACTGTCATGCTGCAGTCACTTACCCAACACAAGGTACATCAACTTTTCTCCACCGTATTTTCCTTTACTGAAACTGTGGTTTCTTTCAACAGAACATCAGCTTCTATTCCCCAAGTACTGATCAGCAGAGAGTCTAAATTAATTCTTTGTTTAAAGACATTGTTGACATCGTCCTCCCTAGCTTTCATAAACCAGTCATTCTAAAGTCACAGCTATTTTTTTTTTATAAAAATTGACGTTTTGTGGGAGGCTGGGTGGCTCAGTCGGTTAAGCGTCTGCCTTTGGCTCAGGTCATGATCCCAGGGTCCTGGGATCGAGTCCCGCATCAGGCTCCCTGCTCAGCGGAGAGCCTGCTTCTCCCTCTCCCTCTGCCACTCCCCCTGTTTGTGCTCCCTCTCTCTCTATCTGTCTCAAACGAATAAATAAAATCTTTAAAAAAATTGACTTTTTGTTTTCTGTCCTGTCCATTTCCATGAGCTCCTTAATATTCTTGTCACCTGACCCCAAACTCTCAGATGTTTTCCTCTGGGTGGTTCAGAATCTGTATCATATTTTAAGTTAGGTCAACAGAGAGGAAGAATGCTTGTGAAAATATATACCTTTGTCTGCAGTGAAGCCAGACGGAAAGACAGAACTAGAAACAAGGATAGTAATGTATCCCAGGGCACGTTAGATGCAAATAGAAATCCCTAATATGTTGTTCCATTAAGAGAAACAATTTTGGGGGAATACTTTTATGATTACCTTAATTCTGAAGTTGTCATTTTTTGCTCTTGCTTAAAGTATGTGCACAGTTGTGTCTGCTGCATTTCACCCCATTTTGGCACACACCACTAGTGAACATCAGCCATTTTTTACCATTCTGTGCTTTCATCATTATGAGCATCTCTCCTGACCCTATAATAAAATGTTACTCAAGTACATCTTTCAGGGAGATTATTCCTCTGACATCAAAGCCCTGTAGCAGATCTGAAGATAATACATTCATAGTTTATGTTTCTAGTTGCTCCGCCTTCCAAAGATATGTTTCCAGTGTTAAAACAAAACAAAACAAAAACCTTTATTTATTTATTTGTTTGAAGTGTTGCTGACACACATCCCATTTGTCTCAGGCGTATGACACAGTGATTTGCTGAGCCTGTAGGTTATACTCAGCCCAAGTGTAGCTACCATCTCTCAGATGTGGTTCTAGTCTTACATATGTGCTAAAACTAGTTGGATTTTGAGAAAACCAGAGTCCTCAATGAAATTGTTTCTCTTAATGGGACAACATATTAGGGATTTCTATTTGCCTCTAACGTGCCCTGGGATACATTACTTTGAATGAACTGTCACAACTGAACTTAAAATTAGAAAGCATGACACAAGATCCTGATATCCTGATATCCAGGATCAGACGGTCTTCCCCTAGTAAGAGGTGCCTAGTCTGAGCCTGGGACATCAGCCCCAAGGACCGCGGTGGCCTTGCCTCACCGTGCACAGCAGGGGACACCTCCACGGTCAGAAAGTTCTATGTCACAGTACACTGCCCAGTTTTATTTGAGGACTTAGTGGTGGAAGTACTGTACTTAAAAAGTAAGGATTCACTATATATGCACAGATTTAGCTAATTCATCCCCACCTTCACCCAGGTACAGAAAGACTCACCTTTTTATCAGCAAGAATCCTCGTATTATGATTAGAACGCTCTTCTCCTCTTTCCTGCCTTCTTTCTTCCTTTCCTCCCTTCTTTTAATGTGCATACTGTTTTCCTTCTATTCATTTTGATATATTTCCTTCAAAAACTAGTCCCCAGTGAACATTAACCAAGGGTTTTGGAAGTCATTAATAGATAGCTTTAATCACTGCCACCCACAGTTACTCAACTAGAAACATGAGGCATCATTTTCTTCTCCTTTTTTTTTTTAAAGATTTTATTTATTTATTTGAGAGAGAGAGAGAGTGCATGCAGGAGAGAGAGAGAGAGTGAATCTGAAGCAGACTCTGTGGTGAGTGCAGAGCCCAACATGCGGCTCAGTCCCAGGACAGCGAGATCATGACCTGAGCCAAAATTAAGAGTTGGACACTTAACTAACTAAGCCACCCAGGTGCCCCTCATTTCTGTCTTCCTAATAAAAGTGGGAATATTGATATTTACATCAATATCATCATCAGCATCACCATCATCAATATCATTTCTTGAACATCTACCAAGTAATTATTTCAAGAGTACTGTGTGTCCTAATATTTTGGTCCAAATTATCAAGTTGATTAAATTTTTCTTTTTTTTAAAGATTTTACTTATTTATTTGAGAGAGAGACAGGGAGCATGAGCAGGAGGGGAGCAGGCAGAGGGAGAGGGAGAAGCAGACTCGCCGCTGAACAGGGTGCCGGACACAGGGCTCAATCCCAGGACCCTGAGATCATGAACTGAGCTGAAGGCAGATGCTTAACTGACTGAACTACCCAGTCGCCCCAAGTTGATTAAGTTTTTCAAAAGCATACATTAAACATCTTCAGGCAGCACCTAAAAAATTATTTAGTAAGATGCCTCCAAATGAACTGAAAATTTTCTATTGTAATTCCATACATCTTCAAGCACTCTATGCAAATTGGTATTCAACAACATTTCTGGATAGCAGTCATTGAATAATATTCTATTTTCCAAAAACTCATTTTCATCTATCTCTCTCAATTTTCAGAATTAGTCTCCCTTTCAAATACTGAAGTAAAGATACTTAAAGCTTCCCTACCATACATCTTAATTTTTTTTCAACCCTATCTTCAATAAATTAGGATGTTTTGTTTTATGTGTTGCCCAGTAAAAGCAAACACATACTTAGTGCCAATTATGGCCCAGTTACTATTGCATACACTTCACAGATAATAACTTATTAAGTCCTTCCAATTCTGTGAGTTAGGTACTAACATTAGCCTCATTATACAGAACAGGAAACCGAGGCATGGGAAGGTTGACCAGCCACCCAAGATTATACAACCAGGTAGTGCCAGATCTAGGATTCAAACCCAGCAGTCAAACTGCACAGCTTACTTTTCTTTTCTTTTTTTTTTTTTTTTTTAAGATTTTATTTATTTACTTGAGAGAGAAATAACATGAGTGGGGGGGAGGGGCAGAGGGAGAGGGACAAGCAGACTCCCCGCTGAGCAGGGAGCCCGATGCCAGACTCCATCCCAGGATCTGGAGATCACAACCTGAGCCAAAGGCAGATGCTTAACCGACTGAGCCACCCAGGTGCCCGTGCATAGCTTACTTTCTTAACCAAGCTGCTAAACATGCTTAAAGTACAAAGAGATTGTGGAGTGATACAGCTTTCCTATTGTGACCTAATTTAATTCTTCAATGCATGGCCAGTCTGTGAGGTGGGGTAGATTATCTTCTGTGAGCTTCACTTTTTTTTTTTATAAATGCATATTCATTTTTAATTTTTAGGCTAAATTTTGATGGACTGAATTTTGATGACTCTAAAAATATAATGCAATGAGTCTGTTAAAAGTTTCAAGAAGAAAGCTGCAGAGTGGATAGATTGGATCCTGCTTTATAAAACACAATGCTATGGGGCGCCTGGGTGGCTCAGTTGGTTAAGCGACTGCCTTCGGCTCAGGTCATGATCCCGGAGTCCCGGGATCGAGTCCCACATCGGGCTCCCTGCTCAGCAGGGAGTCTGCTTCTCCCTCTGACCCTCCCCCCTCTCATGCTCTCTGTATCTCATTCTCTCTCTCAAATAAATAAATAAAATTAAAAAAAAAATAAAAAAAAAATAAAACACAATGCCTCTGTCTTATTCCATCATTAAAGGAGATGGGAATGAAGCACACTGGAACAGGATGAGAAGTGACTGGAGGAGAGACACGCGTGAGCTGCAGTAGAGAATGGCAAGGAGAAGGGAAAAGCCAGCATCTCTGTATTTCCTACAATCTGGATGGCTGCATTACATGAGGAAGTCTCCTTCATGCTGTAGCTCACTACGGGTTCTCAGCAGGCTTGGGCCCAGACTGAGAATAAAGGGATCCTCAAGAGAAGTAATTCTAGATTTGTTCAAAAAAATAAAAATGCAACCATCAAAGTTTTCTAGGAAATATGACAGAGTATTGTTTACAGGGCAGGCTTTCTTGCATCAACTTGATCCACGATTCTATCAGGATCAAAATCTGATGTTGCCCCAAATATTACTGAATGGGATAGCAGGTTATTTGAAATGAATTGTCTGATTATTGCAACTCATGCTGGCATGTGTCATGCTCCCAACTGATGGAGAAGTCAAAGAAGTTAAGCTACGTGTTTTTACAACTACAGAATGCTGTGTTGTATTTAAGGTACTAAATACAATGTCTATGAAATTGTTGATGTTGTTACATAAAGCTTCTTATGAAACTTCTCTTGTGATCACATGTGCATGCCCAAGTGCCTATATTAGAGCAAAAACCCATTAATTAAAAGGAAGTTGTCTTATTTATTCCTTTTTTTTTTTTTTTGTATATTTACCTAGGATGTGGCACAGGGCCTTACACAGAATGGGTGTCTGATAAATATTTGTTCATCAACAAGCAGTGAGAAGTTTAGAAATAGGTAACTTTGTAACTAAAATTTAAGAAGAATACATATTCATTACTTTGTTTTTGAAAGTAATCTAAATGTAGAATATGATTTACACTAATAAACTTGCAAACATTCTTCATGGGAACCCCTGCTGTTCTAATCAAGAGAGCCTACATTAAGAAAGAAAAAAAAAGGAAAGATCTAGGTACACTGACTCTGGTGTAAACTTTATCCCTGAGGATTTCTTCTGTCATTTAATCTAATTATACCCAGTAGTCTTATGATCATATTAAAAGTTTTCCTAATGAAGAGAGGAAAGTAATCTACATCTTCGAACTATTTTTCAACCCCCCCCCCCCACAAAAACAAAAAACACAGGGATGAAAATAGATTAAGCCAAGCTTCACTAAGATATCTGATCAAGATGTTCATTGTTTCCTTTTTTTGTTGTTCATTGTTTTCATTTAACTTCTTTCTAATCATTGAGCACATTTACTATATATATCCTTTAGATTTTCATTTCATTTCTATTTTTCTACATAAAAAATATTTGATGGGGGCGCCTGGGTGGCTCAGTCGTTAAGTGTTTGCCCTCGGCCCAGGTCATGGTCCCAGGGTCCTGGGATTGAGCCCCGCATTGGGCTCCCTGCTCCGTGGGAAGCCCGCTTCTCCCTCTCCCACTCCCCCTGCTTATGTTCCCTCTCTCGCTGTCTCTCTCTCTCTGTCAAATAAATAAATAAAATCTTTAAAAAAATATTTGATGTATTGAGAAACTTACCAACCACAGCTTTATTTTGAATCAATTTTGTTTAATTTACATTTTCTGAAGCTATTAGAAACCATCAACAGGTTTTTCAATAAAGCAAGGCTGAAATAAAATATTCTTTAAGACAACAAAGTTCACCATTTATTTTGCATTCATGCATTCATTCATTCATTTTAACCGTATTTTCATTTTCACCAAAAGATGTTCCAAAAGGACTTGAAGCATCTCAGAAACAGTGCCAAGACCTAGACTCATGTTACGATAACCTCCCTCAAAAGCTAGAGATTAAGAAAGTATTTGTCTGGACCATAGGCAGATGAAACTTTCCATTGTAGGATCTTACATATCCCAAATGGACTTATTTATCGATACTATGCCACAATAGATAAGTGACATAAAAATATATAAATTCGAGATGGAAAAATGGGACAAGGTTTGGAAAGGGTCTCCAAAATTACTTCCATGTCAATATAGCAGGATTGAGAGATAAAACAGACAATTATAGTCAAAATGT
Source organism: Halichoerus grypus (assembly GCF_964656455.1). Taxonomy (NCBI): domain Eukaryota; kingdom Metazoa; phylum Chordata; class Mammalia; order Carnivora; family Phocidae; genus Halichoerus; species Halichoerus grypus. The sequence continues at coordinate 83,083,362 of NC_135718.1, forward strand.
GAGTCATGAAACTTCCTGTCAGGGGAAAACAGGAGACTCTCTGGCACCTAAAATCACAAATAAATCGATGCATACATGTAAAAGCCATCATTTTCCAAAAAGAAAGGTAAAAAGAGCTGCGCTCCTTAATATGCCAGGACTTCTACCACTACTTAATTGTTAATGGCTCTCTGAAAAAATACTGAGGATACTTTATAGATAACAATGCTGTCATTCAGAGAGATTAAATCACACAGCTAATAAAGACGTGGAATTTAAATTCAGGTTTATCTGATGAGTTCGCTTTTTCCTCTAAGATAGTGGGCACCAGGATGTTGAAATTTCACAGATCAGTAAAATCTGGTCTGATATTCTTCCCCAACATGACGAAGAGCAATGTAAGATTGTGATCATTTATTTTTCAAAAAAAAAAAAAAAAAGGAATTAGAGATAACAAATGAATAAGCTACCATCAAATATCAATATATGTTCTTGAGGTCTCATGTTGACTTTCTGCTTCTCAAAAGACAGAAATTTCTGTGTGTTCCTTCTTGCGTTTGTTATTTTTGCTGTTTTCCCAATATGCTCCATTTACACATGAGAATTTGGAAATTCCTCTAACATGTATGTACAAGAACTTTGTTTAAAAACAAAATTGATGCATCACTTACTGGTATAAGTCACTGAGTTATTATAATTGATTTAAGCAACCGTTGATTAAGCCATTTATGCACAGAACCAGGTAAGATTGAGATAAGCTGAGTTCTAAAACTAGCCGCTGATTTTCTTCCAATTATATGTGTGTGTGTGGTGCTAGATATATATAGATATATATACAGATATAGATATAGATATATACACATATATATATGATAGCTCTGAAGGTGTAGATACATTAACTGTAAGCCATAATCTCATATATATGTAACAGGTGATGAGGGAGAAAATGAGAAGATGATTAGGAGTCCAAAAAACCCACAAAAAAGGACTGTTCAGAATATAATATAATATAATATAATATAATATAATATAATATAGTGCTTGGACTGCTCATATGGTTTTGTAGCTATTTAAAAATAAAGGTAACTGTGTTACAAACCCTAAAACAACCATGAGCTGTGACATTCCACCTTCCTCCATTTAGTTCCTCTTGTAAACCCACCATCCAGCTCAGGGACTTCACCCAACAGAACTATAAGTGTTGTTATGTTTCCATATAAGAGTCTCACTATAGTGTGGATATCTGTGATTGGTTAGTCAAGTGTGGTTACCAGTCATACCAAAATTATAACAGCATCTGTACTTTGTATACAACAAAGAATCTTTGTAAATAAATCTTAAGATGATAAATATATATATACATATATATACATATATATATGTATATATATATATGGAATTATGGCTTACAGTTACACATCCAAAGTTTTCAAATTTAATTTTCCCAAATAACTTTAAATCTTCTGAGACAAAATTGTTAGGCCATTTAATGATAAATGAAATACTGGATTTCTTTACCAACCAGATTTATGTTAAATGTGTCATAGTCAAAGAGGTACAACAGTAAAATATCTGATGCATTTTGTCACTTGAAAACTGAACTATTCATATTTTTGAACTGACCTTCCTCTAAAATTTCCCCTAACAGGAAATCAAAACAAGAGCACAATGATTAATTGTTTTACCTTCTGCATTTAGAAAGATTAAATTCTCTGAGTTTGATTTCCTTACTATTAGAAAAAAGGTTTTCTTTGTAATAATAAATGTGTTCCTCTTCTTATTATATCTTCACATTCAATCCCAAGGTACCCAAAAGAAAAGGAAAACTCTCATAAACCACGTGGAAAGAGCATTGCAGATATGGAAATTCTAATCCGGTGCATCTTTGTCGTTAAAATGCAGAAGGTAAAACAAAACCCTGAGATCACGAACCTGAGATCACAAACCTGAGATCACGACCCTGAGATCTCGACCCTCAGATCACGACCCTCAGATCACGACCCTGAGATCTCGACCCTGAGATCACGACCCTGAGATCTCAACCCTGAGATCTCAACCCTCAGAGATCACAACCCTGAGCGAAACCAAGAGTCAGAGGCTTAACCCATTGGCCACCCAGGCACCCCTACTTTTTTAATTTAGCCAAGATGTTTGTCTTGGGCTGGATGCACTTACTGCCTTGGTGGGATTTCCTTACGATTTGAAATGATTGTTTCCTGCCTCCTCAAATCTCTGAATAGTCCGAGTAAGGGATCTGGGTGCAAAATAATCACCTCTTTGGTTATTAATGCTGTCAGTGAGAGGTTAAAGGGAAGAATTTGTTTAGGATTCTTGGGTTATCCTCATTGTTGACTGGTACAGTGGGGATAGAAGAAAACAGCAGATGACAGAGACCCTATGTATCACTTGTATCATTATTGCGGGAGGACAAGTATTATATTAGAGGGCTCTGCACCTCCCCTCAAAATCCCAATATATTGTTATATATTGCCCTATGGTCTGAGTCCTGGCTTATTATATTGTTACATATAAATCCCTATCCATTTTCTTTTTCTTGTTTAATGGATGTATCATAATCTTTTCTCAGTCTCAATGTCTAGGGCAGTTTCTGGAACATAAGAGAGAGAGAGAGAGAGGGAGAAGGAATGACAATGCAGGAGTGCACTGCTCACATATTCTAACCGTTGTGTCACATTCCTATCTTCTATCCATCTATTTTTGGGTTGTGAAAATGATGTGGTGCAATGGACTCTGCTATTTCTCATCCAAGGATATGCTAGTGATACATTTATAATAAGCGAGGAGAGTTCTCCTCTATACATAAAATCAGTCACCGTGGTAATTTGTCGCTGGGGAAATAAGGAATGTGTGGTGTTCCTGAGAAGGCGCCCCCGTCTGGCAGTCAGCGCGAGCGGTCAGCACGTCCTTGGGCACAAAGGTCTGCGTGCGACAGCTTGGAACACCAGATCCAACTACTGATCGTGTTGCCAAGGGTCTAAATATAAACATGTTAATTTTATACAGAACTACTGTTATTTAAGATTTTTAAAGACAAATAAAGCCTTTGGCCCTGCCACCATTTAAATAGTTTCACTAAATCTGTTCTCAATAAAAGAAGAAATATACATCTACTGTATACTCACTTCAAGACAAAAAGCAAAACTGGGGCACCTGGGTGGCTCAGTCGGTTAAGTGTCTGCCTTCAGCTCAGGTCATGATCCCAGGGACCTGGGATCGAGTCTCACATCGGGCTCCCTGTTCAGCGGGAAGCCTGCTTCTCCCTCTCCCACTCCCCCTGCTTATGTTCCCTCTCTCACTGTCTCTGTCAAAAAAAAAAAAAAAAAGGGGCACCTGGGTGGCTCAGTTGGTTGAGCGACTGCCTTCGGCTCGGGTCATGATCCTGGAGTTCTGGGATCGAGTCCCGCGTCGGGCTGCCTGCTCAGCGGAGAGTCTGCTTCTCCCTCTGACCCTCCCCCTCTCTCATGCTCTCTCTCTCTCATTCTCTCTCTCAAATAAATAAATAAATAAAATCTTTAAAAAAAAAAGCAAAACAACTAAAAAGAAAGCAACAGTAAGAATATTTTCTTTAATTCCATGGAAAATATTTACCATCTTTATAACCTTATTTTTGTTTTACACGTTTCAAGAATGATTGTACCTCCTAAGATATACACCTTGATGTACAGATTTATAAATATAATAAAAAATGACAGATGATCTTCCTTCCCATATTTGAGACAAAAGGTTTTATAATGAATCCTGCATTCTCTAGAGGCCCGAGTTACATTATAACGTCTTGGCACATTTTGAGGTAAGGAAAATCCTGACACAAATCTCATTTATAAGAGAGAGAGGTACAAAATAACAGACACCTGATGAATATTGGAGACACAACAGTTCACAATCTACCACCGACTGTTAATAGGCAACAGCATTATACTAACCTTAGTGCCGTTGAACTTCAAAATACCAAAATTCCTCTTTTTATCTTTTAATTCCATGATGAAAATAGAAGCTATTGACAGCAAGTTGTTATGACAGTAGGTTTAACCACAGGATCTTTAATTTGTAAGAATGAAGCACATTGCTAAATTCAGTTCAGCTGGCCATTCCTTATTCCTTCAATTACTGTTGGCAACAGCAGTTTTGTGGTTACCTAATGCAGCTTACAATTATACGCATTCTATGTGGAGACAAGCTTTCTGCAAAGGCTCTAATAGAATCCATTGCAATATCTGATTAAACGTGCAATCATCTTGGAGTCTAATGAGAGATTTCTTAGTTCTATAAATGCTAATTTAATTTGAGAGAAAACAATATAGCCTTTAAGATCACCTTGTAAAAAAGTATTTAGTGCTATGTTCCCAGAAAAAGTTAACATTATTGAAAGTGAGAAACCCAGGTTACAACAGTATACTTTCAATCTGGGAAGATCATGGAAAGCTATATGGAAAAAGAAAAGACTGGAAAAACTAACCTTTATGAATGTCGCTTTCAAATTTTCAGTTTTCAATGTTTGCTAATTTTCTCTGAGTATGTATTCACTGTGAAATCAAAGAGAAATACTGCTATTCTTAGAATTATTCATGAATGTCGAATTTGAGTTAAACCTGCCCTTAAAAACCCCATGAAATAATAAAATCTCCACCTTCCTTGACTTATCTAAATGTATAATTTACATTCCTTCATCCTTATTTCTTGTTCTAATATCCGAATGGTTTTTCACATTAAATAACTTTATATCTAAAGCTTGATAAGTTTTATAATTTATATCTGAAGTTTTATATCTCCTTAAAAAGTCAAGTAAAGAAAAAAAAGTAGTTACCCATATGTGTAAACATAAGATTTCGGAGCACATGTGATTTTTAAAAATATTTATTCTGTTTATGTTATAGTCAGACTTCTTCAGAGAAGACTGAAATGCTTTAGAGTAGCAAACAATTCTTTCTTAATTTAATAGAGAAGATCTGCTAGATTTCAGTCCTAAGATTTATGTAAATATGGAAAATTTTACATATCTTTTTTTGGGGGGTGGGGAGCCTATTTTCATTTTTTTTAAAAAAAGAGAACCTTATTCATTTAAATATCTGAAAGTTACTGCCAAAATTTGTGCAATAGTATTTTATGCATTTGTGGGGTAAAAATAAAGCTGTGTTATTATGATAGGCTGTACTATGTGGGGTTTAAAAAAAAGCTGATTATAAATATGAATGTTTATTGTAATTGTGAGCTTAATTTCTTTGTGGTCTTAATCAAAGGCTAAGAAATCTTTCAAATATACACAGTAAATAGCACTTTATAACCTAAAAAAGGCATTTAATGTGATTGTTGCAGTCAACATTCTGTTGGTGGAAAGAAAAGTTGTGTCTGAATGCATCATTTGAGAACTAGTGAATCCGCATTCCAAATATGCTTTGAAAATATAATGCATGATGTCCATAAGTCGTATAATTCAAGAACTTTTATTTTAAACCATTATAAATAAAACTAAAAGAGAAAAAAATCATTTTTTTGTACTTAAAAGGGATTTTTTTTCTTAAAGTCAATGGAATACTGAATAATGTTTATGTCCTTTTGAATCATTTAAGTCAAATTTATTAATATAATCTTGTAAAGAATTATACTAATAACTTCAGTTATTTAATTAAAATAAAAATCACTTAAGGAGAGAAAGGAACAAACAGAAAAGATAATAGCAGAAGGGTGCATTTTTAAAATTTCTACACAGTGCATATACAAGTTACCAAGATTTGAATTATATGAACATGTCCCTAAAATTCCCTTAAATTGTTTCATAATTAGAGACAATCCTTGATCACAATATAGGTTATGGATTAGACTCCTAGATTAGCTCTTTTCTACCACTAGTGTAATAATAAAACATCAAATCCAAATGATTTGTGTGGTTCTTCCCTGGGTATCTGACCTGCACATACAAGACATTTCATATATGGTTGTTGAATTATTAAATAAATCTAACCCCTAAATTTTTGTAAAGCAAAAACTGCATATAATCCAATAATTTAAATAAATCATTACCACATATTGAAGGCTTGGAAAAAGTTTGCTATAGCTGCATAATTTTTTAATTAGTTATTTTATTACAAAACTATTAAAATTCTATTGTTTAGTGAACATTTGCTGTCATTTTGGCATGTTTCCTTCCAGTCTTCTCCCTGGGGAAGCATATGACATAGGATACCTCGAGCAAGGCTCTCACCTTCGTTTCCTGGGCCTGGGGTTGGTTCCTGTCACCTGTGAGCTGTGAGAACCAGGAGCGGTCACCTCCCATCTCTTCATCCCTTACATGGAAATGAACAGGTCATCAACATCACAGGACCGCTGGAGACTGAGTGAGTGGACATGTGTATGATATGCAGTCGAGTGCCTACTACACACAAGGTATCGAGGAGGGCTGTGGACGCTGTACTCAAGAAATGACACATAGATCCCACATGGGTCCACACTCCCTCAATCCCACCCAAAGACCTTTCTCAACTCTGGATGCAGAACCAGGGATCTAAGGGACAGGAAGAAATTCTCAGGAAGGCAGATAGATTCCCCAGAGTCAATTCTGCATTAACAAGCTCTCACTTTCGTTTTGTCTCATTTTCCCAATCTTTAACGTGGGCATGATGGTACTTATTAGTCTCCCCAGTACGAAAGAATATATGATAGAACATTTAAGAATACTCTAGCAAGTTATGTTTTCTAAAGGTTTAGATTTACAGAAAAATTGAGCAGACAGCTTAGAGTCCACATACAACCCTCCCGCGGTTTCTGTTAACGCCTCGCCTCCCTGGAGTGTGGTATGTTTGTTACAACTCATGAACCAATACTGATACATTATTATTAACTCAAGTCCATAGTTAACTCAAATTTCCTTGGTTTTTACCTAGTACCCTTTTTACATTCTAGGATCCCATCCAAGATACCATATCACCCTTTGTAAAACACACATTATGTTTTGTTTCCTTAAGTGCGTCTTGATTATGTTGTTGGTGACCTTGATGTAATTATTGAGGAACCCGTCAGTACATTGTACGCTGCCCCTCAACTGAAATTTGTCTGGTTTTTCTTTTTTTCATGACAAGACTGGAGTTATGGATATGGGGGTCTACAGAGGTCTTTAATTACCTCTTTCCTCAATACATCAATTACTCCTCCCTGGCTATTTTCAGGGAAGTCAGCATCCATGATTTATAAGGTCGTTTTCTACCTTTCAGATAATATTTTAAAACTGTACATTAAAACCGTCTATTGAGATGTACCAGATATTTCTAAACTACTTGAAGTTAGTACTAATCACAAGTTTAAAAAACTTATTATGTGCTGAAGTTTTTCTAATACATTCAATCCTCACAATGGCCAAAAGGTAGACCAGTGTATCTTTATTTTCAAAAAGATGAAAATGGGTTCTTCAATTAAGTGATTTTCCCTTGGTCACACAGCTCATAATCGGAGAACTAAGACATAAACTTGTCTACTTCTATTTTCAATCACTACATTACACAGTATTTTCAGTATAAGCGAGCCTGGTTTTTCTTTTCTTTCTTTTAAATTTCTTCTGCTTTTCCAATATTTAATACTGATTTAACGGTTATATGGTGTATTTTCCCCCAATAGGTGTTTTATTACTCCCCAGAGAATACCCCATCTCAGTTTTTGACATAAAGGAAGAAGAGCAAATAATTGAAGACCATTTATTTGACACAGACTATATTTGAAATTAAATATTAAGGAGACATGGAGATATTGAAGTGGGAAATATCCTACCTTCAAGTTTCTGCAATGTTTGAATGACAGGTTGGAAGTAATGAGTGTGCTTGATGGATTTTTTTCCCCATTTAGATAATTTTAAAGAATGTAGTCTGAAATACCATAGATGTATATAAAAGGCATAAAAATTTAAAGAAAGCCAGAGTATCCACCATATAGCTGAAGAACAAAAATTAATTTTTAAAATCATACAGTCAGCAGCTCTCCTTAGCTGCATTATTCTCCCTCCCTACAGTTCACCTCACCCCTACCTACCATTATCAGTTTGCTCATTTTAGGCTATCATTTGGACAACTTTCTTAATTTTGTTTTATACTTAGGTATCGAAGGCAAGACTCTTGCACATTTTAGCTTCACAGAACTTTAAACTTCTTTAAAAATTCTTTTACATCTTTCCCTCCCTCTCTCTCCCCTTCTGTATGTGCATCTGGTTCATAAGCCTTCATTTGTCTTTGATGATTATATCACAATATATGCATTGTCTCACTGGTGGATACTTGGCAGCTCCAAATTTCTGATATTAAAAATGTGTCATAGTGAAAAGTATTTCACATGTCATCTTATTTGCAGGGGGGAGTGTTCCTGCTGCCTCCCACGCACTGAAGGGTGCGGGTGCTGAGATGAGTATCACAGCCCGTCCGCGACTTGACCAGGCAGCAGGGACGCTCTCCGCAAAACGCTGGTGCCGACTCACACCACCAGCAGTGGTTTTGGTTCTGATGTTCTACCCTTTACCCTAAATTCTAAAATAGGAGATAGTTTCAATTTTTATTTTTAACAAATTGGGTTTAAAATTACTTACCCTGGATTTTATTGGCAACTAGAAATGTTGGGCATATGATCATTTCTTGTGAATCATGTGGATTTCCTCCGTATTGAACAGTTTTATCATACTGTTTGGCCATTTGGCAGAGTGGGGGTTGTCTCTACCTTGTTAATTTTTAGTTCTGTGTGTGTTCCAGACACCAAGTCTCTGCCCTTACATTATGTGCAAATAATGTTATCTAATTCCTTTTCACAATTTTCCAAAATCAGTTTTCATATAATCAAATTCACCCATCTTTTTATAGTTTATACTTTCATTCTCCAATATTTGATACTAAAATCAAACCTGGCTATGATATGTTTTTATTTATACATCTTGGATTTGATTTGCTAAATTGTCAATTTATGTAATCAATGTCCATAAGTATATTAATTCTGTAATTTTCCTGTTTTATATTTTCTTACTATAATAAGACAAGGCAGACTTACACAATGAGTTTGAGAGTGTTTACTAATATTTGCTTTTCTGGCAAGTTCTCTGAGATTAGACCCCATGATCGGAACTGCCTATCCGAAGCAGGGTTTGGTCCGGGCGGCGTGTCAGAGGGGGGCCAGGCAAATAGGAATGCACGAGGAGCTGGAAGGTACCTGCGACATCAGGCATTAGAGCAGGGGCACAGATTCACCAGGAGAACAGGGCCCCTGCCATCCGCTATCCCACTGAGGCTCCTCCCTCCCCTCTCATTGGGTTACCGTGTGCTGAGTCAACAGAGAAGGAAAGAGGCCAACCTCGCTTAGCACATAGGTTTGCTCGGTATGGGGCACTGTCGCTCTATGGTCAAACCACAAGGGTCCGGAGGTCAAAGGTTAGAAAGTCCACCCAAAGGACATGACTTCATCACAGCGCCTGGAAATAAGAATGCATCAGAAAAGGCTGTTATGAAGCACCTTGGGTGTTCAGTGGCCTGGACCAAAAAGGGCCCAAAAACTGGAGACAAGGAGGGCCGGGGACAGTCACACTGATACATTAAGAAGTGGAAAATGTCCGAGGCGTAGAGCACAAGTTGTCCCAAGGTGAGGACGCCCAGGGGAGGAACTGAATCTCCCCCATGCCCCATCCCATGCCCACTCCCCAGCCAGCCCCGAGACCAGAGATGTCCTACAAGCGTTCAAGTGTAAGGACTGCATTTCAGTCTTGACTGTGACCCTCTGCCCCCACAGCAGTCACACAGAGCACTGTGAGGGGCATCAGAGATATTCCAGAAGGACAAACACCGTGGCCCCAGACGGAAATGCATCAATGCCAATATCACCAATGGGCCCATAACGATTCTAAGTTAACAGTAAATATGTCCCTACCTTTACGTCACATTGAAAGCTGAGTTTAAAATTTTCAAAGGGAATGTTACATAAACATGTGATCACAATTATATAATTAAAGCACAAAATCGGAACTTTTATACGTCTGCTCCGCTGTGGGACATCGCTCTGGTGGCTAAGCCGGGGGGTGGAACCCTCGTGGGACAGTGTGGTCTCAGGACCCTCGGGGTCACAGAAAGACCGGGGGTGCCTGAGTGCGGCAGAGCTCCCAGGTATCGGAGCGGGGAAGCCGGCTGCAGAGACGTAGCCCAGGCGCGGGCTCTCAGCTCGGGGTTGCCATAAACCGTGATCCCCGACACAGTCGGGCCACTGCTCCTCCAGCAGGGACCCAACAAGCGGCATTTCCGGGGAGACTCACCTTCTTCCCCCGGGAGGAGGGGCGCGGGAGCGCACCACAGGGATCTGCTGGGTTTGGAGACTCCACACCGAGTCGGGTGCCAGAGCTAGAAACGCTCGGTCACAGGGCGGGTGAGCACGGAGGGCGGCTGTAGACCAGGAAGACGGGAGTGACTGACTGCTTTTCTCTGGGGGCACACTGAGGAGCGGAGCCCCAAGTTCTCGGCTCCTCTGGGGCGGATATTGGGAGGCCGACATTTTCACTCTCGGCCTCCAAAGCAGTCGGAAAGCTTGCAGGGAACAAAAGCTCCGAGACCAAACCCGAGCAGATTACTTAGCCCGGACCAGGCAAGGGCGGGCCAATTCCGCCTGCGGCAAAGACATTTGGGAACCACGGCAACAGGCCCCTCCCCCAGAAGATCAGCAAGAACAGACAGCCAAGACCATGTTTACCCATCAATGAGAACGGCAGAACTCCAGCGCTAGGGGAATAAAGCACATAGAATCCATGGCTTTTTTACCATGATTCTCTAGTCTTTCAAAGTTAATTTTTTTTAACTTTTTTATTTTTATTTTTCCCTTTTTCAACCAACATCTTATCAATCCCTTTTTTAAAAAACATTTTTATTTTTCATTTTTAGAGTCATATTCTATCCCTTCATAGCAGTTACCCTTATTTTTGGCATATATATATAAGTTGTCCTCTCTTTAAAATTTTGAGATAGTTTCTTCTAACAGATCAAAATATACCCTAAATCTCTAGTGTATGGTTTTTTTCTACTCTCCTGCCTGATCACATTCTCTCCCTTTTTTTTCTTTCTTTTTTTTTTAAATCCTCTTCTCTTTTTTCAAACAACTTATCAATTCCTTTTATAATTTTTTTTATAATTTTCATCTTTACAGTCATATTCCATCCCTTCATCATATCAACCCTTATTCTTGTACATACATAAGTTTTTCTTTCTTTAAAATTTTGGGAGGCACTACCTTCTAACAAACCAAAATACACCCAAAATCTAGTGTGTGGCACTGATCTATGTATCAGCCTGATCATATTTGATCATATTCTGTTTTTTTTGTTTTGTTTTGTTCTGTTTTTTTTTTTCTGTTTTTATATTTTTCTTTTTCTTTTTTTTTTTTTTTTTTTTGGCTCTTTCTTTTTTCTTTCTTTCCCTTTCTTATTCCCACTGCTTCAGGTCTTTTCTGATTTGTTTAGAGCATATTTTCTGCGAACGTTGTTACCCTGTTAGCATTTTGTTCTCTCATTAATCTATTCTCCTCTGGACAAAATGACAAGATGGAAAAAATCACCTCAACAAAAAGAACAAGAGGTAGTAGAGACTGCCAGGGACCTACTCAATACGGACATTAGTACGATGTCGGATCTAGAGTTCAGAATCATCACTTTAAAGATACTAGCTGGGCTTGAAAAAAGCATGGAAGTTATTAGAGAAACCCTTTCTGGAGAAGTAAAAGAACTAAAATCTAACCAAGTCGAAATCAAAAAGGCTATTAATGAGGTGCAATCAAATATGGGGGTGCTAACTGCTAGGATAAATGAGGCAGAAGGAAGAATCAGTGGTATAGAAGACCAAATGATGGAAAATAAAGAAGCTGAGAAAAAGAGAGATAAACAACTACTGGATCACGAGGGCAGAATGCGAGAGGTAAGCGATACCGTAAGACGAAACAACATTAGAATAATTGGGATCCCAGAAGAAGAAGAAAGAGAGAGGGGGGCAGAAGGTATATTGGAGCAAATTATACCAGAGAACTTCCCTAATTTGGGGGAGGAAACAGGCATCAAAATCCAGGAGGCACAGAGAACCCCTCTCAAAATCAATAAAAATAGGTCAACACCCCGACATCTAATAATAAAACTTACAAGTCTCAGAGACAAAGAGAAAATCCTGAAAGCAGCTCGGGAGAAGAGATATGTAACCTACAATGGTAGAAATATTAGATTGGCAACAGACCTATCCACAGAGACCTGGCAGGCCAAAAAGGACTGGCAGGATATATTCAGAGCACTAAATGAGAAAAATATGCAGCCAAGAATACTATATCAAGCTAGGCTGTCATTGAAAATAGAAGGAGAGATAAAAAGCTTCCAGGACAAACAAAAACTGAAGGAATTTGCAAACACGAAACCAGCCCTACAAGAAATCTTGAAAGGGGTCCTCTAAGCAAAGAGAGAGCCTAAAAGCAACATAGACCAGAAAGGAACACAGACAATATACAGTAACAGTCACCTTACAGGCAATACAATGGCACTTAATTCATATCTTTCAATAGTTATCCTGAATGTAAATGGGCTAAATGCCCCAATCAAAAGACACAGGCTATCAGATTGGATGAAAAAACAAGACCCATCGATATGCTGTCTGCAAGAGACTCATTTTAGACCCAAAGACACCCCCAGATTGAAAATGAGGGGGTGGAAAACCATTTACCATGCTAATGGACACCAAAAGAAAGCTGGGGTGGCAATCCTTATATCAGACAAATTAGATTTTAAACCAAAGACTGTAATAAGAGATGAGGAAGGACACTATATCCTACTTAAAGGGTCTATCCAACAAGAAGATCTAACAATTGTAAATATCTATGCCCCTAACATGGGAGCAGCCAATTATATAAGGCAATTAATAACAAAAGCAAAGAAACACATTGACAACAATACAATAATAGTGGGGGACTTTAACACCCCCCTCACTGAAATGGACAGATCATCTAAGCAAAAGATCAACAAGGAAATAAAGACTTTAAATGACACACTGGACCAAATGGACTTCACAGACATATTCAGAACATTCCATCCCAAAGCAACGGAATACACATTCTTCTCTAGTGCCCATGGAACATTCTCCAGAATCGATCACATCCTAGGTCATAAATCAGGTCTCAACCGGTACCAAAAGATTGGGATCATTCCCTGCATATTTTCAGACCACAATGCTTTGAAACTAGAACTCAATCACAAGAGGAAAGTCGGAAAGAACTCAAATACATGGAGGCTAAAGAGCATCCTATTAAAGAATGAATGTGTCAACCAGGAGATTAAAGAAGAATTAAAAAAATTCATGGAAACAAATGAAAATGAAAACACAACTGTTCAAAATCTTTGGGATGCAGCAAAGGCAGTCCTAAGAGGCAAGTATATAGCAATACAAGCCTTTCTCAAGAAACAAGAAAGGTCTCAAGTACACAACCTAACCCTACGCCTAAAGGAGCTGGAGAAAGAACAGCAAATAAAGCCTAAACCCAGCAGGAGAAGAGAAATAATAAAGATCAGAGCAGAAATCATTGAAATAGAAACTAAAAGAACAGTAGAACAGATCAACGAAACTAGGAGCTGGTTCTTTGAAAGAATTAACAAGATTGATAAGCCCCTGGCCAGACTTATCAAAAAGAAAAGAGAAATGACCCAAATCAACAAAATCATGAATGAAAGAGGAGAGATCACGACCAACACCAAAGAAATACAAACAATTATAAGAACATATTATGAGCAACTCTATGCCAGCAAATTAGATAACCTGGAAGAAATGGATGCATTCCTAGAGATGTATCAACTACCAAAACTGAACCAGGAAGAAATAGAAAACCTGAACAGACCTATAACCACTAAGGAAATTGAAGCAGTCATCAAAAATCTCCCAACAAACAACAGCCCAGGGCCAGATGGCTTCCCAGGGGAATTCTACCAAACATTTCAAGAAGAATTAATACCTATTCTTCTGAAACTGTTCCAAAAAATAGAAATGGAAGGAAAACTTCCAAACTCATTTTATGAGGCCACCATTACCTTGATCCCCAAAACAGACAAAGAACCCATCAAAAAGGAGAATTACAGAACAATATCCTTGATGAACATGGATGCAAAAATTCTCACCAAAATACTAGCCAATAGGATCCAACAGTACATTAAAAGGATTATTCACCACGACCAAGTGGGATTTATCCCTGGGCTGAAAGGTTGGTTCAACATCCGCAAATCAATCAAAGTGATACAATACATTAACAAAAGAAAGAACAAGAATCATATGATCCTCTCAATAGATGCAGAAAAAGCATTTGACAAAGTACAGCATCCTTTCTTGATCAAAACTCTTCAGAGTATAGGCATAGAGGGTACATACCTCAATATCATAAAAGCCATCTATGAAAAACCTACAGCGAATATCATTCTCAATGGGGAAAAACTGAGAGCTTTCCCCCTAAGGTCAGGAATGCGGCAGGGATGTCCACTATCACCACTGCTATTCAACATAGTATTGAAAGTCCTAGCCACAGCAATCAGACAACAAAAAGAAATCAAAGGCATCCAAATCGGCAAAGAAGAAGTCAAACTCTCACTCTTTGCAGATGATGTGATACTTTATGTGGAAAATCCCAAAAACTCCACCCCAAAACTGCTAAAACTCATACAGGAATTCAGTAAAGTGGCAGGATATAAAATCAATGCACAGAAATCAGTGGCACTCCTATACACCAACAACAAGACAGAAGAAAGAGAAATTAAGGAGTCGATCCCATTTACAATTGCACCCAAAACCATAAGATACCTGGGAATAAATCTAACCAAAGAGGCAAAGGATCTGTACTCAGAAAACTATAAAATACTCATGAAAGAAATTGAGGAAGACACAAAGAAATGGAAAAACGTTCCATGCTCATGGATTGGAAGAACAAATATTGTGAAGATGTCAATGCTACCTAGAGCAATCTACACATTCAATGCAATCCCCATCAAAATACCATCCACTGTTTTCAAAGAAATGGAGCAAATAATCCTAAAATTTGTATGGAACCAGAAAAGACCCTGAATAGCCAGAGGAATGTTGAAAAAGAAAAGCAAAGCTGGCAGCATCACAATTCCCGACTTCAAGCTCTACTACAAAGCTGTCATCATCAAGACAGTATGGTACTGGCACAAAAACAGACACATAGATCAATGGAACAGAATAGAGAGCCCAGAAATGGACCCTCAACTCTACGGTCAACTAATCTTTGACAAAGCAGGAAAGAATGTCCAGTGGAAAAAAGACAGTCTCTTCAACAAATGGTGTTGGGAAAATTGGACAGCCACATGCAGAAGAATGAAACTGGACCATTTCCTTACACCACACACAAAAATAGACTCCAAATGGTTGAAAGACCTCAATGTGAGACAGGAGTCCATCAAAATCCTAAAGGAGAACACAGGCAGCAACCTCTTCGACCTCACCCGCAGCAACTTCTTCCTAGACACATCACCAAAGGCAAGGGAAGCAAGGGCAAAAATGATCTATTGGGACTTCATCAAGACAAAAAGCTTTTGCACAGCAAAAGAAACAGTCAACAAAACCAAAAGACAACCGACAGAATGGGAGAAGATATTTGAAAATGACATATCAAATAAAGGGCTAGTATCCAAAATCTATAAAGAACTTATCAAACTCAACACCCAAAGAACAAAGAATCCAATCAAGAAATGGGCAGAAGACATGAACAGACATTTTTCCAAAGAAGACCTCTAAATGGCCAACAGACTCATGAAAAAGTGCTCAACATCACTTGGCATCAGGGAACTACAAATCAAAACCTCAATGAGATACCACCTCACACCAGTCAGAATGGCCAAAATTAACAAGTCGGGAAAAGACAGATGTTGGCGGGGATGCGGAGAAAGGGGAACCCTCCTACAACTGTTGGTGGGAATGCAAGCTGGTGCAACCACTCTGGAAAACAGTATGGAGGTTCCTCAAAAAGTTGAAGATAGAGCTACCATATGATCCAGCAATTGCACTACTGGGTATTTACCCCAAAGATACAAATGTAGGGATCCGAAGGGGTATGTGCACCCCGATGTTTATAGCAGCAATGTCCACAGTAGCCAAACTGTGGAAAGAGCCAAGATGTCCATCGACAGATGAATGGATAAAGAAGAAATGGTATATATATACAATGGAATATTATGCAGCCATCAAAAGGAATGAGATCTTGCCATTTGCAACGACCTGGATGGAACTGGAGGGTGTTATGCTGAGCGAAATAAGTCAATCAGAGAAAGACATGTATCATATGACCTCACTGATATGAGGAATTCTTAATCTCAGGAAACAAACTGAGGGTTGCTGGAGTGGGGGGTGGGGTGGGAGGGATGGGGTGGCTGGGTGATAGACACTGGGGAGGGTATGTGCTATGGTGAGCGCTGTGAATTGTGCAAGACTGTTGAATCACAGATCTGTACCTCTGAAACAAATAATACATTATATGTTAAGAAAAAAAAAAGAAGAAGATAGCAGGAGTGAAAGAATGAAGGGGGGGAAATCGGAGTGGGAGACGAACCATGAGAGACGATGGACTCTTAAAAACAAACTGAGGGTTCTAGACGGGAGGGGCATGGGAGAATGGGTTAGCCTGGTGATGGGTATTAAAGAGGGCACATTCTGCATGGAGCACTGGGTGTTATGCACAAACAATGAATCATGGAACACTACATCAAAAACTAATGATGTAATGTATGGTGATTAACATAACAATAAAAAATTAAAAAAATAAAATACAAAGTCACAAATTTCTAAAGAAGAAGTAAGGACTGTGGTAAACTATTTTCAGCAGCAAAATCATGCACAGCCATTACGAATGACAAGTACTAAAGGGCTAGATGCAAAGTCCTACGATTTCATATATGAGAAATGAATAAAAGCATGTGTTCTGGAGAAGAATATCAGAAGATTATGTGTTTTATCACAGCAAGTAAAGGTAGTTAACAGATTTGTTTTTACTCGTTTTAAGCTAAACTACTGACATTAAGATTCAAAAACTGTATTGCACGTTAGTTCATTAAAAATAGTATTCACTGGGTAAAAAAATTTAGAGCTGGGATTCAGATATATGGATCTATGAAAGTTTGCCCCTCTTCCCACACCTTTCCCTTCAGCAACAGTATAATTTTCCCTAAGAAAAATGTTTTCCAATATTCTGTATAGTTCTCTTTACGTAATATTTTGAACTACCCGTGAATCTTCACATTCACAACATGATAGTTCTCAGTGATCACTACGATGTCTCCAAACGCCACCACAATAACCTTCAATGAAAGCCGAAATTACACCCCTAGTCCTACAGAGCACTGCAGGCTATCAGGGTCCAGCTGTTCTCCAATGCTCCTCGCCGTCTTCAGATGCTTTCACAGTACCATCCACTACCATTTTAAGATGGCCTGACACTTTTTGAAATGTTAATTAAGCTCCTATAATAATTTCGGCCATTTTGATGGATTCTTAAGTATGCGCAAATTTCCGTAGTGTTGTTTTGCTCTCAGCCAGTGGAGGAAACGATGAAGGAGAAAACAAAGAAATGGCCAGAATACAAAGCCCCGCACAGTATGCACAGATTTTACCACCCGGCAATCCTCAGGCCAGCGGTGCCCAGCGTTCCCCCATCATCACCAATGGGACTGATCATGCACAATGTCAGTGATGTTCCTAAGCGTGAGCATCAGGGGAACTGATCGTTTTCTCTCTCGGTTGTCTAGGAGTCACTGCCTTCCCTGGTAGAGAAGCGTGTGTACTGAGGGTCCTTTACAAACATACCCGAGACAAGCTCGGACGCTCCACTCCGATGCACGGATCTCTCTCTGCTGGAGCTTGGGGACCCCTCGGGATGATGACACGGTCTATCCCCGTACAGGCTCTTGGAGCACACCGAGCCCTCGTCACGTATCCAAATGCAGTGAGCTGGCAGCTGTAAATCAGGGCTGACACGAAACACATCAGTGGTCCTCAGACCTTCCCTCTCTTGACAGAGTTTATTCCGTGATCTCCCAGGCGTAAGTCCTGTGACACCTACACCTCACTCTCATCATGTGCCTTTACTGGCCACAAATAACACCTCGTGCTAACAAGTGTAGGTTCCGTGAGCCACAAAGTTACTGAGCTATAAAGAGGAACTGTTCTTATTTATGGAAGATAAATATAATGAAATACAATATTAGCATTTTTCCTGCAATAATTTTAAAAACATAAGTTCAACTTCACTTACATTTTAAATAAGAAATATGTTTTTGTTGGTAAAAATTGCTGGTTTTTAAAAAGTTCAATAGCTTTTTCTTTTTTTTTAAGATTCTCTAGAAAGCTCATTTAGAAACAGTCTGAAAACAAGAGAGAATATGCATTTAAGAAAGAGCTCAGGTATTACTTAAGAAATAACCTGAAAAGTTGAGTAAAATACTTTCACAGAACAAAAGCTGAGAAATTAATCTTTAAGAAGATAGCAAGGTAAAAGTTTGAAATGACCTTTGAAAACTGTGAAGTTAACAATTATCCACATCATTAAACATTTTATATAAAATTTATTTTATAGCCAAGTCAGGAATGTACATGCTAGACTTTCAAAGAACTGGATTCATAGGAAGCCCTTGGATTTTTAGAACCAGCCTCCTTTTCCCCCTATAACACCAACCAAACCACACTTGCTTGAAAATCACCTGGAATTGCTAACATGTATTTATTCAAAGTGGTCTGCATTTGCACTTTTGAACAGGACAAAATAATAGTAAGTTCCATGATTGATAATTATGTGGGGTTTTCCCCAGATGTATTAAGTACTGTTCTCTGAAAAAGCACATTCTGCAACAATGTGACTTGAGGGCAGCAACAGATAGGATGTTCCCAAATATCCCCCTGAATCCACGCATGACAGAAAGAAATTCCAGGGACTGAGCATCGCTCCATTGCCCTAAGATAGCTCTCTTAACAAGACATATTTTAAATCAATTACCCCATGGAGACAAGAGGAGAGAGGCATGCATTTTCCCAGATACCAACAGCTGCCCCTTTTCTCTCTTCTTGAATCTAGGAGTCAGTTTTGGAGGATGAGAAAAAGAAAAGCCAGTAGTATAGTTAATGAAACAAGAAATTAGTTCCAATATTATTACAACCATAACATCTGCTAGTTACAGAGATTGCCCCAGTTTAAAATTAATTCTTCAATTAAGATACTAAGTGTCATTTTGTGATTTTGATTCAGGGGGGCCTCCCAGAATACTTAGAATTAACCTTTTATTAAGTCATCACTTGACCGAACTTTTTACCTTTGTGCTTCTCAGTTAACATTACAACCCATCCCCCCGCGGACGTCCTTTGATTTTCTGTCATATTTGCGCGGCTCTGGTTGGACACACTTACAGTCTCAAGGTTAGCAGCATTCCTAGTTTTACTTAACAACGCAACATGGCTTCGGCATTTTAGGGTTTGCTCTTCCAAGGAGGTCTTATAACAAAGCATTTACGAACACAGAACTTCAGCTTAGCTGAAAATTTATTAACTGAATGCCACTGTTGGCCCTAATCTGCTGTTTCATACACTGCTCATTAATAAAATGGACATAATTTTATCTGCACCATTGTTCTAAGGAGTAAATATTTTTTAAGTATTAGAAAGCAATATGATAGAAAAAAACTTGCATCATATTTTCCCTTATATATATTTATAAAAGCCGCAAAACTTCTGTTTAGCATAACCAAAAGTCCATTTTTCAGAAAATAAGTGAGAGGCATCATAGTGTAGCAAAAGCAGTTTAGAATCAAGGAGACATGTATTGAAAACCCAGGTTTGCCACTTAGTTATGCAATATGTTGAGCTTCTAATAAAGTCAAGCGTCTACATGGGTATGCCTAGGAATATCAGGTTGCTGAGACATTTAATTAAGATAATATGCCAGAAATCAGTGTTCAGCAATAGGCAGGCAATAGTAAATAAACTAAGTGATATTTATAAGTAAAAACCATAAAGACTCAAACAATAGCAAATAAAACTATTTAAGTGATATTTAGAAGTTAAAACTGAAAAGATTAAAATAATAGAAACTGAGTCGTATTTAGACACAAAATTGAAAGGACTTTGTGAGGAATGATATGTGTGGGGCAAACAGAAGGATGCATAGGTTTTTGGTTTACATAACTGGATGAACAGTGATATCATTCATGGAAATACTATTAAAAAAGCCTGGTTTAAAAGGATGAAATTATGAGTTTGGCTTTGAACAGCTGAACTGGAAATATCATTAAGACATCTAAGAGAGGCCGCTGTGTAGCTAATGGGATAATATGAGTTAGCACATTAGAATTATTTAGAAGGAGTTCTGGCATATGGTAGTTGCTTTAATGTCATTTATTATCATTATTGTCATTCACAGATTCCAAGCTCAGAAGAGAAACTTGAACAGGAAATGTAAAATTTTGAGTGACACGCACATAGCCTCCATAACAAGGAAAAACTACAAAGAAGCTGAAACAACCCCAAACCATCCAGCCCTGGACAAATAGGATGAGGCCTTTACACCTGTTCTCCCTCAGTCACTGCATATGGGCTTCCCTGAGGGGGACAGAATGGGCAAGGCAGCACTGTACTCTGAGGGATCCCTGGGGGAAGAGGTGGGGGCTGACATCTACACAATGTCCGCAGAGAGCACTCCCTAACACGAGGGTGACCATCCTTCCCTGAAGAGGGATCGGGGCAAAGAATCACCATGTTCACCCCTCTTCCCCCCCTCGCCTAGCTGTTTACCATGCTCAGGTTAATACTTTTTAAACCTGGTAGCTCCTAAGCTACTAATATCCTGTGTCTATGGGATATACTTTGGGAAATGCTGCTATATATATTTTTTTCTTTTAAAGATTATATATGATAAAAGGTATTCATGTTTGTATTTCAGGAAGAAATACAACTGTCTTCATTCACAGATGGCATTATCACTTATGGGAAAAGTCCAAAAACACTCCAAAAACTAATAAGCAATCCTAAACAAGGTTTTCAAGATATAAGGCTAATATACAAAAATAAATCCTTTCCTATATACCTGCAATAAACAAGTGTAATTTGAAATTAAAAATAATACTATTTTACATTAACAACTAAAAAATGAAAACAAATATAAAGCTAACAAAATATGTATAAAATACATGTTTTTCTGTATGAGAAAAACTAAAAACTCATGAAAGATATCAAAAAGCACCAAATAACTAGAGCGCTGTTTCATGGTTCATAGATAGGAAGTCTCAAAAACATAAAGATGTCAGTTCTTCCCAACTTGACCTACAGACTCAACGCAATCTCAAAGTCCAACAAGTTATTTTGTGGATATGGAGAAACGGACTCCAAAGTGTATCATAAAGTTTTATATGTGACAAAAGACCCATAACAGCCAACGTGATCTTGAAGGGGAAGAGCTAAGTTAGAAGACTAACATCACCCGACTCCATCAATGCCATATAGCTGAAGTGATCAAGACAGCATGGTCAGACAAAAGGACAGACAAACAGATCAATGGAATGTAAGAGAGGCCCGAAACAGACCCACATAAGCTGATGGTCAGTTCAACAAGTGGTGCCAGAACAACTAGGCATCTAAATGAAAAAGAAAGAAAGAAACCTACACACAGAGCTGACACCCCTCACAAACACTGGATCACAGACCTAAATGTAAAACACAAAACTATAAAAATTCCAGAAGATAACATAAGGAGAAAGCCACACGACCTTGGATCTAGAGATAAATTTTACATTAGAAAACCACAAACACAACCCATGGAAGAAATAACTGATAGGCCAGACTTAATTAGAATCTTCTGCACTACAAAGAATGCTGTCAAGAAAATGAAAAGACAAGCCACAGACTCGAGGAAATATCTGAAAATGATACATCTGATAAAGGACTGTTATCCAAATTACATAAAGAACCCTTAAAACTCAACAATAAGAAACAAACAACTCAGTTAAATGGGCCAAAGACCTTAACAGACATTTCATCAAAGGAGGTATACAGATGGCAAATAAGCATATAAAAAGTTGCCCCACGTCATATGCCATCCGGAAAATGCAAACTAATACAAGAATGAGATACCACTACATACCTATTACAGTGGCCAAATTATGGAACATGACAACAGCAAATGCAACAGGAACTCTCTCATTCCTTGCTGATGGAATGCAAAACTGTGCAGCCACTTTGGAAGAAAGCTTGGCAGTTTCTTACAAAACTAAACATACTCTGACCATACAATCCAGCAATCATGCTCCTTGGTATTTGCCCAAAGGAACTAAAATATAATGCCCGTACAAAAATCTACACATAGATGTTTATAGCAGCTTTATTCATAATTGCCAAAACTTTTAGGTCCAACTTTAGGACCAAGCAATCATTCAGTAGGTAAGTGGATAAATAAACTGTGGAACATCAGACAGTAGAACGTTATTCATCACCAAAAAGAAATGAGCTATCAAGATACAAAAAGACTTAAATGCATCATTACCAAATGAGAAAAGCCAGTGTGAAAAAGCTACCTACAGTATAATTCCAATTATATGACACTATGGAAAAGACAAAACTATAGAAACAGTAAAAACATCAGTGGTTTCCAGGGATGGGGAAAGGGAGGAATAAATAGGCAGAGTTTTTTTAGGGCAGTGAAAGTCTTCTGAATGATATTATAATGTTGGATACACACAATTATACATTTGTCCAAACCCACAGAATGCACAACACCACAGGCTTTGGGTAAAACCACAGACTTTGGGTGGATAATGACGTGTCAATGTATTCATCAACTGTAACAAACGGAGGATGTTGATAATGGCCATACATGAGGTGGGACAAGGAATATATGAACATTCTCTTTACCTCCCACTCAAAGTTGCTGTGATTCTAATATTACTCTAAAAGAGAGTCTATGAAAACACGAGATATTAATCACAACACTTCTTGTAATGGTGAAGAGTTGGAAGTAACCTAAATGTCCATCGATAAGAGAGTGAATGAATAAAAAATGATTCATCCTGTGGTAGATGGTAAATTCGGTCACAAATTCTTCCCCTCCCTGTAACTACACCCTTCCAACGTGATGCCACCGACAGCCCTGACACCAGTGGATGTCTGTTCCCCTGCTCCTTGAATCTGGTCTGACTGTGGCTTCCTTTGGCTAATAGGACAATAGAGATATGAAACAAGCAGAGGCTTAAGAAATGCTTGCACAGTGGAGACTGTTCTTTTGCTGTGCTTGGAACCCTGATATTGCACCTGAAGGAGCGTGAACCCACCTTCTAGAAGATGGGAGGCCACGTGGAGAACTGAGGCATACCAGCAGAGTGAGGATGACCTCCAGAGTATGGGCGAGGCCACCCTAGACCATCCAGCCGCCAACCAACCTGCCAGCTGATCACAGATGCATGAGACAGCTCATCAGAAACCATCACAGTGGATTAGACCAGAGGAACTGTGCACCTGACCTTTTCCAGCTGGTTTGGGTGTGCCTTGTTTCGCAGCAACAGACAACGGATAGCTATCTACAGAATGAAACATCACAGAGCAGTTTGAAAGAATGAGGGGAATATGTGCCTACTGGTATAGTTACATGGAAAACCTGCTGAGACAAATTAAAAAGAAAACAAACAAACACATAAAAACCATGAAGTCTTCGTAATTCTACAGGCTATCCTATAACCTTCCAATAAACTCCTTTTCCTCTCACAAAAAATACAATTTTATATGGTTTAGGGGTCATGAGGAGAGTAGAATTATCTGTGCAGCAGGACGCTCCAACTCCTTCAAATCACCAAACAAGATGTGAGGTTCTTCCACTGCGGATGGAAATGTCACAAGATGAACCTGCGTCTCCGCCCTCTGAGTTAGCTACACTTCATGTCAGGCTCACCCACACTCTCTCAACTTCCAGGCGAACAAGGGCAGGAAAGTGTCCATTTACTCACTTGTGGAAATTTAAACTTTTTTTTTAAAAAAAAGCAGACAAACAAATATTTCCAAGTCATACTGAAAGGCTCAAATACATCGATCTTTCATTTTTCTTATAATTTCTCAAAAAGAAATAACAGAAACAACCAGCTCAAATGGAACACTGCCATGAGAATATCTTCAGATCATTTTGTTCTGTTGCTGAGGAAATACAGGCAATCTATTATGTTCTACATTTCCAAAATCAGTCCTATTTTCCTCAAAATAATCTATTTTCAGAAATTGGAAAATACGAACTTCAGAAAAGCACAGTAATAAAATCATAAACTCACTCAGAATAATCTAACAAGCATGAACCTATGTCTGTCAATGTCTATGAATCATCACCCTAATACTTGTAAATATTTTTTAAACAAAAGATTACTCTTTTGAGGCAGGAAGGATGACAAGAATAATTATTCAGGAAAAAAAAAAACTTACAAATTAGCACTGCCATTGTTTACAATTAAATATGCTATCTTTTTCCTAAAATGCAAAAGCTCAGAATAAACCAAAAGACATATCTATGTTTTAAATTGGGAAAAATAGTTCCTTGTTCTCAAATATGGGATAGTAAGAAGAAAATTTCTCATCTGAAATTTTTGCAGATTGTTAAATTGTTCACAGCGATGGTGCACTCATGAATTGTTTCTCTTGTTTCTTACGAGTACTAGAACTCCCGGCTGCATTCCTTTGGCAGGTTTATCTGTAACCACCATGTAAGGAGAGGATGCGGTGAGTGAACAGAAAGAGCCACTATGAAGTAAACACTTCAGAAAGGTTCTTCAATGATTTTTAAGAAGAAAATAACTGTATTGAGCTAATGTTGCTTTCTCCGTCATTTGGAGCCAGTCTGCATAGGTTTCCAATACTGCGCTAGACATGGTATCCTACCTAAGTCTCACTGTACATATTTTATTATAAAAATATTAATTTACTTTAAAATTTAAGATTGTAAGAGGTTTGATGAATTCTAACATGACATCTTAGGAGGCTCAGGAGCCAATTTCTTTCTTTAGGAGCACATCCCTGAAATTACATTGTCAGTCACTGGGAAAATATAGCTTGATATTCAGAGAGCATAAAGTCTGATTTATACATGACTTTTAAGAAAGCTTCGTTTGTATAAAGTAATATATATTTACTTATGCTGGGAATATAGTGATTTATACTGCAGTGTGTAATGTACCACATTATATGTGTGTGTGTGTGTTTGTGTGTGTGTATGCACGTGTGCTAATAAATGTCTTCCAATTCTATTGATTTCCATTCAGACCTAACACAAAGCCTGACTTTCTAAAAACATACTTAAAAATAAATAAAAACATACTTAATTTTTGTCTCCACTTCCTTGTTAGCTAATCCTAAATTATTTCTTCTTTCAAAATGTCGTTATCTATTTACCTTGGTATTAACAAAGGCAATAATCATAACTTTCAGCCCTTTCTGATATGTTTAAAAAAATGGGCAAGGGGCACTATTACAAAAGTGATACCCAAAACAAAATCCTTTAAATGGTTTTCATAGAAATAAATGTGAATTGATTTATAAATTCATAGTTCTCATAGAAATACTAAATGAATCTTAAACATAAAAACAGGTAATGAGTAAATCTCACGTTATGATCAGGTAATGCTTCACCAACTGTACGGTGAAGAAGTACTTCCACACAACACAGCGAAGGACACCACGGAAGCCTGTCGCAGAACAGCAATGGCAGCAAATACCTTCAAATTAGCTACTAACCCTTCAAAATCACTTATAAGGGAGAAAAATCATTATTATTTTGTGAGTAGCACATTGTTCTTGCTTTAGGTGGAATTCATTGCACATATGAGACAGGTGCATAACCTAAAACGTGAGTATAGAGAGATGAGCGACAAATAGATAAACATGAAGATAATGAGGAAGCCAGCCAGGAGTTGGACACAGACATTCCAGTTACACAAGCCTGAGCATAATTGTTTGTGCCAACCTGCCCTAGATTTTTAAAATTTATATTTCATCATCATATGCATTATATCTTTGCAAGGTGACAGAAGTCAATGTAGGTAAACCAAGTATGACATACGTCCACCAAGATATTCCTCACCTGCCATTGTTTGTGCTATAAACCTCCTCCAAAAAATTCTGATTTTAATTAAAAATATCATTTATTTTTTACAGTATTATATGAAGTTGCAAAACATGTTCAAGGAATGAATGTTAAAGAGCAGATGAGGAGAGTTGGATAATAAACAAGTACAGAATATACCAGGTAGGGATTTCTGCTGTGATAAAACATAACGCAGGTAAGGAAAGAAACAGTGATGCAGGTGGCAAAAGTAATATTTCAGATACTGTGAGCAGGTGGGTCTTGCTGCGAAGGTTCCCTGTTAGCAGAGAGCTGAGTGAAATGAGGGTGAAAGTGTGCTATTAGGCAAAAGAGTGTTCACACAAGGTGCAAAGATGATATTTAAAAGTTCCAGAATGGTGTGTATTTGCAGTCCCTGGAGAAGAGAAGATCAGCATGGCTGAAGCCAATAAGGGACAAATAGGAAAAGACATCGGAGAGGTAGCTAGCTAGGCTGGATGCATTGATGTGTTGCATAAAGTAAATTCATTTTGAACATTTTAGTAATTATTAAATTGCATTTCCTTTATGATCCAAGCTGAGAGAGAAAATGCACCATTACTGGGGGCGGAGGAGACAAACACCTGTTTCGGGACAGGAAACGCCACCATGTAGCATGGAAGGAGCATGCTCTGAAAGCATGAGGCTGCAGCTGGGGAGGTAATGTGTTTCTCCATTATTGCTTCTTCATAACTGAAAAAGAGCCGAGTAATATATAGATGATGAAAATTCAAAAATTTTAAAAGAAACAAAGGTAAAAGTCATTAAATGTCAGGAGGGTTCAGCCGCCACCCAGCAGTGTGGCTGAACTTGAAAGGAACCTGGAGACCACCTGTCACGTCCAGTCCCCTGTTTCCCAGCAGGGGCTGCATAGTAAATGTTGGGCTGAAAATACAGTGAGACACCTGGGTCTGGTTTCCAGATAAAAGTCCTCAGACCCTCGGCCCTCAACACCATTAACCCGCTGGGTCCTTCACGGGGTCTACAGAATTTTATAGCCTCACTAGGAAGCTGGCATATCTGAAAGTAATGAAATGTAATGGTTTGCTCCAATGCTGTTGATGTTTTATCTGTTTACACAAAATAAAATCAGAATTAATAATATTTTTCATATGAAATATCAAATTATATGTTCCCTTGAGAGGCATATTTTTCAACACTAATGCTAAAAATGGATGCTTACTCTTTTGAAAGGGTTTTGTTTGATGCTGTGTCCTGCCAGTAACACCACCTGACCCCTGATCTGTGCAAAATAACACCCATCCTGTGATGCTTCCCTCTGCCATCTGAAGGCAATGATTTGTAATATTGTTTTTTTTTTGTTTTTTTATCTACTGTGTATCAATATAAACATAACACATTTACTTTAAATATATTAATAACAGGCTGATGTTTCCTATGAAAACTGTTAAATGAAAAACAAGTTAGCATAACATGGTATCCTTATTAAGGTTGACCTAACGTTGCAGCGAGATTGGAGATCTTCCCATGGTGTTGTGATGTACAAAAAAGTAAACTTTCACCACTACAGAGATAAAGAGACACAGAGAGCTCTTGTTCTGAACATTGGCTTTCCCACCTTACAACCCAAAACCCATTATCACACTGGAAATGTGTAAACTTCCCAAATGTGGAATCAAATCACAACATAACTTCAGTTCAAACTCTACAGTTGTAATGAGGAAGGAAAGGGAAAACTTGGTTATCATAGTTCCCACAGCACCAGTGATGTCATGGGAAGGATCTCCTGCCCCTGGGTCAGTGCAGGTGCTGTGACCGGCACCTGCACGCTCCCCGAGGGCAGGTCCACACACACTGGGACGGCGCGGTCACATGGGTCTTCTCGTTGTTATACCTCCAGTCCCCTTTACAGTACCTCATGCAGAGTAGCATTTTAGTAACATCTACCGACTGCATGATTGAACCCAGGAGATGTGTGGTCATTTAAAAAGTAATTATTTCCTATCTATACTTCCAATAGGACGTTATTTAATGATAAAAGACATAATTCCTCCAAATTAGACTCAACTCGGAGTGCTCACTCAAGAAATCAGAGCTCCTCCTGTGCTCTCTCCCTTCACCTCTGGCTCTAAGGATTGCAGTGGGAGTAATTAAGCACCATTTATAATGATCTGAATGAGTCAAGTAATATAATAGATTCCTGTGGCAGCATGACTTGCGGCTTTATAAAACGGCTGAAGTCATATTGCTCCAAACTCGATCCTTCCAAAGCAAATGCTTTCAACTAATTCGTGATTAATATATTGAACTTACAACTTTATAGTGACTTAGTACCTATCTTTACTCCCAGAGCTAAAAGAAGATTGACACTATTTTCATAAAAAGGTATGCAGGTAGAGTTACTGTCAGAAACTTCCCAATATAGAATTACTTGCCAAATAAAAGTGGAAATATGAAAAACAAAACAAAACAAAACCCTTTACTCTGCATTATTTGAGGTGGTGATGGCAGAGGTGGCCACATGATACCATTAATTTACTCCCATACTGGCAGACAACACTGATCTCCAGAGAAAAATCACATCCATAGTTGGAAGTAAAGCACCTATAATCGTATTCTTTGCAGTTCTTTTCTAATCAAAGAGCTGAATTATCAATAAATGTTAGCACTCTCAAAGCTGGAATTGCCATTTTCTGTTCGGTTGTCAAGTGTACATGAACACTACATTTCTCTTCAAGATTGTGTTTTCCTTTCCTGAAAGTGGCAAAAACACATTGCACTTTAAAATTGTCAGACACTTAAAGAATCCCATGTGACCAACTCCCTCTGCACTCGCAACAGAATATGATACTTGAATATCAGCCTTACTTCTTCAAGGTACTTAGAAAAGGTCATCCATTCACAAAGAACTAAACCAAATAAAATAGACTTTCTTTGCAAGTTATACTATGTCTTCACCATACAACACACCTGAGAACGGGCACTCACTCGTACGTAGTGTGACTCACAGTGAACCGTCCACATATACTCTGCTCCCCACCTACTGAACACCCTTGGCTTATCTGAATTGAATATGTTACATTTTGTGATAAGGGTAACGCGTGTGTGTCTTTTTGAAGCAAATTAAGACTTTGAAATGTGTTTAACACTTAAAATCAGTAATGGTAAAATTCTCTGTAATATTTATAATCACAGTAACAAATTCCATTCATCTACAGGAAGATATTTTCATTTTTATATCAATATAAACCATTTGGAAAAGATTAAATGCTTTCTGGTTGTTATGGACTGAATGGGTTGTCTCAAAATTCCTATCCTGAGATCCTGACCCCAGACATGATAACGTTAGGAGGTGGAACAGAAGAGGTCATGAGGGTGGCACCCCCATGCTGGGATCGGTGCCCTTGTCAGAAGAGCCCCCGGAGCTCACTCCCTCTGTTCTCAGAGTCCTGTGCAGAACAGGGGAGCCTCCCACCAGCACTCTGCCATGTTGGCACTCTGACCTCAGGTTTCTAAGCCTCCACAATGGTGAGAAATTAATTTCTTTTGTTAAGTCACTTCGTCAGTAGTATATCTTATTGCAGGAGTGTAAACTAAGACCGGGATTATATGGATTTTGTCACAGGCTATCGTTTCTATACCAAAAACAAAATAACCTAAGCCTTTAAAAATGAATGCTTAAAAATGAAAACAGGGCGCCTGGGTGGCTCAGTTGGTTAAGCGACTGCCTTCGGCTCAGGTCATGATCCTGGAGTCCTGGGATCGAGTCCCACGGGCTCCCTGCTCAGCAGGGAGTCTGCTTCTCTCTCTGACCCTCCCCCCTCTCATGCTCTCTCTCTCTATCTCATTCTCTCTCTCAAATAAATAAATAAAATCTTTAAAAAAAAATAAAAAAATAAAAATAAAAATGAAAACAAAACACAAAAAAATAATGTTGGACAAAAATAATGAAAAAATGATCTTTTATCTAGTTTTACTAAAACTCCCTTAAAGTATGCCTTATTCTCATTTCATCTCCAAAGGAATTACAGAATTTTCAAATCTCTCATAAGATAAATCTATCATGTGTGTGTTTAAATAGTTTTAAGTATAATATATTTCAGGACAAAAACTTAAAAATTGTTCAGAAAATATTGGGGATTGGCTAAAATTTATTATTCACATTTGATTTTCAGACAGTACAAATATATGAAGATCTAGAAATATTTTTAGATCTTTAAATTTATGTAGTCAGTATATATTTAATATCAGTTTAAATAGTATATTATACTAAATTCTGTGGGGATAACTGAGAAAAAGGAAGAATAATTATATTGTCAGTCATTATGAGTTTACCACTTGTTCTAGCTGTACTCATAAGAACTTGTATTCTACTTCATAGCATGGAAATTATTATTGTCTCTGTAGTGACTATTTTGAAGACTTTTTATAGCATTGTTTTATATGAAGAAAAAAGACTGTTCTGGGGAACCCCCATCCTCACAGTGAAAGACAAAACAGAATTAAATTGATTCAGGTTAGATGAGTCAACTATCAGTGGTTTGAATAAAAATTGATTTTTCAGGAAAGGATTAATGTTAAATTCACCTAGAAGACCAATCCACATAACCTCTGTCTAGCAATATTTTAAAATATGGATCAGATAAAATATGAATCAGATTGTTAACTTGCTGATATTTTGCATACAGAACTTAAGTATAATGGAAGAATCTGGTCACAGCAGTCAATTCAATAACTGTTCAATTTCTAAGCCCTTGAGAAAAAAGAAACTTTAGCCTTCTTTAAAGAGTCAACCTTGTAGTTAAAGTAGCGTTAAAAATATAAGAAGGAGAGGGGGGTGGGAGGGATGGGGTGGCTGGGTGATAGACATTGGGGAGGGTATGTGCTATGGTGAGCGCTGTGAATTGTGTAAGACTGTTGAATCACAGACCTGTACCTCTGAAACAAATAATACATTATATGTTAAAAAAAAAAAAAAAAAGAAGAAGATAGCAGGAGTGGAAGAATGAAGGGGGGGAAATTGGAGGGGGAGACGAACCATGAGAGACTATGCACTCTGAAAAACAAACTGAGGGTTCTAGAGGGGAGGGGGGTGGGGGGATGGGTTAGCCTGGTGATGGGTATTAAAGAGGGCATGTATTGCATGGAGCACTGGGTGTTATAGGCAAACAATGAATCATGGAACACTACATCAAAAACTAATGATGTAATGTATGCTGATTAACATAACATAATAATAAAAAAAAGAAAAAAAAAATATAAGAGGGAGAGAGTATCCAGTCCCTAGTGATAAACCATAATGAGTTAAAAGTGAAAAGCCACCGAAATATGTCTAATTTTATGCATCTAAATAGGTAAGATTAATATAACCCATGATTTCAATAGACATGACAAGTAATTTAGGGTCTTCTAAATTGCCCAGATTTATGGAATAAAGCAGCATTAAAAGCTCAAATGACTTTGGAACACAATATTCTTCAAAGTGACAATTCCCAATGTGTCATTAATTATATGTGCTGAAGTATACCAATGGTGCTTTCACTGATGCTGATTTTCAGTTTTATCTAAGTGAAAACAGCAAATGCACTGGTTTTTTTTTATTTCAGATTTTAATTCTGAACTATGTTTATTTTTCCAAACTTTTGTGTTTTGGTAGCAAACGAGAATCATCAATACTTTTTAATTAATTAAATCATTTTCTTATGTGGCAGGTGTCAACATGAAGAGGTTTACTTGTTTATTTTTTTATGTCCAGCTGCTGAATTTAGAACTTCAATACAGAGAATTACATAGAAGTAGAGCATTGCATCAGTATCACAAATATCCTTTTTGCATTTCACTTTTCATATGGAAACAATAATCATAAAAAATAATTATAAATGGACTTCAGGTTAGCCAGTGGGTAGATGACATCATCACCAGAGAAATAATGGAGATTTTACACTACTGCAGAAGGATTAGAAGGGAGAAATCTCAGCCCTGAGCTCCTCTTGCAGGAAGTCACTCCTGATTCCTTTCACATGCCCTTTGGGTCTTAGCCTCGGTCCTCGGTGCCCCTCTTCTGCTCATCTTCGTAACTGCACTGAGCCCGTTTCTCTATCTGACCCCTCAGGGGACACTCTGATCCCCCAAGATCCTGAGATGCTCTGTCTTGTGCCTCTTTATCAGCAACTATCGAGGTGCTTAACGCCTGGCACAAAACAGGCATTCGGTGGCTGCTTCCAAAAGGAAGTGAAAATCCGTGTGGCTAAAACTAGTAAAAGACTAACACGTCCAAAGTATCCACGATGAGGGCACAGACATCCTATGAAGAATCTGTAATCAAGATGCTTTCTGTTTTTTTGTTTGTTTGTTTGTTTTTGGTTTTGTTTTGTTTTTTTTAAGTTGGCTTGTTGATTTTTGTCATCTCTGCCCCCGATGTGGGGCTGGAGCTCATCACCCCCAGATGGAGAGCGGCGCACTCCACGGACTGAGCCAGCCAGGCGCCCCAGCAATCAGTAGGTTTTCAGTCAATGTCTCTTTGTTAGTAGCCCTCACTCCTCTTTCCTTTCCACTCACAGACCACCATTCTTTAGTCAAATTTGTCTCTTTTTAAGCTTTCTTGCAAAATATGTATTGTAGTTTCACACTGTTGTCTGTATTCATTCCCCTTTCTCAACTCTGAGTCTACAACTGCTTGTCTTCCTGCGCCTGTGCTGACAGGGCTGAGGGGGCTGACCTGGGGAGGACCCCGAGGTCGCAGGCACAGGCTGCCAGCGGGCCGCCTCCTCAGGGCAGTGCTGCACCCCAGGCCGGCTCACCCTGCCCCCCAGCACCACCATTCCAGAACTTCCTGCCTTCACTCTCTGTAATCCTAAGAGGGCTGGAAAAATAAGACTCCTGCTGAGCACTCCAGCTGTCCTCCAAACACAGAAACGCCTTCTCTGTCCCTTTACAAAACCACAATGATCATGCACGTTATATTAGCATGCAGCTTATGTGATGCAACCAGATCCAGGTTTAGTTTGAGTGAAGAGGAATCAAGTGTAGCATGAGCCCTAATGAAGATTACCAAAAAAACAACAAGAACAACAAAAAAAAACTAGGGACTTATTTATACTAAGATGTAGGGATATATTTATACTAAAAAAAAAAAAAAAAAAAAAAAGAGTGGTTTTTTTTGAAATTAAATTTAACTGGGCATCCTGTATTTTCAAAGGTAAATCTGATAAACCTAGCATTAACAGTATCTGAGCCACAGGTCAACAAGCCAAAAATACACTTATTAAATGTTCTCTAAACACTTGAAAATGAGGATTTGAAGAGTTAATACATTGAGAGGCAGCAGCTATCCCAGAATGATGACTTCAATAATGTGATGTGCTAAGAAAGTCATTGATGGATACTTCACTAATGATCTAAAATCATATTTAAAATTGAATGCAGATTTAGGTTTTCATAGTTTAAATATAATTGGCATTAATATACCCATCAAATATTATTAGGCATTTAAATCATTTCTAATAAGTTATCATGAGCAACTGACATAACTTAAGTCAATGGATAGCAAATTCTTTCTCCATAACTTTTACAATATCAAAATTTATTTACACTTTTCCTATAATCAATCTTTATTATGAAAAGAGATACATTTCTCATAAAAAAATATGAATCTTCATGAATGATTAAAATGGAATTATAAAAATTTAACATTCACTCTTATTATTTTGCACATTAATCACTGTGCAAACATAATAAGTATAACAAACATTAAAACCAATCATACGTTTATAATAAACTGGAAATATTGAGGCCAATGATCAACGTTTACACAGGAGAAATTATGCAAATGTAAAGAGTTTGCATCTTTAACATGTTCCATTAATTTAAATGGCTTCAACAGAATTCAATCTGACCCAAAATGCTTCTCATCATCTCCTAGTTCCCACAGTTTGTGTAGTGAATATTCTACACATACAACACAACCCTACTGATAGAGGTAATCCTATATCATCCATTTCATAAACCCAATTTTCTTACCATTTTCAGGAAAATTACAGTAACAAAATTCTGAAACTATGTTATGAGCATCTTCTGAAAATCAATGTTATATATGTTTATATATGTTTTCTAAATATAAATGTACTTTTTTATTAATTTTTAGGGGATGGAGTTTGTCTGACTCCACAAGTTCTAGAGATCTTAAGGTCAGATCTTAAGGTCAGGCCTCAGCAGATGAGTAGGAGAAAATCATATTAAGGTAAGCAATAAACACTGTCAGAAGTATCAAGCTGGAATTTTAATCCAGGCACTTGCCTTAGAAAAATCAATTAAAATTGGAGGGGGAGACAAACTATGAGAGACTATGGACTCTGAGAAACAAACAGGGTTCTAGAGGGGAGAGGGGTGGGAGGATTGGTTAGCCCGGCGATGGGTATTAAAGAGGGCACGTACTGCATGGAGCACTGGGTGTTATACGAATACAATGAATCATGGAACACTACATCAAAAACTAATGATGTAACGTATGGTGATTAACATAACAATAATAAAAAAAAAGAAAAAAATTCCAAGAATTCTGCTTTCTCACCTGTAAAGTAGGGAGATAGATACACATATATGAAGATGTAAATTCAGATATAAATGCCCTGTATTTATTAGGATTTTGTTGAAGATCAGAGTTGGATGTATTTCAGATTTTGTAAAATGTTAGGCTGTCAATATATGGGTGATTATTACATTAGCACATAATTAAACATAAATAAATCATTTAGGTATTTGAAAATAATATGTTGACTCATAAGCAATTTAATTATGATCCCTGAGAAGTTTTGACATCCTTAATTTGTTAAAAGCTTATGGCTTAGCAAGACAGAGTTGATCATGGTGTATAGGGACAATGGTAAGCATGCATCACCCATGTCACTGGGACCCCCTGTAAGCCAGCTTCTGTGATCTGTTTCCACAGAACCTGTGTGGTCATTTCCCCTCCTTCCTGTGACCAGCCAACCAGTAAGGTAAGCAAGAATTTGGGAGGCACTGAGAAGTGGTGACTCACAGCCTCACAACATCCCTGGGAACGCTTCTGTTCACTTTTCCTGGAGTAAATAGTTAGTGAGAGAACAGAAACTGCATGTCTGTGGCCAACATCCACACTCCCCAGGCTGTCAGGAGTCATATTCTCAGCTGTGTCTTCCTTCACGGACACCAGACGCTACAAACCACATGTTCCCCAGATGTGAACTTCCAACAGCACACTTCACTTCTCTCTAGGGCCAGTTTTCTCCAGTGAAAAAAAATGCTTAACTACTGTTCTCTTTATTGATTCCTGATCTTAGTCTGCCACTCCCACCTTCTGAGGTCTTTCTATAGCACAAGTCTCTGCATTCGGGTTTAAATGAGAAGAATCTTTACCCAGGTCACACTGAGGTGCCTGACATCGGCCTGATCTGTCTGGTCACGTGACATCATCATCGTTGTCAAAACAACAGCACTCCACTTTACCAAATGCTTGCTGTATTCCCAGTCTTTAAAGAAGGGCCCTGTGATTAAGTATGTAGAGTATCCCATGACATAGGTACCAGGGTCATTCCCCTCTCATAAACGTGGAAAGTGAGACTCACAAAGTAATTCACTCAAGATTATGTAACTAGTAAGGAACAGAGCTAGTTTTAGAACTCTCATGGGACTGCAAACCCCTGAACTCAAACAATGTATCAACCTGCATTTTAAAGGATTTGATTAAAACACATTCGCCTTGCTTTCTTTTTCCATGATGAATGCAATCGACCAGCGCCTGGCCAGTCTTCTCACCGAAACCCTGTGGATTCAAAATCTATTCCAAGTACTTAACTTCCTTCTGCAAATTCCCTCATCTATAAAATTGAGAATGATGATAATTGCAGATGCCAGGGAAATTTATAATCATTAATGAGCTAAGCCTTTTAAAAAAATAAAGCAGCATTAAATGTTAATATTACTAATCTTCTTAATTAGAGGAAGTGGTAAATGTGTCCAAAAAGTCTGTAACTAACTTCATTACTCTTTCATTTATGTAGCTGAGTTTAAGTCCTTCAAAATGTGTTTTATGTTGATTAAACATATGGTTGACTGCATTTATAAATGTCCATTACTAATATGCTATACTATGGTAATTCTGTTTCTGCTGTTATGACTAGAGTGATGAACTTGGGTCAAAAATTTTACATCCCAATAATTATCTGCTCTTCCTCTATTTTTATCTTATTTGCAATAAACATGTATTTATTTATTTATTCATACACTGATATTCTCCTTCAGTTAAAGATTTGAAGGAATTTACACTGAGGATATAGGCATTTAAGAATAAACATCTTGGGGCGCCTGGGTGGCTCAGTCATTAAGCGTCTGCCTTTGGCTCAGGTCATGATCCCAGGGTCCTGGGATCGAGCCCGGCATCGGGCTCCCTGCTCGGTGGGAAGCCTGCTTCTCCCTCTCCCACTCCCCCTACTTGTGTTCCCTCTCTCACTCTCTCTCTCTCTGTCAAATAAATAAATAAAATCTTAAAAAAAAAACACAAACAAACAGGATCTAAAGTAAAGTTTAAGGATCTAAAGTGAAGTTAAAGTGGGACAGAAATACAGTGATGACAAAGGCCGGTGCTTTGCCACGGTTCAAACTAGGATTTGTTTTTAAGCTTTTGGCTGTTGAAGACTTAGAGGCACATGCCCTTTGTGGTCCCATGAGCTGGGAGGAAACACACTAACAGAAAGGTGTTTCATACATTATATATACCATACATAAAACAAAAATTATACAGTGAGGATAATCACAATTCTTCACTATAAATACGCTCATACAGTAAACATATAGGTCGTATTACTTATCAATCAGACTCTCCTCAATTACTTCTTTTGGTGTTCCTTCTAAAACTAACATGAATGGTAACAATATTCATATTGAAGGCCCCTTAATTATTTAAATGGGTTCAAATTCACCATGTTCAGGACTGACAATGAGCAGCATGTTTTATTTTAAATACAAATTGATTTTTGTCTCTTGATCTGGATGACACGGACAGAAGGCATCCAAGCTTGTTGAGCTGGGCACTCTCACACATATCTCCTCACCGACAGTCACAGATGTGGGCTACACAATGTATTTGATCATTCTTTTACTATAAGCAGAGGAGAAACAAACAATGGGATGAGGTCTAGAATGTTCCTTTAGCAAAACTGCTAGTAGTCTACTACCTGGGCTTGTTTTTACAACACCATAAAGGAGTCCAATGTAGGGATGTATTTATTTTCTGGTTTTATTTATTTGTCCATGTTTTAAATTGAGCACGGTTGACACACTGTGTCACGTTACTCTCAGGTGTACAACGCAGTGAGGCAACATCTCTATGCGTTATGCTGCGCTCACCACACCTGCAGCTCCCACCCATCACCACACGACGCTGTTGCAATACCATGGACTGTAGTCCCTGTACCGTTCACCTCATGACTTACTCATTCCATTACTGGAAGCCTGTACCTCCAACTCCGCTTCACCCATTTCACCCACCCCCCACCCACCTCCTTCTGGTGACCATCAGTTCGTTCTGTGTTGATAGGTCTGTTTCTGCTTGGTGGGAAGGCAAACTGGTGCAGCCAGCGTGGGAAACAGTATGCAGTTTCCTTAAAAAACTAAAACTAGAACTACCATGTGACCCAATAATTCCACCACTGGATATTTACCCAAAGAAAACAAAATCAATAATTTGAAAAGGTACATGCATCCCTATGTTTACTGCAGCATTATTTACAATAGCCAAGATAAGGAAGCAGCTCAGGTGTCCACTGAGAGACGAACAGATGAAGAAGATGGGGTGTGTGTACACACATACACACACACAGTGGAATAATACACAGCCATAAAAAGGATGAAATCTTGCCATTTGCAACAACATGGTTGGCTTCAAGGATGTTACGCTAAGGGAAATAAGTCAGCCTGACAAAGACAAATACCACAGGGTCTAACTCACATGTGGAAATCTAAAATACAAAACAAATGAGTAAACAACAAATTCAATTTTGTATTAGAGATCTGCTTGTATATTTTTTTATATTTAAGAAAACAAATTCATTTTTTGTTTTAAAATTAATTTTGCAACTATGCCAAAAGCTGAAGGATCAGTTATGCTATCTGCCAACTATCTGAAAGAATTACTTGTGAAGTCACTACAAATTACATTTATTTCAATGGTGGTCAAGGTTGTAGAATCTACAACCTGACTATGTAGGTCCAAAGTCTGGCTCTGCTACCTGTAGAATCTGGACCAATTATTTAAACTTTGCTGCTCAGTTCCCTCGTCTCCAGAATGGGAATAACCGTGGCACTTACTTCAAAGGGTAATTAAGGGAATTGAATATGTAGTACAGAAGGGGAGGCTGAAGGACTCCATGGGAGAAAGGCTCCGTCTCTGCTCTTTTTCTGCCGGGACTCATAGACTCATGTTCCACAGTCTGCCTCTAAAAAAGCCCAAGAAGTTATGTTCCCTCCTCAGGTGGGAAGCAAGAAAGTTCATCATTCTCTGAGTTTTGTCTTTGGCCCCAAACACCTGATGACATCTAAGAAGAGCTGGATCCCAAATGTGCTCCAGAATGTTAGCTTCAAGCAAACCTCCGCTGATGCTGGCATCCACACCCCCGCCTTCAGTGATTTATAGAATAACACCTATTGTTCACCAGACACTTGACTTTGATTAGACGCTACCATGGAGTCCTAGATAAACACGGGTCCTAGACCCCTTTCTGTGGATATACAGAATATAAATCTCTAACCCTGAGCAACAACTAGACTCATTCTTCTCTCCTTTCCAAGTCCCCTGGACACCTCCTCTGTTATTCTCGGTCTTTTACTCACACTCTTCCATAAACTCTGTTTTCACTTTCTCTGGCTCCCATGTGATTTCTATCCTGCAGGAAGCCAAGGACCCTTCTGGATGGACCTGTGGGACCTTCCCCTGGGTTCTCAGATCTGGCTTGCCCGCCTCAGTGCTACCTATGGATGGACGGCCCAGTGCCTGACATACATTAAATGTTAAATACATGATTCCTATCAGCATTAGTAGTAACTGGCCCTGAAACTGAAAAGATATGAATTAGCTCCATCCTTCAGGGATTCCATTAGATGTTAAGGTCTCACGGCTATACATGTCTGCCAATCTCCCCCTGCTCTTGGTGTCCATAATATTTCAATATGTTATACTTCAGAAATAATCCTGGCCATCCAATAACCAATACATCAAAATCTTATAGAATTAACAAAAGAAAATAACTGATAAAAATTATAAGTAAAAGGAGACTTCTCCGTCTTAATAACTTTAAAGAATATATTTGACAACGTGGTTTTGATAAAATGATCATTTAGATCTATTTACTTTAAAGATTTGTATGCTATGTTAAATGTTTTCCTCAAGTTTTTTGTTGTTGTTGTTGTTAAGGGGTCATTTGGTAGCTGGATCTGGCAGAGCGACTGATGCTTAGAACATGTGTGCAGGACATGTTTGTTGAATTGAACTGAAGTCATGTCAGTCACATCCAAAAAAGGTTAAAGAAAAGGAAAAGAAATAAAGCAGAACAAAAGACAGCTCTAATTCTAACACTTTTACAAGTTCTGAATCCACAGTGTACGGCCAAGGGATAGGAGTTATGTGAGTGGGAAAGATGGATTAATTGAATCCATCTTTTCTCGCTGAACTTTTCTCGTGGACAGAGCAACTTCAATCCTTGATTTTAAAACTCTTCATACTCTTGATGGAGGAGGTGTTATGTTACTTGGTGCTGACTTGTCATTGGCCTCTGACACCCTATGAGCAGATGCCAAACTGGTTTTTCTTGACCATCTGCTAAATCTTTATGGCAAAGACAGCAATAAAGTAAGAATTTCATAACAAAAGTTGCTGACATCTAAGACTGTTTTATTGTCTAAATGATAAAAAACACAAAAACTCTCAGATCTGTAAACTGCCTACTTCTAACGATGTCTATTATAGAAAGCCCATATTAATCTAGGGTATTATAGCTGATGGTATGTATTAAAAATTAATTAATTAATAGAAGAAGAAAGCCTACCCAAATGCCAGAAGCCCATGGGAGTATGTTTTTGTTTTAGTCCTGATATTATAAAAATTTATTTGAATTTCAACTTAGAACTTCATTAGGATGAGTCATAATGATTATGCGGCATGTGAAAACATATGAGGATCTCAAAGAAAAGACAGAAGAAAAGGCCACTAAGGGGCGCCTGGGTGGCTCAGTCGTTAAGCATCTGCCTTTGGCTCAGGTCATGATCCCAGGGTCCTGGGATCGAGCCCCGCATCGGGCTCCCTGCTCAGCAGGAAGCCTCCTTCTCCCTCTCCCACTCTCCCTGCTTGTGTTCCTTCTCTCACTGTGTCTCTCTCTGTCAAATAAACAAAATCTTAAAAAAAAAAAAAAAAAGGCCACTAATATTACCAAACATATGCCATTTTATATTTTCTGAAAAAAAAAAAAAAAATCTGTAGAGTTAGGGGAAATAAGGACATTCTAAAAGGAAAAAAAATAAAAAAGGAAAAATGACTATTTGTCCTAATAGCATTATGAGATACTGTTAGTAATAAAGAAATAAACTAACAAAACCTCACAAAAAGTTCCATTTCCTCAGTTTATCCAGTTAAATGATAACACTCAATTTCCCATTAAATACACAGAAGACAGTTTTCTTTTTAGAGATTGATTTCTTTGGTATTGTACCTACATTAATTCATAAAATCTTTAAAGTTATCATAGGCATTGCCATCATCCACATTTTTTTCAGTAAAGAAAAAATCAAGGGTTCAACAATAAAACTTCAATCAACAGTTAAAATGTAATCAAATTTATTGATTAAAATAAAATTCAAGATTTAAAGAACTTTTTTTTTTTAAAGATTTTATTTATTTATTTGACAGAGAGAGACACAGCGAGAGAGGGAACACAAGCAGGGGGAGGGGGAGAGGGAGAAGCAGGCTTCCCGCTGAGCAGGGAGCCCGATGCGGGGCTCGATCCCAGGACCCTGGGATCATGACCTGAGCCGAAGGCAGACACTTAACGACTGAGCCACCCAGGCGCCCCTAAAGAACTTATTTTTAACCAGGAGTTGGTTCTTTGAAAAGAACAACAAAATTGATAAAAATTTAGCCACTTACCAAAAAAAAAAGACTCAAAATCAGAAATGAAAAAGGAGAAATAACAACCAACATCACAAAAATACAAAGGATAATAAGAGAATATTATAAAATATTATATGCTAACAAGCTGAACAACCTAGAAGAAATGTATAACCTCGCAAAACTGAATCAAGAAGAAATAGAAAATCTGAACTGACAAATTACTAGCAATGAAATTGAATCAGTAATCAAAAAAACTCCCAACAAACAAAAGTCCAAGAACAGAGGGCTTCACAGACTAACTCTAACAAACATTTAAAGATGAGTTAATACCTATTCTTTTCAAACTCTTCCAAAAATTAAAAGAGGAAGGAAAACTTCCAAATTCATTCTGTGAAACCAACATTACCCTGATATCAAAATGAGATAAAGAAAGACACTACAAAAATCAGAACTACTGGCCAATATCTCTGATGGACATAGATGCAAAAATCCTCAACAAAATGTTAGCAAACTAAATCCAACAATACATTGAAAAAAAATCATTCACCACAATCAAGTGGGATTTATTCTTAGAATGCAAGGCATGGTTCAATATTTACAAGTCAATCAACATGATACACAACATCAATAAGAGATAGGACAAAAACCATTATTATCATTTCAATAGATGCAAAAAAGGCATTTGAGAAAGTACAGCATTCATTCATGATATAAACTCCCAACAAAGTAAGTTAAGAGGGAACACACCTCAATATAATAAAGGCCATATATGAAAATGCACAGCTAACATCATACTCAATGGTGAAAAACTGAGAACTTTTCCTATAAGATCAGGAACAAGCTAAGGATGTCCACTCTTCACCACTTTTATTCAACATAGTACTGGAAGTTCTAGCCACAGCAATCAGACAAGAAAAAGAAATAAAAGCCATCCAAATTGCTAAGGAAGAAGTAAAACTTTCACTATTTGCAGGTGACATGGTACTATACATAGAAAACCCTAAAGACCTGACCTGAAAACTACTACAACTGATAAATGAATTCAGTTAAGTGGCAGGATACAAAATCAATGTACAGAAATCTGTTACATTTCTATACACAAATAGTGAAGCAGCAGAAAGAGAAATTAAGGAATCAATCTCATTTACAACTGCACTGAAAACAATAAGATACCTAGGGGATAATCCTAAC
The DNA here is from genome assembly GCF_964656455.1 of Halichoerus grypus. Taxonomy (NCBI): domain Eukaryota; kingdom Metazoa; phylum Chordata; class Mammalia; order Carnivora; family Phocidae; genus Halichoerus; species Halichoerus grypus. The sequence goes on from NC_135718.1 coordinate 83,125,774, forward strand.
CAAAGAGGTGAAAGACCCGTACTCTGAAAACTATAAAACACTGATGAAAGAAATGACGACACAAGAAATGGAAAGACATTCCACGCTCGTGGATTGGAAGAACAATACTGTTAAAATGTCTATACTACCCAAAGCAATCTACACATTTAATACAATCCCTATCAAAATACCAACAGCATTTTCATTTTCTAAAATTTGTATAGAACCACAAAAGACCCCAAATAGCCAGAGCAGTCTTGATAAAACAAAGCAAAGCTGGAGGCAACATGATTCTGGACTTGAAGTTCTATTACAAAGCTGTAGTGATCAAAACAGTATGGTACTGGCACAAAAACAGACACATAAATCAACAGAACAGAACAGAAAACCCAGAAATGAACCCAGAACTATACTGTCAATTAATCTTTGACAAAGCAGAAAAGATTATCCAATGGGAAAAAGACAGTCTGTTCAAAAAATGGTGTTGGGAAAACTGGATAGCAACATGCAAAAGAATGAAACTGGACCACTTTCTTACACCAAACACAAAAATAAATTCAAGATGGATTGAAGACCCAAATGTAAGACCTAAAACCATAAAAATCCTAGAGGAGAACATAGGCATTAATTTCTTTGACATCAGCAGTAGCAACTTCTTTCTAGATCAGTGAAGGACACAATCAAGAAACTAAAAAACAATCTATAGAATGGGGGATAATATTTGCAAATGACATATCTGATAAAGGGTTAGTATCCCAAATACATAAAGAACTTATAAAACTCAATATCCAAAAATGAATAATCCAATTAAAAAATGGGCAGAAGACATGAATAGACATTTTTCCAAAGAAGACATACAGATGGCCAATAAGACATTTAAATAGATACTCAACATCACCCAACATCAGGGAATTACAAATCAAAACTACAATGAAATATCACCTTACACCTGTCAGGGTGGCTGAAATCAAAAACACAAGAAATACCAGGTGTTGGCAAGGATGTGGAGAAAGGGGGACCCTTGTGCACTATTGGCGGGAATGCAAACTGGTGGAGCCACTGTGGAAAACAGTATGGAGGTTCCTCAAAAAGTCAAAAACAGAGTTACCCTACGATCCAGCAATTGTACTAGTAGGTATTTACCCAAAGGATACAAAAATACTGATTTGAAGGGATACAGGCACCCTGATGTTTACAGAATCATTATCAACAGTAGCCAAATTATGGAAAGAGCCCAAATGTCCACAACTGACAAATGGACAAAGAAGATGCAGTACATATATACAATGGAATATTACTTACCCATTAAAAAGAATGAAATCTTGCCATTTGCAGCAATAAGGATGGAGCTAGAGAGTATTATTCTAAGCAAAATAAATCAGAGAAAGACAAATACCATTTGATTTCACTAATATATGGAATTTAAAAAACAGAACAAATGAACAAAGGTGGAAAAAAGAGACAAACCAAAAAACAGACTCTTAACTACATAGAACAAACTGCTGGTCACCAGAGGGGAAGTGAAATAGGTGATGGGGATTAAGGAGTTCACTACTCATGATAAGCACTGAGTAAAGTACAAAATTGTTCAATCACTATACTGTACACCTGAAACTAATATAACACTGTATGTTCACTATACTGGAAATGAATGAATGAATGAATGAATGAATGAATTTAAAAAAAAAGAAAGATCCTATTTTTACCAACTTTTGCTTTCCTTTTCTGAAAAAATTTCATCTGAAAATGTATGAGTTTGTGGGGAGGCATAAAGATGAATAGGTAGGTAGAGCTGGCTAGCGGGGTTGCTGTTAATGTCTAATTTCACTTATTTTATAAATAAACACAATAATATACTAGGATATGGTGTGCAGGCTTCATCATCTAACAGAAATTGCCATCAAACTGAACCGTATTTCCTTTTCCACTGCAAATAGAAACGTAATACATAATAAAAAAGTAACTAGTAATATGTGTATATCCTTAGTTTATATATTGGGGTTCCATAGTATTATTTAGGTTATTAAATATTTGGAGTATATAACGGATACATAACACACATATATGTACATATATATGTTAAGCTTGTTTTTATAGACAGTGAGTTCTATCTACACAAATTCAAGTGATTAGGATTTTCAAGATCTCACTGAAAATAATAGCCGTGAGAGTAAAAATCATATACAAATATACGTAAAGTATTTCAAATAGGAACATGACCTTTGTCAGTCTAGAAGCAGTCATGAAAAAGAATGTAAGAAGGAAAATATCTGCTGAGAATCCCTACAGCACAAGATATCTCTTATGTCTCCGCCCCAATCCCATCAGTGTGTCCTTCACACCCACTCTGCTCACTCAGGAGATGGAACACACAGCAGGCACTTCTTGGGCTCCTCTGCTGTGTAACTTGGGCTCATTCAGCCCATGGGAGGCACCAGCAGAAGGCCCCATAGGGAGAGGCATACCCATGTGGCTTTCCTATAGGATGGCATGTCCTTATATGAAACAAGCATGCAGCTTCTCAAATTACCTCATTTGATCATATCAGCTGTTCTCTACTAGGAATCTGAATGTGCTCCTGCAATATCTAGAAATTTAAATACTTTGTTCTCTGCAACTTTTATTTTATTTTATTATTATTTTTTTAGATTTTATTTATTTATTCGAGAGAAAGAGAGAGGGCATGAGCGGGGTTAGGGGCAGAGGGAGAGGGAGAAGCAGACTCCCCGCGGAGCAGGCGGAGCCCAACATAGAGCTGGATCCCAGGACCCTGAGATCATGACCTGGGCCAAGGACAGACATTTAACCAACTGAGCCACCCACATACCCCCGTTCTTCGCATTTTTAAAAAAAACTACTTTAGGAACTGACTTGATAAAGATTTACCAGAATATTTTTTGGAAATATCCTTAAAACAGTATCAACCCGATATATAATAGTTAGGTATCAAAGCTATTGTTTATCTACTTATATTTGCATTTCTTGTGTATGGCATGGATATCAAGACATATTTCATGCAACTTATAACAAAAGACATACATAAAATTGGTCCATTAAAGGAACACACATTTTCTAAAGGGGATTTTAAACATGTCAGTCAAATGCCTTAATATTTTTAGTACCCTTTCAGGAAGTAATACCACTTCTGAAAAGGTACACTAAAGAAATAGTATTGGGTGTGTGGTTAGATTTAGCTACAATAAAGATATTCAATATAACCATTCTTTAGGAGAGAATAATTAAAATCAATCTAAATGTCCAACTTTATCATCGCTAGCTATGGAATACTAAGGAAGAAAACCTATGCTTTCAAAATAAATTCTCAGTGGCCCCAAATACATGTTCACAATACACGAAGAGGAAACACAAGTATGTTCTTAAAGAAGATAGGATTTCTTCTTGAAAATGTATGTTAATATGAAAGTTATGACATTCAGGGAAACTAAAAAACAGTGTTAGGTAATATTTTCATTAAAATAAAACTCCTCTGTCTTGCAATTATTAACTGTTTTTTTTTTTTTTAACTTTTCCCACTGTTCATCTATACTGTATACACTGAACATGTATAATTTATGTATCAAGATAAAATCAGTAAGTTCAGCTCTTAAAATCAAAATGAAAAGCCACATAGAAGAGGAGAGGAGATAAAGATGAGTTTTGCTCTTCTTACCTGATGAAAGGAGTGCATGGTTTATAAAGAGAAACAATTTTCCCTCTGGTTCCAGCTCTAAGCTATAAAAGGAACTTATTGTGTAGATCTGGAAATAAGAGGTACTGAATACCTAACACATATTAAGATAAATCACTGTTTTAGCTTTTTTGACAAAATAGAAATATCACCTTATCACTTACTGTATCAACCACTGGAAAAGAAAATTTCAAAAAATTATTTAAAATTGAAGACTTCCATGACTTTGCTAAAACACTGAAAGCTATTATCCAAGATTAAGCAAAGAGCTTTCCAGGGACCTTTATACAGTGCCTACATCTACCTTATATGATGCAATTAGGACAATCTAAAAGATCCGGATGGCTGGATTGCCATTTGGAGACTATCATCATCATGCAGCTCAGTTTACGACAATTTTTGCTCATGTATTTAGTATTCGCTGGGAGAAATACATGCACATGAGATGTCAGATATGAGGATGACATAAATATCTTCAGAGTGCTTGTGTCCTAGTCTGAAGGACATATGTTAGGAGTCTGGAATTTCAAGTTGCTTCTTCTCTATTCTTGCCAAGTTCATGCCATTAAAGCTACTGCTGAAACTTATACAATATAAATACAAATAATAATGAAAAAAATGATTTGAAAATATGCTTCCTTAATATTATTATCATAAATAATACTAAACACTCTTAAAGAAAGGATTGCATGTGATGGTACGGTAAACCTCCTCACTGCTGAAATCATTAAGAGTCAATTCTAGATTTGTTAACATTTATTCAGGTAGGTGGCTAATCAAGTATGTTCTGCTTAGAGTTGTTCGATAGCAAATAAATAAGAATCAATTTAATTTTTTTAATTGAACTTAAATTCCAAAAAGGATGGAAGGATAAATGAGGCCATAAAATAAAATATAAATTAAAATATTTCAACTGAGAAAAAAGTTAAGCTATCTCAGACAATTTGGAGGGTGGGGTTGGCTAATACAATAGAAAACCTGCTAATTCTCATAGTCAATCAGGGACATAAATACTGTGCAGGCGTGACTGCAAGAAGCTGGGATTAATCAAAGCACACAGCATTTTCCATGCTGCAAAAATTACAATTGTAAACACTTCTTTCTACTCAATCAAATGTTATGTGGATAGTAAATGAGTTTGAATAAAATCTACTGTATCAAAGAGAATTTTTAGGGCGGACCTCAACTGTTGAAGAGGCCAGTTAATATCTCCCTTGTGGTGTACTTGACCCCCCTGGACTGGGGCCGTGACAAGAAAGGTCTTCTGCTGGACGGAATGGCCATGGTAGGGAGGTTATGAATACACTCCAACACTGGCTTCTGGAGCCTTCCTCAGATGGTGGCACAACTTCCAGATCTCCTGGGAACTCGTTCTTTCACTTAATAAAACAGTCTTGGCAATGGAATAATTGCATATGTCATCCATGGATTATTGATTTTTAGTCATTAAAATTCACTGAAATATATTGAACATGAAAATTATACAAATATAATTTTGTTACACTAGAGTATCTTTCAGAGCCTCCAGAATTTCTTTCTAACCATCAGCCAAGATCATATAATATTGAAAAGGTGGAACACATAGGCTCATTGTTCTGAAAGGCTTATTTTTTCTTTATAATTATCTTAAGATGATCTTTCTTCAAAAAAGTGTTAGTATATCTGATAAGTGAGAGTCTATTTACTTTACAGCAATACCTGTATTAACCAGCTTTATATGACCAACAACAGCTCCCAAATTTAAAACAGTGTACATCAAAACCCTATGTTTATACCTGGCCTCATTACAAACACTAAAGTTGTTCACAAATTTAAGTTCACAGAATAAACTGGAAACTTTTTTTAAAAGATTATTTATCTGAGAGAGAGAAAGGAAGGGAGAGAGAGCATGTGGGGTGGAGAAGGAGAGGGTGAGGGAGAAAGAGTCCCAAGCCAACTCCCTGCTGAGTGCTAAGCCCAATGAGGGGCTCAATCTCACAAGTTTAAGATCATGACCTGAGCTGAAACCAAGAGTTAGCACTTAACCAACTGCACCATGCAGGTGCCCCCAAAGTGGAAAACTTAAGATCATGATGAATAGGCCATATCCCAGACCAATTCACGCTGAATCTTTGGCCCTAGCACCCAAGCATCAGTACTTGTTTTAAATTCTGTAGGTATAACCACTGTTGAGAACCACTGCACAAAATAATAAATGCAACTCACGTGTAAGTAGATTAAAAAAATCATTGAGTTGATGCCGATGATTGTACAGATAGTAGCAAGCATGGCAACTCATCCATGTGCCAAGAGTTCATCTTAGAGCTGAGATTATAAAAGACCTGGAAACTGAGGTGTTTGTATCTACATTCTCCTGTAAATATCAGAGAATGCTGATATTCATCTTTATTTTGATTCTTTGGAATATAAATAAAAATTGTACATCTCATTTCAAAAATTCTAAAATTATTTTAAACATACAATTCTATTTTTGTTAGCTCCTGTCCATAAAATAAGTCTTCTGTTTTGAAGTAAGTAACTTCAGGATTTATACTCTAGTGTCCATTATAAAATTCTAATTCTAATAATAATGCTTTCACTGCTTACTACTAGATTGAAGTTGATCCTAACTGCATAATCAACAGCCATCTAGAGATGAAGGTGTAAGTACAGACACAGGAATTGAAAAATTTTAAGAACTGTTAAATTTAACTCCTGGTCAAACCTTACTCCAAAACTATGTTGGATGATTGTGATTAGAACATGTGTGATTAGAACTATGTGATGTGTTTGTTGGTTAGACCATCATGCAGAAATACCAAAACTAATAAATTTAGAAATCATGGAAGGAAAGTAATGTAACACTTTGGGGGCTATATGGAATTTTTTGAAAGCTTAAACCTACCAAAACATTCTGGCTTCCCTAATTTCATCCTGTTTATTTGTGTGTCTGTTTGTTTTAACAAAAAAATAAACCAATATCTTGAGAAATGTCTCAGGAAAATGGAATATTACACTCAGTCCCCAGGCCTCACTACACCTTAGAAAATAATGTGATGTACTACAAATAATCAAGTTTTAGTTCTATAGTGCTGTGGCTTAGTAATGCAGAGAAAGTCATTTAATGTATCATCCTCATTTTGAGCCTGCTTGAGACAGGGAAAATCAGGGGTGCCTGGGAGGCTCAGTTAGTTAAGCGTCTGCCTTTGGCTCAGGTCATGATCCCGGGGTCCTGGGATCAAGCCCTGCATTAGGCTCCCTCTGCCCCTTCTCCTGCTCATTCTCTCTCTCTCGCTCACCATCTCACAAATAAATAAAATACTAAAAAAAAAAAAAAAAAGACAGGAAAAATCATATCTACTCCACCTACCCCATAAGATTATTCTAAAATATAATAAGAGATAGAAAATCATCTTACAAAGTTGACAGTGTTGTTTAAAAAAATAAAGTATGATTACATCTGCTATTAATAGTAGCTTGTTAGTCCTCAATTAATATGCTCTATAATGCTCTCATAAGGTTTAGAGGAGTTTGTGTCCATTCACCAATTCAGGCCAGGAGAAAAATTGCCATTAAATTTAGGAACTTGAAAAATCACTTTATCTGAGATATCAACTTGAAGAAAATTCCCATGCAAGATGACACAAATTGCTTTTTAAATAATTTACCATTTTTTTCTAAATACGCTGGAAAACTTGAATTCAATCTTTCTAACAACTCTTAAATGCCATCATGAAAATGTTTACCAACTATTTCTTTCATTTATGTATGGGCATAGGTAAAGACAAGGGAAGTCACTTGGTTAGTCCATGAGTTTGTGGGAACAAAGCCTAGGTCTCATGAATTCCGGGCTAGCGAGCTTCCATGCAGATACACTACCCTTCTCCATTACTCTCAGCCCCTAACAAGAAAGAGGCTCATCCTGGGAGCTGTGATAAAATTGAGGCCAGCATGTTTTCATACATATTAATGGCAATTTCCCACCTCTCCTGAGGTCTGTGAGTAATGAGAGTACAAAGTTAGCTTCTTTTACCTTCTCCACAACCTCTTATTGTTTCAGTAAACTATGTAGGGGAATTTATAATGCCTTATATTGTGCTGTCTGCAAGGACTTCACAGAGGAATTACACACAGTTTCTCCCCACAGAGAGCTCTCAGTATATGAAAGGGACCAAGTGGGCAAAGAGAATATCAATAAAATGCAGAAGTACTATGAGAAAGTTGTGAACAGAATGACGGGACAACATATAAATAGTATAATGAATTCCATCTAATGATTAGGAAAGATTTCCCAAAAGAGATGACATGTAAACTGGATCTTTCAGGAAGAGAAACTTAATAAGAGAATTAGAAGAGGATTCTATGGAAACAGGGTGACTAAAGTTGCCTTCGCACATGTGATTTTGGTGGAAAGTCACAGGTTGAAGGAGAGACACAGATGGGAATAATGAGAGAGACCTGAGCTGGGAGAAGTAGGTTTGGACTAGATTATGCAGATTTATGTGCAAAACTAGGATTTTCATACATGTTGCAAATAATTAGAAGTCAATGAGGTTAATCAAGTGGGTTATAGCAGCAATGCCTAGAAAGATTAAATGAATAGACAGATGATTGACAGATCATGGCAATGTCATGAAGAACAGAACAGAAAAGTGTTAAGGACGTCAACAAGATGGCAGAGTAGGCAATACCAGCTATCTTTCCCTCACATAAAACTACAACTAGACAGCTATCTGTGACTGAAAGTAGCTCTGGGAAAGCTCAATAGTCCAGTTAGGAACATACAACAGCACAGCGGAACACAACATGAAGAATTACCCACGTTAAGGATTGCCAGGGACATCAGTTTAGCTGAGTTGTCTAGGGATGGCCAGGAGAAAAGAAGGGTGGAGGCTCTCAGTGTCAGCCATGCAGCAGATGCCACTGTGGTCCCTAGTGGCCTGCTCTGCAGGACCCTGGCAGGCCACCTATAGCTCTCACAATGGAGGATCCCGTAGAGTTCACTGGCACAGATGCCAGAAGCCTGCTCTGTAGGGAACATGAGCAGCTTTAGCAACTGAGGGAGCCAGCAGCCACTGCTGCCACTCATCCCCCAGAGAAAGGCTGCTACATCCCCCAAGAATGAGCTGCTGTTGCACTGCCCCAGGACCAGGGCTGCCACCCCAAGCCCCTTACATGTCCTAGACCCCAGAGCTGTACCTGTTTCATGTGCACCCATGCTTCCAAGCCCAGCTCTGTGGCTGCTCTGCACATAGCTGTGCTTCAGAATCTGGCCCCAAAGGTGCTCCACACCCACTCATGTCTCAGGCACTGGACCCACCACCTCAGGGAGCTACATAAGCCCAGACCTGCTGTCACTCCACAAGCACCCAGTCTCCAGAACCCAGGTCCGAGGCTGCCCCCTGGGCACATGCACAGCAGACATCAGTGTCCTCACCACTGTGAGGGTGCCTGTGAGCTGACCTGACGCCAAGGGGGGATCCCTTTGCCATGACAACTCTCCTGGGAGAAAAAGATCAGAAAGTTCCCAGCAGCCATCACTGCTGAAGACCCAACAGCCCTCAACAAAACTGTAGATACACACAGCCTTGGCCCTGAGGATCCCTGCAAGCTTCACTGATGCTGACTTCGGCTGACTGAGCTACATGGACACTGTGTGGCTGGCCCTTTCCTGCAGTAGTCATCACCACACTCTACCCAGATGGTACCCTCACACCCACCCACAGGTAAAAGTGTATCCCCACTGAAACCAGTCCATAAAGTCAGGAATCCATCAAATATGCAGACACCAACACAAGGCTCTAAGAAACATGAAAAATCAAGGAAACATGACACTACCAAACAAACACAATAATTCTGCAATAACCAACCACAAAGAAATGGAGATCTATAAATTACCAGACAAAAAAAATAAATCAGAATAACTGTTTTAAAGGAAGCTTAGCAACCTACAACTAAATGAAATCAGGAAAACAGTACATGAAAAAAGGAGACATTTAAGAGAGGTAGAGAAATAATAAAAATAAATTAGCAGAAATTCTACAGCTGAAGAATACAATGAATGAAATGAAAAAAAAAAAAAAAAAAGCAATAAAGAGCATCAGTAACACACCTGAATGATCAGAAGAAAGTATCTGTGAACTTAAAGATAAGTCACTTGAAATTATCCAAAGGAGAAAAATGGAAAAAAAAAAAAAGAAGAAGAAGAAGAGTGTAGAAAGGCTATGAGAATTATGGGACATCATCAAGCGTAACAATATTCACATTGTTGGAGGCCCACGGTGAATAGAGAGAGAAAGAAAGGGGCAGAAAGCATATTTAAAGAAATAATGGCTGAAAACTACTCAAATCTGGGAGAAATATGGACATGTAGGTACTCAGTACTCAAAATTCACAGGTCCCAATACAGATTCAACTCAAAGAGAACTTTATCTCCCACCCCCCACCCCAAAAAGAGAACTTCACCCAGGCACATTATAATAAAACTGTCAAAAATCAAAGACCAAGAGAGAATTTTGAAAGCAAAACCAAACCAAAACAAATAAACAAAAGCCTCATTTCTTACAATGATACTCCCATAATGTTATCAACATATTTCTTAACAAAAACTTTGCAATCAAGACAGAATGGAATGATACATTCAAAGCGTTAAAAGAAAAAAACTGCCAAACAACAATATTTTACTTGGGAAATCTCTCCTTCAGAAATGGAGAGATAAAAACTTTCTGAGACAAGCAAAAGATGAGGGAGTTTATTACACTACACCTGCCTTACAAGAAATGATAAAAGTAGGTCTTTAGAAGGAAATGAAAGGATGCTAATTAATAACATGAAACATTTGAAAGTATAAAACTCTTTGGTAAAGGAAGGTATATATTCAAATTCAGAATATCTGTGTCCTATAATGGTGGTATATAAATCACATCAGTCTAGTAAAAAGGTTAATGACTAAAGTATGAAAAGTATATACCAACAATAATTTTAATGGACATACATTACAAAAAGACATAAATTGTGACATCAAAAACATAAAATATGGGGGAATGAATAAAAGGATAGTTTTTGTATATGACTGAAGTTAAGCTATTTGCTAAGAATGCTAGTATAAAATGTTTTATATAAGCCACCTGGTAACCACAAAGCGAAAACCTATGGTAGATACACAAAAGAAAAAGAAATCAAATCATACCACCATGGGAAATCATCAAATCAGAAAAGACAGCAAAAGAGGAAGAAAAGAATAAAAGAGCTACAAAATAGCCAGAAAACAATTAACAAGGTGACAATAGTAAGTCCTTACTTATCAGTAATTACTTTAAATGAAAATGAATTAATGTGTCTATTTAAAAGACACAGAATGGATGGACGCATAACAAAAAACAAGACCCAACTCTACGCTGCCTCTAGAGAATCACTTCCAGCTTTAAAGACACACGAATGCCGAAAGAGAAAGAATGGAAAAGATATTCTGTGGAAATGGAAACCAAAAGAGAGCACGGGGAGCTATATTTCTCCCAGACAAAATACACTTTAAGTCAAAACCTGTTCTGAAAGACAAAAAGGTCACAATATAATGATAAAGGAGTCAATTCATACAGAGACTATAACAATCATAAATATATAAACACCTAACATCAGAAGCCCTAACATATTAAGCATATGCTAACAGATCTGAAGGCAGAAAGAGACAGCAATGCAATGACAGTACTGAAATTCAATACCCCACTTTCAAAGCAGGGAGCTCATCCAGACAGAAAATCAATACGGAAATACTGCATTTGAACTGCAGTTTAGACTAAATGGACCAAACGGACACATACAGAACGTTCCATCCAACAGCAACAGAACACACGTTCTTCCAATGTGCACATGGGGCATTCTCCAGTATACATCACATGTTAGTTCAAAAAAAGTCTTCACAAATTTAGGAAGATTAAAATCACATCAAGCAACTTTTCCAACCTCAAGGGTATGAAATTAGAACTCAATAATATGAGAAAATCTGGAAAACTAGCAAATACGTGGAAATTAAATAACACTCTTGATTAATCAAAGAGGAAACAGAAAAATATCTTGAGACAGATGAGAACAAAATCAACACACCGAAATGTGTGAGATGAAGCAAAAGCAGTTTTAAGAGGGAAGTTCATAGCAGCAAACGTCTAAAGAAAAAGGAAAGACCTCAAATAAACAGCCTAACTTTTCACTTCAAAGAACTAGAAAAAGGAGAACAAACCAAGATCAAAATTAGCAGAAGGAAAACAATAACAAAGATCATGGCAGAAAAATTAAATGAAATAGAGACTAGAAAAATAGAAAAGATCAATGAAATTGAGAACTTCTTGAAAAGATAATAAGATTGGCAAACCTTTAGTTAAATTAAGGGGAAAAAAAAACTAAAATAAAGCCAAAATTGAAGGAGATGTAAAACTGATATCACAGACAAAGGATTTTAAGAGACTACTGTAAATAGTTACATACCAACAAACTGGATAACTGAGAAGAAATGGATAAATTCCCAGAAATATAGAACCTACTAAGATTGAATCATGAAGAAATAGAAAATGTGAATATACCTACGAATAGTATGAATCAGTAATCAAAAGTCTCCCAACGAAAAAGGCCCAGGACCAGATGGCTTCATTGGTGAACTCCACCAAACGCTTAAACAAGAACTGACGTCAATCGGGGAACATTCCCAAACTCCAGTGAACATGGGAGTGCAGACACCTCTGTGAGATCTTGACTCCTGGAGTCAAGAAACGGTTCCATTCTCACCAACTCATTTCCTGTCTTTCTAGGCTAGTTAAAAATCAGATTACTTTTCACATGAGTGTATTTAAAACTATAGATATTCATAACTAATATATATATATATCATAACTAATATATATATATATATATATATATTATGCGTGTTAAGTTGCCCAGATATTTTGTATATATTTATATATAATACACACACAATACTTGGCTAGCTCTCTTTTCTGAACTTATGTTCATTTCCAAATTCTTCCTAATAAGCTATTCTAGAAGGTAAAAATTAAATCTTACCTGATTGTGAATAGGGGCAATTCTCATATATGCAAAAGAGGGGAGGAAGATTTTGCACTTTTTCAGATGACCCCAACCAATCTAAATTTACTGCACTATATAAAAAGGACACTACACCAGATTTCAAGAGATGTGGTTCTCAATGGCAGCTCCGGGATTACTGCATGAATATGGGTTTACAGCGTGCTTTCAACCTCGGTCTTTACGTCTATAAGTAGGCGTAATCATACCTGCCCTAACATCCTCACAGCTGTCCTAATGATCATGTGGGGCAATATGCGGAAAGTGCTTTGTAATCTGTAAAATTTTGCTAGGTATCATTGAAAGTTGTACCCACTGCCCTGACCTTTATATCTCCATGTATACCTAACCATTGGAATCCTATGTCTAAATGAAAAGCATCTTCTATTATATGTATGTGTGTGTGTGTGTATATCATCACATATTTAAGCCAGATGTTCACTGTCCATACATAACATGGATGATGCAAGATTAATAACTTATGAAAACTCTTTAGACATTTAATCATGCTATCTCTACTTAACAGTATGACAGTATGCTTGTGCCCAAGCATATGTATGATATAGTAAATAATTCATGAAATGAACTCACACTTTGCACTGTAAATAATCTTGCTATTCTGCACAGAGGTTTCATGTGTAGAACTGCTCTGTAAAACTAAGACTTGGAAAATAAACATCAATCATACTCCGTTAACTGATACAGAAGCAAGCAGGAATGGTTCTGTAAACAATATTTAAGCTGTCATAATAAGGTGCAAAAAATTCAAATTCTCTTTAAATAATAGGCAAAATAGGATATGCTCTTCAAACATCATGCACTTGATAGTGAAAACCTCTGGAGATATCTCTCAGGTAATTATAACACCAAACACAAACAAGCAAGCAAAATTCCTGGTTGGAACTTATCACTTGGGAGATTCCATGGCAGACTCCACATCAAGGGGAAGTGTGAACTCTGAAATAAACGTTGGAAGACCAAATAGTCAATATCAGGGACTCCCCAAAACTGAAGGAAAAGCCGTTCAAATGCGTTTCACAAAACTACGTTTTCCTTTTTTTAATTTAATTTTATTATGGTATGTTAATCACCATGCATTACATCATTAGTTTTTGATGTAGTGTTCCATGATTCAGTTTGCATATAACACCCAGTGCTCCATTCAGTACGTGCCCTCTTTAATACCCATCACCAGGCTAAAACCACGTTTTCAAACTGACTTTAATTTATTCAGAAGAGGTCTATTAACACTTGTTCTTTTTAAAAGGAAACTTCTTAATTAGAACTAAATCATTCCTTATTCTCTGGGATACAGGTTTTCTGCCCTGAGTTTGCATGTGACTATTCACATGTGCAGCTGACTGCCAGGACAAAAAGCTATTCTACTGGCTGAGCTTGGCTTTAACTCACTGGCTTTTATCTCCTTTAACTTCCAATATCGGGTACAGATGGTCTTAAAGCTGGGGAAACAGCATTCTGGGAGGTGGTGAGGGATAAGTACAAGTCATTTTGAGTTGCTGAAGCTTTCATTAAATACGGCAAGCTCTTTCAAATCTGAAAGCTATGTAAATGGAGGGCTAAGACTTTTCTGTTGGTTTTACTTAAGAGCATAAAGGTTCTGTTCAGAATCCAGCAGCCAACCTCCTGAATGGTGTGATTAGACATTTATTTTGACAGTGCTCAGTGACAGCTCAATTATGCCCCCAGAGTCAGCCTTGCCCATCATCAGAATGTCTAATGATCTGAGTGTTTATGGGGTAACAACAACCCACATACTCAACAGTTTGCCAGAATTCTGTCACTACGACATCTAAATGGAGCATTTCGGTGTTTGTCTAATGTACCTAAATCTAACATGGAATTTTAGCTGAAAGAAGTGAAACTATTCCTAAGCACTTCACACAAGTTACCAGAAGAGAAGATATTCTTGAATAATAAAATGCCTATTTGTAGAATCAAAGAATGTCAGTGTTAGAAGGAACATGTTAGGTCATTTAAGTCAGTCTTTGCATTGTTTCAGTTTGGAACTGAAATTCAGAAATTTTATAGGGCTTATCCAAGATTAGACAGATGATAAAAGACAAGCCTGAGCCAAGAATACAAAGCTCTTAATTCAGGTGTTTTTTGTTTTTTTTTTTTTTAATTTCTCTCATGCCAAAGTATTTCCTGGAAACTAAAATTAAATATAGTATGTCCAAAAGAACACATCCCCCCAAGATAGGAATTTGGGGGTACTGCTGCATATAACCTTATATTGCTTAATCAGCTGTATATGACATTATCAGAAGAAGAAAAGCAGATATTCTAAAACCTTCAAAACACGGGAGTTTGATTTAAGGTGAATGACATATACACAAGGGTCTTTGTTAAATTCCTGAAACTAAAATCTGTCAAACTAGCAAAAGGTAAGTTATGTTCTAGGCTCTAGTACTGTATACAAAATGGCAGAACTGTGTCAATGAAAAATATTAAAAACAAAGTCAGAAATCTTGGTGTCTCATCCATGTCTCTACAACTCATGGTAATTCACTTAAACTCTTGGAGCATTGCTTTAAATAAATCTGCTTGGTTCCCCTTTGATTTTATTGAATTCAAGTGTTCCCACTTTATACTTTAAAACAACCACCTAAAGTTCATTATCAAATAAGCTATGGAACAATGCTCTCAAACTATCATGTCACAGTAATCTCTCTCTGTGGGGAAAGTGGAGATTCTCCAACACGGATCTATTCCCAAAACAGAGTTCTCTTGGAATCCCCAGATGGGTCTTGGTAATCCGTGACAAGTGTTGCCTCGGGTGACCTAGCCTCCTTCTGTCTTGAGCTCCAGGTAAAGCTGGTCCATGGCTCATTACCTACATCCTCTGAAGGGAGGGGTGGCACCGCAGACTTTCTCTGTCCGCCACCTCACCATACAGGGGTCCCAGGCTCCCGTGAACTCTCTCACCAGAGTGTGTGGGCACCACAGAGGTAGCGCCAACAAAAAGCTTAACTGGGACATATACTACTTTCATACTTTGGAACATGTGAATCAGTAATTCAACTCTCAAACAGGTAGGCTCTATATTAAACAATACCCTTCCTCCCTTTTATCCAAAGGGTTTGGTAGAAAGCAAAATCTAACACACATGATATATATAAGGATAATTATTTGTGATAATTGTGACAATGATCTTTATTTCTCCCCCTGCTTTTCCGAACTTGCAGACGGTCTGCAAACTAAGTATCTGGATGAGTGTAACAGTTCCTATTCTAAGTCCCTAGCATTATTCTTCCCTATCCTCTAGAAGGTCCTACTCAAGTAGCTCCAAGCAGAATAGAAAAGACATGCATTATTCAAAAGACAAATGTTAACGCAGATTTCAATTATTAAATGTATTTCCTGCCCATTATTGATATAAGTGATATGTAATCGGCACATGCTATGTATTTTTTATTCCAATAGGAAAATTAAAAAAAAGAAAATTAATTTTTAAAGTTTTTTTAATTATTGAAGTTTTATTTTAAATTTCGAAATGCCAAAAGTGCACTATTTAACAGTCAAGGGGTGTATAGTAAACTCCTCTCTGAGTAGGTATTACTTAAAATAGGGATGTGTGTTTTCCTAAACTCATTTTAGAATACAGACCCAGCAGAAAAAGGGAGCCGTTCTTTGTAGGGATCGTAATGAATTCAAACATATTCATTAATTTTATAGCAGCTCTTGGTTTCACAGAGAAACAAAAAAAGGTCTATCATCTTATTGGAAAGAACACCCAGTAGCTTTCTTGATACTTGGTGAGAAGGAATTTTTCTCCTGTTTTAAATGCATGGGTGATAAAGCAAGACTTAGAAATATTTTTGTTAAGACAGCTTCATTCTAATATATCTTCTATAACAGAAATGACCTATACTAAAATAATTCAAAATACCCTTTCTTCTGAAGGTGATTTCCACATAAAATTTGAACACAATTTTAAATAGCCATTACTAGGATATGAATGTGAATGACCTTTGAAGGAATAATATTTTCTGCTGATGTTAAAATTTGCTAATATGTATTTTGGTAAAAGTTGTTTGGTCATTGTTCTTGTATGATCAACCTCAAACCATCAGTGTTTAAATAAACCAAAGTGCTCAATCTATTTCTAACAATCATCCTGGGGGAATTCTATAGCTTTTTGTCAAGTTTGACTTAATAAGGAGTACTATATTAGTCATACCAAGTTAGTGTGACATCCAAGGTTATCTTGGTAGGAGGGTGACATAATGCCCATTAATAAGAGCTGACGAAAATACACAAGATGTCTTATACAAATAAAAGCAGAGCGTGCCTTTTAAAAGAAGATGATGGAGTGTAAGTCCAATGTCGGTGGTGACAGATGGAATATGGAGAAGCATGCCCCACGGAGCCCTATCTCCTACCCTGCAGCAAAGCTGCCCTACTATTTCTGAATCTTCCATATTTTCAAAAGAAGAAGAAATTCCAAAAATCTTCAACATACAAGTATCGACAACAAAGCCAACTTTTAAAGAAACTGTGAACAATAACCAAAAAATCCATCATTGGATCTAATTCAGCCGGATACCAGGTTGTGACATCAGATCATGGAACTGCATAATGTTGGTGTGACAGAAAAATATTGTCATAAAAGTGTTCATAGTACTCTCTCTCAAATAAATAAAATATTTTAAAAAATAAATAAAAATAAAATGTTCATAGTAAATTTATAAATCACAAAAGTAGTCTATTTTATTTAAAAGAAAAATGAGCTTGAGGTGCCTGAATGGCTCGCTTGATTATGCTACGGACTCTTGATTTCGGCTCAGGTCATGATCTCAGGGTGGTGAGATACAGCGCCCTCGCTAGATGTGGAGCCTGCCTGGGATTCCCTCTCTCCCTCTCCCCTCCACCCCCACCACCGTTCCCCACACCAGCTCACTTGCATGCATGTGCATGTGCTCTCTCTAAAAATACAATCAAATAAAATAAATAAAAATAAAGGAAAAATGAGCTTGACAAAGAATTATAGGCCACTAGAAATGAGCAAGTATATCTTTCAATGGTAGGATTGGTGACATATTTTTTCCTTCCTCCTTACTATTCCTAAGAGTGTCCAAAGAGCAAAAACAAATGAACATTATTGGGATTGGGATGTATTATTCTGAAAGTGGGAGTGGGAGGAGGGAAAGGAACACTCTGAGTGATATCGAACTTTGTACTGAGAAGTCAGGTGTATTGTAGCAAAATCCCACCCAGGAGTAGCGAGTGGGCAAGCAAGAAAACCGTCTTGGAGCCTGGGAAGGTGACCCAGGGAGCATGGCGGGGATCCATGAGGACACTGTGTGCTGAGGCAGCATGGGATGGAGAGCCCTACCTAACCAAGCCCTCATGCTAGAACTACAGGGAGGTCACAGGATCCCAGAAGGGCAGGACAGCTGGTGCCTACACTGGGGAGGTCGTACAAGGGAGAGAGGACTCTGGGAATACACAGGACAATTTGCAAGCAGGAACCCAATGGAATATATCCCACAAAGATCACTGTCCGGGATGCACCTCTCATTCTTTTTCTTTGCAAACAGGGGTGTTTATTCTATTTATTCATTTGTCCCTATTTCCTATTATACATTGAATGTGACGTAGAGCAGATAGATTTTGTTTGTAAGTTCTAGATCAAGAGGAGACCCCACGTAGAGACTTACACTACAGAAAACTCATATCACTTATACTTCTGTAATAAAAGGGTATACTCACGACAATTACTGCAAGCAACAAAAGACTCTAAAGCAATAGGTAATGTGTTCATGAAAGCCCAATAAGGTACCCATATTTTTGCTGTTGAGAAATACAAAAAAGCAAATTACTAATCCATAGATGAATGAGGGCCAGCGGAATTACATCATCAAACATCTAGCTGACATAATCAGTCCCGCGACCAGGCAACCCGCTGCCCTTACAATCTCTCTCTAACAATCAGTGCACATAGATTCAGAGAAGTGGTATTGATCTCACATTGTTTTAGAGGGAAATCATCTAATAACTTCTCTGGTGCTCTGCCTTTTAATTTTTATCCTCCTAATTATCTGATAATGACCATTTAAATTGGGAAAGCTCTGATTACATTGCATCCTTCAGTTCAGCATGGCGGTGGGTAAGAATCTGTGGCCCAACATCCAAGGCTGAAGACTTCACCAGAGACACAAATCTTTCTCGCAGAGTCATCAGCTTTTAGAACTGAACACAATTCTAAGACTTTGTTTTCCTTCTCAACTTTTAAGTTAATTCTATTCTAACTTTTAATCGATGCTACTGAGTAGTAAAGAAGCCTGAAGGCCAATGTTTTGTTCTGAAAAACAAATGAACAAAGAAAGACATGTAACTCTAATGAAATCAGGGTAGAATACACAGTCCTTATTTAAAAAAAATACAATTATTTCTAATAACTGTGCTTTCATTTCAGATGGTTTTCAACAAGTATAAGGACAGAGAATAAATACAATCCTAAGAGAAAGCCAGGTTGCTTTTTTTTTTTAATTGAATTGCTTCGTATGTATTTATTTTTTTAGTTGTAGCTACTCAAAGCCAAGGAAATGCTGAGTGCCCATAAACCTGTCATCTCTGTGTTAATCTGTTTTGTTTTGCTGTTTCATTTTAAATTGAACCAGTCATCCACTATGAAAATTCTCTTAGGTAAAACTTTTTCAGGTATCCTTCACAAGAGTTAGGTCAGGTGTTATTTGTTGTAGCTTTTTGTCTGTGCATCTATTTTCTTAATGCTGGAACTCACTATTCCTAAGAGTGTCCAAAGAGCAAAAAATGAATAATTGCAGCTGCATTTTCATTTGAATCTATAAAAATACACATTTTCCCTTCCCAGATCATGACAAGCATTTTTAGTTATAAGATGATCTTTGCATACACATAAGAATACCAAGCAGTCATATCTGATTTTATATTTTTCTACTGTTTTCCTCCCAAACACTTGTTCAAAATGTTCACCTTTCAGCAGCCTGAACTGTGTGTCAAGCGTGGCCATAAACATGTTACTTGAATTATCTCATTAAAGTCTGTTAATACTCAGGAGGTCCCAGCAGGGAGGAAACTGAGGTAAAGAAGCTTTCAGGAAAAATGTCCAGTTTCAGAGCAACTAAACATCAGAGTCCGGAAGCCCAACTACCCACCTTGTACCATTGACCAGTATTTTGCACTGACCCAAAAAGGCCCAGCAGAGGTGAGTCCACTAGGACCCGTGCCATCCGGAACATCACCTGACCTGCAGGAGTCGGGTCTGGATGAATACACATGAAGAGAACACGCCTAACGTGAGGACAATAGAATCGGATGAAGAACTTGTCCTGTGCTTCATGAAACAGAGTCCGGAATTAAGTTACAAATTAGATACTGGAAAACACTAAATGCATGATTATAAGCATACTCTGTTTGGTAAAACTCTCTTTTCAGAAAAAGGTATTTATTCCCTACAAAAAAGGCACCCACATATGTTGATATATTGAACCCAATATTCCATGTTACTTAAACGCTAAAAATAAGAATTTCCTTCATGAAGAAAAAAAAAAAGAAGAAGAAGGAGTCATACAATTAACTTCTAAAAATACAAAACACAAACTTGCAAGTTGAGGGCAGTATTTTCTTTTTTTTCATATAATAAGTGTGAAAACTATATCAGAATAGAAAAATCCTCAAAGCGAACCCGGTGCTTGCAATCAGCAATCACACGCTGCTAGAGGTGAGGTTAGCAGTGTCTACCAGCTGTGTTAAATTGTGGCTGGTGGTATTTATGAACCACCATCAAGAGCCCTTGGGGTGCAGAAGTCAAGAACACAGCTTCTAGAGTCTTGATTCTAACTCTAACTCTTACTGCCCGACTTTGGCCAAAGGTCTTAACTTTCCCAAGCATGCATTTTCTTATCAATAAATTGGGGAAATAATAAGATTTACTTTATGAAGTTATAAGGATTAAGTGAGTTAGTAAATGTAAAATTCTTGAAATAGTAACTGGCATAAAATAAATTGTTACATGATAATTTATTATTTTTGCTAATCTTATTATTTATTTTTTAGTCTAAGCACAGTTATTGTATGAAGATAAAAATATTATGTATTTTTTTATTTTCTAAAATGTTTTTGACTACTTATGTAGAAAAATATGGCCTTCTAGAATAGTATTTAATGTAGGAGTTATCTACAATATTTATTTTACAAAAACTGGAATGCCATAATTTTTAATCAGTTTAAATCTCATTGCAGTAAGTCTTCATTGGCCAACTTTTTATTTATTAAATTTTTGCCTAAAGCAATTAGTGTCCTTTCCTAAGATGTATTCCTAAGCATATGGTCTTTTTTTCCCATTAGAAAGATGAGTAAAAGTACTACTCCACCATTTTTGTTAATTAATATGCTCCTACCTAAGAATATGTTCACAATGAACAGAGACTCACTGCATTTTTACCAAATTTAATCTATTTTTGGAAACATAATGTTTATAATGGATTTGTAATTCCTTAATCCATGCCAAATGTCATCAATATGTCATGGCCAGATGGATTCTAAATGCCAAAAGAAAACCAATTGCTAGAGCTAAGTACACATGATATATTTTAGATTGTGAATAACTGTGGGGAGTTTGATGACCATGGGCATTCTTTAAAAATCATTATTTGTGCGTGCATGTGTGTGTGTGTTGTACATATCTGCATAGGGTTATTATTTTGATACCTCAGGATATCAGAGTATAGAATCAAATTATATTCCCTCACCTTGTCACATAGTGATCCACAAAAATATATATAGTGTACCCTAAAAATTTACCATGATATGTTCAATAAGCCAGTATAATACTTTTTAGAGAGAACAATATAACACCTCAAAAAATGGAGCATTAGGTCTCCAGGTTTATTGCTAAGTCATAGCTGATACAGAATTTAGCTGTCGTATAGTAATTAATACGTTATTTTTTCAATTGCATTAATTTTTTTCAGGATTCAACACCTATAACACTTTAAACTTTATAAAATATAATGCAAATAATGATATCAGCTCAACTTTATATATACATTTTAGCATGTAAAGACCCTTTTAATAATTTAAAATTTTAACATTTACAAACCCATTTAAGAGAACATAAAATGTTATGCAGATGCTAATTTAATACATATTGCATTATCTGAAAATTGTTCTGAATAATATATATTGTGTTAATGTTACAGAATTATTTTTAAAACAGTAACACTGTTTTAAACAGTAATGTACTGTTTCAAAAATGCAGTAATTAGATTCCATTGATCCATCAAATGATTAAATCACAATATTGGTGAATTCAAATTATTTTTATTCTTCTAAGTACACTGATATCTATCAGAAAGCACAGTACAAATAATAATTTGAATAGCATTTGGCTTATGTGTTTTCACAGAGAAAAAAATAAGAACTGGGACATTATGGATTTTTAACTTATACCTATTTGATTTGTAGTTATCCTTTAAAAAATATTCTTAGAAAGGAATTTTGAATCAAACCATTAGATTAATAATTGTTTAATTTCTCAGAAAAGTCTGTCCTCGGTAGCAATGGGGAGAGGGTTTCAAAATGAAAAGGGATAAACATGGCAATTAGAATAAAGTTCAAAAGGAAAGTTCTAGTACATATATATTCTGGTATGTTATATATGAATTTCTAAAACGTATATAAGATCTTCTTATTGTTATTGGAAGCATGTAGGAAGAAAAACAACATGAGAAAATAACTTTTAGAGCCTTTTTTTTACATGGTTCTTCATTAAATATCTTAGATGTACTTCCTTTCCCTTCCTTGCTCCATTCATGAAAAGAATTTATCACTGAGAAGAGGTGGGGATTTAAGTGAGTAATTCACAAATAAAAACTGTAGGAAAGTTAGAAAACACCTAAAGTCACAGAAATCACTTCTAATGCTTTATTCATCTGTAAAACAGAAGGCAGCATTTGTTTCACCCTACTGTGTGCAGCTGTAGGATGCAGTCCAGAGACATCTCAGTATTCTCACATCAGTTGTAAGACATTTTATTTAAATGAAGTCCTTGACCAACCACAGCTGTGTTGCTCTATCAGTAACCAAGGAGATGCAATTCTTAGAAGACAATTATGTTAGGGTTTTAAGAATTGAAGAAAAGGATGAAGAATTCCTTTTCATCAGGAATGAAACTTGTAGTAGTCATCCTATAAGACAATTTCTCAAATGCCTGGCAAAAGAAGTGCGAGAGACAGGTACGCAAACCCCCTCCCTCCACTCTCAAAGACAATACAGACTGGACCAGACATGACGACTTCTCCTGCGCCTTCCATTTGTTCTTTCTACCACAGCTGTGTCTTCTAGTGTGATCCCACTCACAAACTGTGCCAACGGCAAAACCAAGAGAAACAGGCTCTAGTATGTGGTCTCCCTTTCTAATGTGTCCCTAGTCCCTGGATTAGTGGTAATGTCCCATTCTCCCGTCCAAATCTCAGTAATGTACTCAACTCGTTTGTTGTGTGCACTGAGGTCTCTGGGAGGTTCTAACACACCGGTCACGAGGTAAGCTATAGGGGAGAGGTCGTAGAGCTGGCCTCATACACCTGTGACTGTGCTCTGCAAAGTGTTAACTTGTAGGAATTTTTGTCTAAGACCTGAAAACCCTCACTGGCAACATGTGTGAGGATTTGTCTTCTTCTAGAGGCCCTCTATTACAATGCAAATGACCTGTTAAGGAATCCATTAAGTCACTGACTTAGTGTGAATGGATTTTTCCTGGTAGCATAGAGGAATTTAAGATAAACAGATGGTGTGGGAAGAAGAGGAGCCATTCTGGTTTTAAGAACATAGAACAGAGATGAGAACATATTTAACACTGTAGTTGACAAGAAAAATATATATCTAGTATATATGAAATCACTCTAGGAGATAATATCTTCTATGGCTACGGAGTGATTTATATCAGAACACAGCGCAGGACAGTGGAAAAAATAGAGGAGTCATGGCTTCTAGGTTTTCTTGGACAGAGATGGGGAAATCATTTTTTTAAAAGGCCGTCCTTGGCAACAATGGGCACTCGGACCTAATAAATAGTACGTTTACTAGGGAAATGCTGTCAGAAAATTTATCATTAGAGAAAAGTCCAATGTTTCCATTGGTATACATGTAGCTAACGATGGTTCAAGGGTAGAATTATGTAAACTATTATTCATCACAATAGTGCCATCATGTGGGCTATTCTCTCTTTCACCCCATGGGGAGAGGGGCTACGTAAGAGAAAAAGGAGTTTCCAGAACTTCTAAGTAAAATTCCACATATTTTTAAACATAGAAATAGATTGTCTTTGCTATCAGTGATGTCATCACTTTACAAAAAGTCTTTAAGATGTGGCAGGAATCCTGGACCACATTTCAATCTTTGTGTATCAGTCATAGCATCTTTGATTTGGAGCTAATATGAAGCAAAACCACACCTTCCTTAGGTTGAGGTTATCTTGCTAGGATGAAACTAGTTCTGTGATTTCCTTCCCAGATTTCCCACGTCTCACCATGTCATCAACCAAATATCCAAAGAGGTTGCTGGAGTTTCAACAAAAAACAAAAACAAACTCAACTCAAAAATTAGCATGTAATTCATATTAATTTGTGCTGTAAATCACTTGAGAGGTCATATGTTATTAAAATATGTAAGCTGCACTTTCAAAAACTTTCAACATGTACATAGTTTAAAACAGTAGTCAACCAACATATATATACAATTGGATAAAGTGGTTTTTTAAAGAAAATAAATACAATATCCTCTTCCTTTAACCATACGTGATGCCGTGCTTTTATGCTGCAAACTTTTTAGTAATAGGAAGCTCTAAATGCTTACTAATGTGAAAACATGTTCTGTACAAGCCACATTGTAGAGAAAGTACGATAAAACACAGAAGTGAGAACTCTGATAACGAAATGTCAATGAACACCACACATCTTGAAGACCATGACAATAAATGGCCAACTTACTTTGGCTGGAAAGAATGGGAAAAATTAAGAATTTCATGGAAATGTCACTTGCAAAATAAGACCCCCAAAAAATGACCAATTTTTTTCATTGGGTTCAGGAGTTCATCAATCCTTTCCTTCACTTTTTTGTCACCTTCATGAAGTTTTATTAATGAAGAAAGTAGAAAAAATTGTAGGGATTTTTAAGTTTACTTTCTCTTTTTATAATACCATGTAAGCTACTTGAATTACTTGCATTATTAGCAAAAATATAAATATGTAAATATATGAAATAAAAAGATTAACATTTTAAAAAATGACCTCCCTCTGGTGGGGAAGAGATAATCAAACCATCAAGTACATTTTTTTTTTTTTTAAATAAAACCTCAATCCTGAAGCATTTCTATCACCTCAGTGACAGAGGCACATTAGTGCCTCCTGGTTTTAATCTCAAATGGCCACCATCCATCATTTTAAATCCACAAACCATAGAAGCTTGATATTTGAGAATAGCCATCTCCTAACAGGACAGATGTGACAATAAAAATGACATAGATAATGGAAAACAAGGAAAATTCAAGAAGATAACAAATACTAGAAAAAAAATTCAGATTAACATGAGACCCTCCCTAAAAGTAAGTTCATTAACACGAAGCCTGTATTTTTCACAGAATAATTCTTGAGCTAGAGAACTGGAATCACCCACGGTGTTAAACATGCAGTTAACTGGATCCTCTTGAACAAATTTCTCATGTGTCTGGGGTCATAAATCTCCATTTTTACACATCCTTAGGCACTAAAATTTGACAAAAACTGTCTTAGACCCTAAGAGTAAAGAGTTTATTTGGAAGTGAGTAAGTACAAATAAGAGCCGCTTATTTCCTTGGGATTCCGAATTCTTTTTAAAGCACTTATCAAGCAAGGAGTCTGACCTTTGAGATAAACCTACTTGTGCAGATCTATTTAAGATAAGACTGATTCCTGCTGAAAATCCAACCTCTACACACAGACATACACACACACAACTCAAATTTTAGCTCTATTCCTTCCCTTCTGCCCTGCCCCCATTCTCCTTCAGTACAACCCATGCTTCTAGCTTAGTAGTGTTGTCTCCCCTCCTGCCCCCCTGCACATCTGGCTTAGCAGAAGGCTTGCTGAGTACACAACCGCACATTTATTGCTGGGGTATTAACATTTCAGTTCAGAGCAACCCCAGCTCAGGGCTGCCCGTGAGAAGGAAGGCGTAAGGGACAGAGCTTACTGCACAGAGATTTGCGTTCAGATTGGAAGCCACAAGTGCAAAGGAGCAAGAGAAGGAGGAGGAGTGGAGGAAAGAGGAAGAAGCTCCAGACTCCCCTGGTTGCAGCTCATGTGAAGGATTCCCTGTAGTGCAGAGATGGCAGTGTGGCCGGGCTAGGTCCTGGACCTTGGCTCTTCTTGCAGGACATCCTTGCATCTACAGCACCCGGGCGTGAGGAAGTAAATCAACCCATCCAACACCATTCTCTTCCCACAAATGAGGTCAGAAACGAGATGGAACAGCAGTCTTTCTACAGATCAGGCACTGCAGGCTGGGGATACTAACTGTTCATTTATTTCCCTGATTACCATATGTAGATATGAAATCCCACTGATTTTCAATAAACCACCCTCTGCAAGTTAACTTACCTTCCTAGTTCCCTCTATGCATCCATATTCTTGATATGTAAATTTTGAGGATGATTTTTTTTTAAATTTCCCCACAGTCCAAAAAATATTGTTTGGCAGAAAATCAAAGGCTTTTTCCATCATGTCATGCAATTTCTGTCGTTAGTTAACATGCAACTATAGGGATCAATTACACACACTATATACAAAATCTTACCATGCTGAATTGCACCCCAGATACTAGTTAAGTCTTACCCCAAATTACCTCTTTTAACTAAAAAAAGATCAGGTATTTAAATAAAAACTTCAGGCAAGGCTGGAAACAGCGAAGTATTTCATCTTTCCTGCAGACTGTAAAAGTGATCCATTCTCTCTGCGATCGTAGGCTTTGTTACATGGGCAGCACAGGGGAAAGGGAGGGAAGGAAGGAAGGAAGGAGGGAGGGAAGGAAGGAAGGAAGAAAAAAGGAAGGAAGGAAAGAAGGGAGGAAGGCAGGCAGGTTGGCTACAATGTCCTTGACATATTATACTTTAAAAATAGGGGAGCCCCCTCCCCAGTTTATCTATAATGAAGCAAGCCAAGCCTCCAGGATGCACTACATCTGGACATTAGGAAAACTTGCATGGAGAAAACTTCTGGGGGGAAATGAAGGTGATCTCTGAGCTGGATTGCAGCTGTATATGACCCCGACATTTATTTCCCATAATTCTTGCCCACAGGAAACACATCCTTTAAGAAACTGAATAAAATCAAGTTGGACCTTCTCAAAATCTGCAAGCTCTCAACTTCGCAAGGAAGCTCACATACCCCAACATGCAGTGCAAGCAGTGAGGCATTCAAGCGAGGAGCGGCGGAAGGCAGTCCACCTTGAGAGTGCATTTGGCTGTTGCTGAGCCTGAATCCGACGCGGGGAGGGCGCGGTGGGAAAGCAGGGAGAGGGGAAAGCCGCGGCTGTAGAAAACCAGACACCCCCAGGATCTAGGCTGAGCGGTAGAACCCGATCCCACCCCCTCGCCTACCTCCAGGCTCCAGCAGCATCCGCGGGCGTCCTCCCTTTCGCTCCCTCCGCAGCCGCGGACACACGGATCCCGAGCAGCCCGGAGCTTGGGTCCCGCAGAGCGCTTCTGCCAAGCGCTGGGCTCGATTAGTTAGCACGGGAGAAAAGGGGATTAAATCCAGTTTCCAGGCACCCGCGTCCCAGAAGGTTCCGGCTCCTGCTCAGCGCCCTCACGCAGCTCTTTCTCCCGGCGAGGGGTGGCCCCGGCCGACAGCAGGTCCTCTCTCGTGCTCCGGCTGATCGCTCCGGTCTCCGCCGCCGCCACACCGAGCGCCCCGCTAGCCACTCACCGCGCAGCGAGCAGGCCTGGCCACGACCGCGCGGGCGAGGCGGAGGGATGGAACCCAGAGATTTTTCGGGGAAGGAAGGGAAAACTTTGATGTTGGAACCGCGCACGCAGGACTGAGAAGACACCAAAACAAGTTGCCCCAAAATCTGGGAGAGGAAGCTCACTGCTCCGTGGGCGATCCCCGAGCGCACCTCGTCAGCTCTGGTCTTCGAGTCCACCGGAAAAGCACAGGGCTGGGGAAGCACCGCGGGTCCTCTCCTGGGGTGCAAATACCAAACGCGCCTCCCGCTGGAGAGGCTACCGCGGACGTGGTGCCAACACAGTGAGGGGAGCCGGAGCGCAGACGCGACTCCCTTCAGGCAAAGTAACTGCTACAAAGTGTGCTCCCTCCTGCGCAGGGACCGACCCGTTTAAAGGCCCGAGCGGACGTCAGCACCAGCTGAGCTGGCTGGGTGAGCGCCGGGGCTGCCCGCCCCGCGGGCTGGAACGCGCAGATCTGCTCGCGCCTGGAGAGGGGCTGTCTTCGGGGAGCACACAGTGCTGGGGGCGCTGCGGAGTGTCAGCTCCCCGAGCCCATCCTCACAAACTGTCTTCCGCCGGCATTTGTGCTGTGGGTGCGCTCGCCGAACTGAGCCGAGCCAGAGCTGCGTGCAGAGGGATCTGGCCACTGTGCGCGCGCGCACCCGGGATAGGGTCACCGAGGCGCTCCAAACCTGGTTTTCAGGGAAATCACTCTCCTCTTTCGCTGGGGTCTGAGTCATCATTCGGATTCATTTTGCAAAGTTAGTTGAAATCCACGGGGACGCCTGTTAGGTGAACGGGATTAGATTTCCCAGTCTCGAAATCCCAATCCAGATAATCTCACATCTTCCCCTACCCCTACAGGCTTCCTTCCTAATCCAGTCCTATGAATACATGAAGCTCCTCGAAGCGTTCCAGTGATCTTTACTCCTTCTCTGAGATGATTTGCATGCTTAGATGTCCACTGGGAACCCAAGGGCCTTTGCACAGTGAAGTCGCATTTCTTAGAGTCCTATGTTACTCTAAGTGGCATTCTCTAAGGTTTTTGTTATTTCCAGGTTGGTGGCGAGGAATTAAATTTAAAATCAAATATCATGGGGTGGGGGAAGGAGTTTGTTTCTTCATCCTGTGTAAGATAACTGATGGCCCCCAGCTGAGCTTTCCATTTTTTGCCAGAACAATGATACATCAACAGTATTTTTAAAAGTATAGTGTAAGATGAAACGGAGGTGGAGAAATAATTCAGAAGACAGGAGTCACAAGTCCGCGGCTCCTTCCTAAACTCTCCATCAGGACAGAAAAAAATGACAAACTGAGCACACTTGTTAGCTGTCCTGGCTCCGTTCTGGGCACGCGGAGACATGCAGTGTCCAGCGCAGTGAACGAGAGTTTAACAGAACGGGGAGCCCCCAGCCCAGAGAAGCCTGTGGCTGTCAAGGGCCAAGAACCCCTGTACCCCCCAGCTCTGGTGCGCTCCAACCTCACCAGGGCGGACTCCCCTGGACCACAATTACTGGAAGCCTTTTTAAAGCGGAAAACGCAAACTCCGCCAGAGAGCGGCTCCATGTTTGTTTGGTCCAACCCGTGCGGCGGTGTGGCGGCCCTCCCTCTAGCGGCCCAGCGCGGGAAACGCGCGGGGTGCGTGCGAGCGCGTGCGCGCCGCGAGCGCGCGTGTGCGTGCCCGTGTGCGTGTGGGAGGTGGGATCACCGCGACCGCTCCGGGACATCTGCGGCTCCCCTGACCCCGCCTACTCCCGCCGAGAACTGTCTCCCTGGGCAGCTCAGGTGGCCCTTCTGGAGCCTCGGGCTCCAAGCGCTCTGCGCTGCGCGGGTCCGAGCCGACCTTATGGAGACCCGTCTGCGTCACGGCGCTGGAAACTTTGGAAACTAGCAACGGCCACAGTGTGTGCTCTTTGTAGTGAATGTACCCAGAAAGAGCAGAGACCTGGGGAGCGGGAAGGGGAGCAGGACGGGAAAGGGCTTTAGGAAAACATCAGTAACAGAGATCAAGTGATTTTTTCTGCAAACAGGCTTCCCGTGAAAATCCCTATGAAGTCTGGGGACAGAGTCGTTTCTTGCGCTGGCACCAATACCCTGCACTCCCGTTAGGTTCCGGGTCTTCCAAACTTAGCGCTCCCTCCAAATGCTTTTGGGATCGGGGGAGGGCTTAGTCACAGAACAGGGAAGACTGTCCCCAACCCCATCTCCACGATCTGTGTGGCTTTCTGAGCGGCCGGTTACTGCCGGAATCACCACCTGTGACTAGGACAGGGGAGAGTAGCCAGTCTCCCGGTTCCATTCGTGACTCCGAGTCAGGGTACGGAACAAGGGGTGAACAGGGACCCAGGTGGGAACGCCGGCGGGGCCACGTCTCCGGCATGACCCGAGCAACCGGGAAAGGCGCTGGCACCACGTTCCTGCCCAGAGGCTCGGGTGCCAGCCAGGCTCGGGGAGGAAGGCGGCACCTCGACGCTTTGGACACGGATCCTCCCAGGCCCCACGGCTGGACCCGGCGGCGCCCTCTGCAAGGTGGGCGGAGAAGGGCGCCCTTGGCCGAGCGGGATACCTGTGGCCAGGGCGCCCGGAAGCTTCTCCCGCGCACCGAGAGAGGGCGCGGGCCGAGCGGGAATCCCCCGAGAGGCGCGCCAAGCGAGCACAGCCACTCGGGGCTAGCGGGTCCTCCCGGGGAGGGCGCGCTCCGCGAGCACAGCCACACGGGGTCAGGGGGGACCCCCGGGAGGATGCGCCCCGGGAGCATAGCGGTATGGCGGGCACACCCGGCGGAGGGCGCCCTCGGCGGCGCCGGGCCGGTAGGGGAACTGCGGCCGCGGCTCCCCATCCACCGCGCCAGATGTCCCGCAGGCCTGAGCGGTAGGCTCCCAGCAGGAGCGCCTGGTGTGCGGTGCCTCCTCCCACATTTCCCTCCGGGGAGGCCAGTCTGTTTCCCAGCGAGCTTCCCGGCTCCTGGTGGTTCCTTTGACTCTGACCTGTATTCACCTGCACCCCGCGCTGGTAGCAGGAGACCTTAGAGAGGGTGGCACAAAAGCGCGAGGAAACAAACTTCCTCTTGAATGAGCCCCCAAAGATCAAGTTTCTCTGAAGGTGCTCATTCTCAGAGCCGAGCGGACTTAGCGAGCATGCCCTCACTGCCTTTGTTATTCTCATGCTTTGACAAGTCAAAGACAGATTTGTGGAATTGGATAGACTCACAATTATTTTTGCTTCTATAAGCTAATCAATACATTTATTTTCTGTCCTAAAACTATTGGTGTGATACATAGAAAAGTTACATATTAATATTACTTAATTAGATTAAATTTGCATGATAGTAAACAATATTGAATTTCCATTTATTATAACCTACTTTTGTTTTTTTATTATTAAAAGTCTCGAACTTTTATTTTGTTAATTTTTTTTTTTTAATTTTATTATGTTATGTTAGTCACATACAATACATCATTGGTTTTTGATGTGGTGAACCACGATCCATTGTTTTCGGATAACACCCAGTGCTCCATGCAGTACCTGCCCTCCTTAATACCCATCACCAGGCTAACAATCCCCCTCCCCCCTCCCCTATAAAACCCTGTTTGTTTCTCAGAGTCCATAGTCTCTCATGGTTCATCTCTCCCTCCACTCCCCCCTCCATTTTTCCCTTCCTTCTCATAATGTCCTCTATGCTATTCTTTATGTTCCACAAATAAGTGAAACCATATGATAATTGACTTTCTCTACTTGACTTATTTCACTTAGCATAATCTCCTCCAGTCCCATCCATGTTGATGTAAAAGTTGGGTATTCATCTTTTCTGATGGCTGAGTAATATTCCATTGTATATATGGACCACATCTTCTTTATCCATTCATCTGTTGAAGGGCATCTTGGCTCTTTCCACAGTTTGGCTATTGTGGACATTGCTGCTATGAACATTGGGGTGCATATGGCCCTTCTTTTCACTACATCTGTGTCTTTGGGGTAAATACCCAGGAGTGCAATTGCTGGGTCATATGGTAGCTCTATTTTTAAATTTTTGAGGAACCTCCACACTGTTTTTCAAAGTGGCTGTACCAACTTGCATTCCCACCAACAGTGTAAGAGGGTTCCCCTTTCTCCACAACCTCTCCAACATTTGTTGTTTCTTTCCCTGTCCATTTTTGCCATTCTAACTGGTGTAAGGTGGTATCTCAATGTGGTTTTGATTTGGATTTCCCTGATGGCTAATGATGATGAACATTTTTTCATGTGTCTGTTAGCCATTTGTATGTCTTCTTCAGAGAAGTGTCTTTTCATATCTTCTGCCCACTTTTTGACTTGATTATTTGTTTTTTGGGTGTTGAGTTTGAGAAGTTCTTTATAGATCTTGGATACCAGCCCTTTATCTGTAGTGTCATTTGCAAATATCATCTCCCATTCTGTGGGTTGCCTCTTTGTTTTGTTGACTGTTTCCTTTGCTGTGCAGAAGCTTTTTATCTTGATGAAGTCCCAAAAGTTCATTTTTGCTTTTGTTTCACTAGCTTTTGGAGATGTATCTTGAAAGAAGTTGCTGTGGGCGATGTCAAAGAGGTTATTGCCTATGTTCTCCTCTAGGATTTTGATGGATTCCTGTCTCACATTGAGGTCTTTCATCCACTTTGAGTTTATCTTTGTGACTGGTGTAAGAGAATGGTCGAGTTTCATTCTTCTGCACGTGGCTGTCCAATTTTCCCAGCACCATTTATTAAAGAGACTGTCTTTTTTCCATTGCCTGTTTTTTCTTGCTTTGTCAAAGATTATTTGACCATAGAGTTGAGGGTCTATATCTGGGTTCTCTATTCTGTTCCATTGGTCTATATGTCTGTTTTTGTGCCAGTACCATGCTGTCTTGGTGATCACAGCTTTGTAATATAGCTTGAAATTGGGCAACGTGATGCCCCCAGCTTTGTTTTTCTTTTTCAACATTTCCTTGGTGATTCGGGGTCTTTTCTGATTCCATACAAATTTTAGGATTGTTTGTTCCAGCACTTTGAAAAATGTCATTAGAATTTTGATCAGGACGGTGTTGAAGGTATAGATTGCTCTGGGTAGCACAGACATTTTAACAATGTTTATTCTTCCGAACCATGAGTGTGGAATGTTTTTTCATCTTTGTGTCTTCTTCAGTTTCTTTCATGAGTGTTTTGCAGTTCCTAGAGTATAGATCCTTTACCTCTTTGGTTAGGTTTACTCTAAGGTATCTTATAGTTTTTGGTGCTATTGTAAATGGAATCATTTCTCTAATTTCTCTTTCTACAGTTGCGTTGTTAGTGTATAAGAAAGCAACTGATTTCTGTGCATTGATTTTGTATCCTGCCACATTACTGAATTGCTGGATGAGTTCTAGTAATTTGGGGGTGGAGTCTTTTGGGTTTTCCACATAAAGTATCATGTCATCTGCGAAAAGAGAGAGTTTGACTTCTTCTTTGCCAATCTGAATACCTTTTATTTCTTTTTGTTGTCTGATTGCTGTTGCTAGGACTTCTAGTACTATGTTGAACAACAGTGGTGAGAGTGGGCACCCTTGACGTGTTCCTGATCTTAAGTGAAAAGCTTTCAGCTTTTCCCCATAGAGGATGATATTCGCTGTGGGTTTTTCATAGATGGATTTTATATACTTGAGGAATGTTCCCTCTATCCCTATACTCTGGAGAGTTTTAATCAGGAAAGAATGTGGTATTTTGTCAAATGCTTTTTCTGCATCAATTGAGAGCACCATATGGTTCTTCTCCCTCCTCTTACTAATGTGTTCTATCACATTGATTGATTTGCGAATGTTGAACCATGCTTGCATCCCGGGGATAAATCCCACTTGGTCGTGGTGGATGATCCTTTTAATGTATTGTTGGATCCTATTAGCTAGGATTTTGTTGGGGATTTTGGAATCCATATTCATCAGGGATATCGGTCTGAAATTCTCCTTTTTGATGGGGTCTTTGCCTGGTTTGGGGATTAAGATAATGCTGGCCTCATAGAATGAGTTTGGAAGTTTTCCTTCTGTTTCTATTTTTTGAAACAGCTTCAGTAGAATAGGTATTATTTCTTCTTTGAATGTTTCGTAGAATTCCCCAGGGAATCCATCAGGCCCTGGACTCTTGTTTTTGGGGAGGTTTTTGATCACTGCTTCAATCTCGCTACTGGTTATTGGCCTACTCAGGTTGTCAATTTCTTCCTGTTTCAGTCTTGGCAGCTTATAGGTTTCCAGGAAGGCCTCCATTTCATCCAGATTGCTCAGTTTATTGGCATCTAGTTGTTGATAATAATTTCTAATAATTGTTTCTATTTCCTTGGTGTTAGTCGTGATTTCTCCCCTTTCATTCATAATTTTATTAATTTGGGTCCTTTCTCTCTTCTTTTGGATAAGTCTGGCCAGTGGTTTATCGATCTTATTAATTCTTTCAAAGAACCAACTTCTAGTTTCATTGATCTGATCTACTGTGTTTCTGGTTTCTAATTCATTGATTTCTGCTCTAATTTTAATTATTTCTCTTCTAATGTGTGGCTTAGGCATCACTTGTTGCTTTTTCTCTAGTTCTTTAGGGTGTAGAGTTAGTTGGTGAATTCGGGATTTTTCTATTTTTTTGAGTGAGGCTTGGATGGCTATGTATTTCCCCCTTAGGACTGCCTTTGCAGTACCCCATAGGTTTTGGACCGATGTGTTTTCGTTCTCATTGATTTCCATGAATTGTTTAAGTTCTTCTTTGATTTCCTGGTTGACCCAAACATTCTTGAGCAGAGTGGTCTTTAGCTTCCAAGTGGCTGAATTTCTGCCAAATTTTTTCTTGTGATTGAGTTCCGGTTTTAGAGCATTGTGGTCTGAGAATAGGCAGGGAATAATCTCAATCTTTTGGTATCAGTTGAGACCTGATTTGTGACCCAGTATATGGTCTATTCTGGAGAAAGTTCCATGTGAGCTCGAGAAGAATAAGTATTCTGTTGTTTTAGGGTAGAATGTTCTGTAAATATCTATGAGGTCCATCTGGTCCAATGTATCATTCAAAGATCTTGTTTCCTTGTTGATTTTCTGCTTAGATGATCTGTGCATTGCTGAGAGTGGAGTATTGAGGTCTCCTACAATTAACGTATTGTTATCAATATGACTCTTTATTTTGGTTAACAGTTGGCTTATGTAGATGGCTGCTCCCATGTTGGGGGCATAGATATTTACAATTGTTAGATCTTCTTGTTGGATAGACCCTTTAAGAATGACATAGTGTCCTTCTGTGTCTCTTATTACAGACTTTAGTTTAAAATCTAATTTGTCTGACAAGAATTTCTACCCCAGCTTTCTTTTGAGGTCCGCTGGCATGGAAGACAGATCTCCATCCCTTCACTTTCAGTCTGGTTGTATCTTTAGGTTCAAAATGAGTCTCTTGTAGGCAGCATATGGATGGGTCCTGTCTTTTTATCCAATCTGCAACCCTGTGCCGTTTTACGGGAGCATTTAGGCCATTCACGTTGAGAGTGCTTATTGAAAGATATGAATTAATTGTCATCATGTTGCCTGTGAAGATGTTGTTTTTATAGATTGTCCCTGTAAATTTCTGTTCTATATCACTCTTGGGGTCATTCTCCTTTTATAGAACCCCCCTTAATATTTCTTGCAGGGCTGGCTTAGTGGTCACATATTCTTTCAGTTTCTGCCGGTCTTGGAAGCTCTGCATCTCTCCATCCATTCTAAATGACAGCCTTGCCGATAAAGTATTCTTGGCTGTGTGTTCTTCTCATTTAGTACCCTGAATATGTCTTGCCAGGCCTTTCTGGCTTGCCAGGTCTCTGTGGATAGGTCTGACGTTATTCTGATGTTCCTCCCTCTGTACGTAAGGAATCTCTTCCCCCTAACTGCCCTTAAGATGGTTTCCTTGGTTCTAAGATTTGCAAGTTTTACTATTACATGCCAGGGTGTTGGCCTGTTTTCCTTGATCTTGGGAGGGGTCCTCTCTGCCTCTAGGACTCGAATGTTTGTTTCATTCCCCAGATTAGGGAAGTTCTCAGCTATGATTTGCTCAAATACATCTTCTAGTCCTCTCTCTCTCTCCACTCCCTCCGGGATTCCAATTATTCTGACATTGGAACGCTTCATGGTGTCACTTATTTCTCTGATTCTATTTTCATGGATTCTGAGTTGTTTTTCCCTGGCCTCCTCTTTTCCCTTTTTATCTATTATGTCGTCTTCCAGGTCGCTTATTTGCTCTTCTGCCTCAGTTACCCTAGCTGTTAGATTATCTAGATTGGATTGGATCTCTTTGATAGCATTTTTAAATTCTGCCAATTCACCTTTTATTTCTTCCCTTAGAGACTCTATGTACCATTAATTGATTTCTCCATTCTAGCCATTGTCTTCACAATTGCTAGCCTGAATTCCATCTCCGACATCTTGGTTATATCTGCATCCATTTGTAAATCTGCAGCATAAGTCATAATCTCTGAGTCTTCTATTTTGGGGGCTCCTCCTCCTAGTCATTCTGTTGATGGGTGTTTGAGGGAATGTATAGAGTCCAAATTATTGACCAGAACCCAAGCAAGATGCACCTGTTTTCTTGGGACCTTAGGGTTGCTGGCCTCTTGTTTTCACAGCCTGTCTTCTGTGGGAGGGGCCTGTTGCGCTGTTACTCAGGCAACCCTGTTTGGGCGGAGTTGCCCTGCCCCCCTGTGGCAGGGGATGGACTCAGCAGGAATCAGTTTTGGGGGCTTTTGTTCTCTGGCAGCTTTCCGCGTCTCTCCCAGGAGTCAGAGCAGAAGAGACCGTTTCCAACCCTCTGCCTCAGATCAGAGAGATCGCAGTCTGTTCTTCAGTGAACTCTCCAGGCCACACCGTCTCCGTTTCTGTCCATGCTGCTATAAACTGCAGCGTCCTGGGTTGTCCGCCCCTCTGCAGCGCTCCCAGTCCTGCCTCCAGGTCGGGGCACGTCTCTGCCCTTTGTGCTTCTAAAACCGCCAGCCGCTCCCAGTTCGCACGTGTGACCCCGCCGCTCTGGGTTTCCGTCCCGGGGGCTGCCCTAAAGTCCTTTCCCCGCCGCTACCGGTCTGCGAGTCTGTGCCCGTCCCCAGCGAGCGAGGCTGTTACTCACTGGTGGTGTAGGATCTCCACGGCCAGGCACCCTCCCGTTGCCATTTATCCTCCGATATCCTCCCGTGGAATCACGGCTCCCCACTCGTACCTCAAAACCAACCCCGCCTGCGATATTCTGTTTGTAGAGATCCAGATCTTCTTACATCTCAGGCTGGTTTCGTGGGTGCTCAGAGTGGTCTGGTAGATATCCAGCTCAATTCCAGGGATCAGTTGAAATAGGGTCCCCTACTCTGCCATCTTTCCCCCCTCCAAAAACTATAACCTACTTTTGTTAAAATTTAAAACAAATCACTTGCTCAGATCTAGGAAAAGCACACCTAGAACATTAAAATAGAAATACTATTTTAAAAATATCATTCAGTTAAAAATACCTTTTATGTATATTGATATTCTTATAGATTAAATTATAACTTAGTGATCCAGATAAAAAATGCTAAAAAGAAATCTCAAAAAGATTATTGGAGATATGGCAAGGAATTTGGAGGAAAATATTTAGGGAAATATTATGTAACTGAAAAAATGTGCTTTGATTATTTATATAGATATTTTTTAAAGTTGAAAATATAATTAACATTTATTTTTAATTATGGTAAAAACATATTATATAAAATTTATCATTTTAACCATTTTTAAATGTACAGTTGAGTAGTACTAAGTTTATGTACATTACTGTGTACATAAACAGATCTCCAGAACTTTTCCATCTTGCAAAACCAAAAGTCTATACCCATGAAGCCACTTCCCCTGTCCCAGCCTCTCTCTGTCTCTTTGCATAAGCACAGAAGAAAAGCCATTTTCCGATGCATCGGGAAGATCATCATCTGCAAACCGGGAAGATGGCTCTCACCACACACCAAGCCAGCTGGCCCCTCCATCTTGGGTTTCTCAAGTTCCAGATTTGTGAAACAGGCTTCTGTTGATTAAGACACCCAGTCTGTGGTATTTTGTTATGGCAGCCTGAGCAGACTAATATTCTATTTTTAAATTTTTATTAGGAAACACCATACTGTTTACCATGGCAGCTGCACCCTTGTACATTCCCACCAACAGTGCACAAGAGTTCCAATTTCTTCACATCCTCACCAACACTTATTTTCTGTTTTATTGATAATAACCATTGTATCAGGTGTGAGGTGATATCTCATTGTGGTTTTGATTTGCACTTCTCTAAACGTTAATGATATTGAGCATCTTTTCATATACTCGTTGGCCGTTTGTATGTCATCTTTGGATAAATGTCTGTTCAAGTCTTTTGCCCATTTTTTAATCTGGTTGTTTGTTTTTTGTTGTTGTTGAGTTGTAGAAGTTCTCTATATTTTCTAGATTAACCCCTTATCAGATACATGATTTGCAAACATTTCTTCCATTCTAGCGGTTTCCGTTTGACTCTGTTGATTATGTCTTTTGATGTACAATAATTTTTAAGTTTGACATGTGTATCTTTATATTAAGCTATATCTTGTCTCAATGATAGCTTTCATATTTTGGAAATTCACATGTAACCACTGAAACTCTCCTTAATATATGAATTTTGCTTTGCTGTTAAGTCATGAGTTCTTCTTACTACATACTAACATAAAAATTATTGCCTTAACTTGTCTATATTTCAAAACATTATTTGGTTGTGGCTTATTTGACTTACCACTAAACTGTTGATGGTAATGATCTCATACTTTTTAAAATGTTTTGGAAGTTTAATATACTTCACATATTAGAGAAAAGTAATATATTTCTATAATGAGAGATCTGATTATTTTTAAAGTTACTATAAAATATCCTATATATAAAGTGAAATATATGTATTTATTTATTTATAATGAAAACTTCAAGCAATCCGAACTTTTTTTAAAAAAAAATTATTTTATTTATTTATTTGACAGAGAGAGACATAGTGAGAGAGGGAACACAAGCAGGGGGAGTGGGAGAGGGAGAAGCAGGCTTCCCGCCGAGCAGGGAGCCCAATGCGGGTCTCAATCCCAGGACCCTGGGATCATGACCTGAGCCGAAGGCAGATGCCTAACAGCTGAGCCACCCAGGTGCCCCAGCAATCCAACCTTTTAAAGAAAGGATTGGCCCATTTGATGATGATAATAATAGTAATAATAATAATAATAATAATAATAAAGTACAGTTTATGTGTTGAATTGTAAGCCTAATTATACTTCCAAGAGATCACTCTTTTGCATTCTTAATTGTGCTGCATGCATATGTAAGGTTCATATTTTAACAGTTTTGAATCCACGTAGAACTAAGATGTTCTTGACTGGACAACCTTGTGTTATCTCTAAAGTAATTCTTGTAATCACTAATATTATATTTTGTTTCAAAACTAGATAATCTGAATATATGAATGATTATATAAGACTTAGGGCCCAATTTAATGGATAAGCGTATTTTTATGTATCTTTTATAATTCAGTTGTGTTAAATATATGTATATAATTCTAGGAGGAGGAAAAAAGTAGAATATATTTATCAACTCATATTTAAATATAAAAAAATTTACTTAATTTACTATTTTCTATTTAAGATATCCAGCTGAATTTTTATTGAAGTGTTAAACTGTATTTATAAGTTTATATGTTTAAAATAGGTTTGGATTGTATTTTGTTTGAGACTTTGCATCCCCTAATTTTAAAAAATAGAGACCTTTGTCTATCTGTTAATCTATGTGTTTAGTCTCCTAATTAATGTCAGGTTTTTTGGGACATCTTTAGACAATGAACAGCAGAGTTTGGCTCTTCTGGTGAGAAGTGAAATAGGAAGATCTGTGAGCAACCATAGGTTGTTGCCAATGGCACTTTTAAAAGTCTTCTGTAGGAATTTGCATGTTACCTTTTTTCCCTGCTTAGAGACGTAACCTGTTTTCTTTTTGACAGTCACCATGGATTTACTATCTCCAGCAAAGCCCAGAAATTCTTAGAGAAACCAAAATGTTATGCAAACTGATATAGATGCCGTTATTAGAGCTAAATATAATCAAGAGGAATCATTATTGCAAATCACGTTGACAGCAATAGCCATCTTTGAGATGATTAAGAGGATATTTAATAAAACACTAGATATAGAGACTGTTTTCAGTAAGTATAATGTGCAAATAGAATGTTACAGGAAAGTTACCTTCTGGCTTACACTGTGTACTTAGGAGATCTGGTTCACTAGCAGTGAGCTCTTCAAATTAAATGGAAAATAATTTATTCATCAACAAATATTTCATAACAAAATCTGCTCTTTCCTCTTTATAGCTACTGTATAAATTAATGTTTAAGTCAGTTACAAAGTTCGTGTCTACACCTGCAGCCATTCACCCATTTGTTATTGTCAGAATGTCCCAACATTAACAGTGTCCTATGGTTATTTTTATATATCAATTATATGGACTGGGTGAAATAAAAAAAAAAAAAAAAATTACTATTGCAGTCCAGCTTCTACCCAGGACTGATAAAATCACTTTAGGAAGAGCCCCTGGGAAAATCAAATTTGCTTAGGATTTTCTCAGGTGCTTGAGAAGCAGACCATCTTTGATTCTATTTAAAAATTCCTATGGGGTTGGAACTAAGTTACCAAGGTCATTAGGAAAAAAGAAAAGAAAACTTGAAAAATTGAAGGTACAGCTCTCTCTCTCTGACAAATAAATAAATAAAATCTTTAAAAAAAAAAAAAAAGGGAAAAAGGACACCTGGGTGACGCAGTCGGTTAAGCATCTGCCTTCATCTCAGGTCATGGTCTCAGGGTCCTGGGATCAAGTCCCACATCAGACTCCTTGCTCTGCGGGGAGTCTGCTTCCCCCTCTTCCTCTGCCTGCCACTCTCCCTGCTTGTGCTCTCTCTCTGACAAATAAATAAATAAAATCTTTAAAAAAAATTGAAGGTACAATATCAATCTATGTAAAAATACCTTACAGAAGCTGTTTCAAGTACACAATAGATAATAAGTTTGGTCAATAATTCTCGTGTTAAGTTTCAAAATGAAAGAACTGTTATTTCCTTTCTCTTTTCCTTTTGCTTGAAAGTATTGTTCTTGGGAATTCAATGAGAGCAAGCCATTAGAAATCAGACACAATACATATGTTCACAGGTAAATTCAGAACAATGTATTTCTCAGTTTCTTAAGATGTGTATTTCCTATAAATCTCATCTCTTACAGTAATTTTTAAAAAGTGCTTTGACAAACCAAATATGTTCTTGAATATTTGAGCAGCTTGTGTTAATTTTTTTTCTGCCACCTTCAGTGACTATCACAGAAAACAGATGCAAATAGCATCTGCTTCCATGACAGATGCCAAGGTGGCGTCGGCATCCTCGAGAGGTGCACAGGGTCTGTCTGGACAGTGATTAGCTGTCCTGCCATTAACTCTGCAGTCACAGAAATACTGTCAAATAGTCTAATGTTTTTATGATTATCAATTTTCTCTACAGTACTGAACTGCAGAAACGATGTTAATGACATACTTCTCCAAATTATATTGAAGCACTTCCCAAGTACCTTTACACTATTTATAGCTAATTAGCAAATTATAAAAATTCAGGAGGAACAGATAAAAACATGTATACTCTTAAGGATATTTTTCTTCTTTTTTTTTCTTTTCTTTCTTTCTTTCTTTTTTTTTCTTTCTTTTTTTTTTCTTTTTGTATTCTTAATGACTGAAACAAAACAGATCTAAAACTGCAGCTTCTGGAACAACCATTTGTTGGAGCTGGTCTTGTACCTCTCCTCAAACTTGACCTTGGCCCCTCGTTGGGCCTTGCATTTAGGAGCAGGGTCTCTAAAGACGTCCTTATTGACCACGGTTTTGT
Source organism: Halichoerus grypus (assembly GCF_964656455.1). Taxonomy (NCBI): domain Eukaryota; kingdom Metazoa; phylum Chordata; class Mammalia; order Carnivora; family Phocidae; genus Halichoerus; species Halichoerus grypus. Next base: position 83,167,361 of record NC_135718.1, read on the forward strand.
CCAGAGGGATACCCACAGAGTACCTTGTGGGCATGAGGTGACTACTTATTTGTGGAACATAAGGAATAGCATGGAGGACATTAGGAGAAGGAAGAGAAAAATGAAGGGGGGGAAATCGGAGGGAGAGATGAACCATGAGAGACTATGGACTCCGGGAATCAAACTGAGGGTATTTTCTTGTGTCTTCATCCTCTAGTGGTGTTTATTATCAATAATAGTAGAACTAACATTTACTGAGTATTTCTTGTTTGTTAAGTTCTACACTAAACATTCACATTTATTACCTCATTACTTCCTGACAACAAATAAGCAATTTTACAGATCAGGAAATTGAAGCTTTTAAAGACACAATCCGGTGGACAAATTGTAAAAGCTGGAGTCAGGATGGGTCCAAGACTGAGGTCAGGATGTGACTGGTAGATAGAATAATCACCCCCCAAAGATGTCTGCTTCCTCATCCTTGGAACCCACATATATGTGAGATGACATGGCAAAGGGGATCATCAGTGGAATGAAGGCCGCCAATCAGATGACCTTCAAATAGGGAGATTATCCTGGACTACTGGGGTGACCCTGAAAAGAAAGAAGCAGAAGAGGAAGTCAGAGCGATGCTATGTGCGAAGGACCCGACCTTCTCCTGCAGGCTTTGAAGGTGGGGGAGGAGGGCATGGGCCAAGGAATGGTGTGGCCTAGAAGGTGGAAAAGGCAAGGAAACAGAGTCTCCTGGAGATCCTCCAGAAATGTACCCCACTAAACTTAATTTTAGCCCAATGAGATCCACATCAGATTTCTTGTCTATTGAATACAGGATTAGAAAATAATGTGTGGGGCTCAGTCGGTGAAGCGTCCGACTCTGGATTTCGGCTGCAGTCATGATCTCAGGGTGGGGACGTCGAGCCCTGTGTTGGGCTCTGCGTTGAGCATGGAGTCAGCTTTGGATCCTCTCTTTGACTCTCCCTCTGCCCCTCCCCCCCCTCGAAAAAACTAGTGTGTTGTGTTAAGCCACGAAGTTTGTGGTGATTTGTCAAAGCAGCAACCGGAAGGCACTACACCAAACCAGGTCTTTCTGCCTCGGTACCCTCACTGTTAACATCTACATGTTTCAGTCAGTGGCCATGGTTTTGGTGAGAAGAGGGTTATCTATAAGGACCAAGTAAGAAATCTTTTGGAGATAAAAGAAAAGAATCAGGGGGAGGTTTGACACGGATTCCATTTCTCCTACACGAATGAAGGCACATACATCTTGTGGAGGCTAGAGGTCAACACTATACTTGTACATACCCTGTGTGGTCACTTCACACACACAGAAATCACTTTATATAAAATCAAATGGGTGATTCAGTCATTTATCTAATTAGTTATAAAACTGTCTTGTTCTAGGGGCACCTGGGTGGCTCAGTCATTAAGCGTCTGCCTTCAGCTCAGGTCATGATCCCAGGGTCCTGGGATCAAGCCCTGCATCGGGCTCCCTGCTCCGCGGGGAGTCTGCTTCTCCCTCTCCCACTCCCCCTGCTTGTGTTCCCTCTCTTGCTGTCTCTCTCTGTCTGTCATATAAATAAATAAAATCTTAAAAAAAAAAAAAAAACTGTCTTGTTCTAAAACAATACATACCTTTTTATTATGTCATGTTAGTCACCATACATTACATCATTAGTTTTTGATGTACTGTTGCATGATTCATTGTTTGCATATAACACCCAGTGCTCCATTCAGTATGTGCCCTCTTTAATACCCATCACCGGGCTAACCCATCCCCCCACCCCCTCCCCTCTAAAACCCTCAGTTTGTTTCTCGGAGTCCATAGTCTCTCATGGTTCATCTCCCCCTCCGATTTCCCCCCCTTCATTTTTCCCTTCCTTCTCCTAATGTCCTCCATGCTATTCCTTATGTTCCACAAATAAGTGAAACCATATGATAATTGACTTTCTCTGCTTGACTTATTTCACTTAGCGTAATCTCCTCCAGTTCCATCCATGTTGATGTAAAAGTTGGGTATTCATCCTTTCTGATGGCTGAGTAATATTCCATTGTATATATGGACCACATCTTTTTATCCATTCATTTAAGCACAAAACCTAGCAAACAAAATAAACTTTCAAAGTCAGGGAGAGATAAAAACTCAAAATTAAGGAGTTAGTGTTGAAGGTAGTAAGTAAAGTGCAAAAATCATTAAAAAGAAAAATAATCACTGGTTTTAAAAGGGGGAAGACTCCCTATATTTCTTTTAAGAATCACACCTTATATATAGGGACAATAAAATGTTTAAAATAAATCAATAAATTATACCCCAGCCAGGACATAGAAAAATCTCAAGAGACCATTGCACCACACCTAGCAAAGGGGGAAAAGGTAGCTAGGCTGCCGATTCGTAGTTTTGGGGACCCCATCAGAAGTATGGTGATACAATAGAGCAGGAAAAACATTAAGTTCCAAAAAGGGATGGGCAGTTCTTGGGAGAAGTGAGTTCCACAGTGGTGACAGGAGATTAGGAAAGGGAGACACACCGTAGAGGAGGGTGAGAAGAACACCTTACATTTCAGCACATTTTTACTGTGACACAGAAGTGAGCCTGTAGGATTAGAATCCAGAGAAGCCAAACTTATCTAATGCGAATACACCTGCCAGTTCCTTCTTAAACAGCATTTGTGAGTGCACAAGAGCACTGTGATAAAGGCTGGGGAAGAGCAAAAGACCTGAGAAACACATCCCCACAAGATGCAGGGTTGTGTTCGTCCTTCTGAGCGGCTGTAACAAAATGCCACAGACCGAGTGCTTGTAAATGACAGACATTTATTCTTCAAAGTCCTGGAGGCCGGAGGTCCAAGATCAGTGTGCTGGCGTGGCTGAGTGAGGTCACAGGCTTTTCATTGTATCACACATGGAGGACAGGGAAGGGGTCTCTGGGGTCTCTTACAGGGATGGATGCCTCCTCAAGGAGGGCTCAGACCTCAGGACCGCATCTCATACCAAAGTCCCCAGCTCCTAACATAATCACTTTGGGCATTGGGTTTTTAACATGAATTTTGGAGGGACACAAGCATTCAGACCATAGCAAGAATCTTAAGGAGCTTAGTATAATGGTGCCCTACAGTTTGGGTTTAGGACAGGACAGTGAGAGAAATACCAAATAAGAGCTCAGCCCTTCACTGAGTCAGTGGTAGCATACACCGGCTGGGGACCTTCGCCCTAATGTCTGGGACCAAGTCATCAGATTGGAGAGAATTTTTTTTCCTAGGTACAGAAAGAAGGGGGCTTCACTAGAGAAAAAGGAGAATCCCTACCAGCTGCCCAACATCTGGACTAAAAGTAGAGATAGAACTCTGACAACACCCTGATGATCGGATACCAAACGTTACCAGAGTTTTATCTACCCTTGAAACAGCTGAATGGTGGTGAACGAACGTCCCAACAAAGCCTAGATCCCGCTAAACGACGCATTCAATGGACTTAGCCCGACCCGAACCCTAGTGTCCTCACAGGACTAAATGCACTTGGCATTCAGTCTGCAAAAACTATTTACCGTCCTTTCTACTGTCTTTTTCTACATATCCAGGATACATTTACAAAATATAATACATTAGGAAAAAATAAGAAAATATATAATCAAGAGAAAAAAGTAGTCAATAGAAGCAGGTTCACAAAATACCCAGCTATAGGATTACTACACAAGGACTTTACAACAGCTATTATAAACATGTACAAGGGATTAGTAGGCAGGGAGTCAAAATGTGTGAACATCTGAGGAATTTTCTAGAATGTTGGAAACTTAAAAAAAACCTAACTGGACATTCTAGAGCTAAAAGATAAAATATCAAAAATGGATATAGCTATTGACTGGACTTAGCTGCAGAAATTAGGGCACCTTGAATAGCCCATAAAAATTAACAAACCAGAAGCACAGAGAGAAAAAAAAATGAAAATTATGTCTGATACATATGGAACAATATCAAAATGAAGAACAAAATTCTAACTATATATCAGAAGGAATAAAGATAGTGAGTAGGTAGAAGACGTAGGAGATAATGCGTATGAATATTCCAAGACTGATGAAGCTCAGCAATCTCCAAGTAGCATAAATGCAGAGTAAACCACACTGAGATACATCACAGTCAAATTGCTGACAGACAAAAATACAGGAAAACAGCAATATACAGGGGTCCTCGTGCACTGCTGGTGGGAACGCAAACAGGTGCAGCCACTGTGGAAAACAGTATGAGGTTCTGTTAAAAATTAAAAATAGAACTACCCTATAATCCAGTAATTCCACTACTGGGTATTTACCCAAAGAAAATGAAAACACCAATTCAAAAAGATACATGCACCCCTATGTCTATTGCAGCATTATTTGCAGTAGCTCTTAAAATATTTATTGACATACTCTGTATCCCTGCCCTCATTCAACTTCCAGTCTTGTTGCAACAAAGGAAAGACAGTTCTTAACCACCTGTGTAGGCACAAAATCTGTGAAGAGGAAGAGACAAGGAGTGTAATTTTCTTAGTATAGTGAGCTATCCTGCAACATTATAACATATTCAGTATTTAAAGACCTGCAACTCAAAACGAGTAAGATAAATAGAAGTGTTGCGACTTAAGTGCAAATTAAGGTCTCAGAAGTTTTAAAATATAGGCTTTGTATGTAATTAATGAAGCAATGAGAGTGTAAATATTATGTAGTAATTAGATTCATCAGTGGTAAAACTGAGGTAACTGGTGATTTATTTTCCTATGTCAGGAACAAATTTTAAAACAAATATAATAAACAGCAGTTACTGCTTTGTGATTATAAATAAAGTCATATATTTAAGATTTGAAGCCTCACTCAAACGTTCCTAAAAAGCCGTTTCAAACCTTGAATCTCTCAGGAGTACTTTAGTCTGAATTATTACAACTTTCCAGTTTAAGAGCATTTCCCACTGATTTCAGGTTTAAGTTGTCCTAGAACCGTATTTTCAGGGGCAACCACTTTTATGTTTTGTAAAATTTAAGTGTGGTAAGCTACTTACTAATTGATAAGTTTATAAAATACAATTTTGACAAAACAAGGTATATTGTGATTATGTGGCTAAAAAAGGTGAATTCCTTTTAAAATTATAATAAATCAAATACCTTACCATCAAAGTAAAAAGTACAGTTTGTTTGCTTTTTCCAAGTGAATGATCTGTTGTTAATTAAAAGAAATACTAGGAGTCTGACTTTCAATTAGAAGCTGGCATTTTCAGCTTTTCTTCTTGTTCTACTAGGAACTGAATATGAACGGATTAACACTAACAAACACGCAGACCCTTAGTTCTGTTTTCTTTGCCTATTACCTCCACACATGCTGTCCCCAAATCACACTCAGCCTCTGATGTGGAAGTCTCTAACACACTCTCCATCACCTCATTCCCCATCTTCTCTGTGAGGACGACCCGCCCTCCTCCTTGCAGCTGAGGACTTACCGGCTCCTCTCTCAGGCATCACTGAGTGGGCATGCCCACTCCGTCCTGGCCTCCCCTGCCAGCACTTCCTACCCGCACCGACATGAGTGCACAGCAACTGGTGTAACAGCATGTATAACCGAGTGCAAAGTGAGATCTGTGGCGGGGCCGTCAGGATGAAAGGGTGAGCGCAGTAGTGAGGCTTAGGGTTTGGTTTACAATACCAGGTGTAGCTCAATTATCCAGCATAGTGTACACACTGGGCACCAAATGTACATTTATGGAACGTAGGAATACCTAAATCTATAACATTCAATATGCGAAACTTTGGTTTGCATCTTATAAATCAGCTTCCCTGTTTTGTATCACAGTCCTCTGTGAAATTTTCCTTGCTCTCATTTCTTAGTTTTCTTAGGCTTTCTTAGGTCCCTAATATTTCTTTTTAAAGATTTTATTTATTTATTTGACAGAGAGAGACAGCCAAAGAGAGAACACAAGCAGGGGGAGTGGGAGAGAGAGAAGCAGGCTTCCCGCCAAGCAGGGAGCCCAATGCGGGGCTCGATCCCAGGACCCTGGGATCGTGACCTGAGCCGAAGGCAGACGCTTAACGACTGAGCCACCCAGGCGCCCCAGGTCCCTAATATTTGAGAGAACCTGAAGGGACCCATGAATCTTACTCTTAGAAAATGTGTATACCCAATAATTGCATACATTTTTTGCAAAATGTATGGAAATCATGAGGTTCTGGCTTTAATCATTCTTGGTGGGTAACAGCATCAGCCCATGTCTTATCATTAATCACCTTCAAAGAGTCACCTGATAACACTGAAATATATATAATTTAGAACTCGAAATGAGGCAATCATAGTGGTAAGGGATTGGCAGGAACACGGAAAGACATAATAAGCATTTGGTGATCCGATTAAAGAATAGCCTGAAATGTGGTTACAAAATTGTAATATTCAAAAGATAATCTGTTTAGTCGTTTATGAAAGAGGTCCTTCCTGGTCAGGTTAGTAAATATGGAGCTCTCTGCGATTACCCATGCCCACACTTTCTGTTAAATATAAAATGCAATGTTGGGCCTCAAAAGCAGTTGTGTTCATGATTTGTTACTGTACAACAAATTGCCCCCAAAATGGAGTGGCTTCAGAACAACCACCATAGACCCAAGGCTGATGATCCCAGGAGTACGGGCCACCTCCTGCTACAAGGCCTCGAGCGGGACAAGTGCCCGCACTCTTGGGAGGACCAGCCTTTTGCTCTATTCAAGCCCTGGCCGACTGCATAGGACCTGCCCATATGAGGGAAAAATGAACAGTTGAAAGAAATATGCATACTATATTTATAAATGAGTATGTATTATATTTAATAAGTTTATTTCATAGTAAGCTTAGCTTATATCATTATGTTTCATATTTTAATAAAGTGTAAACTCTTTTCAATGGAAATAAAGATTTTCATTAAAAAGCACAAAGGAGGGGCACCTGGGTGGCTCCATCAGTTAAGCTTCTGACGCTTGGTTTCGGCTCTGCTCATGATCTCAGGCTCAGGTCATGAGATTGAGCCATATGCCGGGGTTCTACACTCAGCGTGGCAGAGTCTGCTTGAGATTCTCCCTCTCCCTCTGCCCCTCCCCCTGCTCATGCATGCTCTCTCTCTCTCGAATAAATAAATAAATTTTAAACACACACACACAAAGGAAAAATGACTACCACTGTATGACTAGCATGTTTTGCACTTCATTTGAGTTTCAGGGTTAGAGACACTTTGATGAAGAAAAGACTAGAACAAAACAAACTTTGCCTTTCCTGTCTTTAAGACTAGGCAACACATTAGATTATATTTAGAGAGGCAGTGTGGTCAGTCTCCATTGCAATCAAAATTCTATCTTTTGGATATAAATGACAGGCAAAAGGGAAAATGTTATAAATATTCTGGGAAGAGACTGTAGAGGAAACACTGGGATTATGCCAAACAAGAAGGACCATCCAGGAAACGGAATCAGCAGTGATGCTCTCTTGAGAGATGAAAATCAATAATACCTATGCTTGAGTTTAGGGCCTAAAACAGTGGGGAAGTAAAAGTCTGAAATATCCTCTTCAATCTTCTAGAATGCATTTGATCAGTTATATGAAATAAGTAGGCTGGCTCTCAATATGTTATCAGTGATTGAAGTTTTGCCAGAGAGCAGTGAAGGAACTTGGGAGAGTATGTGAAAAGTAAAGGTAACTCTATTAAATTGCTATCCACCTGGATTTATAGGTTTAGGTCTTTGCAAGACAAAGAACTTTCCAGGACTGGAGGGCTCCACCGGGCCAGACACAGATCGCAGTCCAGGATACCAGTGAGTCTGGCCTCTTCCCCTGCTCCCTCTGACTTTTCAGTGCACTTCTTATGGTCGCATCCAGAATAAGGCCCTGCTGGCTCTCTTCTGGGGATTGGGAGGCAGCAGAGTTCTTCCATTCCCAAATAATCCCTCTTTTCAGTGCCTACTTCAAAACCTTGCTGGAAGTTTACCTAATTACTCCAATATACCTTTGAAGGGGTTCAAAAGAAGCCCTCCAAAGATGGCCACTTGGGCACGTGGGTTATTCTGAGCTGAAGGCAATCACAGGCCAGCAGACTCTCCCTTCACTGCCCACAAGAATTCAGACAAGGGGACCTGTACCAGGAAGACCGCTATGCCAGAGATAACTTTGGTATCAGAAAGACTTGTGGAATGGCAATTTTTAAAATTTATTTATTTATTTATTTAACCAAACACTTGCTCTTTTCATCTTTCCATGACTTGTCTTCCTCCCTTTGAAGCCCCCACCCCTTTTCCTTAGCTCAGGCTGGCCCATCACCTTGACTGCCTGACTACCTGTGCCTCATGTCCTTACGGGGCTCTCGTATGTTAGTAATTGGATTTGTTTTTCTCCTGTTAATCTGTTTTCTGTCAATTCAATTATTAGGCCAGCCAAAGGACCTAGAAGGGAAGAAGAGAAAAAATTTCCACCCCTACATATTTATAACTATGTCTTCTAAATTTCTTTAGCACTGGTCTGAAATCACAAACAGAATATTCAGAGATAGAGATTCTCTTCTGCTTTCGTGAATTCATTTAAACAACTAACATTTATTTGATACTGAGCTTTATTCTTTCAAATAAGAGTTCTCACAAGCACTCGGGGAATGGATCATTCAGTCAGAGGAAGAGTGCACTCATGAGTGCTTTGCAATATAACTTGATAGCTCTGATGAGATACGGACCTGTATAGACAGATAACATTTCTCAAGCATCTACTATATACTTAATATATATGTGCTTGCTGTTTGCTGTTGAGGTTGCTAAATAAATAGATAAAGAATCACTTTGTGAAGATCCCCAAGACTCTTGTTAGAGAGAGAAGAAACAATACATCAAATAATTTTAAAATTTTACAGAATATAATTATATACTATGTTGTTATGAGGGTTTAGAAGGAGAAAATTAATGACAAATACTCTTTTCTTATATGCCATAGATCTTGAGCTTCAAATGAAAAAATATTACATATTATAACTATGACCATATATGTCTTTGGTAATCTGCACTTTTTACTCTCAGACATATCTCAGGTAATCTGCATTTTTCCTGGTACCAGGAGCAGCCAGCCACAATACCATACTGTTTTTTACTGCTGTTCTTAGCTTAATATTTTCCAAGTCTAAAGCCTTTATTGGGTCCAAATCTAATGTTGTAAGCTAGTACATTTGAAAATTTCTGTCTTAAGGCCTCTGGGAAAATATAAAATTCTACTCATAATATAAAAATAAATGCCTCAAATGTCTAAAATTTCCACATATCTCTATGTATAGCCGTGGGGAGAAATATTGCATAATCTACCTTATTAAGATGCTTTATTTTTCATATTCTTGTAATGTTTAAAATAAGTTAATTAAAAACAAATAAGGTAAAAGTAATAACTACAATACATTTTATAAAGTCAAATGCAGACTTTGTGATTAAAATGCAAATAATCCACATTGTGAACCTCAGGATCAAACTTACTATTTTTTGCCAAAACCAAAACTTTATTTTTCTTTTGCCTCCAAACCATCCATATGGTGAGGGATCAAAGAAAGGAAAATTCAGTGGAAGTAAGAGTCAGTTAAGAATGTAAAAAACAGGTGCACCTTGCAAGCTTAGGTTACGGGTTCTGATGAGCACTCAGGAAAGACCCTGTTCTCAAAGAAAGAAAGACATGCTCACGCACCACAGGTAGATTAACAAACAAAACCTGAGGTTAGCAAAACTGACATCCTTTGATCATTTATATTGTTCAATGAGTCCCTAGCTGTCTTCTCAAGAATTACTGTGAATCAGTCCATAAACACTTCCTGAAAACCATCAATGTCAAGATTTTTGACAAGATTTTTCAAGATTTTTCAAGTGTCTGATGAAATACAAGAAGGTGGGAAGAAGTACAATGAGATCCTTATGAGTATGCAGAGTCACTGTATGACATTAGATAAAATTTTGTGATTTTTTATTTTTATGTACATATATAAATATATAAGCATATGCTAATAAATACAAGTTTTCAAAGTAGATTATTGAATGATTAATTAAATGTGAGTTTTGTGTACGTTCTTATTTAAAAAGAAAACATGAGAACTAAGGAAATGTAGAAAATGTGATAGTTTTATATATCTACAAGTGTGCTTAAAATGAAACAAAGAAAAAAAATACTAGTATTAAACGCTGACAACGACATCGAGCACCCAGAACCCTCAGACACGAATGATGTGAATATGAATTTATTTGGCTACTTGCAAAAACTGTCGTGTCCTATCAACTGTAGCTGAATATAGCTGCACGTACACACTCTACAAACAGGACATTTCTTCCACCTGTAAGTAAACTCAACAGATAGGTATACATGTGTTCAATAGCAACAATAAAGCTAACTGAAATATTTATAACAGCCGTATTTGTAATATCTTATCACGGGAAACTACCTATATTCATTAGAAGCATAAATACACTGTCGTATATTCATAGCACAGAACTCCATCCAGCTTGGAGAAGACCAAAGGCATAAAAAGACACAAAGTGTGAAGCAATTTCACAAACACAATGTTGAGCAAAGTAATGCAGACAGCATGATTGCATCTGTATAACCTCAAAAAGAGACAAATGTGTGCAGTAGGAAAAGAAGTCTGAAGAGTGGTTATGTTTGCAGGGAGGCAGTTGGAGGCTGGAGGGGAAGCAGGAGGGAAGCACCTTATGTGCGGAGCGCTACCCGCCTCTTGCTCAGGAGTCACATCCAGTTTCTGAAAAATGTATCGAGCTATAAACTATAAACTGTGCACATTTTTGTTTTAATGTAATTTTTCTACAACAAGCTAAACATTAAGAATCGGAGTTTCTATGATATTTGTTAGAGGAATGTCAGATTTGAAATGCGTCATTTCAAAAAAAAAAAAAAAAAAGCCATTTTTAGCCAGTGAATGTGAGCAGCTAAGTCCATTACTTGATTAATATGTTAACTGTAGATGCCATATCCTGACTAAGTTGCCGGACTTGATAAACCAAGGCTACATAGATTACCTTGAAAAAGTAGTTCAGTCTGTATAAATTCTACAGAATGTTTTGTCTAACTTCTCTCTAAAAAGCGAATCCAAAAGAGAAACCCAATTAGAGTGAGACTGTGCTCTGGTATCAGCCTTCCCCTCTGGTCTCTGTCGCCAAGATACCAACTCCAGAACAGATGGACATGGGCAAAACGCACACGTGGAAGGCTGGGCCGGCACACTGCATTTACACAGCAGTTCTACACGAATGAGTGTTTGCCATTATGTTGCTACTTTTGGTTTCTGTGTAAAGAATTATTTGTTTTAATAGAGAGAAATTTCAACCTAAATTGGCTATCCCTTGCCTTTAGTTCTTTTGTTATACCTATTTGAAGGGAAAAACAATCGTCATAAAAAGTTATTTTTTAAAATGCTAAAGCACTTGACAGCTTTATGCTTCTTTCATAAATTTAATCTATTAATTTGTCAAACATATTGCAATTCTGTGATTATTGCAATTCCTAAAATATATACAAAATATATAAAATATATATATATATACACAAATATATATATATATATATGTATGTATGTATGTATGCAAAATATGTGTATATGGTTTACTGGGGCAGCACTGTCAGATTTCAAAATAAAAATCCACCAACCTTCTCTAGTACTAAATGCAAGACAGCTCTGAAATGCTGAATTCTCTGAGTAATGCAACTCTCCATTGCTGGGAAGTGTTCCTCCTAGGCTGGGGGGCCCACTTAGGCACGTCCCTCCTCTCAGCCTTGTCCGTCCTTCTGGGAGAATCTGAGCTCCATTTATTTCCTGGCTTTCATAAACAGTTTGCCGTCTCTCTCTCCTCCCCTCAGGATATCTAAGATTATCTTTGCAGTGGATGTTTTTTGCTTTTGTTTTTTTCCAGGAAAAGAACGGAACTCTTCAATCTGTTTATATTTTCAGTCCAGAAAAATAAGCTCTTAATCAGGTACAAACAAATGGATCTGGTTCAATGTATGCAATGGTGGGGGCAGGGGAAATATAAAGAAGTTTGTGTCAACAGACATTTTAATAAGGTACGTAGTCAGAGATGGCTCTGGTACACTTTGGGCATTCACAGTTGTTCACGAGCACCTTTGTTATCCATGATGAAATGTTCAATGCTAGTCTATCAGGAAATGGGAACATATGTTTTGATAAGTAAAAATAATTCAAAATATATTCTCAGTATTTTTAGATGCCTAGAGACCTCTCTGAGGTCACGTACCCAGAATGCTTTGTTTTGCATCCCGCTCAGCATTTGGCAAGATATTCCTGACTTTTTTCCTTTTTAACACATATTTATACACAAAAAAATGTACCTTGGGAAATGACTGAATGACTACTCTCTAGCTTCCATTCAGAGGGTACAGCCTGGAGCAAGTTGATTGGTTGTGCGTTTTAAAAAATCATTTATTGGGGTGCCTGAGTTAAGCGACCCACTCTTAACTTCAGCTCAGCTCATGATCTCAGGGCCGTGAGTTTGAGTCCCATGTGGGGCTCCACACTGGGCGTGGAGTCTGCTTGAGATTCTCTCTCCCTCTCCTTCTGCCCCTCCCCCTGCACTCTCTCTCTCTCAAATAAATAAATACGATCTTTAAAAAAATAAAGATAAAAATTCATTCATTATGTTATTATATTTATTTATTTATTTAAGAGAGAGAGAGATCACGTGCAGGGGGAGGGGCAGAGGGAGAAGCAGACTCCTCGCTGAACAGGGAGCCCGATGTGGGACTCGATCCCATAACCCTGGAATCATGATCTGAATTGAAAGCAGATGCTTAACACACTGAGGCACCCAGGTGCCCCCTATACAAATACATTCTAATAAAGGAATTCAACAAAATAAATATTCATCTGAGCTTTGACTTGGAGAGTAATTTTGTTTTCCCTCTACTGATTCATATTTTAGATAATAGATAAGTATTTTTTCTCATTTTAGATTTACTGACATGCTTTGCTTTGCTTGGTGTTATGTATGGAAAGTAACTGAAACTTTCAGATTGAGTAAATATAAGCAAGTTGACTCATGTTAATTATTAATTAAACTTTTTATTTTGAGATAATTGTAGATTCACATGCAGTTGTAAGAAATAATGCTGAGAGATCCCTAGTACCCTTTACCCAGTTTCCCCCAATAAAACCAGGGTAATCGTAATGTTCTATGAAAATTCCATCTCCATAAGGACCCTGTATATTGTCCTTCCTCCCTCATTCTTTTCACTCCTGACAAAGACTAACCTGTTCTGCATTTCTGTAATTTTGTCATTTCAAGAATGTTGTAGGAATAGAAACAGATTGTTCTGTGTGTCAATAGTTTGCTCCTTAGTAAACTATAGCTTATTCAGCCATCCACCTATTGATGACAATCTGGGTTGTTTCCAGTTTTGGGCTATTATGAATAAAGCTGTTAAAACATTTATGTATGAGTCTTCATGTCAACATTAATTTTCATGTTTCAGAGATAAAAGATCAAGAGTGCTGGATTGTATGACAGTTCTGCATTTAGATCTTTAAAGAAACTTCTCAACTGTTTTCTAGAGCAGTTGTAACATTTTATATTCCCACCCTCAATGCATGTGTCCTTACCAACATGCGGTGTTGTCACAGATTTTTAGTTTGGCCATTCCGAGAGCTGTGTAGTGATATTTCACTGTTTTTAATTTGCATTTCCCTGATGCCTGCTATTGCTGAACATCTTTTCATCTGCTGGTAATGCCATCTGTATATCCTCTTCGGTGAAATGTCTGATCATGTCTTTTGACCATATTATAACTGGGTAATTAGTTTTTTACTATTGAGTTTTTGGAAATTTTATATATTCTAGGTATCAATTCTTTGTCATGTATGTCGTTCACAATTTTTTCCCCCAGACTGTCCTTAGAATTTTATATTCTTAGCAGAGGTGCTTGCAGAACATTTCCCATTTTGATGAAGTCAGAATTATCAAGTCTTCGTCTCAGGGGTCATGCTTTTGCTGGCAAAATGAAGCACTGTTTGCTGAACTCTAAACCTCAAAGACATTATCTTATATTTTTTCTAAAAGACTTATATTATTACATTTGACATGTAAGTCCTTGTTTCATTTTGAGTTATTTTTTGTGCAAGGTTCAAGACTTAATGTCTGTCCCTTTGCTAATGACAACAGCCTTGGTGATGGTAGCTATGTGATAAGTCTTAACAGTAAGTAGACTGATGACCCTTGTCTTGTCTATTTCGGGATGTTTTGGGCTATTCTGGTTCCACCCCCTTCCTTTCCTTATAAAATGCTTTACCTTTGTAAGTTTTAATTCTAGTTCCTTTGCCTTTCTCCTTCTATATCTGCAACAAGTCTCATGGGGATTTAGACAGGAATTGCAGGAAACATGTATAATGAAGGGAGAACTGACATAGTCACTGTTTGAACATTGTAATCTATGAGCCTGTTTGTCTCTCCAAATTATTAAATTGTAAAATCTGTGATTTCTTTCATGAGAGCTTTGTAGCTTCTAGCATACTGGTCCCATGCATATTCTGTTAAGCGTAAACCTAAGTATTTTATTTATTTGAATGATTGTAAATGAATCATATTTTTAAGTTTGGTTCCCATATTGATGGGACAGAAATACAATAGACTTTTTTTTAAGATTTTATTTATTTATTTTTTGAGAGGGAGAGAGAGAGAGAGAGAGAGAGCCCATGAGTGGGGGGAGGGGCAGAAGGAGAAGCAGGCTCCCCGCTGAGCAGGGATCCCGATGCTGGACTTGATCCCAGCACCCTGAGATCATGACCTGAGCTGAAGGTGAACACTTAACCAACTGAGCCACCCAGGCACCCCTACAATAGACTTTTATATGTTTATTTTGTATTCTTGAATCCACTAAACTCACTTATTAGTTCTATGAATTTTTTGTAGATTTCTTTGGGATTTTGTATGGAGACAATCATGTCATCTCCTAATAGAAAATTTTATTTCTGGGGAGCCTGTGTGGCTCAGTTGGTTGAGCATCTGCCTTTGGCTCAGGTCATGATCTCAGGGTCCTGGGATCAAGTCCCACATCGGGCTCCCTGCTGGGGAGTCTGCTTCTCCCTCTGCCCTTCCCCCTGCTTGTGAAATGTCAAGAGCTATAGGAGGAGTGGAGATTGTTTAAGCTCACCTAATTTTGTGGAAGAGAACACTGAGCTCCAGAAGAAATAAATGACAAAAGTGAGCCAGGTATTAGTCCCACTGGTATGTCTTTTCACACGCTGATTTCTGTTCTGAATCAAGGTAAAGTATGTTGGAATAATATTAATTACATGTAATTTACCTTCACAAGAATTAATTCTGAATCCTAGATGCATTTTAAAAATCATGTTTTAAGATCTGAGCTACAAGAATGTTATTCTCAAATACTTTAACCTTATTTCTCACAGAGTAGAATTTTATCCCTTTTAGTTAAATAAGACAAAAGTAAAGAAAGTGGGCTATTAAATACTATAAGTGAGGGCGCCCGGGTGGCTCAGTTGGTTAAGCAACTGCCTTCGGCTTAGGTCATGATCCTGGAGTCCCGGGATCGAGTCCCACATCAGGCTCCCTGCTCAGCAGGGAGTCTGCTTCTCCCTCTGACCCTCTTCCCTCTCGTGCTCTCTATCTCTCATTCTCTCTCTCTTAAATAAATAAAATCTTCCAAAAAAAAAAGTATAAGTGATCACAGTTTAATATTATATCCCTGAATATTATACTTCCTAACATTTTAACAAGATTTTGAGAAACCAAAAGAAATATTTTACCTTCATATTTTTTGTCTAAGTTATCAAATGTCTTAAGCGACCACATTATAAAGAGTCAATTTTATAACTAGCTTCCCTTTGGACACATATGCAAATGATATGGTTGATAATCAAATCAGATTTCATCCTTTGTTTCTTGTTGCATCACAATTTAAACAAAAAGATAATTTTATTTTATATACCAACAAAATTGTCATCCAGGGAAATAGCCTTATAATATATACTACGACCATATAAAATGAATTGTTATTGTAACTAAAGTATGCGCCGTGAAATGACTTATTCTAGTCCTGCTTAACAATGACGATGACATAGAAGTGATGGGCTCTAAAGAACAGTGTAGAATTAGAAACAGAAATGACTGTACATCACATTGCCATTTGATAGAATGCACTGTGGCTTGCTGACAGTAATCTTAATGAGGATTACACTAGAGATATCAAAAATATATGTTGTCATCCATTAACAATCAGATACTCAAAGGTATTTATCTTGTGTCTACATTTGCATGCTATTTTTAAAAGGCTCTTATTTCAATTAACAGAATGTTGAAATCCCATTTGAAAAGAAATTTGAATTTAAACCATCAATAAAATTCAACAGAGACAACATAATGAGGAAATGCAGAAAATTTGAATGGTATTGAAATTTTGATTGTGAAGGACAAATTAAATTCAACTGGGAAGATGTATCATCTGATACTGACATTCAGAAAATTATGCAAGATTTGGACATTGGCTCACCAGGTGGATAATACGCCTTTGTGTACCTTTACTCCCACAGGATGAGCAATCATATAATTAGTGGTCTATATTTGCTGCATTGCCACTGAAGAACCTAAATGTATCTTTCAATTTTTAGGACCCTATCATTTAAACATATCAAGGATCCTAATTTAAGTGGGGCACCTGAGTGGCTCATTCGGGTAAGTGTCTGACTCTTGGTTTCCGCTCAGGTCATGATCTCAGGGTCGTGAGATTGAGCCCTACATGGGGCTCTGCGTTCAGCAGGGAGTCTGCTTGAGATTCTCTCCCTCTGCTCCCCACCCTCGCATGCACGCTCTCTCTCTAAAAAATAAATAAATCTTTAAAAAATAAAAGGATCCTAATCTAAGTAATAAAAGGTTAAGGTTGAGGGTGAAGTTTATTGACTAAATACAACCAAGAAATTGAGTAAGTCAACAAAAAGGAAGGGAGGAAAGTGGACCAAAAATTCATTTAGATCTCAAACTCTGACTGGTTCATCTAATTTGTTTTTCTTTATTTGTGTTAGATTATTATTTTTTCACATTTTTCCTACATGATGTAAACTTGGCAAACACCACCTTCCAAGTTTCTACCTTATAGCTTAACCTTTTATTCATTTTAGATTTTTTAATCCTAGGTAAAGTTTCTGGTTTTCCCAGTTTGAGTTTGGTTCCTATACATGAATAAGGTTTCATTGGATAATGGAAAAATGAAGAAGTTATACTGTGGGCAAATGTGTTTGGAATAGCATGAAGTTCATGGAGGGAGTTGTTGTTCTCAAAAGAGGAAGACATAATAAGTATACTAAATAATTGTTGCCTTGTGCACATTCTTGTAGTCGCATATAAAATATATGCATATAGAGAAACTATCCTCAGGTCTCTGTTTAGGTTAATTAATTCACCCAAAATTAGTTAGCAAGTACTTTCTGTATGTTAGAAGCTGTGCAAGGCACCAGGGATCCCACAGTAAACAACACTGACAGCTTCTTTGCCCTCAAGTAATGCACATTTCAGTGTGGAGACGGCTAGATTACAGGTTAACAAGCAAATACAGAAATAGTCATAGGTATCATGTGCTAAATAAACAAGGAATTGAGATGAAGAGTGTAGGGTGGCTATTTTACATCATATGGCCAGTGAAGAACTTCCGGAGGCATCCTCCGAGTCAGTGAAAGAGAGGACAGCAGGTGCAAGGGTGTGGGGTGGGAAAGGTGGCAATCTGTTCAGGCAAACCCATGGTCCATCACCAGTGAAGTGCAGAGGAGTCTTAGTGAGGGTTGGAGAAGCCATCAGATCCGATGGGACCTTGAAGGCCTGGAGTATGAAGGTTATTCTCAATGCATTGTGTAGTCTTTGGAGTATTCATTTCAAGCTAGGGAGCAACATGATCTCATTCATATCTTAAAAATATCACTCTTGCTGTTCTGTGGAGAAGGAGTTTGGGTGATGGATGAGAGAATTTATTTGGTGATACACTGGATATGGGAGTTGTGAGAAATTTAACCTAGAATAATTCCTTGCTTGGGGATTGAGCAGAGACAAGGTGCCACCTAGCACTAAGACCAAGGAGACCTGTGTCTGCAGAAAGAGCTGGGCCAGGTTGAAATGGAGAATTCACAGTAGTGTATGATGTTGATGTTGTGAGAGACACAAATGGGAAAAAAAAAAAAATCAGGGAATAGATACCTGAGTCTAGAAGTTAAAGTGAGGACAGGAGCTGCTTTAAAATGGCCTGCTGTCTCTCATGCTGATTCCATGGTCTTAATTTAGAATGACTGGGGTTGACATTGTGACTTTCTTTTCCATCCTGGCTAACCAAAAGTCCTAAATGGATCATTTTCCTACCAAGGATATATTTATAATATTAGAGATTAGAAGATCTACTGGGTCCTAATGGACCCAAATAGCAACAATGTCTGGAGTTTCTACAAAAAAAGGAATTTTTTTTTGAAGATTTATTTATTTATTTTAGAGACAGCGAGAGTATGAGAGAGAGAGACAGACAGCGCATAAGCAGGGGGATGGGCAGAGGGAGAGGGAGAGAATCTCAAGTAGATCCCTGCTGAGCATGGAACCTGACCTCACGACCCTGAGATCATGACCTGAGCTGAAATCAAGAGTTGGGTGCCCAATGGAGTCACCCAGGCGCCCCCCCCCCGGCTTTTTCTGCTCTACACCTAACTTAAAACAACCATTACTTAAATAAATTATTGCAGGTCTTTTGTGGGAGAAAATATCTACTAAAAATAGTTGTCATGAATTTTCATGTCCTTCCAAATAGGAATATGGGCTGTCTTTCAGTATGGTTTCATGGTCTACGATGTGGCTCAGGTTCAGTAACTGCCCATGGACAGTGACTTCATGGGGGGGGGGGGGCTGTTTCACCTGGTCTCCTGAAAATCCATTTTTAACCTGCTTCATTATAGAGGTTAATCAATACTTTTGTTGACTGTCCATGTATCTCTCCTTTAGAAACAAGGCAATCTATCATCTCTGTGACTCTCTGAAAATGGACCCCTTCAGTTGCAATTCTGATGTTGCTGTTCATTGCATCTCTTATGCCCACCTGGCTTTTGACATGTAAGTTCCACCACCTGACCTCTCAGGGAACCAATTCCTTTACAACGTCACCTGCTCCAAGCTCGGCCCACAACAGGGAGCTGTCACTCAAAGATGGTGGTGTCCTCTCAACAGCACACCCCTCATCACTTCAGCAAACGGAGTATCCTCCAGGCTCTTCAGTAGAATATTCTTGGCCACTGGAATTTCTAACTTTATGTTGTATATTTACTTCATAATCCCAATCCTCTAAGCCTATGATTCTTTCCTTCACTTTCACATAATTTTGGAATTTCTATTTCATTAAAATGAGTCATCACTTTATCTAAGCTTCAAAGAGAAACCCTAACAGTGTGGTTGCATCACCTACCAGGATTATTGTCAGGGTGTTAAATTTTATATCACAGGAGGTTTCCCTCGTATCAACAAACCCTCTCCTTTTCAATTTTGTGTTCTCCCTGCTCTATCAAACACCCTCAAGATCCAGTCACAGCTCCTGAAAATACCTATTAACTAGATCTTGAAACAATTTTTTTTATTACCTCTCCTCCCTTTGAAATCCCAGCTTCTGTTCAGTTGGGCTATGTTAGGTATGAATTTCATTATTGATCTAGCTGCCCAGAAGGGACATGAGGGTGAATCCTGAGTCAGAAAAGCTTTGTTTTGTAGGTGCCCTCATGATCTCCAAACAAGGAAGAAGACACTGTCTTCCAATAGGAGTGATGTGCCACTTTTGTGGGCTCACTTAGTTCAAACGAATCTGTAAGTAGAAAGTTCCCAATTGTCCCTCAGCTGCTATCCCCATACTAATCATTTTCTATTAGATCCCTACTAGTTTCAGTAAAATCATAACATTAAATATTTACTGAAAGAGGAATACTTTCTAAAGCAAAAGATTACTTATATAAACTCATGAAAATATAAAGAGATTACTAATTAGCCAAATGTGTTTCATTTCAAAATAAAAGGAAAGAAAAAAATGAAATTACCCTACCAAAGATTTTTTTTTTTTTTTTAAGAATGACAATAATCTCAGGGCTCCTGGGTGGCTCAGTCAGTTAAGCATCTGATTTTTGATATCAGCTCAGGTCATGATCTCAGGGTCATGAGATCAAGCTCTGCACTGGGTGTGAAATCTGCTTAGGATTCTCTCTCTCCCTCTCTCTCTGCCCTTCCCACCCCTGCTCACACTCTCTCTCTTTCAACAACAACAACAACAAAAGACAATAATCTCTTCATCATGAGCAGATTCCTATAACTCAGAAAACAATAACTTGCATATAATATATTGAAATATTCAAATGAAATCATATACAAAATGATCTTGTATGGTTATATATTATAAAAATAGATATAAGAGAAATGTTTGTCTAATGTGTGGTTCATTTGTAACATTACGTTGCCATTAGGACAATTATTTCAATTCTCTGATACTTGGTTACTCATCTGAAAGTTGTGATTACAAACAACACAACTTCATAGTAGTTTGCTATGAATATTAGGAATAAAATATGTAAGGATCTCGGTATACGGTACATGGTAGGTACTTAATAAATGTTTCTTCAATGAATGGATTTAAATAATTCAATGCAAAATAACAATCATGTTTAAGATAACTATGAGAGGAATTTTGTCTGTGTCTGACAGAATTCTCAGAAAAATATCTGATTTTGATTATATTGGGGGAAAAAAGAAGAAAAAGAAAAGCCTTTTACATTACTATCTTAAACTTCTCTTCCTAGCAGGTCTAAAGATTTGTAATATATTCTGAGGAAAAAGAGTTGATGGTTTCAGACCTTAAGGCATTGAAAATTCAATTGACATATTTTATTGCATTCTATGATGAAAAATGGCTCTAACAAAGAAATAGAGAAGTTAAAATACAGATTTAATATGTTTTATTTATTTAACCAATTTATGAAATCCTATGCATATTAATGACCCTTTCCTCTGCAATAATCTAGGTGCTACATGGTGTTTTGATGATGCTTTTATTGTCCCCAAACTTTTTTTAAAATATCTCTTTGGATTCTAACTTTAGAACTAATATATGAGAATACACAACACACACACACACACATTACATAAATTTATAACCAACCTTTATTTCTTAATAAAAACTTAATCATCCAATTCAGTCATCCACCCACTTTATTCACTCACAGACACCATACATATTTGACAAGATTAAGTAGACTCAGACAAATGTGTTATAAAAGGTGAAGGCAAATCTACAGAGAATTCTAAAGCTTGCTTTGGCAAAGGTGGCATCACCGAAATGTGTGACCAATCAAGGTAAAATCTTGGAAGCCAAACATGGTCATTTTCACACACAATCCAGTAAATGTTAGCTTAGTTTATTCAAATGTGCTATATGCTCTTTGGATATCTACCATCTCATTTATTTTCACCTAGAGTAAGGGGATTTTACACTACATGTTATTTTCATATGGTATTTTGGTGATCAATGTTTCCCTGATGGATATTAACTTAATGTTTCTGATTATAACATGGATTTTGAACAAGAAATTAATATGATATATATTCACTGTTAATTAATATGTTAATTAATATGATACATATTTTATTGCTCAATAGCACACAAAAAATGCTCATGCTAAAATAAAACATCATATGCAATGGTTTCAATGTAGAAAAGATCAATTCTGTGTCAGTTATTAAAACAACCTCAAAACATAAAATTGTATTATACACATTCAAATCCTATCAGTTCAGTATTTTTGGGGAAACAAATATACCAAATGAAAACTCCTCCTCCTATCACTTTAGAAAGAAAGCTAGAGTTTCCTGAAGCAGAAAAGTGAAGACCAACTGAAGGGATATCGGTAAACAACATTAAGGAGCCTATAAAACGAACTAACTCCAGCACTATTCTAAGTTATTCTTTTAAACTTTTATACATGTAACAATTTTTGTAGGTAAGAAATGCTGAGTAATAAAATTTCCAGTTATCTCCCTAAAGAATAGTTATATAATAATGATTTGGAAGACCCAGATATGCCTCTCTTAACTATATTTCTATTTCTTCACCTCAAAATAATGTTTTGTTTTAATCATTGCCATGATTTTCAAAATTAGTAGACTTTATTTTTAGAGTCGTGTTTGCTTTAAAGACAAGTGAGCAGGAAGTTGAATTCCCACATAGCCTTCCCCATCCACCCCCCCTGGAGTTTCCACTATTATTAACATCTTGCGTTAGGGAGACACATTTGTTATGGTTGATAAACCAATATCGATATATTATTCTAACTAAAGCACAGGCTACATTAGGGTTCACTCTTTGTTTTGTACAGTTCTAAGGGTTATGACAAATGCATATGTCCTATACCCAATATTACCATATCATACAGATAAGTACACTGCTCCAAATACCACCTCTTCTGTAGCTATTCATTCTGTTCCCAACTCACGCCTCCACCCCTTGCCAACCAGGACTCCTTGGCAACCACCAACTGTTTATTCCCTATAGTTTGTTCCATAATATATATTATGGAATCATAGAGTATGTAGGCTTTTCACACTAGCCTCTTGGAATCAACAGTATGTATTTAAAATTCTTCCCATGTCCCTTAGTGAGCATGATAGCTCATTTCTTTTTATCACTGAATAATATTCTATTATATAGATGTACCACATTTTGGTTATCTAGTCCCATACTGAAGGGCATTGTAGTTGAGTCTAATTTTTGATGAATATGAATAAAACTCCTGTAAAAATTTGTTTACAGGTTTTTATATGTACATAAGTTTTCCACTCATTTGCACAACACAGTTTCTGGGTCATAATCTAAGAGTATGTTTACTTATGTAAGAAAATGTAAAACTGTCTTCTAAAGCAGCTGCATCATTTTGCATTGCAACCAGCAATGAATGAGTTTCATTGTTCCACATATTCATGAGCATTTGGTTTTGTCAGTGTTTTGGATTTTAGCCATTTTATTAAATGTGTAGTGGCATGTCACTGTACTTTGCAATTTCCCACTGACATATGATGTTGAGCATTTTCTCATATGTCAACTTGCCATCTGTATGTCTTCTTTGGAGAGGTATCTGTTCAGATATTTTATCTACTTTTTAATTGGGTTGTTTGTCTTCTTATTGTTGAATTTTAAGCATTATTTGTATAGATTTGATAAAAGTCCTTTATTAGACATGTGTTTTGCAAATATACTCTCCCAGTATGTGGCTTGTCTTTTCATCCTCTTAAAGAACAGAGTTTTTATTTTTAATGAAGTCCAACATCCCAAGTTCCCTTTTATGGACCACGCCTTTGGTGTTATATTTAAAACTCATTGCCAAACTAAAGTGACCTAGATTTTCTCCTATGCTATCTTCTTGGAGTTTTATAGTTTTGCATTTTACATTTAGGTCTACAATCCATTATGAGTTAATCTATGTGCAAGGTGCAACATCTGTGTCTGGATTCATTTTTCTACATGTGAAGGTCCTGCTGGAATAGGTCCAGAAGGTCCAGCACTGTTCTTTGAAAAGGTGCCTTTCTCTACTGAGTTGCCTTTGCTCCTCTGTCAAAGATCAGTTTACTCAATTTGTGTGGTCTGCGTCTGGCTCTGTGTTCTGCTCCAATGATCTATTTGTCTACTCTTTCTCCAATACCACACTGTCTTGATTACATAGCTGTATAGTAAGTCTTAAAGCTGAGTGGTGTCAGACCTCCAACATTGCTCTTCTTCAATATTGTATCAGCTATTTGGTGTCTTTTACCTTTCCATATAAAATTTAGAATCACTATGTAACTGTCCACAAAGTAGTTTGCTGGGATTTGGGTCAGGATTACACTGAATTTGTAGATCAAGTTGAGAAATGACATCTTAATAATTTTGAGTTTTCCTATACATGAACATAAGACATGTCTCCATTTATATAATTCTTCTTTGATTTTGTCAGACTACTATAATTTTCCTCATATAGAGCTTATACATATTTTGTAAGATTTATACCTAATTAGTTCATTTGGGGGGGTATTAATGTAAATGGTATTGTGCTTCTAATGTCAAATTCCATTTGTTCATTGCTAGTATATACGAGGCAATTGACTTTTATATAATAAAGTTATATCCTAACAACTTGCTATAATTAGTAATTAATTCCAGAATTTTTTTTTGATTCCTTGGAATTTTCTTCACAGATGATCACCTCATCTGAAAACAAAGACAGTTTTGGAGGGAGGAGCAAGATGGTGGAGGAGTAGGAGACCTAAATTTCGTCTGGTCCCAGGAATTCAGCTGGGTAGTTATCAAACCATTCAGAATACCTACAAACTCAACAGGAGATCGAAGCAAAGAATAACAGCAATTCAATGAACAGAAAAGCAGCCACTTTCTGGATGGCAGGATGTGCGTAGAAGTGAATCTGAGGCGATATATGGGAAGATAGACAGCAGGGGGAGGGAGCCTCCATCAGCCAGCTACCAGCTTTTTTCCCATGATTCTTTAATCTTTCAAAGTTAATTTCTTAAATTTTCTTTATTTTTTCTTTTTCTATTCTTAGTTGAATTTTTCTTTTCCTTTTTTAACCAACATTTTATCTTATCGATTCCCTTTTTAAAATCTTCTTTAATTTTCATTTTTACAGTCATATTCTATTTCTTCATTGTATTTAACCTTATTTTATTTGTTTGTGTATATATATATAAGTTTTTCTTTCTTTAAAATTTTGGGATACAGTTTCTTCTAACAGACCAAAATACACCCAAAATCTAGCATGTGGCTCTGTTCTATTCACCAGCCTGATCATATTCTTTTTTTTTCCCCTTTCTTCCCCCACCCCCGCAGGCTTTGGGTCTCTTGTGATTTGTTTACTGTAAATTTTTCTGGGGTCCTTGTTACCCTTTTAGCATTTTGTTCTCTCATTCATCTATTCTCCTCTGGACAAAACAACAAGATGGAAAAACTCACCTGAAAAAAAAAAGAACAAGAGGAAGTACCAACTGCCAGGGACCTAATCAATACAGACATTAGTAAGATGTCAGAACTAGGGTTCAGAATGACGATTATAAAGATACTAGCTGGGCTTGAAAAAAGCATAGAAGATAGTACAGAATCCATTTCTGGGGAAATAAAATAACTAAAATCTAACAAAGTTGAAATCAAAAAGGCTATTAATGAAGTGCAATAAAAAATGGAGGCTCTAACTGCTAGGATAAATGAGGCAGAAGAGAGAATCAGTGATATAAAGGACCAAATGATGGAAAATAAAGAAGTTGAGAAAAAGAGAGATAAGCAACTACTGGATCACGAGGGGAGAATTCGAGAGATAAGTGATACCATAAAGCAAAACAACATTAGAATAATTGGGATCCCAGAAGAAGAAGAAAGAGAGACAGGGACAGAAGGTATATTGGAGCAAATTATAGCAGAGAACTTCCCTAATTTGGGGAAGAAAACAGGCATCAAAATCCAGGAGGCACTTAGCATTTACCATGCTAACAGATTATCAATAGAAGGCTGGGGTGGCAATCCTTATATCAGACAAATTAGATTTTAAACCAGACTACAATAAGAGATGAGGAAGGACACTACATCATACTTAAAGGGTCTATCCAACAGGAATATCTAACAATTTTAAATATCTATGCCCCTAACATGGGAGCAGCCAATTATATAAGGCAATTAATAACAAAAGCAAAGAAACACATTGACAATAATACAATAATAGTAGAGGAATTTAACATCCCCCTCACTGAAATGGATAGATCATCTAAGCAAAACATCAACAGGGAAATAAAGGCTTTAAATGACACACTGGACAAGATGGACTTCACAGATATATTCAGAACATTCCATTCCAAAGCAACAGAATACACATTCTTCTCTAGTGCACATGGAACATTCTCCAGAATAGATCACATCCTGGGTCACAAATCAGGTCTCAAAAGATTGGGATCATTCCCTGCATATTTTTGGACCACAATGCTTTGAAACTAGAACTCAATCAAAAGAGAAAAATTGGAAAGAACTCAAATACATGGAGGCTAAAGAGCATCCTACTAAAGAACGAATGGGTCAACCACGAAATTAAAGAAGAATTTAAAAATTTCATGGAAACAAATGAAAATCAAAACACAACTGTTCAAAATTTTTGGGATGCAGCAAAAGCAGTCCCAAGAGGAAAGTATATAGTAATACAAGCCTTTCTCAAGAAACAGGGAAGGTCTCAAATATACAACCTAACCCTACACCTAAAGGAGCTGGAGAAAGAACAGCAAATAAAGCCTAAACCCAGCAGGAGAACAGAAATAATAAAGATCAGAGCAGAAATCAATGAAATAGAAACTAAAAGAACAGTAGAACAGATCAATGAAACTAGGAGCTGGTTCTTTGAAAGAATTAATAAGATTGATAAACCCCTGACCAGACTTATCAGAAAGAAAAGAGAAGGGACCCAAATAAATAAAATCATGAATGAAAGAGGAGAGATCACAACCAACACCGAAGAAATACAAAGAATGATAAGAACATATTATGGGCAACTATATGCCAGCAAATTAGACAATCTGGAAGAAATGGATGCATTCCTAGAGACGTATAAACTACCAAAACTGAACCAGGAAGAAATAGAAAAGCTAAACACACCCATAACCATAAATAGAAGCAGTAATCAAAAATCTCCCAACAAACAAGAACCCAGGGCTAGATGGCTTCCCAGGGGAATTCTACCAAACACTTAAAGAATAATTAATACCTATTCTTCTGAAACTGTTCCAAAAAAAAAAAAAAAAGAAGAAAGAAAGAAAGAAGAAAGAAGAAGAAGAAGAAAGAAGAAGAAGAAGAAGGAGAAAGGAAGAAGAAGAAGAAGAAGAAGAAGAAGAGAAGAAGAAGAAGAAGAAGAAGAAGAAGAAGAAGAAGAAGAAGAAGAAAGAAGAAGAAAGAAGAAGAAAAGAAGAAGAAGAAGAAGAAAAGAAAAAAGAAAAGAAAAGAAAAGAAAAGAAAAGGAAGGAAAACTTCCAAACTCATTTTATGAGGCCAGCATTACCTTGATCCCAAAACCAGACAAAGACCCCATCAAAAAGAACTACAGACGAATATCCCTGATGAACATGGATGCAAAAATTCTCACCAAAATACTAGCCAATAAGATCCAACAGTACTTTAAAAGGATTATTCACCACAACCAAGTGGGATTTATTCCTGGGCTGCAAGGTTGGTTCAACAACTGCAAATCAATCAATGTGATACAATACAATAATAAAAGAAAGAACAAGAACCATATGATCCTCTCAAAAGATGCAGAAAAAGAATTTGACAAGGTACAGCATCCTTTCTTGATTAAAATGCTTCACAGAGTAGGGATAGAGGGTACATACCTCAATATCATAAAAGCCATCTATGAAAAACACACAGCAAATATCACACTCAGTGGGGAAAAACTCTCAGTTTTTCCCCTCAGGTCAGGAACACGGCAGGGATGTCCACTATCACCACTGCTATTCAACATAGTACTAGAAGTCCTAGCCTCAGCAATGAGAAAACACAAGAAATGAAAGGCATTCAAATTGGCAAAGAAGAAGTCAAACTCTCACTCTTCACAGATGACATGATACTTTATGTGGAAAACCCAAAAGATTCCACCCCAAAACTGCTAGAACTCATACAGGAATACAGTAAAGTAGCAGGATATAAAATCAATACACAGAAATCAGTTGCATAGCTATACACCAACAATAAGACAGAAGAAAGAGAAATTAAGGAGTCGATCCCATTTATAATTGCACCCAAAACCATAAGATACCTAGGAATAAACCTAACCAAAGACGCAAAGAATCTGTATTCAGAAAACTATAGAATACTCATGAAAGAAATTGAGGAAGACACAAAGAAATGGAAAAACGTTCCATGCTCATGGGTTGGAAGAACAAATATTGTGAAAATGTCTATGCTACGTAGAGCAATCTACACATTTAATGCAATCCCTATCAAAATACCATCAACTTGTTTCAAAGAAATGGAACAAATAATCCTAAAATTTGTATGAAACCATAAAAGACCCCGAATAGCCAGAGAAATGTTGAAAAGGAAAAGCAAAGCTGGCGGCATCACAATTCCGGACTTCCAGCTCTATCACAAAGCTGTCATCATCAAGAAAGTATGGTACTGGCACAAAAACAGACACATAGATCAGTGGAACAGAATAGAGAGCCCAGAAATGGACTCTCAACTCTATGGTCAACTAATCTTCAACAAAGCAGCAAAGATTGTCCAGTGGAAAAAAGACAGTCTCTTCAACAAATGGTGTTGGGATAATTGGACAGCCACATGCAGAAGAATGAAACTGGACCATTTCCTTACACCACACACAAAAATAGACTCAAAATGGATGAAAGACCTCAATGTGAGACAGGAATCCATCAAAATCTTTGAGGAGAACACAGACAGCATCCTATTTGACCTCAGCCACAGCAATTCTTCTTAGACACATCGCCAAAGGCAAGAGAAGCAAGGGCAAAAATGAACTATTGGGACTTCATCAAGATAAAAAGCTTTTGCACAGCAAAACAAACAGTCAACAAAACCAAAGACAACCGACAGAATGGGAGAAGATATTTGCAAATGACATATCAGATAAAGCGCTAGTATCCAAGGTGTATAAGAACTTATCAAACTCAACACCCAAATAACAAAGAATCTAATCTGGAAATGGGCAGAAGACATGAACAGACATTTCTGCAAAGAAGACATCCAAATGGCCAACAGACACATGAAAAAGTGCTCAGCATCGCTTGGCATCAGGGAAATCCAAATCAAAACCTCAAAGAGATACCACCTCCTCACACCAGTCAGAATGGCTAAAATGAACAAGTCAGGAAATGACAGATGTTGGCTAGGATGCGGAGAAAGGGGAAACCTCCTACACTGTTGGTGGGAATGCAAGCTGGTGCAACCACTCTGGAAAACAGTATGGAGGTTCCTCAAAAGATTGAAAATAGAGCTACGGTACAATCTAGCAATTGCACTACTGGGTATTTACCCCAAAGATACAAATGTAGGGATCTGAAGGGGCATGTGCACCCCAATGTTTATAGCAGCAATGTCCACAAAAGCCAAACTATGGAAAGAGCTTAGATGTCCATCAACAGATGAATAGATAAAGAAGATGTGGTAAATATATACAATGGAATATTATGCAGCCATCAAAGAAATGAAATCTTGCCATTTGCAACGACATGGGTAGAACTAGAGGGTAATACGCTAAGCGAAATAAGTCAATCAGAGAAAGACAAGTATCATATGATCTCACTGATATGAGGAATTTGAGAAACAAGACATCGGATCATAGGGGAAGGGAGGGAAAAATGAAATAAGATGAAACCAGAGAGGGAGACAAACCATAAGAGACTCTTAATTTCAGGAAACAAACTGAGGGTTGCTGGAGTGGAGGGGGGTGGGAGGGATGGGGTGTCTGGGTGATGGACATTGGGGAGGGTATGTACTATGATGAGCGCTTTGAATTGTGCAAGACTGATGAATCACAGACCTGTACCCCTGAAACAAATAATACATTATATGTTAATATAAAAATTAATAAAAACAGAAATAGAAAACAAAGACAGTTTCATGCCTTCTTTCCTTTTCTATATAATTTTTATTTCCTTTTGCTCTCTTACTGTATTAGCGAGAACTTCCAGTACCAACTCTAACAGGAGTGGTGAGAAGGAATACCATAACCATAAATAGAAGCAGTAATCAAAAATCTCCCAACAAACAAGAACCAGGGCTAGATGGCTTCCCAGGGGAATTCTACCAAACACTTAAAGAATTATAGGGAAAAACATCTAGTTTCTCACAGTTAGTAATTGTTCCTGTAGGTTTTTGTAACTCTTCTTATCATGTTAAGGAAGTTCTTTCTTTTTACCCTACTTTGTTGAGAACTTTTATCATAAAAAGGACTTAGATTTTGTCAAACCCTTATCCTGAATTTACTGATGTGATTGTATGCTTCTTTTTATCTTGTTCATGGAATGGACTACTTTAATTGGTTTTTGAAGGCTGAACCAGCCTTGCATACTTGTCCTTATAAATAAATTAAAGAGTGTTCTCTCTGCTTCTGTTTTCTAAAATATATTATAGTATCATTTGCTATTTAATTTCTGCCTACTGAATCTGTTCATATCTGATAGAGGAGTGTTAAAGTTTCAAAATATAATACTATTTGCAGTTCTATCAGTGTTTTCTTCATGTACTTTGATGCTCTGTTGTGTCAACCTTAAAATTAAGTTTTACCAGCAAATGGATTTATTCATAAATAGCAGAGGAATTACAATTCAGAACAAGCAAGCTATCACAAAGCCATGGGCAGTCAGGAAATCAAGGGAGAGGAACTTTATAGAGAAAAGAAGAAAGTTGGGAGGAAGGGAAGTTGCTCTAAGTGGAAGTCCACAGGAGGAAGGCAAAGTTCAAGGTGGTGATGGTTCCTCACCAGCTGAGTGGGGCATTTTCTTATCAGCTGATGAGCTTGTTGATGGGCACAGACAAAGTCTTCCTGCGTCCTGCTGGGGGGTGGGGTAAAGTAGGCTCTTCCTGCTGGGAACACAACTGAGGACGAGTGGTAGGTGGGAGAGCTCCCCCTCAATTTCACAGTTTTTAGGCACATACACATTAAGGATTATTAGGTCTTCTTGATGCATTAATCCCTTTATCATGTAATTGTCTTCTCCCTGACAACTTTCCTGGCTTTGAAGTCTGCTATGTCCGATATTAATATAGCTACTCCTGATTTCTTCTGATTAATGCTAGCATGGTATACCCTTCTTCATTTCTCTACTTTTATTCTATTTGTATCTCTATATTTAAAGTGAGTTTCTTGTAGACAACATGTAATAGTGCCATGTTTTCTGATTCACTCTGACAGTTTCTGTCCTCAAGTTGGTATATGTAGTCCATTTATATTTCATTTGATTATTTATATAGAGTGATACTGACCACATTTATGACTGTTCCCCTTATTATTGGCTTTTTTTTTCCTTTCAGTCTTTTCCTGCCTTTTATTATTTTAAGTGGGCATTTAATATAACCTCATTTTCTTTCTTCTATTATCTCTGCTAATTCTTTTAGTGGTTTCCCCTAAGTTTGTAATAGATATTTACCACGGATCATGTTCCACTTTCAACAGCACTATACCATCGCATGGGTATTGCAAGTACCTTATAACAATGTAACCCCAATTCTTCCCTCCCATCCCTCATTTATGTCATTCATGTATCCATAAGTTATATTCACCCAACACATTGTTGCTATTATTAATTGAACATACTGTTATCTCTTAAGAATATGAAAAAATAAAGGATTTTATTTTGCTTTCATTTATTCCTTGAAAAACACTCCTCCTTATGTAGATCCACATTCTACTCTGCATTATCTTCCTTCTCTCTGAAAAAAATTCCTTTAACATTCTTTTAACTCGGTACTGCAGGTAACAAATTCCCACAATTTTTGTTTGAGTAAGTTTATTTCTGCTTCACTTTTATAAGATAATTTCACCAGATACAGAATTCTAGGTTGGTGTTTTTTTTTTTTTTTTTTTTCCTTTCGATACTTATATATTTCATTCTACTGCAGTCATTTTGCTTGAGTTTCTCTGACTTCTCACTCTTGTAGCAGCTATTAGCCTTGGGTTTGAACAGGGAGAAAAGTATCAGGGAAAGATAACCTTTTATTTCTTAAGTGTGACAAATACCTGCTACTTCCAAATCCCATCCCTGAATCTATAGCTGCCATCATATATCTTCCTCTAGGAAAGGTTTCAGAACACAGCATTGGTGTATTTTCCTGCAGTTCAGAGCACCACATCTAATTCAAGATCTTCTTATAAAGCAAACAGTTATTTTTTTATGAGAGTCATCTTATTTGGTAGAATTTGCTACTTCATCCAGTCAGATAGCACACGATCCTATAATCACATATGGAAGCACTCAGATGATCAATCACAGACAGCCATCCCTACTATCCTTTGCCTTAACTGAGAAGCACTGCAATATAAAGCATTATTATCAAATATTTTCCAGTTTAAGTTAATCCATTATTGAATTAGAAAATAGAATTAGCTTAGAAAACTTTTGATACTGTTTATTTCCATAACATATGAACTCTCATTTTACTGTTTTTTGTAGATTGGAATTTGAAGAGATTAAAACATTCTTCTTTCTCTTCCTGGGTTATGATTTGAGATATTCTTTTATTTATAATATATATAATTAGGGATGATGACTTAGGTCTATGATGAAGGAGACTTCCTAGGACTGACTTCAAAACAGAACTTAGTACTTAACCATCAAAGACAACAACTGCAGACGTATAGAACGGGGTCAGGTCACCTAACATAGGAGACTGGGAGCCAATGTATTCATGCCAAGTTCATAGTCCTATTACTATTGAGTGCTGTGAATTGTGTAAGACTGTTGAATCACAGACCTGTACCTCTGAAACAAATAATACATTGTATGTTAAAAAAAAAAAAAAAAAGAAGAAGAAGATAGTAGGAAGGGAAAAATGAAGGCGGGAAATTGGAGGGGGAGACGAACCATGAGAGATGATGGACTCTGAGAAACAGAGGGTTCTAGAGGGGAGGGGGTGGGGGGATGGGTTAGCCTGGTGATGGGTATTAAAGAGGGCACATTCTGCATGGAGCACTGGGTGTTATACGCAAACAATGAATCATGGAACACTACATCAAAAACTAATGATGTAATGTATGGTGATTAACATAAAAAAAAAAAAAAAAGAAAGAAATCCACACTTCTCCCAGTGTGGATGTTGAAGACACAGTAATTTAAAGCAACAGAAAAGGAAATTGATTCTCACATTCTCACACTTTCTCCCCAAATGTCTAACAAGATATATCCGTACATGAGGGATGAAAAGGTTATCTCACATTCTTTTTTTCCCTCTAGGAAGTAGAGGGAAGTGTTCATCTGTCATGGA
Organism: Halichoerus grypus; assembly: GCF_964656455.1. Lineage (NCBI taxonomy): Eukaryota > Metazoa > Chordata > Mammalia > Carnivora > Phocidae > Halichoerus > Halichoerus grypus. The sequence continues at coordinate 83,200,374 of NC_135718.1, forward strand.
AATTTGAAGTAAACTTTATCACTGAACAATAAGTGTCTGACAGCTACTAGTATCTGGTCTGTGATGACTCTGTCAACTTCTCTTCAAGCTTATGGGGAGTCTATGCAGTACTGCGACTATCCCACTCTCCGCAGGAGCACTAGTAATGAATCCATACCCTCCAGGGAAATCTGAACAGCAGACAACATTAGTATGAATATTCCTAACATATGGGAGGAACCTCTGAAGTTCTGCATGCTTCACTTTTTTTGTGCCGGTGATTTCTGGGGAAGAATGAAAACACTTCCTCTTCCTGAATATTCTGGAAAAAAATTAAAATACCAGGAAAGTAATTTATATACTTGACTGAATATAGAACCAAATAGTAATTAACAAAAAGTGCCATGTTATTTTAATATAAGAGGCTTTCTTGTATGAAAACTGTTACTCTCAAAGATGTTCTCAATAAAATAGGAAGATTACCTTGGGTTAACTAAAACCATGTTTTCAATGAATATTTAATGGAATGGGGAAATTACCAAGATGTAATGTTAATTTTTTTAAACGTCTATGTATTTTGTCATATTAAGCTGACACATGCATGAAAATACATTCACACGTTTATTAATTTTTTTTAAGGAGAAGGAAATATATTTACATTTTTTAAAAATGATCTCCTGCATGGTGAAATATGGCTGAATTTTAGTTTTGTGTCATATCGCTCTAGATTCTCTAGTCTTACCTTGACTTAACCTAGGAATTCTGAGGGACTCTCTATATAATTAGCAGTGCATCTCCTAACAGCACAAGGGCACTAATTTTGTTTCGAGTTAAAATTACCTTTCCATGTAAGCAATCATAAAAGGAAATTTTAGTTATTTAGGGGATAGCTTTAATTTTATTCTTATTTTTTGATCCAAGTTAAAAGAAAATATTCCCTTCAGCATAGCTGAAGATTAACTGTAATATTCTCAGCATAATTGTTAACTCATTTGTCATAACAAAAGCACTACAAGCAGAGGTTAAGTGTGCGGGCCAGGAGTCAGTAAGATCCAGGTCAGAATCCTGCTATTGAGGATCCCAGTGTCATGGCTTTGGGCAAACTGCTGATCCCACATAGTGTTGGTGAACAGTAACTGAGCCAATGTATGCATACCAAGTTCACAGTCTTATTACTACTGTAATCACATTCAAGAAAATTAAGCTTAACTGAGAAATGAAGAATTTCTTTAATAATATCAGTGTCCATTATGTAACATCTCATTTAAATAAAAATAAATTCCTTCCCCAAATGAGTATACATTTTACAGTATTGTATACAGGCAGCTTGTTTTATTATGATATATTAAAATACTGTTCCCCAATTTTAGAGACTTTCTAGTAAATACTTAAAAAGAAAGTTGTTTGCAGTATAGATTTTCATTTCTCTATTATCTCATTGTGCAAAGGTTATAATTGGCTATCAACTTTTTAGGTTAAATGCATCAATAAGTCATTCTACTGTAAGTACTGTCTGCAAAACTTTGGATTTGCAAACTATACAAATATATGCCAACATTTTAGGAATGTTTTTGCAAAACAAAATGTAGAAAAAAGTTTATGCTACTGCAAATATTTAATTTTTTCAAACATTTGTCTTGCTTATATATTTTGATAAATTCAAATATATAATTGACTTAAGCATGTAAAGGTATATATGTGAATGTCAGAGAAGTAAATATATTTTAATTACCTTACTTAGAAATAGATTAAAAGTATGCAATGTTTTGAGGAACCAAGGATAGGAAAGAAATGCTATTTTTTTTTTAATATCAATTCCAGTATAATTAACATACAGTATTATGTTATTTTCAGGTGTATAATATAGGGATTCAACAATTCTATACATTACATGTGTTCATCATGATAAGTGCGTTCTTAATCCCCATAACCTATTTCCCCCATCTCCCCACCCACCTCTGCTCTGGTGACCATCAGTGTGTTCTCTGTAGTCAAGAGTCTGTTGTTATTTGTCCCTTTTCCCTTTGCTCATTTGTTTTGTTTCTTAAATCCCACATATGAGTGAAATCATATGGTATGACTGACTTACTTCCCTTAGCATTATACTCTCTTGCAAATGGCAAGATTTCATTCTTTTTATGGCTGAGTAATATTTTCTTGTGTATATATATTTTTTTAATTTAATTTTATTTTATTATGCTATGTTAGTCACCATACATCATTAGTTTTTGATGTAGTGATCCATGATTCATTGTTTTCGTATAACACCCAATGCTCCATGCAGTACATGACCTCCTTAATACCATCACCAGGCTAACCCATCCCCCCACCCCCCTCCCCTCTAAAACCCTCAGTTTGTTTCTCAGAGTCCATAGTCTCTCATGGTTCATCTCTCCCTCCGATTTCCCCCCCTTCATTTTTCCCTTCCTTCTCCTAATGTCCTCCATGCTATTCCTTATCTTCCACAAATAAGTGAAACCATATGATAATTGACTTTCTCTGCTTGACTTATTTCACTTAGCATAATCTCCTCCAGTCCCATCCATGTTGAGGTAAAAGTTGGGTATTTCATCCTTTCTGATGGCTGAGTGATATTCCATTGTCTATATGGACCACATATTCTTTATCCATTCATCTGTTGAAGGGCATCTCGGCTCTTTCCACAGTTTGGCTATTGCGGACATTGCTGCTATGAACATTGGGGTGCATATGGCCCTTCTTTTCACTGCATCTGTGTCTTTGGGGTAAATACCCAGTAGTGCAATTGCTGGGTCATAAGGTAGCTCTATTTTTAATTTTTTGAGGGACCTCCACACTGTTTTCCAAAGTGGCTGTATCAACTTGCATTCCCACCAACAGTGTAAGAGGGTTCCCCTTTCTCCACAACCTCTCCAACATTTGTTGTTTCTTGCCTTGTCAATTTTCACCATTCTTACTGGTATAAGGTGGTATCTCAATGTGGTTTTGATTTGAATTTCCCTGATGGCTAATGATGATGAACATTTTTCATGTGTCTGTTAGCCATTTGTCTGTCTTCTTTGGAGAAGTGTCTGTTCATGTCTTCTGCCCATTTTTTATTTGATTATTTGTTTTTGGGGTGTTGAGTTTCAGAAGTTCTTTATAGATCTTGGATACCAGCCCTTTATCTGTAGTGTCATTTGCAAATATCTTCTCCCATTCTGTGGGTTGCCTCTTTGTTTTGTTGACTGTTTCCTTTGCTGTGGAGAAGCTTTTTATCTTGATGAAGTCCCAAAAGTTCATTTTTGCTTTGGTTTCACTAGCCTTTGGAGATGTATCTTGAAAGAAGTTGCTGTGGCCAATGTCAAAGAGGTTACTGCCTATGTTCTCCTCTAGGGTTTTGATGGATTCCTGTCTCACATTGAGGTCTTTCATCCATTTTGAGTTTATCTTTGTGTATGGTGTTAGAGAATGGTCAAGTTTCATTCTTCTGCAAGCGGCTGTCCAATTTTCCCAGCACCATTTATTGAAAAGACTGTCTTTTTTCCACTGCATTTTTTTTCCTGCTTTGTCAAAGATTATTTGAGGTAAAGGATATATACTCTAGGAACTACAGAACACTCATAAAAGAAATCATAGAAGACACAGAAAGATGGAAACATTCCATGCTCATGGATCAGAAGAATAAACATTGTTAAAATGTCTATGCTACCCAGAGCAATCTATACCTCCAACGCCATCCCAATCAAAATTGCAATCACATTTTTCAAAGTGCTGGAATAAACAATCCTAAAATTTGTATGGAATCAGAAAAGACCCCGAATCGCCAAGGAAATGTTGAAAAAGAAAAACAAAGCTGGGGGCATCACGTTGCCTGATTTCAAGCTATATTACAAAGCAGTGATGAACAAGACAGCATGGTACTGGCACAAAAACAGACATACAGACCAATGAAACAGAATAGAGAGCCCAGATATGGACCCTCAACTCTATGGTCAAATAATTTTCTTGCGTATATACACCACATCTTCTTTATTCATCCATCAGTCAATGGACACAGGCTATTTCCATATCCTGGCTATTGTAAATAATGCTGCTATAACATAAGGGTGCATATATTTTTTTTCAAATTAGTGTTTTCATATTCTTTGGGTAAATACCCAGTAGTGCAATTGCTGGGTCATAGGGTGGTTCTATCTTTATTTTCTGAGGAACCTCCATACTGTTTTCCCCTGTGGCTGCACCAGTGTGCATTCCCACCAACAGTGGAAGAGGACTCCCCTTTCTCCACATCCTCACCAACACCTGTTGTTTCTTGTGTTGTTGATTTTAGCCATTCTGACAGGTGTGAGGTGATATCTCATTATGGTTTTGATTTGTATTTCCTTGATGATGAGTGATGTTGAGCGTCTTTTCACGTGTCTGTTGGCCATCAGTATGTCTTTGGAGAAATGTCTTCTCATTTTTAATTAGATTATCTTTTGTGTGTGTGTGTATGTTGAGTTGTGTAAGTACTTTATATATTTTGGATACTAACCCTTTATCAGGTATGTCATTTGCAAATATCTTCTCCCATTCAGTAGGTTCTCTTTTAGTTATACTAATTGTTTCCTTCATTGTGCAGCTTTTATTTTGAGGTGGTCCCAACAGTTTATTTTTGCTTTTGTTTCCCTTGCTTCAGAAGACATATCTAGGATAAAGTTGCCATGGCTGAATGTCAGAGAAATTACTGCCTGTGCTCTCTTCTAGGATTTTTATCATTTCAGAAAAAGCTATAGTTTAAAGAACATGGATACCAGTAAAGTTTTATCCTGATGTATTTAAAAAATATATATTCAGGCTAAATTTACCATCCAGTTGTCATGGCAATGTGCATTTTGCCTAATGGAAACATTTGGAAAATGAAAAAAAAATCTAACTTCTAGAAAATGTGTTGCTCTATGATATGTAGTTGATACTTCACACTGTGTTAATCAATTTTAATTAATTAATTATTTTTTAAAGATTTTATTTATTTATTTGACAGAGATAGAGAGAGCACAAGTGAGGAGGAAGAAGGGCAGAGGCAGAGGGAGAAGCAGACTCCCCGCTGGGCAGGTAGCCCAATGCAGAGCTCGATCTCAAGACCCTGAGATCATGACCTGAGTCAAAGGCAGCTGTTTAACTGACTGAGCCACCCAGGCATCCCTCAATTTTAATTTAAATATTATTTGCATCATAGCTGACTAACTCACAGAAAACTAGGATTTATTCCAAGCTATCTACGGCATTAAAATTATTTTCTTAGTTTTATATTATCATTTAAAAATGTGTATTTTTATCTCTAATGAAATCACTAAATATTTCCAGAAGTCAGTTTCTCCTAATTAAGCACTTTAGTTAGTTAAAACTATCCTACAAACATGCAGAGATGCACAGAAAAAAATAAATGTTGGCATTTGTACCTTTTTAGGTTAGAACTGAAATTGAGCATAGATAAAACTCTTTTTTAAAAAGATCCATTTATTTCACAACATCTTACTATACTACAAAGAAAGACATGATTTGGGCTAAAGCATTCTCATTAATGTAACAGCTCTGTATTTATTAAACATGGAAAATATTCAATTGTTAATTTTCTTTTCTGTTTGAATCACTGTGACACACAACTACTTTTTATTTTTGCTCAATTATTTTTATTTTTCCCGTGAAAATGAGTGAAATTTGGTCTTGCCTGACTTTTCCTTCCTTCCTTCCTCCTCTGAATGGACTACCCTGGCCATGAGGGTTATTGCCCGCAGCTGCTTGTGGAAGACAGGCACAGTCTTAGACCATTTTGATGATCTCCAAGTCACACCTTATTACCAGCAGGAATGAATGATGTCTAGCACATTATAGAGCATGCACCCCTTAACCATTTCCATTGTTTTCCTGCTGCCACAGGCCTCTTGGTTTGCAGCCAGGCCATGAGGTGATATGAGGCCCAAACCACTGGGGTATGAAGAAGAAGGAAAACAAAACACAAACCACTGGCGTTTCAGACAGAACCTCACAGAACGACCATATGCTTCTCACGTGCTGTGGCGAACTCAGATGTATACCTACCTCAGCAGGGGTTCCGTTCTGGGAATAAAGTCATGCTGCTAACTGACAGGAACCAGTTTACACTTTACAAGGGAAGTCTGCAAAGTTGAAACGTTAGTCTGGAATGCAACCACCGAGGACAAGATTCAGGAATACTTGGAGCCTGATTTCCCAGCTAAAATTCGTTTGACCAGCAGAACGAATTCCTTGGAGCTAATGTGTTAGAAAATGAGATTTTAACCAAAGCTTTTCTGATACTCACAACACAAGATAATCCATTATGCCACATTTTCTCTCTTTAAAACCAGAGTAAGTTAGGTTATAGTAACAGCCTCCCTATGCAAAAACACGAAAGCATTCCAGACTTCACTGGGACACCCGTCCACTGAAAAGAATACTTTTAAAGAGAAGTGGATAATCATTTCTGTGACAGAGAATCTTTTTTTTTTTTTTTTTTTTTAAGATTTACGTATTTATTTGAGAGAGAGAGCACAAGCAGTGGGAGTGGAGGGCAGAGGGAATGGGAGAGAGAATCTCAAGCAGACTCCCCACTGAACACAGCCCTATGCTGAGTTTGATCCCAGGACCCTGAGATCATGACCTGAGCCAAAATCAACAGTTGGACACTTAACCAACTGAGCCACCCAGGCACCCCAAGAATCTCTCTTTTAAAGAAGGCTGGCTAAACAATGTTACAGACCTATTTTCAGTTTCCAAGACCTATTCTTTAAGATTCCACAAAACTCCAAAAAATGGCATTTCACTATTCATGTTTTATTTTCTAAAACTATATTATTTCATTTACATTAGCGATATCTGACTTTATTTTTGGTGGGGGGCATACTCATCTCTCATTACCTTCTGCAAACACTCATCCAGTTCTCAGATGGGCAATGCTGTCCCTGAAACGCATCCCAGAGGCTTCTGGTCTCAGCATTCCTGGCGATGTGGCCCATGTCAAGACCGGGCACCCCCACAGAGCAGCCTCAACTATTCTGTCTTCATATTTTTACCCCAATGCTAATGCCCATTCTCCTGCTCCCATGCCTGAAGTTCAGAGGGACATTGCAAAGTGCCACCTGGCTGGCTTCTTCTCCCACAGTCTGCTGCCACAGACTCTCATTTATTCTTCCAAACCCAAATTCTCCTCTGCCCTCACTGGCCATCCCCAGCTTCCCACCCTCCTTCAAGATTCTAACCTCACTGTGTGGTAGAAGAAGTATCCAAGCTAACTCTAGCTCTTCCGTTCATCTTGGGTGTTCAGTGTTTCTACAATTCTACCCCTTTCACTCTCCTTTTTAATCAAGATATGATCACCATGTTTCAGAATCTTATTTGCACTCTGGGATACCAGAGTACTGTTGAGGCACCAGATTCCCCAGACACAATGGCTCGTCCAAACAGACAATGAGGGCCGTAGGCAGCACACTCACATCTGAATTGTAATGCTCTCTGCAATAGGCAATTCCTAACCCCGGTGCTCGGTTCCCTCCATACCACGGAATGGGGATTTTCCCCAAGGCCTACTTAGCATTATCATCTTCAAATAGTAAAATACAGTAAGTCTAGATTATTTCCAGTTTTTAAAAAGTCTATTCCATGGTTACTAGCTTCCGTGACTATTAACACATTTCACTTTCCTCTCATTATTTCTACTTCCCCAAGTTATGAAGAAATCCCAAGTGTCCTTAAAGATCCAGCTCAAGGGATTTATTTTCTCCTGAAAATGTTTTTGTTTAAAGCAATCTCTCTTCTTCCGAAACCCCCATGGATGCTCCATATCTCTTATCCATTTACTATGTTGTATTGGATGCATTAACATCATCTTCCCTAATTCTATCCTCTTCATAATCACTCATGACCTGAGCAACTTCTAATATTTCTTCTATATAGTGCCGTATACCTTATATAAGGCCTTGAGTATTCAATATGAGATTGCTGAATAAATAAAACCATTATGCAAATAAGACACCGATATTTGTAAGGTGGTAATATTCTTTATATAATCTATCTCTGAGACTTTATTCTTAATGTATTTTTTTGTATTAACGTTTCTTTCCTACCTCTCAACTCTTTCAGTCCTTTGCTTTTCCTGGTCCTTCAAACCTCCTGTAATCATATTAAGTGCCCTCTGGCTACACATTTCAATGTGCCCCACACTGTCTTGGAAGAGCCTATGTCACGGGAAGGCCCTTCCTTGACGTGTGCTCATCACTCTGTGTTACATCATAATTGTTATTTGACCAACACACATTTATTGTTCATCCAAAAAATGCACAGTGTTGACGGCTTAAAATAGCCTTCCTTCTATTTCACACAATAAATTTAGGAATATATGCATTACTCTTTCCACACGAATGGCCTCTGTAAACTCAAAACAGCAATCTCCCATTTTAATGACAGCTGAGATGTCAAAATAATAAACATTTAATATAAATTCTGAAGCTGTTGCTAGAACCCTGTGATGATGGATTACTACGACAGAATAATTATTTTTAAAACTCAGATAATAGGCATAATAGCATGCAGACCAAACAGAGAAACCAAAAAATTTTCAATTTTTTCCTTGAAGGGGGAAGTCAGGTAAATCTTGTGAAAAAAATCTTTTCAAATGATAAATCCAAGACTGCTAGTGATAACGAAGGCTAAGAAATAAATAATTTAGTATTACACTTGAGGCGTTAGATGTTAAAGGTGGGAAAAAAGAAAGGACAGTAATCCATAATTTATGACCGTAACCACGTATCACATGAAAACTGTGTATGGAAGACAAAACTGCAGCACAGGAAGAACTAGTTTAAAATCCACATGGCCACTTTGAAACCAAAACCTCAAATAAGTAACATAAATTGACCTTTGTTTTTCTCAATGCACCAGAGGTCAAAACATCCACATTCCCCTTTTCATAGGAAGACTGTCACTCCCAACTCAGAGAGCATGCAGAATGCTTTCAGGTTTATGTAAATGTATGATATTAGCTTTTGGTTCTCAGATAAATAAGAAATTTATATGAACTCACTACTGCATAGCAGCAATTTGAGGAAGAAAGATCAAGAACTGCAAGGTCTATAAAGATTTTTTTTGCTTATATTTTTTCAAGTAATCAGAAATAATTTTGTGTAGAGCATTTTATTTCCCTGATAATTTACATTCACTGAAAGAATTCGGACTAGTATTTGTGGTATTGTTATAGTCTTTTCTTTCTGGTACTGTTTTATTCTTTTTGTGTCCAAAAATATCATTTCTAGTGATGTAAAAGCTAATCATAACATGCAAATCAATTAAATCAATTAAATCTAAAAGTTCTGTATTTATGTGAATAAACAAATGTATTTTCCCACTTTCATTTAAAGTGTAGACATTGGGGCACCTGGGTGGCTCAGTCGGTTAAGCGTCTGCCTTCAGCTCAGGTTATGATCTCAGGGTCCTGGGATCAAGTCCTGCATTGGGCTCCCTGTTTGGCGGGGAGTTTTCTTCTCCCTCTCCCTCTGCCCCTCTTCCCTGCTAGTGTTCTCTCTCTCCCTCAAATAAATAAATAAAATATATTTTAAAAAATAAAAATAATAAAATGTAGACATAGAATGAGTACTATCTTCATTTAAAAAAAAATCAGTTTTGGGTGCCTGGTGGCTCAGCTGGTGAAGCGTCTGCCTTCAGCTCAGGTCATGATCTCAGGGTCCTGGGATCAAGCCCCGCATCGGGCTCCCTGCTCAGCAGGGAGTCTGCTTCTCCTTCTCCCACTTCCCCCTGCTCATGATCTCCCTCTTTCTCTCTCTCTCTCAAATAAATAAAGCCTTTAAAAAATAAAAATAATTTAAAAATCAGAATTTTCTGCTTCTGTCCACAGTAAAGTAACTGATGTTGGACTCAGTTTCATGACACGAAAAGGTGTGAGACTGGGTGAACTGTTTTCAGACAACAAGCTCGTTCATACAATGGAAAGTCTGAAGGTGAGCCCCAGGAGAACTCAGGCTTCCTGACTGCAGGTTTTTGTTGACTTCATCCCAAGGAAATGGGCCCAAACAGCACACTGATCTTTCTCAGCTCAAGAATAGGAACCTGGAGTTCTCAGTTGCTGACATAGCTGAGATTTCAGACAGTGTATCAGAAAATAGGAGTTCTTTTTATAGAATATACTGCAGCAATCTGCCTGAGGTCCCCTTCATCACTGTCCAAATACAGCCGTCCATGCACAAATCAAGAGTACAAGCAGGCGGGGGATGGTTTCCAAGGTGTTGTTGATGTAACGGGGAGTTGGAGAACTCGATGCTACATGGAGCCAAGAGGCAGGAGTTCCATCCAACCACAGTGGGAAAATCTTACTGAGCCCACCAGCCATTTCCACGAGACCCTAGAAATACCATTCTCTCGGCTCTAGCTGCTTGACTTGAATGCTCGGTTCATGACCACTCTAGATGGATTCGGGAATCTTAAAAACAAGCCCTGAATGGATCAGCCAGATTCAAGTGTAAATGAAATGCATGTCAGAACACGATCTAACCCTCTTTAAAGGAAGAAAACAAACTTCAGATACTCGACACATTAGTACCCACGAGTTCCTACACGCAAAACAAAACTACAAAGTTAGTATGTGTAGACAAAGCAAAATCTGACCACTAACCAGCAGACAAATAATCAATAGTATCAACAGAACAACAGACATGTTGAAATTAGCAAAAGCATACTTTAAAACAGCTGTTACATACTCTGTAAGAACAAAGTTGTAAGATCAACGTAAATATAAATAAGTAAATAAAGACAGGGAAAGAAAGAAAGGAGGTAGGGAGTCACAGTAAAGAACTAGAGATGAACAGCTGAGCCCCAAGCTTCACATATGAATGAAGAGTTCAGTGGGTGTGTCTAGCGGGCTGGCTGTGGCAGATGAAACCAGGAGCAGTTTTAAACTGTCTAAACTGAACCACAGAGGAAACTAGTTTGAGCAAAAACGAACAGAGACTCAGTGTCTTGTGGGACGATATCGAGCAGCCTCACGTTCACGTAACTGAAGCCCCTAAGTCGGGCGGAGGGCCCAAAGTCATCAGAGGACATAAGGCAGGAGGGGCTTCTGTTTCTGGTCGAGGCAGCACAATGGTCCCAGGCTAGGCTTGGTGGTGCCAACAACCACAAGACTGAGCAAAGGGGAAATTCCGATGTCACCCTGAGATCCAACACTATGTTGCTTATAAGAAACGCACTTTATATATAAAGACGCATTAGATTGAAGAAAGGGCACTGAGGACGATATACTAATCAGAAGAGATATCTATGTACTTATGACTGTAATTTAGACTGGGGTCAGCTGGACAGTCCTGGCAGCGGTCTGGTGGCTGGTGTGACCCGTTCTGCTACTCGACGGTCCACAGCCTCACTCTCATGTGTGATTAGCCAGGGCCATAGCCACATGCCTGCTTTGCAAACCATCTCCAGCCTGGCCGTGCAGATCTCCCAGCGGTGCAAGTCCAGAGGGTCCTGGACCGCACATGTTTATCAAGCCTCTGCTTCAGAAAACTGAGTGATGGAAAATGTGGGAAGGAGCTCTGCCCTGTGGTGTGGAGTATGATGTAGTCACGGCCAAGGCTGAAACAGAGCTCTGTTATATATTCACTACAAAGAATGGAACGAAGCTTTATCAGATATTAAGACCTCAATTTTTCTCATGTTTACAGTGACCAAGGTACCCATAACACACATCCACCCACACACACACACGGCCTTACAGAATATGCATATGAAAAATTGTTCCAATAAATATGTGGAAGAACACATACTAGATTGTTTTTAACTTTGTTGACCTTAGAAAGAAGGAAGCATGGGAAGGAAAAGCCAAGTATGAAATGTTTGTATACAAGGCATTGAATGTATTATATATTATATAATATATAATTATATATATAATGTACATTATATGTGTACATATGCTGATAAAATATTTAAGCCTGTAGTTTTTTTAATTAGACCATGATCAGCCCTTTATGATCATGGTCTAATTAAAAGTAGTTTATCTAATCTACCTAGGCTAATCAGTTTATCTTAGGAGCTTATCCTCAGTACAAGGAGGGGAGATTTTGGAGCTTCTGGGGACAATCCACGATGGAAAGGATGAGACAGATGGGAAGAGAATAGGAGGAAAGAGCTAAAGCAAAGCTTGGGGCCGCTGTATGCTCCATGGAATCCTTCTCCTGTGGCCCAAAACTATTAATTGAATTTACTAAGACAACTGCCCTGGAAAATAGTCCACCTGAGACATCTATACACAGAAACTTATTTTGTATTGAATACTTTAAAACTGAAACCTTAACCCTAACTCTACAATTCACACATGGCCCATATCCTCAAGGGCATGTGCTTTAAGTCTGTTCCATGTGTAGTCCTTACACAACAAAATTTCATTTTATAGGAAGCCTGCAAAAATAGTGTAGGTGTTTACATTTTGTTGATGGATTCATAAGGAATTAAGATCCTACACACAAGACTTTCTCTAGAGACTATCCTCATTCTAGATTTTTTTATCATTTTCTCCACTTTGAACTTTAGGAATGTAGGAACTTCTCTTGTGAAAATGTAGTATTAGAACTTACTAAGTTTGTCATGCCAGCATGAACTTCCATCAAATTAAGTGACTATAATGGCAGCTGCCAAAATTCTGACTTGAGATATACAATTATATATAGAATAACTTTTAGTGGGACTATAAGCTCACTTTAACTTTGAGTCCTTCTATGAGATCACTAATTAAATAGTTTTAGACTAGTCTGCTAATGAAATCTGAAGACAGGCAAAATCTGTTGATTTACTCTAGGCGATCATTCTTATAATTTTCATTGACTACAAATAAAGTCTTAGAGGTATTAATGATCCATATCTATGGTAAACTGGGACTTTTCATTATTGTAATTCAAAGGGGAAAATTTCCATTTTATGAATTCAGATCAGAAGTTAACATTCGTTGCCTATTGATGAAGTCTCCCCATAAGTAACTGCTCAATTAACCTGCCTTGACTTTCTTTGAAAGACCATAAATTCAACTGCTGTAGCTCTCTATCAAAAATTTTGTAAATAATCAAAAGGAACATAGTTGTCAGGGAAATAGATTAACATATTTTAAAGATTAGGTGTTTTGCCATGTTGTCAGGATAAGATACCACAATTAGTTGAAAAAGAAGGATAAGTATAAAAATACTTTGGAATTTCTCAGTTTCATGTATCTTTATAAACCCTTACATTGCTATGGAATTCTAAAGGGAATATCTAAGCAATAACCCTATGGAATCACTCTTGCTTACAGCTTTGAGTGTTCTCAGTGAGTAAAGTCAGTATAGAAGCCATATGGCAAGTGGACTTATCGAGGCTCAAGATGTCCACTCCCCTAAACATTTACAAATCCATATCCCAGAAAGGTAGCAAAGTAGTTAACTTTAATAATACCCCCGATAAAGTCATGGTTTCAGGTTGAAAGTTTATTTAAAAATCACTGGTTTCAAAAACCAGAACTGATATATTTGATGTATTTATTTCTTTATATTTCTGAGTGCACGTGGTGACCTAGCTGTCATGAGCCGATTTATTGTGGTTAAGGTACCCCTAGGAGGCTGGGCTACGACTGTAATGCTGTTCAGTGTACTTTTGTATTCATGTATTCTTAAACTGGGTGTAAATTAATTTATGCTGATATGACATTTAAAAAGAAAATCAAATTTTGAGGACACACACACACACACACACCAGCTATGAAAATTAGGTGTCTTCTTTCACGTAAGCCTAAATAGAATCTACAATGAGCTAAGGGGAATTTCATTAAAATCAAAAATCCTTCCCAGTATAACCCCATCTCTGGCTTGGGCATGTCAGGCTTTTAAGAAATTTAGTGTCAAAATTTCTTCAGATGGCTTACTTCTCTTGCTACTCCACATAAGGTATCTTACTATTTGCAATTTACTCTGAAAGAATCGAGGATAATCTCTTAAAGCAAACTTAATCTTCAATTAAATTTTACAGGCTCTTAGTGCCACAGTCCTTAGAAAACTCTTATGAGCTACAATTTGCTACAAGTCTTTTTAATAAGACCTCTCGCTTCCATCAGTGGAGAACATTAAGCAGGACTTATAATACTTGCAGATCTTAATCATCAAGATTTTGCTTTTCCAAAAATAAAACTGTGAACTGAAGTTTTAGATAGAACACTTACCTTAGATTACTCCCAAGTTAAATATAAACTTGACTTATGATACTCCATAAGTCAATATTTTAAAAATAAATATATTATTTGCGGGGCACCTGGGTGGCTCAGTTGGTTAAGCGACTGCCTTCGGCTCAGGTCATGATCCTGGAGTCCCTGGATCAAGTCCCACATCGGGCTCCCTGCTCGGCAGAGAGTCTGCTTCTCCCTCTGACCCTAACCCCTCTCATGTGCTCTCTCTCATTCTCTCTCTCTCAAATAAATAAATAAAATTTAAATATATATATATATTATTTGCTTTGAATCATAATTGTTACCTAGTTACATCATCTGCAAGCCTATTCAAAATTTAACAATTAGGCACAAAAGTCCCAAATTGAAATGTACTAGAAAGTTTACAATCTATAATTTCTACTACTGTCTTTTGTTCTCAGAAATTCAGGAAAAAATAACAAATGTCAAATGCATAAATAAATAACAAGGCACTCTATGTACATGGTCAAATGGTCTCTATCAGTTCTATTTTTAAAAAAAAACTAGAAAAAATAAATTATTTTATTAATATTTGATTAGAAAAGAATCAATATCTTTTTCAGACAAAAGAAAAAATGAAACATTTTTATTTTTGTTTTGCTTGTCCTTTACAGGAAAGGAGGTGAAGGACCACAGCACACCCGACTACTCAGGTATCAGAATTCACTTTCACGCTGATTATCACCCACACGGATCCTGATTTTCTATAAAAATTGCTCCTAAGGCATTAGGATTTACAAAACCTAGATCTGATAATATGCGATACCTGCTATCAAAGTGTAAATGGCAAGGAGGATTTTATCTATTGTATTTATATATGATTTTGGAGAGGCTAAATTAATTTGTGGATTTAGGATATGCAGGGACATCATGTATCTTGATCTAATTTTGAATTTTATTCTCGGCCTCCAGGGGACAAATGGGTATTATGCTTTAGTGCGTATCTGTACGCACCGCACAAGGCGGTGTCTAACTCTTCAGAAAGTCACTACAGGATTATCGCTCATTTTTGACACTGACTCAAGATGAAACGCACCATTGATTTGAAAACTCTGCTTCATATGTGTTAAGTTTTTAATGAAATTTTTGCCTTGCTTATTTTAAATATATCTATCTTTCCACAAAGGAATCCACATTTGCTAGCCGTTTTTTTTTTTTTTTTTTTTAATTTGAAGCACTATTTTAAACTGTAAGGAAAGGAAGGCTGAGCATGCTTATCTATATTAAACTCTGGTTACTTTGTTCAGAAAATCACATTGATTAGTATGACATGTAAGACTTAAAGAAGAGAAGCATATTTGTCTTCTGGGAATTTCCACTGGCTTTGTTAACTTATTGAAGGAGGGAAAAAGTCACTCTGCCCATATAGAATTGTTTTGGAAGAAACAAAGATGGGCAGTGGCCAAAGTCCATTTTATAACTACTATTTTCTTATTTATTTTTGAGATGGGGATCACTTGAGTAAAAGACAAGCTAGAATGTACTGAGAATTAAAATTACTGATTTTAGAATCCCTATCTCCTCTCCTGAGGAAAACAAATGTGTGTTTCCCTACCTTATTGAAAAATGACAATGATTTCATGATTTTTATATTTATGGTTTTTAATGTTTATATTTGTATAATATATAAAAATATATTGCTGTTTATGTTTTATATTTGTGGTTTTCCTACCCAATGATCATTTCTCCTTTGCAATCATATGACTGAGAAAGGAAGCCAGGCTTTATGAGGTAAGCCATGGTTTTCTCCCGTCCGACATAAACAGTTTCAAAGATCACCAACTTCAGCTATAGCCACTCTAAATCACAATCGGATGGACCAAAATAAGACCACTCCTATTAATCACATCTGAGCATAGAAAAAAAAGTAAGAACTCTGTCCAAGCCACAAAAATGGCCAAGCATTCCCCTTTTCATCATGTGAGTTCCTGATGCCTCTTTGTCAATTACAGCTTTAGACCTGCTGCATTTCTCCACCATCTACATAAAACATTGTTCAGATGCCCAATGAGAACTCCCTTTGCTCTCCCAGGGCACTCAAGGCAGAGCAAGACACAGCCGAACTGAACCGTCTCCTAAATCACCCACTGGAAACCCAAATCACGCAACAACCTCCTCCTAACACCCTCTGGCTGAGAAGTCCCTTATTTCCTCATGGTGGACTGTCTTCCCTGTTGCAAGGAGCTGATAAACTCTCCCTCAGTTGCCGACATATACGTTCCTAATGATCCTTGGCTAAACAGCAGTAGCATGATGCATGGGAGTGATTCTGCACACATATGAAACTGTCTGTGCATGGCCCTCTGTAAACATGTACCATTTCTTCGTGTCTCCATGACTTAGCTGTTAGATGACCTCTCTTTTCTCTTACATTTGTATGTACATGACACTATCAGAATATAAACTTAAACTTTGATTTGTTCTTAATTAACCTGTTGTAAATACATTGAACATGCAAATAAATTCAACAATTGTCTTTCATTTTTTTTTAGCATCGAAGTATAATTGACAGACAATGTTTATTAGTTTCAGGTGCACAACATACTGATTGGACAACTCAATGCTCACCACGAGTGTAATCACCGTGTGTCACCATACAACATTATTACACTATTATTGACATTCCCTGTGCTGTATGACTTATTCATTTTATAATTGAAAGTCTGTGCCACTTAATCTCCTTATTCTATTTCCTCCACCCCCACACTCCCTAGCAACCACTAGTTTGTTCTCTGTATTTAAGAATCTGTTTGCTTTTCATTTGTTTGACTTTTAGATTCCACATATAAGTGAAATCATATGATATTTGTCTTTTTCTGATTTATTTCACTTAGCACAATACCCTACAGTTCCATCCATATGGAACCAAATGGCAAGATTTCACTCTTTTTTTATGGCTGAGTAGTATTCCATTGTATATACACTACCTCTTCTTTATCCATTTATCTATTGATGGACAGTTGGGTTGCTTCTATCTTTGCTACTGTAACATTGAAATAAACATAGGGGTGCATGTATCTTCTCAAAATATTGTTTTCAGGGGCATCTGGGTGGCTCAGTCAGTTAAGTGACTGCCTTCGGCTCGGGTCATGATCTCAGGGTCCTGAGATTGAGTCCCACATCATCTCCCTGCTCAGCGGGGAGTCTGCTTCTCCCTCTCCCTCTGTCTCTCCTCCCTCCGGTGTGCTGTCTCTCTGTCTCTCTGAAATAAATAAATGCTTTAAAAAAATAGTGTATTCATTTTCTTTGGATAAATACTCAGTAGTGGAATTACTGGATCATATGATAGTTCTAATTTTAAGTTTTTGAGGAACCTCCATACTGTTTTCCACAGTGGCAGCACCAGCTTGCATTCCCACCAACAGTGCAAGAGGGTTCCTTTTTCTCTGCATTCTCACCAAGACTTGTTGCTTCTTTTGGTTTTGATTTTAGCCATTCTGACAGGTGTGAGGTGATATCTCCTTGTGGTTTTGATTTGCATTTCCCTGATGATGAGTGATATTGAGCATCTTTTCATGTGTCTGTTGGCCATCTGGATGTCTTCTTTGGATAACTGTCTATTATGTCCTTTGCCCATTTTTAAATTGGATTATTTGTTTTTCGGGCATTGAGTTGTGTAAGTTCTTTATATATTTTGGAAACTAACCCTTTATCAAAAATGTCATTTGCAAATATATTTTCCTATTCAGTAAGCTTTTTGTTTTGTTGATTGTTTCCTTTACTGTGCAGAAGCTTTTTATTTTGATGAAGTCCAATAGTTTATTTTTTCTTTTTTTTCCTTGCCTGAGGAGACATATCCACAAATATGCTTTTAAAGCTGATGTCCAAGAAATCACTGCCTGTGTTTTCTTTAATTAGTTTTATGGTTTTAGGTCTCATATTTAGGTTTTTAATCCATTTTGATTTTATTTTTCTGTGTGGTGTAAGAAAGAGGTCCAATTTCATTCTTTTGCATGAGGCTGTCCACTTTTCCCAACATCATTTATTGGAAACACTGACTTTTTCCCCAAAATTATCTTACTGAGTGCTTATCATATGCTGGCAGTCTTCTGTGTGCTTGGCAACACTTGAAAAAATAGTATGAACAATGTTCTTGCTCTCTACTTAAGAAGCTACTATGTGCCGGATCCTGGTGTCTACTAACTCATTTTTTAAATCTACATGTAATTCTAATATTGCTAAGGAAAAGGGCATTGTGTAAATAGAAGCATTTAAGTAATTGTGGAGTAGAGGGAGAGTGTTAGCATGAGTAGGTGGATGTTGAGACAATTTTCTATTTGTAAAAGATCTTGCTCTCCAGCTTATGTTCTCTAATCTTGCTTTGAAATCCAACCAATTTCTGCCTGAGCTCACTTCATTGTTGTAGTACCTTGCGGAACGGCAGGCAATAGTGTCAAAAACACAAATGCACACACTCTTCCCCATGCTTTCCTTGACCACCTGCTTCACAGACCTGTGTTCTGCCTTCCAGATGACTGCAAATGACATTTTACTAAGTATTTTGCACTTTATAATGTGGGTCTCTAGCTTTCCAGCCTGCTACCTCATTGCTGCAAGCCCAATTCCTAACCAATGTCAAACATTTTATGGCTTTTTAGTGAAGAACCCCCTCTAAAGAACTAATTTCTCTATTGGTTTAGTTACCACTTGCTGCTATAAATACATCTTGACTTACCATTGGCTTGGGAAGATAAGAGTTTGGTACTCATTTAGGTTATCACACAGGTGTTCTTGTTGAGCAGCCTTGCATCTGACTCTGCAGGATTCAGACTCCTCTCTTGTGAGGCCTCCCTTCTCTAGCTCCTCAGTCCTCCCCGTCATCCCGGAATATAGGGAGAGAGCACTCCCATATCCAGCACTTGGCCTGACACAGACAGGTAAGTATTTGTCCATGTTATTGGCCAGGACACAGGAAATTACCTCATTCAAGTGCAAGGGAAATTGTAAAATATGGCTAAACAGAGTAGGTGGTAGGAAAATGAAATCGGTTTTGGTGAATACGTCACAGTCCTCCATAGGATCTTAAAGCCCATTTGTTTTTAGACTGATGTTGTTGTCACTAATAACTTTCCAAATCCATGGTAGCAAATGACTAGAAATGGAACTAGGGGAAACAAATTCTAGGGCATTTCTTTTCTGAACTGTCCCATTCTTCTAACATCAGTTAAAGAACTGTTATTTGTTAACCGACTCATAAAAATCAGAGAGAACAACTGTTGTGCCTCAACATGTGCGTGAGTTCTCATTTAAAATGTTCTCTTATTAATACCAGGCCAGGTATTTGTTCAGAGTATTTATTCACAGGCAGTAACACATTTGCAGCTTTTGAGAAAATGGAGGGAAAAAGAAAATTTGCTGGTATTTCTACCATGTTCAACAGTTTCTTTAATGCACTGCAAAGCATGTGACTTAAATTCAGCTCATTTCCAATTCCTGGGGTTGAGGAAGACCCCTTGGCTTCCCTGTATGAGCTCTATGACAATCTGGACAGCAAAAATCTGAGCACAAAATATGCACGCTCTTCTCATTTCTATAATAACTTCAGATTCATTCGTAAGAAGAGGAAACTTACTATTTTGAATATCTGGATTAGGTTTCTCAACTGGCATATAAAATGGATGTTCCAGGAAGAAGTTTTCTAGACCATTTTCTCACAATACAAGAAAAAAGGTACTCTTGAAATATTTCTGGTTTTTTTTTCATAGTTAAGTTAAAGGCCACCTAAAATCATACATGCATTTAAAAGCTTAAGTCCTCAATGGGAAGTTTACTTGAGAATTTTTCTTTATGACCTTATACAGTCATGCTTTACTCTTGTTATCTTTTAAAATTGTTTCCTTTGTTTAACACTGGATGATATGAAATAGTTTAATCCTTGGTTTTTAAGAAGACATTGGGGGAAGTTGGTTGGTGGATGGAGAAACTGTAATAAAAAAATAAAATTGATTCATTGACTCAGTATTTTTTGCTGCAGTTGTTTTATGTGAGTTAGCAGAAAGCATCATTCCTCCTCCATCACTGACACTATGGATGTTACTGGTCACAAAATGCCAGCAGTGGGCAATTCTCGACCAGGGGCCCCAGGCCAGGGTTTCCCCATGTTGAAGGGCATCAAAATTTGTGAAGTATTATTTGAAAATTATTTTTCCCATTCTTAAAAGGAAGAAAAAACTTCTCAAGTGCTAAGAAGACAATTCAGATTAAACACACAAACTCTGAAGTCTACGGAGATAAGCGAGGCCACTTTGAGTGACAGTCAGCAAGAGCTACATGAGTAGGAGTAAGGGAATAATCTTTCTAATAACTTGGCATTCAGGTCCTTACTTGATCGCTGTTCTTGATTTCAGAATCATATTTAAGAAGAAAAGAAATAGAAACGGGAAATTACAGAGTAGAATGCAAATTGAAGGGTTGGGAATATAATAGATAAAAATATAGGAACTAGGCAAACATTTTAAAATAATTGGAATTACAGTACATTTTCACATATTCAAGCTGATTTGAGAAAAATATTTCTTAAAGATTGAATGGAAAATCAGTTATACTTTTGAACACTGTAGGGCATCAATGAACCAACATTTTACTTATACTCAGACTACCCAACTCAACTTATAAAAACATAGATTAATTATAAAAGTATGTCAATACAAAATGAATAGTGGGTTAAATCCTATGCATTTTATTGCATTTGCAAGGGTGGACTCTGAAAACCTTGCTCCAGACCCCTCTGATTTCATGCCATATGTTAATTTGCATTTAGTTATTAAAAAGCCTTGTTTCTCCTTCTGTTATCCTGTTTAGCTCTGGCTCTCATTTGAAGGTAGTTTAGAAATAAGAAGTGAGTGGTTGTCTTCAAAAAAGCCACATAGCAGAAACAAGAAATAACTATTAATATTGAAGGAAAAATTATTCAGCAATTTCTAGAAATTAAAATGATATTATTCCATTAAGTATAATTCAAAAACTCCAAACCAATGAGTATATCCTTGGGTCCCTGAAAAATTATATATGATTTAATGCTGATCCAGAGAAATAAAAAAGCATTAATTTCAGACCAATACAAGGAAGAATCCTATTTTCATCCAAATAAATTTTTAAGTTTTAAAGATCTGACCATATTTAGAAAGATCATCATTCATAAAACATAAATGCTCAACGATGTTCTCTTCCAAAGAAGCGTTTCACTATTTCAATTGCAAGTTTTTTTAATTTAAATTCAATTAGCCAACATATAGTACATCATTAGTTTCAGATGTTGAGTTCAGTAATTCATCAGTTGCATATAACACCCAGTGCCCATCACATCACATGTCCTCCTTAATACCCATCGCCCAATTACCCCATCCCCTTACCCGCCTCCCCTCCAGCAACCCTCAGTTTGTTTCCTATCGTTAAGAGTCTCTCATGGTTTTTCTCCCTCTCTGATGACTTCCCATTCAGCTTTCCCTCCCTTCCCCTATGATCCTCTCCGCTGTTTCTTATGTTCCACATATGAGTGAAACCATATGATAATTGTCTTTCTCTGACGGATTTATTTCACTTAGCATAATACCCTCCAGTTCCATCCATGCTAATGTAAATGGTAAGTACTCATCCTTTCTAATGGCTGAGTAATATTCCATTAGTATACATATACCACGTCTTCTTTATCCATTCACCTGTCGATGGACATCTGGGCTCTATCCATAGTTTGTCTATTGTGGACATTGCTGCTATAAACATTGGGGTGCATGTGCCCCTTTGTATCACTACATTTTTATCTCTGGGATAAATACCTAGTAGAGTAATTGCTGGGTCATGGAGTAGCTCTATTTTCAACTTTTTGAGGAACACTGTTTTCCAGAGTGGCTGCAAGAGCTTGTATTCCCACCAACAGTGTAGGAGGGTTCCCCTTTCTCCACATCCTCACCAACATTTGTTGTTTCCTGACTTGTTAATTTTAAACATTCTGACTGGTGTGAGGGGGTATCTCATTGAGGTTTTGAAGGATGCTCAATCACCGATGCCAAGTGATGTTGAGCATTTTTTCATGTGTCTGTTGGCCATTTGTATGTCTTCTTTGGAGAAATGTCTGTTCATGACTTCTGCCCATCTGGATTCTTTGTTTTTTGTGGTGTTGAATTTAATAAGTTCTTTATAGATCTTGGATACTAACCCTTTATCTGATATGTCATTTGCAAATATCTTCTCTGATTCTGTAGGTTGCCTTTTAGCTTTGTTGACTGTTTCCTTTGCTGTGCAGAACGTTTTTATCTTGATGAAGTCCCAATAGTTCATTTTTGCTTTTGTTTCCCTTGCCTTTGGAGAGGTGTCTAGTAAGAAGTTGCTGCGGCTGAGATCGAAGAGGTCACCGCCTGTGTTCCCCTCTAGGATTTTGATGGATTCCTGTCTCACATTGAGGTCTTTCATCCATTTTGAGTGTATTTTTTGTGTACGGTGTAAGAAAATGGTCGAGTTTCATTCTTCTGCATGTGGCTGTCCAATTTTCCCAACACCATTTGTTGAAGAGACTGTCCTTTTTCCATTGGATAGTCTTTCCTTCTTTGTTGAAGATTAGCTGACCATAGAGTTGAGGGTCCATTTCTGGGCTCTCTATTCTGTTCCATTGATCTATGTGTCTGTTTTTGTGCCAGTACCATACCGTCTTGATGATTACAGCTTTGTGATAGAGCTGGAAGTCCAGCATTGTGATGCCCCCAGTTTTGGTTTTCTTTTTCAACATTTCTGTGGCTATTCGGGGTCTTTTCTGGTTCCATACAAATTTTAGGATTATTTGTTCCAGCTCTGTGAAAAATGGTATTTTGATAGGGATTGCACTGAATGTGTAGATTGCTCTGGGTAGCATAGACATTTTAACAATATTTACTCCTCCAATCCACGAGCATGGAATGTTTTTCCATCTCTTTGTGTCTTCCTCCTCCATTTCTTTCATAAGTGTTCTGTAGTTTCTAGAGCATAGATCCTTTACCTCTTTGGTTAGCTTTATTCCTAGGTATCTTATGGTTTTTGGTGCTATTGTAAATGGAATCAATTCCTTAATTTCTCTTTCTTCAGTCTCATTGTTAGTGTATAGAAATGCAACTGATTTCTGTGCATTGATTTTATATGCTGCCACGTTGCTGAAATTCCTCTATGAGTTCTAGCAATTTTGGGGTGGAGTCTTTTGGGTTTTCCACATAAAGTATCATGTCATCTGTGAAGAGTGAGAGTTTGACTTCTTCTTTGCCAATTTGAATGCCTTTTATTTCTTTTTGTTGTCTGATTGTTGAGGCTAGGACTTCTAGTACTATGTTGAACAGCAGTGGTGATAGTGGGCATCCCTGCTGTGTTCCTGACTTTAGGGGAAAAGCTCAGTTTTTCCCCATTGAGAATGGTATTTCGCTGTGGGCTTTTCACAGATGGCTTTTATGATATTGAGGTATATTCCTTCTATCCCTACACTGTGAAGAGTTTTAATCAGGAGAGGATGCTGTACTTTCTCAAATACTTTTTCTGCATAGGTTGAGAGGATCACATGTCTTTTATTAATGTGATGTATCATGTTGATTGAATTGCGAATGCTGAACCACCCTTGCAGCCCAGAAATAAATCCCACTTGGTTTTGGCGAATAATCTTTTTAAAGTACAGTCAGATCCTATTGGCTAGTATCTTGGTGAGAACTTTGGCATCCGTGTTCATCAGGGATATTGGTCTGTAATTCTCCTTTTTGGTGGGGTCTTTGGTTTTGGGATCAAGGTAATGCTGGCCACACAGAACAAGTATGGAAGTTTTCCTTCCATTTCTATTTTGAAACAGCTTCAGAAGAATGGTTGTTAGTTCTTCTTTAAACGTTTGGTAGAATTTCCCTGGGAAGCCATCTGGCCCTGGACTCTTGTTTGTTGGGAGACTTTTGATTACTGCTTCAATTTCCTTGCTGGTTATTGGTCTGGAAGTTGGTTCTTTGAAAGAATTAACAAGATCAATAAACCCCTAGCCAGGCTTATCAAAAAGAAAAGATAAAGGACCCAAATTAATAAAATTATGAATGAAAGAGTAGAGATCACGACCAACACAAAGGAAATAACAAGCATTTTAAGAATATATTATGAGCAACTATATACCAACAAATCAGGCAATCTGGAAGAAATGGATGCATTCCTAGAAACTATAAACTACCAAAACTGAAACAGGAAGAAAAAGAGAACCTGAACAGACCCATAACTTGCAATTTTTTTTTTTTTTTTTTTTTTTTTTTTTTTTTTTTTTTTTAATGTGACCAATCTTGTAGCATTATACAATGGGAACAGCTCAGGAAATCTTTTTTTTTTTTTTTTTTAATTCTGTTTAAATCATAATTTGCTAGTGTGAAATTTAGCAGTCTTTACTATAGGTGTATAAAACTACTTAGAGTAATTAGATACTTTGAGTTAGATTATATTAAAAATTATTTTTTTTAGAATTCATGAAATGTCTATTAATGGCTATTTTATTAGTGTCTTCTAAATTTATCTTCCTGCTCAATACCAGAATAGGTGTCACAAAGGGATGTCATGTTTTAGAATAGGGAAATAACTTCATCAGTTGCATTTCCTAATCTGTTTATTTTAATTTTTAGTCATTATTGGAGAGAAACATCAGAATCTCTGATTTATCACATAGACAAGGCCTCATTCTCTTGATCAATGTTCTCATTTTCACTTGTTTCAAGATGTACTCAGGTGTCTGTTTTTCTGTGTTGGTGGATCACACTTTCTTAATATGTTTTTCACCACAGGATTTTTGAAAGTGTGTTGTCGGACAGTTGATAAAACAATAAACTCAGGCTATTCCTGTAGCTGGTGCACCATTTGAGATATTGTTTGATTTTTCTAAGTTTCCTTTCCTCCCCATTTGCTACAAATTGCTTCCATTTTTTTTCAGTTAACTCGTTACATTTTGTTGTTCTCCCTTTGTTTAGTTCTTTCTTTTGTTCTTACCTTGCTGTCTTACACCATTATGTATATTTACCAAAAAAAAGTTTTCTGAATTTGTTTATGACATAAAGCACATTCAGAAATAGGTTTCTGAAAATTCTCAGATAATTCTAACAACTCTTCTTCTTTTTTGAAACTAGTAGCACATGACCTCTGTAATGTGTTCAAAAAGAAACCATGGTTTGGTGCTGCAATGTGCTACATTTTCTTGGCTCTAAGGGATAATTTACACACCATAAGATTCATTCCTTTTATGTTTGCAATTTAATGATTTTTTGTAAAAATCCAGAGTTGTGCAAGCATCATCACAATCAAATTTTAAAACATTTCTATGACCCCAAAGAGAATACTCTTGCCCATTTGCAATCACTTCCAAGCTGTAGATAACCCTCTGTATAGATTTGCTTTTTATGGACATTTCATGGAAGCAAGTAATATGTAGTCTTTTGTCTCTGGGTCCTTTCATTTACCCTGATATTATGGAGTTCATCACATTGAAACATAAATCAGTACAATACCTTTTTTTTTCTTCCCAATAGTTTTCCATTGTATGGATGTACCACATTTTGTTAATCTATTCAGAAGTTGATGGGCTTATGGGCTATTTCTGCTTTTATTATTATGAATAATTCTGCTATGACCATGCATATACAAGTATTTGTGTGTGCATATGTTTTCAATTTTCCTGGATATCTTGGACTAAAATTGCTGGGTTGTATGGTAAAATAAAAATTATGTTGAAAATTTTAAGAAACTGCTGAACTGTTTTCCAGAGTGGTTGCATCGTTGTATGATCCAACCAATAATGTACGAAGTTGGCATGTAGATGAAGTTATTTGAAAGAATAAAATCCACAGTTGTACAGTTTAAATATATTCTGGAAATCAAAAGTGTGTGTTTCTAGACAGTAGTCTATATTAAAACTCTTTGAAAATGTTTTTAGCATACTCATAAAAGGTTAATATTGAGTATATATCACATTTTATAATAATAAGCATTTTAACACAGTTTTATGATAATAAACATTTTAAATGTTTTGTGACGCTCTTACCCATCAGCATCACCCTTTCAGCATTAATACATTAAGTGCTATGTACTGGGTAAACAGCGCTGAACAAACAGGCAGTGTCTCTCCACAGACATATACTGCAGCATAACAGAGAAGATAGCAAACACCTAGTCGCTATATACTTTTATTCTGGTTACTAATCCTGCAGAACACATCACCGCCAACTTAGTGTAACTATTTCATCTGGGGGGTCATGGTTTTAGGGAGAGTTTGAATGAGCAGTTCTTTCTTGAGGTCTCCTATGCAGTTACAGTCAGGTGTTGGCTGGACTACAATCATCTGGTGGTTCGTCAAGGCTGGAGATGACTCATCCACAAAGCTGGCAGCTGGGAACTCAGCTCAGCTGTTGGCTGGAGTTCCTACAGGTAGCCTCTGTATGCAGGATTTTCTCAAACTACTCAGATTTCTTACTTGGTACTTGGCTTTTCCCAGAGATAGCATCCACATAGAATCAGAAGGAATATGCATTGCCTTCTATGGGCTTTTCTGTCTCCATAGTTTTCTTGCATCACCTCAGATCTGTTCTACTGGTTACAAGTGAATCCCTAACACTGACCTGGATTCAAAAGAACCCACTTCTCAATGGAAGAGGTCCCAAAGATTTTAGAAACATTTTTTTTTTTAAGATTTAATTTATTTATTTGATGGAGAGTGCACAAGCAGGAGGAGTGGCAGGCAGAGGGAGAGAGAAGCAGACTCCCTGTTGAGCAAGAAGCCGGATGTAGGGCTCCATCCCAGGACCCTGGGATCATGACCTGAGCCAAAGGCAGACGCTTAGCTGACTGAGCCACCCAGGTGTCACAAAATGATAAAAAGAATTTTACAAACCTGGAAGGTAAAATGTTTCAATGTTTATTAAAAGCAAAAGGGGAAAAAGATGGCAGAGGAGAAGGGGACCCTATTCAACCGGTCCCCGGAATTGAGCTGCATATCTACCAGACCACTCTGCACACCTCCAAAATCAGCCTGAGATGTAAGAAGATAGATCTGGATCTCTACAAACAGAATATCGCAGGCAGTTGGTTTCGAGGTACAAAGCAGAGAGCCGTGATTCCGCAGGCAGATATCGGAGGATAAACGGCAGGGGGAGGGAAGTAGCCATCGAGATCCTACACCACCAGTGAGCGATAGCCCCCCACGCTGGGGATGGGGCACAGACTCGCAGAACGGTAGCGGCAGGGAAAGGACTTTAGCGCAGCCCCCGGGACGGAAACCAGAGCGGCGGGGCCCCACATGTTAACTGGGCTCGGCTGATGGTTTTAGAAGCACAAAGGGCAGAGACGTGCCCCCACCTGGAAGCGAGGAATGGGAGCACTGCGCAGGGGCACACAACCCAGTTCATAGTAGCATGAACAGAAACAGAGATAGTGAGGTCTGGAGAGCTCACTGAAGAACAGACTGTGATCTCTTTGCTCTGAGGCAGAGGGTTGGAAACAGTCTCTTCTGCTCTGACTCTTGGAAGAGACACGGAAAGCCCCCAGGGAAAGCCACCAGAGAACAAAAGCCCCCAAAAACCGGGTTTCACTGAGCCCATCTCCCACCACAGGGGGCAGGGCAACTCTGCCCAAACAGGGTTGCCTGTGTAACGGTGTGGCAGGGCCCTCCCCCAGAAGATAGGCTGGGAAAACAAGAGGCCAGAAACCCTAAGGTCCCTATAAAACAGGTGCATCTTGCTTGGGTTCTCGCCAATAATTTGGACTCTAAACATTCCCTCAACCACCCCTCAACAGAATGACTAGGAGGAGGAAACCCCCCAAATAGGAAAGACTCAGAGACTATGACTTATGCCACAGATTTACAAATGGATGCAGATATAACCAAGTTGTTGGAGATGGAATTCAAGCTAACAATTGTGAAGACAATAGCTAGAATGGAGAAAGTGATTAATGGCAACATAGAGTCTCTAAGGGCAGAAATGAAAGCTGAATTGGCAGAACTTAAAAATGCTATCAATGAGATCCAATCTAATCTAGATAACCTAACACTATGGTAAGCGAGGCAGAAGAACGAATTAGTGACCTAGAAGACCAATTAATAGACAAAAAGGGAAAAGAAGAGGCCAGGGAAAAACAACTCAGAATCCATGAAAATAGAATCAGAGAAATAAGTGACACCATGAAATATTCCAATATCAGAATTATTGGAATCCAGGAGGGGGTGGAGAGAGAGAGAGGACTAGAAGATATATTTGAGCAAATCGCAGCTGAGAACTTCCCTAATCTGGGGAGTGAAACAAACATTTGTGACCTAGAAGCAGAGAAGACCCATCCCAAGATCAAGGAAAACAGGCCAATGCCCCAGCATGCAATAGTAAAACTCGCAAATCTTAGAACCAAGGAAACCCTCTTAAGAGCAGTTAGGGGGAAGAGATTCCTTACGTACAGAGGGAGGAACATCAGAATAACGTCAGAACTATCCACAGAGACCTGGCAAGCCAGAAAGGCCTGGCAAGACATATTCAGGTACTAAATGAGAAGAACACGCATCCAAGAATACTTTATTCAGCAAGGCTGTCATTTAGAATGGATGGAGAGATGCAGAGCTTCCAAGACCGGCAGAAACTGAAAGAATAGGTGACCACTTAGCCGGCCCTGCAAGAAATATTAAGGAGGGTTCTATAAAAGGAGAAAGACCCTAAGAGTGATATAGAACAGAAATTTACAGGGACAATCTATAACAACAAGGACTTCACAGACAACATGATGACAATAAATTCATATCTTTCAATAATCACTCTCAACATGAACGGCCTAAACGCTCCCATAAGATGGCACAGGGTTGCAGATTGGATAAAAAGACAGAACCCATCCATATGCTGTCTACAAGAGACTCATTTTGAACTTAAAGATACAACCAGACTGAAAGTGAAGGGATCGAGATCCTCTTCCATGCCAATGGACCTCAAAAGAAAGCTGGAGTACCAATTCTTATATCAGACAAATTAGATTTTAAACTAAAGACTGTAGTTAGAGACACAGGACACTATATCATTCTTTTTTTTTTTTTTAAGATTTTATTTATTTATTTTTTTTGACAGAGACAGAGAGAGAGTACAAGCGGGGGGGGGGGGTGGTGGCAGGCACACGCAGAGAGAGAGGGAGAAGCAGGCTCGATCCCAGGACCCCAAGATCATGACCTGAGCTGAAGGCAGATGCTTAACTGTCTGAGCCACCCAGGCGCCCCAACACTATATCATTCTTAAAGGGTCTATCCAACAACAAGATCTAACAATTGTAAATATCTACACCCCCAACATGGGAGCAGCCATCTACATAAGCCAACTGTTAACCAAAATAAAGAGTCATATTGATAACAATGCGTTAATTGCAGGAGACCTCAATACTCCACTCTCAGCAATAGACAGATCATCTAAGCAGAAAATCAACAAAGAAACAAGAGCTTTGAATGACACACTGGACCAGATGGACCTCATAGATACATACAGAACATTCTACCCTAAAACAATAGAATACTCATTCTTCTCGAGCGCACATGGAACTTTCTCCAGAATAGACCACATACTGGGTCACAAATCAGGTCTCAACCGATACCAAAAGATTGAGATTATTCCCTGCATATTCTCAGACCATAATGCTTTAAAACTTGAACTCAATCACAGGAAAAAACTTGGCAGAAATTCGAACACTTGGAAGCTAAAAACGACTCTGCTCAAGAATGTTTGGGTCAACCAGGAAATCAAAGAAGAACTTAAACAATTCATGGAAATCAATGAGAACGAAAACACATTGGTCCAAAACCTATGGGGTACTGCAAAGGCGGTCCTAAGGGGGAAATACATAGCCATCCAAGCCTCACTCAAAAAAATAGAAAAATCCCGAATTCATCAATTAACTCTACACCTTAAAGAACTAGAGACAAAGCAACAAGTGATGCCTAAGCCACACATTAGAAGAGAAATAATTAAGATTAGAGCAGAGATCAATGAATTAGAAACCAGAAACACAGTAGATCAGATCAACGAAACTAGAAGCTAGTTCTTTGAAAGAATTAATAAGATCAATAAACCACTGGCCACACTTATCCAAAAGAAAAGAGGAAGGACCCAAATTAATAAAATTATGAATGAAAGGGTAGAGATGACGACTAACACCAAGGAAATAGAAACAATTATTAGAAATTATTATCAACAACTATACGCCAATAAGCTGAGCAACCTGGATGAAACGGATGCCTTCCTGGAAACCTATAAACTCCCAAGACTGAAACAGGAAGAAATCGACAACCTGACTACGCCAATAACCAGTAACGAGATTGAAATAGTGATCAAAAACTTCCCAAAAAAGAAGAGTCCAGGGCCTGATGGATTCCCTGGGGAATTCTACAAAACAGTCAAAGACGAAATAATACCTATTCTACTGAAGCTGTTTCAAACAATAGAAACAGAAGGAAAGCTTCCAGACTCTTCTATGAAGCCAGCATTACCTTAATCCCCAAACCAGACAAAGACCCCATCAGAAAGAATTTCAGATGGATATCCCTGATGAATACAGATTCCAAAATCCTCAACAAAATCCTAGCTAATAGGATCCAACAATACATTAAAAGGATCACCCACCATGACCAAGTGGGATTTATCCCCGGGATGCAAGCGTGGTTCAACATTTGCAAATCAATCAGTGTGATAGAACACATTAATAAGAGGAGAAAAAAGAACTATATGGTCCTCACAATTGATTCAGAAAAAGCATTTGACAAGATACAGCATCCTTTCCTGATTAAAACTCTTCAGATATAGGGATGGAGGAAACATTCTTCAAGTTCATAAAATCCATCTATGAAAAACCCACAGTGAATAACATCCTCAATGGGGAAAAGCTGAGTGCCTTTCCCTTAAGATCAGGAACACGTCAAGGATGCTCACTCTCACCACTATTGTTCAACAAAGTACTAGAACTCCTAGCAACAGCAATCAGACAACAAAAAGAAATAAAAGGTATTCAAATTGGCAAAAAAGTCAAACTCTTTTTGCAGATGACATGATACTTTAAGTAGAAAACCCAAAAGACTCCACCCCCAATTTACTAGAACTCATACAGCAATTCAGTAATGTGGTAGGATACAAAATCAATGCACAGAAATCAGTTGCTTTCTTATACACTAACAATGCAAGTGTAGAAAGAGAAATGAGAGAAATGACTCCATTTATAATAGAACCAGAAACCAAAAGGTAACTTGGAATAAACCTAACCAAAAATGTAAAGGATCTATACTTAAGGAAATACAGAACACTCATGAAAGAAATTGAAGAAGACACAAAAGGATGGAAAAATATTCCATGCTCATGGATCGGGAAGAATAAACATTGTTAAAATGTCTATGCTACCCAGAGAAATCTATATCTTCAACATCATCCCGGTCAAAATTCCATTGACATATTTCAAAGTGCTGGAACAAACAATCCTAAAATTTGTATGGAATCAGAAAATACCCCAAATCGCCAAGGAAATGTTGAAAAGACAAACAAAGCTGGGGGCACCACGTTGCCTGATTTCAAGCTATATTACAAAGCAGTGATCACCAAGACAGCATGGTACTGGCACAAAAAACAGACATATAGACCAATGAAACAGAATAGAGAGCCCAGATATGGACCCTCAACTCTATGGTTAAATAATCTTCGACAAAGCAGGAAAAAAATATGCAATGGAAAAAAGACAGTCTCTTCAATAAATGGTGCTGGGAAAATTGGACAGCCACATGCAGAAGAATGAAATTCGACCATTCTCTAACACCATACACAAAGATAAACTCAAAATGGATGAAAGACCTCAATGTGAGACAGGAATCCATCAAAATCCTAGAGGAGAACATAGGTAGTTACCTCTTTGACATCAGAGACAGCAACTTCTTTCAAGATACATCTCCAAAGGCTAGTGAAACAAAAGCAAAAATGAACTTTTGGGACTTCATCAAGATAAAAAGCTTCTGCACAGCAAAGGAAACAGTCAACAAAACAAAGAGGCAACACACAGAATGAGAGAAGATTTTTGCAAATGACACTACAGATAAAGGGCTGGTATCCAAGATCTATAAAGAACTTCTCAAACTCAACACCCAAAACACAAATAATCAAGTCAAAAAGTGGGCAGAAGACATGAGCAGACACTTCTCCAAAGAAGACATACAAATGGCTAACAGACACATGAAAAAATGTTCATCATCATTAGCCATCAGGGAAATTCAAATCAAAACCACATTGAGATACCACCTTACACCAGTTAGAATGGCAAAAATTGACAAGGCAAGAAACAACAAATGTTGGAGAGGTTGTGGAGAAAGGGGAACCCTCTTACACTGTTGGTGGGAACGCAAGTTGATACAGCCACTTTGGAAAACAGTATGGAGGTCCCTCAAAAAATTAAAAATACAGCTACCCTATGACCCAGCAATTGCACTGGTATTTACCCCAAAGACACAGATGTAGTGAAAAGAAGGGCCATATGCACCCCAATGTTCATAGCAGCAATGTCCGCAATAGCCAAACTGTGGAAAGAGCCGAGATGCCCTTCAACATATGAATGGATAAAGAAGATGTGGTCCATATATACAATGGAAGATTACTCGCCATCAGAAAGGATGAATACCGAACTTTTATATCAACATGGATGGGAATGGAGGGGATTATGCTAAGTGAAATAAGTCAAGCAGAGAAAGTCAATTATCATAGGGTCTCACTTATTTGTGGAACATAAGGAATAGCATGGAGGACATTAGGAGAAGGAAGGGAAAAATGAAGGGGGGGAAATCAGAAGGAGAGATGAACCATGAGAGACTATGGACTCTGAGAAACAAACTGAGGGTTTACTTATTTGTGGAACATAAGGAATAGCATGGAGGACATTAGGAGAAGGAAGGGAAAAATGAAGGGGGGGATATCGGAAAGAGAGATGAACCATGAGAGACTATGGACTCTGAGAAACAAACTGAGGGTTTTTTTTGGGGGGATGGGTTAGCCTGGTGATGGGTATTAAGGAGGGCATGTACTGCATGGAGCACTGGGGGTTGTACAAAAACAATGAATCGTGGATCACTGCATTGAAAACTGGTGATGTATGGTGACTAATATAACATAACATGATAAAATAAAATAATAAAACAAAATGTAAGCAAAAACAAAGGCAAAAATGTAACTAGTAAATAAATAAAATAAAGCAAAAGGAAAAAAGAGTTAAAGAAAAACTCTGATCAGAGAAGGCAATTCTCTCTAGTGAAAGGGATGAGGGCAGCATATAATAGAGAGGAACTTAAAAGTAAAGAGCATTCATATTGGAGTTTTGTGGGAAGCACAGAAGTGCCAGAATGTAAGGAGTGTCAAAAGGACCTAAGAAGCCTGAAAGGATATCATTTAAGTAGGCTTTATATGTTAGGACAGTTCTAGATTTATAGAAAAATTAAGAATGTCGTAAAGATTTAGTACCATATACTTCTTAATTGGTTTCCTCTATTCTTAACATCTTACACTAGTCTGATGTATTTGTTAAAATCAATGAACCAATATCGATACATTACTAGGAATGAGTTTACCCTTTATTCAGATTTTCTTAATATTTACTGAATGTCCCTTTTCTGTCCCAGGATCCCATGTGGGCCATTGCTGCACTGTTACCAAGTCTCCTGAGGCTCCTCTTGGCTGTGACAGTCTGTCAGACTTCCTTGTTTTAGGGTTTTGACAGTTTCCAGTGGTACTTGTCAGGCATTTTACAGCACGTCTCTCAATTGGGATTTCTCTGGTGTTTCCATTGTGATTAAACTGGACTTCTGTGCCTTGGGAACCAGAGAGAGGAGGTACTATGTTCAGCATCTCATATCAAGGGCACATACGGTCACTGTGACTTACTGCTGTTGATGTTGATCTTGACCAGCGGCTGCAGTAGTGCTTGTCAGGTTTCTCCACTGTAGACTCATTACGTGTCCCCCACTTTCCAAATGGTACTAATGAGAAGGACATGACTGCATGCGGCCCCACTGAAGGGACTGGGAATGAGGTCCTCCATGTTCAAGGGTGCGATACTGACAAAAATTATCTGGAATTCTTCTGCATGGGAGATTTGTCTCTTCCCCCCAGTTATTTATGTACCTGATACTTATTTATATTAGCATGGATTGATGGGTATTTATTCTTTGGGTCATAATCCAATCCAGTACTTTATTTTGTTGTTCAAATTGTCCCTGCTTCGGCCAGTAATTGCTTCTCCAACTGACTCCTATGTCCTTTTGTTCTGTTTTGTTTTTGAACACTTTTTCACCGTCTCCTAATACAAAATGCTCCAGACTGCATAATATTCCACTGTGTATATGTATAGACCACATCTTCTTTATCCATTCATCTGTCGATGGACATCTTGGCTCTTTCCATAGTTTGGCTATAGTGGACATTGCTGCTATAAACATCGGGGTGCACGTACCCCTTCGGATCCCTACATTTGTATCTTTGGGGTAAATACCCAGTAGTGCAATTGCTGGATCGTATGGTAGCTCTATTTTCAACTTTTTGAGGAACCTCTATACTGTTTTCCAGAGTGGTTGCACCAGCTTGCATTCCCACCAACAGTGTAGGAGGGTTCCCCTTTCTCCACATCCTCGCCAACATCTGTCATTTCCTGACTTGTTAATTTTAGCCATTCTGACTGGTGTGAGGTGGTATCCCACTGAGGTTTTGATTTGGATATCCCTGATGCCAGGCGATGTTGAGCACTTTTTCATGTGTCTGTTGGAAATGAAATCTTGCCATTCGCAATGACGTGGATGGAACTAGAGGGTTTTATGCTAAGCAAAATAAGTCAATCAGAAAAAGACATGTATCATATGATCTCACTGATATGAGGAATTCTTAATCTCAGAAAACAAACTGAGCGTTGCTAGAGTGGTGGGGGGGTGGGAGGGATGGGGTGGCTGGGTGATAGACATTGGGGAGGGTATGTGCTATGGTAAGCACTGTGAATTGTCTAAGACTGATGAATCACAGACCTGTACCTCTGAAACAAATAATACATTATATGTTAAAAAAAAAAAAAAGATAGTAGGAAGGAAAAAATGAAGGGGGGGAAATCGGAGGGGGAGATGAACCATGAGAGACTATGGACTCTGAGAAACAAACTGAGGGTTCTAGAGGGGAGGGGCATGGGGGGATGGGTTAGCCTGGTGATGGGTATTAAAGAGGGCACGTATTGAATGGAACACTGGGTGTTATACGCAAACAACGAATCATGGAACACTACATCAAAAGCTAATCATGTAATGTATGGTGATTAACATAAAATAATAAAATAGAATTAAAAACAAACAAACAAAAACAAAAAACAAAAAAATGCTACAGGATCATCTAACATAGATCTTGCCTCAGTCCTAGAACAAGACATTTTTCCAAGGAGCCCTCGTTCTGTTTATTAGGAAATAGTGTTGAAAACCAAGATCTAGTATTACCTGTCCTCATTGCTAATGGAGCGTGGTTGAATTTAGGTCTTCTCAGATGAGAGAAAAAAAGATGATATGCATATATACTATATATATATATATATATATATATATATATATATATATACACACACACACACACACACACTATGTACACCACCTATATTTACACATATCATTAAATATTTACATATGTCAACATCTGCATCTATATTAGGCTAAATATGAGTTACTACTGATTTCTCCAATTCCAATTCATACCAAATAGATCATTCCAGCTTCCTGCTCTTGCTTATCTGTATATTCAAACTCTGACGGTGAGAAATCTTGACCCCACCATCAGCCATACATTTAATTGTTCAGCGCAGAGGCACCAGAATCGTGAAGGTGAGTCGATGGACTCCATGCTGTTCCTGATGCCAGAATCTCGTAGACCACAGTCCTTCCAAAGGCACTGGAAGCAGCTTCCCCCATAACCCCGTCAGTAAGGTTGTCTCCTGTATTTGTGATGTACTTAGATATTCTTGTCAGTCTGCATCCCTCTATGGGATCCCACAAACTCCTAGATTTTTTTTTTAATTTTATATACATGAAGGTTCATTTTTAGTGCTATAAATCCTGTGGGTTTTGACAAATGTACAATGCCGGGTGTTCATCATTATGATACCATATAGGATAGTTTCACTGCCCTAAAAATTCCCTGTGCTCCACCTGTTCATCTCTGCTTCCCTCTCCTCTTCTCCAATCCCTGGCAACCCAGGGATCTTTTTAATATTTCTATGGCTTTACCTTTTTCAGATTGTTATATAATTGGAATCATGCAGCATTTAGCCTTTTCAGACCAACTTTTCACACTTACCCATATAGAGTTAAGATTCCTCTATGTCTTTCTTCTAGCCAATTTCTTTTTGTGTCTTTGTATCGCTCACTAGTATCCCAGTGTATGAATGTTCTGCAGCTTCTTATCTGTTCACCTCTTGAAAGGCATCTTAGTTGCCTCCTGGTTTGGTGATTGTGAATAAAGCTGGTACAAAAGTTCACATGCAGGTTTTTTGTATGAACATAGGTTCTCAGATCAAAGGGAAAATATCTTGCTGGATCTTATGATAAGACCCTATTTAGCTCGTAGTAAAACACCAAACCATCTCCCAAAGTGGCTTAACCATTGTGTCTGACCGCAGAGCGTTTCTGTTGTATCCTCACTAGGATCCTCACTGGGTTTGTCTTTTTTCTTTTTCTTTTTTTAGCCTTTTTAATAGGTACATAGTGGTATTTCATTGCTGTCTTAAATTTGCAATTCCCAGATGAAAATGATGTTGAGCATCCTTATCTTTTCTTATATTTCGTCTACATTGGCACATCTTCCCTGGTTAAATGGCTACTCATATCTTTTGGAATAAATTGTTATTTCTCTGGTTTTGTTCCTTTCCAGTAGTGGGTTGGCAATTCTAGCTCTTTTGCCTTTCCATACAAGTTTTAGAATATGTTTGTTGAAAACTTCACAATAACTTGCTGGTGTTTTGATCGCAGTTCTGCTGAGTCTATACATCAGGTTGGCTAGAACTGACATTTTAAACATATTGAGTCTTCCATTCTGTGAACACAAAGTATCTCTCCATTTATTTAGAACTGTTATTTTTTTAGTCAGGAATTATGAATTTCTGTACATAAATCCTTTACATATTTTGTAAGATTGATAGTCAAGTATTCCATTGTTTTCCTATGTTAACATAAATGTGTTTTTCATTCCAAGTATTTACCGCCACTATATATAAAAGTAATTGGCTTTTGAATATTAATCTTACATCCTGTAACTTTGCTCTAATCTCTCATTAGTTCCAGTAGTGTTGAGTGATTTGGAGGGAGGCATTTTCAACATAGACAATCATGTCATCTGCAAACAAAGATATTTTATTTCTTCTTTCTCAATTTGAATACTGCTCTTTTTCCTGTTTTCCTCTTGATGAGCTAGACAGGTCTTTTATTACAATGATTCATAGGAGTGATAAGAGGGGATATTCTTACCTTGGAACTTAAAAGGAAAGCACCCAAGTTCTTACATTTGGTTGATGCCAGTTGTAGGGTTTTTGTAGATGTTCTTTAGCAAGCTGGAGGAGCTCCACTCTATCTCTAGTTTAATGAATTTTTTATTATAAATAGATGGACTTGTCTCATCTTAATTTTATGATCGTAGGAGCCCCTGGGTGGCACAGTCGGTTAAGCGTCCAACTCCTTGTTTTGGCTCAGATCATGATCTCAGGGTTTTGAGATCAAGCCCCACATCAGGCTCCAAGCTCAGTGAGGAGTCTGCTAAAGTTTCTCCCTCTTCCTCTGCCCCTCCCTGTGCTTGTGCTCTCTCTCTCTCTCTCTCAAATAAGTAAATCTTTAAAAATGTGTATAATCATATAATTTTTCCTATTCATGTTGTTGATGTGATGAATGACTTTTATCAGTTTTTGAATTTGAGTCCTCCTTGCACACCTGACACAAATGTTAATTGGTCGTGACACATCATTCTTTCCCTACACTGCTAGTTATCAATATGCTAATGCTTTGATGAGAATTTTTGCATCTACGAACATGAAAGATTTTGGTCCTTTTTTTCCCCCCAGAAATATCTTGGTCTTTAATTGTTTTTCCTATATTGTCTTCATCTGGTTTTTGTATTAGGGTAATGCTGGTCTCACAAAATGAATTAGAAAGTGTTTCCTCTGCTTCTTTTTTCTGTAGGAGATTAAGGAGCATTGGTGCCATTTCTTAAATATTTGGTAGAATTTATAGGTGAAATCATCCAGGCCTGGTGTTTCCTTTTAGAAGGCTGTATTATAATAATTGCTTAAATTTTATAAATAAATTTAGGGCTATTCAAGTTATCTGTTTCTCCTTATGTAAGTTTTAGTAGTTTGTGTCTTTTAAGAAATGTTTCCATTTCATGTAAATTGTCAAAATTGTGGTATAGAGTTGTTGCTATTATTCTTTCATTATTCTTTTTGTTGTCCACAGGGTTGGCAGTGGATGACTCCTCTTTCATTTCTGATATTTGAAGTGTGTGTCTTCTCTCTCTCTTTCTCTTACTAGTCTGACTAGATGTTTATAAATTTTATTGATATTTCCAAATGATTAGCTTTTATTTCACAGATTCTATTTTTTCCTGCTTTCAAGTTCATTGCTTTCTGATTTAATTTTTATTATCTCTCTTTTTCTTTCTTATTAGGCTTAATGCACCTTCTTCCCCTAGCTTCCTAATGTTGTGGCTTAGATCATTACTTTTAGATGTACTTTCTTTTATAATATATGCTGTTTTTGCTGCATCCCACAAATTTTGCCACACTGTAGTTTTATTTTAATTGAAACAAATAAGGGGGTACCTGGGTGGCCCAGTCAGTTAAGTGTCCAACTCTTGATGTTGGCTCAGGTCTTGATCTTGTGGTTGTGAGTTGAAGTCCTACACAGCGCTCCACGCTGGGTGTGTGTGTGGGGGGAGAGAGAGAGAAAGAGAGAGAGAAAGAAGAAAGAAAGAAAGAAAGAAAGAAAGAAAGAAAGAAAGAAAGAAAGAAAGAAAGAGAGGGAGAGAGAGAGAGAGAAAGAAAGAAAGAAAGAAAGAAAGAAAGAAAGAAAGAAAGAAAGAAGGAAAGAAAGAAAGAAAGAAAGGAAAGAAAGAAAGAAAGAAAGAAAGAAAGAAAAAGAAAGAAAGAAAGAAAGAAAGAAAGAAAGAAAGAAAGAAAGAAAGAAAGAAAGAAAGAAAGAAAGAAAAAGAAAGAAAAGAAAAGAAGGAAAGAATAGTATTTTAAAATATTTTAAAATATATCTAGTAACATCTTCTTTGACCTTCATGTTATTTAGAAGTGTGTTTTTAAATCTCCAAGTATTTGAGTATCTTCCTGCTACCTTTCTTTTACTGATTTCTATTTTAATTTCATTATGGTCTGAAAAATACTTTGAATGATTTATACTTTTTAAAATTTCTTGTTATATTTTATTGCCCAAAATGAAATTTATTTTTTTTTACAAAATGACTTTATATTGGAGAATGTTCAGTATAAATTTGAGAAGAATATGCATTTTCTAAAAATGTCAATTACATTGAGTTGATTGGTAGTGCTGTTTAGTTCATTTTCTGCCTTTTTGTTCTATTAATTATTGAAAGAAGTCTGTTGAAGTCTCCTGCTATATTAGTGACCTGCCCATTTCTCCTTGCAGTTCTACTGGGTTTTGCATTTTGGACCTAACATTGTTGTTAGTGCATATGCTTTAAGGATTACTACGCATCGGGTTGGAGAATAGACCCTTTTGTTATTATGTAATATTCCTCTTTATCCTGATACATTTCCTTGTTAGAAGTGTGCACTGATGAAATAAACATAGTCACTGCAGTTTTCTATTATTGGTGTTAGCATGTATATCTTTCTCTATGCTTTTGCTTTAAATCTTTTTATTTGTAAAAATGGGTTTCTTGTGATAACACACCATGGGTCCTGTTTTTATTTTTACCTACTCTCTCAGTCTATTTTTTCATTGGAATATTTAGGCCATTCACATTTAGAGTAATTACTGATGTTGTTGGATTTATATCTATCATACTTGTGATATTTTCCTATTTTTTTACACATAGTAGTTGATTCTTAATTTTTTTTCCTGCCTCTTGTGTTTTTCTTTTTTTTCAAGTTTTTATTTACTTGTAAGAGAGTGAGAGCGAGAACAGAGGGAGAGGGAGAAGTAGGCTCCCTGCTTCAGGGAGCCCGACGCGGGGCTCAATCCCAGGACCCTGGGGTCATGACCTGAGCCAAAGTCAGACACTTAACCAACTGGGCCACCCAGGTGCCCCTGCCTCTTGTGGTTTTAATCAAATATTTTAAATGATTCTAATTTATCTCTTCCCTTAATATATAAATTATGCTTGTTTAAAAAAATTTTTTAGTGGTTGCCCTAGAATTTTCAATACACATTTACAACTAATCTAGGCCAACTTTCAGATAACACTATACCACTTCACAGGTGATGTCAGTAATGTAACAGAGTATTTCAAGTTTTCTCTCTTAGTCCTTAAAACATTTTGTCATTCATTTCACTTATTCATAATTTGTAATCACCCAAAGCATTGTTCCTACTATTACCTTACACAATTATATTAGACCAAGAAGAATAATAAATTAAAAGATTTTACTTTTGCATCTCAGATAACTGTAGATAAATTTTTTGACCACATCATTTTTATTATCCTGAAAACTTCTTTTAGCATTTCTTATGAAGCAGTTCTGCTGGTAATAAATATTCTGGGGGTTTTAATTTTCTTGTCAAGTAAAGTATTTATTCTTCACATTTGAAGGATAATTTCAATGGCTGTAGAATTGTAGGGTTTTTTTTTTTTTCAACATTCTAAATATTTCACACTAATATTTTCTTGCTTCCATGGTTTCTGATGAGAAGTCTGATATAATTCTTTTTCTTATTCCCCTGTAAGTAAGACTTGTCTTTCTATGTCTTTTTTGCAATTTGAATATGATATGACCAAGTGTTTGTTTTTTTTTTTTTCCCCAGTATAAATATTGGTTGGTGTTCTCTAACATTCCTGGACCTGTGGCTTTGTGCAACTTATCAATTTTGGAAAATTCTTAACCCTTGTTACTTCAAATACTTATTTTGCTCCCCTATCTCATTTTCTTTTTTCTCTTTTGGATATTCCTACTATGCATATTATACCTTTTGAAATTGTCTCACAGTTTCTGGATATTTTGTTCTTTTTTTGTTTTCATTCTTATTTCTCATTAAATTTTCATTTGGGAAGTTTCTATCCATATATCTTCCAGATCACTAATTATTTCCTCAGCCATTTCCACTCTAGTGATGAGCCCATCAAAAGCATACTTCCTTTCTGTTAAAACAGTTTTTATTTCTAACACTTTCTTTTGATTCTATCATAGTATACATTTCTGTTTATATTATACAACCTTTTATCCATGTTGTCTACTTTTTCCATTAAAATCATAGCTGAGCCTGGGTCTGATGTTTGCTTTTCTTTTCAGACTGTTTTTCATGCTTTTTATCATGCTTTGAATATTTTCATTGCTATTGCTGAAAGCCAAGCATAATGCTTTGAGCAACAGGAACAGGGCCTGTAGTGTGAGGTTCTCTGTTAATCTGGCTATGCGTTTCACTTTGCTTAATGTTTGCTGCAGGTATAGCCTCCAGAGACTTCGATTTTCCCTTTGTTCTTGCTTTGTCTCTCTGGTTGTGTGGATTTCCCTAAGAATTCAGAGGTACCCCGCAGTTCTTTCAGCTGAGATGCACTGTGTTTGTTCTGATGTCCTGTTTGTGGGGTGGCAAAGTGTGGTGGAGTGGGAGCATTCCCTGATCTCATGATTAAATTTTGGTCATTTAGTTGACTGTTGCTTATGGACTACAAAATCCACAAGTGTTTCTAAGCTCTCCTCTTTCCCCTTGGGGAGAAAGTCTCTCCCTCGGGGAGTATGTGTTTGTTCTGGAAAACACTCTGGGAATGTGTGTAAATTGGCAATCTTCCCTCCCCTGCCTAAGCCCTGAAAGATTTTTCTTGACTCTTCACCTTGAAACCATTGTGGGGTTCCTGGAGGAAAAGCCCATGAGAGTGTGGCCCCCTAATGCTGGGGTCTCCAGGAATTCCTCATTCCTCATATTTATGACCTATTTCTTGCTTCCAGTTATGGCACCAGTGGCTTCTGCCCCTAGCGTGCAGATGTCGGCTCTGGTTCTCAAATTCACCTGCCACCCCCCCCCCAATCTGTTTCAGCACAGCTCTTTGCCCTGAAATCTTAACTCTCCAACAGATTCAAGAAAACGCCCTGATTTTAAATTTTTTCAGCTTCTTTCTGGCAGTAAGGGTAGGACTGACAACCTCCAGGTCCTTTATATGTTGGAGCTAATACTGGAAGTCTCAAGTGAATAATTTTTAAACAAAATATTTAGCGTGGCCTACAGCATGTACATCTCCCCAGTCCTACTTAAAAACTGTTTGATGGGTACATGTTTTTCTTGAGAAACAGACACAAATTATCCAAGGTTCTGTATGAACAGCACTAACTGTGCCACCACGCCTCACGGAGCTCTTACTCTCAGTAACACGGTGGCTCTTACACGTCCACCATGCCATGCTTCCATGAAGCAGGATATCTGTTACTGCTGGTTCCTCACTTTCATCACACACACACACACACACACACACACACACACAGAACTGTATTTTCATACTGTTTCCAGCCCCAAGCAAAGAACTTTGCACAGAGTACATGTTTCGTTCATATGAAATGACTGAGAGGAAGATATTTGCAGCGTGCAACATTTACAACAGCACAGAGATGGCAGATGCTCCACTGCATAAATCATGCCTTTTTTTTTCTTTCAGACATTTGAGGTAGTTATCAGTATGCTGCCCTAGTAGGTTTTCAAAACATGTGTTGGGTAAATTATTTTATTGTCTATTTTCTATCAAATTTGCATGGATTGCCTTCTCTGAGCCCAGCTTGATAGTACAGATTTCATCTTCATTATCTCATGTATTACTCATGCAATATAAACAGGTATTAACTATAATTTATAGATAATAACACTGGGTTCAATAGGTTAAATGAATTGTCTATGGTAATAGTGCTAGCAAAACAGTATTGAAACTTGTGTCTAATAATAATTTTTGGTACATTTTATCGAGTACTGGCTATTTTGTATTGTAGTAAATCTTGTGTATGCAAATCTACCCCATTACACATGAAACCTTCATATTAGGAACTGGGCCTAACATGTATTTGGATCTATACTTTCCCTCTAAGAAGTACAATTTAATAGTTTTATTCTTGGATGTGTGACAAAAGTATTTCCAAGTTTTGTTAAAATGTATCCATTCTATAGATATTTACTCATCCCCTACTGAGTGTCACCTTATCCAGCACTAGGAAAACAGCAATAACTAAAATAGATAAAGTCCCTACTTTCCCTAATCATTACAGAGAGACAAAAATCAAATTCTTACTAAATCAACTTTAGAAAACACATCTCTAGAATACAAAAAAAAGTTTAAAAGCATATAAATAGAATGATCATTTTAAAAGGAAAATATCTATACAATTATTCAATGGATTTTTATTTTTTAGTTTTAACTTTTTTCATTTTCATGAATTTAACAGGATACTATCAGTAGAACAACTAAAGTATAGTAGGAGCAGAGCTTAGTCATGTTGGGGATATTTGAGATATTTCTGAAATACACCAGTCAGCAATGGGATTGATGGCAAAATCCCCTGGGGCTCTGAAAGCCACAGATGTCTGAGACAGATAGCAGATCTACGCTTACTACTTCAAAAGTGAAATATCAGGTGGCTTAGATTTTGTGTATTTGCATTTTTGTGAAACCTGCAACGAGAAGGTAAAAACAAGAGTAACTGATCACTTACTAACATGGTCCAGGACCCTTCGTTAAACTCCCAAGTGTCCAAAAGAAACCTAGAAAGTAAAGGGCAAAGACAAAACAGGGTTATAGTCATTTGGGAAATTCTTTTATACTCCTGATGTCAAGAGACTTCACATGGGAGAGTAATTTGACCTCTCAAACTCATTTCAAAATAGCACACTGGGCATAAATGTGTGTGAAACACAGAAAGCACTTCTCCCCCAGGTGTAACAGGAAGTGAGGATTTAAGTAGATCTTTTCTAGAGTCCTACATCCTGTATGGAATGCCTATGAAGATTTCGATTGTGCATGCTTGAACAAGCTAGGTGCAGCAGGAATCTAAATCCCCGTGGGATTAATAAATGGCTAGAGGAGAGATGCAGGCAGTGCACGGGTGGGCTGCACCAGAGTCACGGCTGAAGGACTACCGGGCCAGCAGATGGAGTAAACAGAATTTCAAATGCACATGTGGGGGCCATTCAACCGTTAAATTCAAGATCTCTATGGCAAATTGAAACTGGGAAGAACCATAATGAATTAAGAAATACAACCTGTGGGCCTAATTTACTTTATCTATTACATGGAATTTCTAGAACTTTATTATTGTGTTTACAACTACCATGAACAATTCACGCAGCCATTATCATACAGCTGTTACATAATTCCTGGTAGCGCCTATCATTTCTCCCTTGGCAATAAGGCTACCCACACGCTGAGTGAACTTATCCATCTGTCCAGCTGTT
Source organism: Halichoerus grypus (assembly GCF_964656455.1). NCBI lineage: Eukaryota > Metazoa > Chordata > Mammalia > Carnivora > Phocidae > Halichoerus > Halichoerus grypus. Next base: position 83,245,199 of record NC_135718.1, read on the forward strand.
GTACCATTCACAATTCTTAGTGTGCAGGTTTTTACATGGTTGCAAGCACATCGCATGAGCATCCTCAGAACAGATGTGCAAGAGCTCTGGGCCCTCTCTCTTACTCTGTCTACTCCACTGCTTTTTTCCTCTCATTTTCATCTCTTTAAACCGGAGATAATTGTACTGGTGGTTGCTTTGGAAAGATGTGTGGGGAAATTAATATTCTGAACACACTGTGATTCCCTGGCGATTTCCCATCTAATTTTAAAAAGTGCTTTCAATGCACTGGATTAAGAAAGCATTATTCAACAAATTACTACCTTAAGTCATCCATTAGTTCACTTACTCACTTATGCGGTCATTCCTTCAACAATCATTTATGATCTACCATGTTCCAAGAACTCTACTAAATGAAAGGGCATTGTTTCTTTCGCCAATTCTATGAGGAGTGATCAGTCACTCATAAAATAGTTTAAATATATTTACCCAACATTTCTTTTCTTTCCATTTTTTTTTTTTTTTTTTAAAGATTTTATTTATTTATTTGACAGAGAGAGACAGTGAGAGAGGGAACACAAGCAGGCAGAGCAGGAGAGGGAGAAGCAGGCTCCCCGCTGAGCAGAGAGCCCGATGTGGGGCTCGATCCCAGGACCCTGGGATCATGACCTGAGCCGAAGGCAGACGCTTAACGACTGAGCCACCCAGGCGCCCCTCTTTCCATTTTTTTTTAAGATTTTATTTATTTATTTGAGAGAGAGAGAATGAGAGAGATCACATGAGAGTGGGGAGGGTCAGAGGGAGAAGTAGACTCCCCGCCAAGCAGGGAGCCCGATGTGGGACTCGATCCAGGGACTCCAGGATCATGACCTGAGCCGAAGGCAGTCGCTTAACCAACTGAGCCACCCAGGCGCCCTACCCAACATTTCTAATAATGCATCCTTAGTATTCCCTAACCTGGAGAATTATGTTAGTTTTCATCATGAAATTCATCCTAGTATTTTGGTATTCAGGAGATAATTCAGAGAAGAAGGGACTAATACAATTTAATGGAGAGAAAATCATATCTGTGTCAATAAAACCCAATCTATTACTGATCATTTACCCATTCACTTTATATTGCTCTATTCTGCTATGAATTTCCTGTATTCTTGTAAATTATTATTCATTTTCTTTACACAGAACCTTTTGTGTGTTATGATCTCAAAGAATATGTATATAAGGTGTCACGCAGTTTAGTGGGAAGAGAAGAGAGTTTCGTTCTGCTCTCAGGTCTTGATTCAAACCAACCCCCGTCTTTGACCTCAGCTTCCTGGCTGGTTACACGAGGGGCAAAGTCTATGACACTTGTCACGGTTCCTTTCAGAAGCAGACTTCCATAATTTTCAGGATATCTAGCTAAATAGAACCCAGGTATTGGACATTCGTTTGCTGCCCCTCTCTCCTGTATATCATTATGCATTCACAAGGAGTTTCAACAAATTTAATCTTCAATAATCTTCCATCTTAGCCTCTGAAATAAAGGCAATTATAATTGAAAATGTGTAATCATTTGGACCCATCAGTGTGAGTTGTAACTTATGTCACCGCAGAATTTAGAAGCATCACTGACAGTTGGGACAACTGAGATTTGGGAGTCTGAGGGTCATATGGACGTTTCTGTGGTGGTTAGGATGGGTTTTTATGCCTTCTGGTTCTAAGCTCATTATTATTTTTAGTGTACCTTACTTGTCTCTATCACAGATCAAAACAATAAAATAAAATAAAAAGGTAGGGATCTCAGACCCCACTTAGATCATCTCTATCCCTTCTGCCTAACATTGCTGATGCTCTTCACAAGCTCAATGTCTCCATCTAAAAACGGGTCTCAAGTGTGCCCACCTCCCTCTCCGTTCCATCAGCCAAAGCAGCTTCCAAGCCAAGTTCAGTCCAGAACTAGAGTTTCTGTTGCAGAAATAAGTAAGTTCTCCCAGATTCATACTCAGCAAACACATCTATTTTAATTAATATATCTATCTTTCCATTCTTGCACTTACAACATAATAGAGTGACCAGGATATCAAGTTGGCCCACGGACAAAGACGTGGGAATCCCTTACATGATACAAACTTGGAAATCACAGCCCCTTCAGGGAGGGCTCAGCCTTCCACGGCGGCTTTGAGCTTCTGCAGACCTGCAGTTCCAGAAGTCAAACCTCCCATGGGAAAGTGAGTTCCAGGACAACTGATTTATTCAGTGTGGATCACCAATCACCAGTGCCTGGCACGTGTTTGCCCCACAGCAGGTGCTCCCCCTGCTCGCTCTCTCTCAAATAATCTTTTTTTTTTTTTTTTTTTTTTTTTTTTAAGTAGTATAAGCCCCCAAATGCGATACATTAACCTGAGGTCCTTCAGCTATCTTTAATAAAAGACTAATTAAGTAATTAATAATGAGATACCCAGCAGGGTCAGCACCTCATTGCATTGGCTGTTCAGCTTTGGAAATAAATGCAGTCGCTGGTTGCAGGAAAAGGCTCTGATTGATTGAGGCAGTGGATTCCTACGGTTTCAAGAGACTTTTCTATAAGAATTCTGCACTGAAGACCTAAGAAAACTGGGTTGTATAAGGGGTTTTGCTGATTACTACACTGCTGTGATTTGCTATGATTTCAAGATAAAGTAAAAGATTATTTTCCATAACATGCTAGTTGATTCTATTCCTAGATCAGTGTTACATGGTCTTGGAGAAAATCAGTTAAGAGAAAAAAGATTCATAGAAGCAGAAATGATTTAATTTCCATTTCACATGGGTTTGCTTAATTTTAAAATTTCTCTTGTGACTGTTTCTTCTCTTTAAGTCCTATGTGATTCTGACCTTTTATTTTTATATGGGGTATAAAAAAGTAGCCCACCTTCTTCACCAGAGGAATCATAGTTGATAAAGCACCACTGACTGCTTCAACAAACTGAGCCCCCAATGTCTCAGCAGAGAGATGTTTATGTTTTGTTCACCTGAAGTCCAAACACAGAGTGTTCCTGCTCCTCTAAGTGAGGATTCAGAGACATGGGTTTATTTTACCATAATTCTTTCCCAGTTGGCCGTGTGCAGCAATCCTAATCAGGAAAAAGCAGGGGACACTAGGTACAGAGTGTGCATCAAGGAGCCCGGACTCCCGGGGTGGATGGGGTGAAACGTCCGCTAACATCCCATTGGCTACCAGTTAGACACAACGGCCTTGGCTTCCATCTCAGAATGCTGGAGTATGCAGTGCTGGTGTATTTCCGGGAAGAAAAACCAATTATTTTGTAAAACAGTTCACCAATCTAGTCACCTATATAAAGAATGTTTATTTTATCACATTTGATTCTGCTATTTTGTACTTTCTGCATAATCTTGCCTGTTTTCTTGTCTTCTAAACTTCCCTCCTCCCCTCCCCACTCCCCGGCTCCTTGGTTTTAATCCTTCACTCATTGAGACAATTACTAAGTATCTTGCCACCAAATTTCTACCAAATCTGTGGCAGCCCCACCATGTCTATATAGGAAGGGCAGGGGCCTTGGTTCAGTTTGAAGAGAGACCTAGAGATTTTCTAGACATCTCCAGTATTTACCCAGTTATGTTTGTTAGAGTAGACTTGTGTTGGAAGTGGGTTGGAGGAGTTTGGAAAGAACGACAGTTCGGGGGGTGCAAACTGCTGTTCTCTTCAGTGTCCTGTGGAGACGTGTGGGCGGATGAGTGGCTTCCAAACCACTGTAAGTGCACGCTAGTTTCCGGGCACTGACTGTGGAAGGTTCTTCTTTATTTTGGGATCAGTGAGCCCCATTGCTATTTATGACTGTCAGCATCTGGCACATATTTAAAACCTAGAACATGAGATATGAAATAAATTGACCTGTTTATTGCTTCTAAGTGCTTATCACATGCAGCAAAAGCATGTTCATTTCATTTTAAGGAAGATGCCAGGTATTTCTCTTTTGAATAAGGGTTCATTTCAATAAGGTTTGTACAAAAGGAGAACATTCTATCTTCATTTTTAATGTGCTCATAAAAAGATAAATACAGAGCTAGCTGATTTGAATGCCATTCAGAGACAAGTCTGGTAAAAAAAAATCATTACTAATTATGATGATATTCTAAAAATTAGAAAAGGCATTTAATAGTTGTATACATATCACATGTCCCACAAATCAAACGTAGCCCCTCGATGTGGTAGGCCCCAGTGACTTCAAGGTTGCAGTGACAAATGGTTATAATTCAATATAGAAGAATAATTATTTCCCTGAGTAGTACATCAAATATGAACTTCCTTCTTTTGGACATATAATTAGAAACTACTATCTAATGAATGAATGACTGATATGATTTTAATACACTATTTCTTTTCGCACTAGGGCAAATATAGAGAAATAAGTAAAATCATTCAATGAAAGGAGAAAAGCCCAGAAGACTCAAAATTAAGGCCTACATTGAGAGTGGATTTGGGCTTCAATTTTTAAATTATTCTTATGGTTCAGGAATACACAAACTTAGAAACTTAAAAATTATCTGGACTGGTGATATCCCAGAGCAAGTGACAAAAGTAATAAGAGAGCTCTGCCGTGGCAAAGTCAGCGGGAGGAGAGACGTCCCGCTACAGAGCAGCCTGGAGGGACACACAAACTCGCAGACAATAGAGATGCTGTCCACTTACTATCACAAAACCTAGTTCATAGCACCTGCCCCGTGGCCCTTGCTGATGCGGCGGTACATCTCAGGGAGACTTCTAGTGAAGAGAAACGTTAGTCGTGACACGCTGGCCCTGTGATTTGGACATATTTTTATAGGTCCTGACTCACAAGAACATCTCAGATATAAAAACAATCCTCTGCTTGTAAATGTGCTACCCTACTGATCCTGATCCATTGTCCTTGAAATTAAACTTGGCAACTTTCATCTTTTTCCCTCTAAAGACATCTTTCCCAGGAGGTTCTATGACCTTCAGATAAGTGGACCCCCAATGAGCCTGCTTTATGGGTGCCCCCGACACATCTGGACATACTGTCATTTTGATGTAAAAACAGGTTGCATTCCCATAGTGCTCCTGCTGCAAGACAAACACTTCCACTTTGTACCATCTGGAGTCATTGCACAGGTCAAGTGGGTACAGTGTGTGAAAGCATTCTGAAGACTCCCCACCGCGCACACCACGAGGAACTGTTACTTAATTTATCCGTGTTTGGTGCTTTACAAAGCTAATTCATCTTTCTAGCACAGGAGGTTTGGGGCCTGGGAGGGGCTGGGCCAATAAACCACTGGCTGAGTTTGGAAGAGAGATTCACGATCTCAAACTTCAACCACTTACCAGCCGTAACGGTCAAGTGGACGGAGACTCCCCTCCCAGCCCCACCATGAAGACGCTCGAGGACGCGCTCCTCTGCCCTCCCAGCCCAGGAATAACATGAATGCAGGCATCCTGACAAGCATCTGCTGGGCTACAGGGGGGCCACAAACCTAACGGTTCTGAATAAGACACTTCAGCTGAGCGACGCGGGGCTGCCCCAGTCAGGAGCATTGTCGGCAAGGCGTCTGTCTCCGTCCGGCTGGGCTGTGGTCGCGCGCGCCGCCTCCCTTGCCGCCCGCTCCGGCCGGCGGTGCGCAAGCTGCTCTAGGGCCTCGCTCCGTGGCAGCGCTGTGGCAGCTCCGAGGCAGCGCCGTGGCAGCGCCGTGGAAGCTCCGTGGCATCGCCGTTGGAAGCTCCGTGGCAGGCAGCTCCGAGGCAGCACCGTGGCAGCGCCGAGGCAGCGCCGTGGCAGCTCCGAGGCAGCTCCGTGGCAGCTCCAGCGCGCTCTTGAGCAGCAAGACCATGTGGCTCAGGCAATACAAACCCAGCTTTCCCATCTCAGTAACGGAGGTCAGTTTGACATTTAGAGGCGTCGTGGGCTTGTTGATGGTGCGTCTGCAAACTTCTCATGATTTTAAATGCTAAATAAGTCGCTAAGCAAACAGAAAATAAAAGCCGAGCAAAAATAAAATTTTCTGCTTGACTGAAGAGGAGGATGAAGACTTAGACTTTCATTATTCTAGATGTTATTTAAAGATCTGCTTTAATTAAGATGAGGTAAAGGGGGAAACAAAACAACAACATTTAAAAAGAGGTTTCAGTGCTGTGAGAGCATAGGAAATTTGAAGTCATTTTGTGTTTCATTTCTAATGCATCCCCTGGGTTTGGGAAGCTCTGTGTTATTGTGTGTCCACAACTGGGGGCCTCAAGACAAACACACGAGTAAGACCTCTCTCCTTCAGCACCTACCCCCACTTCCTGGCCCTGCACAGCCACCCCATTTGTGGCTCTGGACCTCAAAAGGTCTGTGGTCCTGACGCACCCCCCACCCCGTGGACCTGGCTCCTGGACGACCGTGCCTCTGACCGTCCTGCTCTCCCTCCATGTGTCCGGGAGCCCGCCAGTCTGGTCAACCACCAGGAAAGCAGTATGAGCTCTGTTCAGTGCTTTGGTCCACCTGGAAAACTGATGTAGGAACCGGTTCTGATACTTGATTGTATAAAATAAAGGATCACACTAGTAACAAAACAGCTCCATAATATTTTAATCAGTTTGTAGTGTCACCAAAAAAGAAAAGAATGAAATTAAGATAATGGGACAAGTCTACAATGGAGGTAAGAGTCTCATCGGGTCGCCATGGAAGACTTCTTAGCCACCCCCGCCCCCTGCCCCACCGCCGCCCAGAGAAGGGAGTCACATTGGAAATCCACCTGTGGTTTACCTTAAGTTCTTCTGTTTTGTTGTCTCTTTGTTTACCTTTGATAAAGTAGCAGCGCAAAAGCTCTGAGCTCAAAAGCTTACGTAAACCAGTAAGAAACAACACTCTCAAATCAGGGCCAGGGATCAACCCCATGGAGGGGCTGACCTCCCGAGGAGCCTGACAAAGCCACTGTGCTAACCTGTGCTTACCTACTGTTTGCACTGAATTACAAGTGCAAATATTTGGGGTCCAGTCCTACCTGTTATTAATTAGCTTGGGAAAAGTCATTTAACCAATCTAGTGACGGACACAATATACACATTCCATCTGTAAACAGGAGGCCGGCATGAGTAAATTCCAAGTTCCTTATGGCTCAGCAAAATAACGGTTCAGAACTTTAAAAAAGCAAGTATGTTCAAAATGATGATTGCATCTCATGTGAATTAAGAGTAATTTTCTTTGGCAAATATTTTAAAAGATAAAAATCATCAAATTAATTATCTTTCTCATTATTTTAAATGTTCAGCCTAATTGTGATGGTATAAAATCACTGGCTTTTTTTTTTCTGTTACAAAACCAAATATAATTTATCTAATTACAAGTAAGATCTCCAAGTTCCTTTTCAGAATGGCAATGCAGAGCAGGCCTCTGCAGACATGCTTCCCATTGGAACAAGTGTAACTGATGTCCTAGTCCGTTCAGGCTGCTATAAAGAAATACCAAAAATCAGGTAGCTCAGGAACAGAAATTTGCCTCTCATAGTTCTGAAGACGGGGAGTCCAAAGTCAAGGCCACGGCATGATTGCATTCTGGTGAGGACTTTTTCCCAGCTCATAGCCTGTGCCTTCTCGCTGTGCCCTCGCCCTCTGGGGAGGAGGGGACAAGGGAACTCTGTGGGGTCTCTCTTACAAGGACACTAATCCCATTAATGCGGGCTCCCTCCTCATGACCTAATCACCTTCCAGAAGCCCTACCTCCTAAAACCATCACATATGGGGCATTGAGATCTTAACATACGAATTTTTAGGGGACGTAAACATTCAGACCATGGCAACTGGTGGAAAAAATAAGAAAGAACACACAAAATTTCATGAAATGGTCTTAAAAACACACTGCAAATGGGGAAACATTTATTTAAGAAAACCTCCTAATACTCAGTAAGATGGTGAGTCTGTGGTTTGAACCAGGAACTCCTATCTCCCTCCTGCACACACCCCAAGCCCAGAACGACAGGGATTCCACAGCACACGGGTGGGAACAAACACTGGACGCCCACTCCTCCCTCCCAGTGGAAGGCTGCAGCATCTTCTGGGGAGGGATGGGACCTTCAGATTTCTCATTCCCACAACCCAGCTACCTGTCCAAGAAGCTAAAATCCAATGAATTTGTCCATGAGGTTGGAGGCTCCGTTCTTCCACCCAGACACACGCACACAGAATGCTGGTGCCTCAGCTCATTCTCGGGGTGGAGGTTCCATTCTTCACAAGGTTTAGATAAAGGGAAACCAGAAAGGTCAGAGATCGCCACCCCTACCCTTTTAAGGTGGTGGTGTCACTCAGAAAGAGGCTACTATCCCCGGGATCGGCTTCAGATCTGTTGCCCAGGAGGAGAGACACAGGCCGTAAAGAGCTCCGTGGCTCTCCCCAGTTTGAGACATGGTGCAAGAAAGTTCCACCCTAAGGATACTCTCAGAAACAATGGTTTTGGTGAAAAGCAATTAAGAGACCTGTAGCCTTATCAGAGATATGAGCGAAGCCACAGGGCAGAAAGTTTTCCAGAGAGAAACAGGGAAGAGGTGACTGAGAAAATCCTTGTGGAGATAGGACAAACTGCAAATGGGGACTTCAAAAACAAACCCCTTCAAGGAGCCAGAATGCACCTGGATCAGTCTGTGGAGTAATGTATGCTGCAAGGTGTTGTTGGAGACCGTACAGCAATCAGCTGTCAACTAGCTGAGCTTGCAGGCTGCATGGAGTCAGGAAGGAGACAGAGAGCCCTGCTGGAACCATGACATCCCCAGGTGATAGTGCACACGTCCGAGCCGTGCCCTCTGACGAACAGCAGAGGCTTCACAGTGCTCAGAAAGTAGACTTCATTAAAGTGGTCCAGCCAGCCAGCCACTACACACATACACAGGTGAACAACCATCACAAGTCCGGGGAGGGTAGGAAGGAATACGCAGAATTGCTACACTGTCAAAAATATCCAAATTCCAACACAAAAACAGAAAAATTAGGAGGCACACAAATACAGGAAAATGTGACCCATCTACAGAAACAAAACACGCACAATTAACCAGGCAACAGAAACCTTCTTTGAGAGGGACTACATTTCAGGTTTTCCAAAAACTTCAAAGCAGCTAGTATAAATATGTTGAAAGAATTCTAAGAAATCATCCTAAAGGGAGCAGAGGAAGATATGATTACAGTGTCTCATCAAACATACCATACCAATAAATACAGAGAAATTATATTTTAAAAATGGACCAAATAAAAATTATGAAATTGAAAAATTTCAGCCTTTTGGTGAAACTGGTGCAGCCACTCTGGAAAACAGTATGGAGTTTCCTCAAAAAGTTTAAAAGAGAGCTACCCTATGACCTAGCAATTGCACTACTGGGTATTTACCCCAAAGGATATAAACATACTGGTTTGTAGGGATACATTCATCCTGATATTTACAGCAGCATTATCAACAATAGCCAAACTATGGAGAGAGGCCAAGTGTCCATCGACTGATGAATGGATAAAGAAGATATGGTATATATAGACAGTGGAATATTACTCAGTCATCAAAAAGAATGAAATCTTGCCATCTGCAATGATGAGGATGAAGCCAGAGTGTACTATGCTAAGCAAAATAAGTTAGGGAAAGACAAATACCATATGATTTCACTCATAGGTGGAATTAAGAAACAAATCAGATGAACATACAGGAACACAGGGGAGAAAAAAGAGAGGAAAACAAATCATAAGAGACTCTTAACAACAGAGAACAAACTAAAGGTTGATGGAGGGAGGTGGGTGGGGGATGGGCTAGATGGTTGATGGGTATTAAGGGGGGCGCTTGTTGTGATGAGCACTGGGTGTTGTATGGAAGGGATGAATCACTGATTTCTACCCCTAGAAACCAATATTGGACTATCTGTTAAGTAATAGAATTTAAATAAACATTTGAAACAAAAAAAAGAAATTATAGTGGAAAATGACTTCATTTACAACAACAAATGTGAAATATGATCACTAAGAATTAGCTTAATAAGAAATAAATGATACCTACAATAAAAAAAGAAAGAAAAATACAATTACTGAAATGAAAATTTCACTAGAAGAGCTCAGTAGTGGATTTGACTTGGAAGAAGGAAGACTTAGGGAGCAAATATGTGGAAATTAAACAACACATTCCTAAATAGCCAAAGGAGAAATCAACAGAAAATCAGGAAATACCTTCAAATGAATGAATATGAAGACAAACCACACCAAAACCTCTTGGCTCTAGCTAAAGCAGTGCTTAGAGGGAATTTTTAGCTGCATGTGCATAAATTAAAGAAGAAAGATGTCAAATCATTCACCTAACCTCCCAACGTAAGACCCTAAATTAAGAAGAGCAAACTAAACCTAAACCAACAGAAGAAACGGAATAAAGACAAAAGTGGAAATTAACAAATAGAGAATAAACAGTAGAAAAGTTGATACTCTTAAAGGAGCAACAAAATGGAGAAGATCAAGAAGTAAACACAGATATCCATCCCACCACTCTCCTCAGTACCATGTGGAGCTTCAGCCAGGACAGGAGGACAAAATATGAGGCCCCCCAACAGAACAGGAAAGTCACCTCCATGTGCACAAGATGGGACCTTGTATACAGAAAGTCCTAAGGAAACCAACTAAAAACTATTAGATCTAATAGATAAGTTCAGCAAGATACAAAATTATAAATTCATTTTTATATATGTGCAATGAACTATCTGAAATAAAATCAAGGGAGTAAGCCCATGGGAGTAGTACAAACAAGAACACAAAACTAAGGAATAAATTGAACAAAAGAAGTGCAAACCTTATACTCTAAAATCTACAAAAGCTTCTGGAAGCATAAGAGATCTGAATAATGGAAATACAGCACGTGTTCGAAGACCCAAAGACTTAACAAGATGTCCGTGCCCTCTGTAGTGAGTTGAATGGCGGCCCCCAAAGAGACATGTGTGAGTCCCAATCTCTGGGACCTGTGAACATGACTTATTTGTAAAAAGAGCCTTTTCAGAGATAATTAAGTTAAAGATCTGGAGATGAGACCATACTAGGTTATTGGGGACCTACATGCCAGGACAAGTGTCCTTCTAAGGGAACCACAGAAGGGAGCTACACAGAGAAGAGGAGAGGCCGTGGAGACAGAGGGGAGAGGCAGGGAGGGCCATGGGCAGGTTAGAGGCAAGGGATGGAATCTGCCCTCAAGCCTCAGGAAAGCATGTGGCCCTACTGACATGGGACTGGGACTTCTGACCCTCGGAACTGTACGCGAATACACTTCTGGCGTATGAAGTCACCACATTTGAGCTACTTCTTGTGGAAGCTCAAGTAAACATCTACAGATATCGGCACCTGGAGTCTGGTGCTGCAAGTGCAAATACTTAAAAATGAGGAAGAGGCTTTTGGACCCGGGGGATGAATGGAAGCTGGGAGAAGTTTGAGGCGCAACATAAAACAGGCCCAGAGTCATATGAGGGCTCCAGGAGCAGTTAGGAGCATGACGGAGAAACTTCAGCCGTCTCGGGGCATATACAAACTGTCATGGGCAGCATGCTGGTGGAGATATAAACAGGAAAGAAGCTTCTGGTGACGGCTCAGGAGGAAATGAAGAACACGGTAATAGACACTGGGGGAAGGTGAGTCTAGCTGTAGTGGAAGAAACCTGGTGAGACTTGGTCCTGCAGTCGAGTGGAAGGCAAAGCATGCAAAAAATTAACTGGCACATTTGGTTGAGGAGTTTCCAAACAAAGCATTGAAGGTGGTGTCTCCTTGCTGCTTATAATAAAATGAGAGAGCAAAGAGATGAACTGAGTGAGGAACTATAAAGAAAGAGGAACAAGAACTTGGTGATTTGGAATGTTCTTAGTCTGCCGGGAGTGCAAAGGACACTAAAATTAGGAAATCCACCCCTGAGAAGCTCGAGAGTGGGCCAAGAGTTTAGCTGGACATTTTGCTAAAGCCAGGAGTATTAAATTTTTTCCAGCTTTACTGGAGTATAATTGACAAGTAAAAATCCTATATATTTATGGTGTACAATATAATATTTTGATATACTATACACTGTGATGATTACCATAATCAAGCTAATTAGCATATCCAATATTTCACATACTTATGGGTGCGTGCGTGCGTGTGTGTGTGTGTGTGTGGTGAGAACACGTAAGATTTGCTGTCTTAGTAAATGTAAAACCTTCAGTACAGTATTATTGACTATAGTCACTATGCTGCTCATTGGATCTTTGGAGATTATTCATCCCGCATAATTGAAATGTTGTACCATTATGCCAACATCTTCTCGTGTCCCCCACCCCCTGGCAACCAACATTCTACTCTCTGCTTCTATGATTTCAACTATTTTAGATTCTCTGGATAAGTGAGATGATGCAGTCTTTGTTTTTTCTGTGCCTGACTTATTTCACTTAGCTTAATGTCATCCAGGTTCTTCTATGTTGTTGAAATGACAGGAGTTCCTTCTTTTTTAAAGGCTAAATAATATTCACCCACAGACACTCAGCTGGATTCCTTGCACTCCCTGGATATTGTGAATGTTTTTGCAATAAACATAGGGGTGCAGTTACCTCTTGAAGATCTTGATTTCACTTCCTCTGGATATACACCCAGAGGTAAGTGTATCCAGAAGTGAGATCTGCTGGATCATATGTACGCAGTGAAAGCAAGAACACACAAATGGGTCTGCATCAGATGCAGAAGCCTCTGCACCAGTAAAGGAAATACTTAACAGTGTGAAAAGACACCTGTGGAATGGGAGGAAATATTTGCAAACCACACATCTAGTAAGGAGTAAATATCCAAAATATAGAAAGAACTCAACTCAATAGCAAGAAAACAAATAACCTGATTTTAAAAATGGGTCAAGGACCTGAACAGACATTTCTCAAAAGAAGACGTACAAAGTTAACAGGTATGGGAAAAAATGCTCACCATCACTCATCATCAGGAAAATGCAAATCAAAACCACAATGAGATACCACCTCACACCTGTAAACGTGGCTATTATCAAAAAGACAACACATAGTGGTAGAGATGTAGAGAAATGAAGCTGTTGTGCATGGTTGGTAGGCATGTAAACTGGCTCAGCTGCTATGAAGAAAAGGATGTACGGAAGTTCCTAAAAAAGTTAACAACAGAAGTCCCATATGACCCCGGAATAGGATATTTTGAGGAAATATCTGGAAGACCATCTTGTCTCATGGTGTGTGTGCTAATGACATAAACAGGAGACACAGTATTGGGAAATGCCGTATCAGCAGAGATTCTGCCATCTTGGATAAGGCAGCAGGGACCGGTGAAATGAGGAATGCGTTTGGACTTGCGAGATTCTGCAGGTAGAACACAGGCCAGTAGAGCCCGTTTCTGGCAAACGTGCTAGCCTTGCGGAAAAGGCAGAGTGACCCTGTGGGTAGAGTGACGGGTGGCACGCAAGCAGGCAGTGTCCCCGTGGGCAGTGCAGAAGTGGGAATACAGAATGGCACTCCCACCTTGGAAAACAACCTGGCAGTTCTTCAAAATTTCAAACACAGTGTTATCATTTGACCCAGAACTCCCACTACCAGGTGTGTACCCGAGAGAAATGAAAGCATATATTCACACACAAAAACGTGTATATGAATGTTCACTAGAGTATTATTCATGATAGTTAAAGTGGAAACAACCCAAATGTCCATCAACGGGTAGCTGGAGAAACAAAATGTGATATATCCATAGAATAATCAGTTAACCATACAAAAAGAACGAAGTACTGATACGTGTGTGGATGAACCCCGAAACACGGTAAATGAAATAAAACAGTCAGAAGAGACCACCTAGTGTATGATCCTATTTATATGAAAGGCAGATATATGGACACAGAAGTGACTGCCTGGGGGTGGGAAGGATAAGGTGCTCGGTGGGTGGAGATCATAGCTCAAAGGTACAGCGTTTATCTGGGGGGTGACAGAAACATTTTAAGGTTGACTGCAGTGAAAATTTCACAATTCTGTGAATATACTGGAACCATTGAATTGTACACTTTGAATGAGCAGAGTATACAGCATGTGATAATAATTACAAAAAAATCACATTTCTAACAGAAATAACACCCCACAAGTCAAGGCATCCTAAAAATCCACTTTGATACAACATGTTGCTGTTTGGGCTTTCAGTTAATTTATGTGATTCCTTCTTTGCTTTTATATGAATAAATGCCATAGTGTCATGTTGTAGACACTGCTTTCAAAAATTGTAACTCATTAGCAAACTTTAAAAGCTTAAGTGATTGTCCCTGTATTCACTGAATATTTGATTTAAAATCTTCGGTCAACTTTTTGAATGCAATGTAACTAAAATTATCGTAGTTATTTACCAAAAAAGTTCTACATCACCACAGGACAATGATGTTGATTTACAGAGTAGCCCCTCAAAGGCTGAAAGGATGGTGAAGTGAACTCCTAGAGGGAAGACCAGTAGGTCGGTGTCTGTGTCTTCCTAGTTCCTGTGCTACGTGACCGCAGGGATCGAATGTCAGAGTAAAATTAACCTTTGCTTATTGAAGATGTTTGTAACTCAGACCATAACTTCCATTTTACATCATAGCTTGACATAATTCTGTATCCCCACAGTTCATTCTAAGCACGTCTGTGATCCTAAATGTCTTAATTTCCTATGAACATTTTTAACCACAAGGTTGTGTTCTACCCCAAACTAATGTTTTTGTCATGAAATGATCCCCCCCCAATACTGAACTCTTAAATGAATTTACAAGAGCACTCATAATTATGCCAGGTATTTACCTTTATTGGAATCAGCTTCTAAAAGTTGCCTTGATTTGTATTACAAAATGGAACCCTAAATTGGAGATAACCTATTCAAAACACCTGTTGACATTGATTTCAATCAAGCATAATTTAAATATTTAGATAGTTCTTCCAAGGGTTCTAGCACATTAAAAGCCACGATTCCACTTGTATTTGTGCACAAGAACTGTCATTTTTTTGTTTCAATGAAGTCAGGCTTCTCAGAGTGGGGGTAAACCCAGGTTTTGCAGCTGAATCTGCTTCTCGAGTATAGTCCTCTACATTATTATTGACTTTTGGAGTAGATGTAAATGCTTCTTTCACAGGGTTATGTCTTCTGATTTTCCTGTTTTCTATGATATCACTATTATCACTCTGGCCCCCATGGCAAGTATTAAATGCCAATGAGTATTTTATGAAAATTATATTTTAATCTCTACTTTTGTAGCATTTAATATGTAGTACCTAAAATCTTATTTTTAACTTTATTTCAAAAAGGTGTTTTGCAGAGTATGTGTTCTAAAATCCAACCTCAGTAGAGGAATGTTCACACTCTTTCTATAAGCTCTGCAGCACAACTATTTAGCTGTGCAGTAAGCACATTCACGTACACCTAACGTACAACTTCCCAGTCTCCCTTGACCCGACCTACCAGTGACCAGACAGTAGGAGGCAGCAGGATAGCTCAGGACAGCATCGCCAAGCCGGCAGCAACTGTCCATTGGGCTCCAGAGCGTTCCATTCTTCCCCAGTTTCCTTTGCGCTCACCCTGCAGGATGATTTCTGCAAGAAAGGAGGTAGTTGGGCTTCGTGGAGAGCAGCTGAGGGGACAGAGTTGAGCTCTTGGCCACCGTTCATACTGAAGCACACTGAATGACAACCTTCTCCCCCGGGGAATGCTTCCGAAACACGGTTAGAGGCGGGAAGTACAGAGTGGCGGCCCCTGGAGCGCATCACAGGTTATTTTCATACATTTCACACAGTAAGACGTTGTAAGATGTTGTGAGGACATGGACCCCAGGAGTGCGGATGCTGAGCTGAATGAGTGCAGGAGCCCAGCGACCAGCCGGGCTCTCAGGCTAACTAACACCCTGTGCAGAGAAGAGGGAACTCACTCAGGACATTTGGTCACACGAGGACACTGGACCACAAAGACACAGAGTGACCCAGAGGTCTGGACCCAGGAGGCGCCTCTCTCTGCAGTCTGCTGTCCCCGGTCTGTCCAGTGACCAGCAGCGCCTGGTCCAGTAACTGGTAAGGTCTTACAGCGGTTCCTGCGCACAAAGGAGAATCTGAGGAACTTCATGAGAGAAAATCCCATCCAGTTTCCATGCTGGAAAGGTGACTGAGCCTGTGGAAATGGCTTCAAACGGCCCTTCCTCCTCGTCCACACCCGAGGGAGGAGAACAGAAACTCTCCTGTTGGAGGGCCTCCCAGGAAGTGATCTTGCTGGCAGGATGTGTCCCAGATCAACAAATTAAGCATTCCTTCAAATCAATCTCATAGGCAGGAAAGATAATCTTTTGAATTGTACTTCTATTTCTTATTATGCTCCAGGTGCTCAAATTAGTCTGCGACAACTGCCTCTGTGAATAGTGTTTTGGAATACATCGCAGAATGACTGATGTGTTCCGAGTGGAAGCTTCCACTAAAGAAAGATCACAGAATTTTGAGCAACGCGTTTTCATTACTTTGAATAGAAGCACTACCAGAATACAGAGGCAATGGTTTCATATGTATAAATGCGACATTCTAAAGGCCTATTGAAGGATAAATTAAATATTTATATTAGGATAATATGTTAAGGGGTTAATTTCTGTACTGTATTTTATTTGTATCTTATCTTTTTAAATGTTTCCTTTAGAATGTGTATTGCAATGAACTTCATGGGTCATGCAGGCTGTGTCCCAAAGCCTTTTCTGTGGATCAGGGGCAGTCTGGCTCTCTGAAGTGCTTTCCTAGAACTCACCAAAATGCAAATTTCTTAACTCCCGTCCTCAACAGTCTGATTCAGTGGGTCTTGGAACTGTTTGCATAAGTATTACAAAGACAAGTAGGAGGTATTCCCGACCTTCAGATGTTTGCAGGTTAGAAATGCTTCATTTACCAGCCCCTTGTGTGCCGTTCTCCCTGCTCTGCCCAAAAACCCACTCACCTTTATTTGTGCCCGCAAGACCACGGGAGCCTGTTCTGTGGGTGTCTGCCCACCTACGGCATCATCCAGTCCTACCCATCCCTGTACCAGCTACACTTCAGAGAACTTTGCACAGATGCCTGTCCGTTGTGCTTCCTGCAAACCCAGCCACGGCTCTGCATTTTCCTCGCCGTCACCTTTGTGTAAGGCACACCCGTATGTTTCATAAAATACAGGAGTGGGTTCCAGACGGGTCTGCCTCCCCCACGTCTCCTCCTCATCTCTCCCTCACAACACAGATGGAGTCCGCAATGGAAAATGCAGCTTGAATCCTAGCATCCCCTGCCCCCTTCCGCACACTTCCCCTTAAACATTTTCCTTCAACAGCTTTTCATTTGCATTTAGGATAAAGTCAAAATTTCTTAAAAGTGCCATGAAGTGTGCCTAGCACAGCCACAAGCTCCCGACATCTCACACCTGGCTTGCACTCTCACTTTCTGCCCCAGCCACGGCTCACCCTTCTGGTCCAACCCCGGACCGCAGTCGACAGAATAACGCTCTCCTCCTCATCCTCAGAGATGCCCACACATCAATCCCCAGAATCTGTGACCGTGTTGCATTACATGGCAAAAAGACTTCAGGATGGCAGTGGAATCGAGGTTGCTAACAAGTAAGTTTAAGATGAAAGGATTATCCGGAGCTGCCCCGTTGGTCCAGTCTACACGTACGAGTCCTTAGGAGTGAGGAAGAGATGGCAGGCGGGCGAGTTGGACAGAAGGGATGCGCTGCCTTAGCCAAGGAGCCTGGTCACCTGCACACCCAGAGAGGGCTCCCAGCTCATCGGCGGCGAGGAAACCAGGACTCACTTTCACAACCACTGGGCCCCGACTCTGCCAACAATCCCGATGAGCAAGGAACTGCCCTCTTCCTGAGAGCCTGCAGAAAGGGGCGCGACCTGCCGTGACCTTGATTTTTACCCCAAGAGCACCTTCTGCACCAGAAGTGCAGAATTCTGCACTTCTGACCCACAGAACCGTATGGGATCCACCAGTTTGTTTCAGGCCAGAAAGGCAAATCATCAGAAACAACAGAAAACGAACGCACTCCCGAAACCTGAGCCTGCGAGGGTCTCTGCCTGGAGTAGACCTTCTGTCTCATCCCCACTGAGCGACTCGTGATTACTCCGATCTCAACTTCAAAAATTCCACTCAGCTTCTACTTCTTCCGTGAGAATGTCTCTCTCAGTTGGAAGAAATCCCTCCTGCTTCTGAATAATTTGGACAACACTGTCCATGTATCTTCTTGCATAGAAGTAAATACCCTGGTTTTATTTTCCAAAGTAGATCGTAAACTCCTGGAGATCCAGACCTAGCACATATCCCCCTGTATTATTCCTTTCCAGCCATGGTTTTTAATTTTGTTTACTTTTTTTAAAGTCCTAGGATTCTCTTTCCTAGAGAACTAGAACCAGATTAAAGAAGAATGCTCTTCTAGAAGTAGGCATGAGGCCAAGTCCCACCCACTGCGCCCCATTCCTAGAAGCACCTCTGGGACACCCAGAGCCCCCAGGAGGCATTCACTGCGAGGAAAATGTGCTTCTAGACCCACACAACACCTCTATTCCCGACCCCACAGCCCCTCTGCTCTGTGCCATCCTGCTGGCTTATTCCCCACTCAGTGCTGGAGGGTCTGTGTGACTTTGACTCAAGACACTGGAATCCATGTGTGTTTCCCCCACTCCCATAAGAACATCCAAACGATTCTTCCTCAGACTTCCTTGGATCCAGTCTCTTAAACTTTGATTCTTGAAGGCTCTTATCAACAAATCAAGCCATTTGCCCCTGTCCAGGTTCCTGCATATTGACTACGAATTCCTCCCTCTGGCTGCTTTCTGTAACTGTCCTGTATCCTCCAGACACGATCTAACTCAGTCCTAAACCTGTCATTCTTCTTAGCGCCATGCCTACCCCATGTGGCGACGATACTGATCCCACGTCTTCGGTCACAGGGCAAGGCAGCGTTCTGTCTCTGGAGCCGCATGCAGGGGTGACACGGCTTTATTCTAGATCCCTCGAGGTTCATGCAGGGATCCTCAGAGATGGCATCCGAGGTCTGTATCTGCCCCCACAGACCAAGGGTCAAGGCCACTCACCTCACAGCCTCAACTTTCCACAGAGGCTTCATTCTCTCTGGGCCCCACTTGAAGCTGACGCTCTCCGTGTTTCTGGCTGACACAAGCGTTCCCAAATATGACAGATGGTTAAAATCCACAAAGATGTACTAAGTGCTTTGTCGCTGTCTCAGTGGGCTGGAAATTCAGGATGCAGTAACTTGTCATTTGGAAGGGATGTCCTTGCATGGCTCAGACCGCGGGGTAACGGGGTATCGCCAGCTTCCGGCACATCTGTGTCTCATCAAGGATCCTATGGACTGGTCTTTCCAGTGAACATTAATTGATTCTCATCATCCTACCTGATAGGGATTAAAAATAACATATGTGCTAGTTTAACACACCTTCTGTTCCGAAGCCGTGTTGAGCCTTTGTACTGAACACACCACATGCAGCAGAATCCTGTGGTCGGGG
The DNA here is from genome assembly GCF_964656455.1 of Halichoerus grypus. Lineage (NCBI taxonomy): Eukaryota > Metazoa > Chordata > Mammalia > Carnivora > Phocidae > Halichoerus > Halichoerus grypus. The sequence continues at coordinate 83,264,653 of NC_135718.1, forward strand.
TCACTCCTGGTTAAGGTCAGCCCAGCTCACTGCCTTGTGAGGCCCTCCATCTGCTGAGTGACACAGAGGCAGGTGCCACCAATGTGGCCTCCGGAGCTGGTGACAACGTCCCCCTTTCCCTCACCCAGGGTTCCGTGCCACCCATGGATCACTCACTGGCTGCACCTGGTCCTTCCTTAGTGTCTCCTCCCCAGTGTGGGGCCCGCGTGCTGATGCTGCCGCAGTGAAGTCCATCCTCCTGGCGGTACATGCCGGGACCTGGGAGACAGGACTGGACACGCAGTTTGTCTCTGCTGGGCACTGTGATGCTGCCGGCTTTTCACTGGCATCAGAACCCATCCACGACAGGCCACGAAAGAGCCGTGTGTTTCTTTTCCTCCATCACACAGTTGACCCGGGAAGTGGGCATAAGCCTGTTTGTTAAGGGGATTAGGGTCGTGCTCATACACACTTGCAGCAGCTCTGCTGGGACTTTTCTCTAGGTAATCGGCTTTCTCTCTACGGATACACTCTCCATCTGAGAACTGGCTCAAGTCTGGGAACAGAAAAATACATCTGATTTTCTACGATGGATGTCATCAGCCTACCGTGCCCCTACCTTTAAGGGCTTTCATATAGAGAATGTAAGCAATGGCCTACTTAGCTCGCGTCCATCCCACCTGCAGGTATTGCAGGGTTCTCAGCATCCCAGAGCCTGCGGGTTAGGATCGGCTGGCCTGGCTCCTCATCAGAGCCATTAGGCCACGTTGTCCCCATCAGCTCAGTACTGCTGTCTGCCTTATGCTCTTGCAAACACTGCTCTTGCCTCTAACGACGGAGGCAGCCCTGAGAGCAGCCCTGTCCTGTGGAGGAGAGCCCCTGTCGCCATATAAACTACATTAGTACATTGTTGCTTCCGTGAAGAGTGTGTGTCCTTTGAACCTTCCCCAAGGACTCTCTAAACTGGCAGGTTCTCTGCTACTATAAAATGTAACCTTTCTCACATGTTCTCCCCTCGGAGCTTTCTGACAATTTCTTCAACACTCTCACAAAGCAGTTTTAGCATTTCCACCCAATTGATGGTCAGTCATCATTTTGTCCAAGCTTCAAGGGGCCATCTGAGCAGTGCATCAGACCAGCTCCCAGCATCCCAGAACCAGGATATCCAGTCCGAAGACACAGACAAGCATTCCCCCAAAGGCCTCCTCGCCTTACGTCACTTAACCCTGCTTCCAGCATCTTCAAGATCAAATGCCAAGCACATTTACAAGCCTGGTGACTTGTTTGGTGGAAAAGAACATCTTCCTGTCTCAAATCTGTCATCGCGCTTCTGACTGGTGACGGGCTGACATGTGAGCCTAGCGATGAAGAGAGGCGGGAGCGAGCTGCCAGAGGTGAAGGCTCACCTAACACTGCTTTTACCCTATGCGCTGCGTTAATCACCGGCTGACCCGAGCTGACGCCTCACAGAGGGTAACCCACAAATACATCACAGCCCTGCCTCCACACCCCTTGAGTGACAGGGACCCTGGGTCACCCAGCGCACTGTCGTCCACCTGGCTCACACCGCCATCTGCCCCGAGGTTAGCATACTAGCACGTGCAGTGCCACATCCGGAACCCCACGCCACCAGCAGTGGGCTTGCTGCTGCATGCGCTGGCTGGCAATCTACTTCACAGGGTCACTTCTGGTAGCAGACATCTTAGGTTGGGCTCCCTGAGCACGCAGACCCTGACACAAGAATTAGAGCGCATGTCAAGAGTAGAGAGTAGGACCTGCCCAGGGAAGAGTAACAGGGAAAGGAGGAACAGGGAAAGTGAAGGCAGTCATTTATGTGTGTGCTGTCTTCCAAGCAACCTCTCAGCTCATCTACAACTTACCCCACTAGGAACCCCCAGAAGCCAGTGCAGATCATACACCGAAGAGTTACTCCATTGCCCAGTGGGTGAGAAGACCATGGGGCTCACACACCAGTCACAGCTGGTCCTTAGCTGAGGACTGTGCACTTTGACAACAAAGGGGAGCTAATCCCTGCTAGTTCCCGGTCAATTCTGCCCGAAGCATAAGAAGCAGGTGGACTGGAGGCCCACAGAGCCCCAGGAAAAGAAATAAAAGCACTGGCTGCTGAGGGTTGGGCCTGTGACCATGGCGCCGGTGGCGGGGGGCCGGGGCGGGGGTGCCAGCAGTGTGCACAGCATGAGCCTGCTCCTAGATCCACCATCGGGGGAGATCAGGTTCCTCAATTCCTTCCTCCCTACCCACAGAAAGAAGAATACATCTTTAAAATGTATTTCTGAAGACTCTTTTGTGGACAGCAAAATGAATAAAAAAATGACACTGAAAAGATACAGAAGATGAACAAATACAAACTTAAAAATGTCTGTCATGAGTCTTCTTTGAAATTGAAAACTCCCTGGTATGCCTGACTCACATGTCTTGGCTTCCCACCACACCAGGGGTAGGTTTACAGCGTTCCTCAGATTTCTTTCTGGGACAACTTGGTGGGCATCAAGGCTAGAGCTGGTAGGCTATTGGTTCTTCTCGTTTCCACTTCTTAGAAGATTCCCCTGCAGGTGGAGCTCTACTGTTTTCTCTAGGACCCTGAGTTCCAATGATCTACTGTAACTCAGTCATTTCCGCTACACTTGGTATCCTCCTGCTCACATCCGGGGTCTGACTCTGGAAGGGGCAAGGCCTTGCACGTCAAGTCTGGGGGATGTGTCCAGGACATTCACAACTGAAAGGACACCACACTGTCATCTTTCTTTTGTAGTATTTCTGTTTAAAATAATTAGAAGTGAGGTGCCACGCCCCAGGGAGCCCTACCCCCAAACAACGGTCAGGCTTACAGCTGCATCTACAATCGCCCTACACAAATACACAAAATTAAGTATTTCAAAAGCTATGCCTTTCCTCTACTCCAAGGACACTTCCCTCACGTTAACTCATATTCCTATTAATCTAGTTTGTCTTCAGTGTCTCCTGATAGCCACTCAAATTTGAACGATCTTCTAGAATTTTAGCATTGCAAGTATTCTACCTGGAACAAAAATGGAAATTTTCTGTCATCAATAAGAGAAAACATTTTTTCTTACTAAGAGTACCACATAGCTTTCTACCAAAAATTCTTAGAATAATTAGATTCATAACTTAATTTGACTAGTGATATGAACTTCTTGTGTACATTTTATTTCTTAATTAAAAGAATGTATTCCACTTTGGGCATTTGTAATCATTAACTCATTTTATAAGATGTGCTGTATGTCTTGATTATTAGGTCAAAATAATAAGGTTTATTAACCTTCATAAAGCATCAGAAACATATCCCATTTTGGCCATCAGCTTTACGCTATTTTTTTTTTAATTTTTTTATTGTTATGTTAATCCCCATACATTACATCATTAGTTTTAGATATAGTGTTCCATGATTCATTGTTTGTGCATAACACCCAGTGCTCCATGCAGAACGTGCCCTCCTCAATACCCATCACCAGGCTAACCCATCCTCCCAACCCTCTCCCCTCTAGAACCCTCAGTTTGTTTTTCAGAGTCCATTGTCTCTCATGGTTCTTCTCCCCCTCCGATTTCCCCCCTTCATTCTTCCCCTCCTGCTACATTCTTCTTCTTCTTTTTTTCTTTCTTAACATATATTGCATTATTTGTTTCAGAGGTACAGATCTGAGATTCAACAGTCTTGCACAATTCACAGTGCTTACCAGAACACATACCCTCCCCAGTGTCCATCACCCAGTCACCCCATCCCTCCCACCCCACCCCCCACTCCAGCAACCCTCAGTTTGTTTCCTGAGATTAAGAATTCCTCATATCAGTGAGGTCATATGATACATGTCTTTCTCTGTTTGACTTATTTTGCTCAGCATAATACCCTCCAGTTCCATCCACGTCGTTGCAAATGGCAAGATCTTATTCCTTTTGATGGCTGCATAATATTCCATTGTATATATATACCACTCTTCTTTATCCATTCATCTGTTGATGGACATCTTGGCTCTTTCCACAGTTTGGCTATTGTGGACATTGCTGCTATAAACATCGGTGTGCACGTACCCTTTCGGGTCCCTACTTTTGTATCTTTGGGGTAAATACCCAGGAGTGCAATTGCTGGATCATATGGTAGCTCTATTTTCAACTTTTTGAGGAACCTCCATACTGTTTTCCAGAGTGGCTGCACCAGCTTGCATTCCCACCAACAGTGTAGGAGGGTTCCCCTTTCTCCACATCCCCACCAACATCTGTCATTTCCTGACTTGTTAATTTTAGCCATTCTGACTGGTGTGAGGTGGTATCTCATTGAGGTTTTGATTTGGATTTCCCTGATGCTGAGCGATATTGAACACTTTTTCATGTGTCTGTTGGCCATTTGGATGTCTTCTTTGGAAAAATGTCTGTTCATGTCTTCTGCCCATTTCTTGATTGGATTCTTTGTTCTTTTGGTGTTGAGTTTGATGAGTTCTTTATAGATTTTGGATACTAGCCCTTTATCTGATCTGTCATTTGCAAATATCTTCTCCCATTCTGTCAGTTGTCTTTTGGTTTTGTTGACTGTTTCCTTTGCTTTGCAAAAGCTTTTTATCTTGATGAAGTCCCAATAGTTCATTTTTGCCCTTGCTTCCCTTGCCTTTGGCGATGTTTCTAGGAAGAAGTTGCTGCGGCTGAGGTCGAAGAGGTTGCTGCCTGTGTTCTCCTTTAGGATTTTGATGGACTCCTGTCTCACATTGAGGTCTTTCAACCATTTGGAGTCTATTTTTGTGTGTGGTGTAAGGCAATGGTCCAGTTTCATTCTTCTGCATGTGGCTGTCCAATTTTCCCAAAACCATTTGTTGAAGAGACTGTCTTTTTTCCATTGGACATTCTTTCCTGCTTTGTCAAAGATTAGTTGACCATATAGTTGAGGGTCCATTTCTGGGCTCTCTATTCTGTTCCATTGATCTATGTGTCTGTTTTTGTGCCAGTACCATACTGTCTTGATGATGACAGCTTTGTAGTAGAGCTGGAAGTCTGGAATTGTGATGCCGCCAGCTTTGTTTTCTTTTTCAACATTCCTCTGGCTATGCGGGGTCTTTTCTGGTTCCATACAAATTTTAGGATTATTTGTTCCATTTCTTTGAAGAAAGTGGATGGTATTTTGATGGGGATTGCATTGAATGTGTAGATTGCTCTAGGTAGGATTGACATCTTCACAATATTTGTTCTTCCAATCCATGAGCATGGAACGTTTTTCCATTTCTTTGTGTCTTCCTCAATTTCTTTCATGAGTATTTTATAGTTTTCTGAGTACAGATCCTTTGCCTCTTTGGTTAGATTTATTCCTAGGTATCTTATGGTTTTGGGTGCAATTGTAAATGGGATTGACTCCTTAATTTCTCTTTCTTCTGACTTGTTGTTGGTGTATAGGAATGCCACTGACTTCTGTGCATTGATTTTATATCCTGCCACTTGACTGAATTCCTGTATGAGTTCTAGCAGTTTTGGGGTGGAGTCTTTGGGACTTTCCACATAAAGTATCATATCATCTGCAAAGAGTGAGAGTTTGACTTCTTCTTTGCCAATTTGGATGCCTTTGATTTCTTTTTGTTGTCTGATTGCTGTGGCTAGGACTTCCAATACTAAGTTGAATAGCAGTGGTGATAGTGGACATCCCTGCCGCGTTCCTGACCTTAGGGGGAAAGCTCTCAGTTTTTCCCCATTGAGAATGATATTCGCTGTGGGTTTTTCATAGATGGCTTTTATGATATTGAGGTATGTACCCTCGATCCCTATACTCTGAAGAGTTTTGATCAAGAAAGGATGCTGTACTTTGTCAAATGCTTTTTCTGCATCTATTGAGAGGATCATATGATTCTTGTTCTTTCTTTTGTTAATGTATTGTATCACATTGATTGATTTGCGGATGTTGAACCAACCTTGCAGCCCAGGGATAAATCCCACTTGGTCGTGGTGAATAATCCTTTTAATGTACTGTTGGATCCTATTGGCTAGTATTTTGGTGAGAATTTTTGCATCCATTTTCATCAAGGATATTGGTCTGTAATTCTCCTTTTTGATGGGGTCTTTGTCTGGTTTTGGGATCAAGGTAATGCTGGCCTCATAAAATGAGTTTGGAAGTTTTCCTTCCATTTCTATTTTTTGGAACAGTTTCAGAAGGATAGGTATTAATTCTTCTTGAAATGTTTGGTAGAATTCCCTGGGAAGCCATCCGGCCCCGGGCTTTTGTGTTTTGGGAGATTTTTGATGACTGCTTCTATTTCCTTAGTGGTTATAGGTCTGTTCAGGTGTTCTATTTCTTCCTGGTTCAGTTTTGGTAGTTGATACATCTCTAGGAATGCATCCATTACTTCCAGGTTATCTAATTTGCTGGCATAGAGTTGCTCATAATATGTTCTTATAATTGTTTGTATTTCTTTGGTGTTGGTTGTGATTTCTCCTCTTTCATTCATGATTTTGTTGATTTGGGTCATTTCTCTTTTCTTTTTGATAAGTCTGGCCAGGGGCTTATCAATCTTGTTAATTCTTTCAAAGAACCAGCTCCTAGTTTCGTTGATCTGTTCTACTGTTCTTTTGGTTTCTATTTCATTGATTTCTGCTCTGATCTTTATTATTTCTCTTCTCCTGCTGGGTTTAGGCTTTATTTGCTGTTCTTTCTCCAGCTCCTTTAGGTGTAGGGTTAGGTTGTGTACTTGAGACCTTTCTTGTTTCTTGAGAAAGGCTTGTATTGCTATATACTTTCCTCTTAGGACTGCCTTTGCTGTATCCCAAAGATTTTGAATAGTTGTGTTTTCATTTTCATTGGTTTCCATGAATTTTTTTAATTCTTCTTTAATTTCCTGGTTGACCCATTCATTCTTCAGTAGGATGCTCTTTAGCCTCCATGTATTTGAGTTCTTTCTGACTTTCCTCTTGTGATTGAGTTCTAGTTTCAAAGCATTGTGGTCTGAAAATATGCAGGGGATGATCCCAATCTTCTGGTACCGGTTGAGACCTGATTTATGACCTAGGATGTGATCTATTCTGGAGAATGTTCCATGGGCACTAGAGAAGAATGTGTATTCTGTTGCTTTGGGATGGAATGTTCTGAATATGTCTGTGAAGTCCATGTGTTCCAGTGTGTCATTTAAAGTCTTTATTTCCTTGTTGATCTTTTGCTTAGACGATCTGTCCATTTCAGTGAGGGGGGTGTTAAAGTCCCCCATTATTATTGTATTGTTGTCGATGTGTTTCTTTGCTTTTGTTATTAATTGCCTTATATAATTGGCTGCTCCCATGTTAGGGGCATAGATATTTACAATTGTTAGATCTTCTTGTTGGATAGACCCTTTAAGTAGGATATAGTGTCCTTCCTCATCTCTTATTACAGTCTTTGGTTTAAAATCTAATTTGTCTGATATAAGGATTGCCACCCCAGCTTTCTTTTGGTGTCCATTAGCATGGTAAATGGTTTTCCACCCCCTCACTTTCAATCTGGGGGTGTCTTTGGGTCTAAAATGAGTCTCTTGCAGACAGCATATCGATGGGTCTTGTTTTTTAATCCAATCTGATAGCCTGTGTCTTTTGATTGGGGCATTTAGCCCATTTACATTCAGGGTAACTATTGAAAGATAGGAATTCAGTGCCATTGTATTGCCTGTAAAGTGACTGTTACTGTATATTGTTTGTGTTCCTTTCTGGTCTATGTTGCTTTTAGGCTCTCTCTTTGCTTAGAGGACCCCTTTCAAGATTTGTTGTAGGGCTGGTTTCGTGTTTGCAAATTCCTTTAGTTTTTGTTTGTCCTGGAAGCTTTTTATCTCTCCTTCAATTTTCAATGACAGCCTAGCTGGATATAGTATTCTTGGCTGCATATTTTTCTCATTTAGTGCTCTGAATATGTCCTGCCAGTCCTTTCTGGCCTGCCAGGTCTCTGTGGATAAGTCTGTTGCCAATCTAATGTTTCTACCATTGTAGGTTACATATCTCTTCTCCCGAGCTGCTTTCAGGATTTTCTCTTTGTCTCTGAGACTCGTAAGTTTTACTATTAGATGTCGGGGTGTTGACCTATTTTTATTGATTTTGAGAGGGGTTCTCTGTGCTTCTTGGATTTTGATGCCTGTTTCCTTCCCCAAATTAGGGAAGTTCTCTGCTATAATTTCCTCCATTATACCTTCTGCCCCTCTCTCTCTTTCTTCTTCTTCTGGGATCCCAATTATTCTAATGTTGTTTCGTCTTATGGTATCGTTTATCTCTCGAATTCTGCCCTCGTGATCCAGTAGTTGTTTCTCTCTCTTTTTCTCAGCTTCTTTATTTTCCATCATTTGGTCTTCTATCTCACTGATTCTTTCTTCTGCCTCATTTATCCTAGCAGTTAGCGCCCCCATATTTGATTGCACCTCATTGATAGCCTTTTTGATTTCTACTTGGTTAGATTTTAGTTCTTTTACTTCTCCAGAAAGGGTTTCTCTAATAACTTCCATGTTTTTTTCAAGCCCAGCTAGTATCTTTAAAGTGATGATTCTGAACTCTAGATCTGACATCGTACTAATGTCCGTATTGAGTAAGTCCCTGGCAGTTGGTACTACCTCTTGTTCTTTTTGTTGAGGTGATTTTTTCCGTCTTGTCATTTTGTGCAGAGGAGAATAGATTAATGAGAGAACAAAATGCTAGCAGGGTAACAACGTCCCCAGAAAATGTACTCTAAACAAATCAGAAAAGACCTGAAGCAGTGGGAAAAGAAAGGGAAAGAGAGAAAAAAGAAAAGGAAAGAAAGAAAGAAAAAAGAAAAAGATAAAGATAAAAACAAACAAAAGCAGAACAAAACAAAACAAAACAAAAACAGAATGTGATCCAATATGATCAGGCTGGATTATAGATCAGTGCCACACACTAGATTTTGGGTGTATTTTGGTCTGTTAAAAGAAAGTCCCTCCCAAAATTTTAAAGAAAGAAAAACTTATATATGTACAAAAATAAGGGTTGATATGATGAAGGGATGGAATATGACTGTAAAGATGGAAATTATAAAAAATTTTAAAAAAGGATTTGATAAGTTGTTTGAAAAAAGAAAGAAGAGGATTAAAAAAAAAAAAGAAAGAAAGAAAAAAGGGAGAGAATGTGATCAGGCAGGGGAGTAGAAAAAAACCATACACTAGAGATTTAGAGTATATTTTGATCTGTTAGAAGAATCTATCTCAAGATTTTAAAGAGAGAACAACTTATATATATATGCCAAAAATACAGGTAACTACTATGAAGGGATAGAATATGACTTTAAAAATGAAAAATAAAAATGTTTTTTTTTTTAAAAAAGGGATTGATAAGATGTTGGTTGAAAAAGGGAAAAAAAGAAAAATTCAAAAAAAAAAAGAAAAAAGGAAAAAAGAAAAAAAGACAGTTAAAAAAATAATTAACTTTGAAAGACTAAAGAATCATGGTAAAAAAGCCATGAATTCTATGTGCAGTATTCCCCTAGCACTGGAGTTCTGCCATTCTCATTGATTGGTAAACTTGGTCTTGGCTGGCTGTTCTCGCTAATCTTCTGGGGGTGGGGCCTGTTGCCGTGGTTCCCAAATGTCTTTGCCTGAGGCAAAATTGCCCCGCCGTTGCCGGTCCGGGCTAGGTAATCTGCTCGGGTTTGGTCTCCGGAGCTTTTGTTCCCTGCAAGCTTTCCGTACAGCTTTGGAGGTGGAGAGTGAAAATGGCAGCCTCCCAGTCTCCGCCCCGGCGGAGCCGAGAACTCGGGGTCCCACTCCTCAGCGAGGCCCCAGAGAAAAGCAGTCAGTCACTCCCGTCTCCCCGGTCTCCGGCCACACTCCGCGCTCACCCGGCCTGTGACCGCGCCTTTCTATCTGGCACCCGACCCCGGGTGGAGACTCCAAACCCAGCAGATCCCCGCGGTGCGCTCCCGCACCTCTCCTCCCGGGGGAAGAAGGTGACTCTCCCCGGATCTGCCGCTTGTTGGGTCCCTGCTGGAGGAGCAGTGGCCCGACTGTGCCGCGGATCACGGTTTCTAGCAACCCTGAGCTGAGAGCCCGCGCCTGGGCTCCGTCTCTGCAGCCGGCTTCCCTGCTCCGATACCTGGGAGCTCTGCCGCACTCAGGCACCCCCGTTCTTTCTGTGACCCCGAGGGTCCTGAGACCACACTGTCCCGCGAGGGTTCTACCCCCCACTTCGCCACCAGAGTGACGTCCCTCAGCGGAGCAGACTTCTAAAAGTTCCGATTTTGTGCTCCGTGGCTCTATCACTTGCCAGAAGCAGCCGTCGGAGGCCCCTCCCCCACCATCTATCCTCCCGAATAACGCCTCGGATTCACTTCTCCGCACGTCCTACCTTCCAGAAAGTGGTCGCTTTTCTGTTCATAGAGTTGTTGCTATTCTTTTCTTCGATCTCCTGTTGAGTTTGTAGGTGTTCAGAATGGTTTGATCCCTATCCAGCTGAATTCCTGAGAGGAGACGAAATCCAGGTCTCCTACTCCTCCGCCATCTTGCTCCGCCCCTTTCCAGCTTTATGCTATTTAATGAGTCGAGACTGCTCATCTAAAAACCCAAGCTTTTCTCAAGAGTGAATGCCCTTCAAAGAGAATTCATAAATATTTTTGACTGAAATATTGAAATATAGCTCAGGAGAAAGAAGCACCATGTTAAAGGAGTAATTAATTTATAGCTAGCTGTGTTTTTCAAGACAGTTTCTATTCATGAACATTTTTCAGAAACTCCAATGGTTTCTTACTCTATCTAGATATTGTTCACTTTCCACAGAAGCAGTTTCATCAGTAGGAGTGTGCAGAACAAAGTCATGACAGGGAAGTGACACCAAGTATGGATTTGTTGACCACAGGCTACTGCAAACCTTCCCAGGATTTCCCGTGCCATCCTACTGTAGTCAGCATCAGAACCAGCACTTGGACCTAGCAGTTTGCTTGTGCTCTTTGCTGCTACTGAGGGGTTGCTCTGGTCTGTCTCTACCTGGACGGTGTGTGGTGCATAAGAAACGCCCTTAGCTTTTGCAATTTGACAAAACCAAATATGAATTTGGCTGGATCACCTGTTGATTGACTTGAACTTTGAAAAACTCCTCAAATTTTTACTCTATAGAATGAGAATATTATCTGAATTTGTTTGATTGTTGTGACAAACATAGTTGAGTGGAATGACTGGTTTATACTCACTAATTTACTGGGAAATATATGAGGTCTGCATTGCTGCTTAAGAAATTACTGCACACTTAGTGTCCTACAATGGTACCAAGTGACATACCAAGTATGGCACTAAAGAAAAACAGCAAATCATGAAAGAGCTAGAGAAGAAAGGATCAGAGAATAACTACAAAACAGCCACAAAATAAGTAAAAAAAATGGCAATAAATACCTATCAATAATTACTTTGAATGTAAATGGACTAAATGTTCCAAGCAAAACACAGGGTGACGGAGATAAAACAAAACAAAACAAAACCACCACCAACAACAACAACAAAAACAAGACCCATCTGTATGCTGCCTACAAGAGATTCATTTCAGACTAAAGATACCTGCAGACTGAAAGTGAGGGGAAAACATTGATCACGCAAATGGATGTCAAAAGAAAGCCAGGGAAGCAATACTTATATCAGACAAAATAGACTTTAAAACAAAGACTATAACAAGAGACAAAGAAGGGCACTACATAGTCATAAAGGGGACAATCCAACAAGATATAATAATTGTAAATATTATGCACCCAAAAAGGGAGCACCCAAATACATGAAACAGTTAATAAACGTAAAGGAACTGAGTGATAATAATACAATAATAGTACGAGACATTAACACCCCACATACATTGATGGAAAGATCATCCAAAGAGAAAACTAACAAGGAAACAGTGGCTTTGGATGATGCACTGGACCAGATGGGTTTAACAGATATGTTCATAACATTCCATCCTAACACAGCAGAATACACATTCTTTTCAAGTGTGCATAGAACATTCCCCAGAAGAGATCACATATTAGGCCACAAAACAGGCCTCAACAAATTCAGAAAAACTGAACTCATATATGCATCTTTTCTGACCACAACACTGTGAAAGTGGAAATCAACCACAAGAAAACATCTGGAAAGACCACAAATACATGGGAGTTAAATAACATGTTACTACACAATGAAGGGGTCAACCAAGAAATCGAAGAAGAAATAAAAAGTACATGGAAACAATGGTCCAAAACCTTTTGGATGCAGCAAAAGCAATTCTCAGAGGGCCATTTATAGCAATACAGGCCTACCTGATGAAGCAAGAAAAATCTCAAATAAACAACCTGATCTTACACCTAAAGGAGCTAGAACAAGGACAACAAATAAAACTCAAAACCAACAGAAGGAAGGAAATAATAAAGATTTGAGCAGTATTAAATATTACAGAAACTAAAAAACAATAGAACAGATCAAGGAAACCAGAAGCTGGTTCTTTGAAAAAAATCAACAAAATTGATAAACAACCACCCAGACTCGAAAGAAAGAAAGAAAGAAAGAAACAAAGAAAGAAAGAAAGAAAGAAAAAAAAGAAGAGAAAAATAAAAAAGAAAGAAAAATAAAAGAGAGATAAAGGACTCAAATAAACAAAATCACAATTGAAATAGGAGAAATAACAACCAACACCACAGAAATATAAATATTTGTAAGACAATATTATGAAAAACTATATGCCAACAAATTGGACAACCTAGAAGAAATGCATAAAGTCCTAGAAGCATATAACCTACCAAAACTGAAGCATGGAAGAAATGGAATTTTGAACAGTCAGACTACCAGCAAGGAGATTGAATCAGTAATCAAAAAACTCCCAACAAACAAAGTCTAGGACCAAACAGCTTCACAGGTGAATTCTACCAACCTTTTATATAAAGAGTCAATACCTATTATTCTCAAACTATTCCAAAAAACAGAAAAGTAAGGAAAACTTCTAATTCATTCTATGAGGCCAACCTTATCCTGATACCCAAACCAGATAAAGACACCACTGAAAAAGAGACTACAGGCCAATATTTCTAATGGACACAGATAACAAAAAACACCAACAAAATACTAGCAAACTGAAGCCAACAATATATTTAAAAAAATCATTCACCACAATCAACTGGGTTTCATTCTTGGTATGCAGGAATGGTTCAATATTTGCAAATCAATCAGTGTGATACATCACATTAAAAAGAGAAGGATAGGAACCATATGATCATTTTAATAGACACAGATAAAGCATTTGACAAAGTACAACATCTATTCATGATAAAAGCCTCAACAAAGTAGGTTTAGAGGGAACATTGCCTCAATATGATTAAGGCCATGTGTGAAAAACCCACAGCTAACATCATACTCAATGGGGAAAAACTGAGAGCTTTCCCCTAAGGACAGGAACAAGATAGGGATATCCACTCTCACCACTTTTATTCAACACAGTTCTGGAAGTCCTAGCCCCAGCAATCAGACAACAAAAAGAAATAAAAGGAATCCAAATTAGAAGGAAAACTTTCACTATTTGCAGATGACATGATACTATATATAAAAAACCTGAAAGACTCCATCAAAAAAATTCTAGAAATTATAAATGAATTCAGTAAAGTCACAGGATACAAAATCAATGCACAGAAATTTGTTTTATTTCTATACACTAATAATGAAGCAACAGAAAGAGAAATTAAGAAAACAATTCCACTTAGAATTGCACCAAAAATAAAATACCTAGGAATAAACCTAACCAAAGAGGTGAAAGACCTGTACTCTGAAACTTAAAACACTGATGAAAGAAATTGAAGATGGCACAAACAAATGGAAAGATATTCCATGATCATGGATTAGAAGAACAAATATTCTTAAAGTGTCTATACTATCCAAAGCAATCTAGACATTTAATGCAATTTCTATCAAAATACCAACAGCAACGGAATATTACTCAGCCATCAGAAAAGATGAATACCCAATTTTACATCAACATGGATGGGCCTGGAGGAGATTATGCTAAGTGAAATAAGTCAAGCAGAGAAAGTCAACTATCATATACTTTCACTTATTTGTGGAACATAAGGGATAGCATGGAGGACATTAGGAGAAGGAAGGGAAAAATGAAGGGGGGGTATCGGAGGGAAAGATGAACCATGAGAGACTATGGACTCCGAGAAACAAACAGGGTTTTAGAGGGGAGGGGGGAGGAGGATTGTTTAGCCCAGTGATGGGTATTAAGGAGGGCACATACTGCATGGAGCACTGGGTGTTATACGAAAACAATGGATTGTGGATCACCACATCAAAAACTAATGATGTATTGTATGGTGACTAACATAACATAATAAAAAAATAAAATTAAAAAAAAAAAAACCAACAGCACTTTTTTTACAGAATAAGGACAAACAATCCTAAAATTTGTATGAAACCACAAAAGACCCCAAATAGCCAAATCAGTTTTGAAAAAGAAAAACAAACCTGGAGACATCACAATTCTGGACTTCAAGTTACATTACAAAGCTGTAGTGATCAAAACAGTACGGTACTAGCATAAAAACAAACACATAGGTTGAAAGAACATAATAGAAAACCCAGAAATAAACCCACAACTATATGGTCAATTAATCTTTGACAAAGGAGGCAAGAATATGCAATGGGAAAAAGACAGTCTCTTCAACAAATGGTGTTGGAAAAACTGCGCAGCTGCATGCAAAAGAATGAAATTGGACCACTTTCTTACACATAGACAAAAATAAATTCAAAATGGATTAAAGACTTAAATGTGAGCCAAGAAACCATAAACATCCTAGAAGAGAACACAGGCAGTAGCATAGCAACAACTAAATATGTCTCCTGAAGCAAGGGAAACAAAGTCAAAAATAAACTATTGGGACTTCATCAAAAGAAAAAAGCTTCTGCATAGCAAAAGAAACAATCAACAAAACTAAAAGAGAACTGACAGAATGGGAAAGGATATTTGCAAATGACTATCTGATAAAGGGTTAGTATCCAAAATATATAAAGAACTGATACAACTCAACACTCAAAAAACAAATAATTAAATTAAAAATGGGCAGAAGACATGAACAGATATTTCTCCAAAATAAGACATCCAGATGGCCAACAGACACATCCAAAGATGCTCAATATCACTTAATATCAGGAAAATGGAAATCAAAACTACAATGAGGATTCACTTCACTTTGAGTCAGAATGGCTCAAATCAACAGAAAACAACAGGTGTTGGTGAGGATTTTGAGAAAGGGGAACCCTCATACACTATTGGTGGGAATGCAAACTGGTACAACTACTGTATGTATGTATGTATGGAGGTTCCTCAAAAATTAAAAATAGAACTACCCTAGGATCTAGTAACCACACTACTGGGTATTTACCCAAAAAGTACAAAAACACTAATTCAAAGGGATACATGCACCCCTACGTTTATAGCAGAATTATTTACAATAGCCAAAATATGGAAACAGCCCAAGTGTCCATCAATTGATGAATGGATAAAGAGGTGTGTGTGTGTGTGTGTGTGTGTGTGTGTGTGTGTGTGTGTGTATAATGGAATATTATTCAGCCATCAAAAAGAACAAAATCTTGCAATTTGCAATGACATGGATGGAGCTAGAGTGTATTATGCTAAGTGAAATAAGTCAGTCAGAGAAAGACAGATAACATCATTTCACTCATATGTGGAATTTAAGAAATAAAACAAATGAACAAAGGAAAAAAAGAGAGAGAGAGAGGGAGAAACCAAGAAACAGACTCTTAACTCTAGAGAACACACTGATGGTCACCAGAGGGGAGGTGGGTGGGAGAGATGGATTAAACAGGTGATAGGGATGAAGGAGTGCACTTGTCATGATGAGTATGGAGTGATGTATGGAAGTGATGAATTACTATATTGTGCACCTGAAACTAATATAACACTGTATGTTAATTATACTTGAAGTAAAAGTAAAAATACAAAATAAAAGATTAAAAAAATAATAATCATGATAGCATTATCATGACATAAATCACAATAATTCTTAGTATTTATCTATTAACAAGTCAGTGTTCAAATTTCCATAATCATCCCACAGATTTTATTTTACTTATAGGTTTGTGTGAATCAGGGTACAAACAGGTTCCACACATTGCATTTGGTTAATATTTTCGTAAGTGTATACTTTCTTACTTTATGTAAGTTTTCACTGAAAAATGAATTACGAAAAAGTACAAAAATTACAATGATACAGTTCAATGAATCTGAAATCTGCCGACCACTGTCCTCTACCCAAGGGCACACATAATCCTGACTTCTGAGTCCATAGAGTAGTTGTGCCTACTTTTGAACTTCATATAAATGCATGTGTGTGTAACATTCTGAAAAAAACAACAAAATCATAAAATATGTAACAGTTACTCTGACCATAGAAAAATTGTTTAAGATCATTACCTAAATATGAAAGAAGAAAGAGTAACATTTTTATAAGAAAACAAAGAAGAATGTCTTTATGACATTTTGGTAGCGAAAACTTCTTGATCAGGACACAAAACCCACAATCCATCAAAAATAACAATAAACTGGAAATCATTAAATTAATATATCACATTAATCCAAAGACAGTCTGAAAGAAGATATAAATGATGTATATGAATTGCCATAGGAACACAGGCCTTACTTCAGAGATAAGGCAGGAGGTTCCAAAACACCCTATAAAGTGAGTATCACAATAAAGTGCGAGAAAGGAATTTTTTGGTTTCCCAGTGGATAGAAAAGTTATGATTACACTCTATGGTACTCTATTAAGTGCACAATAGGATTATGTCTAAAAAATGTACATATTAATTAAAAAATACTTTATTACTAAACAATGCTAACCATCATCTGAAATATCAGCAAGTCAGTCTTTTTGCTGGTGGTTTGATGGCTGCTGACTGACCAGGGTGGTGGCTGTGAAGGTTGGGGTGGCCGTGGCAAGTTCTTAAAATAGGAAAACAGTGAAGTTTGTTGCATCAATTGACTCTTCTTTCACAAATGATTTCTCTGTAGCATGTGATGCTGTTTGATAGCATTTTACCCACAGTAGAACTTCTCTCAAAATTGGAGTCCATCTTCTCAAACCCTGCCACTGCTTTATCAACTAAGTTTATGGGATATTCTCAATCCTTTGTTGTCGTTTCAACAATCTCCACAGCATCATCACCAGGAACTGACTCCTCTCAAGAAACCACTTCCTTGCTCAGCCATAGGAAGCAACTTACCCATTCAAGTTCTATCATGAGATGGCAGCAATTCGGTCCCATCTTCAGGCCCCACTTCTGATTCTAGTTCTTGTGCTGTTCTCACCGCATCTGTAGTCACTTCCTCCCCTGAAGTTTTGAACCCCTCACAGTCCTCCATGAGGGTTGGAATCACCTTCTTCCAAACTCCTGTGAATGCTGATATTTTGACCTCTTCCCATGAGTCACAAGTGTTCTTAATGACATCTGGAATGGTGAATCCTTTCCAGAGGTTTTCCATTTACTTTGCTCAGATTCCTCACAGGAATCACCATCTATGGCAGCTGTAGCCTTATGAAATGTATTTCTTAAATAGTAAGACTTGAAAGTTGAAATGACTCCTTGATCCATGGATGCAGAATGGATGCTGTGTTAGCAAGCATGAAAACATTGATCTCATTGTACATCTTCACTGGGAGCTCTTGGGTGACCAGGTACATCATCAGTGAGCAGTCGTATTTTGAAAGGAATCATTGTTTCTGAGCAGTAGGTCTCAAAGTTTGGCTCAAAATATTCAGTAAACTATGTTGTGAACAGATGTGTTGTCATCCAGGCTTTGTTGTTCCTTTTCTAGAGCACAGGCAGAGGAGATTCAGCATGATTCTTAGGGGCCCTAGGATGTCTGGAACGGTAAATGAGCATTAGCTTCAACCTAAAGTCATCAGCTGCATTGGCCCTAACGAGAGGGTCAGCCTGTCCTTTGAGGCATTGAAGCCAGGCACTGACTTCTCCTCTCTAGCTATGACAGTCCCAGACGGCATTTTCTTCCAGTAGAAGGCTGTTTCATCTACATAGAAAATGGTTGTTCAGTGTAGCCACCTTCCTGAATTATCTCAGCTGGATCTTCTGGAGAACTTGCTGCAGCTTCTCCATCAGCACCTGCGGCCTCACCTGGCACCTTTATGTTATGGAGACGACTTCTTTCCTTCTACGTCATGAACCAACCTGTGCTGGCTTCAGACTTTCCTTCTGCAGCGTCCTCCCCTCTCAGTCTTCACAGAACTGAAGAGAGTCAGGGCCTTGCTCTGGGTTAGGCTTTGACCTGAGGGAATGGTGTGGCTGCTTTGACCTTCTATGCAGACCACTGACACTTTCTCCACATCAGCAATAAGGCTGTTTACCTTTATCATTTGTGTGTTCAATAGCACTTGTAATTTCCTTCAAGAGGTTTTCCTTTGTGTTTACAACTTGGCTAACTATCTGGAACAAGGGGGCGAGCTTTCAGCCTATCTTGGCTTTGGACAAGCCTTCCACATTAAGCTTAATCACATCTAGCTCTTGATTTAAAGTGTGAGATATGTGACTTTTCCCTTCCCTTGAACACTTAGAGATCATTGTAGGGTATTAATTGGCCTAATTTAAGTACTGTTGTGTCTCAAGGAATGCGGAGCCCTGAGGAGAGGGAGAGAACTGGGGAAGGCCAGTTGGTGCAGCAGTCAGAACACACACATATTAAGTTGCCATGTTATATGGGTACTGTTCGTGCCCACCCCAAAACAATTACAATAGTATTATCAAAGATCACTGATCAGAGATAACCACAACAAATATAACAGTGAAAAAGTGTGAAATATCACAAGAATTATCAAAAGTGACACAGAGACTCCAAGTGAGCAAATGCTGTTGGAAAAATGGCGCTGATAGACCTGGCTTGACACAGGGTTGCCACAAACTTTCAGTTTGTAAAAAATGCAAATCTGAGAAGTTCAATGAAGCTAACTGCAATAAAACGAGGTATGCCTACATATACATCAATAGCAACACAGTTTATGCACTTTACAGTTTACATATTATACCTCAATAAAAAGCAAAGACAGATACACCTGCTTCTTTGGGTAGAGGAGTGTGGGGACGAGACGTAGATATTGCAGGAAGAGCCCAGGACCAGCTCTTACATGTCTTCTCTGAAATATCCTTTTACTCTAAATTTGTTTCCAAATCTTAAAGTATGTGCATCATGAAATCTTCCACTATTCTAAGGGTCTATGAACTAAGGAGTAGTGAAAGATACTATCAAATCTTCTTAGAATTCTACTATTTACAAAAAAAAGTATAAATTTGAAATGTTACTCATTCAGCATTTTACTAAACTTTATATTTTACTGATGTACATAGAGGCATAAACCTTCCTTACCCCATATCATTCCACTCTGAAAAAAATACAGGAAGAGATCTATATTCTTGCAATTGGCATTTTGAGTAATAAGAGGGACTCCATGATTTATCAATGTCCTCTTTTTCTCCTATTCTGGGGAAGTAATAAAACTTCCTGGTTATATTCTCTACTCTAGAGAAAGAGGAAGTTTAATGTAGAAATCTAGAGTATACAAGCATATCATGACAACCAACACAACTTACTGTATGATTCAGTGACTTTCTATGGTCATCGATGTACTAAATGGTAACTAAGACCATATAATATGCATTTTAAGCATATTTAACTACAGATGTATCAAATAGTGAAGTCATATTGTGAAACCCTCCTACAGGGGCTTATTCATCATCCTTACCCTTGCATTTACCTTGAATTCTCCCCATTTTTTCTATAAAAACTGTTGGTATATTTTAAAAGTACTAGCTTGAAATGTTTTGTATTGTTCATGCCTCTGATGGTCTGAAAATTCAATTAAAAGTTTTCATTTTAAGTAAGTTCTTCTGAGTGACAGTAGGATTTATAAGATATTTTACTTAACTATTTGAAATTAAATTTGTCACCAGTAACTTGAAATTGTGTAACCAATGAAAACTAATCATTGCTGTCTCTCTTTTAAAACCCTCAGTGGCTCCTCATTGGGCTGGGGGTAAAGTCCCAGCATGTTGCCATGACTCAGAAATCCACTGCTTTTCCTTCATGTAGCTGAGCCTCCGCATCCACATCCAGGCTCAACTCCCACTGTCCTGAAGTTCTGTTTGCTATGTGCAGCTTTACTCGAATGCTTTCAATTTCCTGAACATAGGTTTTCCTTTCGCTTGTGCACATTTCAATAATTTTCATAGTATTTTAGTCCATTTTATAAAATAATCCTTTTCAAATATTGCAATTATACAACACTACGAGAGCCTTCTGAAAATAACAGAATTAAATTTTACTCTGCAAGAAAATGAAGTAGCATCTATGTGTTAGCATTTCACTGTCATTTTCCTAGCAACATGCCACTGGGTTTTTGAAGAAACATGTTTGTTTATCAAACCCTTTACACAAGTATAAAATATATTGCAAAAGAAAAAACTACATATAAATGATCTTCCACTGATTTATAGACCTTAAGAAATATTCAAACACTGTTAATGTATCTAATTTTCTAATATAATCTTGCTTTTGTTCCTAATTAGTGAATAAATGAGTGAAGTAAAAACTAAGGAAAAAATAGAATTCTTTCACTAGCCTAGCTGTGTGATTTGGGGCAATTTATAAACTCTTTAAGCTTCATATTGCCATGTGTAAAATTGGGTAAAACTGCGTTGTGGGTTAAATATTTTGTGAATAAAATCTCAAAATAAGCTAACTTAAGACTTCCAATTCCCATGCAGGATGCGGCTATCACCGAGTGTGAGAGTTTGAAGGCAGGGTGAGCTATCTGAGAAAGCCATCCCACTGGTGTGTGCCTGGGGAGCAGAACTTAAATAAGTTTCTGTAGGAAAGACACAATGACCCACATCAATTATATTCTTCTATGCTGCCTATGAAAAAAGAGTTTTAGCCTTTGGAAGAAGGGTAGCAAAGAATATTGACTTAGGACAGTGGCACAATGGAATGACAAAAGGGTCAATTCACCAAGAAAGCATAATAATGCTAAATGCCCATGCATCTAAGAATAGAAGTTCAAAATATTTGAAACAACCCTAATAGAAATGAAAGGAGAAATAGACAAGTCAACAAACCTAGTTGGAGACTTCAAGACTTAGATTTTTGCTTTTGCACAGAATCAATAGACCAAGTACTGAGGATACCATGAGGATAGAAAAGAAGAGCACTACCATGACTTGATCCCCTTGGCATCTGTGCAATGCTATTTAACTAGAGAAGGATACTCACTTGTTAGTGCACATGCACCAAGATAGGCCCTATTCTCAGTGATAAAAGAGGAAATAACAAGTTCAACACATTGAAGCCACACAAAAGTTATTTATTGGAATATGATTAAACAGCATTCAATAGCAGAAAGATGAACAATCCAACTATTTAGATATTAAGAAGCAGACTTTTAAAATAAACAATGGGCCAAAGAGAAAGCCAAAAGATGTACTGAAAAATATGTACAATTGAATGAAATTTTCTAAAAAGTCACATATCAATATTTGTAAGATGGATCTCAGGTAATGCTTAAAGAGAAATGTACATAATTAAGTGCCTATATTAGAAAACTACTCATGTCTAAAAAATGGTCCGTGGTAAAATATGGGCACGCTAAATGCAAAGCTTCCTTCCATAGCAGCAGGAAGGAAAAAAATAAAAAGATAAGAGTAGAACAAAAGAGACTGAAAACAGAAAACCAATAGAGAAAATTAAGCAGTCACAAACATGTTTCCTTGAAAATATCAGTGAAATTTATAGAACTTTAGTTATATTGACCAAAAACAAACAAAAAATAAAAGAAAAAGAAGAAACAAAAAACAGAGAAGATATAAATTACCAATATCAAGAAAGAAGAAGGGGACATAGCTTTAATCTCTACAGATACTAAAATGCTATTAATGGAACATTAGAAACAGCTCTATGCTCTTAATGTTGACCAATTAAATTCACTAGACAACTGATTAGGGAAATAAACTGCCAAAGATTTTTCAAGAAGTAATAGAGTAAATAACCTTACATGCATTAGAGAAATTGAATTCCATTTTACATTCTTTATCATAGCAAAAGGAAAACTCCACATTCAGATGGCTTGCTGATGAATTCCACCAAATATTTAATGAGGAAATGATACCAACCCTACACAATCCATCCTCAAATAAAGAACAACTTGCTTATTTTTATGAGTCCAGCATCAAACTAACACCAAAACCCAACATAGATATTACAGTAAAAGCAAACTATAGATCAGTGTCCCTTATGAACACAGATGTACATATATTCAACAGAATATTAGTAAATCAAATTCAAGAATATATAAAATCTTGACCAAATACGGTTTACCTGTCATTTTAGAGACTGGATGAAAGTTAGAAAATCATTCAATGTAATGCACCATATCAACATACTAAAGAAAAAAAATGCGATCATCTTAATGGATGCAGGAAAACTTTTGACAAAATCTAACATCCTTTCACGATATAAAACTTACAGCAAACCATGAATAAAAAGGAACATCCTCAATCTGAAAAAGGATATCTTAAAACAAACAAACAAAAGTGCAGTTCACATGATAATGAAGAAAAACTAGGTGTTTCCTCCCTATGTTGAGGAAAGGCCAAAGATGTCCAATATCACTGTTTCTATTCAGCTTCATAGAGAAGGTCCTAGCTAGTGTGATAAGACAAGAAAAAAAAAAGACATAAAAAGAGAAAAAGAAGAATATCCATTTGCAAACACCTAGTTGTTTGCATAGAAAAGCACAAATGGCTAACAAAATGCTAATAGAAGTAATAAGTGAGTTAAGCAGGTTAGCAGGATATAAGGTCAATATAGAATATCAATTGTTGAAACTTCTAAGACTCAAGAAATATAGAAGGACCTGATGATATAAGTGAATAAGATGCAGAAATTGTCTTCAATATAGGTTATGGAATAAAGCAAGACATAGAAAAACAAATGAAATTATATATTCTATCATATCATATATCACAGCATCCTATATTACATTTAATTCTAGTCTATTATATTATAATCAAAATTATGCTAGTGTATGAATGCATTTGCCTGTCCCTCCATCTTGGGGCAGGGATTTGCCCTGTGTCCCCCTCTGTCTTAAAATCCAAGAACTGTTGATTTTGTAGTCTCTTCAGCTTTTTACTTGTTAGGACAGAGTAAATTTCTAAGCTCCTTATATGAGGAACTGAGAACCACATGGGCTTTTTATTCATTTATCTACCTTCTTTAGGTTGTGCACAACTCTTTGTATGTAGGCATATGAATAAATTCTAAATGTCCAAAATTAAGAATAAATTCATACGCAAGCAAGACTGTTTACAGGTGGGCTGTTTATAATGGCTGTTCACATTCCATGATGGCTAACATCAGAGGGGATCCTCATTCACCTAAAACCCAACACATCTGTTTGATGATAATTGTTAATTTATTACAAAGAAAGAACAGTTTATAAACAGCATAGAGAAAAACGTGAAAATTGCAAATACAATATGATTTTGACATATCCATACAAAGGTGTGGCATACCATATTCTTCTATGAAATTCTTTCTTCTAAGAAATATTACAAAGAGATTCCTGGTAAAGTTTACCCAGTGTCTCCCAATGTTAACATTTTGTAAAATTTTAGTATACTATCACAACCAGAGTACTGATGTTGCTACAATCCACTGATGCTATTCAGCTGTCTCCTGTTTCACTTTTACTCGTGTGTGTGTGTGTGTGTGTGTGTGTGTGTGTGTGTACTGTCTAGCAGTATCATCTGTGTAGATTCTACTACCATGGTCAAGATACTGAACAATTCCAATTCCACGTGGATCGCTTGTGGTACTGTTTTATCCACCATATCAGATGTTTTTAACATACATTTTTTTTATTATTTATGTATTTTGCTTTTAGGTAAAGATCACATAGTATTCTAAGGAGAGAAATATTTCGATTAGTAGGAAGAAAGAAGAAAAAGAGAGAGAGAAACAGAAAGACAGTAACTTTATTAAAATACCTATTCTTTGGGTTTCCATAAAAGAGCACTTTCTCAATCTTGCTCTGTTAACTGCTTCAGTCACAAAATGCTTCTCGTCTCTCACAAGGTTTAAGATTGTTGGTTTCTGGCTTTCCACGATGCAGAACTTTTCAAGTAAAATATAAACCTAGTTCATTTATATCATGCTAAGTCTGTTTGTATCACTAAACAAAAACATCAAATCATCAACTTCATGGAAGTCTAATAAATTTTCTGAATTTCCCTGATTCCATTCTTTTAACAAGTAAATAAAGAGACCTTAGACATGTCTCTTTGATGTTGATATCCTTTAACTAATTAAAGCTATTAAACTCTATTTAAATTAGGTCATTTACTTTTTAAGAAAGAACATAATTTTCTATGTATAAAATGAGTAGTCTACATTTGGAGTCCCTACATACTCAACCTCCATATATTTACTTCTCAACCATTAAAATATACTCTCTGATCAGACTGTTTAATGACATTTGACTCTTATCAATTCACTGATCGTGTCTTTCTTGGTCAATTATATTAGCAGATTTCAGACCTCATACTTCACTATTTATTGCACGGGCTCTTGTGAAACTGTGGTTTCAAATGTTCTTGCTCTAAACCACATGAAATTGTTTTGTATAACTATGTACTTCCTTGGCTGATTTTAAATCAAATTTTATTTAAGTATATATTTTAGATATTTGCAAAGAATATGATTAAAACATTAAATATTGTCATTAAAGAAAAAATGCTGCATTTTCATACGAATTAATGGAATCTAAAAGGTGTAATAATACCTGTCATCATCTATTTTAAAAATATGAACATGATTTTTTTTTCAGTATTCAGAAATTATACGCTTTCCCTTTCTTTGCACTTTCCCTACAGAACTGTATCATTATGTGATGCTTGGAAATATTTTATTGATCAGCCAGCCTATTATACTTTCATCACAAAATTATGTACATGCATTGAAATGTAATTTTCTATAGGGAATGTTAATTCCTAAATATTAGAAAGTGTCTTCTGTTATGATTAAATGAGCTATCACGGATATTACAATTAATACGCAACTCAATCCTGTGAATAAAGTACTATATTTATAAATAATTATTAAATGGAAATGCTAAAATATTAATGGGAATTTATCAACAATACTGATTAATGAAGAACTATTATCAGATTCTTTCAAATAATTAAATTGTTGAATAGTCACAGTTTTGACTGACACTGATTTTACTAGTCTTTTACTCATGAAAACTGTCAAATGATTATGATTATCACTTCTGCCAGTAATTCTAAAAAGCTGTCAGTTAGTCTCCTTTTAGACTCAGCTAGTATGATCTAACACAATTATCATTACGATGAATTAGACCGTGCAGCAGCTTCTTTCCACTAGAGACAAGTAATTTGGAGAATATTTGGAATTTCAAAATACTTAAAATAATAATACCTACTACCATTTTTCAGGGCTTAAAATGTATGAGGTACTGTGACTAATACTTCCTGTATACTATTTTGTTTCTTCCATTACAACCTTACCAGATAAGAGAATATTATACTAGTATTACATATAAAGAAACTGAGAATCAGAAGATCAGAGGTCAAATGAACTTTTGAAAATTTTACACTTATTTAATAGAGTGTAGACCCAGAATTTTAAAGTCAGATTTGTCAAAGTTCAAATCTCTTAACTACTATTCTGTCACCACAGAAGATGAGTCCAAATATGAGCAGACCTTGTTCAATTTATCTAAGGTAATTATACTTAAGGAGACATTCAATTCATTGTATTTTTGTGCTTCATTGGTAAACCTAGTAACAAGTAATACATAATATATTCTCTCATGAGTGGTTTCTCAAATGACATATATTGTAAAGTAAAAGTAAGGATAATTTACAGATTTTCTTTTTTAATATAGTATGTTCAGTTAGATAATTTTAGAAGAAACTCAAATCTCTAAACTCCAATGTTACAATTTGCTATCTTTTATACTGTTTTATACTGTTATTCAACTATTATACTACTTGAAATACAGTTAAGCAATTTCACTGGATTTCAATGATTAAATTCACATGGTGGCATTTCACACAGAGCAGAACTCATATGTTTTTTTTTTTTTTTAAAGATTTTATTTATTTATTTGACAGAGCGAGATACAGCGGGAGAGAGAGCACAAGCAGGGGGAGTGGGAGAGGGAGAAGGAGACTCCCCACCGAGCAGGGAGCCTGATGCGGGGCTCGATCCCAGGACCCTGGGATCATGACCTGAGCTGAAGGCAGACGCTTAACAACTGAGCCACCCAGGCGCCCCAAGAACTCATATGTTTTATGCCCTATCATCTTGTGATTCAAGATTAAATATACATATACATGAATTATAATAAAATATACTGGGGTTGCAGAGTATTTTAATGTCTTAACTTTACGTAAATAATTCCTAAATAATACATAAATGAATTATAATAAAATATACTGGGGATGCAGAGTATTTTAATGTCTTAAATAATTCTTAACTAAATTTACTTAAATAATATTATATCCTTGTTAACACTTGGGCAAACATTCTCTGGATGCATTATCTGTGGAAGGTAACATACTAGATTTGTGGAATAAAGAGAAAAAGAATCACAGTTTTTGCTTTCATCATGAGCTCAGTTTAGGTTAAGGAAATGTGACATTTATGGATGAACAAAGCATGTGAGGATATATGCAATGTGGAGAAAATTTCCTTCTAGGAAGTGATTCAGGCCATGGAAACCCGGAGGAGGGACAGCGAGATGAGTGGCCGCTGTGGGGGGTGGACACAGGAGCAGAGAGAGCACTCCAGAAAGCAGGAGCAATTCTATGCAAGTTGTCTAAACAGAAGAGTATTGTGCCAACCGCTGAATGCTAGTACTAAGCCGACGACCACTGTGTAGAGCATATTGGAAAGGGAAATCTGCAGACCGGGAATCTGGTGGCAGAACTAGTAACAATAGATCTGGGGTGCGGTGGTAAGAGTGTGAAGATACACGCACCTTCTAAAATGATGATTGAACAGATTCATTAATTTCTTATGTTATCTCAGATTGCTGTATCTGGGAGTCCAAAGATTTCACTGGAAGTAGCTATCCATGGAATAAGTACTGAATAAGTAAATAGGAAGGCTGTATTATAATTAGGGATCCCTAATAATTTTGGATTTCTTAAGTGTCAGTCTCAAAATTGTAAGCCAATGGCAAGAAAACACAGGTATGTCGTTCCCTTGCAGTGCCTGTACATCTCCTGGGTAGAGATCATGCCTTGTTCATCTTTGCCTTCCCTTGGCCTGGCACAATGCCTGCACTGAATAAAAACAAGGACATTACCCTTAAAGATAGTGTAGAAACCTGCAGATGTTTGGTGCAGTTACATACAACAAAGTGCAATGGACCAGTCCCCCGAGAAGTAGGCTGGAAACCACACAGAAGGGGAGATGGTTGTGTGAGACTCCAGACTGCTCCACAGACTTTTCAGCAGGGTCTCTAAGGACGAGTAAGAGTATGGGAAGGGTACTTGAGGTCTGCGGTTAGAAAAGATAGTCTGCGGGCATGTGGACCATGTGTGAATCCACTAGAATACATTAAAACTGCTTTCTTAACACCTTAAATATTTATATTTCATTTCAGATTTCTGTCATTGCTCCTCCTACCTTGGCAAACACAGAGGTGGAAAGCAGAAGGCAGCCTGAGATATTGGGCCGTGATGGAATAAATATTCCTGTATGTTTCTTGTTGTAAGGAGCAAATGGAAAGTATTAGTCCAAGTTAGCGAAAGTTGCAAAGGGAAGGAGAGGAGAGTGAGGAGCGTCCAGTTGTGGCGTGGCTGAGACATGCCTAAGATGTGGCAATCATCAGCCACAGGTGCCTACCAGCTCACACTCTTTGTCCGGTGCGGGGCCAGGGGGTCACACACAGAACTGACCTCGCCCCCTTAGTGCCCCCAGGGGCTCTTCTCTCACAAACACCATCTCTGCCTCTGCCCCTGTTCTCCTCCCCTCCCTCCTTCCCCTCCCTTGTGGAAGTTGCCCCTTTGACGGTCCCTGTGTCATATGGGGGCACGAGCACAGCAGGCTTGACTACTTAGCTGGGTAGTGTTGATCTTGAACTGGGTCACTAAGGAGTTCCATCACCTACGGAGCTTAGAGTAGTGGAGGGAGATTCTGGAAGGGAGCAAGGGAGATCCTAATTTTTAAAGAAAGTTTATCTTCAGGGGGAGAGAAGGAGCTTAAGTATTTAGGGAAATAGGAAATGGAGAAGTGAGTTCTGGAAATGGTGTGTGTGTGTGTGTGTGTGTGTGTTTTATTTGGGCCTTTGAACTCCTGGATGTAACCATTCAAACTAGTATTATCCACGGACTCAATAGCAGTGGATATGAATCACTGTAAAGCCCTCTCTTTTCTTTTCCTTTCTTTTTTTTTTTTTTTCCTTTGGAGATAAACCATAAGAGACTCTTAACTCTAGGAAGCAAACTGAGGGTTGCTGGAGGGGAGGTGGGTGGGGGGATGGGGTAAGTGGGTGATGGGCATTAAGGAGGGCACGTGTGGTGATGAGCACTGGGTGTTACATGAAACTGATGAATCACTGACCTCTACCTCTGAAACTAATAAAAAAATTAAGAAGGCCCTCTTTTTATTTAATTGTTTAAGTTGTGTTTCTGGCTTTTAATAACTAAAGAGCTCTGCTTAATACATAAGCATGAAACTGCTTATCATCATGGTATATACTATAAAGAAAAATTATAGCGCGTATGACAGGATATTAGTAAGAGAGATATATTGGGGCAGCACGAAAGGCATATAGGAGGAAGTGAATTTATTCTTAGACCCAATTTATGTTAAGCAATTATCAACTTTGTGTGAGAGAAATAAAACATATCCCCAAAAGTCTGTGTGAAAATATACAAATAAAGAGAAAGAAATGAATTTGTTAACACCATTCTCCCATTTGTCCATTAATCCAACTTAACAAATGATCTGAGGTATAGCATAGCTGATTTCTCTTTTACATTTTTCTCTGGTAGGAAGAAGAAAGGCAATGACTGTGTGAAGAATGTGAAGTGGGTAATTGACATAATTAATCACAACATTTAGGCCAAAAGGGCATCAGAAGTAATTTCTGATACTGAATGGATTGACCAGTTGCATGAAACTACTTGGAAACCCAACTTTCCAGCGTATTTACTCTATAAGGGAAAGCCTAAGCTGGAGGAACCAAAGAATGTAATTAAAATTTCAGCAATAAAAAAAGCTAAAGCTAAAATAGCAGTAATTTACCTCAACATTGAGGCAAGAGGAACCCGAGGGCATCTTGGCTACGCCTTCGCCTCAGGAAGTCGAGGCTCAGATATTAGATGCTGCCTCTGTTCTGGACTTGGGCAGTAACTCTTCCTGCTGGGCCCCCCCCCCCCCCGCCCCCTGCTACCCCGTGTCCTTCCTCCTTGTCCCTGTTGCCAAAGAGACCTGGTGTTGATCTTGTTTTCATTCTGAATACTTCTGGAAATTATTCAAGCCTACAGTTACTAAGTCAGGGGTGAGATAAATCATGTATGTTTATTTAATTCATCAAGTGGCAACTTTTACCTTTCTTTTGTTCTATTTGTACCATTTTTCACCTCGAACATTAGTGTTTTCAGAATAAAATAGCTTATGAAATTGAAAGCTGGCTTATAACCAGAACACCCTATATTTTTGACAATTCTTAGTTGAGAAATATTACTTTTACAGATCAATGTCAAATGAGACTAAGCTCATAAGCGTTGTTTCCTAAAGCTTAAAAAAACCAATGCTTGAGTCCCTTGGGGTCTCTCGGCACAGCCAGTGACAGCCAAGGTAGTATAAAGCAGGTGGTTATAAATTGCGGGTAGGCATTTATAGCCATCAAGATCTCACTATAAATAATCCCAAATATAAATAACCAACAAGTGAGCTGACCTCTATGGGAACCAGGAGTAAAGCAGCCGGCCCTCTTCCAGGGAACCAATTAGAAAAATAAAATCAGTATGTCAAACTGATTTTTTAACATGACATCTGGTTTACCGTACATGAAAAAATAGAGATTTCTGTCATTGTCTGAATGTATACAACCTGCATTTTGGTCCATTGAAAGAAATGCCAAGACCTCATTACACTGAGTCCAGAGAACTAAATTAGAACTTGGCACAATTTCAAAATTCCACCTTTCTCTTTCACCAGGACATCTTTCATCATCAGTAGAACTATGTTCTTATACACATATGTCCTCCAAAGAGATGAATGTCCCAAACACATACAGATATTAAAGGAAAATAGATTGAGCCATATATTTGTGTCTGTTAAAAGCACAGATCATATTGATTTGAACTTTTTATCTATTGACGGCAAGTGTAGCAGAAGACATTGACAAAAAAAAATTGAAAGGCGACATCACATCATCTGTCAGAGGAAAACAAAGTACATTCCATCTACACTTAACAGAAAAATGACCCATTGAGCTTCCTCCATCCAGGAGACTAAAATCTCTCTATAACATGTATCTTAAGGAAGATCTGGCAATCCTATCACCAGTCACCAGACTTTCTGCTCCTAGAAAAGCATCTTAATCACAACAAGTTCCACCCCACGGAGTAAAAGCCCTCGGGCATACAACTCCCAGACACAATGCTGCCTTTCTTTGTCTCCCTGGGCTGCTGTCTAAGGAAGTTTCCCCTTGATCAGGTGAACTTTACTGAGAGCATTAAACAGATCTGGGCAAGTGAGGATGCCCTTAATAAATCCTTTGTGACAAAGCACTGTTCTTTAGTTATGGTTTCCATGCCTATGGAACTTAAACAATTGAACATAACTTTAAAGTATTCTCCTCCATGGGGCATTCTACATAATTATATTGCAAATTCTAAGGACATTTCTGTGAAATGATGTGGTTGCTGTTTTGGTTTAGTCTACTCCATTGGATACTTTTATCTCCACATTGCGAAAAGTTTGTCTTAATTAGGTATTCATTGCTTTCCAGTTTACTTGTGCTCTGTGGGGATAGGCAGTCAAAAGAAAGGAATGGGATCATTGAGACTGTCTTCAGTGCTTTATTTTTGATTTGGTTGACCTTGGGCCAGGTAATACCCTTTTAAAAATAAGAATAATAATGCTTAACTGTCGGTACCCAAAGTCACATTAAATAAAGTACCCAAGGTGATGACAAAATTGTGTTGAGATTAAACCCTTACTGCATTTTTAGCTCCGATCTCTACACCTTTGGGCTCATGGTAAATGGGACATTGTAGCCAAGGCTCTGTGAGGATAGATTAGTTTCCCTTTTGTATTATTTGCCTATAATAAGCAAAAAAATCCCATTCTGTTTTGATCAAATGGAAAGGATCCTTGAAAGTGATATAAAATATAGTTCCATTTTTTAATACAATTTAAAGCTTTTTCTGTTTTGGCATACGTGATTAAAAATAAGACTGCATTGCATATGTCTTCTTCCACATTTCCTATCTTCCTTCATCATTGCTGCCGTATGTCTGGGGCATGTCTGTCTTCCCCGGCAGAGGATAAAAATAGGTAATCTGTTGTTATGTTTGGGGGGTTTGGGCAGGCCCAGAACAACGGTGTATGATTTAAGAACTGAATGTGTGAGGATTCTGGCTCCCCCTGGGAATCCCAGCTCCACTATGATTATTTATGAAACGGGGACAATAACGGTGCCTTCCACAAAGAGTTTACTTTCATGATTGAATACATTAATGTAGGTTAAAAAAAAAAAAACTTCAAGCAATATCTGGCACAAAATAAATTCTCCTAACAGCTATCATATACTGCAATGCAATAAAAGTTTATGACATTTAAATAAACTTCAGGAAAGTTGCATATTTTTCTTGTATTAATGACCTGGGGAAAATTCAAAGTAATCAAATAGAAGATATGTAAACCAGTCTCTTATGAACTTATTTGTTCTCTTTCCATTTGGACAATAGGTTGTTCTGAGAGAGCCCAGGTCAACATTCACCGTTGGATGCCTAATATTTTTGTGACAAATAGACACTTGTTATAATTTGCCCTGAAAGAGGAAGATTGCTGTGTTTTTTTAACACTATTATCTATTTTTACTTGAAACTGATGGGTATGAAGGAAACTCAGACACCAACTACAGTCCTTGGGCTGGTTTGTGGAGCTCAGGGGAAGAGAAGGAGTGTATCTCCTAAGAGTCCATAGGACTCTCTCCAGGAGTCCCAGCATCCCTGTGTCCAGGCCAGAGTGCAGTGTGACGTCATCCGGGGAGAGCACGTCATAGCAGGCCTGGCTGCTGGCGGAGAAGCAGGTTGGTTCAGGCAGCCGGACGCACAGATGTCAGCTCACAAACCCGCAGCACTGTGAGCAGGAGAGCGGCCAGACTGCAGCGCTGGCCACCCAGGGAGATGTCACCGGGCTGAGCTGAAGCCTCGGGAGTGGAAAGGGTGGAGCCCCTGGGTGATGACCTGCCATGTGCGCGCACGTAGACACATGCACACAGGTGCACACACACAGATGCATGTACGTGGACACATGCACACACGCACGTGGACACACATGCACACGTGGACACAGATGCACACAGATGAAAGCATGTGGACACATGCACACACGCACGCAGGTGTACACACGCACACATGGACACACACATACTCACGTGGATACACATGCATGCACACACATGTGCTCGTGCGGCCACACACATGCACATGTACATGTGGGCACATGCAAAGACACGTGGCAGACACACATGTGTGTGGGCACACATGTGTGTTCATGTGGACACATACATGCACACGTGCACGTGGGCACACACATGTTCATTCCTACAAAGGCATGCATAGTTTGTAAGTATAGGAGATGAACCTGTGAAACGGCCCCAAATCATCACCCCTTTGTTCAGTAGGTTCTCACTGGACAAGGGAGGCTGCAGATGCAAAGGGAGAATCCACCAAGTCTGGCAGAGGCGCTCTGCACATTCTCCTGCTGATGCTGTGACTCACTGGGCATTTCTGTGGACTCGTGAGTCTCCAGTGACACACAATACTTGTTTCACCCACTGACGGTCTCGGGTCATATGTTAGCAATCTTCTCCCCGAACTGCTAGCTCTCAAAACACGGTAACTATTCTTAAGTAATGCACATTACCAATGTATGTTCAAAAGTTATAAGTTGGACTTTTAAAACGGATTTAAAACATACAAACATTTTTATTAATATCCTCTCTTACTATTAATACTTCTATGCAATTTGTTTTCTCATTCTTCTCTGGGGAAAAAGGTCACAGGTGTATAATGTTTTGTAGCATTGTCACATTAAAGGTATGAAATGTTTCTCACCCGTGTTTCAGCTTTTCTCATCTTGTCCCTACCAGCAGTGACAAAATAACACTCTCACGTGACATGTTTATAAACTGACCTCCTCCTCCAGTGCTGTCCCAGAAAAAAATAATCAGGGACCAAACAAGAGGTACTTTTTATTTTTTATTTTTTTGAAGATTTTATTTATTTATTTATTTGAGAGAAAGAGAGAGAAACAGCATGAGAGGGGAGAGGAGAGGGTCAGAGGGAGAAGCAGGCTCCCCACTGAGCAGGGAGCCCGACGTGGGACTCGATCCCAGGACTCCGGGATCATGACCTGAGCCGAAGGCAGTCGCTTAACCAACTGAGCCACACAGGCGCCCAAGAGGTACTTTTTAGATATTAATAAATCTTCCCAGATTTTTTTTCTCCTGAGCTATTCACTTCTTTCTCATAAATTTGTAGGAATGCTTTGCTTACGATGGCTGTTTTATTTTTTGGAATTCTTAGTTATGAGCAACAGAAGGTGGGTCAGTCTGAGTGAAGCAAAAACACAATTAATTATAGGATACTAGATAACTCAGCAGATCATCAGGAGGGTAAGCATCAAGGGAAATAAATGCCCCAA
The DNA here is from genome assembly GCF_964656455.1 of Halichoerus grypus. Lineage (NCBI taxonomy): Eukaryota > Metazoa > Chordata > Mammalia > Carnivora > Phocidae > Halichoerus > Halichoerus grypus. Next base: position 83,298,607 of record NC_135718.1, read on the forward strand.
CTCATTTCATGGAATTTTAACTAGCAAGGAAGCTACTGAAAAGGAAGGAAGGAAGGAAGGAAGGGAGGCAGGCAGGCAGGCTGGGGCAAGGAAGGAAGCAAGGAGGAAGGAAGGAAGCCAGCTACCTGTCTCTTGCATAGCGCGTGACTGGCTCTGCAGCTACAGTTTGAAAGTTAGGTTTGGGACGTCAGGCTGGAGAGCTTAGGTCCCGTGTCTGGCCATGGCTGCAGGAAGGGCTGGAGAACATAGTCAGTTCCTACAGCTCCTAAAACGGGCGCACACCCTGTAGAGAGCTGGAAAAAAACTCTCCAGGCAGAAGCCATGCCAGTGCAGAGATCCTGAGGAAGGAGCCATCCTGCCGCGGGCAATGGGAAAGGAAGGTAAGCAAAGGGTCTGAACGGAGTGCACGTCAGGGCAAATAGGGCTTAGCAGGTCTTAGTAGGTGCTCTGGGGTGCTCTGGGTTTCCCCTAAGATGGGATGCCGAGTCATGGAGGGCAGCAAGAGAGAAGTGACAACCCCTGACTCACATTTCAGAATGGTCGTTCTGACTCTTTTGTTGACAAAGACCGAAGGGGGCAGGAGGGAAGGGAGAAAAGGAGGCGGGTGACCCACAGGGCTGGTGGAGTAACTCACGAGAGAAGTGGCTCAGACGAGGCCAGTAGCAGTGTGCTGGGGAGAAATAGCGGGTTGCGGAGGTAACAGGGAGGTAGTGCCAACATTCCTCCCACGTGGATTAAATATGGGTGGAAGGAAAGGTAGCTTCACGCTTGGGCCTCAGCACGGGCAGGCCGAGCTGTTCCCACCTGGGGCAGGTGGGCCGGCAAGTGGAGGGGGTCAGACGGGGCGGGCAGAGGGAAGCCAGGCGTTCAGGAGCTGGAGCCTGTGATTTCCGAATGTATGTTGGTAATTCAAGTGAAAATGCAAATCGGAATCCGGAGTCGGAGACAGGGGTCTGAGAAGAGCCCGGCACGTGTGTGGGCTACTGGCATTTAGGGAGGTGAGAGCCATGCTAAGGAAGGAGGTCATCCACAGCAGTGGCGTGGATCCAGACCAGATGTCCAAGCCCACACATGTGGGAGATGCCAACACGAGCTACTTGGGAGAAGCAACTGAACACCCAAGGAGACTGAGAAGGAGTGCCCAGGAAAGCAGGATTAAAGTCAGACGCAGGAGGCCCCCAGCTCCAGGAAGCACCAACCGCAAAGCCGAGGCCTTTCCTCGTGGCACGGTACTGCCATCTGCTGGAACAGGTGTGTAAGCACCGTGTTCCCGTGCTCGGGCCCCCAGTGTCCCTCAGTGCACATCGGCCAGCAGAGGAGAAAGCGGGGCCAGCTGGAAGGAGTATGGTAAATGCTCACAGTCGGTTAAGGCTGCTCGGTACTGAGAACTGAGTCATGCCTTTAGCAACCTGAGAGATGTGGTGACCTAACAGAGGTGGTTTTAGAGTCACGGAAATACATGGGTTTAAAGGAAAACGAGAAGAGAGAATTGGAAAAAAGGGACAGTGGCCAATTGTATGGAGGCATTGTGCTCGAAGGGAAGGGGAGAGGTGGGGGGGAGCTTTGAGGGCATAGGGCGGAGCAGAGTTGGTAGTGAAGTACCAGGAAACACAGAGGACAGAGCAGGGGCTTTCGGGCTCTGAGGAGGAGCGGGCCTCAGGTTTGTTATGGAACTTTGGACATCACCTTTTAAAAAACTGATTACTCTGGCTGTATGTGTGTAGTCAATTAATGTGGGGCACTGCAATGATAAATTTTATAATCTGTAGCCTTCTGTACATTCCTGAAATAAACTGGCCATAAGCACGTCATGATGATACTCATATACCCTAGGTTTGGGCTAATGAATTCTTAGACGTACATTCTGTTCTAGAGAAACAGAACCAGGTAGGATCTATACCATCTATGAGGAAAGGGCTCACACGGTCACAGAGACAGAGAAGGCCCACAATCTGCCACAGATCGGATGCTGCCCATGCTTTCTGGGGGAGGCAGTCTACCTTCCCGAGCTAACCAGTTCAAATACTAATCTCATCCACAAACACCGTCATGGACACACCCAGAAATCATGTTTAATCCGGGCACCCGTGGCCAGTCAAGGGGACACACAAAATTCACCATCATAACAAAACACTACGTATTCAGTGATGCACAAGACAGACCTCAAGTATTATGTTTCTACTCTGTTCAGTCACGTTATCAAAATTATGCTAACCACCTCAAACATGTGATAAAAATGTCAGTACTATCAAACTGTTGGGAGAATGTTTTCACTCATTGCTTTGAATATGTCCGGACTCTGTGTGAGGCTAGTCCAGAGAGTAATCCTAGCTCTTTCTTTAGGGCATAATTACATCTGTGAAAGAGGATGTTTTCACTTCAAAGGATGAAACGTGAATACTGGGCTGGAGATATACTTTTGTTCCAGAATGTAGTGGAAGTTCTGGGCTGCCCAAGAAAATGCTTTATATTTAATATGTTGCAAATCTGGTCAATTGAATTAAATTCATTGTGAGCATCTATAATAGACTCTGAGTAAAATAAATAAAGAGCTTAAGAAAATATGGCAGTATTCCCCTCCATCTGCATTCACACTAGAATCAAAAATTGTTTCAGGGGGAAGATCAAGTCCCCAACAGAGCTGATAATTATTAAAATAGAGAGCTGTCAGGCAGAATAGTCACCATGCTCAACTGGTAACACCATCAGGGTCTAACGTGGCCAGTGGCACCTTCTAAAGGCAACCAGCCGGGCTAGAGGGCTAGAACGGAACTCATGATAAAAATTGCGTTAGAAATTTAAGTCAAGGGACTAAAAGGATAAATATGAAGGGCTCTGGAGACAATTCAGGAAGAACTAATGCAAAGAACTGTGCTACAATAAGTGTTAAGTGAAATGCAATTAATAATAATACCAGGGAGCAAAACTAGTAGAAATGTAAAAATACAGAGTGAAGGAGGACACACACCTAAATCACAGCTTCATACGTCTGAGGCCAGGAGACTGGAAAATTTGATTTTACAATATGGTAGACACGTAACACAGCGAACTCTAAGGACTCATTTCAATATATGGGGCCATTAAGAGGCCCTGCAAGGTGTTTAGCAGGATATGTTCCATCTTAGCTATAAATTTTCATTTTACCCTCACTTTGAAGAGTCTCCTTTTTAATTTCATGTGAAAAAAAATGCACATGCCAAGTGGCTTGCTGTACAGAATGTCCCTGTTAGCCAACCGCAGCGACAGGAAGATGCCATGACCGCATCTGGGACTGTATTTTAGCAGAAAGAGCTGAAACAATATGCTCTGCTTCTAATGATGTAAGCCCTCATGAATCACTCGGGAAAATGTTCTCCTTTCAGAATTCTGCCCACTGATTTCTTTTTTTTTTTTAAAGATTTTATTTATTTGCTAGAGAGAGACACAGTGAGAAAGGAAACACAAGCAGGGGGAGTGGGAGAGGGAGAAGCAGGCTTCCTGCTGAGCAGGGAGCCTGATGTGGGGCTCGATCCCAAGACCCCAGGATCACGACCTGAGCCGAAGGCAGACGCTTAACGAATGAGCCAACCAGGCACCCCTCTGCCCACTGATTTCTAAGGAATAATAATAATAATAATAATAAAAACATATGGCAGGCAGGTAGCATGAATGCTTCTAGGGAAGAGACAAGCAGATATCAAAGAGCTGATCTTCCTCTAAATTGATATTTGACCATTTATTTTTCATGTGACTATATGGAGACTCCTTTTCTCATTTGATATATTTGATTTTGGGTTCGCAGATTTAATTATTCCTTAGGCTCAAGATCAATGTATTAACTCCATGTTAGAAACTGGAAAAGAAAGAGGAAAAAAATGTGTAACTGAGTTTTGAGCTTTAGTGGTTTTATTAACCACTAACGTACTTAACCATTTACTAAAGAGAATCCCAAAAATATTGATTTTTATACCGTTACAATGCATTCAAACCACGTCTGATCATCTTTTGGAAAACTGAGATAATCTGAAAGGACTCCATAAGTTTTCAAAACATATGGAGAGCCAACACAGTAAGAATTTAAATGAGATGACCGAGTTGTTTTCAATTAAATTATACAACAGTCATAAGACTAAAGCCGAAAACTGCTATCACACAACTCTGAATTAGAGAGGGTAGAAGAACATAAAGTAATACATAAAGTAATACAGCAGAAAACTGACCATCTCTCACCACTCTCTCTCGGTACAAAAGGCAGTATACGCCTGTTATAATATTTAATGAGTTATACTGAGCTGCCGTCATCCCGGCATCTATCTTTTCATAAAGCTGTTTATCCTGTTATAAACCTAGATTCTAGCTGATCAACCACTGGTCTCACGGTGAGGGACTCAGTGTTGCGTGCATTAATTGAAGCTTACAGTGAGAGATTTAGCCCGCATATTAACCAGTATTACAAGAAAATCTAACTACAAGTAATGCAGACTTTGACATTTCTGCACAACATGTTAACACATCTTTGGTATGGGCATGCGTGATTTAGGAGACAATGCTATTTCAGCATTTTATTTCTATTACTTTAACATGTGTGACTGAAGGTTAGGAGATGATTTTCTCACAGAGAAAATCTAATCATATCAAAAGCCTGACATAAGAAAAAGATTTAAAGTTTTAAAGAAGTCCAATGTCTGCTTCTGTCCCCTCTTCCTCTCCGTCTCGCTCTCTGTCTTACTCATTAAGGATCACTGAGCCTCCTCTGTGGACCATGCATATTGTAACAGAAACCGGTACTGTTGCTTAGTAGACACTGGCTGTCAACAACGCATTACAAGGTCTGCCTTCGGCTCAGGTCATGATCTCAGGGTCCCGGGATCAAGTCCCACGTCGGGCTCCCTGCTCAGCGGGGAGCCTGCTTCCCCCTCTGCCCCACGCCCCACTCGTGGGCTCTCTCTCAAAAACTAAATAAATAAAATCTTAAAAAAAAAAAAAAAAAACCTTGGCCCTAGACCCCACATATTTTCACTGGGCTTATCAGCACACTTCAACAAACCTCTGGGGGTGGGGGAAGTAAGACAAATGTCAAAGATAGGTATGTACTCAGTAAATAAATGTCATGTTTACTATCTTGTCTTTGCAACTTTAACCTTCAAACTTTCCATTTTGCTACTGAAATTGCATGTTGACAGTAGATAAAATGCACGTGTTAATATGAAGTAGGAACAGTATGTACCATCTTATCAGGTTGAACGCTGAGTAAAAGGCTGTATCGCGCTGAGGTACAAGCAAGTCTTCACAGGAGCAAACACACCTCCCTGATCTTGCCTCAAGTAACTTCGTCTGATGTGTTCTTGTCATAGCCAAGCTCCTTCCAAGGAGTGCTGACCGCCCAGTTTCCAACTCTTCACTTGGAATTGATGGAAAACACATCACTTCGTTTGGGGCCAAACTCACAGTCTTAATTGTCCTAGACTCGCCCAGGCCTTTGACACTCACCCGTCCATTCTTCAACTATTCAAACATCAGTTATTAAACAAATCCCCTTCGGTCTGCACCTTCTGCCTGTTGTTCTGGGACACTAACACAGGATGCCCCAGCGTCCTCCACAGCTCGGCTCCAGCTTCTTCCTGGTCATGCACGGAACGTGAAATTCTAGAGCCAGGACTGCAATCCATCATCAGTTTGCCACAACACTGACTGACTCTAAGGATAAGATGTTTCAGTTCCTAGGCAGAAATTACACAGATGAATATTTTAAACACGTCATGAGAATGTGCGACTACTATCAAATGGGGAAAACTGTAAAGGAGAGTGTGTGAGGGCAACGTGCTAACAAGTAGAGAAATCAGATGACATCCCACCATGCGTGCTTTGCTAATCGCGGAGATTCTCAGCAGAAATGCTGGAAAATATGAATGACTTGGAAAGGACAGTACGTCTCGGTTTTATTAACTGCCCATCTGCTTACAGGGAGGAAACAGCTCTCTCTGCAGGTGGGCGTGTTCAGTGTGACGTTTGCAGAACTTCAAGGTTCCTTGTCGTTACCTCACCATGTCAGATGGAAACAGAACTTCTGCAGCTCTCCAGAACGCATTCAACCAACCAACAGGACTGAAGTAGTCAGCAGTGCCTCTGTCTTGGGGACAATGAATTGTAAGCATCCCCACAGGTGGAACAGTCTAATGATGGAGTGGATCTTTGGGTGCTACCTGCAGACTCACTCCTCAGTTACGTTCCATGTTAAGATCCAGAAGGCACCTCCTTCTCTGAGGCATCCATAAGCACATGAGTGAGGGGAAGTTCTGCATCAGCGAGAAGCCCTGTGGTTGCTTCCGTCCCGAGGCAGCTGTGACCGCAGAGGATGTCACCACCGAGATACATTTGCACATTTCAGTAAGGATGATGTGGTCCCGGCTGCAACACCTCGCCGCCAGAGGGAATGTGGGCAGACTACGGTCCGGGTGGCAGCTTGGGACAGGCAATCGGGATGCCTTGGTTATAAGTCATTTATACCTCATACAAAAACAGTGCCTTGACCCACAAAAATCCTTGGCAGTGGCTAATTGTTCATGACTTCCCTAAGGGCAAACTAGATGGGGCGCCTATTAGTAGGGTTTAATTTATGTATGGGTTTGATTTATGTAACAAGAAACCTTCCAGGTCAGGGAGCCAAAAACTGGATTCAAAGTGCCACAGTGTAGATGCACAGCTTGCCACCCAGGTTCCAGATCTGTGCTAATTCAGAGGACAGGCCCCTTGACGGAGGGAGAGCTGGGGAGACTGCACCATCGTGGACCCTGAGTCCCGCCTCCCAACTCTGGCCTCTTGACTTCCAACACCACTGCTTCACTCTGCCTGGTTCTGAACTTAGTAGGAACGTATCACAGTGTCACCTAGATCTTCTCCTAGCCCATCTTCTATAGTGTCCGTAACCTTGCACTTTACATGCAGGTCCATGATCCATTTTTTGCAAATGGTGTCAGGTCCAGATTCCCTTTTTGCATGTGGATGCCCGGTTCCTGCAGCACTATTTGTTGGAAAGACTCTTCTTTTTAGTGCTGGGTTCTGTTTCGGGTTATAGGTACACCATGTTTGGCTGATCAGTCGTCTGTTCATAAGCCTTCAGGTTGTTTCCAGCCTGGGCTATTACAAACAGGCTGCCATGGCCACTTGTGTTTCGGTTTTTGTCAGGACATGGATATATGCTATAACTTCTTCTGGGTGAACCCCGAGGTGCAGAATAGGTGGCTACAATGCTGGGTGTTTATGTAAATCTGGAAACTGCTCACTGTTTTCCAAAGTGGCCATTCCCACCACCAGCATATGCGAGTTTCCATTTTCTACCTGTTGCCAACATATGGGATGACCGATCTTTTTAACTGTATTTGTTCTAATAAATGCAAAATGGTATTGAACATTCTTTTGATGTGTTTATTTGACATTTCTGTGTGTTCTCTGGTAAAAGTGTGTGTTCCCAAACCTTTTCTTTTGATTTTTTTTTAAATCAGGTTGTATTCTTCCTTATTATTGAATTTATATATTCTGGACACATATCTTTTATCAGACATATGATTTGCAAATATTCTCTCCCACTGTGGCCTATGCAGTAGAAGTGCAGAATTTCTTATTTTTATGACATCCAATTTATCAATCTTTTGTTGTTGCCGAGGTTCTTTTGGGCATATCTAAGTAATCTTAAGTCAAAAGTCACAAGCTTTGCTTTTTCTGGAAGGTTTGTAGTTTAAGTTTACATTTAGGACTCTGATCTAATTTGATTAAACTGCTCTCTGTGATAAACATTTGGACTGAAGGATAATTAGTAAGTATTAACAAGTTTTTAATTTGCTTTAAGGAGCCAAAGTCTACAATCCACAGGTAATAAAGAAAATCTCCTATATTCCTCCTCCTCTTATTTCACATCAACACAATTTGTGCTCAGGCGTTTGGTTTCTCAGAACAAACCTTACGTTCGCCCAGTCCGATGTGGTGGGACGAGTAAGTGAGGCGCTTTAGGGAAGTGAGGCCGCGCCGTGTGATACCATAATGGTGGACACACAACAATATGCACCTGTCTGGACCCACAGAGTGGACACCACCAAGAGCGAGCCCTAATGTAAACTATGTACTTCAGTTAATAATAATGCGCCAATGTTATTAATGTCGTATCGTTAAATTATAATATCAATATTATCACTGTACACCAATAATATTACTAACAACGCGTCCATGCTACATACAATGCAGGGAAGGAAAAAAGTGGTATACAGGAGCCCTCCATCATTGTTTGATTTTTCTGGCAACCCGAAACTGTTCCAAAGTCTATTAATGTTCAAAAAGGAAAAAAAAAAAAAACCACTAGTGAACTATTGTTACATGTATCATCATGGATGAATCTCAAAGTACTTATATTGAGTGAAAAAGAGAAGAATGGCCACACACTGTGTGATTCTATTTACATAAAATTCTATCAGATGCAAACTATTCTATAGTATCAGGAAGAGGTCAGTAGTTGCATGGAGACGGAGTGGAGGAGGAGGGAGGGAGCGGGTACCAAGGGCACAAAGAAACTTTTGGGGGAGATATTTCCATTCTCTTGGTTCTGCTGGCATTTTCTCAGGTGCCAGTATGTCAAAACTTTTCAAATAATACATGCTGGCGATTCACTTTATGTGAATTACACTTCAATGAAAACATTAAACCATAAATTATCTTCCTTTTATATTTATAAAGAGAGACTATTTTTCTGTATCTGCCATATATGCTTCGGGGCACATGGTATAGAGATATACAAACACAGTACTGTAATAATCTTATTTACATGCAGAGTATAGTTTGCATTAAACTTTCAATCTTACTCTATTTTTGTTCTAGGCATTAACTTTCAAAACTGCATATAAAACTATGTACTTAAAATTGGATCATTTCTAGCATGATACAGAAGTTCAACAATGTATAATGACATAATATATAAGTGAAGTTCCTTTATATTGACTCATTTTTCTTATTAAAACATTTTCATTGCATGAAGCACTTATTCAAAAGTGTTAACACACACACACATTGTACTACGTAAAGCAAAATCACAAGATGAGGCTCATATTAATGATCACTAAACTATAAATTAAGATATACTGAACAATTATAGTATTTAGTTTTTAAAGTAACCTATGCATGTTCCATATTAATTAATAGTTTATATATTTTAAATCTTTTTTTTAAGTAAACTCTACACCCAACATGGGGCTCGAACTCACAACCCCAAGATCAAGAGTTGCATGCTCCACTGGCTAAGCCTGCCGGGGCGCCCCTTTCTTGTTTTAACATCTCCTTTTCGGTGACTTTTATGTTATGTAGCTGTATGCTGAGTTTTATTGTAAATGGAATAAGCATATCATAATACAGCTGGGATACACATATTGTATTTGTCCCTAAGTTGTTTTCTGTCATGCTCAAATATTTCAACATCTTTTACAATCCTGGGAAATGGGGGAGGGATACAGCAATATTCTTTAGGTCAGCTGGGTTTGTATCCTTATCTACTTTATGCTTTGTCTCAGTTGTTCCCACTGATATCTATAATTAGTTATCATATCATAGGATCTTATTACTTTCAAAAAAGTCTTATTTTACTTTAAGTATGTTTTACATTTTCTGTTACATAAGAGAGAAATAAAACTACTGGCTAAGAAATAACACCTTTTTCTTTTCTCTAATGGGAGGTAGTTGAGTACATACATTGTTGCGTTCACCTACAAACATAGTAGAAAGTGCCTTGCTTACAATAAAGACAAGGCGGCACCGTGTTCACGGCCATCTGTAATAGAAACGGTATTCGTCTCTCTGGGCAAACTAAGGTGCCAGGTGTACTGAATTCAGTCACCCTGAGTAATGAAGGCTTTACTTATAACCTTCAGATTAGAGATTTCTACTTGATAAGTTAAATCATTTTCCAAGAGTCTGTTAATTTATCAAAAGGATTTATACATTTCACAGAGGGGATTCAAGCTAAGCTAAGTTTTATAAAAATCACCAATACCTTAGAGAGAAACTTTTAAACTTATTTTTCCAAACCTAATTCTTTCATGAAATAAATAAAGCCTAATATATCAAACAAATGGAAATGGCAAGTAACTGCCTAACGTGAAGCTGAGTGGCCCGGTGCTCACCCGTCCACAGCACCCGATGACCGTGATTCCCTCTCAGATCCATGGCACTGTGTGTGAACACCACCATTTTATTAGAGTATTGTGGGTTTTAAGGCAACCTGTCCACTCAGAGCCCTCTCCTCTGAGCTCTAATCCATGCACCCTATTTGGAGGTCGGCCTGTGTCAGTGAAGCCCACACCGCCCACGGATTACACCACAGATGGACAGCGGGATCTAATGCAAGCTCTGCATCTGCGGGTCAGAAATCAACAAGCCGGGAGTGTGCTGCTGCCTGGGATGGAAAACACGACGGACACAGCAAAGCCATACAGCTTCAGGGACAGTGTTACCGGGCCACAGGTGAGCAGCGGGAAACTGGACAAAGAATCAAAGAGAAGAGGAAGGAAATACTTCCCTGGAATGACAGAAATCACGAAGGAGCCCCTGCCTCGATGCTGGACACTCTGAGGTCTCTGTTCGGCTAGCGCTCCCTGTCCTGGATTCCATACCGTCCAAGTCCAAGCCACACACAGTATGTTTACATGATCAACTGCAGCAAAGCTCATTAACCAAACAACTCCGATGAGAGCAAAAGCAAAAGCGCTATCGGTGTGTCATTTACTATTTGGGGAGGAATAAAGTGAAACCCATTAAGAGCTTTTCAGAGTGGGCTCTGAGATACATGTAAAATGAGGTAAGAACTTTTACTAACAGCTCTGCAGCTTTAAAAATTAAGCAGTCAGATTTCTAAACTGATTAAGAACGTCTAACAATCTATTCAGCTACAATTCACCATGCCCAAAATATTTCATGTTGTGTAGTTCAATGATCGCTGTTTGACAAGGATTCAATCTGAAAGTTTGTTTTGAAGTTTTCCTCTTGAAGAGGAAACATGCCTTGCATTTCATTGTAAAATTATCCGAGCGTTCCTCTCTTTTCTGTGTTAAGCTCAATATTCTTCAACGCATGAGTTAAAGCATCTCAGAGTTTCCTTCTAGACGATGTCTGCCCCCAGGGTCCCACTTGTTCTCATCTCAGAGGGTCACTTCTCTGGAGAAGGTGTGCAAAGGTAAAGCGGAATGGAGACTCATTCTACTGCAGCGTCATGCTGTAGTTTGTGATAAATTCAGTGACAGTCGTATGGCCCAACTTGGAATTAATTATGAATTTTCTAGATAAATAAATAAGAGTGGGATGAAATTAGTGTATAAATCTAGTTATGACCATGAAAATAAATAACATGGCAATAAAAATAGTTTAATGCTAAAACATTTATAGAGTCATAAATTGGATATTTTGTTCAACAAAGTATGATTTTTGATTATAAGAACTATAAATTAATATTTAGAGGTAATAGTTCCTTAACAATAAACAATTGGTGATAAAAAATGAAAGATAGTTGAAAAATAAAATGAAGTAGAATGGTTCAAATTCTATATTATACATTAAACATTAGAAATTATATTAAAATGATTATTATTAGAAACTATACATTAAAAATTAACAAATAAATCACCTTTGGAAGTTACTTTTTTAAAAAAATCCAGGAGTCCCAGAAAAATCATTATTTTTTTGATCTAGAGAAGCATTATTATGTGACATGTTTATTCCAAATGCATTTTCAAGAGTAACATGCTTTTAATGGCCATAGCACTATTTAAATATTAAGCATAAAAGGCTTTTTGATAATATATTTGGATACAAAAAATATATTAAAGATATTATTTTTCTAAATTTTAGATTTACGTATGCATAAACTATGTTCTCAGATTTTTAAGATGTTCAACTAACCTGTGGCAATAATGAAACACCTGCACTTCTCTGTTATATAAAGTATATATCCATTTTTTTCTGTTATTTAGTGAGGTAATCTTTTCCTTTTCTGAGTAAACAAGAATTCTATTTTATACATCTATATGTGTAAAATACATACATATAAAATAATATATATGTATATGTACACTCATATAATAGAAGAATTTGTTCACTTGTAAAATAAAAAAGATACATATTTATGTATGTGTGTGTATTTCTGTTAGACAATTCACAGTAATAAGATGTTAGCAAATTGACATATCTGCTTTCAGAGAAGTATCTGTTGCTGTCCTTATGGCCTGATAAGGGAGGAAACCACCATACCACAAAGAGCTACAGAATCCAAGAGCGTATGCGTAGGTCTGGAATCGGAGGGCACGCAGGAATACCAGGTACAGATTTGGATGAGAGCTGTCAGTGTTAACAGCACTCTCCATTTTACTCTTGATATGGTACCAAGCATGTTAGGCTCTTAGAATTCAGAGAGGATGGGCCACAGTAACCAAGATTGGGGTGTCGGCGTGGCCTCGGAAGATGGTAGAAAAGGGGCACATGAGAGAGAAATGCAATTCCCGGAAGTCCCATCAGATGCCTAAGTCCCTCTTGAATCCCCAGAGGAGACGCTCTTCCCAGGGCAGTGAGGAATGCACGGGGACCGTGGCACTGGTAAGTCATGGGTTATGTCCTGTCTTGCACTGGTCTGACCGGGAGGAGATGCTGGGCCACGACTGGACTGACCAGTACCCCCGGGGATGATCAAAGCCCTACACGATCGAGGCCCAGTAACAGTACGTACACTGCAGGAGCTAGGTGGGCACAATTTTACAATGTGCGGCTAAGTCAGAGTGCCGTCCACAGGAGGCCGACTGGTAGAGAGCTACAGAAACGACTGATGGGGTCTGACAAGTCTAGTGACCTAATAGGCATTATAATCTCTATAATCAAAGGAAATCAAGCATGGGTAATCAGGAGGTTCAGGGGAACTGCCTCAAAAAAATTTTTAAACCTCACACTCTTGCCCGGTTTCCAGAAGGGAGCCAATTTGTAGATCTGTGTTCCTTGAAGGAAAGGTCCTGAAACACTATGAAGTAGACATGGTAATGATTCCCCAGTCCTTCACCAAAAGGACTGTCCATTTACTCAGCTGAGTATTTAATAAAGGACACACACCCACATGTTCAAAACTGTTGGGAGTGAAGATCCGCATTGACAATGGCACTGGAGCCCACAGAGTCATTATGGTGCCAGGTGACAACCGTGCCCAGCCCCAGACCTGGTTCCCTGAGGGTCCACCGACCCATGGACTCACTTGCTGTACAGTCCCCTGGTCCCTGAATGTGTAACTGTAATAGACACACTTGAGAGACGCAACCCTCACATTCCTTGGCCTAGCTGGAGTCGTCGGAGTGGAGAAGGGCTGGGAGAAACTTCTGTAACTGCCTCCCCTCACCTGCACCAAAGCAGCAAACAGGAGAGCAGTCCACCCAGGGATAATGCAGGGCTAGTGCCACACTTAAAGATCTATCACAATCTCCATTCCCCCCCATTTCATCTCCTGGGAACCTACAAAAACCAGATGGAATCTGGCACCTACGAGTGACCTTGAAGAAGCAGAAGTTCTGATTGCACTCACTTTGCCTGATCTACTATATTTGCAAGAGTGGATTTAAGTTGGCCACAGGTGTGTGGTGTCTGGCAATTAACCTCACAAATGAGTTCTTTTTATTCTTAGAATGGAAAATCAGGACGAATTTGTTTTCTCCTGGAATGAACACTGATAAACATTTACAATCTTGGCCCAGAACAATATTAACTCTCCTGCTCTGTGACATAACAAAAGTCAAAGGAATCTGGACCAGCAGGACATCTAGCAGGACATGTCACTGATTCACTACAATGACACCATCGCGCTAACCAGATCTAATGTCTACCACATTTGAGGCCTTGAAGGGACACATGTGTTCTAGAAGGTGAAAGATAATCACCACGAAGACTTAGGGACCCCAGCATCAGTTCAATTTTAGGAATCTAATGTTCCAAAGTATTAAATCATCGAATCTTTCACCTTCAACCACTAAAAAGGAAGCACAAGGCTTCGGATTCTGAAAGATGAATATTATTCTGCTCTGACCCACATACTGGGTAACATCAAAAGCCATCAGCTCTGAGTGAGGCTCAAAATGCGACTGTTTATAGGAGCTGGTTCAGGGTACGGTACAAATAGCCCTGCCACTAAGGTCATATGATCCATTAGATCCTATGATATTTGATGTTATTAGTGGTATTAGTGGTGGAAAATGACACCGTGTGGAGTTCATGGTTAAGTCTCAACAGATGAATCACAATGTGGACCCCCAGGGGTCTGGAACCAGGACAGGTCATCTTCAATGGGAAGTTATGAGTTTTGGGAAAAACAGCTTTTGTACACTAATGGTCCATGGTAGAGATGAAGCATGTGGACCTAGGACACCATGTGACCATGAGACACAAAGTCCCCTCAGAACTAGAACTGCCCATTGGGAGCTGGATTCCCTCTGACTCCCCAGGTCATAAATACAAAGAAATAATGATACACATAGGTGACTTTTCTGGAGGCCAGAAGGCAAGAGAACATCTTCAAAGTGCTAAAAGAACAACATTGTCAACACAGAATTCTATACTCAGTGAAAATATACTTCAAAAATGAAGGTGAAATCAAGTAATTTTCAGACAGGCAGAGGTCGGGAGGCTTTACCCACTGGCCCACGCTACAAGAAAAGGGACCCCTGTTTCGTCACACTGGCTAAGGGATGGGAAGGCGCCAGGCGCTCACATCACGCACCACCACTGCATTAGCACCCCCTTCATCTGACATAACCTCATGAGAGAACCCTCCTAACAGGCTGATTTATAGGGGGGAAGTGGATGATGGTTTGTGTGTTACTTTCACACTGCTGCCCTGACAAATTAAACCAAACCTAGTGACTTTCATTTCTGGAGGTCAGAAGCCTGAAATCGGACTCAGTGGGCTGAAATCAAGGTGTCAGCAGGGTGATGTTCCCTTCTGGAGGTCCTAGGGTAGAATCCATCTTCTTCCTTTTCCCAGTACCTAGGTCCTGTCCACTTTCCTGGCTCTTGGCTTTCTTTCCTCCATCGTCCAAGTCATCAACAGTGGGCCATGTCCTTTTTACACTGCCATCCCTCTGATTCTACCCTCCTGTCCCACTTTTAAGGATGCTTGTGATTATATTAGGGAACCTGTTTTAAGGTCAGTCAACAAAAACCTTAATCCCACATTCCCATATAAGGTAACATTTTCATAAGGTGCAGGGATTAGGAAGTGGACAACACTGGGGGCAGGCGTTATTCCACTGACCACATTTCAAAAGGGACCAGACTCAGTGTGTGGTTGCAAGCTGAAAATAGACAGCAGCTACAGTAGGGCCCCCTCCAAAGGTAGCCCTCGAAGACACTGGTGAAACCTAACCCAGTACATATGAGCCTCAATGGCACCAAAACTGTTAAATCAGGAAGCCTGGGAGAAGAAAATCTTCCCTCTGTGCTGAGCTTGGGTGGTGCACTGGGTCATGCTCTTTGTGCAGAAGAACGGGATTGGTGTTAGCGTACACCGATGGACTTCAGCACAGTGGCAAAGAGCTTTACTGGCTTGTCAGGGGATTAAAGGAGAGAGCTTGCAAGATGGGAAATAAGAAGCATGGACTGTACATATACAAGTAGACGAATGTCCTAGATAGGCAATAAAGAATTCTTAATAGTGTATATAATGACCACAATATTAAAAACAAACAGGAAAAGTGAGTCTTGTAGTTAATCCACCTAGTTCCAGCACACGAGATGCAGAAACGTAACATCTATTATTACAAAGATAGAGAATGTACATGAGTCCAGGAGGATGACCAGAGCCCGATCAGGCACCACTACTGGTGAATGTCTAACTTGCCAGAAGCAGAGATTAACACTGAGTCTCCAGTCATGCTCCATCACTGAGAAGACCAGCATACCCACTCAGGAGCAAACTGAGTATAATGGACTCCTCTTCTGGAAGACACAGCTATTAGTTTTAACAGCGATCGCCACATATTGCAAGTATAAGTTTGCATTTCATGCTCATTTCCACTATTAGAAGGATTACATTGTGACTGATCAAATGGCACAAAGTCTCCTTTAATATTTTAGACCAAGCCACCCATCTTGCAGCAAAAGAATGTTGATGTGTGCACCTGACTTTCTATAAAGTGGAATGGCCTGCTGAAGTGGCAAACCAGGGGTGATGATTTTCTCAAATTTTAAAGCAAATACATTTAGATGACATTCCCTGTAGAAGGAATGTGTCATCAGTCTGGAAACCATGAAATGGAACATGATTGGTGCTGCTCATCAAAGTCCTGTGACTGACTTCAGGAGCTCATGCTTCCCACCCTCCCATCTGCAGGCTCTGTGGGCTTCGAGACCCAAACTTCCAAATTGGTGAGGTCAAGACTTCCCTTAAAGACACAATGAAAGTGCCAACGAACCACAGGCTACAGGGGCTCCTGGGGCAATGGGCTCCTCACAGCAAGACCCTGACCATGAGCAGTCAGTGGGGAGAAATGTATTTGGCACTCAGCCCTCCTTTAGGTGCCTCTTGGTCATACCTTCGCCTGTTTTTGAAGGTAAATAAGAAAATGACTCCATAGTAAATGTCCTTCCTGATATATTCCACCTCCAAGTGAGGCTCTCAAAAGATCTTAACTGTGACTATCTATCAATCATGATAAGAAGTAGTTAATATTATGCCTATTATTAGAATGAACAGATAATTTAACCATACACCAAGTTTAGTAATTCTCATAAATAACAAAACTCAGATAAATGGAATGAATAATTGAGAATATCTTGAAGATAATATTTAAAAGAAATTGCAATAAGACATTCCTTGAGAATATGCAAGAAAAGCATACCAGAACTTAAAGCATCAATGCCTTCTTTAGCAAGATAAATCATTTTTCATATTTTCTAGGGACCTTTCTAACATACTCTATTTTCCTGACTAATTTCAGAGCCACTGGGGTGCCATGCTTATTGGTTTCAATCTCTTTCTTTTTCTGTGAAGGTCATTATAGGAAATTGCCTTAAAAACAGTACATACAAAACCTACTCCTTGCCTGATTTTGCAGCATTTTCCTAAATTTTTATCCTCATCACAATATATTACTCAACAAAAGTGAGTAGGCCAAAGGATATGAGTAAAGTATATCAACATGTCCTTCCCTCCTTCCACATACTACCCCTCTTTCCATATACTATCCAGACACTACTCAAAAAATTATAGAAAAATGAACTTTGGAAGGCAGCTATGCTCACCACTATACCGTCAATGCAGCCATCAAAAGGAATGAGATCTTGCCTTTTGCAACGACGTGGATGGAACTGGAGGGTATTATGCTGAGCGAAATAAGTCAAACAGAGAAAGACATGTATCATATGACCTCACTGATATGAGGAATTCTTAATCTCAGGAAACAAACTGAGGGCTGCTGGAGTGGTGGGGGGTGGGAGGGATGGGGTGGCTGGGTGATAGACATTGGGGAGGGTATGTGCTATGGTGAGCGCTGTGAATTGTGCAAGACTGTTGAATCACAGACCTGTACCTCTGAAACAAATAATACATTATATGTTAAAAAAAAAAAAAAAAAGAAGAAGAAGAAGATAGCAGGAGGGGAAGAACGAAGGGGGGGGGAAATCCGAGGGGGAGACGAGCCATGAGAGACTATGGACTCTGAGAAACAAACTGACAGTTTCACAGGGGAGGGGATGGGAGGATGGGTTAGCCCGGTGATGGGTATTGAGGAGGGTGCATATTGCATGGAGCACTGGGTGTTATACGCAAACAATGAATCATGGAACACTACATCAAAAACTAATGATGTAATGTATGGTGACTAACATAACATAATAAAAAAAAGAGAGAGACAGCCAATAAAGAAAAAAAGATAAAAAAGAAAAAAAAGAAAAATGAACTTGTGAGTTGCCTCCAATCATGCCATCCAAACCCCACCTTCCACCCTCCAAAAACAAACAAAAAACCGTGCTCCTTCCACAGTTGTGTCTCAGTAAATAACAATACTGTCTTCCCAGCCGTTCAGCAAAAAACTCAGACATTGCAATAATATCTTGGAGTGATTCTGTGAGTGGCACTGTCAGTTTTCTTCTCAAATCTCTACAGTGGACTTCCATATCACTTAGAGTAAAATTCAGGCTTCTCATCATGGCCGAAGGGGCAACTTGGCCCTTGGCTGCCTCTTGATTCTCATCTCTTAACATTTCCAAGTCCCTCACTCTCTTTAGCCGCATTGGTCACCTGGCTACCCCTCAGACACATAGAGCATCCTCCCATCACAGAACTTTTGGGTTTGCTTTGCTCTCTGCCTGGAACATCATCCCCCAGATAATCTGTCCTTATGTTCTACGTCTGTGCGTATATATTCATTTGGCTACTGTCTCCCTTCACTAAAGGGAAAACTCCACATGGACTGGGACTTTGTTTTCTTTACAACTGTATTCATTTTGTCTACGTAGTACCTAGCAGTTACGAGATCCATATTTGATGAATGAAGCTCCTGCTCACTTTTACTTCTGTTTGTGACATTTCATCACTTACCAGCACTGTGCAAGCCACCCTCATCGTGCATACTACTGAAAAACCTTCTATCTGGTGAGGCCATTTCCACCTGTGACCCCTGTAATCCACACTTCACACTAATGTCAATGCCATGATTTGAAAATATAATTCTGACCCTCTATTTTAAAGCCTCTCAACTGGGTGTCTGGGTGAATCAGTCGGTTAAGCGTCTGCCCTCGGCTCAGGTCATGATCCCGGGGTCCTGGGATCGAGTCCCACATAAGGCTCCCTGCTCCACGGGAAACCTGCTTCTCCCTCTGCTCCTCACCCTGCCCCTACCCCCGCTCATGCATTCATGCTCTCTCTCTCTCTCTCTCAAATAAATAAATAAATAAAATCTTTAAAAAACCTCTCAATTACATTCTACTGATCCTAATCCCAAATTTAATAGAAGTTTATAAACCTTGACTTCCTCTCTAGCCTCTTCTTACCTGTTTATCTCTTCTCCAGCCATACTCCCTTGTCCTATGTACCTTTAAATATTTTGTCTCTCTTTTTTAACCTATGTATTTTCTGTAGATAGGCACTGTTTCCCCTACAAGTATATTTTCTGATTCTACATCCACCAAATCATATTAGCTTCCTTTATTATATGTCCCAGATCATCCTGCATTTCCCTTTCAGACTTATCAAAATTATTTGTGGCTTTGCTCTGCATGAGAGTAGTAGCCTTGCAAATTCACAGGAAGGCTCCCTCAGGCCCCTCCTGGTGTAGGACCTGGTCTGTCTGGAGTTAGCTGTGTCCTTCCCAGGGCTTTTGCATCAAGCATCAGCTCCCTTCACAGATGCCACTGAGCAAAGAAAAGTGACCGTCTGCTTCTTCACAGAGAAAGGAAGATGCTGTCATGTCTCACGCGGGACTTGGCAGCACTTTGTAAAAAGAATTCTGAAGCTCTTACCTATGCTACGTAAGGTTGTCTTAAAATCACAAGGTGTTACATTGGATCTGAGATGAACTACATGGCTAGAAAAGCATTAGAAAACAAAACAATTTTTAAAAAGGTCCTTTTCTGTGATCTTTCTCTAAGGCTACTAGATAAACCTCTCGAAAGAGTCTAAAACATGCCCCTAGTTAGCAAAAATTCAAGTCTACTATATGTACGAACAGAAACCGCCAGTCCTGAGACCAGTGTGGAAAATCTGCTTACTGGATGATGCCCCCACTCCTCATCAAGCAGTAGAATGAACCCTTTTACAGATGCGCTGTTGTTAGCTTTCTAAGTAAGTCTCCTCTTCAGTTGGTATACAACCTGCAAATGACCTTCAGTGAAGACACTCCAGTAATAGACAGGGAATGGGGTTCAAAGCACCAAATGAGAACTGGAAATAGTAACTCCAGGACTGTCAACAATGAGTGACCGTGCTGACGGATGCAATGCACCTCCAACATCCAGGGAAGCGGTGGCTGACTGAAGGTGAAAGCTGAGCAACTGTGAACACTCGCGGGTATGTTTTTTTAAAATTTTTTAATGATTTTATTTATTTATTTGACAGAGAGAGACAAAGAAAAAGTGGGGGGTTAAGGGTAGAGGGAGAAGCAGATCCCCCACTGAGCAGGGAGCCTGATGCGGGGCTCGATCCCAGGACCCTGATATCATGACCTGAGCTGAAAGCAGACGCTTAACCGACTGAGCCACCTAGGTGCCCCACTACCAGGTATATTTAAACAAGGACCACGAAGTAGCTGTGGGGAGATGTGGAAACAGGAATATCACTAACTTCAGGATTCATCCATGATGTTCCACATCCATGGTGTTTTCACATTATAGATGATATTAGGAAAATTCAAGCTCAGATTTCAGTGACATTCCTCAGATATTGGTAACTTTATCAAATCACATTATGCATTCAGTGAAGAAATATCTGCTTTCTAGAGCATCTGGGAAGAAGTGGTTTTCAAAGTCAACCACAGAAGCTGCAATTTTTCATATTTCAGTTGTTATAGTAAAAGTTAATGAGAAGATCTGAGCACTTACTATGCATCAGAGACAATGACTGCTTGATTGCTTCTGAAATTATTTCTTCTGCTACTGACACGTCATCGTATCTGGAACTCTGGGCATACTATCTTAGCCTGCAGGAACTGACCCCGACACTCAAGAGCCACAGATATGCACAGTTCTGCCCCTGCTTTCATTTCAGCATCAACAGTTATGTACATCCTCTCTGCTGTGGTGTGTATGACCAACTGACCTGAGGTTCTCTCATTTTATTTAAAATATCTTATTTTGCACCAAGGAAGATTTTGGCTTTAAAATAGAAAAAAAAAAATCCAATAAAATTCATTATTCATATTGTCACAACTCTACTTCTTCTGTTTTATCTTTGCATCTTTTCCCCCCGTTTTCTATGTACCCGTCTTTCTGTCCGATCTCCTCTGATCTGTAGCTTCACAGAGCACTTGAGCGATCTCTGGTCTAAGCCTGAGGGCCCTGCTACTTAACTGTGAGATGTCTGCCATGTGTCCCCAAGTGCCTGCACTCTTGTCCCTGTCGTGAAGACATTAGATTAGAGCTGTCGGAGTCTGGGCCTAGATACGGTCTCTTCATAAACAGATTCGTCCGATGTATTCCCATGTAAAATGGAACATAACAGCCAAGGGTCTGTGCGTGGTACCTAATGTTCTATCTCAATGATGCCCCGAGTCCTTCGTGCATTTGAAGACAGCAACCTTTATCAACACAATCAACATACAATAACCTACCTTACAAAGAATACCGGATATTTATTGGAGGGTGACTTGCAAACTGGAGGTGGTTCTGGAAAGCGAGCCCCAAGGCTAGCACAGCCCCGGGTCTCTAGGCAGGAGGAACTCCGAGAAAGGCTCCTGGCACATCTTGGGTTCACCGTGAGACCGTCCCAGTGTCTCTAAAAGGGTGAACGCCTTACCCCATCCCCGACGCCCATGTGTAGTTTCTCACTCTGCCCCCGACATCTGTGCTCCAGAAGCAATTTCCAGAAGAGAGACGGGACTGGCTCCTGGGGCCGTTCAGCGCAGCCGTGTCCTTTCTGGTCTGTCCACGACTGACCGAGGGGCGTGGGGTCCTCCGCTATGGCAGGGGCCTCCTGCACTTCCTCCGGGGGTTCGTGACCCGTGACGATCTACACTTGGATGGACATCCACTGAGGTGGTTATGTCTTCTTGAGGAATCACGCCCTTCATTATTACGTAATCCTTGTTACACCTGATAAATTTCCTTTCCGTGAGGCTGGAGTTTTCTGAAATTAGTATGTTCACTTCAGCCTTCTTGTAACTACTACCACTGCAGTAAGTCCTGCTCTAAGCTAAATCCGAAGCTTGTCCCTCCGGGACTCCTGGCGATTCATCACCGCAGCTCAGAGCCCTGGCCTGGCACCGACACAGAGCAGCCTCTGCTGGGCTCGGTCCCCACGCGGCTCGGCCCCTGCTCGGCTCGGTCCCCACGCGGCTCGGTCCCCACGCGGCTTGGGTCCCACTCAGCTCGGGCCCACTCAGCTCAGGTTTGTCCGGCTTTCTCCGGCTGTGAGGGTGGGAGTGCCCACACCGGGTGAGGTCACGCAGCTGTTTGGGGTCGTGCACCACCCCCGTGGCGCAGAGAAAGGCTGTGGCTCATGGTCCAGACCATCAATGTGAGGCAAAGGTAGTTTCATACCTGAAAGGTGGCGTGAGGCCGAGTCAGCAGAGAAAGCGAAGGGTCTGCACCCATGCTCAGTGCCGGAGGAGAACAGAAGCCGACAGGGGGAGAGGGCGCACGATGGGGACCGGGTCGAAATCTGTCCTTGAGCATGAACGCCTGAGGGAGGCGCCGTCATCACAACCTGTTTGCCGCAGGGAGAAGTGACGAATTCCCTGCTCAAATACGCAGGCTTATTGTATTTCGTCCACCGGATATACGTTGGAGAAATATATTTGGAAAATACATTTCCCTCTGTGAGTATTTCCTGATATAAATTCTCACTGGAGGGAAATAAACTTACAAAAACGACTATACTGGATTCATACACAAATTGGTTAGTAGTAACCGGCTACTTCCTTCACAATAATGTGCTGCAAGAAAAGAAATATTCAAAACAAAAAAGAGAAAAGGAAGGTTTTACAGAGTCGGAAATAATTTTACATTGCAGTATGCTTTTTGGCCACGATAAGGAACGGAATGAGGCTGTGGGTATCTTTGTTGGGAAGAGGAATGTTCCTTCCTGACGATCCGCACTGAGATGATAAAGTAGAAATGCACAGTTGCTCTGCATGCACAGAAAGGACACGAGTTTGCCGGCCGGAAGGTGAAGCTATAGAGCGCCCGTGGTCTGAAAGCACAGAGGGCCAGGGCATGGAGGATGCAAGGGCCACACACCCTGGCCCCAAAATCAGCAAAACTAAAACGAATGCAGAAAGTTGATTTGAAGAAACGGTTAGCATTTCACTGGAGGACAGGATGAGGGTTGATCTGCTACAAACTACCACTATCTCACCCTAATGGGCACAGTAACCCTCAACCAGGTCCCATGATCCCCCCAAAGAGACGAAAGAGTATAGACACCACGAGCACCATAGATCTCATACAATCAGCTTCCTTCCTAAACCCCTCGACATTCCGTTTTGTTTGCTCACTGTCTTGGGAGAATCTGCGAGATCCTGGATGGAATGAAGCGTCTCCTGACTCTCTCTCTGCCATCCAGATGCTCACACATCCCTTCCGTTTTGAGAATGCTCTGCACTCTGTCCCGCTCCAAGAGCCCTGCGTATCTGTTCCCCGGCCCCTCAGTTACCTCCTTACTCCTCCTGCTACTCTGACTGTGGCCCAAGTCCCACCTCCTGAAGGCGGCTTACACAGAACCACCTGCCTCTGCCCTCAGCCACACTACAGACTCCAGGAGAACAGGCAGAACCTGACATGCCTCACCACCGTGGGTCACCACCACCAGCCGAGTCTAGCACGCAGCCCGGCACACAGTGCTCGCTCTCTTTCTCTCTCTCTGTATATATATGTATATATATAGAACTAATAATAGATGTTTTAAGAATTGCCTAAGACTCTCTGACAATTCTGTTAAATACATTAACATGCTGTTAAAAATCATGTAAAAATCGATTTCATATACGAACTAATGCTACTGTTTTTTTTCAAAAACCTAACAGAATGACTTACAAAATCCTTTCAATAATTCAACTGAGGTTTATAAGATTTAAATGAAGAAAAATCTATCACAGCAATCTGTGAATGCTTTGTTAAAAGTAAAAGACAATCTTTGGAATTAGCAGAAATAGAGTAACATTGACAACATCAATTTGTAGAAAGATAAAAAGTGGATTTTTTCCTAGATAAAAGAGGATTATTAATAGTTGGCATAAGAAATCAAAAAGTAGTTCAATGCTATTTCTGACAGGAATGTCAAATATTATTGACACTAACATAAAAAAGAAAACAAAGGTTTTTGCAAATGAGTTGCCACCCTTGATGTGAGTCTTTCAAGCTATCCCACAGTCCAACTAGTTATTAATAAATCAAAGGTAGAAAAGATCAAATCCATCACTTTGTCTTCTACTCCCCACCCCTCCTGTAGCTGCCCGACAGCATGTGATTTATGACATAGACGTTGTGCTATGGGGCTTGACATGGTAAGCGTGATTTCATTTAATCTTTCTTGCAATCAGCTTAGATCTCCTCCTGGACGAGCATTTCATCTGCAGGTGTTCTCAGAACATAAAAGAATCTCAATGAAAACAACTGTTATAAGGTATACTTACATTCTCTATGTATTTACAATTAAATCTTTTTTTATAACTATTCCAATATACACATTTACAACAAAACCTAACCATGTTCTGCTATAATTTCTAATTTCTTTAGATACCAAAAAGTTTTAGTCCTAATAGACGATGTCTACTTCCCTGGGTATAGTCGAAACATAGAAATCAAATGTCATCAGAGTTTAGGTGGTTTCAACTGACATAGCTATAATATTTTAATTTTTGTTTTAATACTTTGTCCAATCAATCAATAAATCAATCGGATAGGCTCACAAACCAAACCTTTATGATTGGCTATTAGTGATTTATATTTATGCTTGGGTTCTCTCTTGCTCAAAGTAATACAACTAATAAAGAGGTGGAACATTTCACATAACAGGGATTCAACCATTATTCCTTATTTCTTAAGGCCATGATTTATTTCTTCCTTTTTCTCATTTAAGAGTTAATTACTCAGTGCGTTAAGGTGGCCTAATCCTTGTTTAGGCCAAAGGACTGACCTAAAATAAATCCTGACAATGAACAAAACCTTTAATCATTGGCAGTTTTATAAAATACAATGTTGCTCACAAGGAAACAATAACATGAATACAACAGCAAAATATATGATAAATAGTTAAACCAATTCAAGTCTTTACTCCCTGATTATGTCAGTAGAATTATAGTTACATACAGGGATCTGTCGTTTACTTAATATTTATCCATTCATTAATTGAACATATTCATTATTTGAGAGCCACTGTGCAGGTGCTATGGATACATGGTGAAAAGACTCTTTTAAAGACATTTTCATTTCATCCCACTTTATTCTAAAAGGATTTAGGATGACCTATGAATCGTATACAGAACACGATGTCACTAAGTAAGCCTGCTGGTTAAGAAAGAAGAATACACACAGAGATAGAAGAGAAAGCAAGAATATGACAATTCCCACACTTTGACAGACGTGGTTATTTACCCAGAGCAGGCTTTGTTGCTGTGCACCTGCGAACACAGCCCGTCGGCCGGGGCGAGAGGGGACGAGGCCCAGGGGGGACGAGGCCCAGGGGAGGAAGGCCAAGAGGCTGGCTTTGGCCCGTGGGGCACGAATACACGGATCGATCTCCTTACAGCTGGCGAATTTCAGAGATGGTTCATCCTTCTCCATCTCCCCTCCTGCCTTGCCAGGGTGCCCAGGGAACACTTGTTAATTAACAGTGCCACAGTGAGAGCCACTGGAACGCTGCGCTCAATGGGCACTTACATCAGGGAGTTTTCTTAACCTGCCTTATAGACTTTCTGGCAGCAGCAATAAACTTTTCTCCATGCTGAACAACTGAAAATTTAGGGTTGTTTGTTACTGCTGAATAGCCTAGTGCATCTTGAATAATACAAATATGTTTATGAGAAGATCCTAAACTTGACCCCAATGACCAGTAGAGCTCGTCACTGATGTAACCCACAGACTGTAAGATAAAAAAGATGCAGCTCTCTGAAGATACCTATATATTGTTCTAAGATTAGTAGAAATTCTCCTGACGTTCACTGAAAAATTGCATTATGTAATGTAGTAAATGAAAATAATTATAGTTACTAATATTTACTGCCTATTATATTCCACAAACTGTGCTAAGCATTTTCTTTTGAGGATTATTTTATTTAATTCACATAATAGCCTCATGAGGAATATACTACAATTAACATTTCTCAATTCGTACTCTTTGAAAATGAGACCCAGAGAGGTTAAGGATTTTGCCCAAGGTCAAGCAGCCAGTTAGCAAGGACCATGAAATTCAGAAAAAATGACTTTCTTATCTTAAGGGAAATTTGGAAGAACAAATATCTACGCTCCCTTTCTAATCAAGGAAAGTATAAAACCCAAAATGTGAATTTTTCTTAAAGCAGGGAATCGACTTTAATTAAGTTGAAACAACACATGACACTTGGTTGTTCAGGATTTATATTATGAATCACTTCTCCGCTGATAGCAAAAGCTAAGAACAGAGAATATTTATAACCCAGGTTTCAATAATGAATCTACCTTCTGAGTAATCAAGGTAGACAAGGAAGTGAAGCTAAAACATAACTCTTCTTGCTCACATATATATACGGGATTATCTTAGGGTTTGATCACCAATATCAACATGCATGGGGGGGCTCCCCACCCCTACCAACGAACAAGACTCTGACACCAGCTGGGTGTCCTACAATCCCTACAACCCAGCTCAGTCCTGCCACTATCTAGAGATGGAATTAGATTCCATCTAAGGGTTCAGTCCTACCAGGCTGCCTCCCACCCCTACCCCAGGTGGTTCCCTGTGCTTCTGACCCACTGGCTGCAAGCCAGAAGTTCCCAGGACCCTCTCCCACATTTCATTAATCTGCTACAGAGGCTCACAGAACTCAGAGACACATTCACTCACCAGATCACTGGTTTATCATAAAAGGATACATCTCAGGAACAGCCAGATGAGTGATGCACAGGGCAAGGTGTGGGGAAAGGACACAGTTTCCCTATGTTCACTAACCAAGCTCTCCAAACCCCATCATTTTGGCTTTCATGGAGTCTTCCTAACACAGGCTTGTTTGATTAAATCACTGGTGACTGATTCAGCCTCTACCCCAGCTCTCCTTGGAGGTGGGGGTGGGACTGACAGTCGCTGGTAACTCGCTCCCATCTTTAGGTTACCAAAGGGCTTGCCAAAAGCCACTCCATGAACATAACAGAAGAGAGCTTTATCATTTTCTTCCCTTGGTAAACTCCAAGAATTTTCGGAGTTCTGTGCCAGAAAAGAAGGGCTTGAGGACCAAACACATACTTCTTATTAAAAATCACATTATCACAGGAATATAGACTTCTTATTGTTATATTTCTACAAAGATTAATAGGTACAACTGCAAGATAAGGGTTTAAATCCAAGCTTTAGAGAAGTACTTGGCATTGATGAGGGAGCAGAAGCCTAGCTAAGGACAGGCAGAAGCTGACACCCCACAACTCCCGCCACCCCACGGGATCTATGTGACATTCCTCAGGCACCCCTGGCTGCCCTAAAGGAAAAACAAATAGTTAACTTATAGAGATCACAATCCTGCAAGACAGGAGTCTCCCTCAGTTTACAATTGTTTTAGCAATCTACAAGAACAAAGCATTTCTATCAACGGCCTAGTTTCCAGAAGGTAATGTAGTAGATACAATTAAACGTCCTTATAACCTGCAGCCCATTGACAGATACTTAAAGAGAGCAGAGTGTAATGTTCCTCCAAGAAGCTCCCAACTATCTTACTGTTAATGCCTTGCTAGAGGGAAAAACAACCTCACCTTGACAATGGCAAGGCCCCTGGTACCCTGTGAGTCTTCTTTAACATATAAAAATCCTTTTGAAACCTCCCTTTTCCTTACCTCTCCCAACTCTATAGTATATAATCAGCCACACCTCACAAACCCAGGGCAGCTTTTTCTGCCCATGGGTCCTGTCCCTGTGCTTTAATAAAATCACCTTTTTGCACCAAAGATGCCTCAAGAATTCTTTCTTGATCATCAGCTCTGGACCTCACCTATATTCCAAAACCCCACCAGCATGAAATGTTTTCATGGGAAATAGAGCCAGTTCATATTATTTTAATTTAGTGTGAATGACATCATACCATATCATTTCTTTATTTCATTTTCCTTCATAAAGTTGCAAAAATGTTTTAACTTTACTTCTGTTGATAACTATTACTTGACAGCCAGTACTTCTTTTGGGAGAGGTTCTTTGAGATAGATTAATTCAGAAAATCATGAGGAAACTGAAGTATTAGTGAAAGTTTCTAAAATAAGAGATAATGAAATAGTTGTCTATATGTTACAACAGTCAACAGGGATGTGAACACGGATCTTTTAGTTGTCAGAACATATGTTCTTAACAAGTTTTACCTGTATGTCAGTGTATTACTTAGAATTTCCTGGGTGGGGGGAGACACATAAGAATATCAAAATTAACAAAAAGCTTAAGTTATATACTATTTGTCTGGGCATCAAGGCAATCTCCAATAGATTCCAAAGAATGTCTCCAAATGTTTTGCTAAACAAAGTTTTCTGCTATATAGACTGCTGGGGAGGAACAGTTTCTTGTCCCCTTCAAGGTCCTTCTAGCTGGACTAAGAATCAAATTGACATGAGACAGATTAGCAGGAAAAAATCAAATCTAATAGCATAGGTATGGGGAATCCACACAGACATGGAAATTCCAAAGACAGTGAGGCAACATGTGCTTATATGAGCTAAGGAGTGGGGCAGGGTCTGAGGGGGGGAGACAGACCATTAGCAGGAAGGTGGAAGGAGATCCTGCAAAGCAAGTATCCTACTATGTTAATAAGCTTCTTAGGTAAAGAGGAGTTTTTGTGAATGGCTCTCTTTCTGGTACAAGCAGGAAGTTGACAAGGTGGTAAAGAGGCTTCTTCTCAATCCGCTGGATTTTGACTGCTTTTAACTCAAGATAATGTTCATGCCAAGTGGCCCATCTAGGGGCCGTCTGCCCTTGGCCCCTACAAGACTCATGGCGTGGGCTGACTGACTGGCACAGTTTGTAACCCCTTGTGGCCAGTGGGAGGATTACGAAAGAGCCACGTAGTCTAGGGATTGAGTTGCATTTGGCTGTGGACCTGAGTTTCTCTACAAGAATCAGATTCACATTAGCACAGAGATTTAGTAGGTTTCCTTGGCCTTATTAACAAAATATTAATGCCACATGAATTTTCAACCTACCTGAACATTTCTATATTTAGTGCTTGCTGTTTGGTGACTCAAAACGTATACTTTGCTTACACCGATCAAATTAAGACACTTTTAGATCGTTTCAATCCTCTATTAAACATGAGTTACAGATCAAGTGAACTTGCCTCAGCAATAGGTAATCAGTGATTTAGTGATTTGCCCTCCCATCCCTCCCCACAAAGAATTCCTGCTGCAAAAGTCCTTTTATGGTAGCATGTGATTCTTGGGCACAAACAAGGAACTAGAAAGGTCAAACAAACATAATGTTTTGTAAAAACCTAAATCCAATTCCAGCACAAGGACCTAAAAGTACCAGTTTTGAAAGGAACATTGATCAGGAAATGACTATCATCTGTCTTAAGTCTCTTTTATAGATTTATTTTTTCAGCTTCTGTCACCAGCTAGACCCCAAGACCCGACCTTTCCTGACCACCTGCATTTACTCACCGACCTTTGTCCCACATTTTCCTTAAGCTCTTCTCTCCAACTTATCTCTTAACTCAGGAAAAAGACCCCAGGGGCACAGCATGGCGCACTTTGAACCACACTACCCTCAGGCAATAGTGACTGACCCGACAGAGAGCTCCGATGGAGATCTCCAGCCGGCCCAGACCACCCAGACCAGTGTGAGCTCAACCCTGACTCACACCTGTGCAGATGGACCACGGAGTGACCCACGGAGTGACCACCAGTGACCTCTGCCTCATTATAATACTGAAATCTCCACCCAAGGAGTAGCACGAGCCTCATTTGCACAATAGACAGTGTGTGCATACGCTGGTTTCCTTAAGGTGCTTGTGTGAGCTCATGCCCACCTGTACATATGATGAGGAGGCTTCCCTATTTAAATATCCATCCTAACCCTAAATGAAAGGAACCCATCCACCCTTGCCCGGGAGTCATTCCCTGTGATGTCCTCATTTGCTGCAAGTAAAGTTCCCTTTGCGGGACAATCCCCCTGGTGTGGTTTCTATCTGTAACTCACCAAGGAACGAACTCACGTTGGCTCGGTTACACTTCTACTCTGCAGGCATCCAAAGCACCTGCTATTTGCTATACTGTACATGCCGACATCTTGAGCAGTAGTCCTTAATTATAATTACATCAGTTAATAATTCATAGAGAAGGAATATATTTTTCTTTTTTGGTTGTCACCTTAGATGAAAATATTGTTTGGCAAAAAATAAATGACAAAAGAAGAGAGTACATTAAAAATAAAAATCGCATATTAAATTTTTTAGTTCAAATAAACTATAAACAGTTGAAACAAAATTTAAGTATTTGCATGGACCTTTATAATTAAAATAATGAGTTTAAAGACAGATGATTTGAATCAGTGTTTTGTTCCTTGAAAGGATTGTGGATAATGCATATACTTCTGTGATTGATGAATATGCCTCTGATAATCAACTGAATTCATACATACATTTTTGCAAGTAAAAATACCCTTTAGACTTATTCAGGGATTTAGGGTTTCTAAAATATGATTTTTTTAGTACTTTAACCCTATTGATGTAAGTATTCATGGCACATGTAAGCCTTTGCAAAATAGGGACAAGCATAGTATTCAGATTGCGCTCTGAAATATTTCCCAACATTCACATTTACATGTAATTGCAGATTTGATACAATTCATCCAAATCTTCACTGTATGTACGAAGAGGGCACTACTGAGAGTTTATACAATAGAAAAAAATGACAAAATATGTACTGACAGAATTTTTCCACTCAGAGGTGGATAATTTTTCAATTGATCTAATTTTTTATTTTCTAAGAGAGAGGAGAGCATGCGAGTGTGGCGGCAGGGGGTGGGGGCAGGGAGATAAAGGGAGAGAGAGAGAGTCCTAAGCAGGCTCCACACCCAGCGTGGAGCCCAAAGCGGGGCTTGATCCCATGACTGTGAGATCATGACCTGAGCTGAAATCAAGAGTTGAAAGCTTAACCGACCATGCCACCCAGGTGCCCTGGTTTTGTTTTTTAGGCCTGGCAGGATTTGGTACTCCAAACCTACCTGTCTCTGAATCCTACCCCTGTGTTGATGTCAAAACGAACTGAGCTGGGGACAAATTATTCTCTTAAAGGAAAACATGAATATATCCCAAACTGCAGTGAGCTCTAGCAAGCACTTAGCCTATGGTCATTATTCTGTGCCTTGTGATGGGTTGAATAGTATCCCCAAATGTATGCCCAAGTCTCCCCCACCAGTACCTCTGAATGTGACCTTATCTGGAAACAAGAGCTTTACAGACATAATTAAGGTGGGGATCTCAGGATGAGATCATCTGCATTTAGGGGGTCCTAAACCCAGTGACTGCTGTCCTTGTAAGAAAAGGGAGAGAGATTTAAAACCCCCAGAGACACAAGCATGAAGGTCCTATGAAAACAGAGGAGAGATTGGAGTTCTGCTGGAGCACCAGGAGCTCCCGGGAGCTGGAAGAAGGAAAGAAGGCATTTCCCCCAGGGCCTTCTCAGGGAGTCTGGTGGGACCAGCACCTTGATTTCAGTCTTCTGGGCTCCACAACAGTGAGAGAAAAGATTCCTGTTGTTTTAAGTCGCCAATTTTATGATGATTGTTCTAGTAGCCCTGAGGAAACTAATATATGCCCCTGGTATTTGGTTAAACACAGACTACTATTACATATTATTAAAACAATGGCGGGGCGCCTGGGTGGCTCAGTCGGTTAAGCATCTGTCTTCAGCTCAGGTCATGATCCCAGGGTCCTGGGATCGAGCCCTGCATCAGGCTCCCTGCTCAGCGGGAAGCCTGCTTCTCCCTCCCCCTCTCCCCCTGCTTGTGTTCCCTCTCTCACTGTGTCTCTCTCTGTCAGATAAATAAATAAAATCTTTAAAAATAAATAAATAAAATAAAACAATGGCTATCAGTTTGATTAGGACAAACACGAGTTTAGTTTTAGATACTTTTGTACTTAAAATGCATATTATTATATGGATTTGTGTACATTCTATTCTATACGATCTTACTTGGATGTGCCACCTGTGAATACCATTCCCTAGACCCCAGCCCTTTTTGAATTCATGCGACTTGGTTATGGATTGAACATTTGTGACTCCTGAAAATTCATATGCCAAAGCCCTAACCCCAAATGTGATTCGTATTTGGAGGTGGCCTTTGGGAGGTTATCAGGTGTACATGAGGTCATGAAGGTGGGGGCCCCCATGATGTGATCATCATCCTTACAAAGAGAGGAACAGAGACCAGGCAAGCACACTCTCAGTTATGTGAAGACACAAGAGGGCTCTGACCAGGGTCAGAATCTGCAGGAAACATAATCTTCAACCCTCAGGGCTCCAGAACCATGAGAAATAGAAGTTTGCTGAAGCAGTCACCGCATCTATATGATTTTGTTACAGCAGCCTGAGCTGACCAGCAAATGCTTGAATAACGTGGGGAGATGGCTGCACAATGAAGTTTTGGGAATCCATTTCATGTCCTAAGAATCTCATGCAAAAATCGTTTAAATATTATCACCCACTCCATTTACACTATCAAATTAAGGAAATTTGTGTTTTAATCAAGCCTCTTGAAATGAGCTTACTCTCCTTACAGAAATAATTAATAATCCATGAATGTTAATTATATTGCCAGGTTAATTTTCATCCTGTTACATTGCAGGAGAGTCTGAAATTGATGAATTCTCTTCCATCTGAAGCATCACAGAGCAAAGGGCTAACCATACAAATCTTGGAGATGCAGCTCTGTCAGCTTTGGGATTCAATTTTGTAAAATATCTCAGTCTTGAGAATGGAATTGGTAATTAGTCCAACAGGCAGTGAAACTTTCCGCAGAGTGAGTTCTATCCTGCTCAATTTTATCCAGTCTTTAAAGAGAATGACTTTTATTCTCTTGATTTCCACTCCATGAACCTTATTAAATCATGTCTGGAATGGCCACTGCTTGCAATCCTAAACTTCGGTCAGAAATATTCACCCGTGCAGCTAAACTGCATCAGGCTTAAAAGATGAAGAGCACATGGTGGAGACAGCACTCTCCCAAACCAATGTGGCTGACCCGTGGGGAGCCCTTGACATCAGTGGCTTCTTCTGCATCACTAGTTCACCTAAGGACCAGCGAGGGTGGCGTTGGCGGATGAACTTTCCTCAGTTTCTGGGACAGGGTGCGTGTCTCCTCTTCTACTCACAAAACAAAGGTGTTACATTAATACCTAAGTAATGCTATCAGCCAGGTTACACCACGGGGGGAACTAACTTTAGGATGAAGACAACGCTGAATGAAATGAGCAGAGAGGCAGACCAAACCCTAGGTCCCTGATGATGTCATGGAACCTCTGGCCTGATCAATTCTGAGATTTCCAATTCCTCTTTCCAGGTGTAAGAACACATTTCTTAACTGTTTAAGTCCCATCGAGTGGAAGCCTCTCTTAATTACAGCCCATAGCATTCTAACTACTCAAGCTAGGTTTATTTGTTTCAGATAAAATACTTTACCTTCTTTATTATGGTCAAATATACATAAAATTTACCATTTAGCCATTTTATTTATATAATTCAGTAACGTTGAATACATTGATAATGTTCTATAACCATCACCACGATTTCCATAAGATTTTCAAAATCCCAGAAAGAAACTCTGTACCCGTTAAGCAATAACTCTCCATTTCCCTCTCCCCATCCCCTAGAGAATGTAAATTGTAATCTACATTCTCACTCTATGGATTTGACTATTCGGGAATTTCATATAAGTTGAATCATACACCATTTGTCCTTTTTTGTCTGATTTATTTCACTCAGCATGATGCTTTCACATTTATCTATGTTGCAGCAAGTATCAGAAATCCATTCCCTTTTTATGGCCAAGTAATATCCCACTGTATGCATTGCTGCATTTTGTTTACACATCCATCTCTTGATGGACACTTGGTGTTTCTCCTTTTTGGTTACTGTGAACAAGAGTGGGTGCTGGTGTCTGGCTTGGGCTCCCAACCACTTTCTTATCAAAGACAAGCAGCCCCTCCTGCACCAAGCACTGATGTTGTAAGTGTCTTATCAGGGTCAAGAGTTCCAACATTTTTAACTCATCATTTTTTTCCAGCTTAGGGGCTGTTTTGATGGAGGGACCAACACCCAGAACTTTCCATTCTGACCTTTTAAAATTCATTTTTAGATAATGGCTTAAGTTGTGTGCTGGCTGAATAAAACGGATGAGAAATTATTTTGCTGACTTCCTAAAATTCATCACAGAGACAATGTGCTTTGACAGCTGGGTTTTTTTATATTTGGTATAGCATGAAAAAGTTTCCTGGAGATAAAAATGCTGTATCTCATATTTAACACAGTATTAAGACTGCAACTAGAATGCCATCAATTGCCTTTTGGTTTGATGTGAAATCTATGTGTGTAATGATTTAAGAAAAGTCAAGGGCAAAATCCTCTCATACAAGACAAACTAATGAGTAATTCATACTTCAAAATACACTTTACTGTCATGAGAAAGTTATTAATTAATCTTATAAAATGTGCCATAGGGATTTTTTTCCAGGTATTTTGCAATGTTGTTGGTGGGAATAAAAACAAAGATGCTCTTAATCTATGATAAATGGGGAAATAAATCTATATATATTTAAATACATATACCAGAAGTAACTGAAGGATCTATTGATGTTATCAAAAATTAAAAAAAAAACAAAACAACTGTAATTGACCAGCAACAGAGGAATGGTTATGTACATTGTAAGTCCATACACAGGATGTGTACCAAATATATACAACAAAATGCAATGAATATATAATCATATCAATATTAAGATGGATTGGCATAGATTCACACTTAGCCCTGTTTTATATGGTCTTTTCTAATTAGTGACAAAAAATGAGAAAGAAGAGAAAAATAAAAACAAGAATAAAAGGGGAGAGGAGAAAAAAAGTAAAATTAAAAAAAAAAACAAAACAGCTAAACGAGAATGCAGAAGTTTATTCCTGGCACAGTAAGAAAGACACTTTTTTCCAGGAAGACTGCAGGGCTCTGAAATTATCTCAACCCGTGAGAAGTGAAGCGGCAGGAACATTGTTGATTTTGCTGAGGGCAACTGAAAAAAGTAAGTCTTGAGACTGTAAGATGAGACCAAAGGTTGAACTTTGTTTCCTGAACATTGCCACTTCCTGTGAGTATATCCCAAAAGATTGAAGATGGAAAAAGAAGGGAAAAAATAAGGTAAACTTGAAAAGGGGGCAGCAGCAGACAGTGTGGGCAGACAGGTGCCCCAGTGGGAGGTGGGGGGCCGGGCAGGACCCCGCCAGCTCCCGTGCCCCGGACGCTGCTGTGGGCTCCGTGTGAGCAGGAGGAGAAGCTGCTGATGGTGACTGAGCAGATGATGATACATCCTGACTCCGCTGCATCACGTCCTCCCTGAGCACTGAGGACAAGACGCTGGATGGGGCTGGGAGAATGACAGCGGCGGGAGACTGAAGCGAGAGCAGGGACGGTGCGCACGCCTTCCAAGTGGGGTTCTGAGCACCTGTAATTATGAGTACTGGCACCGTTTGGGCTGAGACACTGACAATGACCCAGAGGACTGAAAACCAGAAGGTCAGGGGTCTGAGAAGATAAGCAATGCCACGTCATGCCATGGCAGCTGCACAACGGCCTCGGGGACGGGAGACGCCCCTGTGCCCTGTGGCCAAGAAGCTGAGCAGCCAGGTTCCCACGAATATCACAGGACAGGAGTAGTACAACCTCAGCCCCTCCAGCGGTCCTCATTCACATAATTCCCATGGATTAGGAGAGCATATTAACTAATTAACAATAACTATGTTGAAGGATATTTTAGAGTTAGCAAGTTGAAGAAGAATGAACATATTACTTAGAAGCGGACCTGGGTCAGAGTCCCTACTACACCACAGAATGACTTCGTGGCTTTAGGCGAGCCTTGTATAATCACTGCACTGCCTTAATTTAAAATGGAGACAATATTGCCTGAATTATAGATTGTGACAAAGATTTCCCTGTAACGTTATTACTCAATTATAAATCACTTACTCAATTATAAATGTATGATACGTATTACATGGAATACTTAATCTGAAACCACAAGGTCATCACTTAGAAAAATATGCAAACGTAACATATCACTCGTATTTTGAAAAATATAAATATAAAATAATTTACAGGCTTAATAAGGGATTTTGCAAGGACATCACTTGGATGAAGTTTACATGTGGAAAGATGCACAAATGGTGAGTGGACGCCCTGGTGAATCTTACAGCTTCATACACTAGAGTTCACACTCCCCCATCACAGGACAACACGGCCGCACAGCGCACAAAGCTGGCCTGTGCCCAGCCCAGCCCACAGCTCTTCGGCTCCTCCAGCAACTGTCACCACCGCTTCTCTTGCCTCCTCGCTGAACTTCGTTTATTCGGAGTTATGCAGGATTCCGTCTTCAGCACCTCTTTTATTTTATTCAGTGTCGTGTTTCTGAGATTTGTCCATCCTGTTGTACACATCAGTATTTCATTTTCTCTAGCTGCATATTATCATTTTCTAGGTCAATATCGTGACTTTACAATATTTTCTCCTCTTGATACAGTTCCTTCCAGGTTTTGCCTGATATGAAAACAGCTGCGGTGATTATTACCCTTGTGGTTCTTGTGTGACTATGGGTACTGATTTATTTTTGGTATATACCTAGAAATTTAATCGCTGGGTCATTGGCTATGTATGCAGTTTATAAGAAGTTGCTATCCTTCCTGAGAATATAGTGTGGAGTGCTTTTGTCCCACCACAAACACGGGAGGCTTCCCCTGCTCCTACTCTCCCCAGCATGGGGTCTGCCGCCCGGAGAACCTGCTAGTCCTCCTGGATGCCTGGCGGCCACCCATCAACGCTTCTCTCCTCCTGTTCCTGATGATCCCGCGCTCAGTACCATCCACCTGGCGCTCCTTTTATGAACTGAAAGTGCAGATCTTTAGCCAAAATTTTAATCTGGTGGTTATCCTTTACATATAAAGGTGTAGAATTTCTTTATTCTGGATAAAAACATTTTGTTAGATACATGTCATTGCAAATGTGTTCTCCCTCTGGGACATGCCGATTCGTTCTTTTCTTACGGTGGGGGACACTTGAGATCTATCTTCCTGAGACTTCTTAGGCGCACAGTCCTTACCATGAAGTGTAGGAGCAAGGCTGCAACGCAGCCTCTCGCACTTACTCATCCTGCATGACTTCGGTACCTACTCAACGGCAGCCCCCGTTTTCCCTCCGCGAGCCGCTGGTAACCAGCCTTCCACTCTCTGTCCCTAGGAGTCTATTTCACATTCCTTGTACAAGTGGATTCATGTAGTTTTTGTCCTTCTGTATCTGGCTTATCTCACTCAGCGTAATGTCCTCCAGGTTCATCCATGTTGTGGCAAATGGCAGGATTTCCTTCTGATTTAAGATTGTAGTGACTCCAGCAAATATCATATTATTATACCTGCTTTACAAATGGGGAAAATTTCAGGCAATTAAATTTTTCCTACTTAATTTCCATAGAAAAATCACAGCAGAGTAAATATTCTTCAAGGCCATGTTATACCTCACTGCATTTCTTTAAAAAAACTCATTTTTAAGTATTTGATGATCTGAAAACACAGTTTGCTATTATTTAATTAGAGAAAGTAGATGCATACAGACCCTGAAGGAGAATTTTTAGCACTGACCTGGATACTTTCGTCAAATGTTAGGCATGAAAGCAAATGGTATTTATATATTTATTTGTAATAAACTCTACTTTAGATGTGGAAGTCCATGAAATGTTCCCTGGAGGAGGCTGTTGAGCACTGTGCAAGAATTCTGGGGTGTTTCTCTTGTCTGCGAGGCTCTCCCTTTCCCCAGATACTGCCCATGTGCGGGGACTTGGCATCTGTGAGGAAACTCTGCAGCATCAGCCCACATGACTCCGTGGATGTCAGTTACATTTTTGTTTTCCGTAATGCCGCCTCTGTCAAATGAGCTCTGAAACCTCAGAGCGAGGATTAGGTCTCAACTGTTTCGTAAACTCCACAATTTATAGCATACGGTTAGGCATGAGAAAAATAAAACATTTATGACTGAGGCACTCGGCTTCCATCCTGTGGGAAAGTCCTTTCATGCCATAAGACATCAGAAGAGAATCTGACAAATGCGGCTGAATAAATGTCAGGATTTGATCAATTAAACTGGCTACTCCCTTTACCTTAACGTAGAGAGAGAGAGACTAGAAATGTGTTCCAGCCCCCTCTCCCTACTCCGTGCACTGGAGTGGTACTTGCTTCCGCAGTGGAAAGATGATGGCTAAGAGGATGCCATCTTCCTTATAATCATCCATTTAATGGTCCCAAATGAACTCAGAAGCCACGGTGATGCTAAGGAGACTATTCGTCTGATTGTTTACAATGACTTTACCGAGTTTTCTAAAATCATACCACGTCTCTGTGCATCCAATATGTGGCTGGATGGAGATATGCTGGTCAATGTACAGTGTGACTCTCCTTTCAAATTTTACACAACTACAACGTAATCGCTATTCAAATATTAGAATAGATATTTATGTGAAATGTAAGTCTTCAGAGAACTAATTTGTTTTTAAAAGAGCCCGTATTAAAATAATTGCTGTATATGTAACTAACAAATATTAACAACTATTTATATATAAGGCTCATAAGGGAAAGATTTATCCTAACATGACACCTGCTAACATATAATAACAATACCATTAAATGTACAGGTCTATTTTGAGAGAATTACCCTGCATAACAAATGGACTCTTCCAATCCATGAACATGGAATTACTTTCCATTTATTTAGGTCTTTAGTATCTATGACATGCCATAGTTTTCGGCGTACATGTCTTACACTTATTCTGCTATATTTATTTCTAAGTATTTTATTTTTATAGTATTGTGAATAAAATTTTCTTAATTTCATCTCAGGATTTTTTCTAGTACATCTAAATACAATTGGCTTTTGTATATTAAACTCATATTCTGAAAACTTACCAAACTAATTTAGTCTTTTTTGTGGACTCCTTTGGATTTTCTACATAGATAATGCTATTCTCTATGAATAAAGACAGTTTTATGTCTCCCTTCCCAACATACATGCTTTTATGGCTGTCATTCCTCACTGCACTGACTGTCAGCATCAGGATAACACTGAATATAATCAACAAAACAACACGACATCGTTGGCTTGTTATCAATGGTGGGGGGAGTGGATAT
Source organism: Halichoerus grypus (assembly GCF_964656455.1). NCBI lineage: Eukaryota > Metazoa > Chordata > Mammalia > Carnivora > Phocidae > Halichoerus > Halichoerus grypus. The sequence continues at coordinate 83,337,880 of NC_135718.1, forward strand.
TTAGTCTTTCACCATTAGATATGCCCTTCAATGTCGTGGTTTTGTTCATGACCTTTATCAGGCTAAGTTCCACTCTATTTCCTGTTTTTTGAAGTGTTTTTTGTTTGTTTTGTTTTTCATTTTATCATTGATGGATGTTAGACTCTGTCAATACTTTCCCTGCACCTACTGAGATGAGCGTGTGGTTTTGGTTGCTTATCTACAACATGGTATATTACACTGATGACTTCTTGAATACTAAAAAACTCTTGCATTCCTGGGAAACTTTCACTTAGTCATGAGTGTAAATGTTTTCACATGTTGTTGGGTGTAGTATTGTAATACTTTATTGGGAATTTGGTGACTATATTCCTGAGGTATATTGTTCACAGGGTCTCTTTTCTTCTTACTTTTTATGTATTTTTTTTTTTTTTATTTCATTCTTTGGCTTTTGCATCTGGGTAATACTGGCCTCATGAAGGAGTTGGGGGGTTTCTCTCTTCTAGTTTCTGAAAAAGTTCATGAAGGATTGATATCATATTTCAATGTAATACTTGAAATAATTTACCAGTGAAGCCATGTGGTCCTGAAAATTCCTTTATGGAAGGCTCCTAATTACTACAAGCACACCTCATTTTATTCTGCTCCACTTTATTTATCTGCTTCCCGGATAAACTGCATTTTTACAAACTGAAGGTTTGTGTCAAGTAAGTCTCTTGGCATCACCTTCCAACAGCATCTGCTCACTTTGCGACTCTGTCACATTTTTAGTTATTCTCCTGTTATTTCAAACTTTCTCATTGCTATTATATTTGCTATAGTGATCTCTGACCTGTGATCTTTGATGTTACTATTGTAATTGTTTGGGGGTGCTATGAACAGTGCCCATATTAGAAAACTTATCTGATAAACATGTGTGTTCTGACTGTTGCACTGACCAGCCAGTCCCCCATCTCTCTCCCTCTCCTGGGGCCTCCGTATTCCCTGAGACACACCAATATTGAAATTAGGCCAATTAATAACACTGCAATAATGGGCTCTCAGTGTTTAAGTGAAAGGAAGAGTCACATGTCTCTCACTTTAATCACAGACTAGAAATGAGTAAGTTGAATGAGGAAGGCATCTCTCCAAAGCCGCGACAGGCTGAGGGCCAGGCCTCTTGCAGCAAACATTAGCCAAGCTGTGAATTCAAAGGAAAAGTTCTTGACGAACATTACAAGTGCTACTCCAGGGAACACACAGATGATAAGGAAGCAAAACAGCCTTATTGCTGATGTGGAGAAAGTGTCAGTGGTCTGCATAGAAGGTCAAAGCAGCCACACCATTCCCTCAGGTCAAAGCCTAACCCAGAGCAAGGCCCTGACTCTCTTCAGTTCTGTGAAGACTGAGAGGGGAGGACGCTGCAGAAGGAAAGTCTGAAGCCAGCACAGGTTGGTTCATGATATAAGGAAAGAAGTAGTCTCCATAACATAAAGGTGCCAGGTGAGGCCGCAGGTGCTGATGGAGAAGCTGCAGCAAGTTCTCCAGAAGATCCAGCTGAGATAATTCAGGAAGGCGGCTACACTGAACAACCATTTTCTGTGTAGATAAAACAGCCTTCTACTGGAAGAAAATGCCGTCTGGGACTGTCATAGCTAGAGAGGAGAAGTCAGTGCCTGGCTTCAAAGCCTCAAAGGACAGGCTGACCCTCTCGTTAGGGCCAATGCAGCTGATGACTTTAGGTTGAAGCTAATGCTCATTTACCGTTCCAGACATCCTAGGGCCCCTAGGAATCATGCTAAATCTCCTCTGCCTGTGCTCTAGAAAAGGAACAACAAAGCCTGGATGACAGTAAATTTCTTTTTTTTTTTAAAGATTTTATTTATTTATTTGAGAGAGAGAGAATGAGAGACAGAGAGCATGAGAGGGAGGAGGGTCAGAGGGAGAAGCGGACTCCCCGCTGAGCAGGGAGCCCGATGTGGGACTTGATCCCGGGACTCCAGGACCATGACCTGAGCTGAAGGCAGTCGCTTAACCAACTGAGCCACCCAGGCACCCGACAGTAAATTTCTTTACAACGTGGTTTACTGAACATTTTGAGCCAAACTTTGAGACGTACTGCTCAGAAACAATGATTCCTTTCAAAATACGACTGCTCACTGATGATGTACCTGGTCACCCAAGAGCTCCCAGTGAAGATGTACAATGAGATCAATGTTTTCATGCTTGCTAACACAGCATCCATTCTGCATCCATGGATCAAGGAGTCATTTCAACTTTCAAGTCTTATTATTTAAGAAATACATTTCATAAGGCTACAGCTACCATAGATGGTGATTCCTGTGAGGAATCTGAGCAAAGTAAATGGAAAACCTCTGGAAAGGATTCGCCATTCCAGATGTCATTAAGAACACTTGTGACTCATGGGAAGAGGTCAAAATATCAGCATTCACAGGAGTTTGGAAGAAGGTGATTCCAACCCTCATGGAGGACTGTGAGGGGTTCAAGACTTCAGGGGAGGAAGTCACTACAGATGTGGTGGGAACAGCATGAGAATTAGAATCAGAAGTGGGGCCTGAAGATGGGACCGAATTGCTGCCATCTTATGAGAGAACTTGAATGAACAAGTTGCTTCCTATGGCTGAGCAAGGAAGTGGTTTCTTGAGAGGAGTCAATTCCTGGTGAGGATGCTGTGGAGATTGTTGAAACAGCAACAAAGGATTGAGAATATCACATAAACTTAGTTGATAAAGCAGTGGCAGGGTTTGAGAGGATGGACTCCAATTTTGAGAGAAGTTCTACTGTGGGTAAAATGCTATCAAACAGCATCACATGCTACAGAGAAAATGTTCATGAAAGAGTCAATCGATGCAACAAACTTCACTGTTTTCCTATTTTAAGAACTTGCCACGGCCACCCCAACCTTCAGCAGCCACCACCCTGGTCAGTCATCAACAGCCATCAACATCAAACATGACCACCAGCAAAAAGGTAAAAGCTCAGATGATGTTTAGCATTTTTAGCAATAAAATATTTTTAAATTAAAATATGTACATTGTTTCTTAGGCATAATGCTGTTGCACACTTAATAAACTACCCTATAGTACAAGCATAATTTTTATATTCCATGGGAAACCAAATATTTGAACCCCTATTTGACTCACTTTATTGCTATTTTCTTTATTGTGGTGGTCTGGAAGGAAACCCACAATTTCTCTGAGGTTGAGTATACATGTTAATACTTATTGCCATCTTAAAAATATTCCTCTCTCATTTCACTAAGCTGGGCATGAGCCTAGAACGCCTCCCCAGCAGGTCATACACAATTTTTGTCCATCCATCCTGAGCAGTTATAGTTCATTCATTTTATTCAACCTAATTTCTTGAAATGGTCACTGAGCTCCCGCCAACCTATGTGATTTTAGAGCTCTAAGTGGTATTGCCTTATTATTTTCTCTCTACCTTTGTAAATGACCTCTACTTTATGTCAATTTCTTTTCTCTCTGCTGCAAACTGTACTTTTACTATTGTCTTCAAAACATTCTTTCCTCAAGAAAGCCATCCCCCATTTATCAGTACCAGACTTGGATCTTTGAAGAAAGATGTTTTTTTCATTTCATATTCTTCTATCAACTGAAGACTCTATTAACATATTAACTACATAGAGAATACTCAGTACATCTGGTGACTAAGTGACTTCTAATAAAAATACCTTAGCATCCTTTTAAGTAAATGGTCTCCACAAAGATATTGTTCTCCTCAATGATTACAATTTCCTTTAGAAAATATTTCATTATTCATTAACATTCCTAAATGCTTTCCAGTAGCTAACTGAAGAAACAGGCCATTGAACTTTGAGAAGTTCACAGGATTATTCTTTTTTTAGGTGAGATGAGTAGCCATGAAAAGACTATTTCTCATCTATCATAGCAATCAGAGTTCGTCTCAAATTAAAAGAGGGATTTTGCTTTTCTAGATCTTGTGTTATTCTTTTTTGTCTTACTCTTTATTACCTATTCATTTACTCTTTGCAAATGACTTGACATTAATTATAGTTGTTAGAAACGACAATGAATAAAACATGGCCTCAGTGGCTTACATAATATTCAATACCTCCTGTAGGTTGCTGACAAATATGATTTTTATCTTGGGTACTGTTACATAACTACTCTTTTGGTTCTTCATTTTTGCTTCCCAACTGATAGGTAATTATCTTCATATTTCATTCCCATTGTTACAGGTAGGGAAAAATCCCAGATCATTCACTGTTCTTTTTTTTTTTTTTTTTTTTAAGATTTTTTTTTTATTTATTTATTTGAGAGAGAGAGAATGAGAGAGAGCAAGCACATGAGAGGGGGAGGGTCAGAGGGAGAAGCAGACTCCCTGCCAAGCAGGGAGCCCGATGCGGGACTCGATCCAGGGACTCCAGGATCATGACCTGAGCCGAAGGCAGTCGCTTAACCAACTGAGCCACCCAGGCGCCCAATTCACTGTTCTTGATAATACGTGGTCAAGAAATTTGTGTATCTCAGGAAAATATATAGGAATACAAGTACAGATATACTACCTGTTCATACACTGATGAAGAATTTTCAAAACTCTAAAATCCTTAGAATATACTATGCCTGATCATCTCATGCTTTATAAAGAGCAAGTCAGTCAATTTCAAAACCCTTTAACACAAATTATTTTACATATATAAATCTAAAAGGCAGGGCTGGTGACTTTTTGTTGGTACATCATTTACAATTAACAATTAAATAGTCTCTAAGGCTGATATAAATACATAAAAATACATTTATCTTTATTTATTAAATGTTTTTGATGAAGCACTGACTATTTTAGAGAAGTGTGAGACACTGCAGGTAAATGTGTTAACAATGGAAATTGTCATTTTAATAATGATTTTATTTGTAAACTCTTGCTCATAATGACAATGAATTTTCCATCTTCTTCTAATTCTAACGCTTTCCACTGAACAACTAAAATCATTTATAAAAGAGGCAGGAATACAGGAATATGGGATAACTGGCCTTTGGGGAATTTTACTTACTATCTAGATGCCTGTGCCTCCAGCTGGGGGGGGGATGTGCACCCCTATTTCCCTGCAAGATGATCCATTAGGGTGGACTGTAACTTCTAAATCTCTTATCTCATTTGAAAAAATTTTATGTTTCTATATATTTATGTACAAAATATATCAGTGCCATTACATATGTATAAATTTAAGAATAAACAAATAAATAAATGTTTTGTTTGATCAAAAATTATCTTACGAATATGAATAAAAAAACTGTTTAGGAAATAAAATTCCTGGCTCTTCAAACCGTTTCATACTTACTAATGTTAAGGATAGTTATTCAGATTTCCTTTCACTGCCTAGCATCGTGCTAGCAATAGGCATGATGACATCAAACTCTAATCACGTGCTCACTACCTCTGGTCCAGATACCATGCCGTAAGCTCTAACAGACACTCAGTCATTACAACAGGTAAATGAAGTCCAGTATTGCCAGGCCAGCATTAGACATAAGCAAAGTCTTGGGAATTATGGGAGTGTGCCAAGAAAAGGTTGAAACTTTAGTCTTATACTCCCTTTGAGCTCAAGACCCAAATACTTGGCTGTGTGGCCTTCATTCCCAAGTCCTACACTGGCCAAAACTCATATAACAGACAAGAAATTCGTAAAATTATTACCTTCTACTTTTCCCCCTAGAAGCGCTGCTAATAGTCCCAAGGAAAAAAAGGTAAACATCTTTTCTACTTGAGATAAGGCAAATATAGAGTGTGAAAGAAGGTATTTTACCAATGTAAACACATTTAACTAGGGAACTTAGAAGGGTAATTATGTAAATAAGGCTTTTAACCTTTGGTGAAAATGTAAGACTTGAAGTGGATTCCTGATAAAGACAGAAAAAAGTAGATTTTGATTTTAAAAACTTTAAGAGAGAGCAGAATGCATTCTGATTCTATTGTAATATTAGGATTCCGTGGGTTTGTAATTAACCACATGTGGTTTTAGAATTCTGAACCATCAACACACATAATCTTGTGAAGAATAAATACATCCATGTATAACTGAGAAACTGAAATTCTATTGTCATATTTTTCCAATGTTGCCAAATCATGCCTATGTCTTTTAATCTGTTCCTCCTTCTCGAAATACACAGCCGGTAACTCAAAAAGAAACCCCTGGCTTACTACAGTTCTCGATGGATTTCATCCTAAAACGCTTGACCTAGCTCATCATATGCCACTTGTTTTCACCTGCTCTTATTCATATCGTGTTTGGCCTCAGAGATCCTCTCCCTACCTTTGCTGGAACCTAATTCCGTCAGACCAGCACCAACATTCCAGCACAGGCCCACTTCTCGGCACCAGGTTCTGAACGTCCCCATTGACGATGCTGCCCTCAAAATCTATTTGCTTTGGATAGATTTCTGGCCGTTGCACTTGTCAGAGGTCCTTTGAGCCAAGACTCCAATGAAAACAATTTAAATGGCCCATGTAGTTTGGGAGGCTGTGAGAAACGGCAGAGAAAATCCCAAGGGCAGGCAATAATCTCACTTTCCCTCAATGCGTTAGCTCATTCTCACATCCACTTACAGTCGCTTTCCCATCTTCCTTGCACATGGACATTCACAGGTAGGAGAAAATTCAAGATGACGTTTGTGTTTACACTCCAGATTTTTAAAAAAAGGAAAGGGGATTGAAAGAAAAGGTCGACATGAGCTGGTGAGCTGGTACACAGAATCCTTATTGAGCCTGATGTCTTTTCTGGTTTCTCGTTTTGTAGTGAGAATGGAATAGAGAGGAAGCATGAAACATGGCTATAAGTGATACACTGGATAAGAAGCTGGTCTCCTGACCACAGGTGGACAGCCTGTGGCTTGTGCCATGCACGATGCGGTCGTTCCTTGCACCACCTGCATGGCCCTTCCCCCAAGACAATGACCAGTTGCTCCTTGATTCTACTATGGGCAGGTGGTGTCATGAACACTTCTACCGACTGCAGGGTCCAATTCATCACCTCTCACCAAGCTCCAAGAGCTGAGACAAAGCCCCGGAGGAGGATGCTGAATGACTTCTGGGCAGCTGAGGGCAGAGCTCAGCCCCACTTCACAGACCTCTGTTGTCATGCCCCACAGTGCAGGGTTTCCTAATCAAAGCACACACAGCAAGCTTTTATTTATTATCGTCCGACTACAAATGTCATTGTGCACATCTCTCAGTCTCTCCCTCGTGACGGAAGAAAAACTGAATATAAATGCTTAGAAAACACCACCTGCTCAGCACTTAATACCGAGGGAAAACACAGCTGTACCATGTGACAAACAAACTCTGTGAGCTGAAGCTCAGCATGTTCCCTCTCTCACCAACGCTGAAGGGTATGAGCCACGGAGGGTGTGAAGTAAAATACTGCACAGGCATGCCTGTTCGGTCTTGGGGCATTTCAGGTGGACGGCTGTCAAATGTGTGACTGGCGTGGCCTGTCTCCAGACCAGACCCAGCCCTCGCCGTCTGGAGCTCGGGAATGGCAGTCGTTACAAGGGACACTATAAGTCATCAGTACGGCGCATCCGGGGGCCCTGAGGTGGCCTGTCAAGCACTGGGCTGAGGCTGACGGTTGCCCTGACAAACAGCAGGAGGAAAAAGACGGTTTTCAGCAGGCTCTTATTGATGGTTTTCATTTACCTCTAGGAGTCCGAGGGGTGACCGCAGCCCCTGCTGTCTCACACCTGTGCTGTGGAGCAAACACAATCGCGGGAGACCAGGAGGCGGCAGACCACGCAGGGTCAGAGACTCACTCGTGAAACAGTGCTTTGCGCTGTCCATACCCTGTCATTTAGCACCTGCCAAAAACAGAAAGTGTTTCTCTTGCTTGAGATTTCTCACTTTCGGTCCATTTGTTCCATTCACTTTTTCTTCCAGTTGGAGAAGTAATATTTAATAAGATTACATTTATATCAATAGCAATGTTTAGTTTAATAAGAACATGGGATAAAATTTTTGACTTTACTTGAAAACTATTTAAATATAAATTTGAGAGTATACGGGTATAATATTTTAAGGAAACAGAATGTCAGATTCCATGAAGCCCTAAACCACAAACTAAAGGAGTAGCAGTTTGCTTCCAGATCTTTTGAATGTCAGTGCAAACCCTTCCCCTCCTGCATCTGTGGGATCCAGGCTCTCAGGGCATGTGAGGGTGAACGCCTGGGTGCTGATGGTGTACTGTGCATCCCCAGGAGAGGAGCCTGTTCCAAGGGGGATGGAGAAAGCCGACCGTGAAAATAACAAGGACAGCGAGGGCCAAATGCAGGGGATACTATTGTATGTCAGGCACTAAGCATCCGAGGTACAATATACTTAAAGTCTCCATAGCGGTTTTGTATGGTGGACTGTTTTACTATCAGCGCTCTAGAAAATAGGAACGCTCACTTCAGGAGGTTACATAGTTCATTTAACTTGACGTGAACTATGAACCCATGAGCTGGGCCCTCAGAACAGAAGCTGTGGGCACCGTGCTGGGCTGTGCTGGGCCCGGCGGCCTGAGGTATGAACTCCCTCCACGGTCCCCAGCACACGGTGTGTGAACACACGACCTCAGCAATGTACACCTTCCCCCCATTACACACCAAAGCAGGTGCTCTCCTAGAAACGTACCCCAGCAGCCTGGGCAGAGAGGCAGGAGTCAAGTACCAGAAGATGGCCTCCCTGTGAGACTGCGGGGTCAGCCAACACATTTAGAAGGCACCGTCTCAGGAAGGTGGCTGGAACGAGATGGCTGAGAAATACTGGGAAGCAGGGCGGAGTGAACGCAGCTCAGAGAAAGGACAGCCAGTTCATTCAGGCAAATGCAGAACAAACTGCTCATTACGGTTGGAGAGGTAGACGTAAGAAATAATTATCATCACATCAAAATACACTCATTGTACTCATTCTGTTTTTGGCAGGTGCTAAATGACAGGGTATGTACGCAGAGTGGGGAAGGAGTTCATGCAGCACGCCTTTAGAAAAGCTTATGGCATATTTACAGTGATCCTGGTGTGTTTTACTCACTTGTTAGTAACTAAAGTTTTCAGAGAAGTTCAAAGAGAAACTTCACATAACGCACGCGGGACTGAGCACTCAGATATTCCAGAAACGTCAAGATTATTTAGGTACCAAGGTGGGTGTGGTTCACGGCACATTACCAGCTGTTCCGCGCTGGGCTCCGGCTCTCTAGTTATGAGCCCATGGAGAGACTCCGCTGTGTCAGAGGAGATCCCTCTGGCTGTAAAGACAGTCCAAACACATGTATGAAATAAATGGAGACAAGACTTGGGTATTTTGGGGGGACAGGAATGCGATAATCCAACACATCACAGCAGAAAATTACCAAGTTTCTTCAACGTTACTTTAAGAGATGGAATGAAGATACGTAATTTTGGGGGGAGAGGACGGCTATAAAATATATATTTTTAACCTGGAAATTTTACAAATGTGGAAACATTTGCCAAAGAAAGTTAATAATTCCATGCATACATTTTTTCCATCATAAGCAATCACTTCTTTCTGGTCTTAAAAAGACAATTCAAGTATTAACTGCAAAGCTGAACTCTATTTACGTGGCCGTCTTATTTTCTGGTATTCTTGAAAAATCAGAATATCTACTCATATTCTTCATAGACAGTCATGAGTTTTAGTAGCTGTTTCCATGGTTAGGTGGGGTGTTTTCCCCACCTGTCTTTAGCGCCCAGCATTCACAGTGTCCTTAACCCTGACAACAGCAACATTTATCGTTCACCCCGAGCTGTCAGCTATGATGTGCCACACCCAGGGTCCTCGCTTCATTTCCATCCGTCATGTTCAATGGAAGCATTCCCACTCTCGGTCTGAGATGGCAACACATCCCTTCTGACCCGGCTTTTTCTTCCTCCCTCCTTCATTACCCCTCCCTCCCCCCTCCTTCCTTCCTTCTTCCTTTCCTTCCTTCCATTCTTCTTTTTTTTAAACTCTTTCTCTCTAATTTGAGACTAGAAGTTCAAACAGTGCATTTAGGTTCTATCACATCTAGGAAAACAATGCTAAATTCTTACGGAAGAATGAAGAGAATAAATGAATTGTGCCAAAGCCCATAGCGGAGTGACAGATTTGAAAATAAAACCCTGGATTCTTGACTTACGGTCTAGTCCTGCTAGGATGTGTAATTAGTTATCTGATTAGTCTATTTTAATGATTTACATAAACTGCTAAACAGTCAAATATTATGTCTGTGAAAGTCCAAAACTAGCTTTGATATGCGAAAGGAGAAATCAGGGGGTTTTCAAATGGAGCCAGGGGCTGTACGTGGCTGTACACGTCCTCTCCTGGTGCAGGCATGACCTTCTGGGCCGGCCGAGGGCAGGGGCGCCGGCAGCGCGCTGCAGTGACAGCGTGAGCAACCAGTCATGGTTCCGCAAGAGTGTGTCTGCCGTCGACACCGTCACAGTTCCCGGTAAGCATCTTATGCGAGCATTCCCTTCTTGTCTTTGAAAAACCCCGACGTTTGCTCCCTAAGGGGCACCACCTGGGTTGCTGCCCAAATCTGTGTGCCCTGAATTGCAATTCTTGGATCCCAAATAAATGCTTTTGGTTAATTACTGGCTTCCTGACAATTTTAGGTGGGCAGATATGTAATCAAATAATTCCACTTTTCAATTCCAAACAACAAAGTGTTTTGATGGAGGGTAACAGCTGTTCTACGGAAGGAAGCTGCTCCATAAATCTAAGTAAAACTTTGAAATGTAAAATAAGACAGACTAAACCATAGATCACTTTCGGTAATAAATGTCATGAGTTATTACTTATAAAGTATCAATTATTATGGAAAATTATAAAGACAATTTTATCAGAGTGTATCATTTGCTTTTTTTAAAAGGGAAAAACCAGTAAAGATTCAGCATGAGTTGAGTCCTTACTATATGCCCATTATTGCATTAGGGTTTTTAGATTGATTATACCATTAATACTCATGGACACCCTATGGATAGTGTATTTTTTTGGTGGATTAATTTTCTAAATTCTCAATTTTCTAAATTAATTTTATAAAATGAAAAATTAGTAAAATACAGGCACACCGTTTCCAAATTCATGAGTTAATTGCCAATGATATTATTCCTCTACAATTTTTCTCTCAATTATCCTCAATGATTTAATGAGCGGAAGCAGTAGGATTACCCTTTGTCCATAAGAATGCATTTGTGTGGGGTGCCTGGGTGGCTCAGTCATTAAGTGTCTGCCTTCGGCTCAGGTCATGATCCCAGGGTCCTGGGATCGAGCCCCGCATCAGGCTCCCTGCTCCACGGGAGGCCTGCTTCTCCCTCTCCCACTCCCCCTGCTTGTGTTCCCTCTCTCACTGTGTCTCTCTCTGTCAAATAAATAAAATCTTAAAAAAAAAAAAAAGAATGCGTTTGTGTGTATGCCTCTGTGTGTTTGTGTGTGCACATGTGTGTGACTGTGTGTTTATGCATGTGTCTGTGCATATTTGTGTGTACGTGCGTGTGTGGTGGGGGACGAGCTGGTGATGTGGGAGTGTGGACTGAGACTCTGAATAGCAGTGACAATAACCGTGACCGTGGTGAGAGGAGCTGGTCGCCCAGCAGCCCCATCCATGGGAACTCCCGTATGAGTCATACTTGGTGTTTACAATGTGCACCTGCTAACTTACCTAATGTAAGAGTTCTAACTTAGGTGAACTCACTCAGAAACTACATTTCCTAATATGTTTATAAATATATCTGAGAAATAGAGTATATGGTGTCCACTTTTCTGTAGTGATTTGCAGGATAATTAGACAAATTAATCTATTAATTTTAAAAATTAGAACTGAAACAGATAGTGCATATTGTGGATGACAAAAATCATTCAAAGTAATACAAATCTTTTATCTTTGGTCCAAAATACCAATTTTCTTTTTCTTCTTAAAATAACAATGTTAGAGGGCGCCTGGGTGGCTCAGTTGGTTAAGCGACTGCCTTCGGCTCAGGTCATGATCCTGGAGTCCCAGGATCGAGTCCCGCATCGGGCTCCCTGCTCGGCAGGGAGTCTGCTTCTCCCTCTGACCCTCCTCCCTCTCATGCTCTCTGTCTCTCATTCTCTCTCTCTCAAATAAATAAATAAAATCTTTAAAAAAAAAAATAACAATGTTAGAGGTGGAAAACAACAAGCCATTAAAATTCACAAATAGATAAAGGAAAATACAAATGAGAAATAGTGTTTTACCAAAGCCGTTCGTTCCTGTGCATGTGTGTATAGAGTTGTGAGTCAACTTAGGTGAACAAATTAACAAACTGAACAAAAGGCCTGTGTGTGTTTGTCTGTGAGTATGCATCTTTGTCTCTGTGCTGGGGATTAATATTTAGTTTTTATAGAACTTTCAAATAGAAAATAAAATAATGTTGCTGCCCACATTACATAGAGAACCAGAGAAAAGGCACTTAAATAACCTTGACAGAAATGTTGAAAAATAATGCAGAGAATTGTATTTAGAGTGAGAATGCCCAAATGCCTTACAGTCCTGAAAAAGTAATTAAGCAAAAGAAATTACTTTTAGAGCTTGGAAGGATTTAAAGCATCAACATTAAGGTTTGAGTTGATATTTTGCTCCATTAGCAGACTAGTTCTGTGAACACTGCTATCCTGTGTGTCAGAGTGAGCTCACCGTGCTTGCAAAGACTTTGTAAAGACCTCCATGTTGGATTTACTGCTGCTTGGAAAAGTCTCCATTAAGAATATTTTTTCTAGATGTAGATCCAAGTCAGAGATGAAAGCAGCCTGAAGTAGAAATCTATTTAAGAAATAGATTGAGTCTTTTTGTTTTAGATCATTGTGTTTGCATTGTAGCATTCCTACTTAAAGAGTTTCTTCTATTTGCCAAATTACACTTTCATTAATTTAATTGATTTTATTTTTAACTCTGTATCTATCTATGCATCTATGTATCCATTTCTCCAACCGCCCATCTGCCCATCCAACCATTTCTTCATTCTTTTTGTACTTTATGTATATTTAACTGGGTCACCTAGCTGGTTTGATTTATACTAATGTAGACTGATAGAAAATGAAATTTCAGGCAAACTCTCCTAAACATGGAACCATCTGAGGTCAGCAAAGAATCCACTGCAGTCCCCATCTACTTATACTGATAACTACACAAAAATGTCAGTATCTGAAGAACACAATTCTTGGGACCAGACAGAATTTTAAACGTTGGACTCTACCATTGACTGGCTGTGATTTGGGTTCCTTAAACAGAGTAGACTTTAGTTTCCTCCTTTATAAAGTGGGAATAATAAAAAGGCCTAACTTTATGTTCAATGAGGTAAATTGCTTCAGGTACTCAAAGGAGATCATGGGCTGGCACTGGATTGGGTCGCTCAGATGGAAGCTTCATTTCTCAGGAGTGAAAGGAGGTAAGCAATACTTGCTTGACTCCTGGAGCCCAGGCCACTTAGCAGGTTTGCACGTGCCCCTGACACCCTCCCAGACCTTTCCTGCCCTCTGAGCAGCAGAGAGAGCCCAGCCTGTTCACTGTCTACACCATCTGCATGTGGAAGCTCACACAACATGACTAAACCAGGTAAAGAGACACTTCACATATGTCCAAACTAGACGCTTTCAAAGGTGAAATCATCAGTAATGTGAACTCAGGAATGACATATATTCCAACCAAACCAGAAAAGAGACTCTTCACTGTAGAGAGCACACTGTTGGCCACCAGAGGGGGGGCGGGGCAAAAGAGGTGATGGGGATGAAGAGTACACGTACCATCGTGAGCACAGAGTCATGTTTGGAAGTGTTGAATCACTAAATTGTACACCTGAAACTCATACTGCACTGTATGCTAAGTGGAAATTAAATAAAAACTTGAAAAAGAAAAAAAGAATTATATATATTCTACTTGTCAGTTGTGGCTTAATCATGGAAGCCACCAGTATCCTTCTTTTACACAGATACATCAAAAAACTGCATCCATTTGCTTTATTTATTTATTTATTTTTTAAAGATTTATTTATTTATTTGTCAGAGAGAGAGAGAACACAAGCAGGGGGGAATAGCAGTGGGAGAGGGAGAAGCAGGCTTCCCGCTGAGCAAGGAGCCCGATTTGGGGCTCGATCCCAGGACTCTGGGATCCTGACCTGAGCGAAAGGCAGACACTTAACCAACTAAGCCGCTCAGGCACCCCTTTTTGCTTTATTTTAAATCAGTCTTTCACTTCATAAAATATTATTTCAATGGCTATTTTGCCATCCAGTTATGCTAGTTCTTACCATTTCCTTCCTTAGTTGTAAAAAAGAAAAAAGAGAATACAAACTTCTCTTGGCCTGCCAGTTATCTATTTTATATTTGTGATATTTATTTATAGAAGTCACACAAGGATTTTTCTCTTACAGAAATGATTATGAAACACATTTGATTGATACAATTTCACATTTCATTTTCCGATAAATCAGCTCTCCTGTGAAAATGGAGGAATAATGTATGCATTTTGTAGTACGTTTCTGATACTCAGAATTGTCAGGATTTCAGCATTAATGTTTTTAGGAACTGGGCTCTGAACCAATCAAGCTCTATAATAAATTTTGATATTAATACTCTTTGAAAAGATTCACTGACTGAGCTAGTCATCTATGCTCACTGATTAAAAAAAAAAAAGATAAAATAAAATCATTCCACAGTGTACTACTTTTGTTTGTCTAATTTTAAAATTTTGTTTACAAGGACTATTTCCAAGCAACAATGCTTCTGTGGGATCCCTCTCTGTACATGCAACTCTAGAAAAGCACATTTATAATACCTTTATCTCCTCCCCCAGGAGCTGTAAAGCCAAATGAGAGCACAGAGATGGAAGAGCTGCATTGTAAATACTGCTTTCTCTAGTATCTATGATGCACCTGTCAGCCATCTACCCATCTACCTATCCGCCTGCCAACCATCTACGTGTCTACATGTCTGTCTATCTATCCATCTACCCATCTACCTATTCGCCCGCCAACCACCTACGTGTCTACGTGTCTGTGTGTCTATCTATCCATCTATCCATCTACCTATCCACCCACCAACCACCTACATGTCTACGTGTCTATCTATCCATCTATCTATCCATCCACCCGCCAACCACCTACGTGTCTACGTGTCTGTGTGTCTATCTATCCATCTATCCATCTACCAATCCACCCACCAACCACCTACGTGTCTACGTGTCTGTCTATCCATCTATCTATCCATCTACCCCATCTACCTATCCGCCCGCCAACCACCTACATGTCTACGCATCTATCTATCCTTCTACCCATCTACCTATTCACCCACCAACCACCTACGTGTCTACGTGTCTGTGTGTCTATCTATCCATCTATCCATCTACCTATCTGCCCACCAACCACTTACATGTCTACGTGTCTATCTATCCATCTACCCATCTACCTATCCGCCCGCCAACCACCTATGTGTCTACGTGTCTATCTATCCATCTATCTATCCATCTACCCATCTACCTATCTGCCCGCCAACCACCTACATGTCTATGTGTCTATCTGTCTATCCATCTACGCATCTACCTATCCGATGCCCACCAACCACCTATGTGTCTATGTGTCTGTATCGGTGTGTCTATCTATCCATCTATCCACCTCTCTGCCTGTCTATCTGCCTACCTCTGCCTACCTGTCATCTACCTATACTGCACTCTGACCGCAGTTCAACAGCACATTCTAGGACAGATGATGGAGCTCATATAAATTAGGTGTGATCTCTTCACATGCACTACCTCATAAACACTATAAGCTAGAGAATTTGGAGACTAGAACCCACAAACCACAGTTGTCAAGGCTGATATATTCACTTTTTTGATTGTTACTTAAACCTGCCTATACGCTTCAATTTATAGTTTCCTATTTGTTCTAAGAAGAAAGTAGACCTCAGAAGATGTGCTACAGCAATCATCCTTTGAGAATTAGAAGAAAATAAACACCAGTAGTTTATGGCTAGAAAAAACAACGTGCAATGGTCTCTCCCACTTGGCAGGAAGATCTGTGCCACCTCCTAAATGCATACAAGTCAGTAGAGGAAGCAAGTCTGCTCAGCCTTAGAGGGAAAAGGGACAATGATCAGGAGGCTGTCCTCTTCCCATGGGAGAACTTGAACATTCCCCCACCGGGAGGGGACAAAGCCAGGCCCACAGCTCTCTACCACACTCAGAGTCGTCTACCCAAACGAAGGTAGAAACGAGAACAAGCGTAAAGCAGAAACGTGACTGGCAGCATAGTGCATCTGATGTAAAACACACTAGTCTGGAGTGTGAGGACTGTCCTTGCTCGGGTTATGATGATACTGGGAGTCTGGTCCTTTGCCTTCTTAGGTCCATTGGTTGTACAGTAAGACTTGTTGGTGATATAAAGCTAGTTTTAAATAGGCTCAATGACTTTTGAAGTTATCTTCTGGGAGAAACCAGCTTTTACAAATTCATAATAGACTTGCTTTGGGGAAATTACTCTTCATTTTGGTGAGTAAACAGGTCACTAGGGATCACTGAGATGGGACGTGGTGACAGGAGGCAATCCTACAAACAACTAGTTAGCATCTGTCAGGGATGATGGCATCAGACATTCAGATACTAGTGTCAATGAGATCAAAGTCAACAACAGCAATAAACACTCTGTTACAAAACCAGCAGCCTAAACCTGTGTTAACTACCTATCTTATCTATTGATCAATTGATCTATCATCTATTTAACCGTGTGTGTGTGTGTGTGTGTGTGTGTGTGTGTGTGTGTGTGTGTGTGTGTTTCAGAATGGAATGAGCGATAGAGATTACATTCTTTCCTGAACACATCTTTGTAGAGGGGCTGCTACGTGCCAGATATTAAGCAAAGATAATTGAGAAAAAGAGTATTCAAAACCTACTCAAGGCTTGGGAAACACAGTTTCTAACAAGGGAACTCAGACAAGTGTGGACACTTAGAGCGCAGGCTTGCAAGTCAGCCGACAAGGTGAAGTACAGACTGGACCCGCAGGGGGGCGCACAGGAGTCAGGGAGCCCTGTTTACTTTAGGGGCGACTCTTCCAACTGGAGCAGTCACATGTGGCCCGTGCCCTGTGGGAGAGACAGTATCTCCTTATACAGTAACTTCATCAGGGAAGAACCTGGAACACCCTGTTCATTCTGAGCAAGTCAATTATTAGCAGACTGTGAGCAGAACTCAGGACTCCAGCTATGGGCTCAGCGCTTTCTCCATTAGTTATGCTGCTTCTATTTAAATTTCTTTTTAGAGACAGTGGAAGTTAGTGGAAATGGAACATGTGTAATGTTAATTCCTCTCACTCATTTTTCCTTCTTTGTATTTTTTTTCTTAAAATTGCTATGAAGTATCTGTAATTCATAAAGATGCGAAACGGAAAAATAATCAACTTGATGGCTTACTCCTGAAGAATAATGTCGTAAAAATCCTTATAAAAGTCACTGGTGGTCTCAGACGCTCCATCCATTCCAATGAGAGCTATTTTGGGGATTCTTGGGACAATTCGCTCTCCCTTTGCTAGGGATAAAGGGAACAGTACTTCTGTATCTGGCCGAACTAGCATGGAGCCTTTGCTCAATTGTGTACTTTGACATGATGTAATATAATCTGAAATAGTATACTTATACTGCATATAATGTATCATTAGAGATTTAATGAACAAACACCTTAACCTCCATCTATGCCAGTATAAAAAAGAGGCTCATTATTATGATTAAATCTAACAGCAGGCTTAGGCTGCCCAGGTTAAAAAAGATCAGGAAAATAAACTGGCCACTGGAGACCTCTGCGCTGAGCCGGGGGAAGTGATGACATCACAGGCTCCCTCAGGTTCTAATGGGCACTCGGGAGAATCGGTCAAGCACTAAAGCTTCTCTGAAACAGATTAGGGAAGTAATAAGGCCTTACCTGCTGAACTGATTTACAGGTCAAGGGTAAGCACAGTGCCTTTGTTAGAGAGAGAGAGAAATCTGTATCCAAACCTCTGGGCAAACTGATGAGAGCTTTGGTTCTGGAATGAGCCAGACCTATGCTGAGTTCTAACATTCACCAGCTTCCTGAGCTGGAGCCCTTTTTAAATATTCTGAATTTCAGGGTTTTTTTAAGCATAAAACTGAGGTAAAATTTTAAGAAAAAGCTTAAAAATCTTTGGTACATACTGATTACTCAATAAATGTAGATTCTTATTAATCTGAAGGTGCAAAGAAAGAAATACAGAAGCTGTCCAGGCAAATCTCTAATCCTGGCCTTGGACAGCCCACAGCTGAAGTTAGCACACTTTGCTGTAATGGGCCACATGGTGAATATTTTAGCTTTTTAGGCTATATGGTTTTTGTTGCAACAATTCAATTAAGTGTAGCATAAAAGTAGCCACAGACAATATTTAAATAAATGAGGATGGTGGTACTCCTATAAAACTATATTTTAGTTTAGGTGGGGGTGAGTGATGTCAGCCAAATGTTGGATTAGGCAGCTCCAAGCTTCTCTTTCTCCTAAGAAACATCAGAAACAAGCAGAAACTCTCAGAAACTACATTGACAGAAATCTGAAAAATGGTCTAAGGTTTCTAGCAACAAAGGCAATGTTGACTCAAGATAAAAGCAACTAAACATAGCAGGAAACTGGGTGGAATGTTCACTTGTCTTGCCAATCCAGAGCTGGGGAGCGGCTCTGAAGACAGCACCTGTGTTGCCGGTGCGGGGCCCTGGTCTGTTTGCAAAGGGGGCCCAGCCAGCCCTACTCACAATTACTGTGTGGGTCTGTTCCACATTGCCTGTCCCTGCTCAGTCAGGCTCAGAGCTCACCCGGGCTGGCATGTGGTGGGAACGGCTCCAGGACAGTGTAGAGCTGGCTGGCGGACAGCTGAGGAAGGCACAGACCACCCAGGCCTGGGGAGAAGAGCCAGAGAGACAGGGTGTTGTTGTCGTTGTCACTGTCTTGTTTTGGAAACCTGGGTAATCAAGAGCACCCTGAATTAGGAGTGATTCCGAAAGCCTCACACACACCAAGGGCAAGATGCATGTCCAGAAAAGACCTGAGAAGACCTTCCATGCTCACCCGAGGCTGATCTCTATGTTGGTGCAGGCCTGGCTACGTGTTTGCGTGTTTGCGGAGAGATCGAGCACAGAGCAAAACAGCAGAGACAGGAAGAGGTGTCTGGTTGATGCTGTAGCTCCTGGTATTCAATAAAAAACTCAGTAAAAACACTAGTTGAACAAAACATATGACATAAAACATATGACAGAAGCATATGACATAAAATACATTCCCTGTGAAAACAGTGGGTAAAACTCACTAGACAAACAGCCTTCAAAAAATTTTAAAAAACAGCAAAACCTGGGAAAGGAAAATTAAAAAAAAATTCTAATTTCCAGAGTCACAACACTATGATATCCTATTTCCAGAAGCGACAATAAAAAATCACAAGACACACAAGAAAAAGAAAAGTAAGTTCCATTTACTGGAAAAAATAAACTGACAGATACCATCCATGAGAAGCCCAGACACCATATTTACTCAAAACACTTTAAACAATTATCTTAAATGTACTTAAATGGCTAAAGAAATCTAAGAACCAACAACTAAAGGAAATCAGGAAAACAAGGTATAAATAAAATGAAATATCAATAAGAGATAAAAATTGTAAAAGGAACAAAAAATCTGGAGCTGAAAAGTACAAAAACTGAAACAAAATATTCAAGCGAAGCATTTGCATAATATTGGAGCAAGCTGGAGGCAGAATCAGCAGATTGGAGATAGATGACAGAAATTACCCAGCGTGGGGAGCAGAAACAGAAAATGAGCAGAGAAAAGTGAATTGAAGCATCATGTGCAAAGATTAGAGTCTTAAAGCTGTCCCCCAACACCAGGAAAAGTTGAGGATGCTTTGTCTCACCCCTGCTAGTCAACATTGTACTATAAGTTCTTACACAACAATTAGATAAGGAAAACAAACAAAAAGACTTCAAAGTGGAAGGAAGAGGTAAAACTATCTCTCTTGGCAGGTGACATAATCCCGATATGGAGGAAAAATGTGAAAGAATCCACCAGAACGCGACTAGAACTAATGAACGAATTCTGCAGAATCGTATGTCACAAGCACATCAGCAACGAACAATCCACAAAAGAAATTAAGAAAATTATTCCGTTCATAACAGTATCTAGAAGAACAAGATACCTAGGAATAAACGTAACGAAGGCTGTGAAAACTTGCACACGGGAAGCAACAAAGCATTGCTGAAGGAAGTTTAGAGAACCTTAAATGAATGAAGAGACATCCTGTGATTATGAATTGGTAAACTTATTGTTGATAAGATGGCAGTATCCTCCAAAGCTATCTAACGATTCAACACAATCTCTATCAAAATTTCAACAGTCATTGTGCAGGAATGGAAATGCCAATCCTCAAGTCTGCATGGAACTGCAAAGGGCTTCAAATAACCAAAACACTCCAGGAAAAAAGAACAACGTTGGAGGGCACACGCTTCACTATTTCAGAACTACTAAAAAGTGACAGTAATAAAATGGTGGTGTTGTCAGCAGAACAGATGTACTGATCAACTGAAAAGAACTGAGTCCAGAAATAAATCTACCCATTTATGGCCAATTGTTTTCCAACATCACTACTAAATCTACTCAATGGAGAAAGAATAATTTTCAAGAAATTATTCTGGGACAACTGGATTTCTACAAGCAAAAAATTTATTTTTAACTTTGTTAACAAAAATGACTCAAAATGGATCAATGACCCAAATATTTAAGAGCTAAAACCATGCCCTTCTTAGGAGAAACCATGGGGGTTGAATTGTATGAACTGGGAGCTGGCTATGGCATCTTAGTGTGACACTTGACACAGCAGGTGACAAAAGAAAAAATAGATAAATGAGAATTCACCCCAACATAAAACTTTTGTTCATCAAAGGACATTATCAAGAGAGTGAAAGGTAACCTACAGAATGAGGGAAAATTCTTGCAAATCATATATCCAATAAGGATTCAATATTCAAAATATATAAAGAACAGCAAAAAGACAAAGAACCCAGTTTAAAAGTGGGCAAAAGACTTGCATAGACATTTCTTCAAAGAAGATATACAAATGCCCAAGAAGCACATTAAAAAATGGTTAATACCTCACATCATTAGCAATTGAGGAAACACACATCTCTTAAGACAGCTGTGATAGAAAAAGAGAGAGAGAGAGAGAGAGAGAGAACACGTGTTGTCTAAGAGGTGGAGACGCTGGAACACTCTCACCTTGCTGGCGGGTGTGTTTAATGGTGCAGCCACTATGGAAACCTCTGCACCAAGCCTCAAAAAGCTGAACCCAGAATTACCATCTGGCCGAGCAATGCCCCTGCTTGGCACAGAACTCAAAGGGGAAACAGAGACTCAAGCAGATGGTTGCACACCAACTTTCACTGTGGCATTATTCCCAAAAGTTCAAGGTGAAACAAGCCAATTGTCCTTGACAGACACATAGATGAAGGGAATATGGGACATCAATGGAAAGAACATAAAAAGGAATGAAATTATGATATATGCTACAATGGGATAACCCTTGAAAACATTATCCTAAAATATATTGGAAGTTACCAAGGGCTACAGGGAGATGTTATTGCTTAATGAGTTTAGAATTTTTGTTTGGGGTGATGGAAACATTTTGGAAATAGATGGTTGTAATAGTTAAGATATTTTGAATATAGTTATGTCACTGAGTTGTACATTTAAAAATGTTTGGAATGGGGTACCTGGGTGGCTCAGTCGTTAAGCATCTGACTTTGGCTCAGGTCATGATCCCAGGGTCCTGGGATCGAGCCCCGCGTCGGGCCCCCTGCTCAGCAGGAAGCCTGCTTCTCCCTCTCCCACTCCCCTGCTTGTGTTCCCTCTCTCGCTGTCTCTCTCTCTGTCAATAAATAAAATCTTTAAAAAAAATGTTTGGAATGACTTATATATACTTTCCACAATAAAATCTTAAAAACAGGGCGCCTGGGTGGCTCAGTTGGTTAAGCGACTGCCTTCGGCTCAGGTCATGATCCTGGAGTCCCTGGATCGAGTCCCACATCGGGCTCCCTGCTCGGCAAGGAGTCTGCTTTGCCCTCTGACCCTCCCCCCTCTCATGTGCTCTCTCCCTCTCATTCTCTCTCTCTCAAATAAATAAATAAAAATCTTAAAAACAAACAAGTACGTGGGGGCAGAATTGGGCCATGTGGGGTAATAAGCTGACCCCTGGCCTATAGCAGTGGTTCTAATATTTCAGTAATTATAGGGTTCATTGGAGGGTTTGTTCAAAGACAGACAGCTGCTTCCCCAGAGTTTCTGATTCACTTTTCTTTCCAGGGTGGGACACATGAATTTGCATTTCTAATAAGTTCGCATAAGATGCTGGCGCTGATGGTCTGGGGACACCACTCTGAGAATCCTTGGGCTGTATTATATGGAAATCGCCCCTCTGCTCTATCAACGTCATTGCTATTTATTTTCTATAAGGAAAAAGGTCAAGGTACTGCAATGCAATATCGTGCTATCATAATTTGGCGCAGTCGGTCAAAAGTGATCATATGTTTAACATCTGTATCCACCTGACAAGAACAGGGAGAAAGTAACGTAGGGTTTAAATGTAAGCCCCACAGTCACACTCCTGGACTGGACTCACTTCCCACTTCTGCGGCCTTTCCACTCTGTACCCTCAGAGCGAGAAATCCTAGAACTCCTAGAATATTTTCCTAAGTAGAGTGTATTAGAAGAAATACAACATAGTCCTTCCGATCTGGGCCTTAAAAAGGGGCGACAATTGCCTATTTGGGAAGAGTGAAAAGACAGAGAGTCTAGTTGATAATGACCAGTCATATTTGATTTCCAAGGAGCAGCAACCTTGATGAGGAACTGCGAACTGAAAAGGGCAGCGCACGTGAGCTTATGAATTATTCACAGCTTTCTGAATCTAAGTGAAAGACTGTGTGAGAGGAGCAAAGCAGCTGGTAATAAATGTGCGAATGTCTTTTCTTCTCTTTCGTTTTAAGGGAGGGGCAGGCGGGATGAATAGTGCCGTTTGCAGGCAGTCCCCACTAAGCTCTCTAGGTGTCTTGATTTCTCCTGGAGAAATAACATACTTTGCTACTTTTGAAGATGGACTGTCACAGTGATTCTGACGAAGAGAGCTCCAAATCTATACAAATGGACTCGCAGAACTTTTCCAGTTGCTCAACAATATTTAAGCAGAGATCTACCTGGGCTAGCAAGTACGTTCCATGGGGCCTGGCCTCTGTCTCTGCCACCTGTTAGGGCTCCGTGGCTACCTTTCTGGGAGGCCCCGGACAGCAGCGAGTTTAGGTGAGTTTGAGGAGGTTGCTGCGGAGAGCCTGGGGCCCTCGGGCCCCTGCCTCCGCCTCTCCTGGGGGTGTGCTGGTGTCTGGAGCTGCACCAGGCACACAGGCTCGGCTGCTGGAGCCAGCGTGTGGGCCACCAAGGCCGGGTCTGCCTTCCCAGTAGTGCCTTCCCCGCACCAGCCCCACTCTCAGAAGTCAGCTTCCGTCCTTTCTTCTCAGCCAGGATTTGATACACAGTGTTCCCCCAGTGATCACTTACTGAGCTACTACTGAATCCCCAGTGTGCAGATGGACTAAAGGAGGACTAGTTCTTACAACTCTTACTGAAGGAAGCACTGCAGGTTTGTGGTGGGAAAGAGAAGCAGAGGATGAACTGGCAGAACTGCAGGAGGGCAGATTTCAGCCCTGCCCACGCTGCAAATACACTGTGCTGAGCAGTGGTCCAGAGGCCCCAAAGAGGGTTGTGCAGGAGGGAGGGGAGAGGGTCGTGCAGGAGGGAAGGGAGAGAGTCTTGCAAGAAGGAGGAGAGAGGGTCAGGCAGGAGGGAGGGGAGAAGGATCTGCACGACGGAGGGAAGAGGGCTGTGCAGGAGGGAGGGACGCAGGACAACTGGCTGATATTCCTGGGGCACGGTCAGCCCAGACCAGAGGGCTCTGTTGGGGTGTTGGGTGAGACATGTGACAAAATGCACCCACACAATAAAAGTGCCCGAAAAATTTACCCTCAGATTCACAAATTCCACTTCTTTTTGCCTGTGGATCCCAGGAAACCAGTACCCCTGCCATTTTGCATATGAAGTTGCTCTTGAAAAAGTGGCTCAGTGGGTAAGTAGAGTGGACTCTTCTCTTTGCTCACTTGGAAACCATGTGCTCTCTTGTCTTTTTTGGCTACAATTTCTCCTGCTTTCTTTCTATTTTTGGAATATATTCCCTAGTCTCCATTTTAGATTCCTTATTTGTGGTCCATTTCTTAAATATCTTTGGAATTCAGATTTCAGCAGAATTGACAATTAAATAAATTACCAAGAGTTCTCTCTCCATAGGTTGTATGGAGAATCAAATAACATTTTTAAATGTCTGCAGATTCTTGCGGTTTTACTTTCTGTTCCAATTCCAAAATACTGCTGAAATTCAAATTCCTTTGCAACTCATTTGATGAGATTTTCTTCTCCCCTCTGCTCTTACTTTACCTACACATGTAAGTTCCTTCTCATATTTTTTTTTAAGAAGGCACTTACGTGAGCAAGAAAGCTTCCTGCAGTGCAGGGGACTTTGGGCCTAGGGCAGGAGGCACGGCGGGGGTCCACACCGCAGCAAGGGAGGACCAGGACACTGAACAGGACACGTCCCTGCTGGAAGAGTCCTCTTGCTGGGGGTTTCCCTCCGAAAAGTTTTCAGTTGCTAGATTACCACCACTGCTTGATTCTTCTCCTCTTGGACCCCACCTTTTCCCACATTCAGGTCCTCTCGTTTTATGTCTTTTAAAAATTTCTGTTAATTATTATATTTACACAACTTCAAATGTACAGAGAAGTTGCCAGACTAATTCAAGTGACTTCCATGTACTTTTCAACACTTTTGCTCCTTTTTCTTTCCCCTCATATTTATATAGAGACACATAAATATTCATACATATACAAATTATATATCACATATATTACACTTAGATATAACTATATATCATCTATATTATATATGTGTATATGCTTTTTTTAATTATTTGAGATGTTCCTTTACCCTAATTACTAATAAATGTATTTCTTAAGCACAAAGATCATCTCTACGTAACCATAAATTACAGAAATATGGAAACGGAACACTAATATCTAATTACTATGATCTAATTTCCAATTTTGATCAAATTTTATCAATTGTCCCAATACATCCATTATTGCTATGGCTTTTTTGGTCTAGGATACCACTCTTAATCACATGCTGAATTCACTGTCCTGCATTGTAGCCTCCTTTAATCTAGAATACATTCGCAGGGTTTCTTTGATCTTGATATTCTGAAGAGTATAGGCCTGCTATTTTGTAAAATATTTCTCAATTTGAATTGTCTGATATTTCATGAAATAGGATTTGTTACTGGCCACCCAGATTCACCCTGAAGAAGCCAGAACCCTATGGCAAAGCAAAAGAGAAGGAAGTTGGATGCCAAGTGACCACATGGAGAGGAGACTCCTCGCCAGTTCTGGGCAAATTAACTCTAGACGGTACCGTGAGGGAAAATTAACATTATCTTATTTATGTCCCTAAGTCTGAAGGTCTTTATCCAAGTTTCATTCTGCTGTGTGGGTAATCGCTCTAAATTGCAAATGGTATTCCCGTGATTATCAATTGTCTACAAAACCCAAAAGCTGAGAATGTGCTGGGCTTATTCACCGCTATCTCCCAGATACCTAGCTGAGTGTGTACCTAAAGGCACTAAACAAATGTTTGTTGAAAGTGTGAATCAATATGACTTTCAACAGTAATAGTTTTTGTTCGTGCTGTTGTGAGTCAATTCCGAGTCCCCTGATTGAAGGCTGACTCAGTTCGCACATCAACTGCCCCCCTTATCATGTTCTCGAGTCCCAGGCTCCCATCCTCATCACCCCAGGGGCTGGCACCACTCACCAGGGGCCGTCCCCATGCCCCAAACCCACCCACATGATTCCAAGCAGCCAGTGCACAGGGAGCCCGTGAAACTAACACTGTCCTGTGTGCCATACAAAGCTCTCCCCTACAATTTCAGCTACATGCTGCTCCTTTGTGCCTAAGATATATTTATCATACCACTGCCAACATTTAAACCTATTTTCTGTAAGCACGGTTCTTTCCAATTCTAGACTTTACACAAACGCTACACATTTTCTCTCCAATCTTTTTAAGCTATCACAAGGCTTGTGATATTTATCTGATTAATAATGAATCATGTTCTTAGAAATAACACTGGGATTTATAACAACACTCTGGCTCATCTTCCATGCTGGACACGAAGAACACCACGTCTTACCTGTGAGATGGTGGCACTCGAGCCTAAGACATGGGCTCCCGAGGGAGCTCTCCTGCTCAGCTGGCTCCAGATCTCGAGCAGTTCACTCCTCCCGTGCCACGGTCTTGTCATGTGAAAATGGAAATGCTAATGGTGCCTCCTTTAAGGATGTATTATGAGGCTGAGATTAATGTATTTGAAGTGCTCATGACACACCCGACTGCATTCACGAGCTCTCGGTAGGTGTGAGCCACTGCTAGTGAGAATTGCCAAGATGAACAATCCGTACCCAACAAAGGCAGCTGCTTGAGAGAAACTGCTCAAAATAGTCAGATATAAGAAAGAATAGACAAGTCAGAAAGCAGTATCACTTACGAACTATCAGAAAATGTTTTAACAGTTACCCGCACTGTAAATGCTCGTTCGTGTGTAGCTTGAAAGCGAGGCGCCAACCGTGTGCACGCAGTGCTGGGGAAAGCCGCGCAGGACGCAGCACTTGTGTGTGCCCATGGGGCATCCACGGCTCTCCCCCGCGGCAGTACCGCCGGTAACCCGCCAGATCGCGGACTGTATGCAAGTGCCCACACGTATGCGGTTTTTCCTCTATACATACAAAAGCATTTCGTGATGACTTGCAGATAAAGAAATTGGGAAGAGACATCCTGACTTTTTATTTTGTAACATTAAGCACAATGTGAATACACACACATACACACACACACACACTCTCTCACAGGTGTGTATGTACTATTTTTACGATTATTATTTAATTCATGGTTACCTGGGAAGAAAACTGTTTTCTTTTTTCTTTTTTTCTTTTTTGACAGAAAGAGACAGCGAGAGAGGGAACACAAGCAGGGGGAGTGGGAGAGGGAGAAGCAGGCTTCCCGCAGAGCAGGGAGCCCGATGCAGGGCTCCATCCCAGGACTCCGGGACCATGCCAAAGGCAGACACTTAACGACTGAGCCACCCAAGGGCCCCAAGAAAATTGTTTTCTTATTCACAGTTCACTCTATTCTACAAAAAAAAGTCTAAGTATCCTGTTTTTCAAAGGATGAAATTGTGAATCATTGATAAATTTGTGTGAGGTCGTCAAAGTGGGGAAGAACTGTGGACACACCAGGACAGCACTGAACAGGGTATGTTCATGTAGCAGAGAAAGCACACAGAGAGAGCTACACACTCAACGAGCAGAAACAAGGCTGGCCAGGGGATGAGCGCACGGTAATCTCCGCGGCGGCTGGTACATGCTGCTGTTTAGTAGCTATTCGGGCTGTTGTTGCTACCAAAATACAGAGTTCAGTGTTTGTACTGCTTTCGGAATAAGGGATGGATGGGCAGAGAACTGGATGTGTTTGCAGAAATAAACCCGATTTCAACACAGGAAATTTCAAAAATGAGTCGGCCTTTCAGATATCTTTGAGTGGAAGTTGGAAACAAGATTATGCCAGATAGATGCCTTTGTGAGTAACGATTCTCTTATTTTGGTAGAGACCATAATGTTGCCTGTGAGCTCTTCAGAAGGAAAGACTGTGATCCCCAGGCTATCATGAGTGGGTGCTGACTATTTTCAAAGTACACAGGAGCATAAAGCCTACAGGTTCAGTGGTCCTTATAAATCCACGTCCCCCTGGGGATATATAGGAGCCAACAGAGACATCTGCATGGGCGTGCACAAGCGTGCGCACGCGCGCATGCACACACACACACACACACAGTATTTAGAGATAACACAGGCAAATTTGAAGCAGAAATTCAAAGTGGACATTTCCCAAGGAAGCGAAGTGGAGAGAGAACCTTGTTCAGGAATTAAGTTATTTTAGGAAGAAATGAACCATATGAGCGGCAGGTGTGTATGCTAATAGAATGGCTCTGTGTTTTAATTAAGCAGCATTTCCCTGCAGAATAATTACATATGTTGTTTACTCAACTACTTTTTTTAAAAAGCCATTAACACTTCTATAATGTACTTTCTTCCCAGGCTACAAGTTAAAAGCCTTAAGAACATTTGTTTTCATCATGAAAGAAATACATAATAGGTTATCTGGCTTAATGCCGATATTTATTCCCTACAAATAGTGCATCCAGGAATTCAAACACATTCATGGCCCAACTTCCATGGCTCATTTTAAGTTTAGAAAATTTATCATAGCTTTATTTTAAAGAATTATGCCTTCGATTCTACAGAAGTGCAGGAATTTTGGAGCTAAGGTCAAAGGACTATCACTATGTTAATGAAGACTTGCACAGCTGTGGTTTGTTCTCATGGAGGCTGCATGGTGGCGGGGGCAGGGGGTGTCACCCCGTGCGCTGCTGGAAAACCACGGAGTGTGGTCTTCTGAACCAAATACTGTCAACTGAATTAAAACCTTCCACATGACACCTCCAGAATGGAAGCATTTATGTTCCTTTTAAAAGAATTTCTTGGAAATCGTGACAACCTTGTCTTATGAGCCCAAGAAATCTGTACATGTTAAAGGCTTCCCGAAGACCTTAGCTGGACTATCACAAATCCACAGAAGTTTGATAAACAGGTTCAATGGAGCAGCACTGCCCATCAGAGAAAATGAGCAAACTGGATTATTTGAAAGACAGGCTCACAAAAAACCCTGCAATACAAGCCTATACTATTTTTTTTTAAGATTTTATTTATTTATTTGACAGAAAGAGAGATATAGCGAGAGAGGGAACACAAGCACGGGGAGTGGGAGAGGGAGAAGCAGACTCCCTGCTGAGCAGGGAGCCCGATGCGGGGCTCGATCCCAGGACCCTGAGATCATGACCTGAGCTGAAGGCAGACGCTTAACGACTGAGCCACCCAGACGCCCCAAGCCTATACTATTATCTTTCAAAATGTTGAACTTGGCTTCTGAGGATTCCGTACTGCAGGGCCTCTGATTGTGATTCTTTCTGCCAGGAGCGTGAACTTGCTGAAGGGGCCTCAATTGTTAGCACAAGAATCTTGTGGAAAGAAGAGAAAGTGCTTGATTAGACTTAACTTGAGGATTGAAAAGTGATGCCTCCTACTGTTTTTTTTTTTCTATCTCTACCTATCAATTTTATAAATTATTGTCAAAAATACTCATGGTTACGACTGACTGGATAATAATGCTTGGCAGCCAGCATTTTTGACAAAAATAATTCCACACAAATCACACCAATTTGGCCGGGAAGGCAGTGAGTGTGAATAACTGTTGAGCGGAAATGTCATGGCGGGCTCAATGTGTTTCCTTCTCTATGAAGGAGGCCCATGAGGCTGCCGAAGTTGGGTGTCCAGGGGACAGAGCTTCACACGAACACCAACAGATATTAATCCCAAATGCATGCTGAATGTCTGTGCCAACGGTAAGAGTGAGCATTACACACATGTGTGTTTACACCTGCATGTTCTGAAGAGGTGAATTTAAAGCCCCGTGTAAGGGAAGATTGCAGCACAGACGATCCAAGAGGGGAGACTGTATGACACAAAGATTTGGAGTGCTTTTCTTTAGTAACTCTGGGATGTGGTAGAGTCACCCTTCTTTCATGAAGGAGGGTAAAGTTCCTTCTTAGAACTTAACTTTGGTCATCACTTATTGAAGCCATCACACACAACCAGGTTCTTGGGTAGCTTTTCATGGTTCTCAACCTATAATTTCACGAAAGAATGATAGGAAACTAATCTGAATAGTTTTCGTCATTTAGACAAACATTGTGCTGATAGGAGTAAAGAGGGATTATAGGAGTGAAGAGGGATTACAACATCCATGTTGCCAGGTCTCCGTAGCTTTGAAAGGTGGATGAAAAGGAGCCAAAACCAAACTCCATGCGAGCTGAGACCCTAAACATTATCGATACTTTTTTATTTTCTTCATTTTTAAAAGAAGGAAATAATGACGTGCCTGCATATCAAGGGAACGTGTACTAGGGCACAGTGGATTAAGATCTCCAGCAAAGAGAGATGCCGTCTTCTGGACTGAGCTCCAAGCAGCATTTTGCAGACTTGGTTCCAGGTCAAGTTAGTAACTGTTATCTTTCAGCAGTAAACGGTGTGTCTCCCCACCTCCCACGGATGCTACGATTTTGAGATTTCCAATTCTTATCAATTAGTCCAACAACATCAACTACAGAAAAACCATGTAATTTAATTCTCATACTTTAGACATGCATTATAGTCTTTTTAAAAAAGATTTATTCATGAGAGAGAGAGAGAAAGCACGCATGCGAGAGAGCACAAGACGGGAAGGAGCAGAGAGAGAGGGAGAAGCAGGTTTCCCACTGAGCAGGGAGCCCGATGTGGGGCTCGATCCCAGGACCCTGAGATCATGACCTGAGCTGAAGGCAGACGCTTAACCAACTGAGCCACCCGGGTGCCCCTTGTGCATTATACTCTTTATTTAATTTTTATGAACTAAAAGAAGACTGGTTACTCTAGGTCTTAATATCTATATTGCCAAAATATCTTCCCTTAACAAGTGTTGGTGCAATTTTTGCACTGTTTAATTACAGGCCCTGACTTTTTTACTCGGCAACTTACTAGATGTAGGGTAGGGAACATGAATTAATGATTTTCCTGTTCTGTATCTGACATACTTGGTGAATTGAATGAATATAAAGACTATTATAACACCAATAAAGTGAATTACTTTTTAAATTGGAGATTAAAATTTCTGGAGACAGTTTATTAATTTCGCTGCCTGCGTTAGTTCCTAGGACTACATACTAAGTCCCACCAACTGAGTGGCCTAAAACCACAGACGTGTGCTCCCTCACAGTTCTGGAGGCCGGGGATCCAATGTCTGGGTGCTGGAAGGGGCAGGCCCTTCAGCTTCTTGGGACCCAGGTGTTCTGCTTATGGCTGCATGATTCCAGGCTCTTCTGTCTTCACCCAGCTGTCTTTCCTTCTTGTCTCTGTTCTTCTTAGGAGAACACCAGTTATACTGGCTTAAAGGCCAATCCAACTTCGGGGTGACCCATTCTAACCAACCGCATGAGCAATGACCCTATTCCAAAATAAGGTCACTTTCTGATAAAATGAGAGTCAGGGCTTCAACATATCTTTTTGAAGGGGATACAACGCAATCCTAACAATACCAGAGGTTAAAAGTGCTGTATGCATGGTTTAAAATAATGTGATGAATGACTTAGGACTCTACCTTTGTGAAAGGAAGAAATGATATAAGGATGTGTTCTCACAGAAAAGATAAACTGAGAATAGTACAATGATCTAGCAAATAAAATCTGTCAACAGCCAATCTCGATAATGAAGTAGACATTCATGCTTGATATTTGCCTTGACCTTCATATTCACATTAAACTCACACCTTGTAACTGACCACAAGCTGTGTATTTTCTTACTGATAACACAGGCCAGAACTGCAGTGCTTCCTTTCACATACTGGACATTTAACACAATTCTGACATAAAACTGAAAGCATTAACACAGTAGTACATCTCCAACACACTAGGTAATGTTACTGTTTAGTCGAGTATATTCCTGCTCTTCTAGATTCTTATTAGAAATCACTAGAAAGGGGCGCCTGGGTGGCTCAGTCGTTAAGCGTCTGCCTTCGGCTCAGGTCACGATCCCAGCGTCCTGGGATCGAGCCCCGCATCGGGCTCCCTGCTCGGCGGGAAGCCTGCTTCTCCCTCTCCCACTCCCCCTGCTTGTGTTCCCTCTCTCGCTGTGTCTCTGTCTGTCAAATAAATAAATAAAATCTAAAAAAAAAAAAAAAAAAGAAATCACTAGAAAAATGATGTCGTTTAGACATGATCATATAATCTATTCCTTTATGCTACATTTTCTCATTATATTATTTCCACTGTGATTTCGGTTATCAGAACTAAGCTGAATTTCCTTAAGTAGAGCAGTTAGTTAATTGGTTTGAGGATTCTTGGTTAGAATATAGATTTTAGGGGCGCCTGGGTGGCTCAGTCGTTGAGCGTCTGCCTTTGGCTCAGGTCATGATTCCAGGTCCTGGGATCGAGCCCCGCATCGGGCTCCCTGCTCGGCGGGAAGCCTGCTTCTCCCTCTCCCACTCGCCCTGCTTGTATTCCCTCTCTCGCTGTGTCTCTCTCTGTCAAATAAATAAATAAAATCTTTAAAATATATATATATTTAAAAAAAAGAATATAGATTTTAGCTTCAAACCTGTATCTAAACAATATCATAATAAAATAAAGAAGAAAAAGATTTGACTATCAAGACACATTTCACTTAAAATATACAATGTGGAAAATAGAAGAGAAAATGTTAATATAGATATCAAATTTGCTACCAAGTGTTGCTCTGTTTTATGCTGAATAATGGTGTTTTAATAAAGGCTCAATGAGGTATTTCAAGTAATTCCTTGAAGAAGTGTCAAGCCGGTGGACATATTTACACTTTTTGGCTTTATGAGTTAAACAGTGCCCTACTTTCTATATCAGCACTTACCACCGCGGCTGTTGAGCACTTGATATATGGCTGAGTTGAATTTTTATTTTTTATTTTTTATTTTTTTTTTTTTTAAAGATTTTATTTATTTATTTGACAGAGAGAGAGATAGCGAGAGCAGGAACACAAGCAGGGGGAGTGGGAGAGGGAGAAGCAGGCTTCCCGCCGAGCAGGGAGCCCGATGTGGGACTCGATCCCAGGACCCTGGGATCATGACCTGAGCCGAAGGCAGACGCTTAACGACTGAGCCACCCAGGCGCCCTGAGTTGAATTTTTAATTTAAATTGTTTTAATAAAATTAAATTTAAAAACTAAACTATTTTTTAAGCACATTTTTATTGTTTTGGTAGGATTATACTGTATCATAACCATTGAAAACACAGGATTCAAACTGAGAAGTGTTGTGACTACGTACCAGAATCTGAACACCAAGTACAAAAAATTAATGTAAAATACCTCAGTAATAAGTCTGAACTAGATTAAATGTTGAAATGATGTGATTTTGCACATACATTTCCTTTTTTATGTGAATACTATACATTTTAAAGTTACGTACGTGGCTCAGATTACATTTCTATTAGATAGTGCTGTATGTAGAGTAACCTAAGAAAAATAGAACTGTTTTACAGTTTCAGAAGATTTACAAACAATTCAGTCTTAGTTCGATGAAGCTGGGTATTTTGCTAGAAAAAGTAAGAAGGAAAGGAGCATTTCAAACTCAAGTCTGTCAGTCAAACCTATGGGCTGGCTATCTCACATTTCCCAGGAAATTATACTTAAGGGCCCCATGACTTGTATGACAAGAGCTATTACTTCTTTTTCTAATTAAACTTGGATTTACACACAAAAAACACCTACCCCTACCCCCACATGCATACACACACATGCAAACACACATACACACATGCAAACATGTGCATACACACACATGCACACACAGACCTCTGCTCAGATGCATTTTAAACCATAATCCAAGTGGTTTCTACCTTCATTCTGGAACTTGTAACAGCAAAGTGCATAAAATGGGAAGATGAAGAAAAATAAATCCAAAAGTGACGGGTTTTCTGTCTCTTCTCTTTGGAGAAGGAGGAAGTAAAATACTGTTATTTTTAATTTATTTTACTTAATCTTTCATTTGGTAATTGTTTTTGCCCTAATGGAAGAAGACAAGGGAGAGAAAGATGACTATATTAAGAAAATAGAAGTGTGTATATTTATGCTTTTAATATCAATTACTATGTGTATTTCTGCTTTTAATATCAATTATTTTACTTAAGCCTCTTAATTAATTTAAAAAGACTAAAATTTTCTTAGTAATTTCTTAAAATCCTGTCCTTTTAATGGCATAGTAAGTACAAACAGAGCAAACCAACAAAAAGGAGAATAAAAAAGCAACAAGGAATTGTTACTTCCCACAACTTAGTAGTTTTTCTTTCTTTGGGGGAAGAACAATACAAGCCTCTCCCATTGCCTATGATTTATTTATCTTTTAAAAACGGAAGTAGAAAAGCACAGAGAATAAACATGCTTAATGTGAGAAGAGTAACCCTTCCATGAAGTATGACTTTTTGAATGGATGAAAGCTTTCAGTGTTTGTACTTTCGATGCACAAAAGAATTATGATAAAATTAAAATAAATGTAAATTTGAATAAAATGAACAGATTTTTAAATATTGTCAAAAGATATTGTAGACCCTCCTTATCTCCTCTGTGACCTGTTTTCTACGGCCTGAAGTGGATGAAACCTTTTAACAAAGATTTTTCCACACTGCTCCTATACTGAGACTCTCTTCAAGAGACTACTGTTTTCTAGGTGTGCGGGCACGATGTGAATTAATCCACTCTGGTGAAAATGAGCCTGCGCAATGGAGGGAGCAGATGGAAGGACTGCAGGTGCTCGGCGGGCGTGATTCAGCTCAAGCAGGCCCACAGCTCAGCTCTGCAGCAGTATACCAGCCCCTAGGAGAATCACCTGGACATAAATGCAACTGAATTTAATCAGGAAAGCCTTGAATTCTGGAGTCAATCTCCCAGAAAATGCCAAATTAAATGGAAAATTACTCTGGTTTACCTTGAAGATAGCTTCCCACTTAGGAAATTAACCTGCAGAAGGAGCTTCTTTCTATAGTGATAAAGCTTCCTGTGTGTCCTCAACACCATACAAGTAACAGGACCCCAAATAATGGTGTGGAAATAGGAGTTGTATGGTACGGCGGCATAAAAACTAGGAGGAGTAAGTGGAAGACTAGCTGAGTACACTCAACGGTCTATCTCCTAAAACACTGACGTGTGACAATATGAGTTCTTCCATTTGGGGATGATGAGAAATAACCCCATAGTTTTTTGTTACATTTGTTTTTATTTAAGGTTTTTTTTTTTTTTTTTTTTTTTAATTCATCATTTGCCTATAACACCCAGTGTTCCATGCAATTCATGCCCTCCTTAAAACCCATCACCGGGCTAACACATCCCCCCCCCACCCCCCCCTTCTGAAACCCTCAGTTTGTTTCTCAGAGTCCATAGTCTCTCATGGTTCGTCACCCCCTCCAATATCCCTCACTTCATTTTTCCCTTCCTTCACCTAATGTCCTCCATGTTATTCCTTATGTTCCACAAATAAATGAAACCATATGATAATTGACTTTCTCTGCTTGACTTATTTCACTTAGCATAATCCCCTCCAGTCCCATCCATGTTGAGGTAAAAGTTGGGTATTCATCCTTTCTGATGGCTGAGTAATATTCCATTGTATATATGAATCACATCTTCTTTATCCATTCATCTGTTGAAGGGCATCTCAGCTCTTTCCACAGTTTGGTTATTGCAGACATTGCTGCCAAGAACATTGGGGTGCATATGGCCCTTCTTTTCACTGCATCTGTGTCTTTGGGGTAAATACCCAGGAGTGCAATTGCTGGGTCATAGAGTAGCTGTATTTTTAATTTTTTGAGGGACTTCCACACTGTTTTCCAAAGTGGCTGTACCAACTTGCATTCCCACCAACCGTGTAAGAGGGTTCCCCTTTCTCCACAACCTCTCCAACATTTGTTGTTTCTAGCCTTGTCAATTTTTGCCATTCTAACTGGTGTAAGGTGGTATCTCAATGTGGTTTTGATTTGAATTTCCCTGATGGCTAATGATGATGAACATTTTTTCATGTGTCTGTTAGCCATTTGTATGTCTTCTTTGGAGAAGTGTCTGTTCATGTCTTCTGCCCATTTTTTGACTTGATTATTTGTTTTTTGGGTGTTGAGTCTGAGAAGTTTTTTATAGATCTTGGATATCAACCCTTTATCTATAGTGTCATTTGCAAATACCTTCTCCCATTCTGTGTGTTGCCTCTTTGTTTTGTTGACTGTTTCCTTTGCTGTGCAGAAACTTTTTATCTTTTTTTTTTTTTTAAAGATTTTATTTATTTATTTGACAGAGAGAGCGAGAGAGCACAAGCAGGGGGAGCAGTAGAAGGAGAGGGAGAAGCAGGCTTCCCGCTGAGCAAGGAGCCCGATGCGGGGCTTGATCGCAGGGCCCTGGGATCATGCACTGAGCCAAAGGCAGACGCTTAACCATCTGAGCCACCCAGGCGCCCCCAGAAACTTTTTATCTTGATGAAGTCCCAAAAGTTCATTTTTGCCTGCATTTCCCTTGCCTTCGGAGACGTGTCTTGAAAAAAGGTGCTGTGGCCAATGTCGAAGAGGTTACTGCCTATGTTCTCCTCTAGGATTTGGATGGATTCCTGTCTCACATTGAGGTCTTTCATCCATTTTGAGTTTATCTTTGTGTATGGTGTAAGAGAATGGTTGAGTTTCATTCTTCTGCACGTGGCTGTCCAATTTTCCCAGCACCATTTATTGAAGAGACTGTCTTTTTCCATTGGATATTCTTTCCTGCTTTGTTGAAGATTAGTTGACCATAGACTTGAGGGTCCATATCCCGGCTCTCTATTCTGTTGCATTGATCTGTGTGTCTGTTTTTGTGCCAGTACCATGCTGTCTTGGTGATTACAGCTTTGTAATATAGCTTGAAATCAGGCAAGGTGATGCCCCCAGCTTTGTTTTTCTTATTTCAGGTTCTTTTGAAACTTCCAGCATGTAAGCACACATACATGGGAGAGAGTGTCATGACTATGTACCTCAGTGTACTGAACACATGGAAATTGGAAAAAAACACATGGGTTGACTGACTTGTAATGAAAAGATGTAGTTTCCTTCTTGACAAAGAGCGACCTGAGTATTTGTAAATCCCTACCTGCTATTCACAGAGCCCTGAAATATCAGCTCTCCTGTGAGGTCCTCTGGCTGTCAAGTAAATCTTCTGCTCCTTTTCTACTCTCTATCATCAGTTCATATCATTACCCTGACATGTAAAGTCTTACATTACAAGTAGATTTATATATTCTATCCAGCGTTTTAATAAGATAGGGTGGGAACTCTTTACTGCAAGGAGCCAATGATGAGACAGGTGCATCAGCTGTAGAGAATTTTAAAACGCAATGAACCAGACTAAAATTCAGTCTGGTTTTTATTATGACCATGCACCAGGAATTCTACACAATGAGATCACAAAATGCTCCTGTCCTCCATGGTAGATCACTCCCACCCACAGGCACCCTCCACTTCCCACCCGCCCCCACCCCATTCCTGTTTGGAATATACTCATAGCTCTTCTTCAACTGCCAAATATTTGAGGAAAGAATCATTTTTAACTTAATTCATCTATCTATCTATCTATCTATCATCTATCTAAGTTATCTGTATCTGTGGCAATACAGAAGACACTCAGAAAATGTTGGTAGAACGTGTCAATGAAGAGTGCAGGTAGAAGATCTCAAAGGAAGGGAAAATGAGAAAGCTGGGTTTCTTACTAAATGATATCAGAAAATATTTTCCACATTAAAACAGGGAAAAATATTATATGAAACCAAAATGATGGGAAGTTTTCATAAAGTTATTTACCAAGTTGTGAAAAAAAGGTTATTGAAATATATGGCAAAGAATAAAATAAGCGGCAACTTAACAAGAAAACGTGTGTCTCACATCTGCTCATGCATCTGCCTGCAAACACCTAGGATACATGTTGAAATAATAACTCTCCTTTGCATTGGTTTTCCACATCTCAAAGAGTGGCTATCATTGACATAATCAATTCCATAAACGTGAGGAAATGGATTTTGGAACATGCAGGCCACAGCTTCTCTTCATGATGCAGAAGAAACCATCCCAGATGGTCCTCATGCCAAACAGACACCAGCAAACTACAACACATCCACGCTGGTGAAGATGGATTTGACCGAGTCCACAGAGCAGGCAAGCAGTAGGAGTGGATAAATCTCTTTTGAAAATGAGAAAAAAAATGTTCAGGGGTCCCTGGGTGGCTCAGTCAGTTGAGTGTCTGCCTTCAGCTCAGGTCATGATCCCAGGGTCCTGGGATTGAGCCCCACATCGGGCTCCCTGCTCAGCAGAGAGTCTGCTTCTCCCTCTCCCTCTGCCTCTTTCCCCTGCTTGTGCTCTCTCTCTCTCGTTCTCAAATAAATAAAATCTTTAAAAAAATAAAAAAT
This sequence comes from Halichoerus grypus, assembly GCF_964656455.1. Classification (NCBI taxonomy): domain Eukaryota; kingdom Metazoa; phylum Chordata; class Mammalia; order Carnivora; family Phocidae; genus Halichoerus; species Halichoerus grypus. The sequence continues at coordinate 83,376,151 of NC_135718.1, forward strand.
AAAAAATTAAAAATGAGAAAAAATTAGGTATTTACCCCATAGATACAAATGTAGTGATCCAAAGGGGCACCTGCACCCCAACGTTTATAGCAGCAATGTCCACAATAGCCAAACTATGGAAAGAGCCCAGATGTCCATCGACAGATGAATGGATGAAGAAGATGTGGTATATATATATACAATGGAATATTACTCAGCCATCAAAAAGAATGAAATCTTAACATTTGCAATGACATGAATAGAGTTAGAGAGTATTATGTTAAGCAAAATAAGTCAATCAGAGTAAGACAATTATCATATTGTTTCACTTATATGTGGAATTTAAGAAACAAAACAGGATCATAGGGGAAGGGAGGGAAAAATAAAACAAGATGAAATCAGAGAGGGAAACAAACCATAAGAAACTCTCAATCATAGGAAACAAGCTGAGGGTTGCTGGAGTGGAGGCGGATGGGGGGGATGGGGGGGATGGGGTGGTTGGGTGATGGACATTAAGGAAGGCACATGATGGGGCCGCCTGGGTGCCTCAGTCAGTTAGGTGTCTGCTTTTGGCTCAAATCATGATCCTGGAGTCCTGGGATCAAGTCCCGCATCGGGCTCCCTGCTCAGCAGGAAGTCTGCTTCTCTCTCTGCCCCTCACCCCATTTGTACCTCTCTCTCTCTCTCAAATAAAATAGATGAAATCTAAAAAAAAAAAAAAAAGGAGGACACATGATGGAATGAGCACTGGGTGTTATATAAGATGAATCACTGGGACGCCTGGGTGGCTTAGTTGGTTAAGCGCCTGCCTTCGGCTCAGGTCATGATCCCAGGGTCCTGGGATCGGGCTCCACGTCGGCTCCCTGCTCAGCAGGGAGCCCGCTTCTTCCTCTCCCTCTACTCCTCCCCCTGCTTGTGCTCTGTCTCTGTCAAATAAATAAATAAAGTCTTAAAAAAAAAAATACTGATGAATCACTGACCTCTACCTCTGATACCAATAATACACTATCTGTTAATTGAATATATTTTTTTTTAAAAATGAAAAAAGTTTAATTCCACCGAAGTAGCAAAATATTAGAGGTATATATACCTCTCTCTCTCTCTCTCTCTCTCTCTCTCTATATATATATATATATATATATATATATATATATATATGGAAAAAATTTGTAAGACAAAATCAAATACTGAAGGAATATGGATTTCCTCTGAAATAAAAGCAAAATAGACATACGCAGTACAAAAATCATGGTAAACCACATCTCTAATGCTGAAGAACTTCTGATTTTGATATTAATAATTTAGATGTCATTGTATCCCAGCAACAAGATTGAGTATGAAAAAGTTAATTATTAGACTATGACGGAATTGACTTTCATGCAGAAAGAAACCACAGAGGAGAAAGGTTCATCTTTTATACTAAGTACAAAGTCATTTGGTGTCACTGCAAATATAAGTTGAAGGGGAATTTATTATTTTGATGTATACTCTCCTCCACTCAAATAAAAGCAGAAATGATATTTAAGAATGTAAACTTCCCTGCATACAACAAAGCCAGGGTTTGAAAGGGCTTTCAATGTGTGGCTATTAAAACTGCTTTATATACATAATTTTATATATATGGTATATATAATGCATTGTACATATACATATATTACACTATAAATGATATATATCATTCATTATAAGTTATATTGCATATAAGTCATGTATTATATAAATTCTAAATAATGTGTATACTTCATGACCAAGTTTTTATAAATTCACATACCATCAGCCTAGAGTATATTTTTAACATTATAAGTAAATCAGAACTTCAAAGTTTCATGTGAAAAAAGGAATAGTTATTAATCAGATGTAAGTCAAAGCAAACATTCCCTTTTTACTACCCTCTACTCTCCTTGAGGACAGACATTTCTGGCTTCCTCCCACTAAGCCGGAGTGAATGAAGTTACATGAAAATGAGCAGTCCAGCGGGTGCAAGACAGAAACACCACTATGGTGTCAGGAAAAAGACGAATGACCTACTGTCGGATATTCAGCAGCAGAATGATATGCATATTTGGTGTTGACATTCTAAATTACAGACTGCAGAACATGATAAACTGCTGCAGAAGGAAAGTGCTCTGAACATGCCGGTCTTGCCTGCGAGTTTCTAACACAGTGAAGCTTGAGATTTCAGTGGACTGTGGGCACCGGGAAATGCGCTCTAGACAAAAACAAGGGGCGGACATGGCCATGGGCTCTCTTCTAGCTGGAACTCCCTGGGAGCGCTCCCTCTCCGTTCTAGGCTCATCTTTAGACACCCCTCACCTTAGACACCCCATATACATGTATATGTACAATGCATTATATATACCATATATATAAAATTATGTATATAAAGCAGTTTTAATAGCCACACATTGAAAGCCCTTTCAAACCCTGGCTTTGTTGTATGCAGGGAAGTTTACATTCTTAGCACAGAATCTAAGAACCTGGCTCTTTTCTGGAATGCTGTTAGAATGACTTTCCCTATGTTGGCTTAAATATATCCAGACACGGATACGGCAGGTTACAAATGTGGATTCCTTACATTCTTGCTCCCAAAGTTAGGCCGTTTTGCTCATTGTTTTCTACTAGCAGCTACAGAAAATTGCTTTGGAATTAATAAAAGATGATACCAACTGGAAAGAGAGTTATACACCATCTAAAACTGACTCTTACTGAGGTGTTATATATACTTTCTCTCCTTGTGAACTTTTCTCCTGCCTTCCAGCCACCCAGCAGTCCCTTGTGCACAGACTTTTGTGTGGGGACTGAACCTTACCAAATCCTGATTGGTTTGAAAGGACACAATGTCACCAACCTCTACCTGAGAGCAATTTCAGGTGTGAACATTTTCGAAGGCGAATGTGACCGTGAGTTTTCTCTCCAGCTGTAGCTGTGAGTACCTAGAGCTCGCACCGCTACACTGCTCCTGTGCAGGATCTGACCCCGCACACGCTGTCCGCTGCGGTCCCCCAGAAGGGGAGGCGGTCCACCGCAATGCCGACAACACAAGCGGAAAGACAAGCTCTCTCCTGTCTGGATTTCAAAAGGCCCTAAATGAACCCTGCTTCATCTTGCCAACTGCATCACTATCCCAGAGATTTTATGATTTCTGTGTTTTGTGCAGCATATAGAAATATAGTGCAGAACAGTAAAGGCTTCTTGTGACACCTAATCAAACGGGTCCTCTCCCCACCTCCCTCATGGGGGTGCCCGTCCCTCCTGCACCAATGTACCCACCCCCCCCCGCCCCGTGTCTCCTGCAACGCTGCAGGCTTGCAGCTGGGGCGCTCATTCTGCGGCTTTCTCTGTTCTCTGCGACACACCTCAGACACTCATCTGCCTCCTGCATGCTCGCCCCTGTTTTGGTACAAACGCTCTTTACCTTGGTTCCAGTAATGGCTATGTGGCATCCAAGGAGGAATGTGGGTAGAAAAGCCACAGTTACTAGTTGAACTTGGTTTCCATGTAAGTATCTTTCAGCAATGTTGGAGAAAATAAAGCTTTGTAAGTGTTTTGGGGAGTTTTGTTGTTGTTGTTGTTGTTTTTTCAATTTCACTAAAATTTAGCTCACTTCCAGTTTGAATGGAAAGTAGGTTTGGCATCTCAGGAAAGCTGTTTGGTGGCTCTCATAATGCGAATACTGTTCAAGCGGACACTTTGCTAAAGTTTAAGTGCAGCCAGGTGGGAGAACAGCGAAGATGGGGTGCACAGGAACAAACCGTATTGCTGGGCTGGTTAAATTCTAACTAAACATGGAATGTGGTGAGGGAGAGATTAATTTACTAAGGAAAAAATTTAATAACCTGATAAACCTAAAATTAAACACAGCAAGTTGAAAGGATTTATAGTGATTACCAAAGACATTATAAACTATTAATTTATATCAGGTAACACTGAATTTTTACATTTTTATTCAGCTTTTCCTAATGTAAAGTGTTCTTATGAAAACCGAAATCAAAATAGCAATGCCTTAAATATCCAGGTGGCATTATTGTTCTGGTAACTTTATTTTTGACATGTTTCTAGAAGAATTTTGGGGCATTATATATGTACACACACACTGCTATAGTCTAAATGTTGCTTGTATTTAAATTTTTCAGTTGTTGAATAGTTTTTAAAAAAAGAGGATACAAAAAAGGACTTCAGCCTATCTTCAGCTTCCCCAAACACCAACATGAATTCAGGAGTTACTAAAACTCCACTGTATTCGTACACGTGCCCCAGTCTTAGGAATGACTGGGTCCTGAGTAAAGGACTCTAGGCTATTAATTAGCATGAACTACTTCACCCGGGGACCCCACACACGTTATACCACCAAATAAGGACTCGGGCTAACATTTCCTAAACATGTTTTGTGTTCAACACCCTCCACATTTCCCCTATGAGGTCAGTGAAATTAGCCCCATTTTATAGGCTGGAAAAATGAAGTTGAGGGAGAAAAGCAGTTGGTCCAAGAACCCATAGGAGAGTTGGAATTTGAGTCCAAATTTTTATTGAGTCTATAATTCCTGATTTTTTCCTATACCACAACATACTCTTCATATTGACACCTCACATGTAAACTGTGCTTATAGGTTTCCTAATACTTTGCTTGCAGCATTCTTCTGATATTCCACAAAAATCCCTTTATATGCATACAGCTGATAATGTCTTTAATTCTTTTACGAAGAAACTAAGAAGTAGCAGGTGTGATTTTCATTTTCTTCAATTTATAGTTTTTAACTTCATAAAACTTGCAAATCCTTTTTAAAAATAATTTTTGTTTTATTTTTTTTTATTTTTTTAAAAAAGATTTTATTTATTTATTTGAGAGAGAGAGTGAGAGAGAGAGCACAAGAGGGGGTAGGGTTAGAGGGAGAAGCAGACTCCCCGCCGAGCAGGGAGCCCGACGTGGGACTCGATCCCGGGACTCCGGGATCATGACCTGAGCCGAAGGCAGTCGCTTAACCAACTGAGCCACCCAGGCGCCCATAATTTTTGTTTTAGAATAGTTTTCAATTTATACAAAATTTATGAAGATCGTACAGATAGTTTTGTGGTACCCCATGGAAAGGGCCATCTGCTCTCCTGAGCCCACCTATTCAAATCCTTATCTCATCCAGAAACACCCCCACAGACACGCCTGGGAATAATGTTTAACCAGATAAACTGACACATACAATTAACCATCACTGTTAGCATGGTGCACTTGTTACAGTTAATGAACCAATACTGATTTATTGTTATTAGATGAAGCATACAATTCTTCAGACTGACTTAGTTTTTGCATAGTATCCTTTTTCTGTTGCAGGATCCCATCTGCGACACCACACGACATCTCGCTGTCCTCTCTCCCTGCATGTCTCTGGGCTGTGACCGTTTCTCCGACTTCCATGTCTCTTACTGATCTGGATAGCGGTCACATACTCCTGGTGATCAGAAGTGCTGACCGAGTATTCTGTAGACTGTCCCCTCAGTTTGGGTTTGTCTGGCGTTTTGGTTATTACTGGACTGGAGGGAGGCAGGCCACAGACAGGAAGTGTAATTTTCATCCAGTCGTATCGAGGTAACAATGGTAGTTTGTTTCAGGTTTCTCATTTTTTTTTTCCAGGATTTCAGTTTTTTCCTTTTAAATTAAAGCCTAATTGACATCAAATGTCCTGTTAGTTTCAGGCATACTACACAGTCACTTGCTATTTGTCTACATTACAAAATGATCTGCAAGGTAAGTGTAGCTGCCGTCTGTCACCATACGAAGTTACTGCAACATGATGGAGTACACTCCCCGCGCCGTGCGTCGCATCTACGTGGCGTGTGTGTTTTAGAACTGGAGGTTTGTACCTCTTAATCCCCCTCACCTGCACCACCTGCCCCCTCCGACCCTCCCCACCCTGGTAACCAACAATCTGTTTCCTTATCTACAAGTCTGTTTCTTTTTAGATTCCACATATACATGAGACCCTGTGGTATTGGTTTTTCTCTGACTGATTTCATTTAGCATAATACCCTCTAGGTCCATCCATGCCATCCCTCTGCCCATCTTCCCTTGTGGCTGAGTAATATTCCATTGTATACACAATATTCCATTGTGGCTGAGTAATATTCCACCTCTTCTTTCCTCACTCCATCCCTTGGCTACTCTAAATAATGCTGCAATAAATAGGGGCGTTCTCTTCAGCTAAATACCCAGAAGGAGAGTTGCTGGATTGTATGGTAGTTCACTTTTAACTTATTGAGGAACCGAGACACTACTTTGCACAGTGGCTGCCCCAGATGACACCTTCATGCCAGGTGTATAGGGTTTCCTCTTTGCATGCTCACTAACACCTGCTACTTTTTTTGTGTTTGATTCTAGCCAATCTAACAGGTGTGAAGTGACATCTCATCATGGTTTTGATTTGCATTTCCCTGATGATGAGTGATGTTGAGCATCTTTCCAGAAGCCTGTTGGCCATCTGGATGTCTTCTTTGGAAAAAAATGTCTGTTCAAGTCCTCTGCCCATTGTCAAGTTGTTTATTTTCTTGATATAAGTTGTGTAAGTTTTCTATATATTTTGGATACTAATCCCTTACAGAATGTAAATGTAATCTTTTCTTTCCCACTTTTCATGTTGTACTTGTGTGGTCAGCATTTAAGCGATAGGAATTATGTTCCACATCTTTGAGGGGGGAGCATTTCTATTTCTTTTTTCTAATTATAAATATAATAATTGGCAATTATAGAACTCCTAAAAATCAAAATTATCTATAATCTGATACACGTATTACATAGTATCAGTGATTCCAAAGTGTGAGAGTTCTGACATAGGGGACAATTGCTAACAAGGTCCAATTGTGAGAAATTTACTTCTTTTGTTCTCTTTTGAATCTATGAGAAAACCAGGGAGAAAGTTAGGTGTCTGTTATCTGCAATTGTCTGACACCATATCATTTTATAGCACAACTGGAGTTGCCTCAGGCTCCAATGTTTACAAGCAACTCTTTCTACCTGGATCAAATGACAGTATTTTGTTTACATCATATTAATTTTTAGAATCATGCCTATTTTTTGTCAGTAACACCAGCTTCAAACTATAAAAATGAAATAAAATTACACACATTTAAAAATATTTTAAAATTAAAAAGTGAGCCAATTAAAACTAAGTAAATAGTGGTACAAGTTGTTTGCAGAAATAGCAACTGTGATTGGCGGCTTTTTGAGAAGTATTAATTTAATATAAGAAGTAGCAAGCTACCAAAACTACTGGTAGAGTTCAAGTGTGTCTGCAGGTGCATGAGCCCTGTGTAAATATATTTCTTGATCACTGCCTGGCAATATGAACAATTTCATTTTTTAAAATACATTATAAAATTCATGGAATCACTTGAGGTACAGTGATTTATCAAGGAAACTTTAGAATAAGGGGTAAACCAGAAGTTACGTATGTGTTTATGACCCAATCTGTGCACATGGGAATTCTTCAGAGTGTGCAGATACCATTTCTTTCCTTTTGGGTGTAGAAAGCATCTCTTCCTATTTGCATGATCCCTGCACATTTCATGTGCCATGCCCCAGAAAAAGCCAGCGGCAGTATTACTCACAAAGCCACATCACTTCAGTACAGCTGTTTATACTGCAGCCATCGAGATACTCTTGTCTCTGCAGCTCTCGGACATTCATGTAAAGCTACTCACATCCTTACTCCTGAGGCCCCACCATCCACTGTGTCACCCAAGCATGGTCCCTTGCAATGGTCTTTTCTCTGTTTGTTACCGTGCTTTGTTAAGGATGCCCCAAAAGTCAAATCTTATCCAGACTATGCAGGAAAATGTGAAAGACTGTGTTAAAGTAAAAGGTCATGTTAAATATACTCTTTGGAATTTTATTGGGTAAACACAGAATGTATCTTCTAAAACCATGTCTAACTGTTACATTATCCAACATGCCTGCCCTTTAACTCCTGAGACCTTCACGGCTGCCTTCCCAAATGCAGTCCCTGAATGCGGACCACACCCTTGCCTTTCATACACGCACCACCAGCAAGGAAGAGAGTGAGAAACTAACTGTCTGAGTGAATGAAGTAGTCCCTTCAAAGAACGTCTGCTCTACCTCCGATGTGGCGCAACAGTGATCTGTGAGGCCCCGATGTCACCTCCATGTTCATCAGCAATAACAGGGGGCCAATCAGAAGGGCGTTTGGAACGTCCTCAGGAAGAAGAAGGACCGCCACCCCATGAGAGCTACCGTTAAGGGCTGTCTGACCACATATCAGACCTTGGGCGGGTGGGGGTGGGGGGAAGACCAGCTCACCACTGGGGGCAGCACCATGAAGTCAGTGAACCTTAGACACACGTACTGCCTTCGAGGCTGCCCTGTGGGGGTAACAGGAAAAAGCGAGTGCCCCTAAATACACCCATAATATGGCTCAAACCTCCAGGGATACACCAGGAGGCAGAGCACCGAACTTGACCTGCATCTGATGTGAATGTGAATCATCCAAAATTAGGGTGTCTGCACCATTTGGGTGGCTCCATCTCAGGCCAGTGGGCCACCAGACTGCTCTGTAGAACAAAGGCCAGACCAGCAGGTACCAGCATGAAGACATAAGCATAACTTTCCCCTCCTCCTAGCCCCCCAGGGCATCTGGATGACCATAAGATCAGAGCTCCGTGAAGGGGAGACATATGGACTGAACTCCAGGCTGGGGCTGCTCTTCCCAGATGGCACATTTGGGGTCTCTTAATCCTACTGGAAGGGAACTGAACAAATGTTGAGGAAAGCAATCGAAAGCATGGGGTCTTTGGAGCCAGGTCTGAATGGAGGGGGCCCCAACTGCCTGGGGACAAGGGCAAAGCTAACTCAGTTATGCCCCAAACTTCCCCTGGCGATTACAGCATGAAGCATTCTCATTGTTCAAAATCCTTTGGTACGTAATGTGGAATAGTTGAAAGAAATCTAATGGATATTCCATAATTTAACAGTTTAAAACATTTTGGTAATTTGATACATTAAAAATATCAACTTTTTGCTTCATGACTTGAACATATATATATATATATATATATATATATATATATATATATATAGCAAATGTCCTTATAATGTTTTTAATATCTAAAATTTATATTTTCATGTGGTATATTAATGTGTTTCTTAAGCCTGAGTGCTTTTATATTTAGTTATTTAGTATATGCATACAAATATTTTGTTTGATGTTTGCCATAAAATTATCACATGGTGTTTGTCTCTCTGACTTATTTTGCTTACCATAATACTCATATGTGGAATTTAAGAAACAAAGATGAACATAGGGGAAGGAAAAAAAAGAGAGAGTGGGAAACAAACCATAGAGACTCTTGACTATAGAGAACAAACAGGGTTGCTGGAGGGAGGTGGGTGGGGGATGGGCATTAAGGGCACTGGTTGTGATGAGCACTGGGTGTTACATGTAGTGATGAATCACTGAATTCTACTCCTGAAACCAATACTATACTATATGCTAACTAACTTGAATATAAACAAAATTTTAAAAATAAATAAAAAATAAAGTTATCATAGATTAGATGCATAGCTTAGATAAAATACTGTCATGGGTAGTTTTCTTTGTTATGCTTTGAAAGTTCTAACTTTTTAAAACTGATTAAATATCTTTGTATGTTGCTTCCTGTTTTGATTATTTCCTTTTATCCATTTGTATTTGTAAACCTTCAGAGGTTTATGTTTATCGAGAATCAAGTTGATTTTTTTTTTTTACAAAATGTTTTCTAAAATCATTTTTAGAATTAGTAACACCACACCCACTGATGTGATTCATTGTATATTAAATTCACATAAATTGACAGGATTGTACTGTATTTATTCAATTTATTTATATTCAGGGTTTTGAATTATATGTATATATCAGAATGCTTTAAGGTTTACTGTTATCTGAATTCTTTTAAGAATACCTTGTTTAAAATATCAAAATTAGAAATGAAATAGTATTTTTGACACACTTTTATATAAAATGAAGACTTTTAAGTCATTAACATTGTGGAGACCAAGAGTAGGCTGCTCCCAAATGTGCCACTTTGGAATACTGATTATTTTAAATAACATTACTTAGGATATGGGAAGACGTCAGACCCTCCTCTGTCCCCTGAAGGCAGGAAATCAATCTTCCCATTGAAAGGTCCCCTCCCTGTCCCAGGAGGTGAAGGGGCTTCCTAATCTCCAGAGATAGGAAATTCAGAGCCAAGAACCTGTAGAAACAACTTGGTTATTTTTTAACTAATTTACTATCACTGCCCAAATTCTATTTAGAATTCTTTACTAATCAAAGTTACCAAAGTTGAGTCTTCTTTGTCCTGCCAATTCCTCACAAATGTATTGTCTCTTTGTCTAAAAACTATAAACACTGTCCGCGTTGGTCATTTCTTTGGGTCTCACTTTCATCATGGGGCCCCCAGGCGCACATAATAAAACCTTGGGTTTTTTCTCCTGTTCGTCTGTCTCAGGTCAATTTAACAGTTAGTCCAGATGGAAGACCTTGAGGGTCGAGAAGAATTTTTCCTTCCCTTCGACATCGTCTGGATTTAGAACCAGCTGGCTCACAAGAATGAGACGGGGGAAATGATGGAGGCCACAGTATTGAGCGATGCCCCCCGCCCCTCCTCCATTGGTGCGGACCAGGTTCCAAAGCATCAGTGTGTGAGCAGCTTTGATGAAAAAACTAAATTTGTGTAAGAAAAACAATGGAGTTATACCCGCAGGGAATGACAACCTAGAGTTGGGGAACAAGGAGGGCAAGGGAGATGCTCAGGCAGGAAGGCATCCTCAGAGAGCATTTTAGGAAGCTGTACCCAAAGCGGTTGCACTTCATGGCAGTCAGGGTCCTCAGAAGATGTCAGCACAGACATGGAAGATGCTCCAAAGCTTCTGGATTTGTACGCGACTTTCATTTGGATGCTGCATCATCCTGAATTTGCCCCGTTTTCAGAACACAGACATGCAACTCTACGAGGGTCACCTAAGCCTTGTTCATACATTTTTGTTTTTTACCTTTAAAAGGTAAAAAGTGATTTGGCACATAGCTGAGGTAGCATGCTTTTGCTCTGCTCTGATACATTCAATGTTTAGTGATTGATAAAAACATTTTATGAATTTTGTTATAGCTTAACATCAGCAGCATTTGTTTTTTTATTACTATATTATGTTAGTCACCGTAAGTACTTCATTGGTTTTTGATGTAGTGTTCCACGATTCATTGTTTGTGTACAACACCCAGTGCTCATTGCAATACATGCCCTCCTTAATAACCATCACTGGGCTAACCCATCCCCCACCCCCCTCCCCTCTAAAACCCTCAGTTTGTTTCTCAGAGTCCATAGTCTCTCATGGTTCGTCTACCCCTCTGATGTCCCCCCGTTCATTTTTCCCTTCCTTCTCCTAATGTCCTCCATGCTATTCCTTATCTTCCACAAATAAGTGAAATCATATGATAATTGATTATCTCTGCTTGACTTATTTCACTAAGCATAATCTCCTCCAGTCCCATCCATGTTGATTCAAAAGTTGGGTATTCATCTTTTCTAATGGCTGAGTAATATTCCATTGTATATATGGACCAGATCTTCTTTATCCATTCATCTCTTGAAGGGCATCTCAGCTCTTTCCACGGTTTGGCTATTGTGGACATTGCTACTATGAACACTGGGGTACATGTGCCCCTTCTTTTCACTACATCTGTGTCTTTGGGGTAAATACCTAGGAGTGTAATTGCTGGGTTATACGTTAGCTCTATTTTTAACTTTTTGAGGAACCTCCACACTGTTTTCCAAAGTGGTTGTACCAGTGCTCGCTTCGGCAGCACATATACAAAGTGGTTGTACCAACTGGCATTCCCACCAACAGTGTAAGAGGGTTCCCTTTTCTCCACAACCTCTCCAACATTTGTTGTTTCCTGCCTTGTTAAATTTAGCCATTCTGACTGGTGTGAGGTGGTATCTGAATGTGGTTTTGATTTGAATTTCCCTGATGGCTACTGATGTTGAACATTTTTTCAGAACACTTATGAAAGAAATTGAAGAAGACACAAAAAGATGGAAAAACATTCCATGCTCATGGATTGGAAGAATAAATATTGTTAAAATGTCTATGTTACCCAGAGCAATCTATACTTTCAACGCCATCCCAATCAAAATACCAATGGCATTTTTCACAGAGCTGGAACAATCCTAAAATTTGTATGGAACCAGAAAAGACCCTGAATCACCAAAGAAATGTTGAAAAAGAAAAACAAAGCTGGGACATCACATTGCCTGACTTCAAGCTATATTATAAAGCAGTGATCACCAAGACAGCATGGTACTGGCACAAAAAAAGAAATATAGACCAATGGAACAGAATAGAGAGCCCAGATATGGACCCTCAACTCTATGGTCAACTAATCTTCAACAAAGCAGGAAAGAATATCCAATGGAAAAAGGACAGTCTCTTCAATAAATGGTGCTGGGAAAATTGGACAGCCACGTGCAGAAGAATGAAACTCGACCATTCTCTAACACCATACACAAAGATAAACTCAAAATGGATGAAAGACCTCAATGTGAGACAGGAATCCATCAAAATCCTAGAGGAGAACATAGGCAGTAACCTCTTCGACATTGGCCACAGCAACTTCTTTCAAGACACATCTCCAAAGGCAAGGGAAACAAAAGCGAAAATGAACTTTTGGGACTTCATCAAGATAAAAAGTTTCTGCACAGCAAAGGAAACAGTCAACAAAACAAAGAGGCAACCCACAGAATGGGAGAAGATATTTGCAAATGACACTACAGATAAAGGCTGGTATCCAAGATCTATAAAGAACTTCTCAAACTCAACACCCAAAAAACAAATAATCAAGTCAAAAAATCAGAAGACATGAATAGACACTTCTCCGAAGAAGACTAACAGACACATGAAAGCGTTTGCTTTTTTAAATATAAGGTAAAATGATAGGCTTTGAAAATGAGGAAAGCCTATCAAATATAAGCTGATACTTGGATTTTCTTACACAGGTTTTGTGTCATGTTGTGTAACAGCTCTCTCATTATGCCAAAGTACCTTGAATTCTCCTTCTATATATTACAATAACCAAAGGCACATAACTACAGCTTGAAAGTAAACATATTTTTAATGACCTATTAGCTATTAAAGCAATGAGTGTTGGAAAATGAAAATGGAAGTATAATTTGATTAATTCAGTTTGCTATTAGAATGATACTGGAAGTAATCTGTTCTCATTCTGACATCTGTAAATTCTGCACATCCTCCTCACTCCTTACACCCAAACACAACAGAGTTTATTACACTTTTAACACATGTTATACCGAGGTTGTTCTTATCGTGAGACATAACCAAAAATGGAAGATGGGCTCTAAATTGCTGCTTGGCAATAATTAAATATGAATTCATAAGAATGTTAAAGCATAAAGCTGAGATCAAAGTGAGACAAATGTTGACTGAAAAGATGGTGGGGGACAGATGCACATATGCACCTGAGACGCCTGTGACTCACCAGTGTGCCTGTGATCACATGGACAGACACACGAACAGACACACAGACTCACCGCGGTGACCTGTATCAGAGCCCCTGTCAGACCCGAGTTTCAGGCCTAACAGATGCTAGCTGGGCAAGGTACTTAACTAGAATTTATTTTCCCACATTGTAATCTTTTTAAATTTAATTTATTTGAGAGAGAGAGAGAGAGAGAGTGAGAAAGCACAACTGGGAGGGAGGGCAGAGGGAGAGGGAGAAGCAGACTTCCCACCGAGCAGGGAGCCCTAAGCAGGACTCGATCCCAGGACCCTGAGATCATGACCCGAGCTGAAAGCAGACGCTTAACCAACTGAGCTACCCAGGTCCCGCCCTACATTGCAATTTTTATATATTTTTAAGGCACTCAGATTCAAGAGAAAATATTTTTCAAGTAATGGAGTCTTTAAAAATTGCTATTTTTATCTGTCTTTCCTATTCCTTCCTCATTTTCAAAGCCTATCATCTTACTTTGTTTCTGCTTTTCTGTCCCCATGTACAGACCCATATTTGCTACCAGGCCCCATGGATCTGGTTTCGCCATTCACCTGTTTTCTCATCTATGGCTCCAAACATTTTCTATTAGGTCACAGCCTCTAACATGCAATCATATCACAGACTGGGAAAAAATATTTGCAAATGGCATATCTGATAAAGGACTGTCACCTAAAATAGACAAGGAACTCTTAAAATTTAATCAGAGGAAAATGAACAAAAGACCTTAGCAGATAAAAGTGGGCAAAGACCTTATCAGACACCCAACCAAAGAAGGGATACAGATGGCAAATGTGCATATAAGAAGATGTTCAATATCATAAGGCATGAGGGAATTATTAATTCAGATAATGAGGAAATACCACTCCACACCTATTAGAGCCACCAAAATCCAAACCACTGGCAACAGCAAATGTTGGAGGGCATGTGGGCTCACAGGGACTCAATGCCACTGTTGCTGGGACTGCAAAACAGTACATTCACTTTGGAAGACAGTCTGGTGGTTTCTTCCAAAACTAACCACACTCCTACCATCAGATCCAGCAATTGTGATCCTTAATATTTTACCCAGATGAACTGAAAATTTACGTCTTCATAAATTCTGCACATAATTGCCAATAACCTGGACTCAACTAAGGTGCTTTTCAGTAGGTGATGGATAAATAAACTGTGGCCCATCCAGACAATGGGATATAAGTCAGCACTAAAAAGAAATGAGCTACAAAGCCATGAAAAAGCATACAATTTCAACTATATCACATTCAAGAAAAGACAAGATTACAGACACGGTAAAAAGATCAGTGGCTGCCAGGGACTCGGGGAGGGAGGGGTAAACAGGCAGAACAAAGAAGAATTTAGGGCAGTGAAACTATTCTGATGGATACTACAATTGTGGGTACATGTTGTATACATGTGTCAAGACCCACAGAAGGTACAACACCAAGAATGAACCCAGTGTAAACTATACACCTCAGGTGGTCATGACCTGTTAACTTAAGTGCATCGATGGTAACAAGCCCTCGCTGAGATGTGAGATGTCCACAGTGGTGGACGGTGATGTGTGTGGGTGAGGGATATGAGGAAAATCTCTGTAGGTTCTACTCAATTTTCTATAAACCTAACACTGCTCTGAAAAATAAAGTCCATTAAAAAAACACAGTTTTTACTTCATTTAAACTTGTGTAAGTTATCTATGTGAATACGTTTGGTGAAACGTATTTTTGTGTGATTTTCTAGTACTTACAAGAGAATCACAAGACATACCCCTTGTTTTTCATGCTTGCCTGTGATATTAAAAGAGTTTGATGCTCAGAAATCAGATCAGACAGGCCATGCCCCATGGTACAACTGAAATTATTCAATTATAAATTCAGAAACAGAAGGACACGTAGCTACTTTACATTGCTCACGTTTTAGTCGAATTTGTGAGAGGTAGTGACCTCCTTCATTCTGCCAGCAAAAGCAAGTTGAAATAGAGGTAAGTTTCAGGAGTAGAAAACTGATTTCTGTTCTAGCTGGTATTTACTCACACAAAGAACTCACCTTCATTCTCTCCAAAGAGGTTTTCCTATGAGACAATAAACAAGTTTTAAAAGGAAATAGAATTTGACTCATTAGAACACAGCTTGCACACACATACATACACACACGAGGCACACACAGACTGAGTTTTATATATTTATAACCCACGAGTTACATGTGCAGACACATTTATAAATAGATGCAGCCATCTATCACATCAGTCCTGTCCAAATGAAAAAAATCACTCTTACTTCAACTCTTGACTGTTCTGAATGTGGGAAAGAACGTTGACCCCACTGTCAAATATTTGAGAGCAAATCTTGGTCCTTCTCCTTACTTGCTCTTTGACTTTTGGAAAAATGATGAGCTTCATAGTTTGGGAAATAGAAATTCTTCCTCTTACTAGTTGGAAGATATTTGGTTAAAGTATTCAGTATCTTTGAGACTCAGAGTCTTCCCCCAACAAATCAGTATAATAACTTACAGCCTGAACAGTTTTTACTAGGGTGTTATATGAATGTATATCCTATATTTGAGATTTTAAAATCCATGCAAGGAATGGTCTTAGCCATCTTTTCCACCTAATTACTTGAAGGATGACTGGACTAATTCAGAAGAACCAAAATCTACTGCAGGGTTAGCCACCTGCTGCATTATTTTGGGTCTAACACTAAGAGATCTGTAAGATTCATCGTTCTCAACCATAATGAATAAGATTGTTGGACCAGGTGATCAATTTTTCCCTTTTTATTTCCAGTGCAAAATGATTTGTCCCAACTTTTGCCTCATTTCATTGTATTCTTGATGTCAGATTCTATTGTATCATATTCTTTCTTCCTTTCTCTTCGTGCATCCATGTTCATGTGTGTGATCACCACTGAATGCAGCAAGGGCATTGCAAAGATTAGCTTTTACTCTTTTATCAGCCAAATAGAAGCTCACATTAAATGTGTACCATCTTTCTCTTAAAATATCTAAATATATATGCCAATTAAAATAATATGCATGGAGAAGCACTTTGCCTACTTAGCTTGATAAATGCCCTCCATGCTTATGCTTGCCACCCTTCACAATTTTTTCCTTCTAGGATAAGATTTATACCATAATATACTAATTAAGTAATTGGAAGTTTTATTTCATAGATAAATTGTGAAGTATGGTATACCAGAAATTTGCTTACATTTGAAAAAATAAAAACTAGAAAACCACTCTCTTGGAACTCTACTTTAGTGACAGGATCAGTATGCCACATATAATTTTGGTCACTTTATCCAGCAATGCTTCAAGGATGAATTCACACGCTAAATACTTCTAAGTTCCTAGGTTTAGAAAAAGACTTTCTTTAGCAATTAATAACAAATTTAATTTAGAATTGAAAAACTATTAATATATATGCAAACAGCACAAAGTGAGAGATTTCCTTAAACATAAAATTGGGTTCAGTAATTATTTAGAAGCATGGAATGAATTTAATGGAAAACAGGTAGTTTCTAAAAGTCACATTTTCTAGTGCATATGCACATGCTAATGTATAAACACACAATTTCTGAATTTTTCTATCTACTATATGATCATTCAGTTTTACATACTTAAAATTTTGTGCATGGAGCCATGCTAGACATCCTTGGGCATTTCCAGGGCCACATCCTGGGGAAGGGTTAATGATCACTGTATTGAATGAAGAGCTAATTATAATTAACAAAACTGAGAAGTAGGGGAAAAAAGGTGATAAAAAGGAGTTGATTGTTTCCTAAGAAATAAAAGTAACATAAGCAAATAACAGTACACCCCCCAACACCGACCAGCACTTCCTTAGGACCTCTCCTCAGACCCTGTGTAGACACAAATCACTGGCGGTGGCAACAGCTGGAGGACCGTGTCCACCTGCAGCAGTTCACAGAGAAGGTCAGTCTCTGAAATAGTGCTGGAAAATCCACAACCATTTGGTTCTATGGAAGCTAAAATGTAATAGTCTGCATCAGCAGCACAAGGAGTGAGATTCCTCAGTCAGGGCCGTAAATAGTGAAGACAGGACACCCAGGGACCAGAGAACAGAGTGTGTCATTGAGGGTAAGGGTCAGGAGAGGATGTAGATGAGGGCGAGTGGGTTAGAAAAGGAAGTGGGATCACAGAAGGGGGGTCTTAGCAGAGGGTCTAAGCTGTCAGAGGTTCCACTGGTAATGTGCCATTTATATCAAACACTAGCAAGACAAAGGTAGCAGAGGAAAATGATATTGAAATACGCATAGCCAAATTTCCAGCTATGCTTTATCACCCATTTATTGTGAGATAATCAGAAATATAAAACTGTATATAAAATAGTTAATATATTATCTGTTTTATAGAGGTTGTATTTAGATCCGTTCAACTTAGTGTAAAGGCTTTCCTAGGATAATTTATTTCTCTGATATTTGAGTAAATTAATGATCCCTATGATTAACATTCCCTTAAAATAGATATGCCTACACACAGGTACAGGCTGTAAACTCCCAATCTTCACTTAGAAATTTAAGCAGAATGCATAACACTGTCATGCGACTTTTCCCAAGAAAGAAAATTAAGCCTTGGCTATGCTTGAGAGAAAGTTTGTGCCATCCATAGAAATAAAGAAAAGAAAGTAATTTTACCCTGTAAACATGGTTATATATTTTGTTTGTATAAGTATATATATCATATGCTAAGTTTATCAATGCATTTTTATTTATTTATTTATAGAGGAGAGAGCAGGGGGAGGGGCAGAGGGAGAGAGAAAGAATCTTAAGCAGGTTCCAACCCAGCTCAGATGCCAACGTGGGGCTTGATCCCATGACTCTGAGATCATGACCTAAGCCAAAATCAAGAGTTTGACACCTAACCGACTGAGCCAGCCAGGCATCCCTATCAGTGCATTTTTAAAGTATGGATGGCCATTCAAGGCTAATCTTTTCACAGGTAATATCTTCCATAAAGATCTTACATTTTTTCATTGTCTAATTTTGCAGAGTTTGCTGACTTGTGGCATGGATGTAGATATTCAGATGGAACACTGAACTCAACTTTTGATTCTAAACCACTATCTCAAATCCTAGGGTATTTTCTAATTAAAAGATTATTAAATAATTGAAATATGCTATATGCCTTTATGCTTTGCATTTTCCTACCCTCACATCCTATGATTATGTTATGAACAGACTCTGTTCATAACCAAAAGAGGTTAACTAGGCTCTAACAGAGGTTACTCGGTGCTTCTCAATGTTGAGGGTGTTGGGGTCGTCAATTTCAAGCTCTGTGCGTTTTCAAATGACCATTAATCCTTGGAGCACAGACACCATTCCTCAGGCTCACAATTCACCGACAGAAGCCCTAATGGGATCTAACACTTTCCCACGGATTACAGATACGTTACTTTTAAGTCAATGAACCCTGACAGGTTGTGCAAAAATATTCTGTAGGTAAAAGCTAAAGTACGTGTTTGATAATTTTCACAGATGGAACAAGTCAGTAGGAAGATGAAGGCCCTTCTCTTATGTCCTGTAAGAAAATGAATTCAAACATTGTAAAGTCATCAGTACAATGTCTTTGAGTTTCACAAGACCATAAAACTTTATGAAAATAAAAGTTCATTTTGTATTTCCAGGTACATGTGAAGTGTAGCAGTGGGCAGCCCTTATAATGCTACAGTAGAGTAGGACACGCACTTCTGTGCTTAAGAGCAAAGGATCTGGGTTTAATAGTGTAAGTTCTAGGGTCTAACTATCTGGACTGAAATCCTGACTCGACTCACAAATGATGTGAATTTGGTCAACATATACACTCTCTCTGTGCTTGCTCATTTAAAAAAAAGAAAAGAAAAAGAAAAAAAGTTCTGTGTTAGGCACTTCATTCTTCATTCAGGCACTATGACTCTAAGGTAAGCCAAAAATATTTCGCCAAAATCCCATTACTTCATCTCTAAGATGGTATCATTTATATTTTAGCATTGTGAGAAGAATAAAGTTATTATAAGTAAAAATTCTTTGAACTGTGTGAAATACTTGACAATTTTTTTTCCTAGCCAATAAGAGAACATTCCGATTGATGGGACTACAGGGTCAAAGAATTGGGCCAAAGAATGTTAACTGAGCAAACTGAGAATTTAAACTCATTTTCTGGCTTCATTAGCACAATTTTCCTGTCAGCTGATTTAACCAGTCACAGACCTAAACTGCCAAAAAGAGAACTGCTATGTACCTTAGCAATGAGCTGACATATATGGGAAATCACTTCTGCAAGAAATGGTTTTAAAAAGGTATTTTGCTTCCCCATTACCTGACCCTTTAGCCTAAATGTATGGTGATTATTGCCAAAGTCACTTAGTAAACAAAAGAGTCTTGTACCTCTGACTGCTCAAGTATGTGGTTTTAAATAGTTATCAGCAATACATTTTTAGAAAATGTTAACACATCCATCAAAGCAGAAGTCTTGCCAAGAAAAGAGTTTTTAAAAAAACTGAAAAATTTCAAAGCTGAAAAAAGGATGTTTTTCTTGCCCTCTGAAAATTCAAAATTGGATGAACAGAAATTAAGACAGTTTTCCAATAGTTCACTCCAGAGATGGAACTCTGTCATATGGAATTTTAGCCTAAAGGAAATACTTTACATCCTATTAACACTGTGTAAAAGAAAAAAAAATTAAAAACCCCTAAATTATCGCCACAAAATTTAACTGATGATTAAAAGGGTGGCTCAGTCGTTAAGCATCTGCCTTCGGCTCAGGTCAGGCTCCCGGGGTCCTGGGATTGAGCCCTGCGTCGGGCTCCCTGCTCAGTGGGAAGCCTGCTTCTCCCTCTCCCACTCCCCCTGCTTGTGTTCCTGCTCTCACTAACTCTCTCTGTCAAATAAATAAATAAAATCTTTAAAAAAAAATAATGTGTTCTTTCAAAAACAGAAGAAGATTTCTTCATTAAGATTTTGGTGTCATCTGACTAGATTTATTTTAAAAATTGGTACTGAGGAAGACAACTTTTGGTTCATTTTTTAAAATACTGATTTTGATTGGAAACAAAGGATGGTAAACAAAGAAGAGCTGTAACATTATCAATCTTAAACAGTATGTGTCAATTTCCATCACAAGAAATAGATGTAATTCTATTTACTACATTATTTCAAGATTACTAAATTTATTTAAATTTATTGTTTATTTCTGGTTCTGGCAGTATGGCAGACAGGGTGATCAGAGAAACTGGAAGAAACTTTTCGGGAATTACCTAAATCAACCAAAACACTGAATAAAATTTAGAAAAAAATATGTACACATGATGAAGTTTGTATTAGTGAGAAGGTAAGGAAATCTTAGAATGCCATAAATAAAATGAAATTGGGAATCCAGAGAGGTCAAGTCAGCCTGGAAGTAACCTTTGCTCTAGGAACTTCTAGCCCAGATCTCAGATCCTAATGGGTCTTTCAGAGAGATGATCTAAGGAACCCCACATGGAAGGGTGAAGCAAAGATACCACCTCCCCCCCAAACAATCTGGGTCTTCTAAAAACCAATGCCTACAAGGGACAAACTAAGCATGAAAAGCAGAAACATTCCATAAAGGGAAAAAACAAGAAGATTCTGCCCTAACAAATTCTAACCACAAGCTGAGTATCACACAGTATTGGAACTTACATTTATAACATGTGTGTCCACCTAAAAATGAACAGGCAAAAATAAAAATAATGATTGTCCTAGATTTGTAAGTCCACGAGGGACCTGCCAGAAGCAGCTATACCTTCTGGAGAAATGCAGTTAAACTTTCAACAAATCCCCACAGATAAGGCGCATGTGTTACAGTCTCACCATTAAAGATCGCAAAAAATCATGAAGAAATAAACCACTGCAGGGACACCTGGGTGGGTCAGTCAGTTAAGCTCTGCCTTCAGCTCAGGTCATGATCCCAGGGTCCTGGGATCGAGTCCCGCATCAGGCTCCCTGCTCAGCGGGAAGCCTGCTTCTCCCTCTGCCTCTGCCTCTCCCCACGCTTGTGCTCTCTCCCTCTCTCTCTCAAATAAATAAATAAAATCTTAAAAAAAATCCACTGTGAATGAGAGTTAGAACCAACAAACTGCAAATTATCCTGCATATATGAAAATACAGAGGAGTGTTGATGAAATAGATAAACAGAAGCCATTTTCTCCATGTTTGAGAAGGTAATACAGATATGGAAAGAAAGAAAACAAGAATGCACCCAATGATGTGGCACTGGATTTGGGGATAGCTATGTAGACTCAAGGTTTTTGATAGACACAGACAGACAGAAGCATAACTACAGATGGAAATGTGAACAGATACACAGTTGACTCCACCACTGAGAGAGCTGGACGCAGCAGCAGCCCAACAGCAACGAACACAACAAATACTCACACTTTGGCTTCTAAACACCATCCTTCTCTACAACATACCAAGGGTCCTCGTACAGGGTAAAGGCATATAAAAGTGTACACTGATCCTAGAACAACTTCTGCCACGTAGCAAGAAAGTGCGCTGAGATGCACGTATGTCAAAAACACACAGAAGCCAAAGATTCTTCTACTGGCCAAATCGGGAGAAATCTGACCATCAAAAATAATAAGTAATGGACTGTAACACCAGATAAGGGAGGAGAACATGAATCTAAAGTGATATAAATAAATAAGTTGGAGTTTCATGAGAGACAGGATTTTTACATAGTTTCAAAGTAACTGCTAAAAAATATGTATCCTTTACACAGGAAACACCCGAGATTTTTGAGGGATCAAGTCTGGCAGACAAGACCCCGTTCCAGGGAGCGATGTGACCATCACTACTAACAGGCAAATCGGAAGTGTGCACCCCTAATAGATGTGATGAGAAGAACATAGCACAACAATTTATATCATTGGAGGTCCTATATTGTACAAATCATAAAATTAAATTATTTTGAGGGTGAAATTCATAATTCAAAATGCATTTATAGAAATCATTTTTGGTTATGAAAAGTTACACTAAATTCAACAGAAAGTTTTCATAGGCCCTGCATATAGTTTTTATTGAAGAATATTGATTGCTGTGTCTGGAAGAAAGTGAGGGCAATGCGTTTCCAGAAAGAGACTGTATTAAGTAAGTTACATCTTTCTAAAATTAGTTAAGCAACTTCAAAAGTCTGTGTATTCATAAGAGTTTTACAAAGAACCCCAAATATAATAAGAACCCACAGGGTGGTTAAACTGCATTCTGGCTGCAAATTAGCAACTTAAAAGTCATGTTCCAATACTCCATGGTACTGTGTGGAGAAATTACAACACACAGTTACTGTCCAAATGGCACCCCACTGACCTGAAATGTTGAATGTGGGATTTCTTTAAGGAAGAAGCTTATGCACTCAACTTTGGTTCAGTAATTAATACTTAATTTTAATTTTACTAAAATTTTCTTTAATGTAAAGAATAGTCTGTATTTCAAAACATATTAGGTAAATATATATAACTACAAAGCTACAATAGAAAGTAAATGCCTTTTAATCACTAGAAACATTTAAAGTAGAACCATGGACCAACTATTTCTCAGATATACAAAAAACTTAATAATCCAGGATTATCTGAAAAGAAGTAAAAATGTCCCAAAGAGCCCACAAAATTCAGAATTATTCTTAAGGGCAAAATTATTATTTTTACCAGTTAAAAATACACATTAATATGCTTACTTGATATTGAAGGATAGTAATAGTCAATATTGTGCCTGAAACAATAGAGAACTTTCTAACAACTCAAGTTTCATGATACTGAAATAAGTGTTTTCATGAGCAAACCAGCTCCATCTCCTGAAGGCAAAGAAAGAATAGGTAATTATCCTTCAGAGAAAAGAAGATAATTATATGTTAGTGTGGCATTTTGTTGTTCAAGGAATGGAAGGCCAAGTATGGGTTTATTGGTAGGTATGTGTTATTCTTACGGATATTGTAATCACACAAGTACATTTCAAATAGTCCTCTATTCCTCTTTATTTTTCATAGATTCAGAAATAATTAGTTTGGCTGCCAGTGAGGAATCTAAAGATGACGTTTCAGAAACATGTATTTTAAAAACAAGCGCCTGACAGAGTTACTAAAAGTATTAGTCTGCTGGTCATCCACCAAACCCATTTTATTATACCACCTTTTAATAAAGAACTCCTCAGTTTTAGAAGAACTGGCTGAACAGGGACAAGTCACCTCTCCTGGCCTCCCTCCATCTGGCTGTGGCCTCCTGACCAAGGTCTTCTCCGTGACACCTGATGGAAGGTTGTGCACAACTTCTGTGGCACGTCTTGAGGAAACCAGGTGCCCTCCACTTTCTCTTTTCCTTTTCCACAGGCAGCAGAAAATGGTAAGAATTAGCTTCAACAATGCATCAGGGAACACATGGAGATAGCAGATAAAAGGGCAGAAGGAGTTCTGAGTGTCTTGATTCACCTCATTTTAGGATCTTTTTAAAACAGCTTAATCTGTACCCTAACTCAGAGGCTTTGTATGCGTGGGTGCATGAAGATTCTTTGAAGAGTATGAAAGCATGGACAGACTTAAGGGATTTAACTGTCAACCATTTAACTTCCATATATACCCCTTAGAAGAAATGATCTGCCTGAGAACTTGCCAAGTAACCCCCAGTCCTTCTCCAACTTCACAAAAGAAAGGCAGGCATACCCACTTAACCATCCCCAATCTTGGCATAGTACCTAACTCAGGCTGTGGAAATCCCTCATGGTATGAAAATCAGAATCCATAATCCATGGGACTTCCTGTATTCCCACCATAACAAAGTTAAGTAACATGAGTAAATGGAGGAATCCAGATTCAAACCAGTTGGCTCCAGGGCCTGTTCTCTTGATCACAAGATGGACTCCAGAAAGACAAGCCCAAAAGACAAAACCATCACACACAAAACTCTAATCATGGATTCTCGGTTTCTGAGCCATATCAACGACCACCCTCAAGGTGCAAAGCCTGATTTAGATGAGGGGAGAAGCACTGAGTGTTCTTGGCGTCCAAGTTTTAAAATAAAAACAACAGTAAGAAACCAAAATTTATGGAATCTTCCCTATGTGCCAGACACCATGCTAAGCTATTTACAAAGATGTACAATAACTCTGTGAGAAGTGTATTATTATACTCATTTTACAGAATGAGGCACAGAGAGGTAAAGCAAATATTTCAGAATAGCATAGGAAGTAGGTGGTTAAGTAAATATTCAAATCAACTTGCTCTGCATATAGAATTGGGGGCGTCAATTTGTGTTTATCTAGCTGAACACCTTAATTACAGACAGCATATCTGGTAAGCAAATTATCAGTAAAGGCAAACATAGGTGAGTTTAGGATCTTTCAAACTTTATATTCTCTAAAAGGCCATAAATTTTGTTAGGCAAAGAACACTTTTTGATTACTTAAGATGTCACAGAAAATCAAACAATGTAATGTCAAAAATGCTGATACTCTGTGTATTGATAATGATAGCTACTTCACTTTCATACCTACCTATACAATTAATCAAGTAGTCACACTGGATGGCTTGTCTGTTGGAATCCTGGATTTTCATGGAGGTCCAGGCTGCTACAAATCTTCATGTATTAGTGGGGACATGTTTTTATTTCTCATGTGTAAATACCTAGGATTTAAACTTCTGGCTTGTATGGATAACTAAAATTCTATAAATAACTTGAAATGTTTTCCAAAGGAAGTTTATGTGTAACTACATAAATAACTTCAAAAAATTTCCATAGTCATACCATTTTTAGTAAATCTTTTTTTTTTTTTTTTTTTTAATTTATTTGACAGAGAGAGAGCACAAGAGAGATTGCATGAGAGAGCACAAGCAGGGGGAGCAGCAGAGGGAGAAGGAGAAGCAAGCTTCCCACTGAGCAGGGAGCCCGATGCAGGACTCGATCCCAGGACCCTGGGATCATGACCCGAGCTGAAGGCAGACACCCAACCGACTGAGCCACCCAGGCGCCCCAGTCATACCATTTTAATGTTACCTCTCGTACTGGTACTGCATTGACCTACAGGCACAACACCACTTGATTATCCCAATATTTTAAATTTTAGCCAGTCTAGTGTGTAGATAGCTGTGGATCTTGCTGGTTTTAATTTGCATTTCTCAGAACACTAATTATTTTATTTTTTATTTTATTTTTTTTGTTTTTGGATTTTTACTTAAATTCCATTTAGTTAACATACAGTATAATATTAGTTTCAGGTGCACAATGTAGTGATTCAATACTTCCATACGTTATCCTGTGCTCATCACAACAAGTGCCCTCCTTCATCCCCATCACCTATAGAACCCCAACTTTTTAGCACACTTTTATGTGCCTATTAGAAATCCATATATCTTTTTAATTGTTCAAATCTTTGACCACTTACTTGGGTTGCTTCCCTCTTACTATTAGGTTGTAAGAGTTCTCATTCATTCTTGATACAAATCAGAAGCATAAATTTTTAATATTTTCTCCCATCTCTGGGGAGCATTTTCTCCCTAATTGTTTAAGAACTAAAGTTCTAAATTTTGACAAAGTGGATTTATTCTTTTGTTAAAAATCATTCACATAATAAAAAATTAAAAAAAAAATTGTTCATGCTTCTTCTGACCTAACTAATCTTTCCCTTTCCCAAAGTCACACAGATATTCTCGTAGATTCTTTAATAGATAACTTGGTTTTCACTTTTGTGTTTGGATCTATGATCCATTTCAAGTTAAGTTTTTGTATGATGGCAGGTTATGCTCAAGGTTTATATTTCCCCAAAAAGATGTAAAGGTTGTCACCTCCATTTTTTTAAAATATTTTATTTATTTGACAGAGAGAGAGAGAGAGTGAGCACGAGCAGAGGGAGAGGGAGAAGCAGACTCCCCACTGAGCAGGGAGCCCAACACGGAGCTCAATCCCAGAACCCCGGGATCATGACCTGAGCCGAAGGCAGACGCTTAACCACCTGAGCCACCCAAATGCACCGGTTGTCATCTCCATTTGTGAGAAAAACTGCTCTCTCCCCCATTAATATTCTTGGAGTTTTAGCCAAAAACCATTTGAACATATACATGGGACTTACTTTTGCACTCAAAATTCTTTTGCTTGAATCCATGTGTCCATTCTTACTCCAGTGACACACTGTCTTGATTACTCTGTAGTAAGTCTTGAAAGTAGTTAATGGAGGTCCTCTATGTTTGTTCTTTGTCTAGAAAGCTATTGAAATTAAATGGCCCTTCTATTTCTATACACATTTTAGAATCAACTGGACAATTTTTGCAAATCACCTGCTAGATATTAATTGGAATTGTATTAAATCTATAAATTAGTTTTGGGTAAGCTGATATCTAAATAATATCAGACATAGATATAGTGTTAGGTCATTCACGCATTAAGAAAAAAGTGAAAATTAATGGAATTCCAGTTATAACTCTTAGTACATTTTGCTTTTAGAAAGACAGGCAAATAATAGATTAAAACATCAAATTAGCTATTTAGTTTACATAGCTAGGGTATACACTAATTATAAATATTATCAAATATATGATGCTACATATTTCAAAACTTGTTTGCTTTAACACTGTAATTATCCAACTATGTCCATGTTCAAAAATATGTATCTCATTTATTTTTGTGCCTACATGTCACATTTTTCCATTATCTCACTATTCGCTCATTGATTAATTTTAGAACATTCAGAATACTTCCATTTTTTGTTAACATTAAACAATTCTATAATAAAAATTCTTGTGCAGAAATTTGATATAGCAGTCTACTTATATAACTAGGATAAATTTCTAAAACTATAATTGCTAAATTTGTACATTTTAATTTTTCACATGCACATTTTTAAAATGTGAAAATGCCCTTTATAAATACTGGTGTCCAAGGTCTTTACAACAATGTGCAAGAGGGTCCGTTTCCATGGACATCTGCAAGCATTAAGTATCGTAATTCTTTTCCACCTTTTTACATTACTTTTCAGATCACTTTGATTATGATCTATTGATAAACTCGTGAAGAACTTAACCAAGTATACTAGAATCTGTTAGA
The DNA here is from genome assembly GCF_964656455.1 of Halichoerus grypus. NCBI lineage: Eukaryota > Metazoa > Chordata > Mammalia > Carnivora > Phocidae > Halichoerus > Halichoerus grypus. The sequence continues at coordinate 83,403,709 of NC_135718.1, forward strand.
TTTACAGTATTCAAGTGCTTTTAATGTTGGGTAAGACCAGAAATGTGTAAATTCTGGAAGTAACTTAAAAAATAATTGCTCAGGGGCACCTCAGTTAGGCGTCTGCCTTCGGCTCAGGTCATGATCTGAGGGTCCTGGGATCGAGCCCCGCATCAGGCTCCCTGCTCCACGGGAAGCCTGCTTCTCCCTCTGCCTGCCGCCCCCCCACTTGTGTTCCCTCTCTCGCTGTGTCTCTCTGTCAAATAAATAAATAAAATCTTTAATAAATAAATAAATAAATAAATAAACAAAACTCTTAAAAAAAATAATTGCTTATCCTGTGACAAAGGCACCATTTAATTAAGTATGTCTGAGTTCTTTCTATGTTTGCCAAGCACTGCTTATGTACTTTAGATAAACTAAACTAGTGAAGAGGCCAGACAAAAACATCGATTTCACAGATCTTAACTTTAAAGGTGTACAATAAATTAATAGCTTTAACAAGAAAAATACAGAACTTTTCATTAGCATTACAGAAATATTTACTAAGCCCTCACATTCCTTAGTATAAAGCAGGGAAAATGTCCATCCTTATGGACGCTACGTATTAGAAATCACTACCCAGCAAGTCAGGAATAAGCACGTTTCATTGTCTGCTGGATACTGGGAAGTGGCATGAAACCGCAGACCAGGGTGCAGGAACAAGAGGATAATATAAACGTTACAGCCCGCACGGGCGGAAGGGCAAGCAGTCACTACAGAGGGGACAGACAGGCTGAAGTCTAAATGACAGCAAAGGAAGCATGATTCTGAAGACTGAGCGTCAGGGAGGGCTGACCCTGCAGAGGCTCTACCGCAGGGCTAAACACTGGCCTCTGTGCAGTGTAGACAAAGGGGGCTGATACACCTGGAGTGTGGAGGCAGTGGGAGAGTCCCAAGAGCTGGCCTCGGACAAGCAGGTGTGGGCCCGACTCGAGAACGGCATGTGCAGAAGAGCCCATCTGTCTGAGGCCCATCCTGTCTCAGTTAGAAAGGTACATGTATGTACAGCCTCATAAAGTCCATTTATGTGTGTGTGCGTATTTCTGGAAACAACCGATGTTGACATGACGGATGGGACCTAATTCATGCCTCACTTGATTCCACGGACTTTTCATGATGATTGGCTACATTCTCGGAGCTGTTCCGAATGAGAGGTCAGAAGCGCGTGCAATTGACTTGTCACATCCCTAGGTGGCCAGAGAGAATGCAGACCCCAGGGAAGTCAGAGCACCGGGAGGCCACGAGGTGTCTGAGAAGAGGGTGGGAAGAGGTCAGCGGGTCCCTGAAAGGCAAGAGTGCGCCTCTGCGGGAACCAGGATCTAAGCGCCCGTGTATTTATTTAACTCGACTTAATTTCTGTTGTGTCTCCACCAAACAAAAAAAATTAACCTGCGATTCCTTCCTATCATCTACTGTTTTATCTAAATGCTCAGACTGGGAGAAGAGGGATTATCTGTCTTCACGCTGTCTGTCTAAACCTCATGCCCATTAGCTAGTGCGTCCTCACCATCAGTCCACGCAAGCAGCCAGTGCATTCCCTGCCATGACCCTTTTTGTTTTATATATTTTTACATTTTTCCTGAATTATAATTGATACACAATACCCTCGTAGTTCCAGGTTACATCATAGTGGTTTGATATTTTTGTGCATTACAGAGTGATGCCCACGACACATCCAGGGACCATCTGTCCCCATGACTACATTGACTATACTCCCTGGGCTGCACATGCTATAACCGAAGCCTGTACCTGCTAGTCCCCTTCCCCTGTGTCACCTGCCCCGACCCCTCCCCCGCTGGCAACCACCAGTCCCATATCTGATTCCACATGTGAGTGAAATCACATGGCATTCGTCTTTTCCTGCCTTATTTCACTTAGGATAATACCCCCCAGGTCCATCCGTGTTGTCCCAAGGGTAAGATCTCCTCTTTTTTAAGGCTGACACCCCACCGTGTGTACACGCCCGTGACCTGCACTCACCCTGCCCCCGGCATCCGCAGCAGTGACAGCACGGCACTCAGTCCATCCCTTGCATCTGCTCTGTCATCTACCACCTTTTCTTGCTCTCTTGCAGGTCCTGAAGCTGGACTCTCTGCAACAGGACTCCCCTCTGCTCTTAGAGTTCCTAAAGGACACGGGTCTTCCTTTATATTACTGTCTTCTTTCTTGGGGTCTGGCCCTGGTAATGGGTTAACAAAAATGCTCCCATTTCTAGGAAGCCACGAATGCAGATGCATGAGTTTCCCATCCTGACTACTCTGACCCCACAAAAATCATTTTCTCTAGTCTCAAAATAAAAAACATTGTTCACTTATCAATCTGCTTCCTCTAAAATAATTTTCACAATTGTGAACCATTATAGTTCCTGAAGCCCTAAATCTGGAAAATCAAAATGCAAGAAAATGTGAAAATATTTGGGAGGTCTGTTGTTGTTGTTTTTCTTTTTGCTCTCATCCATCTCCCATGAGTGGATGAGCACAGCAGAAGTGTCAGCTGACCTGGTGATGGGTACGTGAGTGTGTGTGTGAGTGTGAGTGTGTGACTGTGAGTGTGTGTATGTTGGGGATGGGTATTAAAACCCAGGACAGATCAAAGGGCCCAAAATGTGCCATGCAAGGCAAACACAGGTTAATCTTTCAAAATTGTTATGCTGTTACCAAATAATATCATGACAAATTGAGATACAGATTAGGCTACAAGATAGAAACTCTGTTTTAAAGGTACCTTAAATTTGCAAAGCACTTACTCACTCATATATGACCTTCAGACACTTGGTATACCCACCTGACCCACAAAATGTAACAAACTTAAATTTTGTTATCATGAGGATGTATTCATTAGAGAAATCCCTGAGTCCTTATTTATTTTAAAATAAAGAATGTGAGTTCCCCTTTTTCTGCTCACCACTCATGTAATACATTATATTAATTTGTAAAAAAAACAGTATCAGTAATTTGTAAAAAACAGTAATCATTATATTAATTTGTAATTTGTAAAAAAACAGTATCAACAAGTAAACAGTAATCAGTAGTATATTTATTACTGATACTGTGCTATTTTGCTCAGAAGGAAAGTAATGAAAGAGAGGTTTGCTTTTACATTTGTGTTAGCCTGATCATGAAAACCTTTCCATAATAATGAATTCAAGTACTGGGAGAACCGACACATTATTCTTTTACTAGCTAACATTGAACAAATCATGGAGAAGTCTTTGGATGCTATCTAGTTATGTACACATCTTCAGTATTATAAAAACACTGAAATGAGTAATGGAGCTAATTAAAGAAATCTGAAAGGCAAGGATATAAATTTCCATGTTAAGTATAACTGAGAGGACAAATCTAAGTTGAAAGGTTAACAAGCACTTTAAAACCACTGAATCAAGTAAAGAGTGATGCACCTAATACACTTTTTGTAGTTACAGGGCATATTGATTTTTATATATTAAAATCTGTATTTAATTATGCCAAACAAAATCTGAATTAATGATGTTGCAGGTTATATTATATAAAATCTGAATTAAGGTTTTTAATTGACTCAAAATTCAAATCCATTTTGGTAACTAAACAGTATTTGTATGAACTATTTATTTTAAAATTTCATTATAAAAGGTCTTCATTTTATACACTTACTAAATATTATTTGGGTACCTGATATGTCAGACACCAATGAACAAGGCTCCAAACCTATTCTCAAAAGCTAGGATGATCCACACCATGATAATGAAACAAAGAAGTGTGACATGAAATAAGAGGAGGAATTTAGACTCCCTTTGAGATGAAAGAGGGAGGCTTTGGGAAATGCTTCTAAGCACAGCAGAGCCTCAATGACCAGACATTACAGGTGGGGAGAGAGAACAGGGTTCTGAGCAGGGAAGTCAGCAGATATGGAGCTATGAGGAGGAGGAAAACCCAGCACATCTATACCTCGAGAGCTGGAATAACCACATCCTAAAATGGACGAGGAGCATAGTGGGAAATACAGTTAGAAACACAGGTAGACGCCAAAGGCTTCACGGTGTCATATGCCAGAAGAAGGGGTTGAGCTTTGTTTGAAAGTCTCTGTCGGTTTTTAAACACGACATGTTCAGAGATGCATATTTAGTCTATTTCAGAAGGATAATTTCTTCTAGAGATATTTAGCAATAAACATGCAACCCAGGGCACAGAATCAGTTAAAATGACAGACCATGAAGATAGGGACAAAAAGATAGGAGCACGGCATCTCAGTTTAATTCCTTTTCTTCTTTTTTCATTTTCATCTCATATCTCTCAGTGGGTAAAACATTCCCTGCCCTTTCTTGCAAAACATCAGAATGGAAGAGGGTGTAAAATTTTGGGTGAAATGCAGTAATAGAGCCCCACCAAGATATTTCAGATTGACACAAGCTAACAGGGGTTATGTTTATCAGACTGAAGACACAGCATTAGAACCAGAGTATTTCAAAGCACGGAACAGTCTGTTAATGCCTGAAGGCACTCCAGGGTCCAGTTTAACTCAGAACCAGGTTTGAGGGGCTGTTTGTAAGACACAAGCATTGCTAAGAGCAGTGTGTTGTCTGGATCCCAGCAGCCCCTTACGTTGATAGCACTTTTCCTGAAAGAGGAAGAAACTTTCTTCACTGGTTGAAAAATGTCATTGCTTACATGGTTAAGAGTATTTTGGGAATTCAAATATGAGAGCACATGACTAGGAGGCTTTTCCCCTCATTGTAGTGATACCAGAAAAGAGAGTGTGATTGAGACTCGGCATGGAATCTGAGTAATTTTTTCTGACCCAAGCCTGCATCTGAGCTGCAGATAGACCAGGAAATGGGCGCAGAGAATGGAATCAAATCGGATCTTCATGCGAAGCAGACAGAGAACCAAAGTTCTGTGAAAGGAGAAGTTAGACGCCTGCTGAGTTTGTCAGAGAGAGCTGATGTGTCAGTGAGAGCGAATGCATACGTTTAGAGTAACAGATCCGGACTGAGAGTTTTACTTTGCCTAAAAAACAAATACTTAACATGGTTGTAGACAAAATAATGAAGTCCAGAGACCGTGAGAAATAGGAGGAGAAGGCAGAGCTTCCAGAGAGAGCCTTCCAGAAGCTTCTGCAGAGTTAGAGAGACACCTCCCAGCACTGGCTTGGCGTCTGTGTGGTCCGGGGACAAAGCTGCCTCCAGGAGCCCACGCTCGCAGAGAAGCAGGTCAGGGAAGGTCCCCGGCATCAGAACCTTCCCTGGATTAAAGCCTGAGCTAGTCAGTCTAATAGATGGATCAGAGAAAGGTTCAGTTCAGGAAAAAGAATCACAAGCTAGATCAGTCGCGTCATGTACAGTGGGCCTAGTTACATCTGTGTCTATAAAATCTTTTCTGAATTGAATTAATAAATTATCCAGAAGTGACTCTATTTTCCAAGAGAACAAAGGACCTACTGAGGAGAGGAAGTGAGTTTGATATATCAGGCCTGGCTTTGTTCACATGTCAGTAACGATCAGTTACATAAAGATGAGTAATTTTAAAGGAGTTCCTAATTCTTTCTCAATATTTTTTCTTTAAAACAAACAAACTCTCTCTTCCTGTTGCTACTAGTACTGCTTATATCTTTAACATGTTGTGGGATTGTTAGGATATAGCAGAGCATGAAGAACTCTGGATACTGCTGCACTTTATACTTGATTTGTAATTAAAGCAGAGAAGAGATAATGAATCAAATCCCTAGGTCCTCTGGAAACAAAACAAAGCAGAATTTTAGTAAAGGATGGCACAGTTCAACATGGAATTGAGAGTGGGGTCAAGTACGAGGAATGGTGTTGCCTGCTGAGATTTTGGGGAGTCCTCTAATGCGGCATGGGATGGACTATGTCCCAGCTACATGCATGGAAACACTGTAGTCACGTGGCCAGAGATGTCAGCCTAGAGTCAACAGTACTCCTGATACAGAAATTAGTGAACTGATTAAAAAAAAAAAAAAAGGTTTAAGAAATAAGTTCCTGGAGTCTCACTAGTTAAATGAATGTGATTCTTAGGGTCCTTGTAAGAAGTTTCCTTAGATTAGTTGGGGGAGAAAGTAGATTATAATGGGCTAAGTAATGAGTGTACAATAGGTAATTAAGCCAAAATATACACATCTAACAGAGTTCGGCTGATGACTTGGCCATGGGGGAGGGAGACAGAAATGTGAGGAGGGTCTGTGCTCACGGCAGGAAGCTGATGCAGAGACAGCTGAAAATACCCCCGATTTCCTAACGAGGCAGACGTGGTTGGCAAAGGTAGAAGCATGAGCTTTATATGGGACTGCAAATTTTCACAGCAAGTACAGGAAATCAGCCATGCTGCCTGGAAGGATTTGTGGCCGGAGTTTGAGGGTCAGGGAACAGCTGAACTGACGGAACTGATGGGAAGACGAGGGATCGAGGAGACAGAGGACACTTACAACAGAAGAGCTGAAGCTACGCTTGCTAGATGTAACCTGGGACAAAACCAGGAACAAACCAAAGGGGACGCTCTAGAGACAGCAGAGTGACCAGAGGGGCTGGGTCCCCCTGGAGTCTGAAAAACAGATAAAGAAGCAGGAACCAATGGAAAACAGGACAGAAGCTCTCTGTGACCTACTTCATTGTAGGCCAGTCCCACCCAAGGGAAAACATGGTCAAGGAATCTGCCCGACAAAAAAGTGGCTCCAGTGGATGAAGGAGAAAGTCACGGAGATTAGGAGGTTGAGGATCAAGGCCAGAGTTCTTCCTGATGGGCTGTCTAGCACTGAAATCATCTCTCTCTCTCTCTCTCACACACACACACACACACACAAAGAGGTAAAGAGGATATGGAAGTGGCAAAGGATTTAAAAGGGGAAATGAGCAAGTGTCTGCAGATGACAGAGTAGGGAGGTGTAGACGTTGTACATCCACAGGGCCTTTGCCTCAAAGCAGCATGGGGGCGAGCCAGGGATGAAGGCACACTCACCCGGAACTGGCTGGGCATCATAAAGAACACTGGCCTTGTAGAGACAATAAATGTGAAATAATCAACTATCTCAAAATCAAATAGCCATTCAATCTGGGACATCAAAAATCTCCTCTCCAAAATAAGACTTTTTCTAACTGATCCACCTCTCCTGTTCTCTCCTTCCAGACTTTCTCTATTTGTGTCAAATGTGATATTAATTTCATTTCCACATCACAGAAAATGGATTCATTTTTACGCCCATGGTTATGGTATGTGATACCAGTTAAAGTATTACCTGCTCGTTTGCTTCCTATAGCCATTCTAGTAGGTGTGACGTGGTTTCATTTCTCTTTCCCTAACGACTAACGATGCTGACTTCACAAGTGCTCACTGGCCATCTGCATGACTCCTCTGGAGAAATTTTTACTCATGTTCTTTGCCCATTTTATAAATGGGTTGTTTGTTCATTTTCTTGAAAATGTTCTTTGATGCACTGAAATTTCAAATTTTGATGAAGTTCAATTTATCTAGTTTTCTTTTGTTGCTTATACTTTTGGTGTCATGTCTAAGAATCTATTGCCAAGTCCAAGGTCATGAAGATGTACCCCTATGTTGTTTGTTTGATTGTTCGAAGATTTGTTTATTTTAGACAGAGAGGACGGGGGGAGGGACAAAGGGGAGGGAGAGAGAGAATCTCAAGCTGACTCCAGGCTGAGCCCTGATGGGGGGGAGGGGGAGGCTTGATCTCAGGACCCTGAGATCACGACCTGAGCAGAAACCAAGAGTTGGAGGCTCAACTAACTGAGCCCCCAGGTGCTCTAACCCCTATGTTTTTTATAAGAGTTTTACTTTTGTAAAAAAGCCATTATGCCAATCTGTCTTTGGATTGGAGAGTTGAATTCATTTACACTTGAAGTTAATTATCATTAAAAAAGACTTCTGTTGTTTTGCTACTTAGTTGCTTCTTGTGTGTCCTAACTTTTTCTTAACTTGCTGGAATCTGCTGCTGAATTTCTACAGGCAGCTGTCCATTGCAGCTATTGTACTTTTCAGCATGATAATCTGTTTAGTTTATAATTTTGATTTCTTATATTTTTTGTTATACACGGTTTTCATGATTTTCTTTGATTTTCTGTCCATCCATTCATTTAGCTGTTTGAGAATATTTAAGAATTTTTACATAATATTTTGTCAGTTAAATCCAGTATGTGGACTTTCTTAAGAATGGTTTCTATCAATTTATTTTGTTGCTCTGAGTGGAACATACATTCCAGTTTCTTTGTGTGCCTTGTGATTTTTGTTGTCGTCATTAGTGAAAACTGGACATCTGAGTATGGTAATTGTGGAAAGTGCAGAAATCAGATTCCCCTTCCTCGCGATGTTGACTGCTGAAGGCTTGAACTAGTGCATTTGTAAACGATGTCTCCTAACTAGTTCTGCGAAGACTGCCTTTCTCTTTCTGTGTGACCACTGAAGTCTCTACCCCTTTACCTTTAGACAGATTTCCTCGGACACCAAGTAAAAGAAGAAATCAATAAAATAACAACAAGAAATACAACAGAAACACAAGCATACACCAAACAGCAACAAAAGAAAGAAAGAAAGAAAAACAGCACAACCAAACACCCCTCTCTCTCTTTGCAGACCGGCTCTGTGCTGGACTCTCCAACACTTGGCCAGCCTGGCACCGAGCCTAGGCAGCAGCCCAAAGTGAACATTTAAGATTTTCGGATCTTTTCTGAGCATGGGTCTTGCTCTAGTCATGTGCACAGCTTTCTAAATTCCCCCATATACAAGGATGCTTTTGGAAGTCCTGATTTCCCAAACTCTCCCAGCTTTTCCTCCCAGGTGTCAGGCACTCCCTTGCACAACTCAATGGCAATATTTTGCTTCTGAAATTTACAGGAGTTACTTCACCTTGTTGCATTTTCAAAATGCCATGGTTTTTCCAGCCTAACTTCAGAGTTTGGCAAAACAGAGTCAAGCACCTTGCAAATTTCTTGTGTAGTCCCACACACATTAGAACAGACATACACAATTTTTCACAAATGGGGTCTTTTTCTCTTCCTCCCGAACAAGAACCAGGAGTAGAGGCTTGTCTCTGCAAACACTGTCTCTGCCATGACAGAGAGGGGCTTGGGCAACACAAGTAAGAGGGCCACTCCAAAGCCTTCCTACCATTTTGAAATGGCACTTGTCTTGATTCAGCATTCACCTGGACGCTGAAAATCTCTGACTGTTTTCCAGAGTTCTGATAGAGTTGGTTGTGGAAGAGTCTACTTGTTTTCTCGACGTTTCTGTGGAGGGACAGAAGCTGCCTTTTAAAGTCTTTTCTGATCTCAGAAGGGCCACTCAGCACACTTCTGATCGATCTGTATCTATCCAACAAAGCTGGTGCGCTAAGAAAGGCCTTTCTTCTTGTCTCCCCTCCCTGTGCTGCAGGATAGATGGTGACCTGCACCATCCTTCTCCCTGGCTACACTGTGAGGACCAAGTCATTTTATTTCCAGGATTTATACTGATTAACAGGATGGAGTAGAGGCAATATTATCCTTGGCTTTGTTAACTAAAATTGCATAGGTGAAAGAAAATCAGAGTGAAGACTAAAATTCAGATTAGGGGTTAGTCTAAAAAGGTATATACTCAAGGTATACTCAAAAGGTATGTTTTAAGTATATATATATGTGTGTGTGTGTGTATATACACACACACACACACTATAAAGGTATGTTTTGATTATTGGTATCCCCTATAAAAAAAGAAAAGAAAAATAACCTGACAATCAAAATATCATTAAAATTATATAGGAAGAATCTAAGTGACATATACTATCCCTTTTTCCCATTATTTGTTGCATCAAGATAACAGATTCATTTCAATATTCCACGGATTGTTTTTTGTGTACCGAATCCATTTATCTCACAGTGTTAGTTTGATAATTAATTCCTTCTTATTTAAAATGAATAGGCAAAGTAAAACAAAATAAAAATTCCCTTAAAAATAGAAAAAAACTAAAACAGCAAATATAAAATGACATCAAATAGCATAAAAATCATACATTCTCTTCTACCTCAGGTCTGTCATTTTCTCCATGTTCCTTGTTCAAAGTTCACTGAAACCAGAACCTCTCAGGTTTACCCTGATGCAAATTCATGCCTGAGGTACCTATTTTCTATTTCAATATTCTCCAATGTTGTTGACAAAATTGATTTCTTACAAACCATGTTTCTCCCTCAAATTGGAATCAAAAAACGGTGGTTATATATAAATGTTAGAAATCTTACAAGGTTTGGTGTTCTATAGTAATATTTTTATTTTCCCAGACTTCTTCCCTGTGCACTGAGTTCAGCATTCTGGAGATTTCCCTAGGAATTTAAGGTTTGCAAATTATCACTACCAATTTTCAGGTTTTCTCTGGTGATGCAATTTCCTGAGAAACATTGTAAATGTCCTACCGTTTACCTCCCAGCAACGGCTATGCTGAGTAACCATACAGGATTCTGTCTTCCTGATGCATTCTTCTGTCTACACACCTCACTAGCCCTTAAGGAAACTGACCTTCTCTTGAAGGAATCCAGCATGGTAACATCTAACTGGGGAGACCTCATCTTTAATCGGATTTGGGCTGCAATGTCGCATTCAGGCAGAGGAAATTTAACAGAAAGTGCTTGAGATCCTACCCTTACCTCATGGTGAGGCTGTCTCTTTACAGCTCCTTAGAGCCCCTTCCCTGAGGCACGCAAGAGCCACATTCTTTGAATCAGGGATGTTTACACGCATCGGGAATGTGCATTGTCTGTCACAGCCTGCCTAACCCTTCTTCCTCATCTTGCAAAGGGACTGAGCCTCATTCATGCTACCTTCCCTGTCAAGGAGGCCTTCAATGGAAGCAGTAAGATGAACAAGAAAGCAAGTCTGATTTTCTGTTTCTCTTGCTCCTTCAGTTCGGTCAGGATGAGGGATCCTGCTCAATAGTCCGGATGCGAAAGCTCGCTTGGAATGTTTGACGGGTCTGCCCATTCATCACAAAGGTGATCAGCACGTGAGCGCTTCATATCAAGGTCTGCAGATGTCTGCAGCCCACCCTCTTCCAGACTGCACTTCCATATATTTAATTCTGTTACCAGACACAACCCTTTCCTGGGGAACTAATTCTGTTTTCATGAACGCACTTAGATGCCAAAACAGAATACCACCCCCCCCCGCCAAATGATTTAATCAGGTAAAAGTATTTATTTGCTTGTTTGTTTACAACCTGGTAAGAAGTCAAGAGTGGGCTGTGAAGAGTTGTATGGTGACTCCATTTTTATGTCAAGGACCCTGGATCCTACTTTCTCTCTCTCTCCATTATTCCTAGCATGGGCTTATTCCCCTTTCCATCATGCATTTAAAAAAAATATATTTATTTATTTGAGAGAGAGAGTGTGCATGAGCAGGGTGAAGGACAGAGGGAGAAGCAGACTCCCCATGTGGGGAGCCCGATGTGGGGCTCAATCCTGGGACTCCGGGATCATGACCTGAGCTGAAGGCAGGTGCTTAACAAAATGAGCCACCCAGGTGCCCCCATCATGCTTTTAAGATATCTGCAGGGCTGACTTCCTAGGCATGAGGCCTGTGTAGTAACACAAAGCCCTACTCTCAGAAGAGATTCTGTTCTTGTACCCGAAGCCCACCGGAGAACACAGCAGGTGCACGAACAGACCAGATACTTAGGGGGCAGCATGTGCGCGCCCACGCTCTGGCCTTCAGGCGGGGAGAGCTACACACAGATCCTGTGCCAAGCAGATCGGCTGGCCCTGGTGGTCTCAAGGTACAGTATATGTTAAAGAGAATAATGAAATGCCATTGTAGAAAGTTACAATTAAATGCAGACTTACAAAAAAGTAATTTGTTGGAAGAGTTAAGTATTTTGGGGGGGGGAAAGTCCCGTAAGAGTCACCAGCAGTAGATGTACTAAAATTATTATTCTGAAATAATTGAGCAGAAAACTATTAC